>NW_026947492.1:18257500-19610000 GCF_034190915.1 Cavia porcellus | reverse complement strand
TGAATTCGCTCTAAGCTAGCAGTTCCATTCTTCAGTACATATGTTCACCAAAAAATGTACACAAGAATGTTCAGCATTACTCAAAATAACCTCAAATTAGACACAGCACAAATATTCCTCAACACTAAAATGGATATGCTGATTCACACAGAACACAAGAATGAGAGTAAACTATCCGCACCGTGAGTGAGTCTTAAAACATTAATGCTGACCAAACAAAAGAAAAGGCAGAAGCACAGTGCATTTCAACTTTATACGATTCAAACAGACACAACTTCAATGTATGTGATGTCACAAGTATACATACTATTAAGCACATTTTAAATATGTACAGTGTGTAACATGCTGATACGTGAATAAATCTGTTTTAAAATGGTTTTACAAATCAGGATAGTGACTGTGCTTGGGAGCTAAGGGTAGATACTGCAAGGGAGCATGAAGAGGAATTCCAGTACACAAGTAACATGCTTGCACTTCGGTGGTGGGTTGTGTATGATTTTCATCAAGCTATTCATTTAACAACATCTACCTCTTTCTAAATATCACATTCAACCCCGTTTACTTTAAATCTTGTATAATTAAGACCCCTTGAGCTTAGCCATATTTCTTTTCCTGCTAAGTTACTTTCTCAGGTGCCTCACTGGCCAATTATTAAGTTCCTGAATTTCATTTAAAAAATTATACTACATTCCAAATAATGACTTGTTTTTATTCTAACATTAAATATATCTTCCTATTCACCTTAGCATGCAATAAACTATTTACTGACAATGGTTACCTCCCAGTAGTTACCAAGACTTCAGAGACCATACTTTCAACCACACATTTACACACGCCTGTGTGTACAGATATATATACCAACACAAATATCTTTTCATTCTTAGCTGTATTAGTATAGTAAAAAGCAAACTTGTAAGTAATTACAATCAAATAGTCCTGGTGCAGTTCAGTTTTTTTGTTTTCTATTTTTTTGTATCAGGAAGCAAACTCATGACCTCACACTTTCCAGTTAAGCACTGTGCCACTGAGTTAAATCCCTGATCTTTGTTTTCATTTTTTAAGATATATGCAAGTTTGTTTGTTTGTTTTTTATCTTTTTGGTGTAATTTTTGTGAGAATAGAAATCTACTGACATATCCTTGCTAACATCTTTTTTAAATTTTAAGATAGGGTCTCACTATGTAGTTCATATGGCCTTGAACTCCTTATATAGCCTAGCCTGGCCTCAAACTTGCAGTGATCCTCCTGCCTCAGCCTCCTGAGTGCCAGAATTACAGGTCACCACGCCAGGCCACAATCATCATTCTTCCCATGAACATACAAGAGACACATGAAATAGTATTACTGCTCTATATTTACAGTTACCAGATACATTATCTGCATGGCACTGTCAGGTCTATCTATATCAGAAGCTAAAGATAATCTCAAATACAGACCATCTCAGATGTAGCATAGGGTTGGAGGTGGAGCTCAGTGATAAAGTATATGGTTATACATAGCCCTGGGTTCAAATCTCAGTTCAAAAAAAAATTTCAACCCAGAGTCTATGTTGCCAGGCTGGTGGAAAACTCCTGGACTCAAGCAATGCTCCCATCTCAGCCTACAACTAGCCGGGAGTACATGTGTTCACAACCATGCCCAGCCTATTCAAAGAAAATTAAGATTGAAATACAATGTAATTATTGACTAGAGAAAAACAAATCATTCAAGATAAGAATGTAACCACAGAGATGGCTGACTCCACAGTAAACATTATTTATAGAGTAACATTTTTAAAAAGTTTTATGTGGATTTAACTAAAAACTAAAACCATGTACTGAGAAAATGAACAATGAAAAAGAAGAGGGCTGGGCATGTAGCTCAGTGGTACAGTGCTTGCCTGGCATGCACAGGCCAAGTTCAATCCCCAGTACCACCAAAAAGAAAAAAAAAAACAGGGAGAAATGAGATCAATTAAAAGACCATTTATCCACTGTAAGAAGTTGATGCAGTATACCTAGACTGATCAGTCACTGAATAACAGAATACACATACTATTTAAAAATAGGACATCTGGGTTACAGCTCAGTGGGTTTAGCCCAGTGCACAAAGTGCTGAGTTTGATTCCCAGTCCTGCAAAAGGAAGATCTATACTAGAGGACACAACGACATGAGTTATGAGACAGAGGGGGAAGGAAAGGAGGTGTGGGGAGAAGGCCATAGTACGATGTGCTATGTACATGTATCAACTCTCCACAATGAGCGCAACTACTATGACTGCAAACATGTACTATAAAAATAAAAAATTTAAACAAAGAATTACTGAATTGGGGCACTGATGTTAGTACAGGCTACAGTTGAGGGGCAGGACACTATCATTTTTTATTATAAACCTTTGAACTATTTCATACTTTAAACATATAAATAGGTATTACTTTTTAATTTTGTAAGTTTTTAAGTCAGTGAACTATATGTGGCTATTTCTCATGAAAACATCTGTTTTGCAAGTATCACAGGAAACACTGTAACATAAGTACAGAGAACACAGTGATATACATTCAGTGTTCCCTCCATATCCCTGGGGGACTGGGTCCAACAGCCCACATGGATACCAAAATGTGCATGTCTGCCAGGCATGGTGGCACACATCTGCAATCCCATCACTCAGGAGGCTGACACAGGAGAACAGCCATGAGTTTGAGACCAGCCTGGGCTACATAGTGAGATCAAGGCCATCCTGAACTATATAGCGAGACCCTGTATCAAAAAACAAAAACAAAAAAAGCTTATCCAAATCTGTATTCCCTTAATAAAATGGATAGTATTTACATTTGACCTACATCCTCCCATACACTTTAAATTACCTTTTGATTACTTATAGTAACAGTATAAATATTGGTTACATTTTCTCATTTAGGGAATAATGACAAGAAAAGGTCTGCATGTATTTAGTACAGATACAAGTCTTCCTTCCCAAATATTTTCAATCCATAGTTATTTGAATGCAGGGCTACAGGACACATGGATAGAGAAGGCTGAGTGTACAGACACATGTATATTATATATGTGCATATATGTATATTTTTCATACATATGAATCAAAATAATTTTTTTCTTTTTTTTTTTTTTTTTTTGTACTGAGGATTGAACTCACAACCTTGTGCTTGCCACACAGGCACTTATGCTGCTGAGCTAAACCCCTGGCCTCAAAAATACATTTTAAGCTAGAAGAAGATCATATGGCTTAAATCCACTAAACAATGCTGATTTTTTTTTTTTTTTTTTTTTTTTTTGTATTGGAGACAACCCAGAGCCTTCACACTCAGGTACAGCCCCCAAACTTTTCTGTGGTGAGAGAGTCTTGCCAAGTTACTAGGCTGTGCAGGCTGGGCTTGAACTTGTAATCCTCCTGCCTCAATTTCCTAGAGTGCTACAATTACACCCGTGTGCCACCGTGCCCAGCCAATGCTAATTCCAAAGTTCATTTTTAAGAGCCTTTTGTGCTTTGCCTTCCTAGTTTTGGAAACATGCCTAGGTTTTCACACAATCATAGAATGTCTTATCTCCTTGAGAATTAATATACATTTATTTCTTATTTTTGCAAAATAAACGGACACAGACACAGGAGATGCACTTGTTTTCTTAGACTCTGGCTGGCAGCTAGAAAGAGAATGTAATACATTACCGTCAGACGAATACCCAGTAAGGCCTCCAAAGATGACCAACACATAGCTGACATCGAGCTCCCGCATGATCTCATAGGCTTTTTCTTCTGTGGATGCCATTGCCTAAAAAGTAAATGTGCACTTCTCAGAGCAAAGTCTCAAGTCCTACCACCCCTTCATGCACCAGTATTTCTCACTAGACTTTACATACTCCAAAGAAGCCGGGTGTGGTGGCACAGGCCTGTAATCTCAGCACTCAATTATTGCCAAGTTCAAGACCAGCCTGGGCTACACAATGAGCTCAAGACCAGCCTGAATTCCATAGTGAGACTCTCTCAAAAAGATAAGGACAAAAACACTCAAAAGATCTATTTCCCTTACCTGTCCTACTCGAGAAATATGGGTATTATTCCACGTGTTATTGTCCACTAAAATTGTCCGATTTGCCATAGCTGTAATCTGATAGCCATAATCCCACCATGACATGACCTTTGCATCCTGAAAGAATGAAAAACAGTAACAGGAGATGGACTTCTCATCACCCCTAAGTATCAAATGCTAGAGAAGAAAGAGACAGGCTTCTGTGGGCTGACTAATCAATTCCTCACAGCGTACTCCTAACCAGACAATAAATCTGACATTCACCCTCCATTTATTTATGTACAGTCAGGAAATCTCACCACAAATTATATACAACCCAATATTGCCAAGACCTACTCGGATCACTTTAAGTGGAAGGCATAGTGTAATTCAGTCAAATAAATAGCCTAGTACCAGTAAGTAAATTTATGAAATAAATGACCTTTTAGAAGCATCACAAAAATCAGCTATAAAGATAAAATGCAGGCCCGGCATGGTGGCGCACATCTGAAATCCCAGTAGCTGGGAGACTAAAGCAGGAGGATCATTGCAAGTTTGAGACCAACATGGGCTACACAGTGAGCTCAAGGCCAGCCTGAACTGGATAGCAAGACCCTGTCTCAAAAAGACAAAAAAAAAAAAAAAAAAAAAGATGAAATGGAAATGACACAAGCGACAGACAATGATTTTTAGTCTTAGGGCTGGGGATATCACTAAGTGGGGTAAGTGCTTGCCTTGTATGTATAAGATCCTGGGTTCAGTTCCGGCCCCCCAAAAAAGCACTTCTCACATTTTGACTCTTAACTCTAACTCACAAAGGCTATTACCAATGGCTACTACAAAACAAATCAGTTCAGATCCTCAAAAGGTATAAACTGCTTAAGAAAAAAAAAAAAAAGCTAAAATGTTAAAAGCAGCTTTCCTATTACACCTTGAGTTCAATAAATTCTGGTTCTCTTCTAAAACACAGAAATTTGGCCACTGCTTTTTCAGTGATCTGCTACCACTCTGTAGAGGTGTACTAAATTTCCTACTTTCAATTGGCCTATACTTATTCTGCAGAGCATGTTTCTTTTTTTTTTAATCAGTACCGGGGATCGAACTGACGATCAACTGCTTACAAGGCAGGTGCTTATGCCACTGAGCTAAATTCCCAGCCCCCTAGAGCATGTTTCTTCTCCTACCTTTAATAAACATTAAGCCTTACATAAGAAATTTTTTAAAATTTTTAAACCTTAAAAAGGAGTTAACATGGCTGGGTATGGTGGTACACATCTGTAATCCTTGCACTCAGGAGGCTGAGGCCTTAGGATCACCACAAATTCAAGACCAGCCTGCGCTACACAGTGAGTGTAAGGCTGGTCTCAACTAACTACACAGAAAGACCCTACCTCAAAGGGCTGGGGATTTAGCTCAGCGGCACATGCGCCTGCCTGGGAAGCACAAGGTCAGGAGTCCAAATCTTGGTACCAAAATAAATAAATAAATAAAAAGTAGTTATCATTAGGTGGTAATTTTATGGATGATTTAGATCTTTTGCCTTGTTTTTATTTTGCGATGCTACTACAGTGAATATGCATTATGCATAACTTTTTCTTTTGAAACTGATACTATCTGACACCACCATATCAACGTAGTAAGTATATAAGCAAAGTACAGATAATTAAGAATCACTACAGAAGCAGGATGGTAGCACACCTCTGCAATTCCAGCACTAGGGAGACTGAGGCAAGAGAAGCACTGTGAGTTCAAGCCTAGCCTGAACTACACAGGAAGACAGTATCTCTCTTTTTTTTTTTTAAAGGCCCTGTCATAAAAAAAATAATAAAATGAAAGATCAAAATTAAAAATTAAAAAAAAAAGAATCACTATAGAAGAAAGTCTAGCAAATGGTGGTTAGCCACTAAAGCTCATTTAAAACCAAGGGTCTTTTTTTTTTACTTTTGGCACCAAGAATTGAACTAAGGACCTTGTACTTGCCAGGCAGGCACTGTGCCCTGCACTACATACCCGGCCCTAAAACCAGTTTCTAATACTCTATCTCTAAGCGCCCCACCCACCCAAATGCCACTACAATATGGAATGTCTTCCCTTCTCCCCGCCCCCAGAACTCCGCCTCTCCCACGCTTTCACCTCTGGAGTATTATGACGAAGCCAATAATATGCTTCTCGAAAGTCATCAAAAATGATCCTGCTGCCGTCCCCGCCACGGGCAGATAACACAATGGAGGGAGAAGAGTAGGCCTCGCTGGTCACCCAAGTTGAGTGAAAGGTGTAGGTAATGAGAAAGAAAGCCATGACCAGGATCATCCCACTCGCCACCTAGAAAAGGAAGAAGTGTGTGATAAACCAAACTGAATTTACACAACACGGGACGGCTGCTTACATAATCATACTATAAAACAACCAGCCAGCCAGAGGCTACAGGAGGTAATTCTGACCATCCCGACAGTGCTCCACTTTACTGCACAGCCCAAATACATACAAATGCATGCACGTGTGCGCGCACACACAGGCACAGGCACAGGTAGAGTTTCCAAGCTATTAGCATTGCTTAAATCTCACTTCATTCTTGATTGGGTAAGTGGAGTCCTGCTGCTTCTTGCTCTTCTTGTCTGGGCGACTCATGTCCAGATTCTTCATGTAAGTGGACAGCACCTGGGAGACTCCAATGCCAGAAAGAATGCACATGACGGGCGCCAGCACGAGCATCAGACGGACCTAGGAATACAGGAGTCAGGATCAGCCTTGCCAGGGCTTTACAAGTCACAGGGCTTAACTTATTAGTAGACTGTGACAGCAGCTTAGGGCTGTTCATCACCTAATTTTTGTTTTAAGGAACCATCTGATTTTTTTTTTCCTTATTGGTACCAGAACTCATGACCTTATGCTTGCCAGGCAAGCGCCTTTGCTGCTGAGCTAAATCCCCAGCTCCTCATCTGATTTTTTTTTTTTTTTTTGTCTTTTTCCTTTTTATCGGTACCGGGGATCGAACCCACCACTGCCTGCTTGCAAGGCAGGCACTTATGCCACTGAGCTAAATCCCCAGCCCCTTCATCTGATTTTTTTAAAAATAAAAAGTGAAATAAAAAAATACATAGTATAGCTACAGTAAAAATACATTATTAATGTGCTGGGTGTGGTAGAGGTTCACTGTGAGTTCACCGCCAGCCTGGTCCACATAGTGAGTTCAAGGCCACCAAGAACTACACTGTGTGACCCTGTCTCAAAAAGCAAACAGTAGAGTAAGAAAATGGGGGAAAAAAATCCAAGTTATAGCATATACAAGTACAAATTCTCTATGATGTGATCATTATGCATATCTAAAATGTACCAATAAAATCTAATTTAAAAAAATAAAATATATGTATATATATATATATACTTCAAACTTGTTGCAATTATACAGATGTGTACATGTATGTATGTACCCTCAATAATGATACAAAATATATTCTTAGAAGGCAGGTGTGGAGGCACACACCTATAATTCAAGCATTTGGGAGGCCGAGACAGGAGGGCCACCTTGAGCTTGAGGCTACCCTGGGCTGCACAGTAAGTTCAAAAATCAGCCTGCACTATATAGCAAAACCCTGTCTCCAAAACGAAACAAACAAACAAAAATGATAGACATAGATATAAATATATTTTTGGGGGGGATGTGGGCACTGGAAATTAAACTCAGGGCCTCGACTTGCAGGCAGGCACTGCACTGCTGAGCTATTCCCCTGGACCTATATTCTTAACTGTAGTTTTGAGATCAAAATAACATGAAAAAGAGCATCTTACTACAATATGTAAAATCCCTCATCTTTCAATCTAGCAATGGGTAATTTTCCCAGTCCTTAATAAAACAAATCCCCACTTAAAGATATGCAAAGCCAATTCTTTAACAAGGTACAAAAGTGCCTCACAGACAGAATAATCCGAACCCAAGAGAGCTGGACCCCACTGCCACTGTGTATTAGTGTGCTATATGTTCCCGGAAGATCAACAACCACACACACCTTCACGACTCAGCCCCTAAAGGCTCATTAGAGCACACACACAGACATTAGTGTGCTCTAAACCCTATCGGGCAGAAACAAACAAACAAACAGCACCTCAGTTAGGACTGAGCTCATTCCTCACCATGACAGCTGAAAAGTACATGCTGGTCACACCATACATGATGATAAAAATCCGGGCATCAGACAGGTTGCTAAAGCAGTAGTAGAGGCCAACTATAAAAGAAAGAAAGAAAGCAGAAATGAGCACCGAGCCCAGAGACCGGAGCCTATACAGGAAAGTATCTTCACTGTATGACTGGAGACGCCACACGGCCCAGCAATTCCATTTCCAGGAATTTATCCTTAAAAACACAAAACAACAACAAAAAATCACAGAAACATCAAAGATGCTTACTTCAGCATTCTTTAACATAGCAAAAACATCAGACACAACCTAATAACTCGCCAGTAAAGAAGCTAGCTAGCTTATTTTTAAAATGGAATACACTGTTTAAAGCATTACTGCACTGAAGATATGTACTATTTGCCTCCTACAACTTAATACAACTCTGTATGTTTAAAAAAAAAAACACACCTTAAATATGTCTACAAAATAATACTAAATGACAAAGATCATCATGGTTCTTCTCTTTTCACAGTACTGGGGACCAAACCCAGGACTTCACATACCCTAAGCAAGTGCTCTACCATGAAGTTACAGCCCCAGTCCTATTATGATTCTTTATGACCAGGAGGAAAAACCACATGATCTCATTTTTATTCAATAAGTAAGCAGATGAATAACGTTAATAGTGACGCTAAGTCAGTGAAAAGTACTCCTACAAGTCCTCTTTTTTCCGTTTTATACAAACTACTTTCACGATGTAAAACAAAATGTAAAAGTTGTTTTAGAAAACAAAAAGACTACTAACGTTGGTAAATTCTTAGTCACGTGCGCTGGCCAGAAGGTAACGAATGAAGTGCCTATGCACTCAGCAGCTCCCAGCACGGAACTGCAACACTGCCATAAAGAAAACTGATACGAAGGGGAAAGAATATTAAGAGTACTGTAAAAGTAATAACAAAAATTAGAAGTTGGATTTTAAATTACAACACAAATGAGGAGAAAATTCTGAAGTTCTGAACTTGCCAACATCTGTAACTTCCACATCTGACTTCTACTGTGCCTAGCTGTCCTCCGTCCTACGCAGCACAAACAGGCAGACAAAGCAAGCATGACAGCGGGTGACGAGTTTGGGATCACGGGGGGATTCCTACAAAGCCCACTGCAAAACACAAGGCCGACAGACCTGGAAACATGAAGACCAGGAGCTGCAGATCGAAATAGTAGGAGGACCACGTGGTGGGCTGGTGTTCAGATACGGAGGCAATGATGGGAATGTTGTTCTTAGCATAGGAAGGGTCCAGCAGGGAGTAGAAGCGCCCCGTCCACGGAGATATTTTTCCTGGCAGCAAAGAGACAAGAAGTATTTCCCATATGCTCTTAAAACAAACGTCTTACCTGAACTGATTACACCTTATTTCAACAGACTCAAAGACAGAGAAAGACTAAGTTTTTGCCTCAATGTCACCAATAGTACTTAAAGGAGTTTCACTTGTTTCCTTTCAAGCTTGAGGAAACTTTTGTCAATAGTCAGCAGACTAAAACTGGATTGTGTATAAATTCAGGGAGAAGAAAAAAAACTTCCTGGAAGCGTGTTAGGCCTAATGTGTTCAAAGCAAGGCATCTCCAGGAACTATATGAACTACATCGTTCAGTCTTGCTCTGAATTAGCCAATACAGAGACAAAGGCAAAATCAGAATAGCCCCTGAAAAGTACAAGGGGGAAAAATGGAGCAGGAAAATATGGCAGGCCCAGCAAGCTAAAGAGCCGTGACTTAGTTCCCACAGGATTAGACAAGTGCCACTATGAAAAGTGTAGCAAAGAACAGGATCTCCACCGCCTCATCAAGAGGAAAGAAAATGAATAAAATTAGTAATATACAATCCTTTTACCAGATGTAATTAGAAATAGCTCTAAAAAGACATTCTCTGATATTCTGAATCCAAACCCTTACCTGACAAGCGGACTGAATATGAAAAAGCGACTTTTGTGTTTGAAACAAAAAGAGAAATAGAAGGGAAAAAAAAAGAATCTTCTGTGGTCAGAAAGTCTCCTATCTTTCTGGAGTTTATCCCATGTCTGTTCCCATTCGCCCTCTATAATGCAAGCTCTGACTCTTCCCTACCTGTCAGCATGAGGAGCGCTCCAACTGTGAGCAGCACAAACCCTACCAGGGAGATGACACTCCGGAAAAGAACCTCAAACTGCTGCGGATTCAACTTGCTGCGCAGGTAATCCACAAACGCATGAATCTGGCAGAGACCAAAGACTCCAAAGGCTGCCATGTGCTCGGATGAAAGGACGGGCTACAGAGAAAAAGGCACTGTGTCAGTCATCACAACGGAGGAAAACATAAGTAAGTTGAATCCAGCCCCGATCTTCATTGTCTTGACCTAGTGCAGCCCAAAAGGTCCAATGAGCTCTAGGTTTCACAAGGGCATCAGGACCAATCTAAGGAAGCACTTAACTCACCTGCCCCATTTTCTGAAGACTGTTTATTCCCTCAGAGCATACCACACACCCTCATAATCACATCTCTGCCTTTGCTCCAGGTATATCCTTAGTCCAGACAATAATTTCACTCAAGTGGAATTCTGTTTTAATGCGAACACCCTCTTCCTAAACTGCCAAACCAATCACTTCTGTCTATGTTCCACAGCACTCTAGATCTCTTCTAGCACTTATTACTCTTTGCCTTAGACCAAAGATTCTCCAACGCTAACAATAACCAGTGAGGATGTTCAAACCAACTGCTGAGCCCACTCTAAGCCTGAGTCAGGAAGTGCTGTGATTTATACAGACGGCCCCCCAATGCCTCATGAGCTCATGGCTGGGCCTTCTGAGAAGTGACTGGATCCTGAGCATGGGTTACTGGATCAGTCTGACAGGCTAATAGCTGGACATGATGCTGGGAGGTGAAGCCTGTAGGAGGAGCTGGGTCACTGAGGGTGTGCTCTGGAGATATATGTGCCTCTTGCCTTGAGCACTCGCTGCTGCCTGCCTGCCTGCCTGCCATGAACCCCATCCCCTCTATCCTGCTACAGTCAACCAACTATGGACTAAAAACCTCTATCAACTGTGAGCTAAAATAAACTTTTCCTCTGTTGCATTAGGCAGAAAGTGGATGTTTTGTCCCAGAAACAAGAAAGTAACTAAGATGAAAGATAGGTAACAGGGCTACAGAATTTGGGCATAAATAAGTTTCTATATGCTGCTAATAGTTATACTGGCCTCAGCTACACATCAAGTTCGAGGCCAGCCTGAACTACACAGCAAGACCATGTCTCAAAAAAGAACAAAACAAAACCTAACACTCTACAGCCAATATACTGTAGGTTACAGACAGCTGCAGGTATATCTTTCTACAGAAGACTATAACTTCCTTAATGACCAGGATGTACTTTCACTTCCTTTTATGTTTGACAGTGATTAGCAAATTACAAATAGTAGGCTAATCAATAAAGAAATATTTGCTGACCTCTAAGTAAAAATTCCACTTTTTTTTCTTTTTCTTTTGTGACAGGGTCTCTCTACACAGTTCAGGTTGGCCTTGAGCTCACTTTGTAGCCCAGGCTGGTCTCATAATGATCCTCCTGCCTCAGCCTCCCGAGTGCTGAGATTACAGCGTGAGCCACCACACCTGGCTTTAACATTCCACTTTTATAAAACTTAAGGAGAAATCAAACACATCACATTATTCTTTAAGAGCTATCTGAAAGCCCTGTGGAGTACAGTAATTGTTTAAAAGGTTTGTGCTCTGCTCCCTGAAGCTTTAACACACAGGTCATATTAAGATCAAAATTCACTGCTATTAAATGAGGTCATCAGTATTAAAAGGGACAGGATATAATAGGGATTTTTTAAATTTATAACTTTCATCAGTAACATTAACTCAGCTTAACCAAAGTATCTCTCTTCCTCCACAAACCTAAGCCAAAGTAAGAGCCATTAAATTCAAAATTCAATGAGCAAATCTTAACACGCTCCTAGACTTAATGATGAGTAATTTTGTTGCTTCAATTAACATAAGCAGTCCAAGTTCAAAGCTGGAAATATTTCTTGATCTTAAGTGAATCTAAGGCAAATCAATCGAGTTGGACCCACTTAGAAAGACTGGAAGGAACTGGAATCCCTACTGGTCTCAGGCTCACCTGGAAACCCACAAAGGAGATCTGCATAGAGAGAATGGTGCCCAGGCAGTAAACAGTGCAGTAGGCCACGTAGATCCGGTGGGAGAAGCGGCCTGTGAGCATCAGCACCAGGACATGGAGCGGGATCAAATTGATCAGGAACACGTAGCCTCCCCAGGAAGAGACCTAGGGCAGGATGGAAAGCAACAGTTCTTCCTCTGAGCATGACACCTCAGGACAGAGGTGACAAACCTATGGTGTGTGAGCTGCGGCCAGCTGTTTTTGATCCTTGAAAGCTCTAAAAGGTTCACCATTGCTGCCTTAGGATGGCACTTGTCATTCTGTCCACCCTCAGTACTGAGGGCTGAACCCAGCACCTCACACTCAGTTTCAGTCCTAGCCCTTTTAAAATTCTGACAGTCTCGCTAAGCTGTTCAGGTTGGACTCAAGATCCCAGCTTCCAGAGTGCCAGGATTACAGGCATGAGCCACCACACTTGGACAGTTGTGACCTTTTTAAAGGTCATCCCTTTACATTAACTATAAACTTTATGTTGTGGCTTAAAGAGTATAAAGAACTCATTTTTTAAGTAGAAAAAAATCATATTCAAACCCATTACTGCAAGTTAATCCCCTCTCCCTTATGGCTGCTGACATCATGATCATATAACAAGACCACCTCAGAGTTAATCTGCACAGTACACTGTACCATCGCATAAAGAATTTAAGGAATCACTGCTAAATCTGACTGGCTTTAAAAAAAAAAAAAAAAAAAAACGAGTTTAAGGATATGCGAGCAACTAGAATCAGCTAAGGAAATAAAGTCTACATGTGTATGTAAGACTGAACCAGAGAAAAGGAAAAATTTAAAGGCACATCCTAGAAAAGAAGGTTGGTCAACCAACATGTACGCATAGGATACACTGCATTGGAAGAATTTTAGAAATTAAAAACACGTAAAGGACTGAGAGCATAGTCCAGGGTCAATGCACTTGCCTAGAATACATGACAGGCTTCACCCCAGTACAGGGGAAAAATGTGAAAAAGTTACCATGTAGAAATAAGCGAGAGCACACTTGGCTGCCCAGTAGATGGAACCAGTCTTTACTGCCTTGATCCACATGTAGTAAGTGAGCAGCATGCAAAAGATGGCAATCCCTGAAGAAACAAACAAAAATGAATATTCAAGAAGCAGTCATGCTAGCATAGTTAAAATCTGCTCTGAAATAGACTCTCTAGATTCGTATCTCAGACCTAGTAACACTAAAGTTCTGGCAAATTCTTCTACTGCCCATTGCCTCAGTTTCCTGTAAAAGGAGCCTGTCATAGCATCTATTTGATATAACTATTGTGAAGACAAACAATCAAATTCACATAAAACATTTAGAACAGCACCCATCACACAGTAAGCTTACAGTGAATGTCAGCCATTATTATCAGTGTTCACTGCAGGAATTAAATTTCCTGCTAGTCTTAAAGACGTCTCACCCTGTCACACACTGCCCTGCATGTGCATGTGAACACAAGCTGGCTGTTATGCTGACTGATGCTCTCCTTCATATTTGCCTAACAGAGGCCAACTTCACGGCCCAGTTCAACTTCAACTACTTTCAAAAAGCCTTGGTTCCCAAATTGAAATTAGCATCTCCTTGTACTGCATTTTCCAAAGCACTCTGTCCATATTGCCATCATGGTGCACAGCACTATTTGCCTACCATTGGAGTTACCGTTATAGGTCCATTTTTATTATCCTTAGCATATAGATTATGGACCAATATGAACTTATGATCTATCCTTTCAGTTTCTTAATTTTTGAGCCAAAATAATCATCTGCATTGTCAATCTCTGTAATAGTAACACTATCTTTTCCCAATAACATTCAATACATACATATTGTATTAAAAATAAATCAATAAAGATCTGAGGATGGTGGCACACACTTATAATCCCAGCATTTGGGAAGCAGAGGCAGGATGACCGCTCATTTGAGGCTAGCTTGGGCTACATCAGAGTTCAAGATCAGCCTGAATTGTACAGTGAGATCCTATCTCAAAAAATAAATTAAGTTTTTTAAAAAAATCATCACAATTTTAAGGACACCTCTATTCCTTGTTTAGGCAATAAAAGTGAACTCTGAATTCAGAGATTAAACCGAAGGCTTGTAAGAAGCTTCCAGCTGCCTTCCTAGAGAAGACAAGAGGAGGAGAATGTTGGGGCTGGGGATTTAGCTCAGCGGCATAAGCGCCTGCCTTGTAAGCAGGCAGTCATGAGTTCAATCCCTGGTACCAATAAAAAGCAAAAAGACAAAAAAAAAATTTAAAAAAAAAAAAAGAGGAAGAGAATGTGTATTTGTATAGATCTCTTTCTGCCATTTCTAATCTCACTCACCAGGTTGTTTTTATCCATCTGAACCCAAACTGTACTTTCCTTCATTCTAGTAGAGAATGAAGCAAACAGACTCCCTTAAATGATCCTCCAGCATTTTACAAGTCTTACCTTCATTATCATAAGAGCCAGCCACAGATCGGGAGATGTAGCCGGGAACTACAGCAATCATGGCAGCAGCAAGAAGCCCAGCCCCTGCATCCTGTTAAGAGAAACGAACAGTAAGCAGTTAACACCAATACACCTGTTAAAGCCCAGAGGATCCACAAGTCCACTCCATTTATAGTGGACCCAGAGAGAGCCCAACAATTTCTAAGGTAGACATGAGATGCTAAAGTGGTAGAAATGCTTACAGCATACAAAAGTTATAATCCTCACGACCATTTCCCCGTGATGACACCAAGCCTGAAACGAGATTCAGATGCTAAGACAGATACATTTTGTGTGCTGTCAGCTATCAAAGCTTGCCCCAGGACAGGCAGTGTGGCTACAAGTATTACTAGGCTCATCAGTCCTTTCCCTCTAACAATGGCTATACAGCACAGGAACACCTGTTACACATCTAAAAGCCATGTAATGACAAAGGGAGAGAATTATTATTTAAATTAAAAAGCCAATCCACCTAGACCAAAGATGTCAGACGCTTATGTAGTAAAGTTGGAATATCACCAAACAACCTCTGAGCTCAGGAAAAAGGAAAAACAAAATATAACCCACACCCCAAAAGAAAAAGGACCTGAGTGTTGGCAGGAATCAGTTTGGGACAAAGGCAACAAGGAGAAGGATGAGAAGTTTTCCAAAGTGAATTCAGGCTCCCCAAGCTTGCCTACCAGTTATCACCTCAGTATCCCCCTAACACCAGGCCACTAAGGACAGACTCTGGGGAGCAGGTCAGCAAGGCTGAAACCTGGCAAAAGGGAGAGTCAGCACTACAGAGGCAATTACAGAAGCCAAGTGACATAAGAATTCTAAAATGAACACTTAAACAAACAAACAACTGCTAAACGCTTATTTCTGAAAGAACACTTTTAGAACTTCACGTATGTTTTGTTGTTGTTGTTTTTGCCTTTCTCTTACATTTTTAAGGCTTCCAAATCTAAATCTCAGCGTATGGCTCATGTTACAGCGCTTGCCTAGCA
This sequence comes from Cavia porcellus, assembly GCF_034190915.1. Lineage (NCBI taxonomy): Eukaryota > Metazoa > Chordata > Mammalia > Rodentia > Caviidae > Cavia > Cavia porcellus. The sequence goes on along the minus strand of NW_026947492.1, from coordinate 19,594,229 downwards.
TACATACGAGCCTGGGTTTGATCTCCAGCACAAACAAAACAAAACAATCTAAACCTAACATTTCCATTTCACATGGTTCCATTTCCCCTTTATGTAGCAATTTACATTTGACTTTTAAAAGTCCTCTCATAAGAACAAACAGTTGCTAATGATTAGAAACCACATATTCAGTGGAAGCCATGGACTAAACCCAATTAATTCAACCCAGCAGACACTGTTCTTAACCTCTCTTTCTCCTTGCTTATAAGGCTGTCAGTCTCCCACCCTCCAGCATCTACTAGAGAGGTTCAACAACATTTATTCCCAAGCTCTGGTCACCCCAAATCCTTCACCTTGAGCTCTTTGGTAAGGTGGTACGTGACGATGGTGGTGAAGGAAGAGAAGAGAGGGGCCAGGAACACACAGACATTCCGAATGTCGATGGTGATGTGGAAAAAATGAAGCACATGGTAGATTGCAGCAGAGGTGATCATTAAACCTGCAACAGAAAAAAGAAACTCCATTAGGCTGCCCTGGTAACATAAAGAACTTAAGGGAAAGGGAAGGGGCCAACTTGGTCATCAATAAAGAGACCACAGAGGTCTTGACAAACCAGCACAGCAACGGCAGCAGGCCTCTAAGTTTCCCTCCTAAGCAGCCAATTGGAAATCCAGAAAGTTTAAAAAATACCCCTCTCCATTTTCTCACATCTGTTCCCCTGTCCTATATAAGATCTGCTTTTGGAAGTCTATAGTCAGGATGAAATCACAAGTGTCATGAAATGAAACTATTAGCAATAAAAGCAATTGTTCTCTAATGTATAACTACCTCACCTTATTTATTTTATTTTATTTATTTATTTATATATTTTTGTCTTTTTGAGACGGGGTCTCGCTATGCAGTTCAGGCTGGCTTTGAGCTCACTTTGTAGCCCAGGCTGGTCTCGAACTCGAGACGATCCTCCTGCCTCAGCCTCCCGAGTGCTGGGATTACAGGCATGAGCCACCATGCCCAGCTATCTCACCTTATTTAAAAAAAAAATAGTGTTCCTCTCACCTGGGTAAATTGTTCCTCCAATGATTCGCCCCAAAGGGTACCAGGCCCGGTCATCAAACCAGTTATGGAATTTATAAAATCCTTCCTCAGCTAAGAACCGGGTAGTCCGATAATTGAAGTACCTGCAGTAGGAAAAATAAAGCTCTGTGTCTCTTCTTTGTAGGCAAACATTTTACTAATCTGAAGTGAATTTTGCTCTTCAGGCTCTAGCACTGAGGAACTTATTACCTGAATAGGTTAGTTTGGCTCCAAAACTCACTACAGTACCATATGATCCTGCATTTGTGCTCCATGCATGTGTCAACTAAAGTGCTGCTTTTACCTTAAGGAAATGAACTTGGAGCCGATGTCATCCCAAACATTCAAGCAGGATCATTTACCACGCCAGAATGTGGTGGGTGACAGAACCTGTCAAGAGAATCTAAGTGCCTGTGAGACAAGACTGCAGACACATGGGCACCAGTAAATTCTGCCCACTTCAAGTGACAAGTAACATACAAAAAATATTTCTGATCCACACAAAAGGACACATCGGTAACTTCAAAGGATGACCGCCTTTAAAGGTGCTCATACAACACCATATGTGGGGTGAAAACATTTCAATCTGCATCATAGCGTAAACTGTTTAATGAGTTTAAACGTGTAACAAGGTCTACTCATGTCATTTCAAATATACCTGAATGCTGCCTGCATTACTGCTAAAAATAGATTCCATAAAAAACATCTGATATGAAATGCTTAGTGTTACACATAGAAAGACAGCTCTTTAGGTCTGTTGGGTAAGCCCTTACAAATTTCCCATTTAAAAGGAAATAAGAATAAAAAAAGAAAGAAAAGGCATTAAAAAAATAAGTGTGCCAAACTAGGAATAGTTTAATTACCTCAGATAATAATGACTAAATATCTTCTCTACCAAAATTACACATGGTGGTGCACACCTGTCGTCCCAGCACTCACAAGGCTGAGGCAGGAGGATCATTACAAGTCTGAGGCCAGCCTGGGCTACATAGTGCATTCAAGGCCAAGATGAATTACAGAGCGCGACTGTCTCAAAAAGAAACCCCAGAAAAGTATTCCCTGTCCACCTTCCTAAGCCTATTTTCTCTTTGGTCAGTCAAGTTTTGGCAACTGAACTAAGAAGCAGCAGCAAATGGAAAAAATCTCTATCCTTCTATTCATCACTGATAAATATAATTTTGGTTACTGTCAGAGACAGGTTTGAGGGGCGTCTGCAGCTAACATGTGTCACAATGGTGTCCTTTACCTCCCAGGAGGAGGCAGAGTGAGACAGAGAAATTTCAAGTTAAAGGAACAGGTTTGGGAGATAGACACATTCTGGACCTGTCACTCCTCCTTGGCAAAAGTGTCAAATCACATAATCTTTCTCATTCCTTCTAGTTCTGTGACTACAGACCATATTTGTTTTCCCTGACCCTCTCACCTTAATATATGCTCATTTAGGGTTCTAAGAAAGAAGTTCTAAAAAAATCTCATCAAGAAAAAAAAGGATATGAGCTTCCTCAATCAAGAGAAAAATATACAGCCAGGCGTGGTGGCTCATACCTGTAATCCCAGCACTCGGAAGGCTGAGGTAGGAGGATCATTACGAGTTTGAGACCAGCCTGGGCTACAAAGTGAGCTCAAGGCCAGCCGAACTGCATAGCGAGACCCCGTCTCATAAAAGACCAAAAAAAAAAAAAAAAAGAGAGAGAGAAAAATATACACTGATTTTGGAGGACCCAGAGAGAATATCTGTGATGCCTCCAAATCTACACAAAATGAAATAATCAATCTACAAACAGATAAAGGTATTAAACTTTTGACTCAATGCTCCATGGAGAAATACATAATTTTTAAGAATGTATGATTCTTGCCGGGTATGGTGGCACACACCTGTAATCCCAGCACTCAGGAAGCTGAGACAGAAGGATCGTTGCAAGTTTGAGACCAGCCTGGGCTACAAAATGAGCTCAAGGCCAGCCTGAACTGCATAGCGAGACCCTGTCTCAAAAAGACAAAAAAAAAATTTATGATTCTGGTTTTTCATAAGCCCTGATTTTAGGCAATACAACATAGTGACTATAATCTCAGAAGTGAGACAAAACCACATTCAACCTGACTCATTTACTTACTAAATGTACAACCTTAGACAACTTCTCCCAACCTAAGTCTCCTTAGAGGTAAAAAGGATTAATAGCAGCTGTATCATCTGTAAAATACTTCTTGAAATAAAATGAATGATTAGTAAATGTTACTAAAATTACTGAAAGGGCTGGGGATGTAACTCAGTGGCACGTCTGTCTGGAAAGCGTGAGGCCCTGAGTTCAATTCCCAGTGCCAAAAAAATAAATAAATAAAAATAAAACTACTGAAATTGCCTACAATCCAAGCATTCTGAGAGGCTAAAGCAGGAGGATCACAAATTTGAACCTAAGCTCGCAATTTAGTGAGACCCTGCCCCAAAATAAATTTACGAAAGGGGTTGTGGGTGTAGCTCCATATAAAGGTCCTGGGTTTAATCTCCAGTTTGGGGGGAGATAAAAATACACACATACAAAAAGTGAAAAGTGGAGGTTTTCACCTGTATCATTTTTAATCTAATAAAATCCCTATCAAATGCATAGCTTTTATTTCTTGATGGTTTAGAATTTAACAATAAGCCCAATTTCTATTCTACAAACAGTTAAAGCAGAAAACAACAAAAACAGTCATAGATCACAAATTCATGATTTGTAATTCTCTTTTGAGGCTTGAATGCATACATATACCAGGCCCTCAATCCATCACTAATGCTTGACCAAACTGAGAAGCTAAACGTTTTTGCCTAGGCAGATCGTAGGCATACCTAACTCACATTTTTTGTTTATAAGACTCATTCGAACAACTGCAAAGGAAATGTTTCAAAGGGATGATTAGGTCCCGTGGGAAACTTGAATTCTTCCCTTAACTGCACTGAAAACATTCTCATCGCTGAGAGTTGACAGCAATTTAACCTGAAACCCATGAACCGTAACACCTCCCCAGTAACACCAGACCACACAGAGGTACTCACGGATCAAACTCATGGATAACACTTTCAAATCGCAGGACAGCAAAGAGACGAGTGGAGAAAGCTACAAAAATCAGAGAATGAATGTTTTTATGGTAATGTACAATGACAGAGAAACAGCAGATAAATAGTAGCCTTACAGAGAAAATAACATTATGCAGCACAGGGCTCACAGGAAACATAAAACCATCGCTGAATAAAGTTCTTATCCATCTATCTCCACATGGAGGAAAAAAAATTAGTCAAGCAATGCCATCTACATTTTCCACTTAGGTAAGGCACATTTAACTCCTTAATGTATTATACAAAGCCTATAACATTGTACTCACCTATCAATACTGAACTCAGCTTACATGGTCATCTTTTATATGGTACAGACAGAAACATGCACCTATCAGCACTAACCTTAACCTTGGCGCAAGCAAAAAGTCAATCAAAACTATACTAATGACTTATGAAGGGTCAGAAAATCTCAAGGCAGAATTGAGTTCTCGAAAGACTTTTTAATATTACGGGCACACCATGCCTGTGACCCCAGAAATTGGAGGGCTAATGCAGGAGATTTGCTGCAAGTTCGAGGCCAGCCTTGGCTACACAGTGAATGCAAGGCCAGCTGAACCACAAAGCAAGACCTTGTCTCAAAAAGAAAAAAGAAAAAAATAGCACTAAGATAGCCATTTTAAAAACTGTCTTTTGCAAAAATCAGTAGCCAACGATCCCCAGTATTATTCAGCCCTATAAGAAAGCAGAATTAACACAACATGCTTCCCAAAGATTCATCAGCCCCTTCATATCCTCCATATCCTTTATTTTGTCTTCATAAAATTACCCTGATGGAGAATAATAAAAAGAACAAATAATAATCTGCTAAACCAAGCATGCCAGTGCACGCCTATAAGCCTAACACTAGGGAAGCTGAGGCAGGAAGAAAACCACGAGTTCGAGGCAAGCATGGGCTATAAAGTGAGGTCTAGGCCAGCCTGAACTACAAAGCAAGAACCTGTCCCGAGAAAGAAAACAAAGAAAACCAAAAACTCACAAAAATCTGCTAAAAGAACAAAGCATTTTAAAAAGTTATTTTCAGTTTTTCTCAAGATTTTCTCCTTTCCATCCCCAAAGAAATAAAAGACCCCGTGCACACTCACATAGCACAGCAGCCATGGACAGAATGAGAAGCTTCAGAAGCGTGTCCTGCTTCTCATAGGACAGCCGTAAAAATCCAAGCTTAGTCATCTTGACATTAACAGGTGGCAACAGATGACACACAAATAGCTAAAATGGAAAAAAAGACTTTACAATATTGAACACCTTCAATTTATTGAATACATTAATTTCTCTATTTTATGGTACGAGAACCACAGTGGACCACAGTGAGCTAGGAAAAGCATCAGAAAGGGTCATACCCATTCCCAAGCCTTGCCTGAAGTATAACATGCTGGCAAGGAAGCATACACAGTCATCTCCATGTGTCAAGACTAACAAGGAGCAATCAAAATATACTACCCATAATTCTGTTCGTTCCCTCTCACAACAAACAAGTATACAAGCATGACAGAAGCAAAGCAGAAATGTAAGTAAAGGGGAAAAATAGGTGGAAGGAGAGGGTCCAAAAATACGAAAGATAAAAATAATGACACAGAAACAGAGCAGTCCAGGAAAGGTAAGAATATACAGGAGGGAAGAAGTAAACAAAAAGTAGATACAGAAGTGAAAGTAGAAAGAGATAAAGAGAAGTCCTGACTAAATCAGCACAATTTCCCCTAAATGTAAGCCTCAGCTAACTGACTTGACTATAAACCGCACACTGTCCCAAATTTCACTGGAGTTGCAGAATCAACTAAACAATATGATAGCCAAGCATGGCTTAAAATCCTAGCACTCTGGGAGGCTGAGGCAGGAGGATCAAAAGTTCAACCTCAGCCCACAGTAAGTAATTTAGTGACCTGGCAAAATGCTGTCTCAAAATTTAAAAATTTTTTTTAAAAAAAATTTTTTGAAGGCCTGGGAACATGTGATGGTTCTGGGTTCAGTCCACTAAAAAAAAGCAGGACATAATGCAGAGGCAGTTATGCACTCAAGAGAGAAGTAGACATAAACAGACCACAATCCCAGTCACATTGTAATTACTGTTCAACTCTATTTCCATTTCCAATTATCTGTTTCAAAGCATCTCTTTAACAGAAACCCATCTAAGTGACTTGATTCCATGACACAGTTTATAGTACCAGACAATAATCTGAAAGGAAAAGAAAATAAATGTTTCTTAATGAAGGAGAAAGCAGAGGTTGGGCTAAAATGTTAAAAGAAAGCAGTCTGTCAACACTTCAAAATGAACTGGGCATGCTGGAACCTGTAATTCCAACACCTGGGAGGCTGAGTGAAAAGGACTGCCGAGTTCAAGGGCAGTTTGGGTTACACAGTGAGTTCAAGGTCAGCCTGAGTACAAGGCAGAACTACCATCCTAAACTATAAACTAGTCAAGGCCTAAGAAACAAAGAATATAACAGCAAAGTATATGTAACATCATTCAAAACTATGTAGAGAAAAAGGAAATTTGCATTGTTCCTGATCTTTTTCTATTACTGAAGGAAAAGAAAACATTACACTGGTTTAAGTAGAAAGCATGAAGAATCATGTATTTCTAGCTTGAACATCTTTTCTATAATTAACTGTCCCAGGGGAGGAGCCTTAGTGGCACATGCTTAATTATAATCCCAAAGGAAAAACCTTATCATACAATCAAAAACCTAATTCCAAGAAGCCAACGATCTGGGGTTGGGGGTTTGGCTCAGCAGCATAAGGTCGTGAGTTCAATCCCCACTACAAAAAAAAAAGAAGGAAAAAAAAAAAGTCAACGATCTAGCTCTATGTCCCAAGTTTGTGCCTGCTTTCAGGAATGGCCAAGATAGTAACAAACTCGGCACCACTGAGTTGGTATGATCCACACCTGGGAGAATAAACAGAGGAAACGAAAGTGCCAGAACCTGAAAACTGAGTACACGAGCTGGTAATTGAAGGCCAGACCGTAAAGGAAGTTTTCATCGTGTGCTCTCTCATCATTTTTGCACATCGCCAAAGCAAATAACAGCTAATATACTTTCATTTTTAAAAATCTGGATCTCTCTCCTCTTCAACTGTGTCGGGCAAGATTTGACAGCCTGTCCCATCCTAGTCTGCAATGCAAGACTGCAACCTCCCCAGCCCCAAGTTCTTGTCTCTGCCCTCCCCTCCGCCTTTTGGCTCTCTTCTGCAGGTCCCACCTGCCTCTCCTTCCCACCCCAGTGGAAGTGACCGCCCCTGACACCAACCACCGCAGAACCCCACAAGCTCAGCATCCTCTGCGGCAACCCCTTGACACTCTAGTTCCGGGATCCAGTCTTTCCCAAGCTCCCCTGACCTAAAATGCACGCCCCATGCCCACGACTCTCCCTTAGTCCTTTCCCTCAATCGCCACATCCCTCCCTTCCACGAGGTTCCCACGTCACACCTCACACCCCCTCCTCTAAAGGCCCTAAACCTGCTCCCCACCACCTTCTAGAGAGCTGCTCCCGGCACTTCGCTCGGGTCCGTCAACATCCTGGACAGTACTTGCAGCCATTTCTCAACTTACAGCCTACGGCCTTCTCATCCGGCCACCGTTCCTCTGGAACCCGCTCCGCTCCCACTGCCATCCGCTCAGCGGCGCACCCAACCCTGGGGGCCTGATCCGCCCCTTAGCCCGCTCCGCATTGGATGGCTTCCTACCAATATACCACTTCGGGCAAATTATAGGGCTACGTGACGGTCAATCAGATTAGGAGCCCACGATCAAGCGGCACTTTCACTTTTTAACTAGTCAGAAAAGCTATCACTCAGCACACTAGGGGCGGGACTATGGGCTCCCACTGCGCTGTCATAGGCCTGCGCGTAAGAGCAAAGCGCGCGGAAAGAACCTGCTCGGAGAAGTTTGGTTGAGAGCCGAGGAGTGACGTGTCGGTCAGCGGCCGGGGAAGGGGGCTCCGTGGGAAGGTGTGGCCGGTTACCAGCCACATGACCAGAAGCGGAAACGACGCTGAGGAACCGGCGGCGGAGATCCCGAGGTGCGGGACTCGGAAGCCGTCCGTATCTTTTTTCCTTACTGCGAGCTGGGCCGTTGCCTTAATAAAAGGTTAAGAGAGAAGGTCAAAGTTGATGAAAACGCCGAGGCTTCCGGGCAGGGCCGTCCCACTTCTGCGGGAAAGACTGCCCGTGATTTGCTGGTTTTTCTTACCGACCTCCCGAAACTGCCATAGATATGGAGCCCTGGCATATTTCCGGAGGCATGTCCCTTTCCGTACGGCTTTGTGGAAGATGGTGCCTCGATCTGATAGGGCGTTGGGGTTCGGCCGGGGGACACCCCTTCCCGGCTCCTAGACAGCAGCCGCCGCCGAGCAGCCGGTGACCGAGCAGCCAGCCGGCGTCCTCGCTCGCCTGACTGTTTGCCCTAGAGCTGTGTCCCCTCCTTCGCCTTGCCTTTCCTCTCCCTTCCTCCCAAAAATACATTGGCAAGGGAGGGAAGGGAGCAGTGTCACCAGCCAAATTCGCTCTTCCGACCCACTTACATGCCGCAGTATTCTCGCACCTTCCAGGCTGCACGGAGGAACAGACCCACTCGGGACCATTCCTGTCGCCCAGTTATTCCTACTCGCAAATAAATTTAACTACTCTTTAAAAAGGGGGGGGGGTAACTTCCACCCACTGTCCAAATGTGGTCCCACTGCCACAGGGCTCCCCATTTACACTTGCACCACGAGTCACCAAACCTACTGGAAGCGCGTGACTCCAATGCTTTAAAGTCGTGTGTTTTCTTAAAAAGTCACAATACAAGGCTTTCCGCATAACTGATAGGAGGAAATAGAACCCCTATATTCTATTTTTATGGTAAGTATTCGTTCCTCAGGACAAGTTTAAAACTAAATTCGATGTCTTTCAAAGTGGAAAAAAAGTACCATGAAGACTATTAAGACGTTAGAGTTCTCTTTAAAAAATTACTGATCCCCTTTAGGTGATAAATTGTCACCTTTTTCAGAAGTCAGAATACACTATTGAAAGGTTAAACTAGGTGTGATGGATCACACTACGATTTTAGCTACTTAGTGGGCTGAGGCACAATTCAACTTTCAAGGAAATTCAGCAAAACCTTGTCTCAATGAAAAGTGCTGAGTGTGCGATCCCTGGGTTCAATCCCTAGTACTGGGGGGTCCAGTTAGGAGAAGTGTTAAAGCATATTTTTTTCCCAAGCATATTGTTAAGATTTTATTTTTTTTTTTGTAACAGGAATCAAACTCATGACCTTGAGCTTGCCAGGCAGGTGCTTATGCTGCTGAGCTAAATGCCCAGCCCTGTGTTTGTTTTTCCTTTTGTTGTGTTTTCTTTTGTAGTATAGTTGATGGAATCTGCAGCCTTTCCCTTATTAGGCAAGGGCGCTCCCACTATGGTGTGCCCCTCCAACCTTTAGGACAGACTTTGATTCTAGTCTATAGGAAAAGAGTAATCTGTAAATAAAATCAAAGGAAAACAAACTCAAAAAAACCTCATATAAACTCGGGACAATACCCCATGACTGTAACACCAACATTCTGGACAACTGAGGCAATACTGTAAGTTTGAGGCCAGCATGGGTAACTTAAGGAGACCCTGTCTCAAAATAAAAAAAGTAAAAATTTAAAAGGTCTAGAAGTGTATCTCAGTGTGAAGGCCTTGGGTTCAATTTCCAGTACCACCCCTCAAATTTTATTTAAAAACCACCTAGATGAATTATATATATTAGCTTCCCTCCTAACCAAGTGTGACTTTCAGAATATACTGCTTTTCTGTTCCATCATTTACTTCAAATATTTTGTAGGACTCATTATTTCACGTAGAACTTTTGGTCTTTCCTAAAGTGTCTGCTTCCCTTTCTTTTGTCTGTGCTGGTCAGATTTCTGTTACTGACAAAAAGAAAAAAGAAAAAGCCAAAATAATCCATTTAAAGGGAAGAAGGGTTTGCTGTGGTTCAAGATTTCAGGTTTCAGTCTCTGATCTCTTGACCCTGTTAGTTTGGGTCAATAAGCTCATCAAGCTGGGAGCCAGAGTGCAAAAGCCCTACTCACTTCAAAGCAGGGAGAGAAGGGGAACAAGGCCAGTCACCCAACTTCTCCCCACAAGGCCCAATCTCCAAAAGGTTGCACAACTCCCCTGGCTAGGGACCAAGTCTTCCACATTCAAGAGTCAAGCTGTGGCATGATCATCAATCACATGGTACTCTTACCTGTATCTCATTTGCAGCACGCTGGAATATTATTCTCCCAAGAAGCTTTCCCCACCACCCACTTTTCTAAGTGTGCTTCAAAACTATATTGCTAAGATTTCCTCCCAGTGTTTCTGGATTCCACACCTGCCTCATGTTGCTTGGTTGGGTGTTTTGTTTAGTATGCCAGTTTCTTGGAGTTTTCCATTATTTTTAAAGAATTAAACCCAAAGCCTTCACTCTGAACTATATCCTCAGCCTTCTCCATTTTTAAAAATTGAGACATCTTCCTATGTGGCCCAAACTGGCCTTGAAATCACTGCAATCCTCCTGGCCTGGCTGCCCAAGTGCCGGTTATTTAGGACTAGGTAGGGTCTAATAACCCTGGAGATTCTTATGCGGAATTTCTCCTGCGGTACCATGAGACGTGGATGGCGTAAGAGATAGGATACCATAAGGAGCCCAGTGCTGTGATTCCACAGTAGCCCGTGCTGTGTCTTCCAGGCACGAGGTGTATTTTATTTTTGTTCTTTTTATCCACTTGTCTAGCTCAAATTCACTGTACAGAGCCAGCACTCCTCACTTTTCAAATAAACTTTGGGAACCATTTTTGGCTTGTCTCATCCAATTCTTTGTTAAGGGCAAGAAAGACCTAGAGTAAGTTTAACTGGCAAGCCATTTCTAAACCAACACTGGAATTAGTGTACGCTACAATGCCCTTTTTTTTTCCTGAGACAGGGTCTCACTATATAATATAGGCTGGCCCCAAACTTGCAGCAATCTTCCTGCCTCTGCTTCCCAAGTGCTGGGATTACAAGTGTGCACTACCATTTTTTTATTTTTTGAGGCAAGGATATAGTGCAGGATGGCCTTGAACTCATGGTGGCCCGCCTGCCTCCGTCTCCTGAGTGCTGGGATTGAAGGTATGCGCCACCACGCCTATCAAGTTTCCTTCATTTTAGCTGCTAATTATTTTACCTCAAATTGCCCTTCTGACCTTGGCAAAAACAGACTAATTTCCTTTGATCCCAGTTTCCTAATCACAGCTCAGTACCTAATGAAATGACAGGGCCTTGCAAGTTCACCTCACTTGAGACTGTCTGCAAATTTGTCATGGGAATCACAGAGGTTTTTATAATTTTTAGAACATAAGCTAGAAATAGTTTGATCACTTCTAAGATGCCCACTGTTTAAAAATTCTATCAATTGCATATCACTTCCAATTCAGATTACAATTCCCAGCTACAATTTTTAATTCTTTAATCTTATACATAATAAAGGTTTCTATTAGCCAGAAATCTAATCTCATCCTCTGACAAAGGAATGTTAAATTCACTGAAATCTACACTCATCTTTCTGAATCAAAACAGAATGCAAGAGTTGGAGTAACAAACCCAGTCTTTCATAAAATGTAAAATATAATTCAAACTTTCTCAGAGAGAACATCCTTCAGGGCTAATCTCTCAAAAACTTTCATCACCAAAATATCCAAGACAGAGTCTTGTGTTCCATGAATATGTATCCTGAGGTTATGATTTTTAAATTCGGCCATTACACACTTGTGGGAAACCAGCTCACATTTAATAGTGACATTTTAAAATTGTACAAGTGTTTTGACATCTGCCCTCCCTCCCCACATTCAGTCTCTTAAAGTGACACAAACATCAGCACGCACAGGTTTAATGGGTTTAATAAGGGTAACCCTTCAGTTCCTATTTCAGCACCCAATGTTCCTCTGAAATACCAGTGAGACACGGCAGTGGCCAACAGTAAATTTCCACCTTCGGAGCTGACAAGTTCAGGTTCTCTGAGCACTCTCTGTTGCGGTGGCACTTGTCCAGAATCAGTACCTCCCCACAGCTGGAGAGCTTTAAAGGTACCAGTGAAAGAAAAGCTTTTTCCCCTTCAAGGGGAAGAAAGAAGATTATCTCAAAACCTAGCTGATCTGGCTGAGAGGTCTTTCCATCTCTTCAAGCTCTTTTTTTCTTTTTCTTTTTTGCAGTAGAGCAAGAGAGACCAAAACCTAACCTGAGTTACAAGAAACAAGACAGTGATGGCTGTAACGGAAGTGACCAGGAGCCACTGAGACACTGTGCTCCTTTACCTCCCACATCCAATGTATGTGCTTCACAGAAAAACAAAATAACAGATCCACAAAACACAACAGCTAGAATTACAAAACTCATTCATCCAAGGGGGCTAGAAGGCAGGAAGGACAGACAGGAGGGTAAATGGCACAAGGGAAAAAGACAAATATTCAAATGGGTCTAGGCACAGAGGCCGGCAAATGCTAGAAAAACCTATGGTCCATTCAGACTCATGATGGTGTTAAAAATCCACGCACTGGTGTCAGAAGATTTTGCCTTACATGCACCAGAGACAAAAATTCCAATTCTTCAGAGAAGGGGACACACAAGGACCCTTGGCAGAATGGGCCCCACCTTTCCTGACCAGGGAAAGATAACCGAGAAAAGAGCTGCCACGGCCGCCCTCCGATCCCACCCATGGCCTCTGGACAGCAGGCAACTCAATGGCCTGCAGTGGCCTTCATTTTGGCAGGAGATGGATGCGGTGAGGGGAGCTTCTCTGCAGAAGTGGAGCTGCTCATCGCCGACTGCAGGTAGACTGTCTTATGGAAGAGTCTGTTGCTTAAGAAGACCACCAAGGAGAAGAGGCGCAACTGGAAAAGGCTAGGGAACAAGAGACCCAACTTGTTCATCCCCTAGTGAATCAAAATGATTGTTTCAGGAAGCGACAGCTTATTTGACAACATTAAACTTACAACTATACTATACAGAGGAAGACAAGGCAACTGCAATTTCATCAAAGCATATTTGATCAAAGAAGTTTAAGACAGCAGACACATGAACTGAACAGGCAACTAAACAAGGTGCTGCAGACTGCGGTATGGCTCAGTGGAAGCAGGCCTGCCTGGCATACATGAGGCCCTGGATTCAATCCGCAGCACTGGAGAAAAAATTGCAGTGGGTCCTGCTGTGATGTGCACATACTGGAATAACCAGTTTTGAAGTACTGGGGCTCCCAGAGGAAGCAGCACTTGGGGAATGAGTATGATCAAAATATTCTGTATGCCTTTATGAAAATATCATGCTCAAGCCAGCTATGGTGGTATATGCTTATAATCCCAGCACAAAGCTGAGACAGGAGGGTTACAATTTGAGACCCTGTTTCAGTATATAAATAAGTAAGTGAGGTTGGACATGTAGGTTAGCACTGAGTCCCTAGGTTCTAATCAATCCCCAGTCCTGAGAATGAAAAAGTGCTCACAAGTACAAACAGGTCTAACAAAAATGAACTTACCAAACTCTAGCTGTTTATAAGCAGCTTATGTTAGGTGAATTATTAGATTCCCCACTCCTGTGGTGATGCTGAGGATGGAACTCAGTGCCTTATGTATACTAGGGCAAACACTCTACCTCTGAACTACACACCTTGCTGAACTGTTAGATTTTAATATACGCATGCAAGGATTCACAGAATATGTGGGGTATATCCCAGAAGTGTTTTTCTTAAGGTCTTCCAGCAACATAAGATTATTAAAAGCTTACTAATGTAATTGTGGCATTACAGCCCTCCTTCATACAGCAAAAACATCATTACCAGTCAATACTCACTATGCTTTTCCAGGGGTCTTTGCTTCATTGGCGCTGATGATGAACAAAGGAAAAAGGATAGAGAAGAGGCAGCCACTAAAAAAGAAAAGAAATACTGAATCCTCTTCATGACAGCCGTGACTCTAGGGCAGATACTGCAAGTCCAGTCCCTGGGCTTGCAATGTGGGTATCACAGTCTGCTGAAACCCTAACAAATCAGACACAGCTTTGGGGAAGGACAGAGGTTTTTCTATGCACTCATCATGCTTAATACTGCTTTAGGAAGCAACATAGGAAAATGAATGTGGCCTAGCCAAATGTCTATGGCTGTCTGCCAAACAGAAAACTCCCTACAGGTCTCCTGATGGTCAAATGAGAATGGAGAATGCTTGGCAGAGAACCAAGCAAATAAAAGATGCTCGCTACGTGACTTTTACTTTTACTATTCTTTCTGAGATCTTTCCAGCCTAATTACCTGATAATATACGAGGACTGCATTGCTGTGAGGAAAGCCAAGGGCAGACCAAATCCAAAGTAGTAAGGCCAGTTCCTTTCTATGTTTGACAACCGCTGATGCATTTCAATTCCTAAAAAAAGGAGGCCAATACAATTAGGCTACACATTTTCTTTTAATCAAGTGCAAACTACAGTAGACAAATTAATTGAGGCTTGGGTTTCTGATGCAAAGCTACAAGGTGAAAGCATACAAAGTAAACTGTACAAATCTGACACAAAGATTCTACGCAAGCCAGACATGGTGGCACATGCCTATAATCTCAGTATTCTGGGAGGCTGAGGCAAGGGGATCCCATCTTAGAACCCAGCTGAACAACTTAGGGACTTAGTGAGACCCTCTCAAAATAAAATGTGGAAAGAAAGGGCTGGGAGTGTAGCCCAGTGTGAAAGGCTCTGAGTTCAACCCCAAATACCATTTAAAAAGAAAAAAACCTTTATTCAAAGTTTGTAATTCAAATAATCACAATTTAAAAACCAACAGGCTAAGTGAGTTATGAATTTGAACACCAGCACCGGCATCCTTAACAGGACTAATCTAGAACAAAGTAAGATACCAAATAAAAAGAAGGCCATCCTGTAGAAGTCAGCTGACCTTTCAGACATACACACATACATATATATCTATATATGTATACATACATATATATACATTTATACAGATATATATACACATCTTTTTTAAGAGCCCCAAAATAAATGTGCTGGCATTAGCTTCATTTCTCTAATTTAGAATAATTCATGCTGAATAATTCAGCTCAGTCCAGCTATATCACATTAACAATGAGAATGCTAATTTTACATTGCTACTTCCCTAGTTTCAGAATTAGGGATCAAACCTACAAAGCCAAATGTAAGCTCCCTCTGACCAGTAAAGCCCCTTCCTTTAATGATGTGCCCAGGACTTGAATGGTTTAAGGAGTGGCGGTTTCCATCTGGGTCTCTATGCACTGTCTCTATGAACTTTACACGGACTTACCTTTATTGAACCAACGATACTCGAAGCAGTACAGTGAGTACAGAAGGGACATATGCAACAGACTGACCAGCTGACCAACCAGATGGATGGGAAAGAGACTCACAAACATCCCCTGAAGAACAAAGACGGCATAGCTTAATTCCAAATGGTGCAGAGACCATTCACCCACCAATGCACAATCAACAGTACTGCCAAGATAGCCTCCTAGCTACTTCTTAAATGTCTAAAGAGCAAGAGAATGGAGAACTCCTGGGGTGGCAAGAAAAGAGTAGATAAATTTGTTTCTTACAAGTTTGTATTTATTTTGATTTTCTGAGACAAGATCTTGTTACATAGTTCAGGTTGGCCTTGAATTCACTGTGTGGCCCAGACTGGCCCTGAACTCAGGCAACCCTCCTGCCTCAGACAACTGAGTGCTGGGATTATAGGCGTGTGCCATCACACCTGGGCTACAATTTTATATTGAAATTCTATTTTTTTCTATGAAAAAAAAAAGACTTAAAATTCATTATGTCCCACAAAGTCTATATGGATACCGCAAGATAAATGCAACACACTGTCCTTGTGAGGCTCCATCTAGTCACAAGTCTTTTTAATCAGTCCATGCGTCCCACCCAGAAGGCCAGTCTCACCTGGATAAGGAAAAGAGCCTGCAGCAGGAGGTTGAAGAGCATGTCAGCAATTATTTTGCTGACACTGGGGAATGGCTGAGGCTTTCTCCCTGACACCTCAAACGCCAGGTCAGCTATATCCTGTAACAGAGAAAGTAGTATGCCGAAACATGAATTAAATAGCCTTAGTATCCATGCTTAAAACAAGGATTTTTGTCTGCTACTAAAACTTCCACGAGAAAAAAGTCCCCAGCATTCAGCAAGATGCTTCAGTGCCTTCAGACAGCAACTGCACTTAACAAACACACAAAGACCTCCACTGACTACTGGACCAAGAAAGATCAAGGTCAGAAAGGTCCCTCTGTGTCCGTACCTTCACAGGCTGAGACCTGCTACCCGCCCACCCATCAGGCTGTAAGCCCCAGACTCCGTTCTACCCTGGACCTACTTGAAACCAAATGGCATTCACGATTTTGCTGAGCACAAACAAGGGGAGCACCCAAAGAGCACTGAAAACTGATGTGATGAAGAATTCCAGCCAAGACCAAATATCTCCATGTAGGGATGGATCACCTAGGAAGGGCAAAGAGTGATTAGCTTAAGTGGAGAAATGTAAAAACAAGAGACCAAATACGGTACTTCTATTTTCCGACTATTCTTTGTCCCCTGTCACATTCTTTTCCTTCTAGTATATCACTGCATCCTGCTCGAAGTCTTATCCACCATAGACACACCACCTGCTGCCACCCTGCCCCTCTGAGTACCCAGGCACAGACTGAGATGTCAGTAATTAATAGCAGACAATTCCAAGGAAACCACCTGGGTTTAAATCCCAGCTCTGCCATTTACTAATGGTTTAACCATAGTAACTAACTTCATTTCCTCGTCAACTGTTGATGAGACAGAACAACAGTGCATTGTTGAGATGTCTTGAGTTAAAAACACCTAAAGCTCCCGATCCATAAGAAATGTTCAGTAAACTGAAGGAGACTAGAAAAATATTTCCCACTGCATTTCCAGCAGACAGCAAGGAACAAGGTATATACTTACCAATAATCCGTGCTGTCACTGACTGAAGCACAGGAATAAATACTCGATAAAACAAGAATAGACTTAACTAAAAGGAAAGAAACAATAAGGTAAATGTCAAAAGCCCTTCTTCAAGAGCTTCACATTTCTGTTTGACAATTTTCCAGATGGGGGTGCCCATTAAAAATCAGGAGAACGAGGGCCACGGGACGGAGTTCAGCAGCATAGCGCCTGTCTGGCAAGCACAAGGCCCTAAGTTTGATTCCTGGTACCCAAAAAAGCAGGGAAAAAAAAAATCAGGGCTGAGTATGGTGGCACATGCCTGTAATTCCAAAGCCAGCCTGAACTACATAGCAAAATCTTGTCTCAAAAAAAGAAAAAAATAGGGGCTGGGGATTTAGCTCAGTGGCATAAGCACCTGCCTTGCAAGCAGGCAATCGTGAGTTCGATCCCTGGTACCGATAAAAAGAGAAAAAGAAAAAAATAGGAAGTCTGGTCAGGGGTGATGGGGCATGCCTACAATTGCAGCACTTTGGGAGACAGAAACAAGGAGAGCCTTGCTTTTATTCAGCTTTATCTGCCCTTCTCCTCTGATTCCCATAAACCTCTTAGCCAAAAAGCCTAGACAGCATCAACAGACACTGTCACCTAAAATACTTCTAAAGCTTGTAATGATTCATTCAAAAAAAGACAAGCACAGTGTCACAGGCCTATAATTCCAGCTACTCAGGAAGCTGAAGCAGGAGGACTACAAGTTTAAGGCCAGCTTGGGCCTTGGCAAAAACCCATCTTAAAATAAAATTTAAGAGCAGGGCATGGTGGCGCACACCTATACTCCCAGCACTCCTGAGGCTGAGGCGGGAGCCTGAACTACATAGCAAAACTGTCTCAAAAAATAAATAGGAATAAGGCAAAATAAATAGGAATAGGTGACACATGCCTGTAATTCCAGTACTCAGGAAACTGAAGCAGACAGTCACCATAGTTCAGGGCTTGCCTAGGCTACATATAGTGAGCACAAGGCTGGCCTGAATCATATAGTGAGATCCTGTCTTAAAAAGAAGGGTGAAGGGACTGGGGATTTAGCTCAGTGGCATAAGTGCCTGCCTTGCAAGCACGCAGCCATGAGTTTGATCCTAGTACAGGTAAAAAAAATAAAAAAAGATAAATAAAAAAGAAGGGTGAGCAGGGGAATGTAACTCAGTAGCAGAGCTCTTGCCTAGCACATACAAAGTCCTGGGTTCCATTCCCAGTAACATGCAAAAAAAGAAAAAAAAAAAAAAAAAAAAAAACCACGTTCTTTCTTGAGTAAGAATAAGATTCCTCTAAAGTACACAGAACCCTGAGTTATGGTCTTAAGGGTGTATACACAGTTCAAAGCTGTATGTCTTAGTGTTTTAAGAAAATAGCTAAGGACCACTAACCTAGCAACCATCTGAAGATGCTTATGAGACATCTGGAATTTGAGGGAAAGAACGTACCCAGAATACTCCACCATTCCAAGCACAGCACTGGAAAATTCGACTAAGGATACGTGACTCACTGGAAGAGATCACATGCTTTAGTTTACAAGGCATACAGATGCTTTCCTAGCCTTCATTCAGTACCCACCATTTTTATACCTTTCTGACACCATATTCTTTTCAGCACATTATTCATTATTCTCTCCCAATGTTCTAATTCAGACAATGAGAAAAGACGAAAAGTATTTCTGAATAACCGCTTTCCTGTCAGGTGTGGTAGCCTACACCTGTAACTCCAGCACTCGGAAGGCTGAGGCAAGAGGATTGCTGCAAATCTGAAGCCAGCCTGGACTAACTACTGAGGTCAAGCCTAGCCAGACCTGCACAGCAAGACCACCTCAAAAAAAGTTTTTTTGAATTGCTGAAACTTCCTGCATAGGGTGTTTGTACTACACTCAGTCACTTCCCGAAGCACCCCACTCTGGGACATTTTCTGACTTGGACTGCACACCTTACCTGTCTTGCTTCCGCTCTATACTCTGGGTTCTCCTTTGAGCCAGGGCACTACTTGCCCGTCTTCGACGCTGCTCCTCTCTCTTTTGCTGGATCCGAGCATCCAACTTTGAGATGGTACAGATGCCCCAGATGGAGTCTTTGATTCCCTATAAAGATATTTTTAAACAGGAAAGATCATGGATTGTACAAGACTTTCCAAAGTTACATACGGGAAACTGAAGGAACAGTGGAAACTGGAGAACTGATTTTGCTGTGGAACTTAAAAAGGGTTTTGATTTTTCTCTTTCTCTCTTTTTAATTTTTTCCAGTGCTAGGGCTTGAACCCAGGGCTCTGTGCATGCTAGGCAAGCACTCTACCACTTAGCCCTTGATTTCTATTTTTCAAATGACTCCCAATCTACAGAAAAGTTGCAAAAATAATTGAAAATTTCCAAATATGTTTTATACTCACTGGTTTAATGTTCTGCCAGTTTTATATACATTTTTAATAAATCATTTGACTAGATTGCAGAATCTTTTTTCAGTGTGTATTTCCTAAAAACAGTATTTTTACATACACAGGATAGTTATCAAGAAATTTATTACTGAAAAACATTTAATGTATAGTTTGCCAGGAAAAAAAAAAAAAAAAGAGTTCTGTGACAAACTCAAGAGCTTAGTCTAATATCATGTATCCCATTTAATTATCATATCTCTTTATCCTTTTTAAATCCAAATCAGTTCCTTAGCTTTTTTTTTTTGAGACAGGATCCTATTAACACAGCTCAGGTGGGCCTTGAACACACAGCCAATCCTCCTGCCTCAGCCTCCAGAATGCTAGGATTATAGGTGTGTACCACCACGCCCGGCTTGTCTTTCTTTTAAGAGCATGACAGCTACTTTATAGAATTTCCCCAGGACTTTAGTTCATTTTCTCATGGCGAGACCCAGGTTAAGCTCCTTTTTGCAGGAATATCACAGAAGTGATTGTGTTCCCTTCAAGATATCACATCAAGATACACACAATCACTTTTTGCCTTGAAGTAAACTTAATTTTACATACCAAGCTTTTCTACTGTATTAGCTGCAATTTTTTTTCCTCTCCTAATTAATGAGTAAACTACAGAAAGGTACTTTTTAGACCATGCAAATTTTCTGTTCATCAAATTTTCCCCTCAAGATTTGGCATCCATTAATTCTTGCCAAACTAAGCTCAAATCATACGGGTGCAAAAGTTTTTCAATTTCTCCATAAATGTCCACACTGTGAAGTCAAGTTATTGCCTTCAGTATTCATTAACCACTTGCAGTATTTCCTATATTTATATTAAGTTCAGAAATACAAAGGTAAATAAAACGCTGGTCTTAGGTCGGGCAGGAGAACACACACCTGCAGGAGAGCAATCCAAGTGCTCCGGAGGCTGAAGCACAAGAATCACCCAGGCCAGCCTGCACAACACAGTAAAGTTCAAGTCCAGTCTGGACTAAGCGAGAGGCTCTCTCAAAAAAAATCAAGGAGGGGGAAAAGACACAGGATAATTTCCATCCCCTGAGCAAGATGACCTGGACTGTATGTGAACTATGACGGATTCAACAAGTAAAACATTCAAAAAAAAAAAATCTGAAGGATTTCCTAGTCAGTTCTGTTAGCAAAAAGGATTAAGAGATAAATTCCTTGAAATAACATGTACTCACCCTGCCTTATATACTCACCCTGCCAAGGTCCTGGAGAAAGGTTTTGACACTGTCGGCCATCTCTTCACCACCCAGATGTCTTATCAGTTACACAGAGGAGAGAGAAGTGTCCCCAATCTCTCATCATGAAGCATCTGGAAACACACGAAGCATAATTTATCTTAAAGACAATTTACTTCAAAACAAAACACCAATTACTTCATGTACGTTTCTACATTCACAAAATGTAGAAAACCCCACATTCTGGCTTTCACAGCAAAGCAACAGATTCTACTCTGATTCTACCTCACAAGGAACTAAGTAAGGCTATATCCATAAGTGCTGAAACCCAAAATCCTTAATTTTTTTCTTTGCTTGGTTTATTTTGAAATAAGGGCTCACTGTGGGGCCAGGCTGGTCACCAACTCCTGGGCTCAAGCAATCCTCCTGCCCCAGCCTCCCAAGTAGCTGGTACTAGAGGGACTTAACATACCTGGCATAAGTTTTGTTTTGCTTTAAATCACTCACTACTCTTTCACTTTTTGTGGGGTAAATGTGCTCTTGGACCAGACCAGTGGTCTCGTGGGCTTTGACTTTCCCTCCTACACTACAAGTATTTTCAAAGATTTGGAGATGGATAAAAATATCTTAGTATCCTTTTAAGCATTTTTTATGCTTGTTGGATAACCTCGAACCCTTGAATATATATGTTTTTACAAAAAATGACTAAACACACACCTCAATCATATGCAGAAGCCAGGCATGGGGGCATGTGCTTGTAATGCCAGCACTCAGGAGGATGAGGCAGAAGGACTGCCCCAAGTTTGCACACAGTCTGGGTTACATAGCGTGACCCTGTCTCAAAAAAAAAAAAAAAAAAACAACCATACACAGGATCCTTCAGCACATGGCAAGGTTTGAGGCAGTGGGGGCGAACCTGTGGGACGCAGGTGGCCATGGGCCATGTGCATCACTGAGCTCTGAAAGGTTCAGCATCACTGGCTTAGTGGATGATGTGAGACTATCATCAAGACCTCCTTCTAAGTTAATCTGTTTTCTAACTTCCTGGCACCGCTGTCTGTCTGCAGCACACAAGTATACTCCTTGTAAGGGGCTGGCACACGCATATAGCACATTTTAATCCTTTTTCAGTGCCTTTCCCATTCTTCACTCATCTCTTGGTCCCTTTTCCTGCTGCAGAAAAATCTATCCCCTATTTCCCATTATCTAGCTCTTATTTTGCTCTTTCTTTTGGGTTTCTCGTATAAGAAAAACATTGCAATATTTAAGCTTAAGTGTGTGATTTATTTCACTTAACATTTTGGTCTCAAGTTGCATCTGTTTTCCTATGAATGACTCATTTATCTTTCTTTACGGCTGAGTAGTACTCCACTATGCAGTACCTTTTCTTTATCCATTCATCCACAGGACATGTTAGACTGCTTTCAAGATTCAGCTATTAAAAGTTGTGCTGCTATAAACATGAATATCATACACCACTGCAATGTCTTAACTTATTTGGAAAGAGTCTTGAATCATTTAATTTCTTTAGTAAATTCGAAGGTAAATCAAAAATCAATTTGCAGAAATTTCCTAAGAACTTACTGGTGGCACACATCTGTAATCCCTGCAGTCAGAAGGCTGGGGCAGGACACTGCAAATTCCAGCCCAGCCTGGGCTACAAGTGAGTTCATGACCAGCCTGAACTACATAGTGAGACCCTGTCAACAACAAAAAACAAAAACCTTAGGATTTAAAGTTCTAAAGTCCTACTTGATGAATTTCAAAACTCTCAATTTAAAATGTAAATATGCTTGGTGTGGTGGCACATGCCCATAATCCCAGCCCTAGGGAGGCTGAGGCAGGATCATCCTGAGTTCAAGGCCAGCTCAAACTGCACAGCATGGCCTTGTTTCAAAAAGAAAAAAAAAAAAGATATATACATACATATATAGTCAGACATTTTAAACTTCAAGTTTCAAAACACAAGCAGCCTTTTCCTGACCTTTAACCATTTGCAAACAGCAGTGACCCAGCTAGACAAAGGCCACAGAGAACTGGAAGAGCAGGGAATACAGCTGTGGGTCAGCAACTGCCAAGACCACATAAGCCACCTGCCCTTTCTGTCAACTCCTCCTCAGATATGCTCACCTCAGGTAGAGAAATTTCTAAGGCTAAGAAACATCGTCTAACACTCCCATTCTTCCCTCCTAAAAACAAACACCTTGGTGTTCCAACATGTGGATGTAGGTCCAGGCACCACTGACCCTCAGGGTTTCAGGGAAGGCCGCTCAAAACCAGGCAAGTAATAAATGTTCAGTGATAAGAGATTTAGTTTGAAAAGACTAACATGGGTTCACTCTCTTAACCAGTTACACACTTATTTATAAACTAAAAAGTATTAGAACACTTCATAGGTTCTAGCATAAGAGTCCAACAGAATAAAATATAAAAACTTAAAACCTCCTTCTCTTTTTGAGACAGGGTCTCACTGTGTAATGTAGTACAGGCTGGTCTCAAACTCGCAGCAATCTTCCTGCCTCAACCTCCCAAGAAAACTTAAAATCCTGAGTTTTTTGTTTTTTTGGGGGTTTTTTTGGTACCGGGGATTGAACTCATGACTGCACACTTGCAAGGTAGGCGCTTATGCCACTGAGCTTTAAAGCCTCAGCCCGAAAACTTAAAATACTGTATGAACACAATCCCACTACAAAAATGAGTCCATTTGGGGGGTGTGAGGAAGCCGATTACACAGTACAGGATGCCTGAAACATGTCTGTCCACAGATCAAAACCCTATGTTCTACGAATCTGGGGCAATTAATACGACCAACAGCGGCCTTTGAAGCAATCATTTCAATTTTAAGCTCAACATCCTACCTAGAGGAATACTGGGTACGACCAACAGCTAACGCATGGGAAAAAAAAATTACTCGGGACGAGAAGACCACACAGACTGAATGACACATTGGAATTCTACAAGTGAGGGAATAAAGATGCATCTGGCGGACAGCACCTTAATGGTGGGGGAACCGCGGTTCACACGCTTCACGGCTCGCCCGGAGCCAGAGGAGAGGGAAAGACAGTTCGGCGAAGTTCTGAAGCCCGGTGTTCTAACCCTTGATTGGGACTTCTTTTTGCTCGGGCTCCGCAATGAGGAAGGTGCACCTCACAAACGAAAACCCTTTTCTAAACCTTGACATATAGCTGGGCATGAAATTCCCGACAGCCGTCGGAAAGGACTGAGCGTCTACCGAGGCATGGTCCTGCACGTTCATTCCTAAAGCACACGCCCGAGTCTGGGAATGCGCCTAGCCCGCGCCAGGTACGGAACCGGTCACCGCCGTGCCCCCGCACAGGGTTCTGCTACGGCCTCGGCGCCCGGCTCCAGCCCTCCCCGGCTCCGGGCCGCCTTCCCACGCGCTGCACTGCGCGCGGTGAGGACCACACTTCCTCTGGCCGCACGGAGGGCAGACAGCGTGCCGCACCAGGGGCGCTCCGCACGGCTGCGCCCGGCGCCGCGGCCTCACGAGCTCCCAACCCTCCCCGCCCGCCCGGGATCCTTTCCTCAGCCCGGCCCAGCCCGGCTGGGACCCTCACAGACGCGCGCTCGCTCTGCCTGCTGCCCTCGCATGCCCTCCCGGCCCGGTCGCCCAGGACCGGCTCCGGCGGTCCCGAAGCCCGGCCGTTCGCCCCGCACCTACCCCCCAGCGCCCTCGCCGACCGTCAGCCCCAGAGCTCCTTGCCTAGCAGCCCGCTCCGCGGGGCGCTCCCAGGCCGGGCCGCGGCGCCCGCACTGGGCATGCCCGGGCCGCACGGGGCCGCTGGGAAGTCGGGCGTGCACAGAGCAGCGCCGCCGGGGGGCGGGACCTAGCAGATATGGGCGGGGCCCGATGGGGAGGGGGCGTGCCGTGCGGAAAAGGGCGGGCCTAGAGCTAAGTAGCCGGGGAAGCCCAGTCCTTGGAATCCGGATCCCGGAGCGCTAGTTTCCCACTTTCGCTCCGGTCCCCAGTTCACGGATCTGGACCCTACTTAACCTCCATGGTGTGCTTTTTCTAAAATCCTGTGAAGCCCATTACAATGAAATAGCGGTCACGTTGGTTTATCTGATACTTACTGATCCAAAATTACTTCCTGTAATTAAAGAATACTAAACAGCCAGGTGTGGTGGCGCCCTCCTGTAATCCCAGCACTGGGGAGGCTGAGGCAGGAGAGTCGCTAACTCGAGGCCAGCCTGGACAAGCAGGCAATTTGACAAAACCCTGTCTCAAAATAAAAAATAAAGGGGAAGGGAACCTTCCTCCCCAAAAATCCCTAAGATGTGTTAGGTACACATACCAATTCCCCTTGATCACTGTAATCATTATGTACTGCAAACATGTACTAATAAAAGTAAAAATAAAAAATAATGTATAGAGTACTAGGCCAACGTTCTTGGTCCTGCTGAAACATTTCAGTCTGTAAAAAGTACTGCACTGTTAATATCCAAGAGAAAAACCATATGTGTATATGGTATAGTCATGATGTGTATCATCATGACTAATGTGGTACAGTTTTTTAAAAAACCATCATGTACTGGTATAGCTTTCTGGGATGAATGTGATCAATACGCATGACAAATATGTGATAATAAAGAGAATAAAGTTTAAAATTAAAAAAGTACTAGAACCAAGGATGTAGCTCAGCAGCACAGAGCCCGCCTGGCAAGTGTTAGGTCCTGAGTTCAATTCTCCATGCAAAAATAAATAAATAAATAAATAAAGGTGCTAGGGATGTAGTTTAAAAACCACTAAGCCTTGGGCTGGAGATTTAGCTCAGTGGCATAAGTGCCTGCCTGGTAAACGTGAGGTCATGAGTTTGATCCCCGGTACCAAAACAAAACAACAGAAATAACAAAATAAACCACTAGGCCCTGCGCTGGGGATGTGGCTCAGTGGTAGAGCTCTTGTATTACATGTGCAAGGTCCTGAGTTCTATTCCTTACTACCACCAAAAAACAAACAAATAACCCTCTAGCTCTTAATACAAGCATGTACAATTCAGGATGTGAATTACCTTTACTAACACAATATTCCTCCCTTCTGCATTGTTGGTATAAACTGGTATAAACTGATACCACTTGTGGAAGTCACTGTAATGATTCCTCAAAAAGCTACAGCTAGAAGTTCTATCTGACCCAACTGTTTCCTTTCTAGATATCTTTCCAAAGAGTTAAAAACATCACACCACAGTTATCCATACATACTGATGCTTATAGTAGTGCAATTTTAATAGCTAAATCTCTCACACAGCCCACATGCCCATCAACAGATGAATGGAGAAAGAAAATATATTTATGTACAGTG
The DNA here is from genome assembly GCF_034190915.1 of Cavia porcellus. Classification (NCBI taxonomy): domain Eukaryota; kingdom Metazoa; phylum Chordata; class Mammalia; order Rodentia; family Caviidae; genus Cavia; species Cavia porcellus. Next base: position 19,568,177 of record NW_026947492.1, on the reverse strand, counting down.
AAATAGTACTCTACCACAAAGAAGAATAAACTTGAATCATTTGTGGGAAAATGAATGCACCTCATGACCTTAATCTTAAGTAAAATAAATCAAACACACAAATTTAAATATCATATTGTTTCTCTTGAATAAGAAACACAAAAAGTAAATAAGGAGCAAAATTAATGATAGATATTCAGAAGTAGGAAGCACATGCCCAAATGTGAAGGGGACAAGGGAAGGGGAGGGAAATGGGATTTAAAAAGAATGCAAAGGAGAAGTGGAAACAAAGTTTTTGTAAATGGGGAGGGGAAGAAGGGTTGAAAAGATTATAGGAGAATGAGAAAAAAAAAAGAATCAAGATGTGTTATGTACTGGTATAGCTTTCTGGGATGAATGTGATCAATATGCATGACTAATATGTGATAATAAAGAGAATAAAGTTTAAAATTTAAAAATGTTCCTCACATTTGAATGGGACGGTGAATCACCTGGAGACTTTGCTCGGTACAAACTGATTTAGTTTCTCTGGGGTAAGGGCTAAGGTTCTGCAGTTCCGGCAAGGTCCCACACAATCCCAACAGTCATCCAGAGTGCCTCTTACCTACGCATCCTGGCAAGGTATTTGGGGCACATAATGCCCTCAATTTACTCCTTCCATGGGGAAATGGATAGGGTAAGGCAATGTGATGTAAACCAAGCCTTGAGGGGCAGAAGTTAGCATGGAAAAGAGGGAATTCTGCTCAGAAGGAGCAGTGCACAGAAGACCAGCTGCCAAGTTTAGAGCACTGTGATTTGCTTGGCATGGCTGAAATTTAGGCTAGGAGGAGAATTGGCAGGAGATACACATCCTACTTATTGAATGCAAATAATAGAATAATAGGATTTCAGGGTAAGTAAGCCAGGCCAAATGTCTGCTTTAATGGAGTCCACATTCAAATGAACTGATAAGGTAGGACAGAAAAGATAAAATGGAATAAAACAGGGCTTGTGAGTACCTCTCAGTGGTAGAGCACTTACCCAGCATGCCCTGAGTTCCATTCCCCACTGGTCTGGTGGCTGCCACTGTATGTTCAAAGAAAAGGAAAGAGGCCGGACTGCATAGTGACTTGGAGCTCTGAACGGGTGAGAATGCAGCCTGGCACAGCTCTGCCTTCACAGGGGGAGCCATGCACCTCAGCTCCAGGGCAAAAACTTGCCTCATTTATTTCAGATGCAGAAGTAAGGACGCTGTGGCTAGAATATGTCATCATACATGACTTCGTCTCTTTTAATTTTCACATGCAATAGTTGGGGTTAGTTGTTGTTGTATAGACAGAGTCTTGCTATGCATTTCTACTGGCCTTGAACTTACTGTGTAGCCCAGGCTGGCCTCAAAGTCGTGATGATCCTCCTGCCTCCGCTCCCAAGTGCTGGGATGACAGGACTGCGTGACCATGCCCAGCTACCCAGTCACTTCTACCCACTCCTCACATGACAGACACACAGAACTTTAGAAAATGGAATGTGGTCATTCTTCTCTTGGCCTCAAACCCTTCAGTGTCTCCTATGTCCTATTCCCATCAGGAAAAGGTCTCAAATCCTGATCCCAAACCAGGTGTCTCATGTGAAGTCTTCCTTTTTATTTCCCTAGTCTATTTTTTAAAATCTATTTTGTTTCAAGGATAAAAAATTTTAAAAAGAAGAAAACTACAACAAAATTTCAAAACACTTTAGTTTTTTTTAAACATTTTATTTTAAGACTGACCCTCATTAACTTGCTAAGTTGCCCAAACTGGGCTTGACTTTGCAATCCTCCTGCCTCAGCCTTCCAAAGCAATAGGAGTAGAGGTGTGTACCACCACACCTAGTTTTTTGTTGGTTTGTTTGGGTTTTTTTGTTTTGTTTTTAATATCCCTAGTGCTTAGCGTGGGATCTAGCTTTGGAATAAACATTCAAATACTTGAAAGCATAAATGAAAAGATTAATGGAAATTAAGATACACAGTTAGATAATAGCTCTCTATGTTATCTCACAGCTTTCAGACACTAGCCCTAAGATGCAACCAAGGGACTTTAAAGACAATTTATGAACAAGGATGGTGGCACCTGCCTGTAAATCACAACACATGGGAAGCTAAGGCAGAAAGACTGCCATAAGCTCAAGATCAACCTGGGTTACCTAATGAATTTAAGGCAAGGCTGAAATATACAGTAAGAACTTAACCACAAACAAACAAATTGGATGTGGTGGTGTACAGTTATAATTCCAGCACTCAAGAGGCTGAGGCAGGAAGATCCCTGCAAGTTCCAGGCCTACTTGGGCTACACAGTGAGTTCAAAGCTAGTCTATGCTATGTAATGAGACCCTGTCTCAAAAAATAACAGCAAAAAAAAAAAAAAAGCCAGGGATTTAGCTCAGCATAAGCGCCTGCCTTGCAAGTACGCGGGCGTGAGTTCAATCCCCGGTACTAAAAAATAAAAAATAAAAATAACAGCAAAACAACAACAACACAATGAAAGATCGCTCTAGTAGCAAAGACTGCATGCATGTGAGGAAAAAAAAATGGCTCACAGTGAACACTCGCCAGGTGGCCCACGTCCGGGAAACTGAGGTAGGAGGATAACAAATTCAAATCCCTGCTGGACAACTTAGTGAGACCCCGGCTCAAAATAAGAAAGTAAACTGGTGGCATAGGCACACACTTGTAATCCTGAGATAGGACAGAAGAAATGAAAGATGGGTAGAAAGGAGACGAGGAAATCATAACTAAACATTACATTTTTAAGAAGACTGAGACTTCCAGTACCCCAAGCTGCAGTACCCAAGACAGCCGCATGTCAACAGTCCTTTGGCTAGACTGTGTCCCCACCAGACACATCACGAAAACACCTTAAATTGCCTCAGTTTAGAAATTTAAAGAGCTGATTATGGTGATGCATGCCTGTAATCCCAGCACTCAGGAGACTGAGGCAGGAGGGTCACTGTGAGGCAAGGCCAACCTGGACTACATGGTGAGCTCCAGCCTACCTTTAAAATACATAGCCAGGCCTTAACTCATCTCAAAAAAAATTAAGCTGGGGATTTAGCTCAGTGGCACAAACACCATCCTGGCAAGTGCAAGGTCATGAGTTCAATCCCCAGAAACAAAAAAAAAAAAAAAAAAAAAAAAAAAAAAAAAAAGAAAGAAAAGAAAAGAAAAAGCTACATTTCCAGGAGACTGGAAATGTAGCTTATTGTGAAGATGGGGTTCAACAGCCAGCACTATACATTCTCACACACACAGAATTCAAGGTCAGCCTGGAGTGTTTAGCTAGCCTCTGTTTCAAAAGCAAAAACGTTATCAAAAGTAGAGATAGATGATAGCACTGTGATAAGCAGCATAGAAAGAGCCTCTCCAGCTGGGCATGGTGGCACATGCCTCTGTAATCCCAGCACTCAGGAGGCCGAGACAGGAGAATTATAGCAAGTTTGAGACCAGCCTGGGCTACAAAGTGAGCTAAAGGCCAGCCTGAACTGCATCATGAGACCCTGTCTCAAAAAGACCCAAAAAAAAGAAGAAAGAAAGAAAGACAAGAGAAAAGGGAAAAAAAGGAAGAGCCTCTCCAAGATTTGGTGTCTGTGATAGCTCGGACCCCAGAATAAAATCCAAGGAAGTAAGAGATTGAAATTTGGGGAGCAAAGGCTTTATTTCCAGGCCTGGTGGCACAGTCTCTCCAGGATCGACCCAAAGACTGTGCACCTCACAGCTAGAAGTCAGGGCTTTTATCTTGTAAAAACCACAAACAGCTGCAGGTCTCACAATGCAGGTGGGGGGGGGGGAGCTGGGGTGCACTATAGGACAGAAACGGGGCAATTATATTGGGAAGAGCAAAGTTCAGATAAGGGGTGGGCTAACAAGCAAGTCTCCCTGCATTCAAGCAAGTTTAGATTGGGCAAACATCTTTTTTCCCTTAGTAGAGAATAGAGAAACCTAGCAGTAATTAACAACCCCTGTTAGCTTATTTTAGCACCACATCTGTTATTTGCAGAGGGCAACAATGGTTAACATATCAACTAGGTAAGATCTTACAATCTTTACAGAGGAGAGCATTTCTTAAAGAACAGCAAATTTTATTACAGATAGCTGGATGAGGGGTAGGGGAGGGGTTACAGGAAACTGATACCCAAGGCTTTTACAGCCTTTTAGGAATTGAAACTTAACCTAGCTGGATAGAAAGGGGAAATGGGGAGGGGGAGGCCAAACGACACATACAGAACAGACAATTAGGCTATAACAGTGTCCAGACACTGAAGTATAGCAATTTGAGAAAGAAAAGAAGGAAGTGGGTCACCTAGACCTGGGAAAGATCTGACACAAGAATTCAAACACACCTGGAGACAAAGAAACTTCAAGGAAGGAGGAGGCAGCAGTCAGCACCTTCTCCCCAGTCAGTGCTCACTGTGGGAGGAGGGCTCAGTCCTGCAGACATCCCGTGACCGCTGGCAATACTGGAGGCCTCCATGGCCAGACGCGGTGGTGGAAGGGAGTGGTGAATGTGGAGGACCGCACTGGCTGGGGGTGAGTGCTGTGGGATTGTCCTGCAGCAGGGGGCCTTGGCCAGGAGCCACCTTGAAGAGGGGTCAGCTGAGCTCGGACTCAGGACAACTGCTGAGGCCATCTGATGGCTGCCAGCTGAGTTCAAGCTAGCAGAAGCTGTGCAGAGAGCCGCAGGCTGAGCAGGTCTGGTCCCAGCCTCCTGACCAGAAAGCAGCCTGAATTTCAGGGGAAATGAAGGTGCGGTCTCACTGAGATTATCCACTACCCACCTTAAAGCTACTGCTCCCCTGCTGGGATAAATCAACACAGGTCTGGACCCTGTCTCCACACATTGTCTATCAGTGATACCAGAGACGAACCTTTAAGTAGACATTTTTTTTTTGCTTTTTTAATAATTTGCTTCATTCTGTTTGCCAGCATCTACACTATCAGTCATAGCAGAATTCTCCATGCAAGCAAAATATTGGAAAGAAGCCAAGTGTCCACTGAGGAATGAACAGGACGAAATAATCAAACGTAGCATATCTACATATGATATAATATTACCAAAGAAATGGAAGTCTTTAATATCATTAAAGGAATTAAAGGAAAAGAAATGTTAACTGAAAGAAACCAGGCACAAAAGACCAGATATTGTGTGACTCCTCCATCAGGAGTTACCTACACAGTCAAATTCATAAATCCATAGTAGAAAGATGATGTTCCAAGGCTGGGGTAATGAGGAAATGGGCAGAGGTTATTTCATGAACACTAGAAATTCAGTCTGGGTTAATGAAGTTTTCTACAGATGGGTAGTGATGATGATGACACAACATCAAAGTACATGGTGAATGTTTAAATAAAAATTTATTACAATAAAGGGAACACTGCCATTAATTTCCATCAATATATTCTTCTTTTCTTTGAACACATTTATCCCACTGTTCTGGAGCAGATCTAGACATTTTTATATCTAGAATAATGTAATAAAAGATATGGTAAAAAATAAAAGGTATGTAAATGTCATGGTCTAGTACTATCCAATAGAAAGGCAGGCTCATACAAACATTAGTGAATCCTCATCCAACTGATGCATGGGCTCTGACCCTGTGCAACTTCTGGCTTTTTCCCCAAACCAAAATTACCTTGAAAGGTAACTGTTTTGGGTTTTTTTTTTAATCGGTATCAGGGATTGAACTCATGACTGCCTGCTTGCAAGGCAGTCGCTTATGCCGCTGAGCTAAATCCCCAGCCCCCAGGTAACTGCTTTGAATCAGTTCAAGACATCAAAGCAGTCAAGACAGTGCAACTAAACATACAAAAGAGGACTCCCAGCTCTGTTTCAGCAATGGCAACAAAAGAGAAATCACAATATTTGAGGGGAATTATAGCAATGTGTCTTTTGCAGCAATAAATTATTTTTTTTGCAATAGGATCTCATTATATAGTTCAGTCTGGTCTTAAACTCACTACGTAGCCCAAGCTGGCATTGAACTCATGATGATCCTCCTTCCTCAGCCTCCTGAATGCTGGGATGACTGGCATCCATCACTACGCCTTGCTATTGTCATAAAATTTTAAAATTTAATATTCGTCGTAATTTTTTAGTCATACTCATAGTAATGCCACTGACCTGTGGACTCTAAATGGCTAAAATGGTAAAACCTTGTTGTCTACATTTGTATTAATCAGCATTCTCCACTGAATCATAATACCTGATGTCCACAACTTGAAGGAAGAAAGGTTTGATTTAGTTTTGGGGACTCCGGAGACAGAGAAGAAAGAGAAGAGTTGGGCACAAGAATACACACTTACTGGTCACACCCGAGTGACTCTTCTCTTCCCACTACCAGGTCTCACCTCTGAGCCCATGAGACATTTTAGATCTAAATCACAACAATATTTTACCACATATTTTTGTTGGTGGCAGTGGTGATCTTGTTTGTTTTGCTCTGGTCCTTGTTTGATGCTGAGAATTGAACCCAGGACCTTGTGCATGGTAGGCACATGCTCTATAATGAGCCATATACTCCCTAGCCCCACCACAGTTTAAACAGATTGCTCAGCACCATGTTCCTAGAAACCTCTATAATATGAAGACTAAGAGGAAGAAGAATCAACCATGCAAAAAAAGGAAAGAAGAGGCAGAGGTCTGAATAAACGAGCTTGTGCAATCACAAAGGTTGAAGGAGCAGAAAAAAAGAATGCTAGAGCCTGGGGACTTCAGTATAAGTTGTTGGAGGTGTGGTGTCCAGTGGTGCCAGGCTCTTTTCTTCCTGCCCAAAGATTTGACCAGGACAACAGATGAACAGATAAATGTAATTTTTTTTTTGTCTTTTTCTTTTTTACCAGTAGCAGGGATCGAACTCACGACTGCCTGCTTAGAAGGCAGGCACTTATGCTGCTGAGCTAAATCCCCAGCCCCAGTAAATGTAATTTTTATTTAAAAGCAAGGTAGAAAAGGAAAGAGTGAAGAAAAGTGAAGGGCAACAAGAGACACATCCCACATGCAGGATAGGCCACTGCAGAAACAGGGAGATAACAGAACAGGAAGACTGCAGTGGTAAAGTCCATGGCCGCCATCTTTTGTACCCTCTCAGGTTCAATCCATCAAGAATTGCTCTGCCCGTGCATCTTGGATGTGATTGACAGGTCATATCCTGTTGCTCAGCCTCAATCCTGAGTCTTTGTGATTGACAGGTTACATCCTGTTTTCCAGCCATCTCCTTTATAACTTGGCTGAGTCTGGCCAGGGTCTGCTTGATGATAATCTCATTGTGAAAGAGTTAACTTTACAGCTGCAACCCCCGAGCTATCTGTACAAAACAGGAAGGGACTTTCCACGGGTCCGCAGAATGTTCTGTCTCAGTGGGTTAGGCAAGATAAGACAACTGTTCCGGGAACACAGTGACCGGGCTACGACCCCCGGGCACCAAAGTTACCCAACCCTGAAGCCCTCCAATCAGCTCCTGCCAACCCCTGTGCCGTTCAAAACTAACCAATGCGATCTGCTTCTGTAACCTCGCCTGCTTTGCGGTTTATGCCTTTAAAAACCCTGTGTAACTTCCCTTCGGGGTCCTCCGCACTAGTTTGCTGGACGGACCCCATGCGCATGGAAATAAAGCTTTTTTCCCCTTAGAGACGTGGGTCCTTGGGGTCTTCTTCCCTGCGACACCGGCCTTACAATTGTAGATGGCTCCAGGAGAAGTCTTTATTGATTTTTTTAAAATTTTTTTTCGTCTTTTTAGTTTTTATTGGTACCAGGGATCGAACTCATGACCGCACACTTGCAAGGCAGGCATTTATGCCGCTGAGCTAAATCCCCAGCCCGAGAAGTCTTTATTGTTAATGACAACAATTCAGCCTCTGTGACATGATTAGTTCTGTTCCGAGCTGTCTCAGACTTGTGGAGGCTCTGTTGAAATCTGTGGCACCATGGATTTTTTTTTTATTTATTACTTTATTTGTTAATATTAAGAAGAAAAGGTAAAACAAATTTTCACAACAAAATAACGGAAAAGTAACAATTGTTGATAAATTACACAACATTATCTTTAGTCAGTCAAGTAAAAAATATGGGCATAAAAATTACTTCAATCAATATTAGCACAACCTTTCCTATTCAGTGAACTAAGTGACACTAATGTACAACTAACTTGCATTTTTTTTCTTTTCCCTTCTATCCTTTCTCTTTTCCCCTGTCTTAGTTTCTTCTTTTTATTGAACAGTTTCTTTCCATTTCACAGTGACTATTGTATATTTTGAACCTTATGGTTTCACATATGTCACTGTGGTGTGATGTTTTTCAATCCTTCTGGGAAGATACACAGAAGGGGAATACCTGGGTTGAATGGGACCTCTAATCCTAATTTTTTGAGGAATCGCCACACTGATTTCCACAGTGTTTGTACTAATCTACTCTCTAACCAACAGTTGTAAAGGGTTTCTTTTTCCCTACAGAACCAGGAGCATTTTTTATTGGTTGATATATTTTTTTAAAAATTTAAATGATTTTTTAATGAATAAGGGAGAGGATGAGATAAAAGGGGGCATAACAACATAACAATACAGGTTAAAGCATAACACTTTCAGCAACCTAGTGCTTCACCACCAAATAGCCTGACTTAATAGTAGTTACCATAGTGTCTTTTTCTTTAAAATATTTGAATATAACTTCATATGCTATAGCATCAAATATATCAAGATTGTGTAACACCATTCAAGTGGATGAAAGCCTTGTAGAGTATTTAGAACCAGCTAACACAAAAAAATGATCAATGGTTTCAATATTATCTCTTTGCCTATAACAATTTTTGTTTATACTACCACATACGATAAAGTCCAGCAAGTTACAACATAATAAAATCAATGGAGACAGAAGAACCATAGTTTGGTACGGCTTTAAGACAAGATGTTATTAAATCAGCACTAGCTGTTATTATGTCTTATTTTCTTCAAAGTGGCTGTTCATTGCATCACCGGCCATGATATCAAACAGCCCAGAATAAAGCCATTCCAAGTAATGAGTGACAATTTTATAAGGCTTCAAGGCCATATAATGGGGAATCATGGTTATCACGTACTTTTATATATTTGATTCATTTCCTACACTAGGGAAACTATTCGGAGTTCACAGATGCGAGTTTGATTTAGTTCACTTATGAGTATGGTTTCAAGCTGCGCCCATTTATTGATAAATACCTCAATGTGATCCTTCTTTACAGCTGAGTAGTACTCCATTATATAGAAGTACCACAGCTTTTTTATCCATTCCTCGGTTGATGGACATTTGGGTTGTTTCCATGATCTAGCAATTACAAATTGTGCTGCTATAAACATAGGTGCGCATATATCACTTTGGTATGATGCTTTCAGTTCTTCTGGGAAAATGCCTAGTAGTGGAATAGCGGGAACAAATGGGACTTCCAATCCCAGCCTTTTGAGAAGTCTCCAAACTGACCTCCACAAAGGTTGTACCAGTCTACACTCCCACCAACAGCATAGGAGAGTTCCTTTTTCCCCACAGCCTCTCCAGCATTTGTTGTTGTTGGTTTTCTTTGCTAGGGTTATTTCCAAAAGATGAAAAATATTAACAAAAGATGAGAAATATAAAATAAAAGCGGCCTTTATTCTGAGAACATGGAAAGAGATGACCAGACCCCCATCGCTGGTGTCCAGTGATCTCTCCGGCAGACACGTGGCATGGGGGCCTGTAAATAGCCTCAGTTTGGGGTGGAACCTAAGGCGGGCATTAGGGATACACAGGTAGCCCATTGGTCCTAGGTTTGGCGCCATATGTAAATTTCCAGGGGCGGGAAGATGGCGTCACAGGTAACTTCCTAGGGGCAGGGGAGATGGGGCTTCCTGCTTCCGGTTGTGGCTTTCCTGGCTACAGTGTCCTATCTGGGCCAAAACCCTTTCATATCCCGTCTTATGATTATTATTATGAAAGGGGGCGAAGATTTCTCTCTTTAACTACTTCCTGCTGGCAGAGGGCGCTGTACTGGAGCCTAGAGGAGTCGACGGGATGAAGGTTGATGCCCAGGTAGACGCTGGTGCCAGGTGTTTTAGCCAGGACAACTTCACTGGTGAATGCACGTATGTCAGACTGGAAAAACAAAGAGACAAGATGTTATGAGGAGACATGACACTGTCATATTTAAGGACCCAGGTGAGGTAGAAGGAAAGGTGCCTTTGATTTAGACATATCATTCTATCAGGACCATGTTGAGGTAGAAACATTTCCACGGTAAGGCAGAATTCTAAAAATTAAATGTGGGGTTAGGAGGAGTGGAGTTATGAGAGGTGATTACTCTCCCATCTGAGAGCATAAAAATTAAGACAGTAGGTTGGTAAGGCTTGTCTCTGGTATGCATGACGCTGGAGTCTGTAGGCAATACTGTTAAAGAGTCCTGCTGTAAAAATGATCATTAAGGAATTAGGAACCAAAGTGGGTAACAAAACATGACTTAGCCTGTTAACTATGGCTGCGAGGCCTTTGTGAGACGGAGACAGGTAGGCGACAGAAGATGAGATGACCACTCAGAATGATCAGATTTAGGGCTGGAAGGGCACCTCTTAGCCTGAGTGATGTGAAACCAGAATGGCAGTCTAGCAACTTTGATTTAGGCATGGGTCACTGTAACCTGGTTGTGGTCCTTGGAATGATTTGCTGTAACAGAACTTTAGCAAGTATGAAAAAGGCTTTTATGTATCCTAAAAAAAGTATAAACCAAGTGAGAAGACAAAAATGTGTCTGAGTCTTGACTAGGGTTACCTGAGAAACTGGTGAATAAGAAAGGAAGGGGGTGGTCTATATTACTGAGGAGGGGTCCACCAGCAACAACAGATGGAAGCTGTTGAGGCCTCAGTGTGTCTAAGTCAGCCTGTATAAAAGGCATTTTAAGATTTAGGACTGGGACCTGCACAAAATAGGCCCTGTTTGTAAACGGCATAGGTTGACCATCAATACCCCGTCATAGAGATTGAAGACTTAATATAGCAGCCTGAAAACTGAGGAAGAACTCTGTATATATGGCCTCTATGTCCATAAATATAGAGAGCATTTTACCTGAGAGTTTAATGTGACTTGGGTTCTGAGACGGACACCTACAAAGGGGGCTGTGTTGGCCCTGAGCCCCTCAATCTTTGGCAGCAATTTTATCTGTCAGCGACGAATCTGGCAGTGTGGACATTTCCTGTGAGGGCTAGAGGTTAGGATGGCTTACCCACTCTCTGGTGGCTAGGACAGCCCAGCAGCCCTGGAGTAAGGTATCAAAGAATGCCAGGTTGGGGCACTCTCTCTTGCCCAGTGTCTTCTGCTGCATTTGGGCATGGTCCGTGGGGGGCCAGGCAGCTCCACCTTGTGTAGGTTTACCTGCCTCAGAACTCTAAGTGTCACTGTTATCTCTGTTGTTGAAAAATATAAAAAGCCATATTAAGAAAGTCTCTGTAAAGTTTGAAGGTCAAGTTTTGCCTTTTTGTTTGAGATCTGGACTATAGAAGAAGGTATTTGTAGAATTAAGTAAGTATGTAGGAGTTTAATATTGGCATTTTAGATTAGAGAGCAGGTTTTATCTGGATGGCACACCGCTGTTTTATAGGGTGCCACGTAGAATTACATATTTAACAAAAAAGGCTTTAGTCTGCCCAAAAAGGCTTTAGTTTGCTCTCCTCTAAAAAGGCTTTAGTCTGTCTTCCCCCTTTTGGAGTATAATCATATTTTAATGGAAACATTTTGCAGTAAAGGTTTACCAATCTTATGAATAAAACTATGAAAACTGACCTAATACTGTCAAATTTTGAACACATTTACTTTTTAAAAATCTGTTATTTGCAGTAGTATGAACCAAGACAAATAAAACTTTGAATAAAACCTTTGTCTTGAAACATAGCTAGTGTTTCCCAGCAAAAAGGAATTTATAACCTTAGTTGTTAAACAGGAGATCAGCGACAACACAGTATAATAGAGGGAATAAGTTTAAAACAGGAGATTAGTGAAGGCTTTGATTGATAAACAAAGCTGGTAAAATTATCAGGTGGCCAGTAACCTTAATTAAATGGTTTGAGAACTGTGATAAAAAAAAAATAGCATCTCTTGAGTGGAGCTGAATTGTAAAAAAAGCATGTCTGAGTGGAGCCGCCGAGGTGTTGCTGCCTATCTGTGCCTGTGTTTAAAGCGGCACTTGTGTTTGGGAGGAGCCTACCTGGGAAACGCGGCTGCTTAGGAGATGCGCAGTGTCTAAGGCAGTTCGGAACTCTGAGACAGACAGAGCGCCCTTGTAGAGAGCCGCATCTGCGCTTGGGGGTGGCGGCTGAGATCTCTCTGGCACGCAGCGCCTAGGTGGAACACGCAGCGTGGGCAGGGTGAGCGCCAGGACGCAGTGCGCAGGGGCGGGCTGGACTGCCCCCGGAAACGCGTAAGGCGGTGGCAATGATGGCAGAGGGAGGGGCTGGCAGCCTCGTGGCAGTGGCAGTGGCAGCACCAGGGCTGGGAGGTGCCCCAGTGCAGCTTGAAGCTGGGGGCTGCTCCCTGAGGCATGCGGCTGGCAGCCGCCAAATTGCCACTTGGAGGAGCTGCTCGCAGGGCATGCGGCTTAGGGCACGGCGTTAAAAGACGAACCCGCGGCGTGGATTAGGGCACGATATTAAAGCTGAATTGCTCAAGCGGACCTGAATTGGGCCATGAGAGCCGAAACACCGTGCGCGGAGTTGGAGGCGGCGGCATGAAAGCCAAAAATACTGTTTAAAGCTCAAAGCAGTTTTGCATGTATCTCTTAACACTGTTTTGGTCTCATTTTTTATCTCGGCAGGGAATGGGTTGGCGCGCACAGGAAACAAAGGGATGCTGGCAGCCCAGCGGGGTTGGGGGGGTGGGGGAAACAGGGAGGAAAGCAGACACTGAGAAAGCTCTGAAAGGCTGCAAGGGAAGATGTTGTTATCTCTTTAAGTGTGGGGAGGGGGAGGGATCCTGGAGGATTGGGAAAGGACACACATTTCCAAAACAAAGGCTTAAAGATAGAGAGTTTTGTAAGCTTGTCGGCAGTGTGATAAGCCATAGATAGGTATAGTTTTTTTAGGGGGGGACAGGAAGTGGTCCCTGAGATAAAATCTGGTGTGGGGTCTAGCCCACAGGGTTACAATCAGATGAGGCAATGGGCCGTGGTCTGCCAAGTTTAAAGTCGTCACTTTGCACCTCAGACCGACAGGTTATATGGCTCCAAGACTCCTAATAATTGGCCATCACCAATATTGTGAATAGACTCTAGGTGGGCCGAGTAACCGCTCTGCCGTGAGAACTTAAAAAGCTCTGAAGAATGTGAGGGTCTCTCAGTGTGGGTGGTCCAGAGTGGACACAGGTTTCCCCAGAAAGACCCTGTCTTGGGCTGAGGACATGAGAGCGTCACGAACCCACGCAAAGGGGGAGAAAACTCACCTGGGCCTGGCCCAGTGGCTATCTCCAGGGAGTTGCTACCTGTGGTAAATTAGGTGGCTGTTGTTTGCGAACCGGCAACGACAAGCTTACAGCTCCTGAGTGTAGAAGCAAGGAATTAATGCAGGATGCAGTCTGGTCCTGGTCCTGAACAGCAGGGGACTCATACTGGGAACCAGCCCCAGGAGTCTCTCATCTGCCGTTCCTGGTCAGGGAATCATATGATAGAACTGTGGGGGACAGGCAGCGGCTGAAAAGATAAGAAGTATGAAATATAAATGACCTTTATTTTGAGAATTCAGGGAGAGACACCCCTGACCTCCCTAGGGGTGCAGCATCTCTACCCCGGGGTCGGCGATCTCTCTGTGGAAGACGTGGAGTGAGGCACATAAGTAGCCTCGGCTTGGGGTGAAACCTAAGGGGGCATTAGGAATGCACAGGTAGCCCATTGGTCATTGTTTGGCGCCAGAGGTAGATTCCTAAGGGTGGGGGAGATGGAGCTCCTTGGCTTTACTGGCTACAGTGTCCAGCCTGGGCCAAAACCCTTTCAAGTTCGATCACCGGTACCAATAAAAAAGGAAAAAGACAAAAAAAAAAAAAAAGTGATGCACAGCAAGGCTTGGTGGCACAGGGCTGTCATCTAGTACTCTGGAAGCTGAACCAGGAGGCTTGCAAGTTGGAGCCTAGACCAGGCAATTTAATATTTTAGTCAGATTGTGTCTTAAAATAAAAAAAATTAAAAACTCAGAGTGAAAGATGTGGGGTTCAGTCTTCAGTACTGAAAGAGTTTTGGCCCAGGCCGGACACTGTAGCTGGAAAAACCTCAGGCCGAACCAAGGAGCTCCATCTCTCCCACCCCTAGGAATTTACCTGTGACTCTATCATCCCTGCCCCTAGGAATTTACCTATGGCGCCAAAAGAATACCAATGGGCTACCTGTGCATCCCTAATGCCCCCTCAGGCACCATCCCTAACCTAAGCTACATATAGGCCCCCACTCCACCTGTTCCATGGAGAGATTGCTGACCCCGGGCAGAGATGCCGCACCCCAGGGGGTTGGGGGTGTCTCTCCCTGCATTCTCAAAATAAAGGTCATTTATATTTCATACTTCTTATCTTTTCAGCCACCACTGGTCCCCCACAGTTCTATCAAGTGCCACTGATAATAGTAATAGTAATAATAATAATAATAATAATAATAATAATAATAATAAATGGCTCACAGAAATCAGGAGAATGCTTTATGTATGTGTTCTGGGTCATGATAACACAAGAAGAGACACTGAGGGAGAGGCGTGTGGGGAGGCTGTTTCGTGGAGCTCCCGTGCCCTCTCTGGGGTGCCATCTACTGGCACAGGGATGTGTTTGCCAACTAGAAGCTCTGAACCCCATACACAAATTTTTATGGAGGTTTTATTATGTATTACGACTGATTAAATCATTGGCCCACTGATAATTAACTCAGTCTCCCATGTCCACCCCCATTTCCCTGAGGTCAAAGAGTGGGGTGGAGCTGAAGGTTCCAGCCTTCTAATCATGACTGGGTCTCTCTGGTCCCTTGAAGCGCTCTAGGGACCCACTTTTAGTAATCTCATTATAAAATATATTTTATCTATACTATACCTCTATATAAATTCATGGTTGAAAAGGACTGTGAATAACCAAAATTGTTCTTAATATTCAGTAAATTTCAAGGGTTTTAGGGCTGGAGACAGAGACCAACAGGTATTTCCTAGGATGGCACAAGTGTGTGTTAAACAGTGGCTGGTGTTCCATTGGGAAACCCAGCACATCTCTTGCTTATTCCAAATGTTCTCATGAAAGCTGAAAGGAATTATGTATATATCAGTGTAGATATGATGAACCTGAAGGCAGAGACAAATGTCCTTCTTGGAACAGCACGCAGGCTGAGGGTGCTGTCATCTGCTTAGGTTTCAGCACGTGTACAAGGTTTGAGTGCTGAGGCTCCATCTCTGGCCTTGGCAGTGTGAGTGCTACTGTTCCTCACAGGGAGCCACAGAGAGTCCAGGTTCTTGCCCAGGGAAAGCAAGGAATTGCAAAGCACATGCTCAGTAGTGCGGGAAAGCAGCTGCATGTATTGAAGGTCACAAACAGAGAAAAGGATGGCAAAAAAGCAATTTTAGTGCAGACTGTACAGACAAACTGGGCTCTGGGGCTCGGGGGAGAAGGGGAAAAAGACCGGGCAAGGGCTCTGGTCTGGGATGATATACACAGCTCTGGCTGCTGGCACACGTGGGTGGAGGGGAGAGGTTAGGGAGGGCTGGTTTGAGGGCGCTTAAGGTGGTGCTGAGTTCAAGTGGCAGAAGGGAGTGATTCCACAGCCCCTCAATACCCTATCTGTACTACAACCCCTAAGCAAAAGGACCCCTGGATGGGGCTGGGTGATGAATGCCCTCTGGAGGGTCAGTGTTGAATTCTAGGAGTGAGTTAGGTCTTTTTGATTGGATTTTGGAGATAGTGTCTTGCAATGTTGCCCAGGCTGGCCTTGAACTCACAGTGATCCTCCTGCCTCAACCTCTCAAGTACTGGGATTACAGGTATGCAACACCACGCCCAACAAGTCAGATCTTTTGAGAGCAGGTTGTTATAAAGCCAGCCCTTGTGGTTGGCCCCTTTGTGTAAGATTGCTGCCTTTTCCACCGCCAAGCCCCACCCCACTGGGAGGCAGCCTTGGGCCCTCAGTTGGATGTGGGACCATGCTATCCTCCTGTACCCTCCAGTACCAGAATCATGAGCCATGTGAACCTCTGCTTTCTGAAGTCCCCAGTCTCAGGTGTTTTTGATTTGTTTTTGCAGTTATGGGGATCAAACTGAGGGTTTTGTACAAGCAAGGGGAAAACTCAGGTATTTTGTTTTATTTATTTTTGTGTGTGTGGCTGTAGTATATAATGATTACCTATTTCCCTCTTCATTGTTTCATTGTTGGGAGTATATGTATTTTAGTGATTACATTCATCATGGGAAATTACATGAAACATTTTAATTACTTTTTATATCCCCTTCCCCTCACCCCTAGCAACAAAAAATAGACAAAAGCCAGGCAAGGTTGCTCTGTCTGTAATCTCAGCACTCAAGAGGCAGAGGCAGGAGGATCTCTGCAGGTTCAAGACCAGCCTGGGCCACAAAGTTGAATTTAAGGCCAGCCTGAACTGTATAGCAAAACCCTGTCTCAAAAAGCCAAAAAACAACAAAAGCAAAACAAACAAAGATACATGATTTCTTTTATTTTTTTCTTCTCCGTGAATGATTAGGAGCTCCCTTATTTACCCTTTTTCACCAGGAAATTTAAAAAGTAGCACATTAGCTAGGCCTGGCAGCACATACAAGGCTGAAGCAGAGAACCACTGCCAGCTCAAGGTCTGCCTGAGCTGAATAGTAAACTCAAAGGCAGTTTGAACTACAAAGGAGACCCTGTCTCAAAGAAACAAACAAACAGGAGCGGAATAACCCCAGCACTCAGGAGGCCGAGGCAGGAGGATTGTTTTGAGTTCAACACCAGCCTGGGCTACAAAGTTAGTTCAGGGCCAGCCTGACCTGCAGGGTGAGATCCTATCTCAGGAAAACCAAACCAAACAAACGAACAACTTTGTTAAGGATTTAGAGATGCAGCTCATTGATAGGAAACATTCATTCTGAGTTCAATCCCCAGCACTGCAAACTAAACTGAAACTTGAACACTGAATTTTTTAAAAGAATAAATATTTGTATTTTGGAACCGTGAATGTTTTTATTTTTAAATTTTATATTAAAATACATTTATTTATGTTTCGGTAAAGCAAACGCTGTTAAAAACTAAAGCCAGGGGCTGAGCTTAGTGGTGTAAGCACTTGCCCTGGCAAGTTTGAGGTCATGAGTTCGATTCCCCTCCCCCCACCGTACCAAATTAAAAAAAAAAAAAAAGATTGTGACCTGAGTCACTGCAGGGAGAGACACCATAAGGATGAAAGCAGCTTCCCTGACAAGACTTCAGTCTGAGGGGACGGTAGAGTATGCTTCCTGTGCCATGGGTTTCCTGGCTCCACAAAGAGCACAGATGTATCAGTTATTTACATACTAACGGCCCTCACAATGCAGTGCCTATTTGGACCTCTCTCTAAGCAAAACAATGGAATTGAACCCGTGCCAGGCATCTCTGTCCCCAGAGTCAGAGGAGAAAGAACTTAAACAGAGACAACAGAGTTTGTTTCTGGATCCAGCCCAAAGCAGAGAGCTGCCGTGAGATTCCTCCTCCAGCCGCTCTCTGGCTGAGACCCCCATCTGTCCTTAGTTCCTGATTTATTTATTTAGCCCTGGGGGTGACAACAGTTTCATTTTCTCTTTGGGTAGATGGGAGCTGTCTAAGGGAATGCAGTGGGGCTTCCTAGTAACCATGGGAACCTTATTGGCATGGTAACTTGGCAGCCAATTGAAAGACAGGCAGGGAGGTGGAGAGGAGGAAAACAGTGGAAAGTTCAGAGCTGTGTTCCTGAGGAAGACAGGAGGGGCAGCAGCTCCCCATCTTGCTGAGGGGAGAAGAGGAAAAGGGCCAGGTTGGCCTCTAGCTGCTGCCAGGGAGAAGTCCCGAATGTTTCCAATGTTCCTCCTTAAACCAGGTCAGGCGCCATGGAGGAGAACTAGAAATCCAACTGGACACCAAGATTTAGACCAGCGGGCCTGCTCTGTGAGCTCCTGGCCCAGTCGCCCGCCTGCCCACCTCCAGCATTCCCCAGCAGCTGTACATCGAATAACGACACACAAAAGCATGCTAAACGCAAACTTTTACTCTCAGTAAGACCCCGTTTGTATCCCTGAAAACTATCATTGCGTTTTTCTTTTAAGACGAAGATGTTCATGTATAAGTTGATCTTTCTAAACTAAATCGCAGCTTTCAGATTGAGTTGCGGGGTTGCAGTTCAGGCACTTGCTCTCTAAAAGGTTCACCATCGCTGACCTACACCTACTCATATTTTTTGTTTTCCGCAGTAGCTCAGCAGCACCAGGACAGGAGTAGGGGCTGGGAGACACAGAATGGAAGCTCTATATGTGCAACCATAAGCCAAATGACACCTCGAGCTTTTGCAGGGTGCCAGCATCCTAGTGGCACTAATGATAGAACACAGGCTGCAGTAGCCAGGCAAGCGCTGCACTGCTGAGCTATACTCCAGCATATTTCATACTGTTTATTGCCAAATAAAAAGAACCTTTTATTAAAGATGTCTGGGGATGAGGAATTTTCTTAGCAGCACCTAAAGGAAGAAATAAATCATTGCAATAAGGTTCACAACGGTAAGAATACAGTAAAAGCAAAAACAAACGGACTGAGAACCCACCAGAGTGATATAAAGAGTACTATAAATGGCAAACGTTTGAGTTAGAGCAGATGTGGGAAAAAGTCTTCCTTGAGCCTACTGGATTTGAATACACTGAGGCCTCTCCATACACAGCTGCCATCACTCCCTCCCTAGGAGGGGAAGGGAAACCTTTGTGCACAGAGGTACAGCATCAGCAGACATGAGCTTCCTCTCAGGGTGCCTTTGACCAAGGAGACTGACCACAGCCTCAAAACTGAACCTTCCAACTTCTCCACTGAAGCCACGCGTACCCTTTGTTTTGAAAATTAAAAGAGATAAAAGGTTTCTGGGCTGGAGATACAGCTTGGTGGCACAGCGCCTGCTTGGCAAGTGCAAGGTCCTGAGTTCAACTCCCAGTACAAAAAATAAAACTAGAATTCAGGAGGATCATTATGAGTTTGAGGCCAGCCTGGGCTACAAAGTGAGCTCAAGGCCAGCCTGAACTATAAATCGACATCCCTCCTCCCCAAAAATGGTTTAGTAAACAATAATATTAGATAATCTTCTTGTTTTATGTTGTTGTTGTTATTTTGTTTTTGAGACAGGATCTCCCTATGTAGCCCAGGCTGGCTTTAAACTCACAGCAATCTTCCTGCCTCAACCTCCTGAGTGCTGTGATCACAGGTATATGACACCATACCCAACCAGATAAACTTCTTTTATTGTAAATATATAATGATAACTATCTTGTTACTCTACCAGCTCTTTAAATTTTAATACTTATATAACTTATATAATTATAATTTATATAATATTTACATAATTATATATAATTTATATTATATATAGTGTTTTTTTGGGGGGGGTTGAAGCAGGGACTCAACTATGAAGCCTAGGCTGGTTTTGAACTCACCATGGCCTAAGGCATTAGCCTCCCAAGTGCTGGGATTATAGGCATGCACCACCATACCTGGCCTCTATCAGCTCTTTAGAAATGACTCCATTTAGTGGGATTTGGGCACACACCTATAATCCCAGCACTCAGAAGGTTGGAGCAGAAGGATTACAAACTCAAACCCAGCCTGGTTAATTTAGTCAGACTTTGTCTCAAAATAAAAAAATAAATGGAGTATAGTGTCAAGGACTGGGCCTATAGTTTAGTACTCTCTGGGTTCAATTCCCAGTATAACAGAAAAATAAAAGAAAGAATAGAAAAAGAGTTGGTAAAGGCAAGCAGTGTTTCTAATTCAGCACTGGGGAGGCTGAGGCAGGAGGATTGTTGTGAGTTCAAGGCCAGGCAGTTGGGTTACTTGGTGTGTGCAAAGCCAACCTCAATTACATAGTGAGGCTGTTAAAAAGAAAAGAAAAGGAAAGGAAAGGAAGGAAAAGAAGCAGGAAGTGCTATTTAGGTAGCTCTATAGCATCATGTCAGACCCAGACAAGTTTTTGTTTAACTGCATTGACTTCTTAAAATCAACACTTTTTGAATAAGGACATCATATAAATTTACCCTTTTAAAGTGTAACATTGGCAGGAATTTGGCTCAGTGGCACAGGTGCCTGCTTGGCAAGTGAGAGGTTGTGAGTTCAATCCTCGGTACAATACATACATATATATATGTGTATATATAAAAGAAGAACCAAGAAGCCAACCTGCCCTCCCATGCGCAGGCCAGGAGACAAGAAAAGTGCCCCTGCCCCACTCTCCCAAGCAACTAGCTGATTCAGAGGAACACAAATTGAGATGATAGCAACTGAAGTAAAAAAAACAATTTATTGCTTGTATTGTTTGATTGACTTTGCAGGCCTAACGTCAGTAGTGTGAGTATCTATTTAGATGATAACAATACATAATGTAGCAACTACGGGGCATTTCCCTCTGTCTTGTTTTCCAAATCCAATATTGTTCTCGTTTGTTTTGCTCTGTTTTATTCCCTTAAAAAAAAAAAAAACATAATACCGACTCCAACATGGTATTGCACATCTATTTTCCCAGCACGCTGGGAGGCTGTGGAAGGAGTTTGAACCCAGCCTGGAAAATTTAGTGACGTTATGAGACTCTCAAAATAAAACAATAAAAAGGAAGGTAGCTGGGGATGTAGCTCAGTGTGAAGACCCAGGGTTCCATCTTCAGTACTGCCCAGCTGCAAAACCCAGCGACTCTTTGCAGAGTCACAGAGTTGTGCAGCTATTGTAGGACTAATTTTACTACCTGCTACTAAGGTTAGCACACTTTCACCATGGTCCAAATATGCTCAGCAACTACGCGTGCATTCGTGGCCACTCCCCACAGCTCCTGGCAATCTACTTTCTGCCTTGCTAGATCGGCCATAATGTCCTAAGGTTGGAGAAAGAAGGGAGGAGTGGCCTTTCTCAGAGCTGGCTTTCTGGACTAGATCTGAAGTAACCAAGGAAATAGCTGGGAAAAACGGGGAGGACCCAGGTCTGGACACTGGACGCCCCCCACCCCCTTCAGGGACTAGACCCACCCTCTGATTCCAAGACCAGGATGCCCAGATCGAAATACAATGGGCCTCATCTCTGGAACTTATAGTTGGGTTAGGAGGAGCCTTGCATACAAATTTGAGTTAGTGACTGAGTAAGAGGTTATGTGTATAGCTAGTGAAGTATTATAGTGACCCTACAATGAGAAAAAAATATATATATGTATACAGATGTGCAGATATGTGCATTTTTGTAAACTAAATATGTTTTAGTTAATTTTCTCATTGCTGGGACAAAAGTTAAGAAAGGAAAGGTGTTTTGGCTCCAAGGCAGGCTGGCACATGGCAGAGGGGCAACAGTTCATGGCAGTGGAAGACAGTGAAAGCAAGCAAACCAAGGAAGAAACAAGCCTTTCTAGTCAGGACTAGCCAGAAAGCGCAATGAGGCCTTTGTTTCGTATTTTTGCCTGCCTATAGATTGCATTCCCCTACAACTGTGTAGTTCAGGCTGGCCTTGAACTCACTATATAATCCAGGCTGACCTTAAACTCATAGCAATCCCTCTGGGAAACTGAGGCAGGAGGTGGTAAATTCCAGGGCAGCCTAGGCAATTTAGCAACTTAGTAAACATTGTCTCTAAATAAAAATTTAAGAAATGGCTGGGGTGTAGCTCGGTGTGAATCCCCAGTAACACACACACACACACACACACATGCATGTACACACACATACATGCACAGACACATGCATGTACACACGCACGCACACATACACACATGCACGCAAAGAATGATGAAAAATAGTTGCCACTATCAGATTTTTGTGTAATCTTTTCCTAATAGACAATGAGTGAGCTTTCTTTGACTTATACATTTTGCATTTCATTCCTGTCCCACCATGGGGACACATTCTCAGCCTGGAAGGAATTGGAGTTTATTTGAATATGCAGACTTTGAATGATCCTAGATTGCCAAGCCTCTCAAAGCTTCTGGTGTTCTATTCAGTGCCTGCCCAGCTGTTTTGCTTGTTTCTAAGACAGCACCCGGTTTTTTGCAGCCCAGGGAATTACTGCCAGCAGCAACCTTGCCCCCAACTGTTCTCCAAAACCTACTTGCACTACTGTGTGACGTCAAACATTTCCAGGGTATCATTTGCTCTCTATTTTTAAAAATTTTTTATTTATTTATTTTTATTTCTTGAAACAGGGTCTCACTGTGCAGTTCAGGCTGGCCTTGAGCTCACTTTGTAGCCCATGCTGGTCTCGAATTTGCAACAATCTGCCTGCCTCAGTCTCCTGAGTGCAAGGATTACAGGAGTACACCACCACGTCTGGCATTTACCTTCTATTTCTAAAGCAACTGTTAAAGAAAAGAATCATTCAGTGAGATTTGTTAAAGCTCAGTAAGGTTGACTTCATTTTTTAAAAAAAAATTTAATTTTTAATTGTGCTTGCAGTATGATTACATTCACATTGGGGGGCTGGTGTGTACATAATACACATTAACTCTTTTTTTTCTTTTTTATCGGTACCAGGGATCAAACTCATGACCACACACTTGCAAGGCAGGTGCTTATGCTGCTGAGCTAAATCCCCAGCCCAATACACATTAACTCTTTTGTCAACCTCTCCCCCTACTCTCTTTTTCCCCTTCCTCCATTTCTTGCTCCTAGTTGATGTTTTTGCTGTTGTTTGTTTTGTTTTGTTTTACATTGCTCCCTCGGATCCTGGAGTTCTGTAGAGCACTCATCTCGTCAAATGCAATCACTGGAAGAGATTGGCCTGTTTACATCTCAGCCAGCAGCACCGTGCAGGCACCCCTAACTGCTAAGATGACACCTTGTGGGAAAGAAGCGTTCTGCCCTCCCCATTTTCAGCATTGTAGACATTGTCAGGAGGCAGGGTTGAGCCCTAATGAGGCCAGCTGCAGCCTGGGGCAGTGTTCCCACTGCACACTGGGCTGTGTGGGTTGGCTGGTGGTGAGTGATTTTGATTTAGCCGGACTGGTGCAGTGACAGTAATTTCCTCTGGCATTTTCATTTCCTCCAGTTCCTTTCTGAACCATCACATACCTGGACATGCTTGGGGTAGCAGAAAATAGAGATTAGATTAGTTTGACACACAGGGGAGTGGGCATCATTCCTCAGGGCTTTGCATATCTGCTCTGACTGAGCAGCTCAGTTAGGACCAAAGTGTAACCTAAAAGTGAGCTCACAAAACCAAGCCATTTCATGAGTGCCTCACACCCACAGGACACTGAGTTCTAGGTTCTGTTTCCTTCCAAGGAAAGGAGGCACCAGTACCTGAGAGGCTGAGGCAGAAATATCTCAAGTTGAAGGCTAGCCTGGGTCATAGGGGGAGTTAAAGGCCGCCATGGACTACGTACCATGACCTGTCTCAAAAAAACCAAACCAGTCATGCTGGATATAGTGGTGCATGTCAATAAGCCCAGTGCTGGGGAGACTGAGGCAAGAGGATGGTAGTGGGTTTGAGGCCAACCTGGGCCGTACAGTGAGTTCAAGGTGAGCCTGAATTATGTAGCAAGACTGTCTCAAAAACAAAGAAACACCCCAAAAGCAAAACAAAACAAGAAAGAAAGAGAAAGACAGAAAGAAAAAAGAAAGAAGAAAGAAAGAAAGAAAGAAAGAAAGAAAGAGAATTTCCAGTATTTTAGAGGATCTCATTCTTCTATTTGTCAACTGGTTCAATACTTTGTGATTTCATTAGGTAACAGGGATTACCATTCTAGAATGTCATAATTTTCTTGGAAAGGATTTAATGTCCTTTTTTTACTACTGCCTGTTCTGTTGAAAGTAACAGGACTTGTTCTTGGTGCCTGTACTTTATGGTAATGGGTAGTTGCCTGCTGGTTAGGTGGCTGTGAACAGTTTTTGAATTTTGAGGAGTGTTCCATTTTCCTTGTGGAAATGAGTCGGGGATTTTAATCAGTTGGAGAGATTAAGGATGGAGATGAATATAGGCTTGAGATAAATGTTGGAGCTTGAGAACCACCAGGGATGCAAAAATCAAGTCTTTTGAAAGTGTGAGCAAGTATGAGCTCATCTTTATTTTCTGGGCTGAGACTGATGGAGTTTAGGACTCTGGCTCATTTCCAGACTGTCGTGGAAAACCGGCTTCTTCGAGGAGGAGCCTTCCAGGGAAGATCAGACACAGTGAACACTGGTCACACCTAGAGGGTACTGGTGGGATTCTGGGACGGGTTACTTAATCAGTAAACAGCATCTGTGCCTAGGATGCAGCCTTAAAGTTTCCTTACTCAGCAAACTAAAGGATTATTAGCGAAAGGCAGAACTGCCACAAATTCAAATCCAGCCTGGACTACATAGTGAGACTCTGTCTCAAAAACAAAATAAAACAAAGCAAAAACAAATGACTAGCTTCTCCATTAATGATTTATTACCCTCCCTCTCCATCGTTAACTGCTGTCTTACTCTGTTGACCAGGCTGGACTCAAGCTATCCTCCTGCCTCAGCCTCCTGTTTTTGTTTTTTGCTTTTTGAGACAGGGTCTTGCTATGTAGCCAGGCGGGGTCAAATTTACAGAGATCCTTCTGTTTCAGCCTCCCAGATTCTAGGATTATAGGCATGCACCACCATGCCTGACTAGTTTCCTTTTTCTTGAAGCTGAGGATCTCTATCAGCTTATTTTCTGCCTGTGGAACTTCAGAACTTTTTTTTTTTTTTGTCTTTTTCATTTTCATTTTCATCGGTACCAGGGATCGAACTCACTACTGCCTGCTTGCAAGGCAGGTGCTTATGCCGCTGAGCTAAATCCCCAGCCCCTGGAACTTCAGAACTTTAAGCACTGTCTTTCATGTCAACCTATCTCCATCCTTTTCAGTTTAGGCTGCCTCTGTTGGTGTAGAATCATCAGAATCTTAGTCCATCTCCTGTGTAGCTTGCTACTTAGGAGGGAAGGATGTCTGCTCCATAATTCCCCATTACAGTTTACTAAATGTAGCAAGGGAAAATCAGGCTGTAGATTCCATACATTACTCAGAAATCTCCTTAGCTAAATATAAAAGTTTACTTTTTACAAGTTCTGCTTGCCATGCAATAGTGGAACACAGCTCAGCCAAGTTCCCTGGCACTTTATAACAAGGGTTATCTTTTGCGCATGCTTAACAAGTTCCTCTTTTTGATCTGAGATCTTTCCAGAAGACCTTTCATTCATATTTCCATCTCTGTGATGATATGTGTATTCTCTGTAATATAGCAACTTTTTCTGCATTCTCTGTGCTTCTTTCTAGGCCCTCACCAAAATTGCTTTCGTGTTCACATTTCTACCCACAGTCTACTAAGGGCATGCCCAAATGTTGCCATTGAAGTGGGTCTGTAAACAATATACAAATCCAAGCAGCCAAATTGATAAATTTGGGATTCTATTAGCTGAGTGACCACCCGTGGACCCATTTCAGAGTCCCACTGAGTGGCACTGAATTGGAAAGTTACAAAGCTTTAAAACAGACAACCACAAAAAGACATCCTGTTGGAAACAATTTGGCTTGAATCTTACATTAATTTTTGGTTGACACCTGTATCCTGCTCCTTTGTTGAGCAGGTTAATTTTTCTCTTGTTGGTGCAGCTCATTCTGCTTTTCTCGTGGGATTATACCCTGAGTAACTTTTCACTCTTCTGGGTCAAATACAGGGCACAAGATGGCTTCAGTTGTGCCAAGCTACAATAAATATCTTATGCTTCAGAATTCTTTCAACCTCTGTTACCCAGTTCCAAAGCCAATTTTGCAATTTTTTTTGTTTTGGTTTTTTGTTTGAGGCAGGGTTTCAGTATGCGGTTCAGGCTGGCCTTGAACTCACTGGGTAGACCACGCTGGCCCTGCATTTGCAGTAATCCTCCTGCCTTAGCCTTCCAAGTGCTGGGATTACAGATGGGTGCTACCACACACAGCTAATAAAGCAACTTTTAAAAGGACAGCATTCTAACTCCTGGAAAGATGGTGGAGTGGTGAACAGCAAAGAAATAGCCTCTCTGAGATTTTGTGTCCAGATGCTAGAATATAACAACATCAGGAAGAGAAAACGGAGGGAAGTGGGTCTCCGGGACCCAGTAAGGATCTAAACTAAGAATTGAAACCCACAAGGAGAGCATAGAGAGGACTCAAGGGGAAGGAAATGGCAAGTTATGTTTTCTCCCTGATTCCTGACACTGCATGGGAGGGGCAGCTTGAAGCTGTTAGACACACAGTGACTATGGCTACCCTAGAGACCTCCACAGAGAAATGCATCAGTGGAACAGAGCAGTAGAAATAGCAGACTGGGGGCTGGGGATTTAGCTCAGCGGCATAAGCGCCTGTCTTGCAAGCAGGCAGTCGTGAATTTGATCCCTGGTACCGATAAAAAGGAAAAAGACAAAAAAAAAGGAAGAAAGAAAAAAGAAAAGAAATAGCAGACTGCAGTGACTGGTGAGTTGTGGGTTCAGCGTCCCCAGGAAGAGGGAGATTGACAGTAGCCATGTGGGCTGGCACCACCTAGCAGTGTTCAGGGTCAGGGTGAGGAGGAACTGAGTTAAAGTCAGCAGGAGGTTGAGGAGCTGAGTTCAAGTCGGCAAGGGGCACGTGGAGTGTTGCCGGCTGAACAAATCAGGTTCCAGCCTCACTGCCAGAAACCAGTTTGAACTTCTGTGGAACTGAAGGTGCAGACTTGTGGGGATTATCCACTACCCTGCCATAAATCTACACCTGGCTGCTGGGATTAGCCAGCATGGACCTGGGGCTATCTGCTTCCTTTGCCTGCCAGTGACAGCAGAGACAGCTACTGAAGTGGACCTTTTTGTTCTTGTCTTCTCTTGTGTTTGTTTTGTTCTCTTTTTTCTTGATTGTTCTTATTTCTACATGAGGGTGAACATTGTTTCTAGTTTTGTTGTTGTGGTTATTCTGCTCTTGCTTTTATTTCTTCCTTCTCTCTTTCCCTCCTGTCTTCTTCAAGTTCCCCAAAGTCCCCCAAATCTTCCCTGATCCTCCAGTTTTTCTTCTAATCTCTTTCTCTTTTCTGTTCTCTATATTTACTCCAACCCCTTCAGAATATTCTCCCCTGGGTAAAATTGCCATATTAAGGGCATGTTTAATGTATCCAATTTTCTGGTTCATTTTATATTTTGTTATATAACCACAAACCTAGTTCATATGGTTAAAGATGGCAAATTAATAGTTAAAGCAGTTTCTCATTTTCTAGGCTGTGTTTCATGCTATGGCTGATTGTATTACATGAGTCAAGGTGTCAGAATTTTTCTAATTTGTTGTTCTTCATGGGCAAGACTGAGATTGCCTAAGGGTCATAAACGGTACTGTAGGCCAGAGCTAAAGAATGCAGGTGTGACCAATAGGTGTAACTTCTCATTCCCAACCAATTGAAGAGGTAGGATCTTGCAATAGGACTAAAAACCCAAAAGCCAGCTACACCGGGAAGACATCTCTGAAGGGCAGTCATTTCCTAAGGTTCTCAATGCTATGGATAAAGCTACCTGCCATAAGCAATTTATAAGCATTGACCAGGAATTAAACTTAAAAAAGCAGGAAAGAAAGAAAAAGAAAGGAAGAAAAAACTTCAGCAGACTTGTAGCCCTCCAAAGGGGGCAATGACACAGAACAATTAGAACCTGGCCTCTCTGCAGTGGAAACAACAAAGCAGATGAATGAGGTTTTGAAAAATTGAAATCAGAAATAATTTCTCAGGTAACTGCAGAGATGGTGACCATCATAGAAGACATGGTTAGTGACTCGAGAGCAGATACAGACAAAAAATAGAGGAGCTTAGAAAAATGATGGAAACCATGAATGCTCAACATAGGAAAGCAATGGACCCCATATCATAGATATCCAGGAAAATTAAAAATTCCACTGAAGCCATGCATAGTTGCACACGCCTACAATCCAAGCAATCAAGAGGCTGAGACAAGAGGATTGTTGCAAATTCAAGACCAGCCTGGGTTATAAAAGTGAGCTCAAGGCCAGCCCAAACTGCATAGTGAGACCCTGTCTCAAAAAGACAACAAAACAACAATCCATTAATTATATGCAGCAGGAGAGCCAATGTGAGGACAGAATATCAGATACAGAAAACAGGATTGTAGTTAGCAATTATGAAAAGATGTCTTAGGAATAGCAAGGGACCACTAAAGATCAATGCAACAGCTGCTAGATGATGCAATAATCTAGAATAACATATGGTTGATCAGAGTGAATTTTTAAAAAGCTGGAAATAGTGCAAATGACATAAAAAAGCTGTTCACGGAAGTAATGGCAGGAAACTACTTAAGCAGGGAAAAAGAATTTGACATAGAAATAATTGGATCACGCAGAAATCTAAATAGTTATGATTAAAAAAAAAATATATATATATATATATATCAAGGCATACAAGAGTCACAGTTCCAGAAATTCAACAAACTATTAAAAGCTGTTAGAAAAAAAATCATCTATAAAAGAGAGCCCACCAGAATCACAGCAGACTTCTCTACACAAACCCTGAAGTCAAGGAGAGCTTAGAGTGAAGTATTTCAAGTCCTAAAAGAAAATAGCTCTAGCTAGCCCCAATTGATGTATCCCAGCACTCCAAAATGTTCTGAAGCAGGGCACTACCACTCCATGAACCCCAACAGAATGAATCCACCAGGTAAGGCAAGCAATTAATTAGGAAGGAGAACAGGGAAATAACAACAGGAAAATAACATGACAAGGATAAGTCAGATAGCAGTTATAACCATTGATGTTAATGGTCGCAATTCACCAACCAAAAGAAACAGACTAGCAGAGGAAGCAAGATCCAACAATATGCTACATATAAGAAACACATTTAGTTCAAAAAATTCATAGGCTGAAAGTCAATGAATGGAAAACAATACTCCATGTGACAAGAATCCTGGAAAAAGCAGGGGGAGCTGTTCTGTTTACAGACACAGTGAATTTCAAGCTAAGACTGATTAAGAGAAAGAAGGTCACTACCTCCTTGTAAAGAGAACAATCCAAGAGGAAGAGATAACTATCAGATAACAATCAGAATTAAATACTAGCCCTCCAATGACATAAAACAAATATTAATGGAAATGAAAAATGAGATAAGCACTAATACAATTGCATTGGGGGATCTCAATACCCCATTGCCAGAAACAGATCAACTATGAAATAGATAAATAACAATGAATTTAGAACTGAACCAAATTTTTGAACAGTTGGACTTGGTAGATACCTATAGAGTGTTCCACTCCGCCACATCAGAATACACAGTCTTCCTGGGTGCCCATGTGATGTTCTCCAAAATAGACCACAGGTATTGAAGTTATCCCATGCATATTATCAGACCAAAGTGCAATGAAATTGGAAATTGATGGCAAAAGAAACCCCAAGAACTTCATCTTATTAGAAAGCTTTTGCTTTGTAAAAGAAACAACCCACAGAGCAATTTGCTCCTAAGAGGAGTGAGATCTAAAGACCCAATCCAAAATAGGCATCTGAGATGAAGAAATACTTCTCAAATGAAGAAGTAGAAATGGCAAATAAGAATATGAAAAAGTGTTCAACATCACTTGTCATTTGAGAGATGCAAATTAAAACAACACTCAGATTCCAGAGAGAATGGCTGTTAACAAGAAATCAACCAATAACAAATGTTGGCCGGACTATAGGAGAAAAAGGAGCCATCCCACTATTAATGGGAGTGTAGATTGGTGCAACCACTGTGGAAATCAATGTGGAGATTCCTCAAAAAAACCTAAACTAGAGGATCCATTGAACACAGCTATTTTCCATTTTTGTGCCTTACTGAAAGAATTAAAAACTTCATACACAGCAAAATATACACACTTATGTTTATAGTGGTATGGTTTACAGTAACTAAATCTTGGGAACAACCCAAATGCCCTTCTACAGAGGAATGGATAAAGAAGACGTGTTTGTTTTCATGCAGTGGAGTACCACTGTGTCGTGAAGAAGGATAAGCTTCAGCCATTTTAGCTTAAATGGATGCACCTTGAAGCCATACTCTTAAGTGGAGTAAATTGGACACACATGTTTAAATATTCCATTGTTTCTCTGATATGAGAATCTGAAAGGGTAAATAAGGAAAAATTGATAATAGATAATGGGAAGAAAATGTTTAAATGAGAAGAGGAACTTGAGTGGGGAGGGACAAAAAAAGAATTGATGGAAAATGGAAACAAAGCTTTTGTAGATAAGGACAGGAAGAGGGGTTGAAGAGAGGGGAGGGGAATGAGAAAAAGGGAACAAGCAAGATATCACGTACAGGGCTGGGGATTTAGCTCAGTGGCATAAGCGCCTGCCTGGCAAGTACAAGGTCCTGAGTTTGATCTCTGGTATGGAAAAAAAAAAAAAAAAAAAAAAATATATATATATATATATATATATATATATATCATGTACAGGTGCAAATTCTCTACAATAAGTGCTATCACACATACCTAAAATGTACTAATACAATTTTAAAAACACAGAAAAAAAGAAGTTTTTAAAAAGTTTAACTTTATTAACAGAAATATCGCATTAGTGATTCTCAGCCTGAAATTCTTTGATGTAGTTACTGTTGAAAGGTGAAACCTATAAAATATTTAATAATAAATAATGTAGATATAAGTATTATTAATAGGGGCTGGGAATTTAGCTCAGCGGCATAAGCGCCTGCCTTGCAAGCGCGTGGTCGTGAGTTCGATCCCTGGTATCTGTAAAAAACAAAACAAAACAAAGCCAAAAAAAGTATTATTAATAATGACATATTAACTTGTAGTGAGGCCATAGGAGTATATTTTCCTTGGAAATACATGAATTTTAGTGTTTTTATGTTATTTAAATCTTAGGAGAAAATATTATTGTTTTTAAAAAATGTAGTTTAAACCCATATGGTGATGCATGTCTGTAATCCCAGCATTCAGGAGGCAGAGGCAGGAGAATTGCTGAGTTTGAAGCCAGTCTAGGCTACACAGCAAGCTCAAGGCCCAACTGAACTGCATGGCAAGACATTGTCTCCAAAAGCCAAGAAAAGAAAAAGTAGTTTAAAAAGTAGTTTTAAAAGTAGTTTAAAAAGTGGTGGTATATGTCTATCATCCCAGCATTCTGGGAGACTGAGGCAGGAGGATTGCAAGTTTGAGCTCAGACTGGACAACTCAGCAATTTATAAAACTCTGTTTCAAAATTTAAAGAAATTAAAAAACCAGGGAATGTACCTCTCTGCAAAAGCCCTGGATTCAACTTCCAGTACTGCCTCTCAACCCCACCCCTCCCCACCCCGCAGGTTAATAGAAGGATCTTTCAAAATATGGGATATGTTGGTGGAAAGGGAAATAAATTTAAAAAGCCACTTTGATGAATGAAATACAGGAGTAACTGCTTCATGAGAAGGGAGAAGTATAGCCTCTAATAGGCATTAATCAGTCCTCATGTTGGGAATTACTTTGTTTCTAGGTGTTGCATTTATAAGGGGAGTTAAAAATTTAGAGTTTAACGGAGGAGGACAACAGAATCCTGAAATTGTCCAAAAACCACATCAAATGAGTAACAGTGAAGAGGGACTGTCTGACCTGCGGGGCGGGGCAGATGATACAAGGGGATTATAATGAGCAGCTTCAAATTTCTTGAGACTTTTGTTTGAAAGAGTGAAGAAATTGATTTGTTTTCTGTTGCTTAGGAAGTGACACCCAGCATTGGATTAGGAGCCCTCTCTATCTTTTTTTTTAATTTAAAGAGAAAAAAAGAAAGGACATAAAAAAACAAAGCAGTAAAAGGGTAAAAGTAATACAGAATTTCAAGAAAAAAATATACAGTAAGAAATCACTAGTTAATAGGTTACATATTGTCTTCTTAGAAACAGTTGTCCAAATTATAAGTTAAAGTATATAAAGTGGACATTCATACAGTGAGTTTGGAGACAGTTCCGTTCAATGATCCAGCAAAAGCTCAGTAATAGGGTTTTCCATCCTACACACTCAAACATACACGCGGTTATATCCCTTAGTCCACCTTCCTTTCCTCTCTTGTTTACAATAACAATTACACTTTTTGGGTTTTATTATTCCCACAGTTCTTATTACTTTTTTTGAAGAGAATAAAACCAAATGTGACTAAGCAAAACAGAGTCAGTTAGACCAGAAGGATGGGCATAGTACATGATTCAAAAGTAGAATACCAGGTGATCAAAAGTGGTTACCATTATGCCTCTTGCTATTTTTAAATTGAATTGCCTATATCATCAGCTATAATAGAATTCATCAAAACAGTACAGAACTTCAGAAAGGAGATGCACCAAAAAAAAAAAAAAAAAAAAAAAAAAAACAACCAACCAACCAAACAAACAAAAAAACAGTACAGAACAAGACCAATAAAACCTACACTGGAGACCTTACAGGACTTCAAAAAAAGATAATAATCAAACCATAATGGGCATCATAGTATATCTTATTGCCTTCAAAGTGGTTGCCTATATCCTCAAACTTGATACTATCAAACAAAATAGAATATAGTATAATCAGACATAACAAGATGGGGAGAGCAATACTGGGGTTCAAATCAGGTTAATAAACGGGGCCCTCTCTATCTTAATTAATTATATCTGCAGAATTCATACACTCAGATGCTGAGTCAACATGAATTTTGAGGGGTACACTCAACCCACTACAAGTTCCAAGTTGAGCAGGGTTTAGAAATCAACACACTACACCCTGTGCCTTTTTTTTTTTTTATCGGTACCAGATATCGAACACACGATCTCGTGCTTGCAAGGCAGGCGCTTATGCTGCTGAGCTAAATCCCCAGCCCCTTCATCCTGTGCCTTTTGAAGGCATGTCTTGAATTTACCTTCCTAGTTGCTAGCCTGGGTGGTAGGATGTGATCAAACACTTTCTGGGCTCCATATCCTAATGTTTACAGTAGCATCATTTGCAATACCCAAAAAGTAGAAACAATTCAAATATCCACTGAGAGATGATTGGATAAAGAAAATGTAACGTTGGGGCTGGAGGTTTAGCTCAGCGGCATAAGCACCTGCCTTGCAAGCAGGCAGTCGTGAGTTCGATCCCCGGTACCGATAAAAAGGAAAAAGGCAAAAAAAAAAAAAAAAAAAAAAAAAAAAGAAAGAAAATGTAACCTAGATGGTGTTATGGTTTCATCTAGATGACTCCTCAAAGACTTCATAGATGGGGCTTTAAGGGAGTAATTTGTTTACTGGGACTTGATGCTCAGAAGTTGATTGGTCCATTGATGAATTTATAGCTACATGTGATTGGTGGCGGTGGGTCATGTGATTGGTGGAGGTGGGTCAACGAGGGCGGGGCCCAGAAGGGTATCTCTCTCTCCTTTCTTCTTTGACCTGCCTTTCTCTGCTTCCTGTCTGCCATGCTATGAGCAATCATCCTCTGCCATGCTGCTCTGCCTTGGAGCCAGCTGACTATGGACTGAGATTTCTTCAAACTGAGCCAAAATAAATTTTTCTTTGTTAGAGTGGAGAGTATCAGGTATTGTGTCTCAGTGACAAAAAATAAGACAGATTTATAGATAAATCACACACAATGGAATATTACTGAACCTCTAAAAGGAGTGAAATTCTGATGATATTCAGAAAATATGTAAATGAAATAAACCACTTTCAAAAAGGCCTTATGATTCCACTCATATAGAGTACTTAGAATATGGAATTCAGACAGAAAATAGAACAGTGTCTACCAGGCTCTGGTGGGAAGGAGTCATAAGCTGTTACCGGGTTTTTGTTTGTTTGTTTGCTGCTATTTTTTTTTTCTTTTTCCTTTTTATCGGGATCAAACTCCCAACTGCCTGCTTGCAAGGCAGGTGCTTGTGCCGCTGAGCTAAATCCCCAGCCCCATGTTTGCTGCTATTGTTTAAAAGTACATATTTTCTGTTTGGGATGATGAAAAAGTCTTGCAACTGATAGTTCTGTAGGTGTGATGGCTACATAACAATCTGAATGTCCTTAATACTGAATTGTACCCTTAAGGCTAATTAAAATGGTAATATATACACATATGTACAGTCTGCCAAAAATGTATGTACATTTCAGCAGTTCACCGTACTAATAAGTGTCTAGAAGCTGACAGCCACCACTTGGAGCACCCCTTGTAATTGGAGATGCCAAAGGTAACGAATTAATCTCATGATGTCTCAGTACATTTAATATTAAAATATTTATACAAGTTTTTCTTTTCTTGATGGTGGAAATATATTTATTTGGGGGAAATATATATGTGTGTGTATATGTAGAACTACTTGGCTCACATTTAGAGGATTCTCTGCCCACGTACCTACCCGCCCAGTTCTCAGCTTCTAGATCTTTCATATTCTCACAAAAATATTAAGAGGAACATAATTCACTTATGGAATACGTCTGATATTCCAGGCACTAGGCTAAGCAACTTGTATGCTTTATATTATTTAACCTGCATAACAACCTCAGAGTAGATACTGGAATACACACTTCACAGATAGGATGACCCAGCTTAGGAAGGGTAATTTGTACCAGATCACCAGCTCATAAGTGGAACACAGGGGTTTAAACCTGAGCTTTCTCAGAGACTGAGGTGTGCATCATTTCCAGCATTTCCTCACAACTCTCTCTCAAGCCTGCGCTCCACACTCTGAAGATCTGGACAAAAGCTGGCCTCTAATACAGTATCCCTGGCCTCTATCGGAGGAGAATTAGCCAAGATTAATAGAGTACCTTCCTAGGCACCCCGAAATACTTCACACACTTAAACTCCTTCAATCTCACAACAGCTGGAGTGGATCTATTGTTATCCAGGTGAGGAAATGACTACAGGGAGGAGAATTTTTCCAAGGTCACAGAAGTGGGGACAGTTCCAGGAAGATAGGCATAGGATATTTAACTACCCACTTTCTTTCCTCTAGCAAAAAATCCTCTGGTCAGTTCCACCAGAAAGACAAGTTGCCTAACTTATTATCTCGGGGGTCAGCATCCCTCTGTTTTACACGCTCTGGACAGTCAGTTCAGCAGCAGGTACTGTCCTTTGCCATCAGAGAAAATCCTTGGATTCGCCAAGAGACACACTTTTCCTGTGCCTACTTTTTTGCCTCTCTCTTCGTTGTCTGTGTCCAGGAGCGATGAAAGTGCCGCTGAGCTAAATCCCCAGCCCTCTTTTTCTTTTAAAAATTTATACTACTACAATGATCACAGTACATAATGATCACATTGACGGGGCGTTGGCACACGCACAGTTTTTGATTTCTCCACTATCTCATAGTTTCCAGGGCCTCAAGCTCTGGCACTCAGATTTCTTAGCCTGCTTCCAGCTCTCCTCCTGCGTCTTTTGGTGACAAAGCGTTCCCACGGCCTTCTTTACCTTGGCTGGAGGCCGACTGGGGTGCGAAGATTTCCTGGCCTTCCCACTCAGCGAGCCGGTGAGCGGCCGGAGGGTGCTGTGTGCTGGCGGGCGCCCTCCTGCTCCATCCGCCTGGGCTTTCCACGGGGGTCATGGGGCGTCAGGCCCCCGGAGGTGTCCACATTGGCAGTTAAGGCACGCACGCATCTCAGCGTTCCTGAATATTCATGAGGGAAGCAGAAGGGGCTCTGCTGAAGAGCCCAGAAACAGTAATTCATAAATATTAATAGCAGTAGGCCCACGTGCTCGGAGGAGGCCATGCCTGTTCACGCGAGGATGACGTCCGGGCGCTCGCGCGTGCCAGGCGGGCGGGCGCGGGCGCGGGCGCGGGCCCCGGGCCGGGCGCGCGGAGGGCGGTGGAGGCGCGGAGCGGGCGCCGCCGGAGCTGCGGGGAGCGCGCTCGCAGGCTGGCTGGCTCTGCTCGCCGCTGCCGCCGCGCTGCGCTCCGGCCGCTGGGCTGTGGATGGGGGTTGTCCGGCTGAGCCCCGGGATCCGCCTCCTTCTGCCAGGACCCACACAGGTGCCGTCGAGGGGACCGACCTTAGCCTGGACCGGACACGCGAACCGAGGCGGGAACGTGGGGGTAGGGAAGGAGGCCCCGGACTCGGGACTCTCGACGGGACGAGCTGGGGGCGCCGGGATTGGCGAGGGAAAACCCGGAGGCCGTCGCCTTCCTGTCCAGCAGTTTTGGGAGCGCAGCTGGGGCCGGGAGAGGTAGGATGACGGGCATTGCCAGCATCGTCCTAGAACGTCGGCCCCCTGCCAGGCCTGGCGTGTGTGTGTGTGTGTGTGTGTGTGTGTGTGTGTGTGCAAGTGTGTGCAGGTGTGCAAAAGGAGAAGGAGTGGTATGGGGTCTAGGGGAGCCAGGGGATGGCGCTGGACGGTGGCAGAACAGTGCGGGCCGTTTCTTCCTTCCAGGACCGTTAGCGGGGCTAATTGACGCCCCGGAGTCATCTTTGTCCCTGAGAAGCTGACCTCTGCCGGGCTCGCCCCTCCCCGGGGCGTGCAGCGGTTCCGAGACCGTGCGTTCCTGCAGAGTCAGAACTGCTGGCCGCGCGCGGGGCGCGATTGTTGTACTACAGCGCGGGTCGGGGGAAGGACGCGCGCGGCGCTGGGTCGGTGCGGGGCTGCGCGCCGTCCTCTGGGCCCGAGGATCTGTTACACAACCCGCACCGCTTCCTTGCTGCCTTCCCTGCCTTCCTCGCCCCTCCACAGCAGGGACCCACAGTGCGCTCCAGCGTCCTATTCTTTTTGTGCAGAAGGGCACTGGGGTACCTGTGCAGCCCTTGAAACCATTGGCAGAGCTTGGCTTCCTCCGGGCACCAGCCATTGTGCTGCCCGAAGAGCCTTTCTTTACCCCGTCGGCGTGGGGGAGAAGGGATCCGAGATGGAGGTGAATGGAGCCGCAGCGGGAGGGGGAAGGGGCGCAGCGCCACCGAGACGGTAGATGATTCGTGGGCAATGAAATACTCTCTTTCTGCCAAAATGTGCGGCTGGCGAAACTCTGTTGGCTGGGGAGCCATGAGAATCTGAAGGGTGGATCAGAGGAGGGCAGATTTTAGGGATGGATCGGGGTGAGGCGCATGGAATCAATGGAGTATAACAGGAAGAAGGGAAGGTGAATGGAGCTCTCTGTGCACTGAGAGGTCTGTGCTGCCCACTCAGGCTGCTCAGCACGGCAGAGCTGGGACTGGCAATTCTGACTGCAGCCCTAAAGCTGCAGCTTGTGCATCGTTACGCTGCAGGGGGAGGCTTCTGTGTTTCCCAGTGGGTCTCTGTTAAGCTCTGAGCCTGCCTTTCTTTTCCAAATTACATCATCTACTGGGAAACAAAAAGAAAGAGAAAGGGAGAACAGGAGAACGAGAGAGAGAGAGAGAGAGAGAGAGAGAGAGAGAGAGAGAGAGAGAGA
Source organism: Cavia porcellus (assembly GCF_034190915.1). Classification (NCBI taxonomy): domain Eukaryota; kingdom Metazoa; phylum Chordata; class Mammalia; order Rodentia; family Caviidae; genus Cavia; species Cavia porcellus. Next base: position 19,530,736 of record NW_026947492.1, on the reverse strand, counting down.
GAGAGAAAGAGAGGGAATTAATTATAGGACAATTATAGCCCTGCACTGTGTTCTACCATGGAGAAAAAAAAGAAGACCCTCCCATGATATCTCTTTCTGCCATTTTTCACGCATGTGTTTATTTTGGGAAGTAGAAAGTCGACCATTGTTACTTGTATTAACTCTAGCTTTCTTTGTTTTGGGCTCCGAAGATGAAACCTAGGCCCTTGAGCGTGCAAAGCAAGCTCTCTACCACTGAGCTATACTCCCATCCCTTAGCCCTACCTTTTAAAGGACGGCTCAGATAGCTTGCCAGGATGGAAGAATAGAGGCTTGTTTCAGATATTATAGTTGGGGGATGAAGTCATCCCAGCTAAAGAGGAGCCAAAAAACAAGAGCTGAAGAAGGTAGCAGGCACCTTGCCAGAGCTATGCCAAGCCAAACCCAGAGCCCTGTTCTTGAGAGAATGGTGAGGCCAGTCAGAGTGCCTGACTCTGTGTCCTCTACTGCAGCCTGGGATCTTTCTACAAATGGAGGTTTGCACTGGGTGCTCAGTGACTTCAGACTCTTAGTTTTGGCTTTCAATTTTAGCTTAATCTCAGTGGTCATTCATTCAGCACTTCTTGGCTCCTAAGTAGTGAGCTGATGAAAAGCAATTGGAGCCAGGTGTGGTGGTGGATGTAATATCTGTATTCAAGGCCAGCCTGAACCGCACAGCAAGACACTTTTTCCAAACCACAACGACAACAAGAAAATAAATAAAAGCAATCAGTTATATTATGAATTATTTCACATAGCCATGTTTCTGGTCTCTTTTTTTTTTTTTTTCCCGACAGGATTTCAATATGTAGTTCAGTCGGGCCTTGAACTCACTGTGCAGCCCGGGCTGGAGTTCATGATGATCTTACTGTCTCTGCCTCCTCAGTGCTGGGATTGTAGCATATGAGCATTAGGTCCAGCTCCTGTTTCCATTATCAACATTCATTGATTGATTGCTTGAGACAGTCTTGCTATGTAGTGAAAGCCACCTTGAACTCACTATGTAAGCTAGGCTGGCCTCAAATTTTTAGTAATCATCCTGCCTCAGCCTCCTAAGTGCTGGGATTACAGGTGTACATCACCATGTTCAGCTCCAGATCTTGGCATTCATTTCTTCTTTTATAATCTAGATGAGTATGTTTCCCTTAGAACCTGATAGTCTGAAAATAGGCATTTTCAGCATAATCTTCTGTTGCCAATATTAAATACTCTGTCTTGGGCCAGGGGCATAGCCCAGCAGCACAGCACCTGGCTGGCAAATGCAGGGTCCTGAGTTCCATTTCCATTACCAAAACAAAACAAAACTTCAGTTCTACTCTGAGGTTTTGACTGGTTTGGCCCTTGTCACTGGTAAATGATATCCAGTGGTGGCAAACCTATGGCATGGGTGCCACAGTGGGCAGGCAGAACCATCTCTGTTGGCAGGCAAGCTGAGCCACCTCTGAAGGTGAGCACGTGCTTTCTAAGCTAAAACCCCAGTAATCAGATTCTGTGACAGTGTTAGCACTTTGCGATAAGTTAGTGCATTTTGTGTTGCAGTTTGGGCACTCAGTCTCTAAAAGGTTCGCCATCCCCATATTAGACCATACCATTTTAAATCAGCACCACTGTTAGTGTCCCCTTCTCATTCCAGCTCCCCTGTCACTGCTGCAGAGGAGTTAAAAGAAGATGTAAATGCTTGCGACTCTAGCTGGTGAGCCTACAAATCTCTCTGGAATAGGACCAGTGACCTAGGAAACTTTGGCCAAATGAGTCAAAAACAAAACAAAACAAAAAGAACTTAGATGCTTGCAGCAATACTTCATCCATATGATCATCGTTTTGCAGCATCAGACATAGACTACCATGGCAAGAATGTTTTTTTCTTGGAAAACTCTTGTCACGCTTCTATGTAAATACGCTGCCTTGATTTTCCTAGCATTGCCAACATTTACTGGACATTTTCTGTAATCCACATATTGTGCCAGCACTTCAAAGATAAACTCATTAAGTCCACAAAATAACCTTCCAGGTCAGCCGCCCTTTTAAGCCCCATTTATAGGTGAGGACATGATTTGCTCAGGGCCTCACAGCTAGGAGCTGTAGCACCAGGGCAGAAACCTGGAAGCTGGGCTTGTAGTCCTCAATTACTGGACTTCCTCTGGTGCTGAAACCCTCCCTACTGACTGCTGTACTTTGACTTCTTATCTAAACTCACCTTTTTGGTGCTCAGGGACAATTCCAACTCCTACAACATTTCCCCTCCTGTCCCCTGTTTCTTTCTCTATTTTTGTGCTGTGACCACCTATTTTGGTGGTGCAGAGACCTATGGGATTCTTCTCTGAATAGTGGTTTTCAAAAACCCATAAAATGAAATATTTAGATTTAGAAAGAAAGCCCATTTCACTGAAATACAGGGATAGCCAAAGAGCCTGTGAAGATTGCTGGACCATGAATAAAGAGCCCAACTGGCTGTAGTGGCTCATTGCTATAGATCTGTGCAGTGCCCTGTGGTTGCTACCAGCTAGGTGTAGCTGTTGGGCACTTGAGAGGGGACCAGTTCACAGAGAGAGATTGTAATGTAAAGTGCACTTTGGATTTTTTTCTTTTTTGTGTGTTTGTTTTTCTTTTCTTTCTTTCTTTTTTGTTTGTTTGTTTTTTTTTTTTTTTGAGACAAGTTTTTTTTTTTTTGTCTTTTTCTTTTTTATCGGTACCAGGAATTGAACTCACAACCACACACTTCACACACTTGCAAGGCAGGTGCTTATGCCGCTGAACTAAATCCCCAGCCCAAGACAAGGTCTTGCTATGTAGTTCAGGCTGGCTTTAAACTCATATGCAGCCTGGGCTAGCCTTGAACTCACAGCGCAATCCTACTGCCTCAGCCTCCCGAGTGCTAGGATTACAGGCATATGCCACCACACCGGGTTTTAAAGGACGCAGTATAAAAATGTAAAAGATTTCAGTAGAATTGGGTGGCACATGCCTGTAATCCCAGCATTTTGGAAGGATGAGGCAGGAAGATGGCAAGTTGGAGTCAAGCCTGGGAACTTTAATGAAACATGGGCTGGGAATATAGTTCAGTGCACAGGCCTGAGTTCAATCCCTACTACTGTCAAAAAAATTAAATATGTAAATTCCCTCATTAACATTTTACATGTGGATAGTGTTTTGAAATGGTAGTATTTTGGGTATACTGGATTAAGTAAAATTATGAAAATATATTGCTACAATTAAAGTTACTGAAGTTAATTTATAAAAGATTAAATCTATGTGAACACCTTCATTATAACAAAGGAGGAAATTAGGAATCCTTAGTCAGCCAATCAGTGGCAGGTCTGTTGGGTGTTTGTAGTTTTCATAGTGCTAGGGATTAAATTTAGGTTTCACCCGTGCTAGGAAATCACTCTACTACTAAACTACACCCCAGACTGGTCTGTTGGCTTTCAAACCTGGGTTCTTTCGCATAAATGGTACTGCTTTCCTCTCGTTTTGTCCAAGGTCCTGTTACATTGCCTTTGCAAATTAAGTGCTCAGAATCTATTCTGATGCTATTGGTCACTGACTTTATCCCAGCAAAAGCCCAATAAGGATGTACTCACCAGCCCTCCTCGGGGCGACATCCCACCTGGCTTACAGCTTAGGCCAAGTGATGGCAAACCTTTTAGAACTTTCAGTGACACAGTCAGCAGGTACACCACAGGTCAGCTGCCACTAGTTTAGAGTTTGCAGATAGAGTCCAGGGCTAGGTACTACTAGGGCAAACCCTGCGTTTTGCTGTCTGTTTCCTTCTCCTAAGGCTATGTTTCCAATGTTAGCATCTAGCTGGATCAGCGCTATCTATGCAAACTAGGAGAGGAAAACTGGGCTTCTTTCCGTGTCCTGAGGAAGGAGGTTGAGGGAAGGGTATGATCAGCCATGATGCCTGGGGGAAACTGTATGTGGAGGACAGAGAATCAGTTTTTGGTGAGCACACACGGATTGATTGCCTAGCTGCTCCGCTGTCTGTGCTAGGAGCCAGGGAGAATATCCAGAGGACGTCTGTGCCCTGAAGGAATTCAAATCAAAATTGGGAAGGGATCTTTCCCACAGCTTCAGGCAGTATGGGGGAAGTCCATGAGGGGTGGACCTGGAGTGGGTCATAGAGGGAGCCCTGAGCGTACAGAGTCCCCTGGCGCAGTGCCCACGATGGGCACAGGGCTGGCTAGGAGCACGTGGGCAACTGGGTCTGCTTCTTACAGGGTCATAGGAAAATAGGTAATTTAGTGCGATACTGTCTTCTTGGTCATGTGCTCTGTATCTGGGTAAGATGTAGTTCCTGTTGGAAAGTTTTCTCATCTCAGCAGTGGTAGGAAAAAAAAAAGAAAGTCTTTTGTGTGTGTGTGTTCATGGTACTGGCAGTTAAACTCAAGGCCTTCTGTATCCCTGACCTTTCTTTAGTTTTTATTTTGAGACAGAGCTTCGATAAGTTGCTAAATTGACTCGGCTGGACTAGAGTTTGTGATCCTCCTGCCTCAGCATCCCAGAGTTCTGGAGTTACAGGTGTGTACTACGATGCCTGGCTATTTTTATTTTTATTTTCATTTTCATTTTTTTTTAAAGGTTCTTGGTATTACCCAGGCTGGCCTGGAGCTTCTAGGCTGAAGGGATTCTCCTGCTTTAGCTTCCCAGATGGTTAAGGCTACAGTAAACAAATGTCACTGTGTCTGGCATCTGGTAGGAAATCTCTATTAATGTTTTACTAGTTTCTATTATTTATTAATGAGGGGAGTTCTTATTTATTAATGAGGTGTAGCTAGGTGGTAGAGCACATGCCTAGAATGCATTCAGTTCTTAGCGCTGCTAGAAATAAATAATTAAGTAAAAATAGCCAGGCATAGTGACATACACTAATAGTCCCAGCACTCAAGCTGGGCATGGTGCTACATACCTGTAATTGCAGTGCTTTGGAGGCTGAGGCAGGAGGATTGCTGCTAGTTGGAGACCAGCCTGGGCTATATAGTGTTTGTTTGTTTTTGTTTTTTGAGACCCTGTCTCACCACCCCCCATCCCTGTACTCAGGAAGTTGAGGTTGGAGGACTGGGAGTTTGAGGCCAGCCTGAGATACTTAACTAGTTCAAATTTAGCCTGGACTACATGGTGAGACCCTGTCTCAGAAAACAAATACCTGGGGTTGGGAATGCATACCTATAATCCCATCGGGGAGGCTAAGGCAAAAGAAGGATCACAAGTTTGAGCCCAGGCTGGGCAACTTGGCAAGATACTGTGTCACGCTGAAGACAGAAAAAGGGTGGGGAATGTAGCTCAGGCCAGAGGCCCTGGGTTCAGTCTCTAGTGGCATGTAAAACAAACAATTCCCCCCAACTAAAAAAAGTGACTAATATCCAGGTCCACAGTACCTTATCCAAACCCTCAGGGTCTGATATATTCCAGAATTTAGATTATTTCAAATTGGGAAAGGCAGTAACAGAATGCATATTCTGCTTTTCATCCCCTGGGCCTGGGATAACTATGAATTTACTTCATGCTGGGGGGATTGAACCCAGGGCCTCATGAATGTAAAATTTATGCTCTAACAATGAGCAGCCCCCAACCACCTTTATAACTTAAAATTTTAATACTTTTGCATTGAAAGAGGAAATAGGATAAATTAAAACCATAACCAGCTCGGTCAGTTTTTTGTTCGTTTGTTTTTGCCAACTGAGTTATGACAACCTTGCAGTTTTGGAGCCTGTTGGTGGAGATGAAGACCTATGATAATAATAATAACAGAGAGTGTCGAACTGCATTGGCATTTATTTATTTATGTCTTCTGTGGCCCTAGGAACTGAACCCCAGGCTTCGCACATACTTGACTGAACTATATCTCAGCTCAGTCTTGGTATTTATTATCTACTAGGCACAGTTTGTGTGTGTGTGTGTATGTGTGTGTTTACTCCTTTAATCTTATAAAGACCCTTTTAGATTGAACCTGTTATTACTGCTGTCATGAGAAGAATAAAAGAAAGCATAGAGAAATTAAGGAACTTGCCTCAGGTCCCAGCTGGTAGGGGCTCCGAGGAGAATGCAGATTTGAGCAGGAGCTGCATGTGTGTGTAACCACTGTGCTTTGTTTTGTGGAGCAGGTAACTGGAATCAGGTGTATCTCAAAGTTCCCGTGGTTTAGTTATTAATGTATATAGTTAACACACTCAGTGATCTGAGAAGTCTTTGTGCACACAGTAGTGGGGGAGCACAGAAACTACAGATGCCAGGGAAGTGGAATCTGTTGCTTTTGAATGGATGTAGATAATGCAATATGTGATCCTGGCTCCCTGCAGGACTGGTACAAATGCCCAGGGCGAACTCACATTGCTTTGCTTATTTCTTACAGGGAAACGGATTCTGGAAGTTTCCGTTGTGCTGCAAGGATGGAGGCCCCCCTGGTGAGTCTGGACGAAGAGTTTGAGGACCTTCGGCCCTGCTGCTCCGAGGACCCGGAGGAGAAGCCCCGCTGTCTCTATGGCTCATCGCCCCACCATCTGGAGGACCCCTCCCTCTCTGAGCTGGAGAATTTCTCTTCTGAAATTATCAGCTTCAAGTCCATGGAGGACCTCGTGAACGAATTTGATGAGAAGCTCAATGTCTGCTTTCGGAATTACAATGCCAAGACAGAGAACCTGGCTCCCGTGAAGAACCAGTTACAGATCCAGGAGGAGGAGGAGACCCTGCAGGATGAGGAGTAAGAAGTCTTATTTGTCCTCTCCAGCGTCAGATGAGAGCCCTGTAGCCTGGGCTCTTTGACCTAAGGCTAATTGTTGTCTGTGGATTTACATGGCACTTTATTTAATTTTTATGCTGCCCGTGGGGCAATGCTCTGGTGACCTGTGACATATTTCTATGTCCCTTTTCAGGGAGATACCTACAGAAAGTTTTCTTAGCTTAAGACTTGCCCAACACTTGAGAGGCTGAGGCAGGAGGAGCGCCATAAATCTGAGGCCAGCCTGGACTACACAGTGAGACTCTGTCTCATAAAAATCAAAGATAAAAAGGAAAAAGAAAAATTTACAGTCATGCTACTTTCTTATCTTGTTTTGAGCCAGAGTCTTGCTACGTAGTCCAGGCTATGAAGACTGAGGTGGCCTTGAATGTTCAGTCCTCTTGCCTCAGCCTCCTGAATCCTGGGATTACAGGGTGTGTCACCATGCAAGGCAGTTGTCTTTATGTCAGTGGTAATCAACTCAAATATTAGAAACCAGTACCAGAAAACAATGATAGAAGAATCTATTATTGGACCTATTTGCCTCAGGAAGTACCAGAGTTATGAAAATCTTAAAATTGTTTGTAGTCTTGGAAAATTATCCTCAGTATTAAGATATGTGCAAATAATAAAGCACCCAAGCTTAACTGAGAGTCCAGGGAATGACCCAGGACAAAATAAACAGGGATCTGAGTCACACAGTCAAAAACTGTGTGCGGATTCTCTGGGTCACTTACTGGCAAACTTCCAAGGTCTTAGCAGTTAGTAAGGAAAAGGAATCAGAAAAAAGTACTATTCAAGGAGGGACTAGAAAGGGAAAAAGAGCATCTATTAACATCAATTACAGGTGTTTTAGGCATTTAGAAAAATATGCATGTTCCTGATAGAGCTAGCACAATACACACCAATTCTTTTTTTTTTAATTTTTTTTTTTGTGTTTTTCCTTTTTATCAGTACCAGTGATCGAACCCACGACTGCCTGCTTGCAAGGCAGGCGCTTATGCTGCTGAGCTAAATCCCTAGCCCCTTATACACACCAATTCTTAGGAAACATTGCATGTCAACTAGGTGCTCATGGGAGTTTGGAGTAGCTGTGCTTTCTTTTAATTTAATTGGTTTGTTTTTGCCATGCTGGGGAATTGACCCAAGATCTGGTGCATGCTAGACAAATGTTCTTTCACTGAACCCCACCCCCAGACTGGTTTCTCTTTCTATGAACTTGATTGGGAAGAGTTGCTCTTAAATAAGGGGACCAGAGTTGTGGACACTCCTGACAGCATTTAGAAATGAGCTGCTTATTTGATTGCTAGCCTGCATCTCTGGGAGAGGGAAGTGTGTATCTTATTCACTGTTACTGTCCCCATTTGTTGTGTCGTAGGTAAATAGCATTTTTGAATGAAACACTGAATAGAGAATGAGTGGTAGTAGCTGGCTTTGCAGGTCCAGGCAGTGTATTTCTAGGTCTGCACCATTTCCTCCTGTGCTTTTTAATTAATGGTGACCGGTGCTACCTCTGCGGGCTATGTGTTTCAATTCAATTCAAGTTTCCCGCTGGTTCTTTTTAAATTCTGAGCCTGTTAGAATTTGTTCAATTTCTGTGAGTCAGGCAATTATGGCTGTGGGGCTTTGTTACATGGAATCTTTTTTCATTCCAGTGCATCAAGCTATGAACTGGAAACACAAAGAATATGGATTCTAATTTTTGTACTCTCACCAATGCACTGTGTGACCTTGGGCAAGTCACTTAACGCTAGTGGCCGTGTGGGTTCTTATCTTGGAACCTGCAGAGCTCAGTCTCCATGAAGCAGGGCTAAGGACTTGCAAAGAGCTTCATTATCTTCCCTTGCCTGGGATGTGGTCTGAAAATGACATTTTAAGATGCATCCCTTTCTATGTGACGAATCACTTAACCCCTGTCTGAGCCCTGCCTCTGCCTCATGGAGAATGAAGACCTGGTAGCAGGTCCATCCTCTCCTCCACCTCCTCAGCAGCGGCCACTCGATGTTAACTGCCATCACACGGGACTGTGTATGGGTCTGCCCAGCCTGGTTTTCCTGACTTGACTGCTTCACTGACCGCAGCTAAGAGGCCGCAGGGTAAATAATTCCTTAGAGATAAAGTGGGGACAGGGGACAAGGAGGGAAAAAAAATGGCACTGTGCTTCCTAGGCATTCAGTAACTCTAAGTTGAAAACTCTTTTCAACTTAAACTGAACATCAGAATTACACTACACACTTGGGTTTACAGCCACTACCTGGCTATTTCCACTGTGAAATCATGACCAAGCAGAGGAAAAGAATGACATGTTGTCTAATCTGGTTGCAAATCTCTTCTAGTGTTACAGTGCTAAGCCTGGTCGGGTTTGGTATTTAGAAGACTGTTTCATCTACAAATGAGTTGAAAATGTTTCCAGTAGGGTTTTTATGTATTTATGTATTTTTTCACACATGGTCTCACCATGTAGTCCAGGCTAGCCCTGAACTTGTTGTATATCCCAGGCTGACCTTGAACTCATGGCAATCCTCCTGCCTCAGCCTCCTAAGTGTTGGGATCACAGGTGTGCATTACCATGTCCCTCTGGGTGGGATTAGAGCTAAGAAACAGAAGCCAAACTTCTTGATTAAACTAAGCTCCTCAAAGCTGGCACACATCATAAAACAGATGCAATGACTTCCTTAGAAGTTTTGAATAGCTTGCTTGCTCTTTCTTTCTTTCTTTCTTTCTTTCTTTCTTTCTTTCTTTCTTTCTTTCTTTCTTTCTTTATGATAATATCATATAGCCGAGGCTGGCCTTGAACTTGTGGCAGTCCTCCTGCCAAAGCCTCCTGAGTGCTGGAATTACAGGTGTATGCCACCATGCCTAGCTAAATTTTGATTTCTTTAACTCTCATTTGGAATTATATGGCCAGTAAGTTGGGATGTCAGTTTATCTTTTCATTGTCAGAGCATGGAAGTTTTAGGCCTTCAACAAGAGTCAGATTTGAATGCTGTGTATGTTTTCTGGTTTTAAATTCAGAAACTACTTCAGAATCTTTGTGTGTATGTGTGAGCATCCTTCCCCTTCTCTGGAAGAGATGGGACCTGATATTTCAGACCTCTACAGCTGCTACCAAATGGGAATGGACAACTGTCTTAGTTACTTTTCTTGATGTTGAGACAAATATCCGATACCCAAAGTTAAAGAGGAAAGGCTTATTTGGCTCACAGTTTGCATAGCTTTCAGTCCATACTAGGCAGGCTCCGAGGCAGGGTGGCATGGCAGAGGGGCACTGCAAAGGAGAAACAGTTCATGGCAGGGAGAAGGCAGCAAAAGTAAGCAAGCAAGGGGCCTGTCAACATCTGTCCCTTTTGTATTGTATCTAGGCTACTGGGATTAGAGCAATGTCAAACCAATCAGTGCCCTGATTTAGTATCACCCTTAATCCCAGCATCAAACACTCTAGAGCAGCAATTCTGAAAAAGCCCCACCTTTGACAGTGAGTCTTTGAGGGGACAGCTAGATACAAACCTAACAACAACCCTCACTCCACTTCCTCCTTCCTGGGATCCTTCTCTGCTGTTACCAGTACCCTTCACACAGAGGAGCCACACATGTGGGAACGATTGCCTGGGATAAAAATGGGTTAAGTATAAAGTCCACACAATCAGTAAACTTCCTGTCATCAGATATACTTGGTTGTTGTTGTTGTTTTGTTTTTTGAGATAGAGTCTCACTATGTAGTTCAGACTGGCCTTGAACTCACTACATAGCCTGACGGATCTTGAAGTTGCAGCAGTCCTCCTGCCTCAGCCTCCTGAGTGCTGGGATTACAAGCAAGAGCCACCATGGCAATCGGCACTTGGAAAAGTGGAGTTTAAAGCACTCGTCAGATATTCTTTAAATTGGGGACAAGGAAACACTGTATTTAATAGTCAGAGGGTGAAAGCTGATTGATAAGAGGTTTTCTTTTTTTTTTTTTTTTTTTTTAATAGTAACTTTTTTTTTTAATTTTATTTAAGAGGAAAAAGAGAAAAACACAAAACAAAACAAAGTGGTGTAAGGGTACACGTAATACAGAACTACAAAAAAAAAAAACATAATAGTAAGAAATCACCTGCTAATAGATTACATATTATCATCTTGGAAATAGTTGCTCAAATCACAGTATCAAAGAATACAAAGTGAACATTCAAACAGAGAGACTGCAAACAGCTGTGTTCAATGATCCAAAAACATTAATATAGTCAGCTATTTAACACCCCTAAACACAATTGCTGTTATATCCATAGAGCTCTTTTTTTTTCCTTCTCTTTTTTACAACAAAATTTACACATTTTGGATTTTATTACTCCTAGTTCTTATTACTTTTGGGGGGGGGAGAGAATATAGTCAAATATGGAAAACAAAGCTGTCACTCAAAACCAAGGATAGACATAGCACATGATGTAGAACAGAGTACAAGGTTATCAACAATGGTTATCAAAGTTGTCGATAAGAGGTTTTCTTAGCAGTTTGTTTCCTCATATAGAAGGCAGAGTTTTTTTTTTTTTTTTTTTTTTTTTTTAATAGTAACTTTTTTTTTTAATTTTATTTAAGAGGAAAAAGAGAAAAACACAAAACAAAACAAAGTGGTGTAAGGGTACACGTAATACAGAACTACAAAAAAAAAAAACATAATAGTAAGAAATCACCTGCTAATAGATTACATATTATCATCTTGGAAATAGTTGCTCAAATCACAGTATCAAAGAATACAAAGTGAACATTCAAACAGAGAGACTGCAAACAGCTGTGTTCAATGATCCAAAAACATTAATATAGTCAGGTGGTGTTGATTCTATTTAAACATTTGGAAGAATTTTAAAAGTTGTGCAAAGGCATTTGCAATAATTCCTAATCCCTCCACATGAACTGCAAAATCATATTCATGTTAACATATTTAAGTGCGAGTATTTTTTATGACTGGATATAAACAAAGCCCTGAACAAGGCAAGTAGTTGCCAAGGGGGGAATTAAGGGAAATGTACCTGGGAAGAAATTTTAATTAGCCTCTTAAGCCGCTTACCATATTGTCAGAAATGGGCTCATAGGTATGTGTGAGGTTGCTTGTGTGTATGTATTTATTTGTCAGGGCTGATGGGACCCAGGTGGCCATGTGGCAGGTCTCAGGCCCTGCAGCCTTTTGAACATAGTTGGGTTGGCACAACCCCCTCTCCTGGCTTTGCTCATCCCTGCCAGCATCCTTTTCCAAATGCCTGCCCTCTGTGGGAAACCATAGTTTAGTCAACTTTACAGGTGCCTGAGCCCACGCTGTAAACTAGGAACATAAAAAGCGTTTTTTGCTATTGTGAGGTCCAGGATAGCAAACAGAATCTCAGTGTCACGGTGACACAGTGGTAAGGGCCAAGGTGAGCTGTTTAGCTATCTCTGTTAAATGATAGTGTGGATGGCTCACAGCGTCTTCTTTCTCTAAGGTAAGAGGAAATGTAAATAGCATACTAATTCTTGGAGAAGTGGAGTTTAAAACATTGTTTCAGTCCTAGGGATGAAACCCAGGACCATGCCCATCTTCAATGAGTGCTTCCTATCTGAGCTGCACCCCCCAGCCATGAGAAGCGAAGTGCTACAGTCCACCCCTTGAGCCCTTCTGGTTCTCTTCCTTACAGAGAGCTTTGTCTTCCACTCCTGCTGCTGGCTCCTCTGTCCCTGTGACTGGCTGCCTGCTGGGGTCCTGCCTCTGCCTCCCAGGCACTGGGGACCCAGACTGGAAGCTGTCACACACCTTCTGCCCTGCCACTTCTCAAGCAGACTGATGAAAACACAAAGTCCACGTAATGTTGGTGTGGGTTTGCATGCAGGGCCAGCTGATGTAGGCTGTGATTTGGATCTTGGTACATCATTATGATCCTTGTATCAGTGTCGGTCATCAGGTAAATCATAAAGACTTGAAATTGTTAAGTGGTGAGAGTATGGGCTCTGTTGCTGGGAGGCCCTGGTTCAAATCCTACTACTCGCTATGTGACCTTAGACAGGTAATTAATTTCACTGTGTCTTAAGTGTTCCTCTTGAGATGTCTGCTTTGTAGAGTTGTGGTGAGGAGCGAACACATCAGCTAGCATGCAGAGCTTAGATGGCACTCGACCCCTAGTGAGTGCTCAGTGGGCGTGGGCTGCACTGTGGTGGTTGAGTGGAAATGGAATAGGTAGGGTTGGAATGCAGCAATTACACAGAGGAGACAGCAGCTTGTCTTAAAGGTCATTTATAAACTTTAAAGGATAAAATGTATATCCAAAAAGAAGAAAGAAGAAATGAAGATAGTTTGAAATTCCATGGAAATAAAGGTTTAGGGAAGTGTCTAGGATTTAGAATTAGGAGATAAATTCCAAAGAGTGTCAGTCAAGAGTCAGAGGAGAGAAACAGGCACTCCTGGATGGCTGAGTTCCCAGTTGCTACTTTAAGGATACTGCAGCCTCAAGGTCACTGGTCAGTGGACAATCTATTAAGCTCCCAGCTTCTGCCCCACCTGGGGTAGGGAAGATACAAAAGATTCCTGCCTACTTTGAGCTTTGCTGAATCTGTCTTCTCCAGGCACCTCCTGCAGGGACAAATCTGCAGCTCAGTTCCTGGAGGTTTGTTCCTCCTCAGAGCAGAGTGCATTACAGCAGAGCTGAGGAGCCCCACGGCCTCTCCAGTGGGTGTGGTGCCTTCAGGAAATTGAGTTTACCTCTTGGCTGCAGTGCGCTAATGGGACTTGGATTTAGAATTATCCTGGAATGAGGTAGCTCTTACAGTGCCTAATGGGTTCTCACCCAGGGTTTGAGAAGTGGGCTCTGACATCCTGCTGCTAAGTTGTGTCATGAGCACTTGAGTTCTCTCAAAAGTGTTTTTTTGTGGTGGAAAAATAGCAAACAAGCAAGTGCTTCAAGCACTGCCAGCAAATTATGTTTTTTGATTTGGTTTCATCTTCCATTGCATGCATGGTGCACATGTATTCCTTCTACATCATATGCTGTTCATTCCTGATTTTATGTTAATAGCACCTGTGAAGTGGGTTGGTGGCACACGCCTGTATACCTAACACTCTGGAGGCTGAGGCAGGAAGATGCTGTGAGTTTGAGGACAGTCTAAGCTACATAGTGAGTTCAAGCCCAACCTAGTCTACATAGTGAGACTCTACCTCAAAAAAAAAAAAAAAAAGCACCCGTGTGTTTATTACATAACTCATGTTATGGTTATATATCTGATTCCAAGTGTTGGTTCTCTGATATCTGCATCTATTTTGCACTTATCTTACAACATGAATTTGATCCCTATGGAAACATATTTGCTTTTTTTTTTGGTACTGGGCATCGAACTTACAACCTTGTGCTTGCCAGGCACCGCTTATGTCAACTGAGCTAAATCCCTGGCCATATTTGCTTATTTTTAAAAGGCTATTGCACTGGGCTAGTTTATCTAAATGCAATGTCTTCTTAAATTTTGGTCTCACAAGTTTGTTCTTTCTTTTTATTTATTTTTTATTCTTATTTTTGGTGGTATGGGGAATTAAACCCAAAGCCTTTGCACTGAGCTATATCCTCAGCCCTTTTAAAAAGATATTTTAAGGCTGGGGATGTGGCTCAGTGTTAAAGCACTTGCTTTGCATGCTCAAGGCCCTGGGTTCAATCCTGGGCACTGCACACACAAATACATAAGTAAATATTTTGTATTTTGAAACAAGAGTCTTGCTCCAAATCACTAAGTTACCCAGCCTGAAATGTGATTCTCCTACCTCCTCCTCCCAGAGTGCTAGGATTATAAGCACGTATCACCACATCTGACTTACCTAACATTAATGCAGGTGCTACTGTTTTTTGTTGCTGACATTGTTAGAAACTTAATTTACTGATTTCCACTCATCTCCTGGCGTTGACTAATTTATGTATTTTCCTGATATGTAAATGTTTGAGACTTCAGAAGTTTTCCCAACCTTCCCTCTTTTTCCTCAAAGAAATCTTTCTGAAATAATAGTCAAGTGATAAGAATTATTTTTTTAAAAAAGAACGTTGTTATAATGTACTATCAGAATTTTCCTTTTTTTTTTTTTTTTTTTTTTTTTTTTTTTTTTTTTGGTACCAAGGATCAAAGTCACAACTTTGCACTTACCAGGCAAGTACTTGAGCCATTGAGCTAAATCCCCTGCCCAGATGAGCTAAATCCCTGGCCTTCTTTTCTTATTTTTAAGGCAGGATTGTACTATGGAGTTCAGACTGCCCTTGAACTTACTATATGGTACAGGCTGGCCTTAAACTTGCAGTGATCCTCCTGTCTCAGCCTCCTGAGTGCAGTGATTACATATATGTGCCACCACGTGCAGCTTAATGTACTGTCAGAATTTTTAAAAAAAATGTAACAAAAGGAGCCTCACCCTCCCCTACTAAAAACAGACTGCAGCTGGAGGTGAGTTTTTCATTCCTTTTGTGTTCGCCAGAGTAACCACCATGGAGTCACAGCAGGCGCAGATTCTCACTAGGAGAGGGCAGGACTGTGCCACCCAGGTGATAAGAGAGCAGTCACTGCACTGGCGTCACCCCTGTCCCAGGGCAGACCTCAGGAGTTAATTGAAATGGAAAGCTATGCAAACTGCATGGCCACCCTAATTTTTATTGAGATTTATTCAGAAAATCAGCCCAGATCCCCTTTTCCCCTCTTCTGCTCACCCCCTCTACCCCTAGGAAAGGAGCGCAGGCACGTCTTAGATTCCCAGCGCGACTGTTTGCTTGGGGTACAGATTGATTTCGGGGCCGTGGGCGAACACCCTTGCCAGCTGCGCCAGGCCAGGCCCGGTGTGCCCTCTCTTTCTCCCCGCACGCGCGTTCTGGTTCTCAGCAGCTCTGCCTCGGGGCTGGAGGGCAGATGACCCGAGGCGACACTCGGCAGCCTCTCCCGCAGGCCGGCTCTTCCTGTCTCCAGGCGGGCGGCCACAGATGCGCGCTAATGAGAGCTCTCTTTGTTTTCAGGGTTTGGGACGCGCTGACGGACAATTACATCCCTTCACTCTCTGAAGACTGGAGGGACCCAAACATCGAGGCTCTGAACGGCAACAGTTCTGACACCGAGGTACCCCTCTGGGGCCCCCTGTTTAGCGGGCTGGGGAAGAGGTGGGATCCAGTTAGATGCACACTGGGCAGCTCAGCAGACATCCACAGCGGCGGCCGGAAATCATTGCTGTGAGTCTGATGAGTTTGGAGCCAGATTTTAAAAAAATGAGATAAGAGGGACATCTGATGTATTCGAGGTGCCCGCAGCGTTTCTGGCTAAAAAGTATAAGTGCGGATAACTTCAGTGTGCGTGTGCGCATGTGTGCACGTGTGCATGCGTGCTGGAGAGCGAACTGGGGCCTGTGCGCATGCTCAGCATGCTCTCTATGGCTGAGCCGCACCCCTCCCCCCGCCCCCGCGGATAACTACCACTATTGATTTCTGCACTGTAACCTGCTGAATGAGACTGTGGGTGAAGAGAGGAGGGGACTGACTATCGCAGGCTTCCTCTGTGTTCAAATAATGATGGTTTTTTAAAAACCCGATTTTTCTGATTTGATAAAGAGTTCAGATGCATCAAAGGCAATGTTGTGAACAAGTAGCCTGGAAGTGGGGAAGAACTTCCTTCCTTTCAGAATCTTGTACATACTTGGCAAGAATTTACCACTGAGCTGTATCTCCAATCCAAGAATTTTTTATGAATCAACCAAGGAGACGTTTGTGTGTCTGGGCCAGCGTCACTGTCTGTGGGCACTAGTGCCAAGGAACAAAGTGGCCTCAGGTAGTCAGTAAGGACTTCTGATAAAGAGACCCCTTTGGAGATGGTTTGCATAAACTGAGGGAAATGACCCTTGGGAGGACTGCCCTTCTGGCTGACTCTGCCTATATAGCATGGATGGTGTCCCGGTCTGTATAGCAGAATGTCTTAGGCTGAATGATTTACAGGCCACAGAGGTTTATTTTCCAGTTTTAGAGCCTGGAAGTCCAAAAGCAAACTTGGGCGATTCAGAATCTGGAGTGAGCCCGATTCCTGGCTCCCAGACAGTATTTTCTTGCTGTGTCCTCACATTGCAGGAGGCATAAACAAACGTCCTTGAGCCTGTTTTACAAGGCACCAACTCCATTTCTGTGGGCTCCATCCTCATGACCTAATGAACTCCCAAATGCTATCACTTAGGAGGCTGAGATTTCAACATAATTTTTTTTTTTTTTTTAATCTTTTTGAGACAGGGTCTCACTATGCAGTTCAGGCTGGCCTTGAGCTCACATTGTAGCCCAGGCTGGTCTCGAACTTGCAGTGATCCTCCTGCCTCACCCTCTTGAGTGCTGGGTTATCAAGGCATGTACCGTCACCTTCGGCTAACATAAAAATTTTGAGGGGCTACAAACATTTACCCGGTAGCAAAATGTAAAAACATTTAATGGCTCCGAGCATGTTAAAGGGTAATTTCTGCCTTGCTTGGTTTTCTAAGATTAGGTATGAAGGAAGTGTGACAGTTGTGTATCAGGAAAGGTTGGCACAGCACAGAAGATGCTGCAAAGCGCTGGGCTTGGGGTGCGGACTCATCTTCCTAGGTGCTCCTGCACTGAGTCCAAAGTAAGAGAACTGGAAACACATTCCTTTTACTGGACCAGTGTATCTGCAGATGATTGCTCAAAATAACACAGCACAGAGATCGACATTTGGCTGACTTATTTAGAAAGTGATTGTGTACCCTTCTTCATCTTGTGACCATTAAATCCAAAATACTCAGAACCTCAAATGTCCATTGACCGAGACAGGCAAGGTGATAACCTGGAGACTGTTTTGCTGCAGACTTCTAGGCAGACGCTACAGCTGCGTCTGCAGTGCTGTTTTGAGCTCTTGCCTGCTTGTTTTGTTTTGCAGCAAATATGTGTACGGTGCTGAGACGTTACTCAAAATGCAAAGAAGGAGGCAATAATGGAATAAATTTAGTTACTGAAATTAAATCAGGCCCATCATGCTGCAAATGGCAGATTTTGATTTGTTATCTCTTTGGCCACCTTTCTGGTTCATCTTGTGGATTAAGCCAATGGATATATAAGATGACCTGTCCTTCCAGAGGACTAATTTATCCCCTTCTGCAGATTTCCCTCAAAAGGGCTCATATTTTTCAAGGCAAACTGAGTGACGCCTGGGGAGGATGACCTTGTGTGGTGCTTTGTGGCAGTCTTCCATCTAATCCCTGGGAGAGCGAGAGTGGATAGAGGAAGGCTTTTCTATTGCTTACTCCTTTATTATTTGGATTAATTACAGTGGAAGCTCTTTAGTGAACCTCAGTTTAAATGGCTCACTAGGTGCTCTGAATTCCTTCTGTAAAATATGCAGAACCAACCTAGTGCCAGCAGACATGGGTGCACACACCCAGCCGTACTCCGGGGGTTCCAGTATGGCCTGGAAGGTGCTTCATTTTGGGAGCTATTGCTCCTCTCAACCTGTTCATGCTTGCCCTTGTGACTCTAATTTCACTGAATAGTATAGATATTATCAAATTGCGACTATAAGAAGAGTCATTTTTGTTTTGCTGTAAATCAAAATAACACATGTACAGCGGATCCTTGACTTATGAACTCAGTTTGTTCATGAGGGGTGGTTGTAACTCAAGTCGGTTGTAAGCCAAGACTATTTTTCCCATAAGAAATAATGGAAATACCCATCATGTGTTCTGAACCTCACCAAACACCCCATAACTAATCTTTTCATAATAAAAAAAAGGTTGTATGTGTATGTTAGGAGAAAAACCAACAATTTTCCTATTGTATTCACCAAAAAATTATAGAATGTGCCTAGTTTACCCAAAACAGTAATTTCACACTGTACTCAATATTTAAGCTGACATCTGTAGCTTGCAGGAAGGGAGGGTGACATGGAAGGTGGGTGTTGTTGGGAAGGAGAGTCCCCATCCATGGGAACATCAGGAATCTGGCTCTCTGGTGTCCTTTCTTGGGGGAATCCTTAGCCCACTAGAACCTGCTTCTGGCTCAGTAGGTCTCAGCCTTTTAGAACTAAAAACTGGTGTAAGGTTGTCTGTGTCTTTTCTTTAACACTGTTCCGTAGTATGACATGTCATTGTCATTAAGTGAATGTGACAACTGACTTGCTATCGTGACTCTGCTATCGTGACACAGGGTCAACTGGAGGCTCAGGTTCCTCTATACAGCCTTTGAAGCCTCTCTCCTTTATAGTTTTAGGTCATGCTTTATTCCAGGCAGATTTCTGTGTCGTTAGAGGGACATTGGGCCAGGGTTTTTCGAACTTGCAATTAACCCCACACAGGAAAGGATATTGTAATGTTCCTTCCAGAACTCTTTAAGGGTTAAATCTGTATCTGAGACCATCTAGAAGCACTTTAGGAAGACTTCTCAGTGTATAGTTTCTTAAAGTTAGCTATAACTACCAGGCATGGTGGCACATGCTTGTAACCGCAGCACCCAGGAGGCTGAGACAGGAGCATTGGTGCGAGCCTGAGGCCAGTTTGGGCTACAAAGTGAGTTCCAGCCCAGCTTGAACTGCATAACGAGATGCGATCTCAAAAAAACAAAAAACAAAACAGAAGTTAGCTATAGCTTTCTGGTCCATAGGCTGCAGGAGAGGAGTTCTTCAGCCAGTTCTTCCGAATCTCAGGGAGAAGGCAGGAGCGCTGTCCATGGTGAGGGGAACCCGGAGTGGTAAACCTTCGTCCTCTACATATTTCCTAACAGTAGGACAGCAAGCCTTCCCAAGCCACTCAAGAAAAAGTACTCTTGTTACCCAGCCTTTCGTGTTAGATCTCCACATGACCCTCGGCCTATTCTTCATGACTTTATGTTTTCTGAACACTCCAGGGATAACCCAAGAGAGGCTTTATCTTGAGGTCACCACTCAAATTGGCACATAACAATAAGGCTTCACAGGCTGTGGCTTGGCATTTTCTTCTCTGCCTGAGTAGTATATTCTCTCCTGGGCATCTGCTCCCAGAGAAGACCAGTTTCATCACAGTGAAAAACTTGATGACAGCTGAAACCATCTCTCTGTGTCATTGTTTCAAAGTGGTTTATGTGGTTTTCAGCTGCTCTTTTATGATCACTGGCTGCGTTACTGTGCCTAGTTATGTTATAAACCCCAGTTCTCACTTTAAAATTTTGAAACCACCCCTTACAGGCATGAAATGTTTCACCATTATTACTCGTCGATGGATTATTCCTTACAAGATCTGCATTTATAGTCCTAGCTTTTTGACAAATTACAGACTCAGGCCACAACCTGCCATCTGCCTGTTGCTTATCCACACTTATAATAGCCTTCCTTCCTTGTCTAGCACTGTTGATGGTAACTTACTAATCGGAGTAACACCTTTAGCAACACTAGCTCCCTTTTACAAATCTCTTCTCTGTAAAAGAATGTAGAGATGATGGAATCCAGCACGCTGTGCATAGTACCGAGATGGGTCACACACACTCTTCCTTCTTCTTTTTATTGTGATGGCTTTCTTTGCCATGCTTTCCTTCCTTCACTTCTTTTTTAGCTTTTTGGACGCCTTTTGGTAGCAAATATAAAGCACTGACCGAAATCATAGCCACAAACGTGCCCATCTGGGTTTAGACTGATGCTTATGTACACTTACATATCTTTTCTGGCACCAGGAGTCTTTGTGCACAAGCAGCCGGCAATCAGGTTGTAACTGAAGACTTTGATTGTGTGTTCAACCTAGAAGTCCAGTTATAAACTGAGTTGTTTGTACGTGAGGCCAGTTGTAACTTGAGGGTCGACTGTATATAGTTGACTTATTTATTTTTCACTATATATAGTTTAACAAAGTTAAATAGTCCTTTTTAAGTACTGTTAAGTCAGGGCCCCTTGTGTCTGTCTTTCCCTGATCTATGGTTGTGACTGCTTTTATTTCTTCCAGCAGTTTTTGTTTATTTTGCTTTGGGTGTAGAGTTCTAGTTTTCTGGCAGCATATTTACATTGCTATTTGTGTTTCAAGGATGGCAGACCTCTTAGAGCTTTAATGATAAGAGCCTGCAATGGCACTTTTGCCCTGTCTTCACCGCCACTGTCTTAGTTACTGTCTCATCACTGAGGCAAGTGTGTGCCTAGACCCAGTGTCCTAAATTTAGAGGTGGAAAGGTTTATTTTGGCTCATACTCTGTAGAGGTTTCAGTCCATAGGAAGATAGGTCAGAGGTGGAGGAAGGCAGATGGAGCCTTCCAGGCCACGCCCCGGTGACCACCTCCTCCCACCAGGCTCCCCTCCCAACATCACAGTGAGCTCTGAACTCATCAGTGATGTAATCCGCTGGAGTACCACACCTCCCCAAAGCCCCACCTATAAGTACTGTAACATTAATTTAAGTCTTAAAATTAGCAATTTGGGGGCCAGCTCAGTGGTAGAGTACATGCTTACCATGTGTGATTCCTGGGTTCAATCTATATATATATGATGAAGATTTAATTTATTTTTTTGAAGTAGGGTCTTGCTGTGTAGTTCAGGCTAACTTTGAACTTGTGATGTGGCCCATACTGGTCTCCAACTTGTGACAATCCTCCTGCCTCAGTCTCTTGTGCAGTAGGATTGCAGATGTGTGCCTAGATTCAGTTCATTTACACAGCGCCCGAACTCAGATGTACGCTTTTACCTTTGTGATGTAGGATTGTCATTAATCTGTAGTTAATTCAGTATTTTTTTTGCATTCATAATTTCCATTTATTCACATAGATATGAACTCTTACCCATCTGTGATATTGATCCAAAAAAAGGGAAAATGTCAGCTGTACATCAAGAATTTCCTGGCTGGGGAATTAATTCAGTGGCACAAGTGCTTGCTTGACAAGCACAAGGTCATGAATTCAATTCCCAGTACCCCTCCCCACCCCCCCAAAAAAGAAAGAATCTCCCCGTCCACTTACACGGAAGTAGATATTTCTATTATTTTTTTTGAATTTGTATTTAATGTTTAT
The DNA here is from genome assembly GCF_034190915.1 of Cavia porcellus. Classification (NCBI taxonomy): domain Eukaryota; kingdom Metazoa; phylum Chordata; class Mammalia; order Rodentia; family Caviidae; genus Cavia; species Cavia porcellus. Next base: position 19,509,040 of record NW_026947492.1, on the reverse strand, counting down.
TTATCTTTTAAATCTTTACGAAAGTCATTCCATGTTCATTATAGAGGGAAACCCTGACAAGCAAAAAGAAAACAGAAAAAAATGACCTATAACCCTACCTCTCAATAAATAATAGCAATTGCAGTATAACCTTGGGATGTGAGTAACTTGTACGGCAAGGTGAGCAAAAATTCGTGATAAGTTTTAGCTTGAAAACAAGGAACATTGTGCAATATGAGTAATGCATGAAGCTGAATGTCATGTGGTCACAGCTGAACCAGTGGTTTCCCCACTACCATGCTGTGGGATTGGAGGTGATCCTCTCCCAACAGCAAGAGGCCATGGAGGAGGTCTCACCCGCAGAAGAGGAGAAAAGGGCGGAGATTAGGCAGTTGTGTAAACTGTAGGAAACTGTACAGAACTTTGCAGAAAACACCACCTGAAGAAGGCCGTGACAGTGTGAGCGATGAACCTGTTTAGCAACAATGCACTGTCTCATGTCCACAAAACTCTCAAAAAGAGGCAAAAGCAAGTGTCATTGGAGAGGCTCCTTGCTAAATTTGCACAAAACAAAAAGATTCCATTGAGCTAATAGATAGCAGCGATTCTGTCAGTGATAGTGAATGTTATTTTTTTCTTTTTGAGTCAGAGTTTCACTATGTAGTTCAGGCTGGCCTTGAGCTCTCTTTATAGCCCAGGCTGGTCTCGAACTCTCAATGATCCTCCTACCTCAGCCTTCTGAATGCTAGGATTACAGGTGTGTGCCACCATACCCGGCTATAAATGACACATTTGTATTATAGGGGATCATATTTTTGTGGGGGTGCTGGGAATCGAACTCAGGACCTCATACTTGCCTGGCAGGTGCTGTGCCTCCGAGCTATATCCCTGGCTCAGTGATGGTGAATGTTGTCCTACTCAGTAACCCTCCTCTGTCTTGTCTGCCTCTCACCAACCATGAGTGTGTTCAAAGGTAATGCAGGTTAATTTGTTTTTCTTTTCTTTTCTTTTTTTTTTTTTTTTTTTGTCTTTTTCATTTTTATCGGTACTGGGGATCGAACTCACGACTGCCTGCTTGCAAGGCAGGTGCTTACGCCGCTGAGCTAAATCCCCAGCCCCCTATTTTTCTTTATATTTTAAATTTTCTTTATTATTTTGCATTATATTACAATACTGTAGTCATTTTTATATGATTATTTTTGGGCTGTGGAGCAAATTATCTGAGTTTTCATCATTTCTTATGGGGTTCACTTTATGAGGGCTTTGAATTACAAGTGTATTTCAGAATAAGTTATGCTCCAAATCAGGATTTCGCTGTATTTAATATACATTTTTTCAGCTTCTGTCTTTTCTTTTCTTTGTTTTTTTTGGAGGGGAGGCAGGGGCTTGTGCCACTAAGCTAAATCCCGACCCCGAGAGCAAAGTTTGTTGTACCGTGTCCTGGGGGAGGGGAGATTGGTCTCAGGACTCCTTGTCAATACCTAAATTGAAGCTGTTCAACTCTCATACTCAAATAGTGTAGTTTTTGCATTGAACCTATGCACTTTTTCTTGTACCCTATAAATTATCTCTAAGTTAGTTATGATACCTAATACAATATAAATGTTATATAGTTAGTGTGCCATATATAGTACACAGAAATATAGTATAAGAAAAAAACCAGACTGGGTGTGGCGGTACATGCCTGTAATTCCAACACTTGAAAGGCTGAGGCAGGAGAGTTGTGTGGAGTTCAAGGCCAGCCTGGGCTGCATAGTGAAACCCTGTCTTGACAAAAAAAAAAAAAAAAAAAAAAAAAGTAAAAAAAAAAGTCTGTACGTGTGTAGAACAGATGGAGTTTTAAAAAATGTTGTGATCTGTAATTGATTAAATCTATAAAGAAGGATTTCTCTGATAGTTTTGGGTGCTAGAAATGGGAGGCAGGGCAGACTCCATGTGGCCATGCAGGAAGCCTGTTTGCCAGGAGGCAGAAGTGGCCAGGAGAGTCAGGCTTCCACTTCACTGGAGTGTCCTTGGCTAGTCAGTTCGGCTTGGATAGTCTGAGTCAGCTCGGTGTCCCTGGTTACCTGCCTCTGGTCCTGGGGTGTCCAAGGCTAAAGGCTGCTGCCGGTTGACCCCCTGGCAGTCCCTGCGAACTGGCTCCCTCTGCAGGTGCCTCTCCTCACTGAACAGACTTTTATGCCAGGAATGGTGGTGCACACCTGCAGTCCCAGCACTCCGGAAGCTGAGACAGGAGGATTGTTGCAAATTCGAGACCAGCCTGGGCTACAAAGTGAGCTCAAGGCCAGCCTTGAACTGCACAGGTCTCAAGAAAAACAAAGAACAATACTGTGGTTAAAAAACCTGCTGGGTGTGGTAGTGCATACCTGTGATCCTGGCACTCAGCAGACTGAGACCGGAGGATCATCATGAGTTTCTCAAAACAAAACAAAAGGGAACAACAAATATTATGTTAATTCAGTATTTTCCTACAACAAATGGGTGTGACTAACACTAGATTTTTGGTGTAACTTGTCCTGAGCATTTCCTTCACCTTCCTTCTGGGGACCTTCTTCCTTTCCTGTCCCGTCCTCTGGGACCGTGTGTTTACCGTGTGGGAATAACACTTTGTTTGGATGGAGGTGGGGCAGGGAGGGAACAGCGTGTGCTTGAGAAAAGTGCACAGAGGAACCTGTATCTTAGAAGACACAGACATTCTTTCACCTGCTACACACTCGAGCGGGTTGTGTTGGAGAGAGAATTATTCTTGCTTATTCTCAGAATTGTGAAGGCATTGTTCTCTGGTTTCAGTTGCTGTTGAGAAGCCCCAAATCCACAGTGGTTTCTGTTCTCTCTGGAAGTGTTTCTATGTTCTGTTTTCCTTTCTCCTTTGAAATTTAACAATGTGAGCCTCATAGTGAGGTTTTTCTCACCCATTGTGCATTATAATGTGTGCTCCACCTAAAGTGTATGGCTTTAAATTCTAGCGTGTTTCCTTCCAATATTTTTATCGTCCGCCCTTATTGAGACGAGTATATAGTTTACCTCCTCTATTACGTTGATGTGATGAATTACACAAATTAATTTTCAAGTATTCAATCAACCTTGCATGGTAAACCCAACTTGTCATGAGGCTTTTGCCTTGTGTTTTATGTTTGGCTTTCTTTTGTCTTCCAAAGCTTTACTGAAGCTTGGCCTATAACAAGATGCACTGATGAAGTATGTAATTTCACGGGTTGTGTTATGTGTGTGTGGCTGTCACCACTCTGGATGTTGAACCTGTGGCTGCCTTCCCTCCCTCCTGCTCATCTCCAGCCTCTGGGCTTCACTGCTTTTACTTACTGCATGGCCTTTGCATTTTCTAGAATTCTATGTACATGGATGCATGAAGTATGCACTTTTGTCTGCCTTTTAAAACTCAGTGTAATTATTTTCTATTATTATTCAGCCCTGAGGATTAACTCGACGCCTTTCATATGCTAGGCAAATGCTCTCCCATTAAGCTCTACCCCCAGGCAATGGAATTTCTTGGATGTTCATTCATGTTACTGAATATATCCACAGTGCATTCCTTTGATTGCTAGTAGCAGTCTTGTATGGCTGGTCCACAGTATGTTTTTTCAAGCATCTATAGATGAACACTGGGTTCTTTATAGGCTTTGAATATTGCAAAATAAGTGAACATTCTTGTCTAAGTCTTCATTGAATGTAGGCTTTTTTTTTTTCTTTTGGATAAAAACCTAGGGGTGGAAGACAGTCATCTCTGAGTGTATATTTAACTCTTATGTGTATGTGTGTACCACTGGGGATGGAACCCAGGGCCTTTGCACTGTGCCACACCCCCAGCCCTTCCTATTTTTTGTTTTGAGACAGGTTCTCTCCAACTTACTGAGTTCTCCAGGCCAGGTTGGAGCTTGTGACCTTCCTGTCTCAGCCTCTCAGGGAATTGGTCTTGCAGCTGTGTGCCACCACACCTGGCTTATGTGTCTTTTGGGGACAGGATTTCACTATGCAGTTCAAGCTGGCCTTGAACTCACTTTGTAGCCTAGGTTGGCCTCAAACTTGCAGTGATCCTCTTGCCTCAGCCTCCCAAGTACTGGATTACAGGCATGCACCATCATACGGCTATGTGTAACTTTTGAAGGATCTGTTTGTTTTCCAGTTGGAGAGCTCAAATTGTTACACGTTCTCACCAACAGGTGTTATGGACAGTTTTTAAACGTTAATTTAGGCATTGTAGTGGATGTATAGTTACGTCTTATTTTGGTTTTGTGCATTTCACTAGTGACATAGGGTGTGCAGCAGCTTTTCAGTGATTATTTACAATCTCTCTCTCTCTCTTTGATTTTTTTTTTTTTGCGACAGAGTCCTGCTATGTAGTTCAGGCTGGCCTTGAACTCACTATGTAGTACCAGCATTGCAGCAGTCCTCCTGCCTTAGCCTCCCATGTGTGGGCATTCGGGCAGGCACCTTATGATCTGTATATTTAAGGAAGAACCTGTTCAGATGGCTTGTCCACTTCCTTAGTAGAATTTTGTGAACTTATTATTGAGTTGTAGGAGTTCTCTATACAGTCTAACTATAAGTCCTTTGCAGATTTGTGTTACAAATATTTTCTTCTGGTCTTTTAATTTCCTAACATTGTTTCTCTCTCTCTTTTTTGGTGCTCCTGGAGATTGAACCCAGGGCCTCACACAAATACCAAGCACATGTTCTGATGTTCCAATTTATTGATATTTTGTTTTTTATAGTTTATACTTCTTATATTGAATTTCAGAAATCTTTTCGTTTTGCTGTTTTTCTTTTGTTTGTTTGAGGCAGAGCCTCACTGTGTAGTTCAGGCTGGCCTTGAACTCACTATATAGTCCATTCTGATCTTGAACTTGTAGCAATCCTCCTGCCTCAGCCTCCCAAGTGCTGAGATCACAGGCATGTGGTACCATACTGGGCAAAATCTTCGTTGTACCTGAGGTCACTAAGATTTTCTTAAGTCTTCTTCTAGACATTATATCATTTTAGCTCTTATATTTATGTCTATGATACAGTTCAAATTCTTTTTTTTTTTTTAATTTTTAAAAATTTTTTACCGGTACCAGGGGTCGAACTCACAACACGCGCTTGCAAGGCAGACACTTAGGACGCTGAACTAAATCCCCAGCCCCTTCAAATTCATTTCTATATAATGGGAGGTAAGGGTCAAGTTTTATTTTTTTTCCCATGTGACTAATAGTTTCAGTACCATTCATTAAAATATTATCCCTTCCCCCATTAAATTATTTGGTACCTTTGTCGAAAATCAATTGACCCTATATGTGTGGATCTGTATCTGAAATTTATTTTTTTTAGATAGGATCTTGCTACATAGTCCAGGCTGGACTTGAATTTACTATTCTGGCTTTAAACTCTCAGCAATCCTCCTGCCTCAGCCTTCCTAGTGCTGGGACTACAGGCATGTACCACCATGCCCAGCCTGTGAATTTTGTTTGTATATATCACATAGGTGTATGTATATGTCTATCTTTATGCTGATACAACATTGTGTTGATTATTGTAGCTTTATAATGAGTCTTAATGCAGATACATCCTCTAATTTTATTATTTTGTTTTTTCCCCAAGTTGTTTTGACTACATTAGGTCCTTTCTATTTCTATATAATGAAAATCTACAAAAAACTTGAACTGTGACTATGTTGAATCTGTGGATCATTTATATAGGAACAATTTACATTAATTGATTTTCAGATATTAAATCAGCATTTCTAAGGTAAACCTCAGTTATGATGCTATGGCAAACAGAAACACCAAAATGACACGCAGGATTTGGAGACAGATTGGGAGGCACTGATTGATTCCCAGAGTATCAGGCCCTGATCTCTGATGGTCTGGGGCTTTTATCTGGTGTATATGGGCAGGGGTTACGAAGGGGGCACAGAACAGCCTGGCAGTCCTTCTGACTAGCGAGCATGGTGAGATATTGGTTACAGGGCTAGGGTAATGATCATCAGTTACGAGACTAGATTAATAATCATGGAGCTTGTTCCAGTCGGACAGCCTGCATCTTCAGATACACTCTTTTTACAGGAAAGTAATTACAGAGCCATGACATGGTTACGGAACTAGGCAGTTTAAAAAAGAACAAAGTTTTATAAAGAACAATTTCTTTTGTACAGTTTTTCCCTTTCAATGTTTTTTTTATATAACATGGAATTTGGTTTACTAAGGATTTACTAAGGATTGCCCTATAATTTGCTTTTGTTCCAAGGTCAAGGGACTAAAAATTGTTTTTTTTTTGTAGAGGCTTTTGTCAGATGGATATTATTTCTTGCTTAATTCTTTTGTTTTGTTTTCTTGTGTTAGGATCTTGCTGTGTAGTTCAGGCTGGCCTTGAACGCACTATGTAGCCCAGATTACTGTTGGACTAATGGCAATCCTCCTGCCTGTGTCTTGAGTGCTGATATTAGAGGTGTGTACCACCATGCCCAGTTTAAAATCTTTTTCCAATATAAATTTAGCTACTCTAGCTTTCTTATGCCTACCGTTTGTCAGATATATAAGACAAAATATATATGTATATGTGACAAAACACACACACACACACACATATATATATATATATATATGTTGGTAAATAAAATACTATTTCCATTTTTTGTCTTTTGATTGCTATCATTTTTGTACTTTAAAAAAAATTTTTTTTTAATCTTTTGTCTTTTTGAGATAAGGTATCACTATGCAGTTCAGGCTGGCCTTGAGCTCACTTTGTAGCCCAGGCTGGTCTCGAACTCACTATGATCCTCCTGCCTCAGCTTCCTGAGTGCTGGGATTACAGGTATGCACCACCATGCCTGGGTTTCTTTTTTATGCTTTTTTTTTTGTAGTAGGGATCGAACTCATGACCTTGTGCTTGCCAGGCAGGCACTTACACCATTGCGCTAAATACCTGGTTTCTTTTTATACTTTCAAAAGTGGTTTCTCTAGGGATTGCAGTATACATTACTTAGTTATTCATTTGGTCTATTTGGGATAATGACTGTGCCTCTTTTTTTTTTTTTTTTTTTTGTCTTTTTCCTTTTTATCAGTACCGAGGATCAAACTCATGACTGCCTGCTTGCAAGGCAGGCACTTATGCTGCTGAGCTAAATCCCCAGCCCCCACGACTGTGTCTCTTTACGTAAAATGTAAAATTCTCACCAGTATAAATCTGTTCCCTCTACCCTTTGTGCTATTGTGGTCATATATTTTAATTCAAGTTACATTTTATACTCCACAGTGCAAAATAATTTTTGTCCCAGACATTAATAGAAGAAAAATAATAATATTTCCAGTGTTCTTGTCATTTCTGCAGGTCTGATTTTTAATCACTCCTTTTCATCTCTGAACAACTTTTATAGGGTTTCTTTTTTCATCGTTTTTTTTTTTTCAGTTTGGTACTGAGGGCTGTGGGAATTGAAGCTTGGGTCTTCACACTGAGCTACCTCCCCAGCCCTTTTCCCATTTCCTATTTTCAAGACGAGGGTCTCCCTAAGCGTCCACAGAGCCTTGGCTGGGCTTGAACTTGCCTCCTTCCTGCAATTACCAGAGTACTGGACAGTAACTGTGCGCTGCCAGGACCTAAGTTCGCTCAGGACTTCTTGTAGTATAAGGCCTCGGATAACAGAGCCTTTCAGTTTTCATTTATTTCATGGTTTGTCCCTCTTTCAAGGATCCTGACCTCATATCTGGTGCTGAGAGACTCTGGCCAGTAGAGTGGGTACCCGGAGGGACAGTCCCAGCCAGGAGCTCTGAAATGCCTTGCGGGCCTCCTGTCCCTTCCGTTCTTGATCTCTGTAGTTCTTTTATTCAGGTATTGAACTTTGCAAATTAACCCGAAACTCCTTCCCACCCCGTTTTTAATCTACTTAATTTAGTCTCCAGGAGAGTTTCTCAACTTTCTTTCTTTCTTTTTTATCGGTACCAGGGATCGAACTCACGACCGCCTGCTTGTAAGGCAGGTGCTTATGCCGCTGAGCTAAATCCCCAGCCCTCAACTTTCAACTTTACTTAAAAAACTGAACTTTATTATTGCACTTTTAATTTCTAAGACCTTGTGGTTTTTGATCATCCTCCTCACAGCTTTTTGCAGTACTTGGCATTGAACCTAAGGCCTGGGCACTGAGCTGCAGTCCCCTCGGTGGGGCCTTCTTATTTTGAGACCAGGTCCCTTTAACTTGCCTGGGTTGGGCTTGAGCTTGTGACCCTCCTGGCTCAGTACCTTGAAGTGCTGGGTTCATGAGCACCCACCGAGCGCTTGATGAAATCTTATAAATGGGTTGTGTTTCAAGGGTGCAGCACTTTCTGTTGTCCCCCTGAAGGCCGTTGCTAGTTTCATAGCAAAAGCATCTTCTGCTCCATGAGAAAATAAAATGAAATTTCCTAACAAAATCATGAGAGGATAGGAATAGTCATACACTGTGTACCATTACCATCAAAGCCGTGAGTACTCGGTGTTGCTTTTGTTCCCGTTTCTGTGTATTTCAGAGTGCACCATTCAGAGTGGGGATTTTCCCCACAAGTCTGGTGATCCTTGGGGATCCTTTGTGTTGAAAAGTGAGGCCCTGGGAGGCTGAGCATTTTCTGCAGCTGCCCTGTGGCTTCTCTGGCTGCTGTCTCTTCAGACACTTATTTTGTACCAGAGATTGAATTTAGGACCTTGCTGCACGATCTCGCCAGCCTGGGATGGGGCACTGTCTTTTGATTCCTTGTTCTCACTTTCGTAGGGTCTGGGAGAGGAGGGAGGCGGGATATCCCCTGGGTCTGCTGCGGGGCTCCTGCTGAGGACATGGAAACCCCTTGTAAATTCCAGTCAGGTGCTCGGCAAAAAAGCTTGGCCTTCCATGGGAGCTGGTGAATAATAAGTGACTTGATTTGTATTTTTAAATCAGAATAATATTATGCTTGAGCTACATGTGTATGTATGTTTGTTTGTTTGTATTATTTAAAAATTAGTCCACTTTTTTTTTCTGGTACTGAGGATTAAACCCACACTGAGCCATGTCCCCGGTGCTTTATTTATTTATTTATTGATTGATTGATATTCAGAATCAAACTCAGGACCTTGCGCTGGCCAGGCAGGCGCTGTGCCACTGAACTGTATCCCCAAGCCCACTTCTTATGTTAAGAGAGCATCTTGCTGCGATTCCCAGGTTGGGCTTGCGTCTGCAGTCTTCCTGTTTCAGCCTCCTAGAGGGTTGGAATTACAAGCTGGCACCACCACCCCTAGCTAGCCACCACCCACTTTGGGTTTTTCCACTAAATCAAGCTGTTCTGTTCCCACCTGAGCTTTACGAGAGAATGTCTTTTGAGTCCTGTAACTTTGATTTCGTGATGGATAGCTGTTGTCCAGGACAAGAGGGAACAGAAGTCTAGGACAAGAGGGAACGGAAGTCCAGGACAGGATGTTACATTGCCTCCTCCTAGTTTTTAGGTGATGGGGAAGCTGAGTTATGTGGGATGGTGGGATGAATCTATGGCGGCCGTAGACTGGATTTAGTTGTTTGCTCATTGGCTCTTTCAGTGTGTTTGCTGTGTGCAGCGGAGGACTGCACTGTGGGAACACAGAGCTCAACTTCACCCACACAGATGTTTCCTGGTTGTTCACAAGCGTGAAGGGACACTGTGGCCCTTTCCTTTAGCTGAGTACATCGCAATAGACTTCTCTTCTACGTGTCATCTGGAGGTTAAAAAAAGATGCCTTTCTTTTCTTAGTCAGGGAGGCAACCAGCCAAGTGAATCATTGGTGGGAAAGGCAGGGAACTATTAGGCCAAGGGCAGAAACTGCCTTTCTGTGAATGGAGTCATCAAGGGATGCTTGAACAGAGGCACTAGTGAGGGTCAGTGTTGGATGCAAGGACTCAGCAGAGCTCTACCCGCAACTTGAACCGCAGGCACCGCACTCATCATCAGGCTTTTGCTGCCCAGGGACAGCTTTTGGTACCCTCCCCTCGGGCAGGAGGAGCAGCAGCCTGCCACTTGGTATGGAAGAAGCCTGTGTGGATCCAGGGAAGGAAGCATTTCCGGTAAAGAGCTAGTTCATGTCAAGAGATAAGAGTGAGTCAGCCAGCAAGTTGAATCCATGGAGAAATGCACCTCTGAGCGACCCGGCCAGGGGACTGTTTTGGCACATGGCTCCCCCATGGTTGCACGGTGGCCGAGGGAGCTCCTGTGCCAACTTATGTCTGTCATATCCCAGGGAAAAGAGAGTCCGTGCACAGAAGTACCGTCGGTTTCCGGTCCTCTCTCTTAGTCTGCTCCTTGTTCTCCAGCTCCCATTCTGCAAAAGACGCTGCTGGGGAATCTGTCACCAGCTTGTGGAAAGGTGACAGGCTCATGGAGCAGAGATGGAGACGTGGGGCATAACGGTCTGGCAGGATTGAGGGGACTCCGAGGAACCAGGCCCAGGGAGGATGAAGAAGAATGGGAGAGGCAGAATCAAAAACAGGAGGAGGAGCAAAAGCCAGGGACCAGGTGGATGTGAGGGAACCGGAACCGGGACAGGATGAACCCGCCCCTCGGATGGAAGAGGGAAGGGGCCGGGCTTTCCCAGAATGCTTTGTGTTCTCCTTTCACTGTGCATTTGGGTGGGAGATTTCTGAGATCCGGGAAAATGAGGAGTGGGTGTAGCTGTCAGGAGAGTGGGCGCTCACATTGCTTTCATGAGCTTCTAGTTGACTTTCAGATCTGTTTACACAGTTTGCACACTACAGATCTGGAGGCTTTGTGGCCTGAGAGCGAGATGGGAGAAAGTGCTCCTCTTCCACGCCGCAGCCCGGTTCATTACCATTGGCACAGAAACGCCTGCTTTAAAGCTCCCTTCCTGCCTGGCACCCAGGGAGAACCTTGGGAAGGAAGGATGGGAAGGCGCAGTATTAACAGACAGTGAAACTCACTGAGATTGGATGCATTTTAGGGGGTTTTTGTTTTTGTTTTAGACAAGTCCTCTCTGTGCAGTTCAGGCTTGCCTCGTACTCAGAGCGATCCTCCTGCCGCAGCCTCTCAAGTGCTGAGATTAAAGGTGTGTGCCACCACGCTGGATTTTGTATGCATTTTAGAAAATGTAAATATTGCAGTTTTCTCGCCTAATACTAGTATTAGTCAACTTTCTGTTGCTGAACACAATTCCCAGCACCCAAAATTTAAAGGAGCAGAGTTTAATTTGGCTCATAATTAAGGGAATTTAGAGCTAAATTGGTGGTGGATGCCTATATAATCCCAGTTCTTGGGAAGCTGAGGCAAAAGATCTACATAGGTCTGAGGCCATCTATATACTGAACTACATGGTGAGACTTTCTCAAAAACAAACCAAAACAAGGAATCTATCCCCTGAACATCCGACGGAAAGGCAGGGGCATCATGGTGGGAGGGCGTGGTGGAGTGAAGATCCTGGAAGGCAGAGCAGGGAGTGATGCCAGAGAAGAGTGACCAAAGGCCACACATCCTCAGCCATACGGACACCCCTGGGAGTGTGCCCCACCAGGCCCCTGGTGGATCCCAAAGCCAGTCAAGGGGACAGTCTGACTGATCTGCCACAGCGCCACACCCTCACCCCCAAATTCTGGTCATAGACTAACAGTGGCTGCCAGAGGTTTATAAAAGTAATTCAAACAGAAACCGGAAAGCAGAAACTTCCATCTTTCTGGAAAAGCCTGACGTCTCCCCCAGGACTGTCCTGCAGCAAGGGCTGCCGTATGAATGTAGCTGTGAACAAAGTGATACCCCGAGAGTTTTGTTTTTGCTCGTGGGGAGCCGTGGAAACCAAGCGGCTACCTCAGGAGGTAGACTTGGCAGACACGTCGGCATATGGGGCTGATGGCAGAATGAGATGTCACCATCTGGCACACCAGCCCCTCGGATGACTCCATCCCCTCCCGTCCTGCCCTGCTCCAGGTGGAGAGCAGATGGCACTTAAAATCTGGAGAGCTTGCTTGGAGGTCCTAGCAGGGGATCCGGGCTGTCCCTGTACCCGACGGAGGACTGGTGCTTGTCTATTGGGGTGGTTGTCTTCCTCCACTGAGCGCGAAGCTTCAGCAGGAACACACATGGAACATGGAGGGCGGAAGGGAGCACCCACCTTGCGAGCCAGGTCAGGTGAATCACTCCTGGCGATCAAGGGGGTGACAAATGTCGCAGCACATCCGGCATTTCAAATCGATCTGTTCAATTTTTAAAAAATTACCTAGTCCTGGATTTAAGCAGATAGAGATAGCAGGTGATGTGCCTTGTTAAGGGGCTCGAAGCAGAGGGGAAAGTTCCTGAGGACAGATGACCTCGGCCTGACTGCTGGGATTTGAATCGGTTGTTTGCTGTTAGAATAGGATGAATTAAGGGAAAACCAATCCTCAGCCAGCTCTCCGGGAGAAAGGAAGACTGGATGAAGGCACTGCCGCAGAGGGATCTCCTGGAAACCCCACGTGTCAGTCCCTTTGACTTTCCAATCAGATTTCTGAAAGTGGAGCTCCTTATGGCAAGCTCATTAGTTTGTATGGAATTTGAACGTGTATGCCATTTCGCTACACTCTGAGATATGGTCAGTAAAACCAGATGTGCTACAACGGTTCTGTTGGACTCCAACATCTAGAATCTCAATGTTGTGAATCTCAAGAATGTTACTTAGGATTATGGGATTTTGGAGACACAGAGTAAATGGGCCAAACAAATTTCTCCTTTCTGTGTTTTTCTTGCTTTGCTTATCCTTTGGTTCACATGGTCAGGTTATTCAGTGGTATACCCTGTTATGTTTATTACATTTGCATCAGCTGTCAGCATTGTGGCACTGTATCACAGTTCTATTTTTTTTAATGGCGCTGGGGATTGAACTCATGACCTCATCTTGCTAGGCAGGCGCTTGTAGCCGCTGAACTATATCCCTGGCCCAGCACTGCATTCTAAAAGCCATGGCTTATTTGGCTTGGAACAACTACCCTTAACATGCCCAATACGACGAATTCTGAGCCACACCCCAGGCTGACACTCCTTAGCAAGTGAAGTAAGTGTGTCTGTGCTGCAGGGTGGCTCATCCCAAGGATGACCTGTCCAGCGGTTAAAGAACAGGACTGATCCCTTAGAGTCAAAGTGGTGCTGCCTGCTCTGGCCCCATTGTTTTCTTCTGTCACAAACTGCTGTGTGACCGGGCACCTTTGGTGGGGGCCCGCAGCTCTGGACTCCCGCAGCTTCCCTCTGAGACTGGGGGTGGCTGCAGTGACCTCTCAGTCAGCATCACCCAGCTGCAGAGAACCCTAGCCCTTTGCCGGTAAATCGGCGTCCCGTCTGCCTTCCTCCCCCAGATCCATGAGAAAGAAGAGGAAGAGTTCAACGAGAAGAGCGAGAATGATTCCGGGATCAACGAGGAGCCTCTCCTCACCGCAGACCAGGTGGGTGGCCCTCTGCAGGTCCTCGAGGGCTTTTGTTCTGATAGAGTAAAAGTGTAGGAGAGTATACTTGTCACAGCCACTTAAAACAAAGAGTGGCTGTCCACAAGTCCGGGTGGCTCTGTGCCACCTGTGGAGAACACAGGCAGACTTCCTGACACTTGGCTGATGGGTGTAGGTTGTGATCACTGCAGGAGGCGGGCCTGCTGAGCCTCCTACTGCAATTCCGTGTTTAGCGTTCAGAGTCAGGACATTTAAGTGAGTTTCTCAAATATCTGTTCTTCCAAAGAAGCAAAGTAACAAGGAGGCTTCCGTGTGATGAGTACTGTCTCACGTTTCACAGAGTTCTGAAAGGTTTGGACTTCCCAAAAGGAGCCTTGGTCTGTCTTTGCGAGAAGACACAGAAGGTGTCACGTTTGATTAATTGTATTTTAGCTGCAGTAATTTATTGGGGAGGTCAGTGTTGAATTTGGAGTTCTTACTCAACATTTTAGTCAACGGATATCTATGAGTGTTTATTGTGAGCTAGGAACAATATAAGTTAAAAAAAAAATCTTTCTGGAAACATTCTATGGGGAGCCGTCAGTGCCCAGCAGGGCTATTGGAAGAGGTGTCTCTTCATATTTGTGGTCAAAGGATAGGATTTGTTTTCTTTTTAAAATTTTCTTTAATTTTTTAAAAAGGTGGAATTTGAAGCAGATAAAGAACAGAAGATAGAAAGGAACAGGAGCTGATGGTTATCCTCCTGGCTCCTGAGGAGGATCTGGGCCTTCGTGAGGGCCATTCAGTACCAATGCCACGCCCCCCCTCCCCCTCAAATTTCAGCCATCAAACCCTGAGGAAGTTTGTGTCCTGAAGTCACATCCAATAAATTAACTTTCAGTCCTCAGCATCTAGGTGTCCATTATGTTCCTAAGTAGAGTTGAAGAGGTTTGTGAGTCAAAAATAGGAGTTACTCTAGAGGAGGGGACTCTGAGCCTGCCAGGAGGAAACCACCTTCCAAGACCGTACATAGCCCTGTGGCCTTGGAGATGGAGCCTCTCAAAGGTCTGGAATATTCAGTTGTATACCACCAAAGTCACCTATAGAGTCAGCTTCAGAAGGAGCTCGCTGACTGATTTCTTCATGCGCCTGCAGTCAGTGCACGCAGTAGTAGCTCAGCATGGTCCTTTCGCCAGGTATTGAGTCTTTGCCTTCACTTCTAGAAGCAGTTTCCCTTTAATCGTGGAGATCAGAGCTGAGGTTCTTACCTATTTTCTGCTCTAGAGACCCTGGCTCTCCTCTTATAGCTTTGTTTTCACTTGTTGCTAGGTAGCTTCGTTTCCCGGCCAGGTGAATTCTGCAGAAATGGCTGCTCTGCTCCCCACTGTGAGTTGTTCTGGGAACACTCTTTTTCTCCCCAGTCACACGTATTGTGACAGTTAATGAACTGGGTTTTGTGTTAAAGTTGGGCGGATAAAATATTTTCCTACTTAGAAATAAAGCACTCAGCAAATTGAAGTCAGTGTTCCTTTCCAGGCAGCTCCGGTTTGTCTCTGACAGAGTAGTTTATTTCCAATAAAGCATTCGTCTAAATGGAGCTCTTGGAAGAAATTGTGCATGAAAGAGTGCTTTCTATTAAAGGCAGAGTGTGGGTGAGCCTTTGCCTGGGTCTATTATTATTATTATTATTTATTAAGAAATGACACTGCTTCAAGAATTCTATCGACTAGAGATTAGACACACCCTTAACTGATCAGAATCCGAGCCCAAGTGGTCCTCCAGAGTTCATGTTCTGTTGTGTTCCCTCCTCAGGTAATCGAGGAGATTGAGGAGATGATGCAGAACTCCCCAGATCCTGAGGATGAAGAGGAGGCTCTGGAGGAAGAGGATGGAGGAGAAACCTCATCCCAGGCAGACTCGGTCCTGCTGCAGGAGATGCAAGCCTTGACGCAGACTTTCAACAACAACTGGTCCTACGAAGGTGAGGCCTGGGGTAGGGTGTCTGAGAATGTTGTGCCTGCACGGTGACACATGTGGCAGAGCCCAGGCTCAGCCCCAGAGCAGAGGCTTACACATGCAGAGGCTGGATGACACCTTCCCTCCTCCTCCACATCAGGAGGGAAGTGAGTGTGAGTTATTTACGGAACTGGGAATAGACTCAGGACCTTGTGCTAGCCAGGGAGGGCTGTGCTGCTACACTGTATCACCAGTCCATGAAGTGATCTGTTTTATAAATAAAAAGGAAGTTAAGCACAATGCATGCAAAGAGCGAGACTAAGAAGGGTATGGAAGAACTTGAAACCAAGGTCAAAACGCAATGCATGATGCATCCATAAAATCAATGAAAATGTACAAAAGTCAGTAATGCCACCTTAGCGTTGCTGAGTGCTTTCCAGGTGCCAGACATGCTTGTGGCTTTTTATGCAGAATCTCACTCTGACCTCACACCACCCGGGTAGGACTGGTCTCTGGTGTTTCATAGACAAAATGCTTGTCCAGGCCTCTTTTGGGGAAATAGAATTAATACTAAATGTCTTCACTATCCAGAAAAACCTCTCCACAAAGTCAGAAGAGGAAGAAAACATTTTTACTGTTGAGTAAGCATGAAACCAGAGTAGGGTGCACATCACAGCCCACTAAAGGATGGCAAAGACAGAGAGCAGTCTTGCTCTGCTCTTTTGCTAAGTGGACAGAGCCCATTACGCTAAGTGGCTTTTGCAGCGTGGAGTCAGAAGATGTGTTAGACCTCTCTGCCTCCAGCGCAGTGGGAGATTAAGCTTTCTCTTTCTTGATTGCCCTTCAAAGCAGTGACTCCCAGGCCCTGAGGAAGCCTTTCCGAATTGTGGGGATGATAGGAGGTTCACATCGCCAGTAACAGATTGAACATACTTTCGAAAAGGACAAAGAAATTTTGAAAGCAAAAGAAAGTCAGAGAAAAGAATAATCTCTTCGCGCGTTGATTGTTTTGTGTAGCGCTGAGGCTTGGCCCCAAGACCTCACACACGCTGAGCACATGCTGTAGCCCTAAGCTGTACCCTCAGCCCTCTTTCCTTATTCCCCATGAGGACGGCTCAGAGTCTCATCGGAGACGGGCCTAACCCTCAAACGTCCGGTGAGTCTCAGTGGTGCAGCGAGCACTTACAGCTAAGTTCACTCCAGCCTCCAGTCTCCTAATCCCTGTGTCACAGGTGAATGCTAATGACGGTGGAAAAAAAGGGCTGGATGAAGCGTGAAACGAAAAAGTGTAACACACATGAAAAAATTTAACACACACAAGGCAAAAGTGAAACCCATCAGTCTATAGGGGTGACAGTGCCCAAGGTGCAGGAAGGGCCCTGTTCTTGGTGGAAGGTCCCCATGGGGGCGGGGTGGGTTTGGTTTGTAAACCACAGGGACAGCAGGTGGGTTGCTCAGGGACAAGTGACAAACATCGAGGAGTGGGTCTGAAGCACAGTGTGCGTGTGTGTGTGCAGAAAGTGCAGTCCTGCAGCTTGGAGGAGCAGAGACAGGGTGGCAGCCGCTGCCTGGGTAGTGGGGTGGGGGAGCCGTGGGGGTGATGAATGGGTTTGGCTGCCCTGCTGCATTCACAGCCGCCCCAATGGGCCATTCTCAGCCGCACAAAGGCCCCAAACAGAAGTGTTCCGCAAAGGAGTCAGGAAAACAGCTGAGACGCAGCGTGAAATGGCAAAAAGCGGAAGGCGGAGACCAGCTCCAGAGGGCGAAATAGAGGAGGAGAAATGGCCAAGTCAGCAAATACCCAGCCGAGCAGCGGGAAGAAAGGGAAAAGGGAGGCGGATTCTTAGATGAAAGGGAAGATGCCTGGGTCAGGAGCTTTCCAGATCTGTTTTATGTCTGGTTCCATTCGTAATGAACGTGCGGTGATTGTCTGTGGGGACAGAGTGACATCTCAGCACCTGTCTGCGGTGCAGTGATCGGGTGACCAGGGTGTCTGCCACCTCAGCCGTTCGCCAGTTTCCTGTGCTGTGAACAGTTGAGACCCCATGTATGAGCTATTCTGAAATAGCTGACTCACAGTTATCAGCCACCTAAATCTATCTTAAACGAAGCTGCTTCGAGGGCAGGAAGTGAAAGGAAATCTGTCTGTGTTCTGGGTTCGTCTTTCCCACTTGTGTCTGGAGGTGGTGGCTGGGCCTCGGTTTTCCCTGCACATTCCCAGTCTCCCACAGGACTCCCTCAGTTCCAGATGTGTTCATTGCAGCCCAGGACATGCATCTTCCAACCTCCTGCTTATGTTCCTGTGGACTATACCGTGATCAGTTCTTGGGAATAAATATCAATATCAACTTTTTATTGCTCTTCTGCTCAGATGCCAAAGTCTGTCTCTTGTGCCCCTCCCATTCCTGACCCAGTCCTATGTGAAGAATATTACAGACACAGGCAAACAGAGCAAAGGATCAAAAAGCCAGGCATCTGTCCACCTACATTTGTGTGCACAGAATCTACAGTCTTCCTTGGGGGGCTGTTTCTTGTCCTTTTTTCTTTTCTTTTTTCAGACTGGGGTGTTCTGTTCTGTACATGATTTCAGGGCCTTTCTCTTACTGGCCTGACCCCCAAATTTGAAGGTCTTTTGGGGACCGCTAAGGAATCAGAGAGGGTCCCATCCTCAGAGGGCTCAGGCCTGGCTGTGGGTGTCAGTGCAGGTGGTCTTCCCCTGCAGGGCTGCGGCACATGTCAGGGTCTGAACTGACCGAGCTCCTGGACCAGGTGGAAGGTGCCATCCGGGACTTCTCGGAGGAGCTGGTGCACCAGCTGGCCCGTCGGGATGAGCTAGAGTTTGAGAAGGAAGTGAAGAACTCCTTCATCACGGTGCTTATTGAGGTTCAGAACAAGCAGAAGGAGCAGCGGGAGCTGATGAAGAAGAGGCGGAGAGAGAAAGGGCTGAGCCTGCAGAGTAACCGGATAGAGAAGGGAAACCAGATGCCTCTCAAGGTACGTGAGCGCTGCAGCTGGAGAACCAGGTGCACTCAGCCTTGAATCCTAGCCACACAAGTCCTGGTACCTGGCCTGTGGTGGATACATAAGCATTTATGGAGAAATTATAAGGGACCCCATGATAGATGTGGTCAGAGGAGTTGCCCACA
Organism: Cavia porcellus; assembly: GCF_034190915.1. NCBI lineage: Eukaryota > Metazoa > Chordata > Mammalia > Rodentia > Caviidae > Cavia > Cavia porcellus. Next base: position 19,490,596 of record NW_026947492.1, on the reverse strand, counting down.
GGGTCCCTGTCTAACTGGTAGACACAGGATATAAACATTAAAGTATGGCCTGAGTTCTTAGGCTACACCATGGGGCAAAGACACTGGGCACCAGGGCTCCAGTCAGGGTCTCTGCCCCTGGCCTGGGTGTGCTCCAACCTGGTCTGGTTAAGGTGTGTGTCGGTGGTGATAGAGTACTCGGGTTGGAAGTGACCAGGTGCCTTATTGGTCTGTGTCTTAGTTACTTTTTCCTCATTGCTGAGACAAAATACTTGACACCCAAAATTAAGGGAGAAAAGGTTTATTGAGCTCACAGTTTGTGGAAGTCTCAGTTCAGAATCAGCTGGCTGCAAAGCAGGGTGGCAAGGCAGACAGCAAAACAAACAAGAACAAAAAAATGGGGAGCAAGCCTTTTTTCCTCCCTTATAGTATATGCAGGCTACCTGGCTCTGATGGGTATAGCACTCACACCCCCCAGTTCTAGCACTAGACAACCAATTGCAAACTCTAGATTCAAAATGCCCACCCCCGCTTTGGGGGGACATCCAGACACAAATTATAACAGTCTATAGATACTATTCTCCAAACAAGTGGTTCTAAATGGGGAAAGCATCCTAGCATCATCTAAGGAACATTTTCAAAATGCCTTTGCCCAGCTCCATCTCAGACCAATTGAATTAGGCTTGGACTCATGCATTTTGAAACAAAGCTCCCCAGACTAGGACAGTTGCTTTAAACTTGCCCTCTCTGATAACTAAACATTTTATTTTCCCTGAGTCTGAGTCATTGCATTATTATTCCTCTAAGTTTTACCGAACTCTGATTTTTTTTTTATGCAGTAAACAATGAAATGAGGTGAACTGGGAGAATACAGAGAACTCTTTGCATGAGGGACCAGCTGAGCTAGTTTTGAGACAAACTCCTCAAGACTACTACTGTTTATTCTTGCAAGTTCAGCTTAAACTCTGCCCTGTCTTTGTCAGCCAAGTCCTAATGCTGACTCTAGTTACTATGATAGTGTGGTAGCCAATGGGCTTGGGCACTGGGGTGAGGACACAGGGGTCCCTGGGGAGGTGACCAGGGGGCAGGAAGCATCGGCTCTTCTTGCATCTCTCTTGCCAGCGTTTCAGCATGGAAGGCATCTCCAACATCCTGCAGAGTGGCATCCGCCAGACCTTTGGCTCCTCAGGAACCGACAAGCAGGTACAAACTGACTCCCCACTCCTGTTCTTCACCTGGGTTCTGGCCACTCAGTGAAAATCTGCACAAAACGTAAAATCCAACCCTATTTGCAGAATTATGCATTAAGTTGTTTCAAGGACAAAGTGCATCAAAAGAGAACCTGTTTGAGAGCCGATTCCATTTTAGACTTTAATCACCTCCATCATATTGGATCACCAGGTGATACAATGCTACCATCAAAACCATCTCTTTGGGCTGGCTCTGATTGTGACCCACTCTGTGGCAGCTCCTCATTGACTCCATTTAGGAATGACTTGCCTGTTGTTAGTTAGCTTTGTGTTACTACAACAAAATACTGGAGGCAACCATCTTTATAAAGAGAAAAGGTTTATTTGGCTTACAGTTTTTGAGAATCAATTCCACAGATGGGTGCCTCACTGGTTTGGCTTCTGGTGAAGCCAAAAGGGGAGAGAGGAAGGGACAGACCAGCTTGACAGGTTGCTCATGAAACATGGGTATCTTTCAAACATGTTTATAGCAGGATTCTGAGCGTTAGAATTCTGCAGCTGCAGCATGGGCAGAGACCTTAGGAACATTGAACCTGCTCTGTCCTTTCACAGCAGTGAGAATGAGACCCAGAGCGATGAGGCCTTGCTGTAATGGCAGAGTCACGAGCACACTTTAAAGCCTCTGTCTTAGGCTGTTTTAGAATTTTTCTCGCCAGGCACTGAACACCCAGACGCTGGGTTTGTTGGAGAAGCACCTCACATCCAGCAGGGGGAGCAAATCCAACATCCAAGGCCCTGGGCGGGGTTGGCATTTCTTCTGTCATTTTTGACAAAGGAGAAATAATTCCTTCTCCAATTGCACCGCAAAGGACCCAAAAACAAAAACAAGCCCTCTGGGGATGTTCTTTGCTCCCAGCCTGAAGGAAAACCGAAGGCCCTCAGGATTCCTAGATCACAAAAAGTTTCTCCTGTTGGAAGAAGGTAGAAGTTGGGATGGAGGGAAGCTTTTCTTGGCTAAGCAGGAGCAAAGCCTTATTTTTAAAGAGACAGCCCCTAAGGTGGGGGAAATAGTTCTGAAATAATGATGGCACAGTGAACGATTGTTGAGAACATCAGTCTGACGTGGTGCGTGTCTTAGAGGGAAGCAGGGTCTCCATCCAGATCCTCCGCCCTACCTTAAACCCCGTGAGACCAGTTCTGGTGACATCTCAGGCTGTATACCCTGTGTGTCTTACAGTACCTGAACACAGTCATCCCTTACGAGAAGAAATCCTCTCCTCCCTCTGTGGAAGACCTGCAGATGCTGACGAACAGTGAGTTCTCTGCTCTCTGTCCTCGTCCCTGCATGGGTGAGGTGCCTCAACAGGGCAGCTTTAAGAGGTCTAAACAGGTCCAGCACTACTTATCCCATCCCCCTGCATGGGGTAAAATTAAAACCCTCTGCAGAGATACCCAGAGCTGTCTTTTCTGCAAGGGAAGAAATCTGCTGGGGTGGGGGTGGGGGAAGAACCGGTGACAGGGGTTTGGGTAGGGGTGGGAGGCAGGACATGGTTGTTTTGTTTCCGCAGTGGCTCTCAGGGCTTAGTATTTTCTGCCACACCTGTTGTCTCTGGAACTGGGGTTGCTGGGTCCACCCTTGTGCCTTCTGCGGTGGGGAGCTTGCTCTTGTAGGTCTGGCTGTGTTTTTAATGACAAGCAAGGTTTCTTGGGTGGAGTGAGGCTGACTGGAAAGAAGAGCCTCTAGTTTGCCTGCCAGGAAGTGAGTGGCTCCCTCCCCTGCTTTGGCGCCATTGTCCTATATTAATAAACATTCGGAGCTATGGGAGAGGACTGTAATAAAGAGCCCTTTGTAGGCAGAATCTCTTTACATACATCAAACAGTACAACTCCCAAAGGGCTGGGGTGGGTGGTTCAGTCATCAATGTCAGCCTGGCTCTGTGAGGAGGAGAAAAATCCCAGGCTGAGACACGGTGGATCAGAGAGAAATTCCATTTCCCTGGCAACCGGGCGTGCAGGGCGATGCTGGCTGGGAGGCTGCACAGCCTGCTCAGGCTGCCCTGGCGGGAGTGGGCCGTGCAGGGCCATCGACACCCCAGGAGAAGGCAGAGGGGCCACTGTTCAGCCAGGGAAGATAGATGCCCACTGCACCCTGGTGCCGAAGGTGACCAAATGTTTTCATTTCTATCAGTTTGAAGAATGAAAGCGGGAGATGGTAGCAAATGGAAATCCCGCTGGAGACTGGAGAATCAGGAATTTAAAAATGGAAGTACACAGACTTGTTCTTGACTCATTTTAAACTTCTCTCTTTGCATACATGTGCATCGAGACTTTTTTAAAGGAGTAGATGGAAATGCATTTGTAGGACTGCAGGTATAGCTCAGCAGTAAAGTACTTGCTTAGCACTGAATCCTGGATTTAATTCCTAGTGCTAATAAATAAATAAATAGGAAATGCATTTATAAGATGTTTATGTTTTCATGGTGGTAAACATTTGGAAAATAATTTGGACAAATTATAAAAGTTGAAATATGTGAAGTCCTTGATCCTGGTTTTAAGAGAAGGAAAAACTATTAATTTATTAAGAACTCCCATCCAGAAGTTCAGTGTGAGATTTTCTTTCCATTGCAATTAAAAAACAGACGCGTTTCCACTCGGAGTGGGCTTGTTTACATTTTTCAAATTCACTGTAAAAATTACAGCTAGAGTGAACCCAGCGTTAGAATACTGTGTGACCTATAGAAAAGTGAACAGAGACAAATAAATAATCCCTGTTCTCTGTCATATTAAGCACTGTAGTGTTTTCCAGATAGTTGTGATTACACTGGCCATATAGTTTTGTGCTGTGAGTTTAGTCATGTCACTGAATTGTTAATGTTTTGTTTATATTCTTTCTACGCATACTTTTGTATCATGGGGATATACTACACTCCAATATTTTCTTCCTTTTAAAGGAAAAACTGCCACACTCTCTGCAGACTAGTTCTTTTATAGGTTGTAAATCACTCATTTCTAGCAAATCCTCATATGAATTTGTGAGTAGTGTCCTCTCTCTTTGAACCAGGAACACAGGCCAACACCAGCTTCTCTGACTGGAGTCTAAATTTTGGTGTCTGTTGTGGTGGCACACATTTGTGATGCCAGCCCTCAGGAGGCTGAGGCAGGATGATCGATGTGAGTTTAAGGCTAGCTTGAACCACACAGTGAGACCCTGTCTATAAATACACCAATAAGTTTATTTTGGAAGAAAAAAAATAAATTTGTTTTGGAGTCTGGAGATCAACTTGGATACATACCGAATGAGTGTGGTTATTGCATTTTTACTGCAAACCTTTTGATGTGGCAGTTAGTCTGCCAGGCTTAGTCTTGAAGTCATGAAAGTGGACGTAATTGTGTGTTTAAAATACAGAAAAACAAAACCAAAAACACCTCAAAAACATCAGGACCCCTGGCACCCACTTAAATTGAAATGAATACATGTCTAAAAGCTGGTAAGAAGCCGAGGACATAGCTCAGCAGCATAAGCACCTGTTTGGCAAGCACAAGGTCCTAAGTTCAATTCCCAGTACCAAAACAAAACAAAACAAAACAAAACAAAACAGATTAGAAATGAAACGGAAAAACCCACATGGGCGTGCCGCGGTCCAGTTTTGCTTTCTCTGGAGCTGGCCACTGCCTCACAGCATTACTGGGCTGTTCCTCGCCCACTCTGATTTTCGATGCTTGTTTGAAATGAGGCAAGGTGAACCCTGGAGGGCAAAGGCATGGACATGGATTAGGTCCCACTGTCACACTGCTGCCCCCTTACCTAGCTGCCCATGCCCGCTGATCTTTATTGCTTTCGCTTGTAACAGCAAAGCATTTCTGTGCAGAAGTGTCCGACAGTATACAGAGACATCCTGGAGAGACTGTTTCCTGTGGTCTGAGTCAGGGACATCTGTGTAGGTCTTAGGGACCATTCTTCTGGACTTTTCCTAGAAATGTTAGCATTATAAATTTTTTTTTGTCTTTTTCCTTTTTATCGGTACCAGGGATCGAACTCACGACTGCCTGCTTGCAAGGCAGGCACTTATGCCGCTGAGCTAAATCCCCAGCCCCAGCATTATAAATTTAATGTGCGTTCTGCAACCTTCTTTTCTTGCTGAGAATACATCTTATACCTACAGCCCTCATTTTTTAAGGCCATGTAAGACTACACTGAATAGATAGATACACTGCAGTTTGAGGAAGTTTATTGACAGGAATCTTTTGCTGAGTACTCATTTTGTGTTATAAATACAGTCCAGATACATTCTTACAGGATTCGCTGCAAAGCTGACTTCCACAGTAGGAATTACAAGAGGTTACTTAGTTTAATAACAGAAAGATCTTTATTTTTTATTTTTCCTTCAGTGCTAGGCAGGGAATCTAGGGCTATATTAGGCAAGTGCTCTACCACTGAGCTATATCCCCAGCCTAGGAAAAAGCTGTTTTTAAAATTTTATGAATGGCTTCTGAAAAAAAAAAAAAAAAAAAGCCTTTGGGCTTTAAAAGCCTCCCTGTTACTCAATTCATGTGTAGCTCATGTGGTGTCAGGAGAAGAAGCCTGGGAGCACACGATTGTTCTGCAGCGCCATGATGTCTAGCACTGTGATGGGCATAGCATAGGGAGTAAATATTTGTTGAATTAACTTCATTCATTGTCAAGAAATTAAAGGCAAGAATTCTTCTCGAGGTGCTGTTTATGAGTAGGATGCCTTTAAGGGCAATTTTAATGGTAACTTCAGTGATGCGATGGCTGTTAGTCTGTGGATGCTATCTGAAAGCTAATTTCTTTAGAACAATTACTCTATCCATGTCTGTGATTATGAAAGATGCATACTTAGTAGGTGGCATGTAAATTATAGAGGAACCAAAAATCAGACAGTCAATGGAAAACTCAGAAGAAAAGAAATCACCTTACCTGGGGACACTGTCCCTCCCTCACCCCGGCAGGTGGACCCTGGGAGAGGCTTCTGAGCTCCCTGTACTGGGTGAATATTCGATTACCCCAATAGCTGCTCCCTTCTGGGCTGGGAGGTTGCTTGGCCCTGGACCCAGCAATGCCCTGATGGAGCCTTGGCTCATCGTCTTGTCTCCCTCCCCAGTTCTCTTCGCCATGAAGGAGGATAATGAGAAGGTGCCTACTTTGCTAACGGACTACATTTTAAAAGGTGAGCATAGCCGTGAGCTTCCTGGTGTAGTGTGGAGCTAGGGGCTGCAGCTCCAGTACGGGGTGGGGACAGCGAGTGGATGTCAGCGGGGCCTCGCGGGAATGAGTGAGTGTTGCCAACAGGCCCGAGAATGTTCTCTCACCCTGAGTCACCCATGTGACTCCGGCTGTGGGGCAGGAGACCAACAAAGGGCGCCCTGTGAAGGTCCTGTGGACTTGGGGCTATGTAATAATTAGCTGAGAAAATCAAGCCTGAAAAAGAAATGCACTTGAAAATGGATTCATGGTTAGATTTGTCCTTTCATAACTTTTTAAAAACCTTTTATTATGACTCACGAATCAGTGCCACCATCCTTAATTATGACGTCTTATTTCATTGCATTCCTACCCAACTTCTCCATTATTTGTTTTTTAATTTAATTTAGTTTTTTTTTTTTTGTCTTTGTTCTTTTGAGGTAGGGTCTCACTATGCAGTTCAGGCCAGTCTTGAGCTCACCTTACAGGCTGGCCTTGAACTTGCAGTGATCATCCTGCCTCAGCTTCCTGAGTACTGGGATTACAGGTGCACCCCACCACACCGGGTTCCCCTATGTTATTGTGAAGCAAATCTCTATCATGTTTGTTAGCCATAAATATTTCAGTATGCATTTCTAAAGCGTAAGAATTCTCTAGAAAAAGATAGCAGTAATACCATTATCTCAACTTCAAAAAAAAAAAAGTAAGCTTCTTTTTTTTTTCTTCGTTTTTGTGGTTTTGAAAATTGAACTTCACCCTGAAGTTCATCCTCCACCCAGTTCATTTTTTGTTTTGAGACAGAGTCATACTAATTTGCTGAATTTCCCAGTCTAGGCTCTAATTTGCAATCCCCTTGCCTCAGCCTCCCAAAGTGCTGGGCTTATTGTTATGTGCCACCATGTCTGTCCCCCAGTTCTTTTTATTTTGGATTTTGAGACAGGGTGTCACTAAGAGGCTAAGTTGCCCAGGCTGGGCTAGAACTTGACATTCTTCTGCCTCAGCCTCTCAGAGTGCTGGGATGATAGGTGTGTGCTACCATCCCTGGCTAAAACTAAGAGGTTTTTGGTTTTTTTTTTTTTTTTTTTGTCTTTTTCCTTGTTATCGGTACCGAGGATCGAACTCACGACTGCCTGCTTTCAAGGCAGGCACTTATGCCGCTGAGCTAAACCCCCAGCCCCTAACTATCATGAATCAGTCGATCAGTGTTCAGATTTCCCTAATTTTCCCATAAAATATTTTTCAGGACTTGTTTGAATTGAGATCTAACGAAAGCCCATGTTATAAACTGATAGCATATCTCCTGGGGTCTCTCCTAGTACAGCTTCCATTTTCTTCTCTTCCACATTCTGTCAGATTTTTTTGTTGGAGAAACTAGGTTATTTGTCCTATAGAATTTCTTCATCCTGAATCTTTCCTGATTGCAGCCCCAAGGTACCATTTAATATGCTCTTTCATCTCCAAGGACAGATAGAATGAGATTCGAACAGATTCAGCCTCAGATCTTTAGATAGGCACTACATTTTCAGGGTTGTAGATTTCCATAGGAAACCTTGTCTGCTTGTGTGTGTGTGTGTGTGTGTGTGTGTGTGTGTGTGTGTGTGTGTGTGTTTGTAGCCATTGATGATCATTCATTATCTGGATCCATTATTTGATTAGCTTTTACTCTACTTGTTCACAAAACTAGTTTCAGAAAGCTTGTGGAGTAAACCCTGAGCTGTACCCTTTCTGGAAACAGCAGAAAGAGGAATCTTAAATTTGAGCAGGAAGAATTTAGTCGAAACAGGAAGAACTTGTGGCTTGGCTTCTCCTCCTCCCCCTCCATCTCCTCCATCTTCTGCCATGCTGCAGACCAATCCCAGGGCGCATGCGCGGGAGACGAGCTGCTACTGAGCTACATCCCCGGTCAGGAACTTGTGACTCTTAAAGACTGGCAAGGAGTGGCAGTGTTCTTAAAGGAGGTGGTTAGAAATAGGTTACCAGAGTTTGCTAGTGGAGGGCCAGACTTAACGCTCATGATTCTCTGCAATGTCAATGACTTTATAAAAGTAGTTAATATTTACCAGGTGCCCCTGTGTGCTTCTCAGCAACCCTGTGGGGTGCCCAGGGGCACTGTGCTGTGGAGCTGAGGATACAGGAGTGAAGAGATCGACTCATTTCTCTAGGGTCATAGAATTAGCAATGGCAGGTCAGGATTTGACCAGGGCGGATGGGCCCTGGAGACCACATGCTTAATCTTGACACCAAACATCCGCCTGCTGCCACCCTTGGAAGACACCCAACTATAGCCACACCTCGTTCTCAGGGACCATTTTCTGCTAGGAGCCGCTGTGACACCGCAGTGCCTGACCCTCCCCCCTGTCCCCCTCTTCTCGTTGCAGTGCTCTGTCCCACCTAAACTTGCCTTTGGAGCAGCCTGGCTTCGGGAGGTCACTGAGCAGGAGTCACTCCACCACAGGGACTGCATGACACCACGTAACCTCCGACGTGTATTTAAACGTGTATAGCCTAACCGGGATTAAACATGAGCAATCGCGCGGGATCCTCTGCTGTTGGCTTCTAGTGCTAGTAATCATTGGGTGCATGATGGGGGCGCAGGGTGGGCGACAGCCTCCTCTCCACCTGTGTCAGGGAAGGCGCTGTTCTCACCTCTCATTATGTAGTCTGGCTCCAGCCCTCAAAAGCTTATACTCTTCTGACTAATTTTGAAATAAACCTTCATTTAATTAATATTCTTCATGCGTTTTGGTGTGTGGTGTCCACTGTTCCTCTATCCCGGACCCCCTCAAGGAGGCTGCATGGCTGCCTTCCCAGGTGGTTTTGTGGTTCTGGCAGGTAGCACAGTGCTCGTGTCAGGGACTGTGCCCTGCTGTGGGCTGCGGTGGCATCGTGACATGAGGTGGAGCTGCATAAGTCCAGACGGAAGAAGGAGCTTGGCCTACAGACTCTGCACTGTGTGTTTCAGAAACAAGTGCCCTGAAGGGGTTAGGGGACAGGGCGTACAGATGGAAAGTGAGCCCCAAGGAGGAGCCATACAGCTGCAGTGCCTTTGGTCAGGGTGGCCAGGTTGGCTCCTGGAGGCCTTGGAGTTCAATGGCTAGGGGGAGTCAGCTCTGCCCAGCTTTCCCAACAGGGGGCGTCATGGCTTTGTTCCTGTGCTGAGAGACATCAGTGCTTCTGTCTGCCTCGGGGACCTCTGGGAACAGCACCTGTGACTTCGCACGTCCCCCCTGCAGTCTTTGCTCCTACATGTCATCCCTGACATGGACAGCAAGCAGCTGTGAGCCCTGACCAACCAGGAGCAAAAGCTGTCCCTGTATTTCGGATGCTGGTTCAGCCTCACCGCAGCCTGAATTCGCCCAGCCGTGTCTTCTAGCTTGAATGATCTTAACCCTACCAGTTACCAAGAGTTACTGCCTACCACTGTACACGCTCGCTGTCTTATATCACAGACACCTGCTTCAGTATTATCGAGGTTTTCCAGAGGAGAGCAGCAGGAATCCTCGGCAGCTTCCCAAGGCAGCACGGGTGGCAGTAGAGACTGACTGGCACTTAGGTCTCTTATCCAAGACTTTGACCCATTCCTAGGCGTGTAGGAGCCTAGTTCTTTAACGGAGCATTTAGGTCTCCCAGGTATGTGGTAAATCATACTTAAATGACCATAAGATACCCATGAAAATCCTCAGGGTCAGCACATTGGCATAAATATTAGTCCCTTGATGAAAAGGGACGAGTTCAATTCTGTACCTTCTGGGCACTGAGCTAAAGATGCAAGGGTGACTGGTGAGCGGGGTCACTGGCAGATTTAATGTTGTGCCATCCGTGGGGTTTTTCACTCGTCTCAGCAGAGAAGATGCAGTGAATCCCCAGAATTTTGCTTCTTGCCTTGGATTTGTGAGATCTGGGTCAGCTGCTTGTTTCCCCCAATTTACCCTGCCGGCGGGTGTCTGAGGCCGTGGAGACAAGCTAATCAAAACTGCTGGCAGTTAAAAATAAATCTCAAGTGTTAGGTACACACTCAGTCCAGGGGCAGCTGAATGAGAAAGGGAGGAATGGGTCCACATCAGGAGTTTGGAAGGGATATGAATCCATTCCTGGGGTTCTACATTGCCCTTCCCACCATCCTCACTATTCAAAGTGTGGTACCCAGCAGCGTGGTCCACACCTAGGAGCTGGTTAGCACAGAATTGCAGGCAGGGGACTTGGAGAGCTCATGTCCACAAAGCATCCTTTAGCTAGGTTAGAGGTCAGCTTGGCTGGCAGGATCGTTAACTAAGTTTCCTGTTAATTAAAGTGTTCGTTCAACCTAGCTTCATCAGGCTCTGGCAAGAAAACTCCACTATGCAGCCACAAGCCAGCCTTTATTAATGTAGAGCTGAAACAAATGCTCACAGGCACAGACCATTTTCCCAGTGAAATATCCATTCCTGTCTATTGCAGGATGGCAAAGCAGATGTGTCTTTTGGAAAGGAAATCCCAAAGGAAGGCTTTGTGGCTCTGCAGTTTACGGGACAAATACGATTCTTAAAATTTAATAACCCCTTTCCAGACTCACTGGCTGAAGTATAATGATCATCATGTAGTCAGAGAAGACATGGAGACGCTCCATAAGCGGGCACTGCCCCTCCTGGTTTTGTCGAGGTGGTGCTGAGGACTGCATGTGCTTGCACGTGCTTTGTGTGTGGTTTACCACTGAGTCACATCCGCAGCTCCTACCCAGCTGTTTCAGGATGAATTGAGTTGTAACCCAGATCCTCATGGACTTGGCTGAGTCCATTCCAGGAGCATTTCTGAGCATCCACTAGGCCCTAGGCTCCTACCACAGCTACGTCACAGAGGTCACCACAGGTCAAAAGCACAGAGCGTTTTGCTTTCCATGTGGCAGAGGCAGGAGATAGGGACAGGCAGCATCAGCCTCCCAGAAGCCGGGAGAGGTCCGTTTTACCGCCACTCCAGCCTTGTGATTAGTGTGCGTTGAGAGGGCAGTAATTCCATGCTATTCTTAGAGAAGAGACATTCTGGTTCTTGCTAGTGCCTGCTTATTTATTTCCTTAAGAGGGTAACAAAATAGTCATTCGGGTTTCTGTCTGGACCTGGGGTCTTCTCTCCTTTCAGGAGAGAGGGGAAGGTAAGCCTGCTGACCTGGAAGACGTGTTGGCCTCCAAATGCCTTTCTTCTCAAAGAACAATGAGCCAACTCAGCCCACAGCCCAGCAGCCCCAAGCGCCGCCCAAGCCCTCATGCATATTCATCTTTGCTTCAAAGAGCACAGCGTGGAATATGCAGATTGGCCAGGACCTGGTTGGCATTTTGATAATAGCGTTGTAAGAAAAAAACCCCAGGGACACAGGCACGTGTAGTGTCTCTTTCCTTCACCCTGTGTACTGCCCTGCACTCTCTCTCCCACTCTTTCCTGCTGGAGAAAAAGCAAATGAATTACAGAACCAAAGAAGAGAGTGAACAGAGGACCAGGTGTTTGCATTCGAGTCCGCTGGATTTCCACTTCATCCTTTCTCCCCATCCCCTTTGAATAGAATTGTTTTGCTCCTTTCCTACCAGAGTTGCTGGGTCTGAGAATGCCCTGTGACCTTGGGCCTGTCCTCTGCTCTGCATTGGCTGCCCCCTTTCGGGCATCCATTCTGTGCCATCTCCAGGGATGGGCCCCTACCCTTTGTCCTGCCTCCGCCTTTACCTTTTGCCTTTACTCTCAGCAGTTAAGTCTAAAAACCTAAGAACCAGGCCCTGCTCTTGGAGTGAATGAAAAGGAGTCCCCTACATACACAGGCCAGAAAGAGAAGGCCGGGGTCCGCCGTTCTCACTGATAGCGTTGCACTGGGTGCTGCCTGACAGGCTCAGTTTCTTTTTTTTTTTTTTTTTACCGAGGCAGAGTTTTGAGTTTTATTGTCACCGTGCTGCTCAGGCCTTGACAGCAAACTTGCGCAGAGGATACAGCCGCTCCTTCCGCTGCTGCTTCTTCGTCTTCAGGTTCTCCTCATGCTTGTTGAGCCGGCTCAGTTTCTATTCCACTGCACCACTGCCAGCTGCACTTTCGTGGCCCAGACCTTTATCTCAGGTTGCATTTGCTCCTCTGAAGCTCAGCTTTCTGATGCTCTTGGAGCTGAGCTCCTTGGAAAGTGCACAGAGCAATTCCTTAAGTTCAGAGGTCCTCAGTCCTGTCCTTTCCCTATAGGAGGGATGCTCAGCAGGAGACCACATCTCACACCTTTGAGTGCTTTTCACTCAGAAGCCTTACAGGGAACAAACAAGGCAGGTGCAGGTGGTGTCCCCACCTCAGACTTGTGCTGAGAAAGGAATCTCTGCCCTGGACTCCAAAGGATGATCCTTCCTTGAACCAAAGTTTAGAGGAGTTTATTATCTCATAAGGCCTTTGCCTTGGGTTCAATTCCAGCTGCACTACATATTAAGCCAGCTCTATATCCTCATTAAATCCTGCCCAGTGGTAGCCCAGGGAATCTGGGCTGCTGATCCTGGAACCAAGGATCCCTGGTGCACCTGTGCAAAGGGACAAAGCAGAGGCAGGGCTGGCTGTTACCCTGATTCTCCAGCAGGCTCTCTCCTGGAAGTAGAGGGTGAGAGATGGTGTGAAGTCAAATTTATTTTTGAGTTTGGAGAATGCAGTTTTCACAGGCATGGAGACGGGGAGAGCAGAGGAAGGGAAACACACAGACCACCCCAGAATCACTCAGGGAACTGCTCAGGCCTTGAGACACGGGTGCAAAAGTGAGGATTAATCCAAGCAGCACGTGGAAGGCTTAAGGGCTGCCTAGAGGGCTGGGTGCACAGGTTACAGGAGCCACGAAGACCTCGTCACAGCCCGCAGTGCTCTCTCTGCTTGTGCTGTTTGCAGCAGGCGGATCCCAGGTTGGGAGCAGAAGCTGGAGGAACTGTGGCCTCTGTGCAGCAATCTGGCTTTCTTGGCCTGGAAGGCAGTGGGCAGTATGAGGTAAAGAGGACAATCAGTGCTGTGCTGGCGCTGGGGGTCCTCTCTGTGTGGCTGAGTCAGATGTACTGACCCTCAGTGCTCTATCAGGATGAGGAAATGATTTTTTCACATTATATTTGAATTGCTAAGATAGGCAAGGAGGGGGGCCATACTGACAGCCTTGAGTATCTTCAGCTCAGCTACACTGCAGGTCCTCTTGTGCAATCAGACTCTGTTAAGATGGGGCCTCAGAATCTCAGGGACACTATTACAAATGAACCTACCTGGCCCCGGAGCTAGAAGACTCTGAATTAGTAAGTTGAAAATAGAACTAGGGTTCTTGCGACTCCAAACACTTTTCAGCAATTCTTTTTTCCCTGCAAAAGGCTTTATTTTCTTTTGTTCCAAGATTTGGGAGGGGGCTCCAAAGAGGTTTAAAAAAAACCTGCCTAGTGTCTGGAGGGAGAGGGCTGGGCCAAAGCCTGATGCCAGGTGATGCAGGAGCCGTTCAGAGGACGCCAGTCTCCAGGACCTCCTAGTCCTCTTTAAGGGGGAGCCTTGTGAAAGGTACTCGCCCTGCCAGTCTGTGGAGGTTAGTGAGGCGATCGCCTATCTTCTTGAGCTTCACCTCCTCATCTAGGAAGTGATTCCCCAGGAAATCACAGACATGGGGTCTGTCTTGGCAGAGCTCAAGGCATGAAGATCCAGAAGAGCTCTGTTCAGGTTTTTCTGCAGGGTCAGGGCAGCTTCCATGGCACCCAGGGTTTTACCTGCTCATCTTCACAAGGCTTCTGTGCATCTTGGAAGAGAGCATGGCTGCTGTGCTGGTTTTGTGTCTTCAGGAGACGTTTGGCACCCTCGAGTTTTTCCTTGGCCAGCTCACGGAAGAAATGGCCCATGCCTGCCAGAGCCACATCATCGCTGTCAAAGTAGAGGCCCAGAGAGAGGCAGGTGTAGGAGGCCTTCAGGTGCAGGTTCACTAAGCAGTGGACGGTGGACTGCAGCCTCCGCCTTTGGGGAGTACTTCTGATGAATCTGAGAGGTCATGGCTGATCAGCAGTAAGGAGCCATCCACAAAAGAAGTCCCCCCAGCCCAGGGTTTCCATTGGAACACTGTTGAAGCAAGAGACAGGTCATGGGACTCCTTTTTTTTTTTTTTTTTAATCTTCCGTCCACCTTCCAGGTACAAATTTTGGGACCATCTGATTCTTGACCATCTCCTCCTTCCAGAATGGGCCAACACCGTTCTTTTGTGGGCTTGGACAGCTGAGCTAAGCAGCGTCCACAGAACACGCTGACCTCCACAGCCCTGGAGTTCCTCAGACTACAACCCAAGGGGTCGAACCTAGAGAAGGGAAAGAAAGCAGGAAACCTAGACAACATCTTGGTCCCCTAAACCCCTCAGTGAAAGCTGCTTAGATGGTCTTCGTGTGTAAGGGGAGGCCACTGGTAGAGTCTCAACCAAAAGGGGCAGAACCCTGCACCCTTCCTTTCTGATCAAAGAACTCCCGGAGGCTTGCAGGGGCACAGATCCTGCCTTAAATGAATTCGATAGAATACAAATTTTGCAGTACTCAGACAACCACCCAAAAATTCACTTGAAATAATAGACAACTATGAGAGATATACACCTGACGTGAGCCCTCTGAATAAAACATCCAAAACCCAAACAAAATGAAAAGCTATAATGAGATGCACACGACTGAAGGGAATTGTCTTAAATGGCTGATTGTAATGAGATGTACATAAATTGTAAAGCTTGTAATGAAATGAAAAAAATCATATTCTTGCCTGATAATACTGGGTGTAATATCTACACCTGAAATAAGTCATCGCAGTGCACTGAGTGTAATGAGATGCACATAATTTTAAAGAGCGTAATGAGATGAAAAATAAATCAAACACTTGTCTTAAAATGAAAGATGCACAAAGATGCACACACCTGAAGGGCATTGTCCTAAATGGGTTCAACTTAATGAGATGCATTAATTTGCAAAGAGGCTAAATGAGATTGGCCCAGAGAGAGGCTGAGGAATCGAAAAGTGTGAGATACACTGGGAAGTGGTATCGTAAACCTGGCTTCATCTGTGGGCTGGAAATAGGATGCTGAAGTGGAAATGCAGTTCAGGTTCTGTCTGCCGGTCCTCGGTCCCTATGGCTTGGCCCGTGATGCTGTGCAAAGGTGAATTACTCTTTGACCCCAGGTTGATGCCAGCATACAGTAGTAGTTTGCATGGAAAAAGAAATTAGGAGAGGCTGTGAAGCAAAGAGCTGCAAGAGGCACTGAAGGCTCTCATCTGTGAGCCTGTTCCAGGGGAAAACACTGGTTGGAGGGCTAAGATACACAGAGCAACAACAAACCTGGTGCCTCAAGACTCATGATTGCTTCTAGAGCCCAGCCAGGCAGTCAACACAGGAGGGAGGGTCTCTAGAACATTACGTACAGGTTCACATTGCAGTGCAAGGTGGTAGAATCTTCATTTCCATGAATGTATTCTGTCCAATACTTTTTTTTCACAGCAGAGCGCTCTTTTACTATATTTTGCTCTCTTCTCTTCTCTTCTCTTCTCTTCTCTTCTCTTCTCTTCTCTTCTCTTTCTCCTCTCCTCCCCCCTGCCTCTTCTCTCCTCTCTCTCTCTCTCTCTCTCTCTCTCTCTCTCCCTCTCTCCCTCTCTCTCTCTCTCATTCTTGCTCTGTAGTCCAAGATGGCCTCGAACACACAGTACTCAGCCGTCTGAGTGCTGAGATGATGGGTGTGCACCACCACATCCTGTATACTTTTTCTTTTTTTGGTGCGGGGGATCGAACTCATGACTGCACGCTTGCAAGGCAGGTGCTTATGCTGCTGAGCTAAATCCCCAGCCCTACTTTTTCATTCTTCATGAAGTCATTGATTTAATGTTCTTTAAAACAACCACTTAGCTGCTGAAAAGGGAAAAGGATGGAGTGGGAAGTAAAACCACCAACTGGCTAACCAATAGGGTGAGCCCCTTCATAAGTGGCAGCTGACCCTTGGCCTCAGTGCTGGGGGACCACAGGGATGGCCAGTGTCACAACCTGGAAGCTTCCCTGAGTCAGAAGCAACGATTCAACTACAATGGGGCCATGTGGGTTACAGACCCCAAGTTGCCTGATTTCTCAAGACCAGGAATCTGTGTGTGTGTGTGTGTGTGTGTGCACGCGCGCGCATGCGTGTACGTGTGCTCATACGCATGCGCTCACAGGCAATCTTTCAATAAATGATGGCATAAAAAATTTAACAACTGATGGTCCAGAGAAAACATATCTACCAGCAGAATTTTAACCCGTCTGTCACACCTGAGAATCTCTCATTTGTAACTGGGAGTGATTGAATTTGAGATCTCGGGTCTAACCATTACTGGGGACATCACAGGCCACCTTCAGGCTGGTCTTCTAAGATGTAAACCCCACACCAAAGGCAAGAGCTCTATTGATCACAATTGTACCCTTGATGTCTGTAACAGTGCTTGGGACAGAGTGGGACTTACAAGGAGTGAGATAGAACAGGCGCAGGACAGCGGTCACTGCCTCATGGGCCCCATGCACACAAGGCAGAGGCAGGGGACACAAAACCCGGGAAATATCTGAAACAAAGTTCAATAGGTTTCTTTTGCCTAAGAGCCTTTAACATTCTGCGGTGCGTTATGAAACTCTACTAGCAAGGTACAGCTAGCTCTACAGTACTAGGAAGTTGGGCCACTGAACTTCGTTCCCTTGGAAACACTGCTTTAAAGATTGGGTGCTAAGCATCTAACGCACTGTCTCCTTGAGGAGCTTGAACTTTTCCATCTTTCCGAGGAGAAAAGGTCCCTGCTTGGGGTGATGGTAGGGCTGGGCTCCGTGAGAACAGTAACATGGGGAACCCCTCCTCGGAGCTGCTTGGGCCCACTCATGTGACGGCCTCTTTCCCCGTCCTCAGCCTGGCTCCAGGGGACCCACAGATGTGTGTCCATTCTGCAGCCTTCACCATTGGGGACAGGAATTCCCCTCCTGCTCCACAGATGCTCTGGACAGCTCAGCAACATGGCCAGGGAAGGAAAGCTCCAGGCTGAGGCTGACAAGAAAGCTCCTCACGGGCTCGGGGAGATGAGCTGCCCAACAACTCCAGGGAACTCAGTGCTGGGCCCCAGGAGTATAAGGCAGCTTCCCCTTCTCACTCATGCACAAGGCAGACACAGCCCAGGGGTCAAAGTGAATCAAGAGCGCACCTCCACTGGGTTGCCGGGACCTTTCACCTGGCCCAAGGGGCCGCATGAATGCTGAGCTGAAGTGTCGTGGTGGAACCAGCTTGGATAGAGTAACACCCCGGGTGGGGGCATTAGGAGGAAGATGGGGAACCCACAGGCCTTGGAGGGAGGTGGCCCCAGGGAACTCCCACCTGCAGTAGCGGGGAGTGCCAGGAGGTGGCAGTGTGGAGCTTTCCTCTTTGTTTTAGAGTTAGGCGCAAGCAAGGTAAATGTGTTAAACTTGCCCATTTTCCTTCCCAGACAAATGGGCTGCCTCCAAAGCCCTCTCTAGGGGAGACACCTTAATGGAGTGGACGCTGAGGTCTCCAGATTCTGTACGGCCCAGGATCCCACTGAAGAAGGAAAGGACCCGTACAGCTGCCACAGACACAGAGTTGCGCACCAGGGTCATGGTAGGTAATAAGATTTACTGAAACTTCTCGGCCACATTCAGTACCGGGATGGTGGATACATCGGAAGGAGGTTGTATAACAGTAGGCGGGGCTGGAGGGAGAGATGGGGGCACCTATAAGAGGGGTGCCCGTGCGGAGTGGGGGTGCTGCTGACGTGGTGAGTGGGATAGGGTGTGTGTGTGTCCGTGTGTGTCTGTCTACATTTTAACAAGAAAAATGAACCAGAAGAAGAAATGTATTTTATCCCACTGCACGTTGCAAAGTCTCACGCCAAAAAAGTTAGACTTTCCTCTACCTATGGCATCAAAAGGGAGTAAAAAAATGATTGGATCACCCAGATTATAAATAAGGTTATTTGTTTGTCAAAAATCCCTATTAAAACATTAAATATCAGCTCTTTTGGGGGGAGAAATACATTCATTTCAGGGAGACCTCAGGAAAGCGACTATCCTTTTGCTCCGCCCCCTCCAGTAGAGGAGGGGAAGCCCCAGAGGGCCCTGAGGTCCCCTCCAGTTGAGCTAGGTAGCCACTCACATCATGCCACTGAAGGAGATGGCCAATGCACAATTTACAAATGAAACCGCATGTCCGTCAAATTAAATCCAGTCGGAAACACATGTCATCAGTCTTGTCGTTCACAGCCATAGGGCAGGAGGAAGCGGGAGGAGAGGGTGCCCACGATGGGAGCCGGGAAGCTGGGCTGGGAGAAGGTGCCTGAGGGCAGATGGAAAGCCTCGTCCTCCCAGGAGCTCCGGGTCCTCCAGCGCGGTGTGCAGTGCGAGCGTGCGGGACAGGAGGTGGGCAGGGTGGGCACCTCTGTGGGCTCTCGAGGGCCATCCCTCTCTGCCATTTTGAATGCTGATGAGAAGGAGGAGGCAGTGCCTTCTCCAAACTCTGGCTTCCACCAGCTGCTGCTTCTTTCCCATGCTTCTCCTGCCTTCTCTGATGGGTACCACGAAGTGAGAGGCTGCAGGCTGACAGCGTCAGCCAGCCGGGCGCAGGGAAGGAGCCAGATGGCCTGCAGGGTGGGAAGATTCCAAGTCGCTCTGCCACCACTCTCCGAGGGTCTGCGGAGGTCCTGGAACACCCAAGCAGCTTCATCTGAGGCGGGGGACATCTAGGGTTATGACACCATTGTCCTGCTGTGATAGGAACTGAGTTCTGTGACCACCTAGGGACAGCTATGGTCCCAAAGTCACCTTGATATGGCTCCCAGTCCAGGTGCTGCCATCTCCTTGGCTCCTGGAGCTGACCCAGATGAGGAAACTCTTTTAGCCTCTTACAGATTGAGCCCAATAGCCAACAATGCATTTCCAGGAGAAAGAAAGAGGCCCTACTCCACGCTCTCCAAGTCCGTAGCTGTTGTGCCCATGGATGGGTCCTGGGCTGAGCTGGAGCCCCGTGGAGTCCAGGTCCTGCTCCAGTCTGCAAGACCTGCTTAGGGCCCTCCCCCTCCAACAGCCACTGATCATGTTTGGGGGACCTCTGCTGCCCTTGAGTGTCTCTTAAAGGAGCAGAGATGCTTGGGGGAAGGGGATTGTCACCCTCCCCTCTCGAGTCCTCCCTCACCAAAAGCCTACTCTGCAAACAACACCAATTCACCTTGCAACTCAGGGTTTGTACACAGTCAAGTCCTTCCAGGGGGAGGTGCCCACTGGTGCCATCCATCCTCTCGGATCGGGTAAACCCAGTCTCAGTCCTGCTTCCCACAGAGGTTGCTTGATGGCTCTGCCAGTGGAGTCCGCTCCAGTTCTAGGGAAGCAGGCTGGGTGCTTGTTGAAGCCTGGCGGTCGGGGAGGAACAGGGTGTCTCCTCTGTATTTCCTTGAGCTACTGATTTGGGGAGGCGAGGGCTCAGCTTCCTCAGCGCTGCCTGGCTGTGCCCTCCTTCCCCCGCCCCAAACCCTCCCGACGCCAATCCTCTCCTGCCCTGGAGATCAGCGCCAGTGGGCTGTGACTACTCCAGGGAGTCACTGTGTTCCAAGCCCAGGTCACTGACATTTGTCGTTTGCAGCTCATCGGCCTCCTCCTCAAGGTCCTCTTCCTCCTCCTCTTCCTCCATCTCATCCTCATCCTCTTCTTCTGTCCCATCCAGAGAGTCATCGTGTGCAGCCATCATAGCCTGCTGCATGGCCATGGTGGCATTGTCTGAGGACAAGGACTGCAGGTTGTCCAAATTGATGGAACCTGCATGAGAGAGGACAAGGGTCACAAACACGCAGCGGCCGTCATAGGCCCAGCGGCCTCCTAGGTCAAACGGAGAGGGTCATACGGTCATAGGGTGGTGAGCTCCTTATGTCCAAGAGTGCCCAACTCTAAAGTAGGCCATTCTCGCCCTGGGGAGTCTCCCACCACTCCCTCCTCAGCCACTTCCTGTCCCCACACCAAGCAGCAGCACCTTAGGCCGCCCGGTAGCATCTCCTGCACACATACAAGGAGTGACAGAGAGAGCGAGCGAGCCTTTAAACGAAGAAAAACTTATTACAGTAAGAGACACATTGCCAAGAAGGATGAGGTAAGCGCGTGTGAAACAAGGAAGTCTTCTGAGAGGGATTAATGGCCTGGTGTCTTTTACGGTAATGAATTTTTAAATTTAAGCATTAGATGGAGTTGTGATCGCCTCCCCTCGATCAAACATTTACGGTAACTTCTGTCAAACAAAAACGTTACTATGGGTCCATCAACCTTATTCACCAGATGACTTCTTGCTCTTCCCCAAAGTCAAAAAGACCACGAAAGGTAAATGTTTTGAACTGATACAGGATGTTGAAGTACACGCACCAGTGCAACTAAAGACCTGAAAGGGGACTCCGGGATGGCTCAGGACTGCCGGAGTGTGTTCCAAGGGAGGGGAAGTTTTTAAAGGCAGCTTAATAACCATGTGTCTTTTGCTGTAAGAAACTTTTAAAAACTTAAACATTCACCATAGTTTTAGATCACACCTCACAGGTGAAGAAGCACTTTTGACTTTTTAAGAATTCAGATGTCACTCAAAGATGGAGGAAGCTGCCTCTCAGACCAGTGAGGACATTAGCTCAAGGGAACGCCAGGCTACCCAGCTGGGATTCTCTCTCGGGCCGCCCTAGCCCCAAGTCTGTTTATTTCTATTGTAGCCTAAAACATGCTGCCCCTGGTACGTGGGACCTTACACAACCACAGAGAGCCACGGACGCACGCATGCACACTCACACACCTCCTCCTGCTGCTCAAGCTGAGCTAGCTTCGCACACCCAGCCCTAAAACGTCTGACTGAACTATTCATTGTGTGCTGGGTGGCTGGCAATTAGAAGAGAGTGTGTGTGTGGGGGGGGGGGGCTGTGATGGAGAAGCTGGGAAAACCAAGCTCTTCCTGGCCTCTGTTCACAAGCCAGCTGCCTGCTTGGTATTTATAGATGGCCTCGGCCTTGGGGA
The DNA here is from genome assembly GCF_034190915.1 of Cavia porcellus. Taxonomy (NCBI): domain Eukaryota; kingdom Metazoa; phylum Chordata; class Mammalia; order Rodentia; family Caviidae; genus Cavia; species Cavia porcellus. The sequence goes on along the minus strand of NW_026947492.1, from coordinate 19,469,215 downwards.
GCAGTGTGGCACTGCCTGTGCTGAGCAGCGGGAGGTGTGGGCGTGAAGGGGGGCTCTGCTGAGCAGTCACCGACTCAGACAACCGTAGCTCTCACTCTTCTCAGAGACTGCTTGGCTTGCAAGAGGGGTACAGAGGTCTGATGGGGACCAGGGAGGGGTAACTGGACGGGACAGCTACATGGTGCTGAGTGAGGAGATGACCCTCAATCTGCTCTCCAGGAGCTCCCCACCTCCAGGTGCCCTCGGCCCAGTTCCTACCATCAGGGTTCGTCCCTGGGGTGCCGCCTTGCTGCTGCAGCACCCCCGCGGCGATGGAGTTGGGCCAGAATCTTTGGGTGGGCCGGTGCTGGGACTTGATCTTCTTGGCTTTTGGGGCAGGGTCTGGGTTGCTGGCATCGAGCATGGGCTGCAGGATGCGCCTCCGGGCATTGATGAACCTGGGGGGGAAAAGCGGTTACCTGGTCAGTTACCCTTTGGGTGATGGGGTGAGTGTTTGTAGACTTCACTGAACACAGTGGACAGCATTTCGATTTAGCAGGGACAAGGGCCTGGCTACCAAGGAGCTCATGAACCCCCCTAGGGCTCAGTCACCCCAAGTAATAAGGGAAGAACACACGTGGAGAGATCAGACAATCAAAATCAGGATGGAACAGAGGAGGGGAAGCAGGAATTCACAGGCACCAACTTCTGACTTCTCTGTAGATCTGGGGCCCTGCCTCTGGAGCCTACTCTCATCCAGCTGGACACAGGGGGAGGGGAAAACAGAGATCCTTGAGGACCGCAGCTCTCTCTGCTCCTAACTTAGCAGAACGTTTTCCTTGCAGTTTTCGGGAAAGTGGGACAGCCCAGCTGACCACTTGCTGCACCCCCAGGCACAGGCATGGGTGTTTCAGCCCATTTCTGCAGGACAGGTGGGGCTGGACTCTCAAGGCCTGCTGGGATTTTTATTCCGCCAGAAGCTTCCGCGGATGTGCCTGACATAACTGACCAGCAGAGGGCGCTAAGAAGCTGCAGATGACTCCATAGGTGCCAGTGTTGATTTTGCCGTTAGCCCAACCAGAATTGGCCTGGCAGCCAGCTGGGCTGAGACCGAAGCATGTCTGGGCATTCGATCTCTTCCCCCTGCTAGGTGTTCCTTTGCCAAGCATGTGGCCCTTGGATCTGAAAGTCCTTGGGCAGGTGATGCTAACTCACCAGTTGTTTACTTGAAGGAGTGTGAGGTTTGTCTGGGCTGCAATCTGTCTCTTCTCGTCCTCCGTGGGGTAGGGGTGCTGCAATGACAGGTGAAGGACTAATGAGTGCGCACGTGGCAGCGGGGTCCCTCTGGAGACCGTTCTGTGTCACAAGAACCGCCCTGGCCCTGTCGGCCCTAGTGGCTGGCAGCTCAAACTGTGGGACGTGTAACGCTTGTTTCTCAAAGTCAGTGGGCCCTGGGTTAGACCCAGGTTCCTCAATGCCTGTGGCCCCACATCCAGGGCACCCAGCTGCTAGGCCAGCTTCCCGGTGGGCCCCGAAGGCAGCAGCCTCAGGACAGCTTCCGGGGTGCTTCTGGGTCCTTCTCACTTGACCCAGCAGGTGGACAGGCCTTCCCTGCGCTAGGATTTACAGGGGGCTCCAGGGCCCGAAGAAGGTGGTAGGAGGGGTGAATGAATCAGTTCAGTTTCAATCAACCAATATTTACTATGTGTCCAGCCATGCTTAGGAGACAGAAGATGAATATCATGGTAGCATTACCGGGGTAGGACTTTATAACCCAAGAAGTGGCTTCATACTCTTAATTTCATTTAGTTGGGCCAGTCCTCTGTCAGATAGGCAGGTTAGGTGTCTTTTTTTTTGAGACAGGGTCTTTCTATGCAGTTCAGGCTGTAGAGCCCAGGCTGGCCTCAGACCCTCTTGCCTCAGCCTCCCGAGTGCTGGAGTGCTGGGATCACAGGCACGCACCACCCCACCCAGCAAGGTATTGCTGTCCCCACTTCCTAGTTGGAAGGCCTGAGTGACTGTCCCCCTGCTGCTCAAATGGTGGCACCTCAGTTCTTTTGCCTGTGGCCCAGTCTTCTCACAGTGCCACTTTGTGGGACTGAGTCTTTGGGGGCAGGGTGCACAGTCCAGGTGACTTCATGATGGTGGCATGTGTACCAATGTATCCCCATCGCCTGCCACATTTGAATGACTGCTCAGTAAATTAAAAAGAGCAAAAGCAGCAGGTACTATCGCTTGTGCAGTTAAGCTTAGAGAAAGGGGAGTTGTGTGGGGTGCTGACCAGGTCACACTAAAGAATGGCTGAGTCTGGGGAGGGCGTCTTGGGGCCACTGAGGGTGAGCATGGACGCTAAGTCCACACATTTCTGCATTCTCCACAGGTCCCAGCTTAGTGCCCGGCACCCAGAAGGCACCGTGAGCATTGGAATGGGTCAGCGCTTTGTTCTGGAGCCCAGGGAACACTTGCGGGCTGCACGGCACCCTCTGACCAGGCTCACCTTTTTCGACTGTGCTGGTAACACAAGGTTCCAGAGCTGGAGACTCTGGTTATATCACGAGCAGCTGTGAGATCACTTAATCATACACCATAAAGTCATCTAATGATTAAATGAAATTATACTTAAAGGGCTCAATAAAAGAATAGCTTTCCGTCTTATTATGATGGGATAACGTGGGCATGGTGTTTAAAGCTCTCCGAGGAAGAAAGAAGTCTGAGACCCACAGCCTCGGAAGTGCTCTCACTGCCAGTGACACAGGGGAGCAGCCTCTTCAGCTGGCTTCCGGGATGCCTCAGCGTCCCCCGCCTGCAGCATGGGATCACGGGTTATTTTAATTTGTACTTCTGACCCTGACCACCTATGCGGGGGCAGCTGGGGACTTGTGAAGATTCTAGCAAGAGAGAAGGAACATCAGGCACATGGGAACCAATTTCACACTCCTCGGGAAGGAGCAGAGAGAAGCCAGAAGGAGAGGTGAAGGCTCCTAGGGAACAGACAAGGACACCGGAGCCCCGAGGCCTGGGGACCAGTGTGCTGCACGGGCAAGGAGTCCAGCAGGCTCACTGTCCACGGCAAGCCAGGCTGGGAAGCGAAGTCCTCTCTCACATCGGCAGGGGTCGGTTCCAAGATCCATGGGTGTTTCAGTCATATGAAATAACACAGCACTGGTGTCCTTTAAGGTCTCTCAAGGTCACTTATGATACCTCCATGTGAATGCTGCATCAGTAGCTGTTACACTGCATTATTTCAGAAACAATGATAAGGCACAAGTCTGCACTCTTTTTTTTGTTTTTTGGTACCGGGGATCAAACTCACGACCTCACACTTGCCAGGCAGGTGCTTAGGCCACTGAGCTAAATCCCCGGCCCTACAAGTCGTTACATGCTCAGTACGGACACTTTTGTTTTTCAAGATTTTCAGTCCCAAATCGGTTGTATCTGATGACGTGGAAAGGGATTGGAGGGCTGGGGGTTTGACAGGAGCCCCCCACCCTTCTGCCCTTCACGCCTTGCTCAGTGAGCCTCAGGTCAGCTCCTGGGAGAAGCCTTTCCCACAGGCCTGAGGAGAAGTGAGTCACACACTGCCTCTGCACCAGGGCTCGGTGCCAGCCATGTGGTCATACTGTCCCCAGGGGCCACAGGCTGCTCTCGGTCTGAGGCCTGGCCTCCCGAGACACTCTCGCTTCAGGGTTCAGATCAGTGAGGAGCAGACAGATCGCACTCAGAGGCCGCCTATGAACACAGGGAGGAGGTGCAGACTTCTTTCTGAGCTGAGCTGGCCGTGCACCCGTCCTGGCTGCGTACCTGTTGCATCCTGGGCGCAGGAAGTGAAATATACCTGACTTTAAGAGCCTTCCGCGGAGACGGAAAGGGAAGGTTTGTGTGTCGGGGGCACCTCTGTGAAAGGGTAGCTCACACTAAGCACCTGGGACGGAAGAGAGGGATGGGGCAGGCCTGACCCAGGAAGATTCACCGGGGAAGGTGTTTGAAGAGCAACCAAAACTCTGCAGCAGACAAGGAGAAGGAGACACAGGCAAGAACCTTGGCCCAGGACTTAGAGTTAAACCAGCCTAGGAAAAGCACTAGAGAGGGAAGTCCCTGGGCCTTCCACAGAAGGACCGTGATGTGTGCTCTAAGCAGGCAGTGATCACCATGCTCCCATCTAGTGGAGAGCTACAAGAGGCAGTGTCAGCAAAAACTGCCTGATTGTTCTCACAAATGAGGAGATAAGCCCCTAACTACGCCATACCAGTCCCCCCATCTTTCTCCTGGACCCACCCAGTGCGGGCAGTGGGTGAGTGGTGGGATTTAGCCCGGCTCTGGGAACAGGTGTGTCGGCCAGAACATTCCTGGCACCACCACTGAGCGCTCATGGGATCGGTCCAGCTCGTACGCGCCTCAGACCACGAGTCCCGGGGACAGAGTCAAAATTGTCCTGGCCCCTGGACAGACAGGGATTGGGTCAGTGCTGCTTATAGCACGGCTGGAAAGGTTTGGGGCCTGGGTCAGAGGAGGGATAAAGTGGGATCATGGAAGCCTCTGACCCTGGCAGCTGCTCTCCGATTATTTGGAGTCACTCTTCTGGAAGTGGACAGTATTCCACTAAAAAGAAGTGAAAGCTTTCTAGATCATTTGTCAGAGCCAGCGGAAGACTCCACGATTGGACAGTGCTACCTGGGGGGAAGAGGTCGAGTTTGCCCATAGTGGCAGCTGGGGAAGCTTGGATTCCTGCTGTTTTATGTCTTCCAGCCTCAGCTTGGACTTGGGGGATGATTCAGAGATGGCGTGGCTGGATATAATCCATTGACTCACCGCCCAACACCCTGAAGCCTGCTAGATGCCATCTAGCTGCATATTTAGGGGTTTTAGAGGCACAAACTGCAGCATTTATATTAAATAGGTGTTTCATAGCTGCCATCAGGAAGTGCCTCTGAAATCTAACCTAAGCCCCTCCTACTGTCCCTTACTTCCCTTTATAGCTCCACAGCACACCCGACTGGGCTCAAATGACACCGAAGGTAACTTTCAGCTTGAAGAGTGAATTGTGCCTGGGGCCCGGCCAGAAGGAAGCTAAGCTCTTTCTGGCTCCTAGGTCCCTGATCTCTTCGACCATCAAACCCACCGTCCCAAGATTGTCCTACCTCCCAGCCCATGCGCATCTCATTGTGAGGCTGGCCAGGTTACCCAGGGACGTGACACACAGCGAGCTGCAGCAGACCCTGCTCTGTGGCTGGAGAGGGGCATCGGGTCAGACGCTGAGGAGGGGGTTTTGCTCCCGATTCTGGTCATCACCAGCATGCTCTGGGTCCCCTCTTCGCCTCACTCCTGACAATCTCGGGGCCACTGGCTGCTGTGTGCCACCCTGCTGTGGGCACTGCTCAGGAGGTGGGAGGCCTCCTAGAGGGAGGCGGCTGGCAGGTGAGGGGCCCTGAGCAAACAGGTCCCATCACATCTGAGCTGCCACCGCTGGAGGGCATACCCTGGTTCCAAAGGTGCTGATGCAGACAAAGCGAGCCCCCAAGAAGGAGCCTGCTGTCACCGGTTCGGACCTTCCGGGTTATTTGCTCTCTCATGTTCACCCCTGTTCCTTTTAAGGCAAAAAACATAAAGAACTAAAATGTTTAATCTCATGTCTTCTCACAAAACAGATCCTCGTGTAACCACTCCCAAGTCCAAAGATAGAACACTAAAGCACGCTGAGCCCCCACTTATGGCCCCCCAGTCACCTCCCCGATGTCTACCCCAAAGTAACCTCTTGTGGTAATTACGTGCCTGCTTTTCCCCATAGCTTTATCATCTGTATTACACCCTGCACCATGATGGCTCGGTTTTGCAATGAATGGAATTGTGCCTCCATGGTTGTTCTGTGTGACCATCTATTCCTTTCCATCCTGACAATCCACTGTTCTTTGTTCTTCATCTTTCTGAGATCTCAGAACGATTCTCTCTCCCTCCGGTTTCTATTTCAAACCATTCATGCTGCAGCAAGATGGCTCCTTCTTGACTCCTCCTGCACCTTCCCTACCCGTTAAGTCAAGCCCCCTTCTATGAGGTCTGACCATTTACCCTGCCTAGGATCCCTCACACTTCGAGGGGAATCTGTTGTTACCTGTCACCCCAAACAGACAGGCAGCAAATAGTCAAGAAGAGGAACCATGTTTTCTCCCATCACCACCACCAGTTCTGAGACTGTCCAGCTCGCACTAAGTACTTGCTGTGCGTTTGTTGAATGAGTAAACACAGGAGCTCTGGGGTGCCTGCTTTTCTTCCGTGTGCCTGAAGACATGGAGCTGGGTGGGGGGGCACCAGTGGCTCAGACCCCCTTTTGATTCCACCCAGAGGTGGGCTGCCCTATCTACTAACTGCAATTGGCTGTTAAATGTATGTTTGGGAGGAAGGAAGGGGTGATCAAGAGTCCACCAAGGCCCGATGGTTGCCTCCCTAGACAGGGATAGCACAGCACTATGGGAAGTGGGTATCGACATGGGCTGTAGAGCCAGACGACCCAGCTTCAAATCCCCATCCTCCTCAGCAGCTCAAGACGTGGGTGAGCTTCCTTTTCTGTAATGTGGAAAATCATCCCTTGTGCCTCCAGGATGCTACAGGGACTCCATGAGTTAACAATATTTAGCACAGCACCTGGCATAGTCTATGAGTGCTTGTTAAAAAATAAATAGGTGAGCAAACCCTTGGCACGATGCATGGGGCTCTCTCTGAAAGGCCCAGGTTGTTTCCTGGCAGCCCATACCAGCCTCCCAGCGGCCCTCGGCACCTGTGTCACTGGGCTCCTTTGTCCAACAGGCTGGCCTGAGACCACCCCAGGCCGTGCACATGCAAAGGGTGTACTCCCTTCTGAGTCTGGTCTCAGCTTCTGGAGGTTGTAAGTCTCCCAAAGCATTTTCAGGAGAATCGCCGAGGCTCCTGGGTCCCTCTCCCTGTCTTTCAGCTTGCCCATCCAGCGCTGGCTGATGCTTGCTGGCAGCAAGGCCCAACTCAGGTGGAGGCGGACCGAGTTCCTCCTTCCCCAGGCTCCCTGCCAATGTGGCGTAGGGCCCAGGACCAAAGCTGTGCAGGGCGTGCTCTTGAGGTGCTCCATCCTCACTAGAATCAGAAAGCTTCTCTCTTGGTCTCTACAGTGAAGGGTGGTGGGAGAAAACTGTCTCATGTCATGGGCAGAAACTGGTGGACTATGTGTGTACCAAGAAACGACTCCAGTTAAGATTCCACCTGGCCTGGCACCAGCCTCCCAGGGTGCCTCCAGGGAAGTCCTGCAGTACCAGCCCCCTGTGTGGCCTCGGTAGAAACCATCCTGGCCATGGCAAGGGGCCACAAGAGTTGCCAAGCTCTTCAGGGGAGAAAAGGGATGGAGGACTCATGATCAGCACACACTGTAAGGGACCATCAGTCCCTTTTGTTGACATTGATCCTTACTCAAGAGAAAACTTCCATCCAGAACGAACCTGCCTTTTCTCTTCCTATCCAATCCCAGCAATGCTTGAGGCCCAGCCCAGATGCTAGCTCCTCTACCAGACCTTGTTAACAGAGCCTGAAAGGTCCTGGACCTCGGCCTCTCCCAAGGCTCAGGAGCCCTTTATACCAGTATAGAACAAGTCGGGTGCATGGAGAGGGGATGTCTGCAGCCTTGGCTGTGGTTTAGTGAGTCTGAGGTGGTGAGGATCCCCTCGCCGGTCTCCAGTGCAAGCGGCTGAAAGCCGGGGAGAGATGGCTCTGCCGCGCCACCACCACTCCGTGTGCAGCCTCTGATGGATGGGGACAGCTTCCTGTCGAGCTCACATCTGCCTCTCAGTCTCATCCAGGGTCCTCTGAAGTTACCTCATGGCAGCAGCCCTTTGTGGGACACCTGCAGTTTGTGGCATGCTTGGAGGACACACGCAGTGCGGGTTCTGCTGAGGCACATGTCCTGTATTCTCACTGAAATCTCCAGGTGTTGAGAAAGCAGGCATCATGATTCCCATGTCACAAAGGAGAAAACTGAGCTCTGAGTGGCCTAAAAACTGGCCAAAGACTCTGCCTGTACTGACTCCCCTGGTCTCAGACCCGGGGACAGTTGCATTTCTGTGATCGCCCTTCGTTTCCTCATGGGCTGACTTCCTTTGTGTGTACCCAGCTTTGTTCTCACTTTCTAAGACAGAGACGTCAAACTCTTAGCTCAAGGATACTTGTTGCCTCCTGAGTAGCTGGAGTACAGGTGCACCCCCTCACATCAGGCTTTTAATTCTCCCTTTTCTTCTTCTTCCTTTTCCTCCTCTTCTTCTTCCTCCTCTTTGTCCTCCTCCTCTTCTTCTTCATGTTTTGTGGTGCTGGGGACTGAGGTCAGGATCTAACACATGCTAGCAAGAGCTCTACATGGGGCTACATCTCCATCCTGGTTTATGTGTATAATTTATTCCTCCTGTTAAATTACGAGCCCGTGACTGCTGAAATCATGTCTCACACCTGAAATTTAGGCATTTGTGAAGAGGCAAGTTACCTGGAACATAGTGCTCCTCATAAGCCAAAAGGCGGAAAGAACCCCTGCATCCGTCAGCGGGGGAAGATACAGCCGGATCGGGCACACCCACACGACGGACCACTGTTCAGCTACTAAATGGAACAAAGTACTCGGCATTTCGAAAATGGAACAAAGTACTCGGCACTTCGAGAACATTATGTTGGGAGAGAGATGCCAGGTGCAAAAGACCTCGTTACATGTTTTGAGCCATGAAATGTCCGGAATGGGTAATCGCATCGAGACAGCGTAGATTCTAGATTCCAGGGGCTGAGGGTCATGAGTAATGTGTGTGGGATTTCTTTCTGGGTGACGAAGATATTCTGGAATTAGATAGTTATTATTGCACAACTTTTTAAATATGTTCAACCCATGGAATTGTTTCGAAGGGTGGCATATGACTTATGTTTCAGACACACAGAGAAGGCCTCTGGTATCTCTTGTGCACTCAGCTTTTTGGCCACAGCAGAGGTCATATGAGGGCCTGGAGCAGGGCTTTTGGCTTCTGGGGTGAGAAGGAGGGTGGGGGAGGGGAAGACAGAGAGTCCAGCTGGGCCCTGGCCAGACGCCACCCCAGGCTGACATGGGATGGATAGAGATGGGGCAGAGGGATATCTTAAGCAGTGAGAGCTGAACACTGTGCCTGGGTGTATAAAAATCCCACAGGCCTCTCCCAGGCTGAGAGCTGGAGTTCTCCTTTGCCCTCCCTAGACTTTGCATGAGAGCAGAGAAAGAACTGTGGCTTCCTAGATCAGTGTGGAGGCCACTGGTGGGAGATGAGAGCCTTGGGCCACATGGTTCTGGATTCAAATCTGATGCAACCTTGTGAAATATGTTGCCATCTTAAGTCTCAGTCTTGTCACAGGGAAGCTGAGAACCACAGCAGTGCCAGCCTCCTAGGATCAGGGTGGTGGTGGCGGGGTTTCACTAGCGTATCTGAGCACAGACTCTGGCATTGAAGTGGGAACAGCAGGAAAGGCTGCTCGGTGGACAGCGGGGCCTGCTGGGGCCTGGCTCTCTTCCAAGACTGCCCTGCACACAGAGAAGAGCGTTGGGGTGCTCACGTGTGGGGTGGCAGGAGCACAGAGCATCACGTTGCCTTTAGGCACCCAAGCGAGCAGCACCAGCAGGTCAGGATGGCGCTGGATCAGAACAGCAGGGTGAGGGCTGGAGCTGGAGCGGGGAGCAGCACCCCTCTTTCCTCTGCTCCACAGCACTGCGCCTGCCGGTGCTTCCCACCCACTCAGTCCACAATGACCTCTTCCCACAAGCCTTCAGCCTCTTGCAGCCAGCACACAGTGGCACAAAACGTCAGTGGATTCTTCAGGGGCCCCGAAGCCAGCAGCTAATGGATGAAGGCGTTCGAGCTCCCTGCAGCCTCCCAGCCAAAAAGGCTCTGGGGTGCAGCCTCCATTTCAGGAGCTTCCTGTCATCTGAACGCCTGTCCCTAGCTGCAGTGCCACAGAGCAGTGGCCATGACAGGAAGCCATCGGACAAAGAAGAATGAAAAGCAAAATACTAACTTTTGCCCGAGGGAAAGAAGATGACAGGAAAAACCAGGTTTTACCCCCGAAGTGCTCCAAATCAGTATCTGCTCACCACGGTGGCAAGCAACCTAGTGCCGTCCGTTTCTACACACGGTCAGCACTGCCCCTCCTCAGAGGCTGACGCCTGAGGGGCCAAGCAGGCTTCTTGGCAGGAGCAATCTGAGTGGCCAAATTAGCTGCTCACCAGAAAGTCAGCAGTACGGTATCCAGACTGGTGGATGCCAATGGTACATGTTACTGTAATTCTCTAACTTAATGAGCTACTTGTAAGCAAATAAAATATGAGGGGAAAAAGAAAGAGTTATTGTTGCTGGGAAAAACAAGACAGAAAGCTCTGAGAAGACTTGAGAGTCCCCTGGCTTACACTCCTTGTTTTTAGTAGGATGCTAGATGGCTGGTACTCTGGGTCACTTCTGGAATTACTCATTTTCCCCTGGGTGTCTCCCATGTACACATGATACATGTTTATAAGTTTCTTTTTTTTTTTTTTTTTTAGGCTCAAGATTCAAATCTGCTTTCAAATGCTGACTAGTTAGGATCAGGTGAGACAGATGTAAGAGCCTGGATACATCATAAAATGTCAAGGTGCCCACACATCAGTGTGTTTGTTCACTTCAAACATAGAGCTTACAGATTTTTAATAGGAAAGGTTTACGCAAGTAAAATCATACACTGTAATCATAAAAAGTCCTTGGGGCCCTTTACTAAAAGATTCACAAGTAAATATATATGTGTATCTTCTAAATTAAGGTAAAGCGTGTGCTTTGAATGGGTTGTTTCTTGTTAAAGCAGTTTTTCCAATTAACTAAACAACGAACTAGCTGTCCCAAATGCACTGGTTGTGAGGCACCTATGGTACACTATGATCTTTTTTTTACTTCGTACCTTTTCGTTCCTAAAACCAAGCAGTGACTATCTGCCTGATGTGACCATGGAATGGTATGTCCCCAGAACTTCTTCAGAGTAATGATGCCAACCGATGGAGCACCAGCAAGTAAGTTTTAGAGGATTCTTAAACCTAATACCTCTTGCAAATTCACCATACTATCTAGTGTGCACTAAATGTAAATAAATACACTACGCATTCAGAATCCAGATTTACCCCCAAAATTTCACCATGAGTCACATTTTTGGCAGCAACACTCAGTAAATCCTGTGAAGAAATCAAGACTGAAGGACCCACAGAATAGTGCATAGCCCCTATTCTCAGAAAATTTACTAGTGTGTGTGTGCACTCAAACACACACACACACACACACACACACACACACACACACACACACCCAGAATGGAGAAGTGACCTTTTATCAGTAGGCACTACAGATCAAAATGACCTATCAGCCACCCATCTCTAGTTAATTTTCACAAATGCTGGGCTTCAAGCTCCAAAGCTTGCTCTTGGGCCACTATTCTAGAAAGTTCAAAGGGAGCAATTTCTAACTTTTTTTTTTTTTGTTTTTTAACTTTTTATCGGTACCGGGCATCGAACTCCCGACCACTTGCTTGCAAGGCAGGTGCTTATGCCACCGAGCTAAATCCCCAGCCCCAAAGGGAGCAATTTCTTAAGCACAGACTATGTGCGGGACTGGCTCTTTCTGGACGTTTTCTCATTTACTTTTCACAGCCACAGGAAATGATCCCTGCTCATTTCAAAGCAGTAGAAGAGGAACCATCATACAGGTAGGGTGGGAGCCTCAGTCCATACCCTGATCTGCCTGGCTTCAGATTCCATCTTCTTTCCCCCGTGCCTGGTTACCAGAGTCTTCTGGCCTCTGTCCTGAAGCTGGGGCAGGGATGTGTGTCTCCGTAGAGAACAAGGCTGCCCTGGGGGTGGAGCAGGCTCTGTGGCCTGGCCAGGTCTGCGTGGGCAGCTGTGGCCTGGAGTACAGTGGAACCCCTGGGTCCTAGAGCAGCATGGCCTTCTCCCCCTCAGTGCAGAAGCTGAGAGTTCCGACTTTGGAGGCCTGACCACCACTCACTTCTCATCTCTGGAGGCTGCTGTGGGGAAGGCACTCATGGCAGGAGGACTGTGCCAATGGCAAACACTTTAGTACCAGCATCTGTGCCCGAGCACGCTCCTGGGTTAGAAAGAATAGCAGGATGGATGGGTGAAGGTGGGCAGCAAGCTTGTAGTCAGGCTGTCCAGCAAGGTCCCAGGACTTATTAAAGAGCCCCCATGGATCCTTCCTTCCCTTCTGCTTGTGCTCAGCAAAGAGGATCTGGGGCTTCAAGCTGGGGGAAACCAGGCAGGCCAGGAGGTGAGGTGGGGGCTGGGGACTGAGCTGGGGAACTCCGAGGGGTGAGCTGCAGTGGACGTGGAAGGGTGGGGTTAGAGAGAAGGCTCTGGGCCCCAGGGCAGAAGGAAGCACAGTGGGCAGAGGTGAAGAAGGAAAGGGAACAGATCTTGTTAAGTACTTTAGGGTGGCCAGTGTCTTTGCAGTTACTTCCTGGCTCCATTGTGATCTCCACAAGAGCTGGCAGTGGCCTGGATTGCAGAGCAACAGGCGAAACCTAGCCTTGAACCTAGGCTGGTGGCCTCAAAAAACCACGCGCTTTCTACTACAGACACTGCCCCGTAGTTGTGTCACCATGTGGTGAGTGGAGTCACATTTGATCCATTGGAGATGTACCTGGGCTGCCCTGATCTGAGCTGTGATGCAGTCACTGCACAGAAGACCTTTGAGAGGTCCTTCCCTAGGGGTCCCTCCTCCCTGGGGTGGACCATGAGCTGCAGCACAGACACTGGCTCCTGGGGCCACCAAGTCCTTCTGGGCCCAGGCTCTCTGACAATATGGAAAACAAACAGGCAGGAGACCCAGGCATTGCCAGCAGGAGCATCAGCATGGACCTGCCCCTGGTTCCTGGTCTCATGTCCTAGTCTCTGAGGGCCTCTACCCACTTCTCTCCAAATTTGATTTCTGATTTGGAAGCTCTAGGCTTTCAATCAGAAAAGGATTTCAACACATGCTTGCTCAGCAAAGCACAGGGGCAGCCCAGGTCCCCAGGGCTGGTGGACACGTGTGGGTGGACACAAAGTCCTGGCCCCACCTCCAGTGTCCCAGAGTGACTGGTCTCATCCACTGGCTGCACAGGGCGGGCACTTCTGAGGCACAGTCCCTAAGGCCACAGTCTTCTGCTGTTCCAAACGCTAGAGCTGCTGCCTGGTCTCATTCCTGTGGCTCCTGGAGGTCTCTCCATTTGCTGCTATGTGAGCTAGCTCCATGATCTGTTTGGTTTTTCTCTTTCTCACTGAAGAAAGATGTCTCTTCACATGGTTCTCAGGACAATGTGCCCATTCCTTGGTAAGTATCTGTCTTCTCTGTGTGTGTAGTGTCCTGACCTGCAGCTGAGTGTGGGCAGACTGCTGAAAGCCCAGTGGGGTCCCAGATGCTGGGTCATCCAGTGTGTATGAACACACACACACACACACACACACACACACACACACACACACTCACACAATCAGCCCCTGCAGCTAGTGGGCTTTCTTTCTTTATTGCTACTGCTCTTGAAATTGGTGCTAGAGGATTATGACCGAGAAGTTGTCCCTAACAGTCTATCAAAGGCTAACACGGAACTGCCATGGTGTTACATGCACACAGTAGGCACTTTATAAACACTGCATTAAACCCCGGGAATCATGTCCCTTTACAGCGATAGGGGCTGAGACTTAGGAAAGCCTTCGTTCTGTGTCACAGGTGATGTGCAAAAGCTTAGTGATGTCCAGCCTTGGGTGCCCCTCTGGAGGCTGAGTTTCCACACTGCACCTCCTCTGCCTGCTCTGGTCTGCAGAGACATGGACACCTGAGCTTCCCCCAGGTCAGTGGACTCAGTGTCCTGATGAAGAACTGACCTATTCCTCACGAGAGAGGGGCAAGGTGTACTGGACAAGTAACCGCGAGCCCACCCCTACATCTTGCTCTGTGCCCAGAATAATACTGTACACTTGGCTAGTACTTACCTGCCTTCAGAGGGCTTGTTCCCATTTGACTGATACACTTTTTTTCAGGCAGCAGCAGCAAGTACTAAAAAGTCTCCTAGCTTTAGGTTCCACTTAAGCCCCCCTCCCAATCTGGCCTTTGCCAGTATCCCTAACACAGCAGTGCTGTCTCTGAGGCCCCACCCTCCGCAGGTCTGTAGGGAGCAGCAGACCCTGGCACCCACACTGTGGGTTACTCATACTCCCCGCTGTGACTCCACACCCCAGTGTAGACACACTCACCATGAGATGTTGGAAGAGCCAAGAACGCATTATATTGGTGGCGTGCTTGGGCAAGACTCCGCGTTTGTTCTTGGACTTCTTATCCTCATTGTCCAGGAGGGAGGTGAGGTCAAGGTTAACCTTCAGGGCACGTGGAGAAAAAAATCAGCATCAGTAGGCTGTGAGGCCAGTGGCTAGGGACCTGTTGCCATAGCGACAGCAGGCTCTGGCTGCCAAGTCCGTTCTGAACTCATTCTTAGGGCTCTGGGGAAGTCACCTTTCCCTCTCGCCCCTCTCCAGCCCCTCAGAGGATGGAGATGAGGCTTGGGGTCAAGGGAGCAAGGAAAAGAGAGAGGGAGAAGGAGAGACAGGAGGAGACGGAGAAAATGTGGAGGCATGCACAGAGCATCAAAGATGTGAATTTGCTGTAAACTATCCAATAGCTGTTAACACTTCATAGTTTGCACAGCACTTTCCTAACCTTGGCCACAGATAACCTTCACAATAGCCCTGTGGTTTGGTTGGCCTGTGTGCACTTGGTATAGATCCACCTTTATTGATAAGAACTCTGAGGCTCTGAGACAATAGAAGACTTATCCAAGATCAGGGCAGTAACGTCAGAGCTTAGGCCTCCAAGATCAGCTCTTTCTATAGATCTGCACTGTATACCACTGATGTGGGGTGACTTTGGAGACAAGAGCTAGGAGGTGTGGGACTCTTTGATGTAAACTCAGAAGGCAGCTGAGTCCCAGGAGTTAATAAAAACCTTTCTCAGAACCCCCCAGCTTCTTATCTGTAACGTGGGGGTATGGATACCTCCTGGAGGGATGGGGAAGATGAAAAGAATCACTGCCTTAAGTGGCTGGCAGAGAATAAGTCATCATGAGTGCCCTCCCCTGCCCATGCACATGTCACACACCTACACACACTCACCTGTGTGTTCTGGATCTGGATGGCTCCCTGGGGGATTGCTTGGGTGACCACCTGACCCTGGGAGGTTACCATGGTAACCGGTTGGTATAAGGCTCCACCTGAGGAGACAACCAGTTTTGGGGTCCCCTGTCATGGGGGGTTGGGAAGAGTGAGGGCAATCAGGGTCCCCAGGTCCCTTGGCATTTGTGTGTGAAAACCCTCTGCCATGGAGGCCTGGGGCAATGAGGTATGATGGTTCCTTCACTTGTTGGAAAGGAGCAGGTGTGTGGGGTTGGTGTCCAGATGAGAGAGCAGAGCTTCTGGAGGGAAGTGTTTGAGGGAAGGGACCGCAGTCTTACCTAGTCCTGATTGGGGGTTGGATCATGGAGAATTTGACCCAAATGTGTTCCAACCCATCGCCATCAAGACTTGGTGTACCGTCTGAGAACACTTCAGTCAAGAAACTGAGGGTGCTGGACGTCCAATGGCAGTGGACGCCCTCTGACCCTGGAGTTCCCTAGGGGCCACCCTGTCTTCTTCCAAGGATGCTCCCCACAACTCCCAACACCCCATTCTCTGCACTGACCTGACACGACTTGTGAGTTGACGGTTGTCATGGCGATGTTGCCCTGCTGGAGTGCTGAGGCTGGGACCACAATTCCCTGGGGGTTATTGGAGACGCCAGACATGGAATTGGGGGAATTCTGCAGGAGGTCCTGGCGGTAAGGGAGGCATGGTTTATGACAATGTCCCTGAGAATTGGGATTCTGTGCCCCCAAATCCTCCTATCCCCTTTCTGTCTTCCCTCCCCTTCCTTTCTGCTCCTCCTCAGTCCCAGGTCCAGAAGGCAGTTCTCCTGGCTTCTTAGAATCCAACACTAAGAAAATGAAAACCCAAACCAAAAAAATAACAATGGTCATCTACGCAACCATTCCACTCCCTGCCAACCTGAGGTACGGGTTACCCCCAAACCAGTGGGCCTCACCTTGGCTATACTTTGGAATCTCCTGGATTCCAAACCCTGAAACTTGTTTAATGGCCAGGGGTATGTCTTGGGCTTGGGGGTTTCCAAACTCCCCAGGCGGTCCTGACAGGCAGCCTCGGCAGAGCCCCTGGCTTCGCCTGCTCTGCATCTGCTGCTTCTCACGCTCGATAGCGCCAGGTTTTCTCCCTGGTTGTCCTCCCCACTCGGAAGTGCTCTCTTTCTCACATCCTTTAGAACAGCATGCGTTTACTACATTGCAGATCAAGACAAAGCAGCCTCTGGTTTTTATTTTGTATGTTATTGTTTAATTGTATTTGTTTGCAGTGCTGGGGCTCAAACCCAGGGCCTCATGCATGCTAGGCGAGCACACCACCACTGAGCTGCGTCTCCAGCCCTCCAATGCTTCACCTTTGTATCTTTCTTGTTGTGAGGTGGGGGTGGGGGACCAGGAATTGGACTCAGGCCCTTTTGCTGGCCAGGCAGGTACTGCATCGCTGAGCCATATCCCTGGCCCTGTCTTTGTATCCTTAGCACCTAGTTCAGAATATGAAAATATTTGTTTAAAAATAACAGTGAAGCCACACTGGCCCCTGCGTAACCTGTCTTTTAAGGAAATCTTATACCAGTCTTAACTGTAGCTCCTTTAGCACATACGATCGATTCTTTGCTCTTCCTCAGGTTTCCAGCAGAGGAGTGCACTGAAACAGGGTCCCCCTGCCCCACACGGGCACCCCTTGTATTTTTTTT
The DNA here is from genome assembly GCF_034190915.1 of Cavia porcellus. Lineage (NCBI taxonomy): Eukaryota > Metazoa > Chordata > Mammalia > Rodentia > Caviidae > Cavia > Cavia porcellus. Next base: position 19,452,338 of record NW_026947492.1, on the reverse strand, counting down.
TCTTTTGGTACTGCTGATCAAACTCATGACCTTGCACTTGCCAGGCAGGCGCTTATGCTGCTGAGCTAAATCCGCAGCCCTGTAGTTTGCTTTTGCAGTAGCCAAGGAAGTTAAGAAAACATTTTTCCTGCATACCGCTCCCTTCAACATTCTTAGTCAATGATCAGGTAAGGATTCTTGAACTTGATGTTGAGGGGTTCAAGATTCTGTAGGAAGAGGCTTGGTTTGGTGTCCCCCAACTCTGGGGAGCCCACATGTGGTGGCTGGGTTATCAGAGAGTCTGTGAACAGACTGGCTGTGTGAAAGGTCAATGTTTGTAGAATTGGAAAAAGCAAGAAACTGAGCCAATGAGGCAGAGAAGAAGGCTTAGGAGAATTTCTCTGTTTTTCTGTCTTCTGCCACCATAAACGGTTGCCCCTTGGCCACACCACCCTGCCTTGGAGCCAGCGGAGTACAGACTGAAACTTCCACAAACTGTGAGCTAAGTAAACTCTTCATTCCTTAATTTTGGGCATTGGGCATTTTGTCTCAGCAATGAGAGGAAGGTAACGAAGAGCCCCCCTCTTCCCACCCAGCACCACAGTGGCCTCTGGGGTTGTTTCTCTGGGGTATCCTTCGGTCACCTCTACTGCTATGAACTTGCAGAATGACTCCTTCCTTGGCCTCCCCGTTCTGGGACTCTATGAGAGCTTCTCACCCACTGAGGTTCATTCCTTGAGCAGAACTCCTGATCTGATTGTTCATGTAATTGGGGTCTAAGACCGTGTGATGTGCAGCAGTCTAGAACCTGCAGGATCCCTTAAAGTCTCCTCATATTCCACCTCCCAGAGGTACAAGCAAGAAGCTGAGATTGACAGGCCATAGTGTCTTGCCCACAGTCGCCCAGTTGTTAAGCAGCAGTAGGACTGGAACACAGCTCTCCTTCATCTACAACTACAGTACACTCAGTATTCAACCTACCTTGTGCTGGGCTCTGGGATGCAAGACAATCCTTGAATCCCATTCACCAAAGGTAAGGTGAGCAGATGAAAACCAACCCAAACCCAGAAGTGTGGGCACCAGAGGAAGGATGGCTAGTTTGGGAATCATGGCACGACCCTTCTGTGGACTTCACCTCACTATTTATGAAATGTATTCTGCAGTACTGACAGCCCAGGAACAAGGTTGCTCCAAGGTTGAGCTCCCCTTGTCCCATATCCCAGCCAACTATTCTCACAGCGTGCAAACCAGTCTTGAAGTTATTTGAAACTGAAGCAAACTTGCAAGGTCAAGTTCACAGAGGAGAGGAGGCCTTAACACCATTCATCCTGAAACCAGTGGAAGTAGCTGTTTGATAGTCTCTCATTTGGAATCATCTGTGTGAAGATACTCATTTTCTTTCTTTTTTTGCTAAAGATATTTGAGAATTTCAAACAGAAAGAGTTCTCCTCAACTCTCTTTGCCCAAAAGAAGTATCCAGCAAGTTTAGGAAAGTACAGGGAGAATCAGTACCATAAATACAAGATGTGTCCCATGGTATTTTTGTCTTCTAGCCAAAGGCAGAAGGGTGAGATACCACCTGGATATTTCATCTGCTTGCTCAAACTCTGGCTGGTTCTCTCCCCTGTGGCTTGGATAGCTCCATGCCAGCTCACCAGGTTTGGCTACCTAAAGGCAATTTATACATTGGATCAGATCCTTTTCTTTCCCGCTCTCCTCCTCCTTCTCTGAGTCTTTGGCTGGGAGGTGCTGAGAGGCAGCCAAGTTAAATCAGTGGAAGAATAGAATGGGAAACTTTAGAGGGAGAGACCATGGGGAGGGCCGAGGCTGGTTGCATTTTGGTGGGGTGGGGGTGAGAAATAGGATGCTAAGTCCTGGCACACCCAGGGTCTGGGGAAGCAGTACTCACCCCCTGCACCTGCAAACAGAAGCTGTCTCAGAAACCTCCTGAACATGGGGGTGTTTTTAAAGACTTAGGTTCTAATAGCCACTGAATCAGACCCTCCACAATCAGTATTTAAAAAAGTTTCCCTTGGCTAGCCCAAAAGATCAGATGAATCTGCAAATTACTTATTTATCATCCACTGAATATTAGAGAGTGTTCTTATTTCCCTTTAATCTCCCCACCTAATGAAGCCAGCAAGACAGAGATTATTCCACTTGCCTGAAATGGAATCGAGGTCTAGAGAATGGAAGTGAATTCCATAGTCAAATGGCCCTGCCTGGAGGACAGATGCCTGCAGGGAGAGGAAATGGGCCTTGGGATCAGAGAGACAGGCTCCAATACAAACACACTGCCTGGCACATTTAGCCACCCAATAATTTATTTCCCACTTCCTTTGGCTGAGGTCACTCAGCTGGGAGTGGCACAGTGGGGATTAAAATCCTGTCCTAGAAGTCCTAGAGCCACTTGGGTTCTTTACTTAGCAACAGAAGCAGTTCAGCTGAGGTTGCACACCCAGCTGGAGTGACACAAACCTTGCCACATACCCCTTTGGGGCCTGCCTCTCTGCCTGACTTGCAGCCTGGACAAACAGCAGTTCTGAGCGAGCGCGTGTGCGCGCACACACACACACACACACACACATGCACACGAACACGCACACGCACCTCCCAGCCTAGCTCCAAAAATTCACTTTGCTGCACTTTCAAGTCCAGCCTCAGACCCTAGCTCTGTAGAATGGTGACGCTAGAGCCCTGAGTCCCCAGGGAAAGCCGCAGGTCTTCTCCAAGGAAGGAGCTACCATGGCAGCATCGGAGCCCCAGGGAAGACTGCTGGCTAAGCACACGGTGTTGTTACCCTCCCGACAGCTCTCCCAGGGCGCTCATCACACGCCACACCCAGGTAGGCGCTGCTGTCTGGATCCAGATAGAGCCACTTCCTTCCAGGCTCCTTAGCACCCGCCGAGAAGTGTGAAACACGTGTGGCACAGTTTTGGTGACATTTTCCGGCATCACGTCCCCATTTGAATTGTCCAGGAATCAGGAGCTGAGAACTGGTTATTCAAACCAAGGACTTCTCATCTTTTCCCATGGGTACATGGCACAGCGGCCCTCTGGAGAGACACCTGAAGCCTGGGGATGGGACGGAGAGCCAGGGGCTGGGCTCGCAGGTGTGCCCAGCGGCTGCCTGCTCTTGACCCCAGCATGCTGTCCTTTGCTTGAGACAGGGCTGCACCCCCAAGCCCACCCCTCCAAGGGGCTGAGCAGTGACTGCATAGCAGCTTGTGGTCCATGGTGGCCTGCCAGGCCAACAGAAACGGCCCTATCCAGGGTCATTAATCATTCTTTCTGGACCTTGGTGATCCTAGGTGAGTTTTAGTGTAAACCTCATTTTTGGAACCAAACAAGATAGCCTGTTCAAACTAAAGACCTTACTAAGAAACAGGAGGTGGTGTTTTTGAGGTGACTTTTGGAACGTGGGGACATCCATGAACCCACAGTGGCTGTGGATGGAGATGCTGTTGTCCCCCTGGTGGGCCACTGTTCTTGGCTATTCATAGGGGAAGAGCCTAAGGTGTCCAGGAGACTTAGTTTTCACCCACAATGGAAATTTCTGAAAGAAAATGTGAATGTAGACATGCAGGAGTGATGGGGAGAAGTGACAATAAAGTTTCCCTCAAAGCTTTCTAGAAATTGTTGGAATTTTCATCGTACTAGGGTGCTTGTGAAGCAGAGGAATGAGCTAGATGGCCTCGAGAAGGTCCTTGCAGCTGCAGACTGTCGAAAGACCAACGTGGATCATTTACTGCGTGGGCAGGGTGCGCGACTGGAGCCAGAGAGGGGAACGGCTGCAGAACGAGGAACCCAGTTACCGGCCATCCTCACCCTCGCCGCTAGGGGTCTCTGCTGATCCACCGCCTCAGATCAGCTCACCCAGACCTCCCAGGAGGATGGTTCTGGTCGCTAACTTGTAGGGGTCGGGGAGGATCCAGGTGGGTTCAGACTTCCCCATTTCCGCTGGGGTGCTTGTCTTAATCTCCTCTGAGCATGGCCATGGACCATCATCCTCTTCACGGTTTCTATCACCTCATATACAGAACATGCAATACAGTGGTTTTCTTTCTTAGGCAGATGTGTCCTTTTGCCCTAGTTTGGTCTCAAGCTCCCCCTTAGCCCCCGAGGAAAAGGGAGTTTTCCTTTGATTTCTCCAAAATGGCCCAGTACAGTGTTAAGTGCATGGTAGATGTTTGATAAACATGTGGCTTGACTGGGCTGGTGTGTGTGTGTGTGGGTGTTTGTGTGCATGCCTTACATGGGTGAGGTTACCCCTGTCCCCAGACACCCTTCCTGGCAGAGTCTCTCTGTTCCCGCAGAGCCCAGCCTCAGACCAAGACGAGCCAGGTTGGCAAACTCAAGGAAGCCAAGCACATATAATCAAGCCACCTAATCCTGTCTCTGTTCCGTTCCTGTGGGGGCTTAGTCCCAAGGGACAAGCAGCAGCTGCTGCTCTTAAGGAACATTCCTTCTGGGAAGGAGAGAGGCTCTCAGGTTTCATGGGCTTGGCGGGAATGTAGCCTCGGGGTCTCCCGGCCCCCAGCATGGAGGAGGGCTGGGGTCGAAGAACCTACAGAGGGACAGCTGTAATGCAATGACCAGAAGTAGGCAGCGTGAGCTTAGCTTCTTGCAGTTGTGGTTTGGGGGTGTCCCCTTTCCACCACAGTGGTGATCTTTCTGAGTGGATTATCTCCCTTGCCACCACGTGGCCTTAAACTCACAGGTCAAGTCCTCAGGATGCTTGGCCACGGGGCAGAATCTCTAGAGCCTGGGCCGAAGTGACCGACCTCCATGCTCCTGCCAACTTGAAAACGTAGAGGTCCCTGTAGGCCGGTGAGCAAGGTTGGCTCTTCCCAGGGAGGGTGTGTGGATTAGACAGACCCCTTGCTATGCTGTTAGGGAGCTGCAGAGCTGAAGAGCTAGTAGATCTGGCCTGCTAAGTCCAACATCTCAGATTGGATTCACTTTACACCTCTCTGCTCTTTACTCACTCCCAATATATTCACAGACCCAAACTCCTGCTTCCGTAGCTCCTGAATCACTGAGCTGTACTGGATCATTCCTCTCTACCTGGGGCCCAGGACCCAGGGTCCTCCCTCTCTTTCAAATGTGCCACCCCGAAGCATTGCCATTGTAAGAAGACTCAGGCTCTGCAGTGACCCGCCCCACTCTCTGTCTCATTAGACCTCTGACCTTGGCGTCTTTATTTTTGTAAAATGTACAAAGCAATGGGCACTCTGAAGCCTTGTTTTGGGGGGGTGAAGAAGACTTTATATGTAAAGCATTGAAGGGCTGGGGGCTCAGTCAGTGTTTGCAATGTTCCCTCCGTCTGCCAGTTCTGTGCTGAGTCACAGGAGACATGGTTATTCAATTAACATGTCTCCAGCCCTGACCTCTTGGCCTACATTTTCCATTTCCTTTAAGATCCTAGCAAGCTGCACCACGATCAGGGAAGAATAGAGCCCATTCATAAACCTGGAGGCAGGAGACTCCACTGTGACATGCTGAGGGCAAGGACTGTGCCACATCCATTATTTGTCCTGGGAGCTCAGCAGTCTCCATAAGTGCTCCGGGAGCTGCAGATGTGCAAGTGAATGACTGCTCAACCCTCTGCTGCCTTCTCTCTTGGGACTCTGGAAGGCTGTTTCCCACCCTGTCCCCAAATTCTTGATGCACAGGAAACACTCATCTTAGAGATGCCAATAGGTGGTTAATTCCTCTCAGCCTCCTCCCCCAGGAAGCCCTCCCAGTGGCATCGAATCTACAACTTTCCCCACCACATTGGGCAAAATCCTCATGCTGGCCAATCTGACTCATACTGGCTTTGTCCACCCTGTGTCCAGGCAGGAATAGACCTGGCCATGAGGGCATGCGTGCCAGGCCTCAGGCTGGGCTCTCCATGGGGGAGGAAGTGGGATGATCAGTGCAGCCTCATGGATTCTCCATTGAGAACCCCTTCCTTTGGCCCCTCTCCCTGATTTTTCGAGGTTCCTTTCTTGCCCTGTCTCAGAAGCCCCAGCCTTGAGTGTCTTATGGCTGATGTCCCAGACCCCCAGGTGTGACTCGTGGCTCCTCCCTGCTGGGACAGGGCTCCTCCTGGACCAGTCACCTGTGTTTCCACCAGGCCTAGCACAGTGCATACAGGAAGGACCCAAACAGCTTACATGAGAACTGTGTGCCTGAAATAGAGCTGGGCCTGAAGCCCCTGGAGAAAGAGTGGTGGTCACGGTGGTGCCTGGATAAGTCAGACAGGGGCCAGGTCCTCTCCAGTGGAGTGGTTTAGGTCGTGCCCTGTAGGAAGGTTAGGGGACCAGGGTCAGAGTCTGGAGTCAGTGTCTACAGGGGGGAGGCCGCCCCTGCAACGAGCCTGGGTGTCACTAGGTACAGGCAGGGCATGATGGCTTCCTAGGGAGATGGAAAGAACCAGCTGTGCTGAAAGCAAGTCCTGGAACTCTTTTAGTTCTGCTTGGTAGAAGCATCCTTCTCCCCCGTTCCCACCTCTGTTCCATCCCCACAGAGAACACCCACAGATAGAGAAGGAAGGCCAAGTGGGGATATGCCCAAACCCTACAGAGGCGGTGGGAGGGTACAGCATGGCACCTGGGAGACGGGCCACCAACTGGAAAATGAAAATGTCTCCCAGCCTGCGACACAGGCTGGATGATTAGCACACAGGGAAAACCATGAGCCAGCATTCTGCAACAAAGCTGGCAGGCGGCCGAGACGTTGATCCCGGGGATCATGTTCCAGAGGGAACACACCCCGCCCCAGGCCAGGCTGGCGCTCGGGACAGCTATTTCAGGATGGGGGGGATTAAGGCCAGAGCAAAAGGAACACGCGTGCACCCGCACGCATGCGCACACCACACGCGTCCCCCACTCTTCTCTCGTCTCCCACACCGGCTCCCCGGTCCTGATCCTTGGCAGCCGAGAGTCTCGTTGCTTGGTCCTAGTTCGTAAGACCATGACACAAGCCTGGCCTGGGAACAGGATGGGAACAACCTACTCACCGTCCGCTCCCTCAAGTCCCCTGGCCTGTGCGCTGAGGAGCCTCTCCATCGCGGTCCCGCGCCCTTCTCCCTTTCCTTCTCTTTCTGTCATCCTCAGCATCGCCTCCCTTTTCCTTGTGCCGTGAATCTTCCCGTCTTTCTCTTCATTGCCCTTTTCCTCCCGATCCTTAGCCCGCCTCTTGTCTCCCTTTTGAATGCTGAGCTGATCCTCTATTTTTTCTCTCTCCTTTTTTTCTTCTCTCTCTCTCTCTCTCTCTCCTTTCTACTTTTTCCTTTCTACCTTCTCTTCTCTCTGTGTCTCTGTCTCTCAACCCATTACTTCTTTCAACATGAACCAGCCATTCATCACATCCAAGACCATGTGGCCACAGCTGGGACCCTCCAGGGAACCACAATAAGACTCCGAAGGACTGTGTCTATTTTAAGAGAATACTAGCAAGCAGAAGCCTGGACAGCTGCTTTTAGATCCATAATAAAGTAAATATGCAAAATACTGTCTCAAACTCTAAAAACCTGCGTTACCTAGGAGAGGAGAATGAGACCAATATAAATGTTATTATCTAATCGTGTAGCAGGTTTGCCATCATAGTGGCTTAGTGGTTCTGATAGTTGACCGAGAAGGAGGTCATTCTGGATGAGAGACTGGAGAGGCTGCCTGGGAGAGGAGAGGAGCGTCACTGCTGCCCTTGGGAATGGCCTGATTTGGCTCTGCACAGAAGTGGGCTGTGGGAAGTTGTCCCCCAGACAAACAATGCACAGCCACAGTAGCGGTCCCTCAGCAGCGTGTCTGGCCCAGGATGGGAGGCCAAGGATGTAGCTAGGAGGGCCACGTCAGATGTGAAAGGTCCAGATGCTACCAGGCTCTGTGAGCAGAACGATCTAGAGAGAGCTTTGGGAAAACACCTGCAATGGCAGGAGCTTGTGAGGGGCAGGAGTGGGGCTGGGAAGATAAGGCGGCTCTGGAAGCTTCTGTGGAACCAAAGTGCAGCTGCCTGATTTACCCCCTGAAGCCTACACAGAGGGGCAGCAGTCAGAGGGTACAAAGGGACAAACCTGAGTGACACCACGGAGGAACAGCTTGCTAAGTGTCTTTGCACCTCTCCCACGGTCTTTGTTTTTCACTCAAATGTCTGAGTTCTGTTTTCCATGAGGATCAGAAACCTTTCTTCAGGGGCAACCCCAGAGCCAGCCTCAGCCCCTGTCAGGGATGTTCTGCTCCCAGTGAGAGGAACCAAGGTTCCATCCTCGTCCCTGGGAACTCCAAGGTGCCTTTCCCCAAGAGGGCCAATTTTTGCAGGCAGCATCTCTAAGACCTTTCCTTCTCTGCAAACCCCACTCCTCCAGTGACCCTGCTTCATGCGTGTTGGCTTGTCAGTCTCAGACTCCCCAACCCTGAGGGGCCACTGCAGCTGTCAGGCACTCTGCCCTCCTCCCTCCTCCCTCCACCACCGTAATACACCCCCAAGCCCAGAGCTCAAGGTAGAGTCAGAGGCCCAGGAGGGGAAATCCAGGGCCTCTCCAAGGACCTGATTATTTCCAAAGACTTGTGCTAATTTTCTGATATGATCCTCACATCTCTGTGAGGCACTAAATCCTCATTACTTTTCCTGACCGATGCATTCTAATTAGATCAACACTTAAAAAAAAATTCACAATAGCCACAGGATGGCTTTCCATCTCATTAACTCCTCACTTATTATTTTCATGAAAATTACTGATAAAAATGTGCATCTCCATTTGGTGAGGCCTCACAGCCTCCTCAGCTCCTATCTTACATCTCTCCCGTCACCGGGGCTGCGCAGCGTCACCATGGTAACTCACAATAATAGAAACTAATAAATTACAAACGAGATGCTCGTTGAACAATTATTGTCCTCTTTTATGCAAGTTTCTTGCTAATTTTGATCATAAGGGAAAGTACAATAAGACTCTGAAGGAATGAGTCTATTTCAAGAGAATATTAGCAAGCAGAAGCCCGGGCTGCTGCCTTTAGATCTGTAATAAAGTGATTTGGTGATTCCAGGCAATAGGAAGAGGAAATAAACTTTTTGCCCGGTGTCTATGCACACTACGCACTCCCGCACCCCACAGAGACCCTACTGGGGTGGGTTTGATGTGATGCAAGGTGGAGTTTCAGGTCTTAATGTCACAGTGGGTGTGACTGGCTGCTTCTTCCCTAGCAGCCTGGAGGTCCTTACAGGGCTTACAGGGATAAGACCCGCACAGCCTTCCTTGAGCATCTCTCTTCCCACCTCTTACCATTCATTCTTAGAACGTTTCCCACATCCCCACACCTGACTGTCTAGTGAGAAATCACTTCTGTAACTTCTCAGGGACCTCTGAAGATGTTCTGAGCTCAGGAACTCAGTGAAAGGGAACACGGGGTGAGCCCGCAGCATGCATAGATGCCAGGGCATATGGTACGAACGTATAATCAGCCACTTCTTAGCTTATTGGTTTGAAGAAAGCATTTTGCTCTGGTGAGAAGGAGTGCATGGGCACCATGTCCTTATTTCCAGTGCCTAGGATGTGGCAGCTCAGTCTTGGAAGGGGTGCACTGAGGTCACATTTACAGTGGCCTGCAACCCTAGGCAGACTGGGCATCTAGAGAACGATCAGGGAAGAACAGTCCTGTGGAAGCTGTCTTCATTTGTGAAGAGGGCAGGCTTGGGGGAAGGACCTAAGCCTCTCTTACACTTATAGAAGTGCAGACAGCTCACCTTTGAGGCCTGCCAAACAGAGGCCTGTTGGCCAGAAGGTCTAGGCTGATCCCCAGCTCCTACTCTGAGTGAGTACCCTATGTCTTTCATGCCGGAGCTTACTCAGCTCTCGGAAGATCTTGGATCAGGAGGTCAGGAACTGTCCCTTTGAGATTTGGTCATTGTTTAAGGGACACTGGCCTCTGGTAGGGGAGATTGCACTGCTCAATGGATAGAGGAGTGGGTCAGAGGTAAAAGCATCCATTAAGTTAAGTCCCTTTGCCTAGGTCACCAGGGGACTCTCTGACCTTCCTACACACCTGGCTGAGGGAGTGAGGACCCAGCCCTGTGTGTTACCTGTGAGTGAAGGTTTATGGAGGGTTGGTTGGGGGAGTAGGGCCCCCCGAGGTCATTCCTGAGCAGGTTATCACTGTGCATCTTGGTTTTGAGGCAGGTGATGTAACGGTTGCAAAAGTCCTTGCAGAGTTCATTGACTTTCTCCAACTCCAGCAGGTGGATCCTCAGCACCTGGATTGCCTTCACCATCTGCGGAGAGGGTGGAGAGGTCAGCCCAGGGCTCGCACCGCATCCCCCCACTGCCCAGCCCCCCAGCCCAACCACAGCCAGGGAAAGCAGCCCGTCTCCTGCATCTCCTGTGACTGTAATTCTTGACACAGCCCTTTGCTGATTCTCTGTTTGCTCTGAGTCTGATGCTGTCACACCTGCCCTTGAGGCCACTGTGGCATTCTGAGAGTGGACCTCAGAAGCAGAAGCCCAGTGCCTGCCATTTATTAACTGCGTGGCCTTGGGTGAGTTGTTTAGGTTCTCTGCGCCTCAGTGCCCAAGGAACTGGGGACAATTACATTCTCCTTAATAACTACAAGTTTGTTGAGAGGATCACATGAGGGGACACATGGTGGCAGGCTGCAGAGTGTGAGCTGATAAGCACAAGAGGAGATTAAGATCAGAGCTTCCAGGAGTGGCCCACGAGGTCAGGGACTGTCCTTACTCTCGTGTCCCAAGCACTCTATGGGCTGTGGGCTACGTTGCGGACGCTCTGCTGATAGCTGCTGACTGATTGAGTAACAGCGGGGCTCTGGTATCCGTGTGGATTGTTCTGTGCACCTGCGACCTCTTCATAACAATATTCCAAGCCATAGCATTGCAAGAAGCCACTTTGCAATTGAAACTTTACTTTTTGTTGTGTTCTTTTCATTGAAAAACAGTACAGAAGAGGGCGAAGAAAACTATCTCTGACTCAGCCACTTGAAAAGGGCTTTTTGTTTTTTCCATATACGTATTTTTAACCTTTCAATAAGCTTGTAATACAATATTAGTCTCAATTTTTCCTTCAGTTTATCAACTCTGCCTATCTAAATGAATTGTTTTCTCTATCCTCTCTTCTCTCTTCTAAATTAAGAGCTCTGAGAAGGCAGGGGTGAAGTCTGACCTGCTCACTCTGTTATGCTCAGTATCAATACACATGAATATGAAATAAATGTTCATTGGATGGGTGAAAATTATTGAGTAAAGGTATTGCCACATACCACATACCACTCCATATGTGTGTGGTACTAAGCTTGTCTCATATGACTAGGCATTTAGACTATTCCTGATCTTATGAAAACAAAATTTCAGTGATGATTTTCTAAGTTTATGGTCCTCCCCACCCCATTACCGCATTATTTCCCTAGAATGAATTCTCAGAAGTGACAGAGAAAAAGCTACAGACATTCTTAGGGCCCATTATAAATAATGCCGATCTGTTTTTCAACAGAGGCTGTTCAAATGATGCCTGAACAACTGGATATTCATAAAAAATAAAAAAAGAACCGATGCTTTATTTAAACCTCACATTATTAAAAAAAACTCAAAATGGATCAAAAGCCTAAACATACACAAAACTATAATACTTTTAGGTAAAAAACCAAAACAAACAAAAAACAAAACACAAGCAAATCTTCCAGATTTTGGGTAAGGCAAAGAGGTCTTAGACTTGACACCAAATATATGATCTAGAAATGGAGAATGATGAATTGGGCCTTGTTAAAATTTTAAATGTTTACTCTTCACCAGGCCCTGTAAAGAGGATATAAAAACTACAGATTATAAGACAATATTTGCAAACCACCTATTTAACAAAGTACTTGTATCCAGAATATGCAAAGAACTCTCAGAACTAACCAGTAAAATTATAAGCAACCCAGTTAGAACCTGGATGAAAGACATACACAGACATTTCACTGAAGAGGCTATGAAATAGCAAATAAGCACATGAGAAGATGCTCAGTGTCATTAGCCATTAGGAAAATGCAAATTAAAACTGCAATGAGGTATCACTGCAAAAGTCAGTGGTACCCTAACTGCTGGTGAGGAACTGGAAACCAGATCACTTATGCTTTGCTGGTGGGAATATAAAATGGTGCAGCCCCTCTGGAAAATAGTATGGCAATTCCTTCTTTCCTCCCTCCCTCCCTCCCTGCCTCCCTCTCTCCCTCCCTCCCTCCCTCCCTTCCTTCCTTCCTTCCTTCCTTCCTTCCTTCCTTCCTTCCTTCCTTCCTTCCTTCCTTCCTCTTTGAGACAAGACCTCCAGTATATACTCCCAGTATAGTTAGGCTGGTCTTGAACTCTGTGTAGCCCAGGCTGGCCTTGAATTTAAAAAATCCTCTTGCCTCAGCCTCCCAAATGCTGGAGTTGCACGCATGCACCACCAAGCCCAGCTGTTCCTTACAAAGTTTAGTTAATATGTGCTCACTGTATGACCCAGCAATTATACTCTTAGGCACTTACTCCAGAGAAATAAAAATGTATGTTCACACAAACACTTGTCCATGAATGCTCAAAGCAGCTTGATTTCTAATAGCTCCAAACAACCCAAATATAGTTCAACAGGTGAATGGAAAAAGCATCTGTGGAGACTGAAATATACTGAGGATGCATAAACAAAAAATTATTACAATAAAAGGCACATTACTGCTGATCCCTCTCAAAATATTTCCCCCTCGATTTGAACACATTTATCTCACTGTTCTTGCCATTTTTTGAAGCAGCTCTGAAAGTCTCTTTGATGAGTCTATGAGGTATGATAAAAAAAAAATGGTGGACGCTGTTGCTGAGTGCCATTCAGGGGAAGGCAGATTCATAAAACACACAGCGTGTCCTCCTCCACCTGCTTCAGTGGAGACGCCCCGGGCAACTTCGGTGGAGACTCCACGGAAGGCAAAATGATCGTGAAAGGTAAATATGTTGAGCTGATCTAAGGCATCGAGGCAGCCACAACAGTGTAACTAAGGACCCCATCACAGAGGATTTCCAGAACTTCTTCCAGAGGGGGCAGGACCGGTGAGGGTTACTGATAGCAATACGCTTTTCACTGTAATAAATTTTAAAAATTTAAACAGTCACCTTATTCTTTGATAATACTTTGACTTAACAATAAAAAGGAATGAACTATTGATACGCTCAACAACTCGGAGATGTCATAAGAGAATTATGCTGAGAGAAAAACCAATCTCAAAGGATTATATACTATAGAGTGTTATTTATATAACATTCTTGAAATGACAAAATCATAGAGATAGAGAATGGATTAGCGTTTGATGGGTGAGCTGGAGGAGGGAGGAGCTGTCTTATACTTTGACTATAATAGTGATGATTGCGTGAGCCCACATGTGATACAACTGCATAGAACTAGACACACACACACACACACACACACACACACACACACACACACACGGTACATGCAACAGTAATGAAATCTAAATAAGGTTGGTGGATTATTCTTGACAGTGAAAGGTGCTATGGTTACACAAGAAGAGAATTAAGGTCTTTCTGTATTAGTTCTTATATTGCCTGTGTATTTATAATTGCATCAAATAAACAGTAAAATGATAACCAGGTATAGTGACGCATGCCTGTGACCCCAGTGTTTGGGAGGCTGAGGGAGGAGGGTAGAGAGTTCAAGGCCAGCTTGGGCTACACAGTGAGTTCCAGGCCAGCTTGGATTATGTAGTGAGCCCCTTTCTTAAAAAAAGAAAAAGCGAGGATTTATTGTAAGGACCTCTCCAGTTATGTTGACCAAGCAGTACATGTGAGTATATTTAACCCTAACTTCCTAGCTTTTTGCTACTATTTTGATACTTAAGGAGGAGTCTCAGCAGAATGGAAAGGAAAGAAAAAAAAGGAAAGGAAAGGAAAGGAAAGGAAAGGAAAGGAAAGGAAAGGAAAGGAAAGGAAAAAGGAGAGCTCTGTCTGAGCTGAGGCTGGAGGCCAGTGTGACAGCTTTCTTTGAGCTTCTCTGGCATTTCAAGTTGAGCTCCCATAGCCCTGGGCTGGACTTGCAGATCGTCAGATGGGCTCAACTAGCTAAGAGCTTTTGAAGCGCTAAATTAGACTCAGTGCCACTCAAAGACAGAAGCTAACAATCATGTGACTTGATACAGGGCTCAGGTACAAGGCCTCATCCGTGGAGAGCCAGCGGACCAGTTCTAGAGGGGAAAGTTAATGTGGGCCATTAGACCAGAAAGTGAACTAGGTACTTAAAAGAGATCTGCTTTTGCTCAGGTTTTCTACTTGACTTTGACCACGAAGGTCTTGGCTTATGTCTCCCAGAACGATCTGTGTACCGTAAGGTGCTGATCAGACTTGTTGGTGAATTGATAACCACACCCAAGTGTTTCTGAGTCTTACTATGCCTCAGGCACTGGGCTTAGCCTATTCCATGCCCATCTCATGAATTCTGCAGGATCACGTTGCCTGTATTTTACAGCTGAAGAAGATGAAGTAGGTGCCGTACAGAACTACTCGGTGGTCTCACCCCCGAGTTGGATTTGCTTCACCCTCAATATGGACTCAGGACTTGTACAGCGGTATAGGAAGCTGCAGTCTAAAGAGTGCCTGGGCTGGGAGGAAAGCTCAGTGACAAGAAGTATGGGATACTAATCCCTTTGGGGACATTAAAGGTGAGGATTTCTGGGATCCCTGTGGTCATGTTCCCTCAGTGGGCAGTGCCATTTCCCATCTCTCCGCACTCCAGAGCTGGGCACGCTTTCCTGCACAAGTGATTGGTTCTTGTGTGAAGAGATGGGCGATGTGGGTGATTCTCTAAGCATAAGCAGGACCTTTGTCCTCAGCTCCTTTGCGGGGCTGGGAGGGGCCTCACAGGATGATCCAGGCCAGGGCAGGGGGAGGGCAAGGACCCACAGCCCTGCTAGGCTGCGCCCGTCCCTGGGACAGGGCTTTGGGCCATTTCTGTTTTCCCAACCTGCTGATGAAGAAGCTTTCCTTACATTTAAGCAACACCTCTCCTGCCTCAATGTGCAGGGTGTATCCCACCTTCTGGGGCGCCAAGCACATCCATCGCCTCCCTAATACAACTTCCCTTTAAACAAAGTTGCACAATCAGTTTTTTCTTCTCCAGCTAAAAGTAAACCTGCGGGCTGGGGATTTAGCTCAGTGGCATAAGCACCTGCGTTGCAACCAGGTGGTTGTGAGTTCGATCCCCGGTACCGATAAAAGAAAAAAAAAGTAAAGCTAATTTCTTAACCCTTTTTTCTTTCTCTTTCCTTTCCCTCTGTTTCTCTTTTCCTGCCTTCTTGCTTTCCTTCCTCCCCTTTCTCTTTTCCTTCTTCTTCTCAGTGTTCATTGCCAGACTATTCTGTTTTGGTTTTATTTTTTTTAATTGTTGTTTGTTTTGGTGCTGGGAATGGAAACCAGGGCCTCGTGCATGCTAGGCAAGTGTTTTGCCACTGAGCTATATCCTCAGCCTGGTCTTGCATTTTAATCAACGTTTCATTTGCTCATTTATTGTTAAGCCTTCTTGTGAAGTAACACACATCCACACACATCTCTACATATACACTCGGCCGTCACATACATAGAAAACGTCACATCCCTATTCATGTACTTTAATATATGTAACAAATATGTACTTATTTTTCTTTAAAATCAGAAAATATAGATAAGTTAAGCAACATAAAAAAATAAAATCTGTCCAGAATACCTTTGCTCAAATGCAATATATGTACCACATGTTTAAATCAGATCTGTTCTGCAGAGGCTGAGACCCAGCCTATATTTGAGTCTGATAAAGCCAGGCAGGAGGATTACTTTTTTATGGGCTAATAGAATTGGTTTAAAGATTTAAGAAGGCATAGTAAGAAGGTACTCTCGGAGGCAATGAATATGTAGGACCTCTTCAATATTAGAGAAAAGGTAGCAAGGTCGTTCGTGGGGGTGGGAGTCAGGGGCTGCCCCAAAGGACAGAATGTCTGTGGGGTACATCAGACAGCCTTTGAGGCCAGGTTCATGCTTGTTTGTTTGTTTGGTACCCAGGATATAATTCACAACCTCATGCTTGCCAGGCAGGCACTTACGCCACTGATCTAAATCCCCAGGTTATGTTTGTTATTTTAGTGCCAGAGGACAAATTCCATGACTTCTCAGAGCCTCAGTTTCCTCATTTGTAGAATGGGATAACAATCCTTTCTAACAAGAGTCAATGAGGGTTAACATAAAATAATAAGAAAACACTTTATAAGCCATAGGGAACTAAAGGCATATTTTTTTTTGTAAATTTCCTTTAATAATTTCTAATACACTGTTGGCTTTTTCATTGCTGGTCCACATTCAGCTAGTAGAAAAATAATTCCCAATGTCTGCTTTTTTCCCTTCTACATTTGTGTTCAATTAAGCATCCTCTATCCTATATTTTAAAATTTTAGATTTTTCCCTCTGAGTCTGAATAATGGCTGATATATTAAACAATTTTTCTAAATGATTTAGGTCATGTAAAAAGTTATTCCAAGTCTTCTAGAGCAATTACAGTGTCACTTAATTTAATATCATCACCAAGTATGATGTATGTGTGCTTAATTCCTTTTGCAAGTTGTGCCTCATCAGCTTCTCTACCTCCCTTCTCTTTTGAAATAAAGATTCAGTCTTCTTCATCAAAGAAGTTTCCTCCAAAAAGCAAAGCAAGATGTGACTCCACATTTTAATCACATAGCACTGTACCCAGTCCCCAGTCCCAGGAAATTCCCAAGACTGAGGCTTCTTATTGCCTGTGACGTCACCTGCTGAGGTGTCCCCACTGTGGTATGGGTGTGGTATGTCCCTCAAAACTCTCCTGTGCTCAGAGGTAGGGCTTTTGCAGGGTGGCTGGGCCACGTAGATGCTACAATCATCAGTGAACGCATCTGCTAGGGAGCGCGTTGGCTGAGTGTGCTGGTGGGCAGCAGGGCCTGGATAGAAGACGTGGGTCCCTGGGGCCTGGCCTCCTCCCTCACTCTCCACTTCCTGGCTGCCAGGGTGTGAGCAGCTTTCCCCCTCTGCAGGCCTCCGCACCACGCCATTTCTGCAGTGCAGTCACCAGCCATGGATTGAAACTTCTGAAAATCCTGTAACTCTCTCCTTCTGAAAGTTGTGGGTGTTGGGTGTGTGTCTCCGGGATGAGAAAAGCGACAAACAGTCCCAGATCTATTATCTGCTGCTTGGGCATTTTGGACCAGTCCTTTAAACTTTGTACAGTTCAAGATGCTACATAAGGATATGTACAGTTTAAAGGTTTTGAAGGTTGGATGAGATCATGTATGCACATGTTCTGGACATGTAGTAGGTCTTCAATGAATGTCAAGTCTTGGCGGCAGTATATGGTCTTGGCCTCTTCACTTGATGACAATAATTCCTTGCCTCTCAAAACATTTGTATACATGGTATTTTACAATTTACAAAACTGCTTTTCTCTCCATTATCTCATTTGAGTCTCATCACTACAGGGACACAGGCAATGTTATCTACCACTTTCTTAGAGATAAGGAAACCTGAGGCCCAGAGATTAGAAACCTACTCAGTTTTGTGGGAATCAGGAGGCATTCCTGCCTTGGGGATAATCCCTTCCACCCCATCCTTCTTCCTCTGCTAGTTGGGAAGCCAGAGCTATTCTCCCTCACTTTAGGGAGAAGGAGTTTATAATTACATGTTCCTTAATGTGCGTTGACATTTCCTGTGGGTCACTGGGGAGCCAGAGGTAAAATATAATCAGGAATTTTTCCAAACCTGGCAAGCTCCACTTGACCAGCTGGAAGTGTGGGGTCCCTAGAATGAAAATGGAACATGGGCCTGGGTGTGGTGCATATCTGTAACCCCAACACTTCGGGAAGCTGGGGGGGGGTGGATTGCAAATTAGAGCTCAACTTGGGTAACTTAGCAAGACCCTGTCTCAAAACAAAAAGTAAAGAAAGGACTGCAGTGTAGCTCAGTGCTAAGGCTCTGAGTTTGAGCTCCAGCACTGGGTTGGGAGGGCAGGAAAAAAAGGCATAAATACCAGGGACTGGGCAGGTGATGGGGATGGAATGCACATTCTATGGAAACTAGCATGTATGACAAGTTAAATCACTTTGAGTCAGGGCCCTAGCACTTCTGCTTTAGGGACTTCAGAATCTGGAGAAGCAGATGGGGCCCAGAGACAGAGGCTGGGCCAAGCCTCAATTGTATAACTTACTGGCTGTAAGGTCCCTGGCCTTAATCCTCCCCTGATAAATGGAGATGATGGGTATTTCATAGGGCCATTGTAATAATTAAATAGCAAGTAGGGTACTCAAGGACAATGGGCTTCAGAGGCTGAGCCATCCCTGCTCCCCAAGTTGTGATCTTGAACAGTTTCCTCATCTGTAAAGAGGAGAATAAAAGAGGCTCCCATGGGCCAGGGGCCCAGTTCAGTGGAGGAGGACCTGCACACAGTGGAAGGTCCTGGATTCTATTACTAGCACCCAGTGGTAGTGATTCTCTGAGAGTTGTGCTGAGGATTCAACAAGACCTGGTTAAAACAAACTAAAGCTCCTGGGCATGTGTAGGAAGAGATTAGCTGCAGGTGGTGTGTAACAGGTTAGTGTAGCTTAGTTAGAGCTTCACTCTATCTCAGCCCCATCCTAGCTCAATTTGTGCTAATGATTTCACCTCTTAAAATGGAAATCTCTCTCTCTGTCTCTCTCTGTCTCTCTCTCTCTCTGTCTCTCTCTCTCTCTCTGTCTCTCTCTCTCTCTGTCTCTCTCTCTCTCTCTCTCTCTCTCTCTCTCTCTCTCTCTCTGTCTTCCTCCTTCCTCTCTCTTTTTCCTTCTTCCAGTGCTGGGGATCAAACCATGTGGAAATGAGGATAACATTAATACCACCTTGTGGGTTTAGAAAGAAGCTTGAACAATGGATGTGAAGTGTTTGGAAGAGTACTCGGTAAGTACTCTATAAATGCTATTACCAGCACTGATTATTCTTATTTCCTTTCCCTTTGATGGTCTCTGTGAGATCTTCTGCTCCTATCTAGGCAGAGAGCCTGGACTGTGGGCTGGAGAAAGTGATTGGGGAACTGGGCTGGGCTGGGCTGGGCTGAGGTCCCGGTGGGCACAGCGCCTGGGTCCACCTCCTTCGTGGTCCTCCTCACTCACAGCTTCCGGCCTTTGGCCTGCCTCTTCAGACCCGGCCCAGGGGCCCCCATTTTAGAGCTGGCTTTGTGGTCAGGCAGCTGTAATCTGTCCCTCGAGCCACACCAGAGTCTCATTAAAACGTGCCCCATAAATGTTAAAAAATTTACACATAAAAAAATTCCATGCATGAAACTGAAACCGTACGTTTTACAGCCTTAGTTTGAAATCTTGCATAATATATAAAACCTTGGTCCTGCACCAGGGGCCTGTAAATCAGATATTATAAAACAAAAAGCTTTTACGTTTCAAAGGGGTTTGGGGAACTTGCAAATTTTACAAACTTTACCAACTGCCAGTCAGAGGCTGCTGGGCTCAAGGAGAGGGTCGAAGGGGCCAGGTAAGAAATAGGACTGGTGAGCACTGCAGGGGGCATGGGAACAGGGGCTTCTTCCCAGGGAGCTCGGGGAGCTCCGTGGGATTGATGGTCATGGATAGCTGCCGCCAGGGCATGGTGATGGGCTGGGGGAGTCAGCGTGTGGGGGACATCACTGGTTGCACTGTCCTATTTGTGAGGACTCTATTGCCACCAGGGCAGAATGACAGCAGAAGGAGCACAGAGGCAGGAGCCCTGGGTTCTTCCTGGTCCTGAGGAGTCATTCCTCTGGATGTCAGTGCTCCTGCCTGTGAAAGGGGGTAACTTGCTTTTCCTGAGGATCCTAGGACTTCCTTCCCATCATCAGGGCTGCTGGGGAACAGGGGGCGGAGGCTCAGAGGGGAGGGAAGCCCCTCAGAAATCTGCATCTGAGCTCGCTCCTATCTTGAGGCAGCTTTGGAGGAGCACTTTTTCAAAGGGAGTTTTCTAGAAAAGCAGCTCAAGGAGACTGCAGGGTCATGGGAGGGTCCAACAAGCTTCATGCATGGCAAAGAGTTGGGGGGCCAGCTGGGCATGGGCAGGAGATGGGCAGGATGCTGTCCAAAGGGTGAAGACAGCAGGCAGGCCAGCATGGGGCTTGAGGGTGGGGCAGGGAGCATAGGACCAGGAAGAGGAGGAGAAGCAGGAAGAGACCTTCTCTGGGGCTAAGTTTTTGGGGACCCAAGTGCCCTCCTGACAATCCCATCTATGAAAGTCAATATTCAAGGGCAAAGGAAAGCCACCCTGACATGCATATATATAAAAAATAAATCTCTCAATTATCTCAGCTCATTTGCTTGGGGTCCCTCATTTTATATCCCTGCTCGGCTTCGCAGTATATCTGTCCGGATAAAGAGTTACAGTCCGTTGGGCTACGTGTGCGGGGTTGTAAAAAATACAGATGCCAAATTAACTGGCTGTGGCACTTGGCAGCTGATTGAGCTGGTAATAACGCGATCTGACCTTTTTCTAATTTCTAATTATGTGCATCTCGGCTGTGCTGGCGACATGATTCTTGTTTTAATGATGGCTCCTACGCTTGGCCTCTTCATCTCTCTGCCCTACACAGGGCCACCCCAGGGGTGGCAAAGGGCACTGCTCCACTCCCCCAAAGAGATTTCAGGGTCCCAATCACACAGGCCCTGGTGGCAGGCAGGAGGCTGGGGAGCTGGAACACCTTGCCTGGTGCAGTGATATTGCCTTTGAGATTAATCTTCGGGATGGGAGACACCTTTAAAGGCCAATCCCGTCAGCCAATTCATTAAATTTTTATTACAATCACGCAGAATAAGTGCATTAGCTCTACAGATGAGGAAACCGAGCTTCAAAGGCGCTTGGTCTCCCAAGTCACACAGATAGTAAATAGTGACCCAAGACTCAGATCTTTTGTCTTTAAGGGTTCTTTCAAATCTCTCCATTTTCATAATCAATCAATCACTTAATCAATCAATAATTAGCTAGTCACTGACTATAGTTAACACACCAGCAAATGGACTAAGGATTGCCCCACTGAGTGGACCATGCCCAGCCTGGTCACTGAAATAGAAGACCAGGGACAGCAGAGGTCTGAGGTCACTAGGGCAGCTCCTGTAACACCCCTGTCCCCAGCTCGGAATGGCACACCGTAGTCTATTCAACCTAGTTTCCTTGGATTGAATTAGGAAATCTGGATCTTTGTGTGGATTTTTTGGGGGGTTGGGGAAAGGGTCCCTCTCACTTTATGGCCTAGGCTAACTTCGAATTTGTGGCAGCCCTCCTGCCTCAGCCCGGAATTACAGACACGCACCACCATGCCCAACTTGGTTCTTTGAACAGAATCATGAGAGATCTGGTCAGAGGTGTCAAGGGCATGGACCTGGTACTTTTTGAATCTTCCAGCTGTGCTAGAACAGGAGGCTGTCTTTGGTGGGTCTTCCACAGCTCCCTGGGAAGGCAGTGTGGGGACAAGGAATGTGAGGTTTGCTTCTCCAGGACTCTTACATCATAAGAAGGTTTAACATCCCTCAGTCTTATTTTAGGCCTCAGTTTCTCTTCACGATAAGCGAGTGAGTGAGCCCTGCCCCCCACTCTCAGCTCCATGCCCATCCCCACAGCAACAGGTCCCTCGTGTCCTCCCCCACAGCTGCCTGGGCCTGGGGGGGTGGTCTCAGGATCTACTTTCCAACTGCACTTTGATCAGCCAAAGGGCAGGGCAGGGCCAGGCCAGTCTGCATTTCTCAGCTGACCTGGAGGACTTGCACAGGGAAGCCGCCTGGGCATCCCAGAGGCAGAGGTTTAGCCTCCTGGGAAGACGGTCTGGAAGGCCAGGGCTGAGCAGAGGCAGAAGTGGGGGCTCCGATGCCCCCACCGGGGCTGCTAGCACAAGCAAGTGCTCACACTGGGCAGAGATGGAGGCCCATTCTCCAAAGAACGGCTCCACCCGCACTCTGCAGACTTCAGGGTTCTCCTCGGAGCGCTCCTGCCCTCCATAAAGTAGTGCATTCAGCTCCGATGGAGCAGCAGTGTGGCTAATCCATAGCACAGAGCAACACCCAGTCGCTCACATCTGCTCTGCAGATGCACCGTGTGTGTGCGCGTGCACACAGGTGTGTGTAATTTTTCTTCCTTTTCCCGGTCACATTTGCTTTTCTAATTCTGTTCTCTTTTTGGGAACAGACACCAGCCCAACTCTGGCTGCAAGAGGCCAGCACTGTCACCAGTTAGTGTGTAAGGGAAGAGTTTCACAGCTTCCAAATTCACTGTACGTAATCTGGGTAATCCACCCACATAGAAAAATAAGGAACCATAGTTAATGATTTCAGGAGGACTGTTAGAGTCATGGACATACAGAGCCACCTCTCTAGTACCATACTGCAGCAGAACTCCCAGAATTTCAGGTGTCATCCAACCCAGGAGTCACCAAGTCCAACCAATGACTGCAGCGGTCCAGGTTACTTGTAACCAACTGAGTCACAATTTCCTGGCGCAGCCCAGGAGAGGCCAGTTTATATGCTGTGGTGATAACCGGCATGGCAAACTGTTTGGGAGCCTGATCTGCTGTGTTCACTACACGAACAGGGCCTCTGCTGATGTTCCCAGCATGACTGCGTCCCCAGGTCTCTCTATTGATCTGCTCACACATGCTGATATCTCGAATCCTCCATATGGTGGCATGGGAGCCATCAGCTCTGCCCTGGGAAGGCCCAGACAGGTTTGTTAATGTTCCAGAAGTCCAGGCCTTGGAACAGCCATCTTAGACATTCTGGCTTCTATGTCCTTCTTTCCATTTGCCTGAATTGCAGAGTGGTGGGCAGTCAGGTCTGGTGCCACCTTGGGTAGCGACAGGAGGAACTCTAGCAGCACATGTGCCCAGAACTCTTGGTTTATAAATTTAAAAGGCACTAGAAGGTGCATCTGGAACCTTCTCCACATTGGGTACTCAAATCTTTTTGTTGGATGAATTAATTCAAAGAACATTTCTAGGGCATTTCAAAGGGATCAGAGGGGAGGAAGACTCTGGCTAGGGTGTGGGATGGAGGGTCTTTACCAGATTGTCCAGTTCTGGGTCATCGCTGAAGAAGGGTTTGTGCTCCTGCTCCTGCTGGTGGACAAAGTTCTCGATGTCCACATCAAAGCCGGCGGAGGTGATGCACTCAGAGCCCTGGGTGGCCTGTTCACATTTCTCAAACAGCAGCGTCAGGAGCGGGAAAAGAGGGTGCCTGCGGGGACATCAAGAGCTCACACACACGCACACACAGAGGCCATGCTGCTGGCCAGACTCACTTTCCCAGATCCCTGTCATTTCTTCTCCCAAGTTCCTGCTCCTTGAAAATGTCCCTGGTCCCAAGGGCAGCCTAGATGGCAGCAGAGTTCAGTGTCTCAGGGCTCAGGGCCTCCAAAGACTCCTAACTTTTCTCTTCCATCAAATAAGCTGCATGTTTTCTGGAGAGGGAGGATGGGTCATAACGCTTCCCAGAAGAAAGTGTCCATTTCTGGCCCAGGAAGGAAGTGTGAGAAAGGTCTAGAGAAGTTCTGGACATGAACACTGGGTGTAGCTGGTATCCAAGCTAAGACCCATAGAGCCATTTAGTTAAGCACATCTGCTCACACATACACTATCAACCATCCATGCCCCCTCCCACCCCACACATGCACTCACTCACTAACCAGAGCCAGCTGAAGGCAATGACATGTACAAACACTTGTGTACTTGCAAGTGTGTGCATAGGGTATGTGTATGAGCCTCAATACTGGTCTACACAGACCTGGCCAGTGGTTGCTGGGAGACTCAGCTCAGACACCCCAAATACATGTGCAACATCTCCCTACATTTTCCTCATTATACTCTTAGCAGAGCTGTGATAAAATAAGTGATAATTTACATCTCTGTTTTCCTCTAAGACCTCCCCATGTTAATGATGTATTCCTAGCTCTTGCCAACTATGCTCATGACAGGCATTTAATAAATATTGGGTGAGTGAACAAATGAATCCTTGATTGAGGAATGTTCTAAATATCTGTGATGTATGTAAATGAGCTGAAGTACCTACCTAATGGCTCTGTGGGTCTTAGGCTAGAGATGACCGCTCCTGGAAGCTTCCCTGACTTCCCACCCCCAGCTACGTATTCGAATTGTTTATCATCTGCCTTCCTCCCTTGGAATTGGAGCAGGAATAAATTTGAGCAGGTGTTATGAATTATTCCACCACTGAATAGCCAGCAGAGGTAAGTGGATCTCCACCAATATTTGTTGAATGCTTGTGTCACAGGTATGCACACTTATTTTGCATGCATAGGTGTCTATCATATTTACTTTTGCAGCATGCATGCATGTATGTGGCTGGGCTGTTGATCTGAGATCTTGGAAAGACCCTTTCTCTTCCCTTGAGATCCACACATCCCTCTCTGCTCTGTCTCCTCAGATTCCTGGACCATATAAAACTGAGTTCCTTTCTTTTTGATAAAATCCTGCTTCCTGGGAGAGTAGGAGAACGTGTGCTGGACCCGACCCACCAGGCCTTGGCCAGGAGGGTACTCTCACCAGGACCGCCCAGCAGTACTTCCCGCAGTGAAGGAAATGTTGTCCAACACGATAACCACGAGTCACATGGGGCCAAGGAGCACTTGAAATATGACTACTGGAATCAAGATGCTGGATTTTTAATTTTATTGAATTTTAATTAATTTAAATTGAAATGGCCACGTGTGGCTGGTGGCCACCGTGTTGGAGAACACAGGAAGCATGGAAAAGGAAAACAGAACACAGTTTTTTCCCTTCCAGCCCTGGAGACCCCGAGAGAACTGAACACCCAGAGCACTCTGCACAGTTTGCGGCAGGGGAAGGGGAACCCCTAGGTGCCTGTCCCATTCTGAAACTCGAACAATTGTGGGCACAGACACAGGCAGTGCTTGGCAGCCCTCACACTCATATTCATACTTCAAACATCTTTCTACTCAGGCTCAGGGCAGTAGAGGTGGCAGGAGATAAATTCCTGCTTCACACGAGCTGCTGGGCTTGGCAGAGTCAGCCCTGGATGCCACCTCCTTGACCCTCGAGCTGGGTGCTGATGGAAAACCCCTGGACCCCAAGGCAGCAGGAAAGAGGGTCAGTATCTAAGGGTGGCTTGTTCACAGCACCAGAGTGCCAGCAGATCTGTTGGGCCCTGGCAGAAAACTGGCAGGGAAAACAATGGGGGGCGTCAGCACCCAGCTGAAGACAAAGAGCGCACCAGGTGAAGGGGTTAAACTCCAGCCTAAGTCTTCATTTGCAGCCACTAATACTGCAGCATATTATAGTCTAATCTAGCCTGATCCCAGTTTAATGCAAGCTTCTCCTGGCCCTGAGTGGAATACCAAAGAAAGCCTCAGTGGCTGTAATTTAAGCAGAGCCCGGCAGTGGTTTAGCTGAGGGCCATGAAAGGCAAATTTCAGACGGTGTTATGAATTATTGCGCCTTATGAACCTTCCTACTCTCAACAGATGCCTGCTGCCATTTAAACAGCCACTAGATCAATTAGGAATGAAAGGCACAAATCGACTCAGTACAAGGGCACTAAATTACCAGGAACTAATAATCCGCAGCATCGTGCCATGTGGTGGGGGTACAGCCCCCGCCCCGACCTGCTGCAGCGGAATGGTCACCACACGTCCCTCTCTTGCTGGCTGGAGGGAGGGCAGGCAGCTCCTGAGTGGAAAGGTGAGAGGGTGTGCGTGTGTGTGTATACATATGTGTTCATGTGTGTGCATGCACTGAGTTGAATACAGGCTGGCAAGGGTGCAAGGCTATGGGTGTATGCACAAATGATGTTGTGTTTATTCTATGATGCACAGAAGGTGGCATGTGTGCAACTGTGGGGCAGATTCATGTACCACAAACATGGTATGCACATGCATTGTGTCGTCTGTATGGACCATATATGTGGGTTGCTTGCTTTGTGTACACAGTGCAAACAGCAGGTGGAAGGGGCAGGTGGGTCTGTGGGACTGATTTCCAAGTTACTGGCATCAGGAGCAGCAGGAGGAGGGTGCATCTCTCTTCTGTCCTTGCCCTACAGGGAGGAGCAGTTTTTCTGAGAGTGGATATGGAGGGCCATCTTGAGAGAAGGTGACATTTAAGTTAACCCCCTGCAAAGAACGGAGGGAAAGGCCTTTGGGGAAAGAGAGACAGCAAAGCCCCTGAGACAGGAGTGAGCTTGGCACCTTTCTGCACCCCGGTCTAGCTGAGTGTGGCTGAAGCCAGGTGGACAGGAGGGAAACAAAGGGGACAGGGTAGAAAAGGCAGCAGGACTCAGATCGGGAGGTGCCCGGCAGGTGTGAGACAGCTGGACTCATGGGGTTGGGGGCATCTACATGCTGGGAACAATGTATCTCTTGTGCAGAGTCACAGCACGGGTTCAATTTCACAAGCCTCCACTTCCTGTCAGATGTCCCCAGAACAGGTTTACATGAGATATGTGATGCCCCTAGCCAGGGGTGTGTATGTGTGTGTGTGAGTGTGAGTGTATGTGTGTGTGTATGTGTATTTGATGGTGATGGGGGCCCAACCTAGAGTCTCACACTTGCTAGGAAAGTGCTTTACCACTGAGTGATGCCCCTGGCCCCTTTGGGGTGTTTTCCATGTCTTCTGCTATCTTTTGGAAGACAGGAAATTGCCACCTGTCCCCCAGGTTAATGCAGGGTCCATGGAGCTAAGGATGGACCACATGGAGATGACCAGTCCACCTCCCTTCGGCCCTTCCCACCTGGGCAGTAGACACTCGGGCAGAAGGGGGGTGACAGTGCTGGCTGCTGCACCCCGACCCTCTCTTCTCATACTCTGCTCTCCCTGGGCTCCAGAGTCGCTTCCTCCTGCTGACCCCAGCAGCCCTGTCTGCCTCCTTGATCCCAGAGGGCACCTGAGCTTATCCGCAGCTTCTCACATGAACCACGCCCCACTGGTGCTGTCCTTCTGGATTGCTTGATGTACCCTGGCTGCTTCCTGCTGACCTGCCACCTCACACATAGGGACTGCTGAGCCAAGGTCCCCGTACCCAGCATACAGGCTCCTTCCCCGAGACCCGGCTGGGGGAGGGGAGCTGGGGCTGCTCTCCTTCTGTGGTTATGGGAGAGTCACCTGCTACTTCCTCAGTTACCCATTCTGTCCTTGCCTAGGGGCCAACCCATATTTTCCTCTAACATCTCCCTATGAGCCAGAAAACAGGCTGGCAGGAACCTCTGGGAGTTTTTTCCGGCAGCTTGGGCTGCAGGCGTGGGACCATCCTGGACAAGGCAGGGTCTATGAGAGATGGGTTCAGAATTACAGGGGCCAGGAAAGGCTCTGCCTGAAATGGGGACAGGATAGGGAGAAGGATTTCCCCTTAGACGTGGGCCTTCCTGAGCCTCACTTTGCATATATATTACTGGGAGTTGAGGCCAGGGTTTTTGTGCATGCTAGGCAAGTGTTCTTCCACTGAGTCACATGTTCAGCCATAGAACATGTTTGTTTGTTTGTTTTTCCTCCTAGGGTCTGAACTCAGACCCTGCCATTGAGCTACATCCCAAGTCATTTTTACATTGAGCCAGGGTCTTGCCATGTTGACCAGATGAGACTCAAATGTGCAATTCTCCTGCCTCAGCCTCACTCAATCTTGGGATTTTACCCATGTGCCACCATGCCAGGCTAAACATGGGGTCCTCTCCCCCTGTCCAGGTCTCTCCCACTGCTCAGGTCTCTTCTATGTGGAAACCAGAAGCAAGAATGTGGAGACTCAGTCCCCTGTGCCCAGAAGAGGACGAACAAGATGTGAGAGATGCCCACTGGACTTGACTTCCAAAGAGCTAAGGGCATTTGACCTCCACGCGAGCAGCTTACCTCTCCTTCCGGGTCCCTTCCCTGCCCTGGTCCCCCCAGGCTTCCTCTCCCGTGACCGCCCCCTCCACCCCAATCTCTCTTAAGCCGTTCAAAATTTGGAGGAAATAAATCTCACTGCACTAATTCAGTGAGAGTTTGAGCCTCGTCAGTGCAGAACAAATAAAAGGAGTGAACTGGCATGACATTTTACTGCAGAGAGAGGTCGTTTCCAGCCACTAATAAAAAGGATTTGACACAGACTAATAAAGAGAAATGAATTTCTCTAATGGCCTAATTTAGCACATTCAGCACTGTGCCTCCGCCCGGTGCTGGGAGCGGACAGAGGCAGGAGGGAGGCGAGGCTCAGCTCAGGGAGAGGGGAAGAAGAGACGATCTCAAATAACGTTTTATTATTTCCTTTTTCTTTTCTGAGCCCCCCACCCTCATCACCTCTCCCCAGGAGTATCCGAACTAAAATCAAGCTCAAGATATGCAGTTCCCGTTAACGATCCAAAGAAATAAAGAAGCCCTCTCCATAGAATTGCAGCCTTGTGCTAGCTTAAGAAGGTGATTAAACCGGATGTGTTGATTTCTACAGGGCTTTGAGCCATCGTTTGGTTTAATTACTTCTGACATTTTTGCCTTCACGTTTGCTGTATCACCCAAATCTGCTGGTCTGGAAAGCCCAGTGCGGGGCCAAGGTGTATGGGGCCGTTCCCCAGGAAAGCAGATTCAAGACAGGACAGGATGTGGGTTGAAGTCCTTCACAGGTCCCGGCATCCTCTCTCTAAGCAACAGACAGGCTGAGACCCCACGATGAAGAACTTCCCTAAGTCAGGATCAGGAGATTTTTCTGGGTGCTCACCCCATCTCTGGTGACGCTTCTGAGAGTACATTTGTGAAATTCAACAGGGCCCATCTCATCCCTCCCTACCTCACGACAGAGCATCTTAGCACGAAGTGGGCTGTTAAGTGTCCCCAACATTTTCAAAGGCCTTCTGGGGAGGAGATCAGAACTTCCCTGGGGATTTTTATACTCCTAGGTAACCACAAGTTCCCCGGTGTAGCTCAGCTCATGTCCTTTTGTCAAAAGGACTCCAGACAGCAGATACTTTTCCCACTTCCTTTCCTTCCTCCCTGGACAACCTGGCTGTGTTTTGTTTTGAATTTAAAACATTTCTTCCTGCTTATGGGGGAGTAGAAACAGAGATGAACAAAAAACAACAAAGAATGCAAAAATATAGAGCTTTGGAGAGGCTAAGAAAAAATAAGAGAACCAGATAGAAGAGATGTGTGGTCAGAAACAGACTGGGGTGGGGGGTTGAGGGGGGTCCCGGGCAGGGGAGACATTAGTGTTGAGCACTCTTTCTGGGTGATAAACTTTCTGATTCACAGTCACGCCACTCTGTCCCTTCCATCTCCTCCCTTGTGACCTTGGCAGGACTATAGACCTCAATTACGGGTCCAGCCAAGTGTGTGGTTGCCTGCCTGAGTGTCCACCTCCTCTCCCTGCAACTGCCCTTGGAGCCCTCAGCTTCTCATGTGATGCCCCTCACAGCCCAGACCTGTCCTCCTGGTAGGTGGACAGGGGGAGCCCCAGCATCAGTGCCTACCCACTCCAGAGGGCCTGGGTTCCTCTAGGGGGACAGGAAAGTCAGCGTCTTCAACCCTTCCTGAGTGGGACAAGGATGATGATCCAGGAGGCGGAATGTGTGCAGGAGATGGAGATTTCGAAGGATGAATCCAGTGGGAAGAGAGGCCTGTTCAGGGTCAGTCTGCTCTGGAGGATGTTCATCTGCTGGTGCTGAGCTGGGGCTTGTACTGTCCACGGACACAAAGTGGCTATCAAACTGCCCACCTTTCTAGACCTCTGTCTAGGCGCCGGGGTTTGGTCCTTTATTTCTAATGTCCCAGGCCAAGGACCACTGGAATTACAGAACCAGAGCCAGTATCCTAGAACACCCTCTCCAGGACAGCTCCTCAGCCTGTCCTGGGCATCTTCCCCTGCTGGAAGGCAGTGAGTACCTGTGCTGCAGACTCTGGAGAACTTTCTCCTGGAGGCTGAGGAGTCAAGGCAGCACTCCTGAGGAGGACACTCCAGGCTTATCATGATGAACCGTCAGCCTCTTTTTAGTATTTGTCCTGGACGGGTTCAGTGGCGAGTGTGAGGGACAGCATGGTGTCCCCAACGCTGTCACTGTTTTTTGAGACCGGGTCTCACTATATAGTTCAGGCCAGCCTTGAACTCTATGCAGCTCCCAGGCTGGCCTTGAGTGCATGGAGATGTTGGGTATTTTGCTTTGAGACTGGCTCTCACTGTACAGCACAGGCTGGCCTCGAATCACAGTGATCTGCCTGCCTCAGCCTCCTGAGAGTTGGCATTACAGGTGTGCTCCCACATCCCAGCCATCTGCACTTCTTGTGCTGTATTTTAACCTCTGACTTCCACACTTGCGCTCCAGCCATTCCTTTCTCCTGAACAACCTGCATCCCTCCATGTTCCTTCTAACCATCTCCAGAACACAGCCCCAAGGGCCATCACTCTGAGATCCCCCGCCACGTAGCTCTGTCCGGAAGAGAAACTACTGCCCCCTTCCGGCTGCCGCTTGAAATGCTTGAGTTTCTCTGGACTTCACAGGCGACGTAGGGTGGGGAGCAGGGAGCTTCTGAAATAAGCACTGATTTAGAAGACAGACAGCTGTGTGACTTTGGGCAGACTGAGGACTCAATTTCTTGCTTTGTTTGACAGGGATAACACCTCCCGTGCAGGCTCTCATGAGGATTAAGTGGGGGGACAAGGAGTGTGCCTGGCACTCAGAAAGCTGCCAAAGTTGCAGTCCCTTGGAATGGCGTGTGGGTGCCTTCCTTATTCAGAGCCACAGTGACACCGTCCGCTCCAATAACTTTACCTTCCCATTCCCCTGACTCATTCAGCTGGAAGATGTGCCCATGCACCAATTCAAATAGAAGCCTAGAAATAGGGGATGGGGGGAGGCCTTACCATTTTTCAGAACTCGAAACTTTATTTTCTTTTACCCAAAAGGATCACTGTGAGTAAGGATTTATTTTTATTTCTCTAGGACACTTGTTACGTTCTAGTAGCCGCAGGTTTTTGTGTGCAGATCTTTTCCCCTCACTATCTGCAGTAGGGGACCTCAGCTCCTTTTCCTGAACCCCTCTAGGTAGGTACAGTATGAGGCACAGAGCAGGAGTCAGTAAGCTTTGATGGATCAGTGAATGGGAACGAACAAACGACTGCAGAAAGCAAGGACTGTGGGAATGCACGCTTGGAGACAGGATCCTCAAGTAACTCCAGGCTAATCCATACTGGGGGACCAGGATCAGATTGGCCATCTGGCAGCTTCTAGCCACCGTTGCAACAAAAGGACCTTGTCTCCTTTGGGGCCCAGTGGGAGGATGTGTGTGGGGAGGGGTGACAGGACCTTAGAGAGAGGGCAGAAAGTGTGAAGAAAGGTGCTTGCCCACTGCTTTTCCTTGCCTCGGAGGCACCAGATGGAGAGAAGAGACTGGGGAGGGGGGCAAGCCAGCAGCCCTGGCTGAGTATATTTTTACTTCAGGTGTGACGTTAAACCACGCGGGTGTATTTTTAGTCCTGCCCAGTGGGCGGTATGATCGCCTGGGTTGCCTTGGAGAGGACTTCTTCTTGTTGCTAAATTGGAGCTGCATCTGTTAGGGCTTCTGGGCTCCAGCCCAGTTCTCCTCCCCCAGGTGGGTGGACAGGTCCATTCCTGGCAGCGTGAGACCCGGGCAGGTTGCAGTCTGCTGCAGATCCCGCCCCTTCATTCACACGCATGCGCGCATGCACACCTCCGGCTACACTGAAAAAAAGTCAACGTGAAATTTCAACATAGGGAAGGTCAGGGCTGGTTCACGGGCACAAAGGGCCCAGCCCAAGTCCTGTAGGGATCTCATGTCCATTCTCTTCCTGGTAAGGAGAGGTAGCAGGCAAGAAAGGGTATGATGGCTAAATAAGAGGTCACCAGAGCTCCTATTTAAGTCACTGGAAATTTATTTAGTCCAAAAAGGGAATATCTCCCCGGGGAAGGGCTGGTGTGGAGCGGGGAGCTCCGTCACCTCTGTCACTGGCAGGGACAAAGCATACACCCACACACTCTTGGTGACATTGTTAAGTTACAAAGAGCTCTGGTATATGTAGATTGTCTTAAACTATGCCCGTTTTACTGACTAGCAAGCTGACATGCTGTGTCAAAATATTTCACCACACTAAGAGGCGACCGAGTTGAGATTTAAGTTTGGGGATACACACCCCACTCTTGTACTCATCCCTCTCGCATGTGCTATTTTGACTCATTACTGGAATCGCTCTACAATCTTCTCTTTTTTTCCACTATCGTGAAGTCCTGAGAGTCCTGTAGCTAAAGAACTGAATGGCCAGGTCCACCCTTGAGCATCAAGACTGTTGCCAAGACAAGCAAATCTCTGCCTCATTTGAGGAGGGCTTTAGCACTCTGACAGATCTTTCATTTTCTCGTTTGATGCCTACTGTGTGAGTGGGAACATTTGTCTAAAGAGGTTCAATGATTTGCCTAATGGCAGAGTCAAAACTCAGGCTGAGCCTTGGTTTATGTGCTTTCTACCTGACTGTGAGATGGACCAGTGCCTGTGCAAAGCAGAGTGGCCTTGTGGTTAAAAGAGGGGCACACTTCCTTAGCCCAGGCCTGGCAAGAGGCCGCTGCCCAGCAAGGGCCTGACAGCCCCAGCTTGCTGTTCAACTCTTCGATCTCATGCCGTCTGTACTAGCACAAGGCACAGCTGTGACAGCACTTATCACAGAAACTGCACTGCCGATGAAGCTGCAGTTCA
This sequence comes from Cavia porcellus, assembly GCF_034190915.1. NCBI lineage: Eukaryota > Metazoa > Chordata > Mammalia > Rodentia > Caviidae > Cavia > Cavia porcellus. Next base: position 19,419,670 of record NW_026947492.1, on the reverse strand, counting down.
TGGAGAGCCTGCTATGTGCCAAGTGCTGCCAGCTATTAGCACTGGTTATCGAATCTAAGTCTGATGTAACCTGGTGAGGATAACCATCACCAGGCTCCCAGGCCCCTGGAGCTCTTATCTGTGAGCCTCATCTTGGCAGGGTGCCCAGACCACTGGGCTCTGTCTAGCAGGAAGAGGCAGGACCCAGCACCCTGAGCACACTTGTTCCTGAGGGAGGCGGCCACAGCCTCTGGTCTTGCTAGGAGTGTACGGAGCCTGGGCTTGGGGTTGGGGGTTCAGACCCCGGCAGCAAGGGCAGTGAACCAGTGCTTCTTGGTACCCCAGGACGCCTGAGCATGGCTTTGCTTTCCAGATGGTGATTCCAACAGGCTCACACCACCGCCACTGTTTGTAGCCAATGGCTGTGATGTTACCTCTGGTCCCAGTGAAGCTGACTGCTCCATAAAGGGAAAGCCTGACAGCCCAGGCAAGAACATTTGCTCAGGGTGCCTAACACTCCAGGGGTCCTGGCCTGGCCATCTGGGCCTGACTTTTCCACTGGCAATGGCTACACTTCTCTCACACCATCCTGGGGCCACACACCCAGCACATTCCAGGAATGACCAAGGGCAGCTCTGAGGTCGCCTTGCTGGAGCCAGAAGGCTCTGTGGTCACAGGGCAATCGAGTTCCCTCAAAGACACTTCACCAGGAAGCACCGGTTCCCAGGGCCCAGCAGGTGGCTGCTAAGGAGGACACACACAAAGGGACTCAGCCCCCCACAGCCTGGGCCTAAGGCACTTTTTCCCCAGGATGTACCCCGGCCTCCAGGAACAATGAGTGGTCATTCCACTGGGGTTCACTTCTCCCCGAAAAAGCAGTATATCTCTCCGGCACTGCTCTATGGGCAGAGGCTTTGAGTCAATTCCACAAATACTTTTTTTCCCCTGCAAACATAATCATTTTATTATTTTCAAGTCCATTTTATTTCAATAAAAAAATTAAAAAACTAAACCTAAATTTCAAAGCATGTCAATCAGGGGCCAACAATGGTACTTACACAGCACACTGTCATCCCCAAATCATTCACCCAGAGCACAAGACATCTGCTTACAGTTGTCTGAACACTACCAGCACAAATGGTTCTCTTCAGTGAACTCAGAGAGATCAGTGGCACACACACACACACATACACATATATGTATGTTGTTACTCCACAGATACTGTTTTTGAGCTCTTCTGTGTCAAGTTTACATTACTTTCTAGGTCTATCTTTCCGCATTTCCTGAACCCCTGTCACGGCTTAACACAATAGATTCAGTAAGTGCTCAGGTGAATCACAGAGTAAGACCACTAGCCTGGGCCCCCTCGTGTCCTCGTCACCCCTGCCCGTCCTCATCACCCCTGCCACTTCCCAGCCCGTCTCACCAAGCTCTGCTAGCTTTAATTTTCCCAAACATCACATAGCAGCTGACACCTACAGCGTGCCTGCCCGCTGCCAGCTTCCTCACCAAAAATTTAGCTGCATTACAATTACTCCTTATGAAATCCTGATGAAGTGACAGCATTGTTTTTAGGATTATTTTATGGATGAGGAAACTGAGACATAGAAAGGTTTGGTGTAGCCAGAGATGAACCAGACAACCTATGTCCAAAAGCTGTAAATCCCACCTCCTAGAATGCACCAGACTGTCACCTACTGAGCAGGTCAAAGTGACATGTGCTGGACCCTTTGCTTAAAGGGTTCACCTAATGAACATTGCTCTGGGTGCCAGTATTGTCTTGTGTTATGTAATTTTGTTCTGGATATTATTGTTTTCTTTTTGACAGTCGGGTATACAGGCTCTAAGAGATGAACTTGCTCCGGGTGACAAAGCTGGTTATCACCAAGTTTATTTCTAGCCCATTACTCTATCTCCCAGGGGCCCTGCACGGCCACTTGGCTGAATTCACACCTCCAGCTAAAGGACTGTCAAGGTCAAGTCTGAGGCTTTGGTGACCCTTAACAGGGGTCTCCCAGGAGTGATCTGAACACTGCCCACTACCCTACTCTGCCCCTTCTCTGAACAGGTGTGGACTGGAGAGGAACTCAGTCTCTAAGGCACAGGTCAAGCACAGGACAAGCAGGGCTTGCTTTGTTGACTAGAGCTGGATCTGAGCAGAGCTGTCAGGGGTAGGGCACGCTTGAGTAGAAGCTCTGAGCACATAATTTATCGGGAGAGAGGACTGGTGTGAAGACTTAGGCATATGGTAAGGAAATGCCAAATTCCTAGAGCTGAAGAACTAACCAGGAGGGAGAAGAAGGGTTTGAAGCAGGATTTTTATTGCCGCTAGAAAAGAATCAGGAAGCCAGGAAAGGCTTGGAGACGATTTGGACAAGTGGGGACATCAGAGTAAAGGTGAGGTTTGCTCAAGCAGATGAAAGGGACAGCACTGGGTAAAATCTTTGGAGGAGGAAATTCACTGCCCCGGGTTCAGGTGGAAACTCTTAGCTACAGACACTTATAAAACCTGCTGGCTTCGACACTGTTACAAGTATTAACTCATTAAAAGAGAACCTTCCAAACTAAGAATCCTGGGTTAGACCAGACAAGACAGCGAGACCAGGAATGTAGATCACAGCCATAGGTGGCAGTAATGCCATCCCAAAGAATTGGCATACAGGGTGAGTTTACCTGTTTAGAAATGAAGACTGTGCACCTGTGACTCGGCTCCTTGTCTGGGGTCTGTACGGTGAAGTTGGTGAGAAATGGCGGTGCACATCGCAGTCTAACTGGGGCCAGCAGCACACAGTGGTGGTTTGGAAAGGGCCATGGAAGGAGCATTTACACCACAGAAATCGGCAAACACTACAAATCAGAGCCCCTCCCCCCGACTCCCTACCGCCATTTCTGGCACATCAATCTAGAAGCACAGAATTTTTATGGGGTGCTGCTTAACCTATGTAAGGAATCTATCCAACAAGCCCTTCAGCACCTACTTCATCTAAGGTCCTGGGGACAAAGCAGTGAGCATGTTGTGGGCCCTGTCATCCTACAGTTAACAGTCACGGTGAGGGAGCAGCCGGAAACACTGTCAACAATGCAATGAATTCAAGTGTGAGTGCTGTCATGGAGGAGAAAGACTGGGTACAAAGCTGTCTCCTCTCTCCCTCTCATCCTGCAGCTCGGTTCTCCAGCATTTTTAATTGAGAAGCAAAGTGCAACTGCCCTGGCTATTTTCTCACCGCTCCCGCCTCCAGCCCAGGGTTTCCTTATCAATAATAGGTAACTTCTTCAACACTGCCAGGCGGGCCACTTCCCTTCCCAGGATCAGGAGAGGTTTTCGCCACAGGGGAGAAGGCCAATACCTCCAATACCTCACAAAGCCGCCCTCCTCCCCCACTCACACCTGGCCAGCCTCACTCCCTGCCACTCTTCTCCTCCCCAGGACATCGCAGTTTCCATGGGAACCCACTCACTTCAAAGGGGAATGCAGGAGACTGGAGGGAAGGAGGGAGAATGGAAAGCTGGATTAACCTCACCCTCTTGGCCCTGTTTCTGCGCAGCCAGCAACCTAATCCCCAGGTCTCAGAGAGCACCTGACACCTGACCACTGCTTGGTCATCTTGGGTGTTGGGGTGTTGTGGTCCTCCTGAAGTTTGAACTTTTGGGGGAGAAAATATCAGGGTTGAGTGGAGGCTGGGGAAGGAGAGAACTGAGCAGGGTCCAAACCTAGGGCCCACCCCCACCCCACTTGCCTCCCCTCCACGGACCCCCTCTCATCCTTGCTCCTGGGCCTCAAACACAATTAGCCGGGATGTGCATCCAATCATGGGATCTGTGTGGATTAGACTGCAATCATTAATCTGAGCGGGAGCTCCTGGTTGCCTTGCTGATTAGCCCAGATGATGCTCTGGTATGATCCAATTAAAGACAGGCTCTGCCCCCACCACTACCCCCAGCTTCCACATCAGAAGGGAACCAATACATTTCATTAACACATCCTCATACACAAATAAAACCTCGGCTACAGGCAAGCTCCCTCCTCTTTGTCACACTGCCCCTCTGCCTTGCAGCAGGGACAGGGAGGTGCCTGACCCACCTTCCTCTGTGGCTCCCAGAGGGGCCCTGTGACTGGGGCTTCCAAAGTCAGTGCCAAGACACTAATCTGAATGGAAAGGGTCTTGTTACATTTATTGACATGAAATGCAGACTCCCTGATGTGCTTTGGAGCAGCCAAGGATGCCCCAGGCAGACAAATCTAATTAAAATTACCTGACCCGACAGGAGGTCAGTCATCCCAGCAGTGGCTAGAGAGAGGGCAGCTGGTACTAATGGGAGAGGTGTGGTTGTGGGAACAACCCTGGGGCCTGGGCCAGGAGGACACAGGACGGAGGGCTGGGGAGCCTGGCATGGTGTAGATACATCAGCTCCAGCCAGTTCATGAGCCATGAGTCATGCTAGCCAGGCATATTTGCCTGGGAGTCCCTCCACTGCGGAGGCCGCATACAAACTCTGAGTCAGTGCTAAGGTCTGTGGTATGGTCGGTGGGCCCCTTGGGAGAGGGTAGGTTCAGGAGTGAAACTGAGCAAAAAAGTGTGGTTGAAGGAAGGTCTGAGCCGTTCTTCAAGGAACATTATGGTGGATGGCTCCCATGGGTGGGTGATCCACCTTTTCTGCAGCTGCCTGGGTAGCATGTGAGCCGAGGGTCTTGGGGAGGACCCTAAAGTCCATGGCTCCCACTGGCAGGACCAAGGAAGCCCATTTGCTTCGTGCCAGGTACAGGTGCTTAATGGGCTGTTTGGGTAATGCTTATCCAATCTACTGCTTTAATTCTACCATGAAACTGAAGCTCAGAGAGACAAGTGCTCAGCAGAAGCAGGACTCAAGACTAGATTTCCAGGAACTTTCAGGTGGTCTCTACGAATCAGTGATGGCGAACCCTAGAGCTTTCAGTGATACAAACATCCTGCTGTGGCATATGTACCATAGTTTCACCACCAGTGCTATAAAACCTGCAATAATCTACTTCTAGTCCCCACCCCTAGAAGTCTATGGGTCCTGGATCCTGGATCAGTCAAGTACACAGGGGGATCACCTGAGATCTTGTAAAAGTGTAGATCATGCACCCTGAATTCTGAGTGGGCCCTGAGATTCTGTTGTTTGGTTTTTTGTGGGGTTTTGTTGTTGTTTGTTTGTTTATTATTGTTGTTTGTTTGGTTTTGGTACTGAGGATCGAACTCATGACCTGTGCTTGCTAGGCAGGTGCTTGTGGAGATTCTGTATTTGTAATCAGTTCCTGCATGCTGCCGGTCCATGCGCCATCCTTTGAGTACCAGCAATCTATACACAGAGTCATGGGCTTGCATGCAAGTTGTAAGCCACTGGGCAGTTTTCAGAGGCTCCTTTGCTCTTCTCTTTCTCCTTAGGCTCCTCACAAAAGGCAAAAGCCCAGCATATGTGGTCCAGGTTAACTTTCAGGTGACTGCTCAGTCTCATGCATCACCTTACCCCACCCCTAACTGCTCTGACCACTGACCCTTCCCAGATACACCAGGTTCTCTTCTGCCTCTTTGCCCACCTGGCAGGGTCTCAGCCTTGTACGACCAGACTCAAATACTATCTCCTCCATGAAGTCTGCCCTTTTGGTCAGACTACACAGCATTGTTTATTTGCAGCTCTATTGGATGCTGGACACAAAGGGAAGGGCCCATGATTTCCTTCCTATCTTACCATCTGTCCTAGGAGCCAAGCACAGTGCATGCAATGTTAATAATAAGGGTTAATAAAAGAGTGTAAAGGAAGGAAGAGAGAGAGGACAGGAGGACATGTCCTACACTGGAGGAGGTTGGCTTGCCCTCCCTGAAGTTATCCGTGACAGATACAGAGGCCAGAGCCTGGAATTCTTTGGGGTCCAAGGCAGAGCTTATACCTGCAGACAGCTGGGCCTGGCCCATGCATTCATGGAATAGAGACCAGGCTCTGTGTTTTTTCCTTCTTGGGAATGCCAGGGTCCCTGGATTAAGTCACTGCTCTGGATTTCCCAACTGTTGATATTAGAGGTATTCAGCTCCTCTGAGTAACTAAAAACAATGCCAGTGATAATGACAATAGCAATAATAATTACCATAATTACCATAAAACATTGCCACTGGGGGGGTGGTGAGGGAGGGTAACCAGGGATCCATTTCCTATTTATTTGTCTTGGGTGTATCATGCCATGTGCTACTGGCATTTAATACAATATATACTTCACCAGGGTGAGCTGCAATTGGGGATGATGCCCTGGAACCTATGAACTCACAGAAGCAAAGGTGAGCAATGGTCCAGCCTCGACACTGAGTGCTGATGTGAGCATGAGATCTGCTAAGTATGGGCTCCCCATAAATAATGATGACTACAATTCCTGCTGGAGTCTTAATCAGGCCTGTTCTCAGATGACCACATCTTCTTCTCCAAATACATGCATCAGAACTAGAGATCATCAAGGCCAACAGACATTTCCCTGAGCTTCAGGTACCTCTCTGCAACACCCAGGACCCAGCCCTAGGTGCATAGGGCAGATGCAGAACAAGAGGAACAAGCTGCCATCCTGGGGGAGGGCAGGGGGGAGGGCAGAGGGGAGGACAGGGGAGAGGGCAGGGGGGGCTTACACGGTCACACACAATGCCGATTGATAAAGCACAGACTTTATGGATCAAAATGTGTCCAACAACCAGCTCATCAGATTTAACTGTAATGCTTAAAAAAAAAAAAATCATTCCCTTCCTGTAGCTTGACCTACTGAATTAGCATCTCTGAACATGGAGCTTGGGACTATGAGCTTTAATAAGCTCCCCCTGTGATTTGCACGCATGTGAAGTTTGTGTACTAAGTCCTGGTAGTTCCATCAGATGTCTGATACGTTGGTGGGCTTGTCATAGTGAAGGCGGCAGTGGGAGGCAGGACAAGGACAGGGTCGTGAGCAGCTGCTTTTGGCTGAGCTGAGGGTTCATCTCCTCACCTGAGACGGGAGGGGGTCTTGGTGGGAGACACTGCCCAGGTCTTCGTACCCCTCACTAGTCACTAGTCACTAGTCACTAGTCACTAGTCACTTCCAAGAAGCCAAAGTCAGCCCCCAGCGTGCACTGGGGATTTCTGGGTTGACTTGAGAGCGCTAGCGAGGCTAAGAGCAGCTGCTGGCCACGTGGCTGACGCACCCACCCTCTCTGCCATGGCCATCTCAAAAGGCTGAGCCGGGCCCAAGGTTCACTGGGGCTTCTGAACATTGTGGGGGGGCTCCTACCTGTACACAGCTCTCTTGTCAGCTTCCAGCTGGGCCTGGGGATCAATGGGAGCACTGGGCACAGGTGTGCTGGCAGTAGCTGATGGTGCGGAGATGTGAACAGCCTGGGCCTTGGAGGGAGGCTGGGCAGTGGCCGTCATCTGCAGAGAGAAGAAAAAAGAGGTGGCAGCTTATCTTGGCAGGCTCCCAAGTCGGGGGTGAGGCTGACGGTGTGCCAGGAAAAGAGTTGTGAGCGAGAAGAGATCTGTAGTGTACGATAAGCATCCATTTGTCCATGGGCCACAGTGGAGAGAAAAGCAAGCCTTTCTTCCAAGAGTGTTTTAGAAAACAATTTAGAGCCACTCCATCCTAGGTGATGTCCAGAACACTTTTAAAGAGATGATTCCTAATGTGGTGACCTCACCCCAGAAGTAGAGAAAAATACAAAGAGCCATTTAAATTATGCTCATGAGTCTTTTGGATGTCAGTAAGTTTGATTAGATGACTCCAGAGAGCAGGAAAGAAAGCAGCTGAGTCAGTTCTCATTTGGGCAAGGGTTAGTTATTCTCTAACGCAAGCCAAGAGCCAACAGTTCTAATGGTTTTAATTGATGACCGGATGGCTTTCCAAATCAGGTTCACCTGGCCATTTGAAGATAAGATTTAATGGACAATAGGCAGATTTTTCTTCTTGGACAGAACAGATATTTAGAGAAGTGGTGTTCATACTGTATTATGGGTTTTTGAAGGTGTCCTGAGGCTTTCAATTTTGTGTCAACCAGAGCAACTCTTTTTAATATTATATATTGGACTTTCTGTCTAAGGTTTCGTTGAAAGAAATGGTTTAGTAGCTTTAAAAGTTTTGAAAACCATGGTTATGGAATTTAATGCTTTCACATTTCCTTCAGTCACACAGATCCCTGGAACGGTGACATTCTTCCCGTTCTCTCACATCAACCTGTCCCTAGCATCCTGATAGCTCTTATCACGCTGTGCTGTTGGCCTAAATGTAGCTGTCTGTCTCCAGCTTGAAGGCCTTGTTCACCCTCTGTCCCCAGCACCCAGCTGGGCATGCTTAATAAAAATGATTGATGCTTAATAAATATATTTGTGGAGAAAATGAGTGAATGAATAGATGGATGGATGTGCCTCAAAGGGATCCGATATTTTACAGCTAGGATGCTCATAATAAAATCTAGGTCCCTGCCTTCTGTATAAAAATAAAAATTGTATTTCTGTGAGTATAAGCGCATCGTTGGTGTGTATCCCCATACAGGATGGAGTGTGTGTCTTGTTCTCTTCATTTATGTCTGCTCAGATGCCTCTCCTTCAGAGTAAATCTAGCTGCTCCGCCTCTAGCTTAATTTTTCTGCAGTGCTCACACCATAACCATATATATCCATTTGCCTATTTTTCCCACTTCAAACTAAAACTTAAGCTCAAGGTGATCTTATAACAGTTATATTCCTATGGCTCCAGATAATCTGGCAGGAGTTGGTGTTAAATAAACATTTGTCAAATCAATAAATGAGGGGCTGGGAATTTAGCTCAGTGGCACAAGCCCCTGCCTTGCAAGTGTGTGGTTATGAGTTCAATCCCTGGTACCGATAAAAAAGAAAAAGACAAAAAAAAAAATCAATGAATGAAGGAATGAAGGCTGATGAGCAAAGCTGAGAGCAAAAAAGAAACGTTTGGCTTTCCTGAGCATGTCACTTTTCTTAGGATTCTTCTTTGTCACTGAGTTGGGGGGCACCCTCAAGTCCAGGGTGTGAGAGGCACAGCAGAACATCATGTGCCTTGCGTCCACCAGGTCATTGCCCGAATCCTCTTATTTGCCTTTAAACTTGGGTGAACCCCTTAACTTTCTTAAGCGCCTATTTTTTTTTAATCAGGAAGCAAATTGGTGGCCTTTTAAGGTTCATGTATATAAGAAAAGTGCTATAAGAAAGAAGCACGGAACATGCCTGTAACCTCAGCTCTCAGGAGGCTGAGGCCAGGGGTTGCAAGTCTGACAACATCCTGGGCTCCTTAGGGGGACTCTGCCGTATCAAAGAAACCCAAAACCGAGATAGAGAAACAAGGTGGATTCAGAAACATGAGATTTTGGCCAGGCTGATCTGGGCCAGGCTGCTTCATTCACACACTCACCCGTGCACACAATGGGCCTTTTCTTCGGGTGCTCTGTAAGGCCCGCTAAGTACCAGGCTCTGTTGTAGGAAATACAATCACAGACGCAGTACCTGCTCCTGTGGAGCTCAGTTTGTGGCTTTGGCACGATTCCTCCCTGACAGATCAGGAAGATATAATGCAACTGACCTTGGAAAGCTGTCGCCCATGATATCCTTGTGGAAAACTTGGAGATAGGTGGCCTGCTGGGCACTGGATGCCTTAGAAAACTACACCAAAGGGAGTAAGGTTAGAGGACAGGTGTCGGCTTGGGGCAGTTTCTAGGAAAGTGCCACATGCTTTGTCTTTTGTCCTCTTCAACAGTTTTTCACCCGTGACTTAGAGGATAGTTAAAGAAATGCGCCACAAATTTATGAATGACATGCAACTGGGATCCAAAAGATCTTTACAGATTTTGGCAGTGTGCTAAACCTAATAAGATTAATGTTCACCTGGGAAGTTAAAATGGAACACTTCTAACATTGGGCCAAAAAAAAAAAAAAATCAGTAATGTTAAGTGAAGAAAGAGGGAGACATGGCTTGGCGGCAGGGTTTTAGTTGACAGCTCAATGTATGCAAAGTGTAGCATCTGCCCAGAAACAAAACAAAATGAGAGAGAGAGAGAGAGAGAGAGAGAGAGAGAGAGAGAGAACAAGCCCATGAGGGTAAATTAAACAGAAGCATGGCTCATGGGATGAAGAAGTTTCTGGCCCTGTCCTACTCTGATTAAGCAAGTATATGAAGACATGCTCAGAAAAGAGTTGGTCAGGATGGTGGAGGAATTCTGTAGTGCACCATAGAAGGCCTATTTGAAAGAGCCTAAAACCTTTAAGCAAGATTTGGGAGAAATGGGGAGAAATGAAAGCCCCCTTTAAGTGAGGGGATTAGATGGTATGACTTCTGGTCTAATTCCAAGCAATGCACTAAACTGGTAACAAGGAGACGTCTACATAACACCTTTCCGAGCCCTGGAATCTCCAAGGCTCAAGCGTGCGACTTGGAAAGGATGGAATCATTAGCTAGGTGGCCAGGTTAGGAGACATCTCCAATATCGACAAGCTGGGACGCAAACAGGGTGTTTTAACCATCACCAACCATAGCTTCAGCTTGGCAGGAGGCTCAGATTAGGTGATGTCCATAAAAGGGCTTTGGAACCTCTGTTGCTCAGTATCAGATTTCCAGAGTGTGCTCCTGCCATAAAGCAAGGCTCAGCTGTGTCCTCACAGTTCATCTGTGGATGAAGTGTCAGGGGATTGGTATACTGTGCCATGCCCACCAAATGCATTTCCTTGTGTCCTTGAAGGATCGGCAGGGGCTTCCACTAAGATGAGCCTCAGAAATAGAGAGGGATGTGGGGGTCTCTCCCTGTCTTTCTCCTAGCCCCTCCTAGAAAGGACTTCAGGGACAGATGCTAGAGGGCCTGCTGGGATAGAGAGGAATGTAAGCTAATAAAAACATAAATCAAAGGGTGTCTCTGGCATGCACCCCAACATGCTTGAGGCTGTTACTTGAGGGAGGAAGAGAGGAGCAGAGCTGGACTGAGGGGGGCGATGACTCAGATTTATGTAGCTCATGGGGACCAGTTCAGCAAACTCTGCATTTCTTCCAGATTTGAGGATGAATGTTTATCTCCAAATAGATTTCTTTTTCTAGCTAGAGACCTCCATTTCCCGAGCTGAAAGGACCTGCAGCTGTCCTGAGGGGGTGGGTGCTGCTGCAGGAGGAGGATGGAGGTAACCTGAGGTAAGTTTTGGAGGAGCACAGCCTTAAACAGAGTTGGGAGGACCTGGGTGGACCAGGACACGTGGGTCCAGGTCCAGGACCTGGGTGGAGCTGCCTTGTCATGGCCTGTGAAAGCCAACTGTTGAAATGTTCAGGAATTTTGTAAGATGGTTTATATCACATAGACATCTCACAATCAGCCATGGTAGGAACAAGGAAATTAGCAATGGTACAAACCTGGGTCTCCCTCTGCCTCTCCACCCCTCCCCTAGGAAGCCAGCTAGTTATTTATCAGTGCATCACTATTTCAGGGGTTGTCCCCCAAGTCACTTCCTTCCAGTCTCCTCAGTGTGACAGAGGAAGAAACCAGCCTCACATGGCCCATGAGACCACTTGGAACATTCCAGAACTGAGCATCCTGGAATCTGTACTTTCTCTAAGGAGACCTCAGAGTACTCTGGAGACCCTGCTTTGGTGGTTCACTGCAGACAGGCTGGGACGACAGCACTCATGCAAGAATGTTCCTTTTCAGGTAGGGGAAGCTAAGATGCAGGGGGGGATGGGCAGAATTGAGTGATGTCCCGAGAACCAACGAGGGGGCTCAGAAAAGCCCCACAGACTGGAAGCAGCTGGGGTGCAGGTCCAGAGTTTGATGCTCCTTTGCTGATTCTTAGTACACATTTTGGGGCCAGTTCTTTGACCTCTTCAGTTTCCTAATCTGCAGTTTCCTAATCTTTGTGGGGTTGTATTAATGGCCAGTGGACAGGGCACAGTGGCAGCCTGCTCCTGCCAGCCACGGTTCTGTGGTTTTGATCTCTCTCCTTAGCCTCAGGTCCTCCCTGGAGCTAAGATCCTGGGCCTGTGCCTCCACTGCTTTTCTTCCTTAGATACTAAAACCACAGGGCTTCTGTCTGTCATTTAGCAAGAATCAGCCCTCCCTGAAGCCTGGAGCTAAAGGGGCCCCCAAGGTTCTTGTTTTGTGACATCTTGAAATGAAGTTCTCTGTCCCTCCATCCTATTAGGAGTGCAACAAGTTGGGAGTTACTGTAGGATATACGGTAGGCACGCAATGTCTGGGGGCTGGACAGCCTGGTCTATCTGAATGAACAAGTAGAAGATATTCCCTGGAAGATGTAGGAGGGGGGCAGGAAGTAGCCCCTGGATATCTCTGCAGTCCCCCTAACTGGTACTTGAATGACCTTCAAGATGCCTCTTCTGTCAAGAATCATTCTTTTCTAGCTGTGTGGAGAACGGCCCCCTAGGTTCTGGCCAGCTGTATGACGCTGTGATGGGTTTCCAGGTCTGACTATAAGCCTGTGTAAAAAGGCAGCATTGTCTCATCTTACAGACAAGACTCCAAGCCCCTGGGGATGAAGACACTGCTAGCGACCACAGCCAGCTCATGCAAACTGGGGGTAAGCAGAGAGGGCTATGTGAATTGGTGCATTTAATTACTTTTCTTTGAAGAGAAGAATGGAAAGACCTCCACCTCCAGTGAAAAGGGGGAGAGGAGAAGGGAGCCTGGAATCGGAATGAATCTTCACTTCCTGGCACAACCCATGAGTCTCCAGGCAGTTTACCCCCTCCTCACTGCACGTCCCAGCTTCTTTGTCCCCCAGTGACCCCACACAGAGTTCAGGTTAATTCTCTCAGCAATAATTGTGCTCAAGCATCCTTCCATGTGGGACCCAGGCAGGAAGGCATGGAGGAGAGTTTATGCATCAAAGGGGAGTCCTGGAGACCCAGGGATGAAGAAGGAAGCTGACCTTGAGGAGCTCCAAGCCTTCTGGTGCAGGCCCGACTGTCTTCCTAGCATCTGAAGGAGGCAGTTTGTGTGGGAGAGAGTGGGGGTGTGGACATCAGATCAAACTGACTTTGAGTCCCACCCTTGAGGACAGGGACTGGGTCTCATCCCCATACTGTTGCAGCTACGAGTTACAGCCGGAGTGTCCAGAGTATCCGGGGAAGCAGGAGTGGTGGGAGGAGGTAGGCCCTCCCAGCAGATGCTACCCCATTTATCTCCTTGGCCCTGAATGCCTCAGGCGGTGATGGAGAAGGTTACAGTCCCCGAGACACTCTGATTGAAGCAATGAATGTCTTTCCTGGACCTGGATTCAGATTTGGCTCTGTCTCTGCCTGTGTGATTTGGGATTCAGGGTTTTTACCTCTAACATAGCACTCATTATATCTAAGGAGGGGTTTGTTAGAATAAGGTGTGTATGGCAAGCAGGTGGCTGTGATGTGCTGTGAGTGTTAGGGACCCTCAGCACAATCCACTCTGCAGCCCCAGCCCTGGGGCTCCGCTCCTGTGAGTGTGGGAAGCTGGTCCACCTCGCTCCTGGGGGAGTGGGGACTTAGGGCAGGGAAGGGGGCTGAGTGTCGTGGAAACAGACATGGCTGATCACTAGCTGTCACCTTGGGCAAGCGACTCCGTTCCTCTGGGCCTCAGTTTACCTATAAGGTGAAAATGAACGTAATAATATATCTGCCCCAGGGTAGCGATATGGGCGAGAACACTACAAACAGTGGAAGCTAAATAAACTCTGGTTTTGGTTTCTAGTCCTTGTTTTTCTTGTGCTGGAAATGGAGCCCAGCGCCTTGATGCCAGGCAAGCTCTCTACCACAGAGCCACACCCTTGGCCCCTAGAACTCTCTTTTTTTCCTTGTGTATTGGAGACTGAACCCAGGCCCTCGGTACTGAGCTACGTCTTCATTCTTAATTTTAAATTTCGTGACAGGATCTCACCAAGTCACCAAGTGCCCAGGGTGGGCTTGAGTTTGTGATCCTCCTGTCTCAGCCTCCCAAAGGGCTGGATACAAGCTTATGCTACCACATGCTGCTTCTCTAGACACTTTAAAATCTTTCTTTAGTCTTCAGCTGTGGAACCAAACCCAACCCTCATCAGACCCTGCCCCGCAGGTCCAGCTCCCCCGACCCAGGTGTGTTCTGTGACTGCTATAGCACATACTTCTTGCAGGCCCTTTGTAGCGAAACAGAGGGTCCCCTTTGGGGGACGTCCCCTGCAGAGTGTGAGCCAGCTGACCTTGGGTTGAAGGTGGGGAGGGGTGGGGCGCCGCAGAGGCCCGCCCACCGGGGGCGGGATTAAAGCTCCAGCCAGCAGCCGGCGCCTCCTCCTGGCGCTGGGGCAACCTGTGCCCGGGTCAGTTTCCTGGCAATTAAGGCAGTCCAAGGACTTGGAAGGAGGTCAGGGCTTGAAGCCACTAGGCAGATACCAGGCGGCAGGCAGCAGCAGGCACAGCCTGGGCTGGGGATGCTGCGGGTCCGAGCCTGTTCATCAATCGGATCCGCTGCAAGAAGGCATATACCCTGCCTCTTCTCCGGCACCCCACCGGCCCCCACTGTGTCCTACAGCTCACGTCTTCGCGCCTCCTGCCTATACCCACCGCTGCAGGAAGTGTCCTCGTTTGCCCTCCCAACCAGCTGGAGCCCCGACTCTCCCAAGAAACCTTTCTGGTTCTTCATAGCTCACAGGCCCAGGCAGCCCTGGTCCCTGCATCATCTGTATCCTTGTCTAAAAAACCTGGGACACCTCAGGGCCCTTTGTCTGTCTGCATGGCACGTTTTTCTGGCTCCTGTATCTTGCTCTGGTGTGTTTGTTAAATGAGTAAATGATGGACTGCAAAAGGGAATGAATGATCGGTAAGTTAATGAGATAAGGAGGAGAGAAGCAAAAAAGGGATCCTTAAAGTATCCCCAACCCCATCAGCACCAGGAGAAGGCCTGGCAGCCTCCCCAGGCAGCCAAGGCAGCTGGACGGGGCTCCTGGGACAGCAGGCCTCAGCCTCCACCAGATCCTACCTCCCACTGGACAGGCCTGCCTGACACAAGAAGGTGCTCAGTGGTGCACCACGGAGGCGTCAAGGACTCAGCTGCACAAGCCTTTGGAGGCTCATCACAGTTCCTGAGCCTCACGGCACGGCCCAGGGTATTGCTGGGCTGAGTCTTTCGGTTCTCAGCTTCGTGCATTTCCGGGAACTGACCGCTCCCCTCTCTGCCCACCCATTCCCAAGGACCCTCCCTTTTGTCACAATTCCAACAGACCTAGGAGGGGTCCCGGATGGACAGGATCCTAGTGAGCGTGCACTCTTCTGTGCTCATGGGGCTGCGGGTGAGAAACGCATTCTCTACCCCTATTGGCCTATTGTGTTTCGAATCAGAAGCTGAGTGAAGAACCTAGGTGGGGCGTGGCTCGTGCAGGTGCGAATGCCACTCCACTCTTAGCAGCCATGCCACCAACCCAGAGAGGCAGGAGAGAAGAAGCCACTCTCATTTCCCAGGGCAGAATCTAAGGCTCCAAACGGACTGCAAATTCCCTGGGGCCAAGAACTCCACAAGACCCATAGGAAGTGCTGTTTACTGAATGGAGGATTGCATGAGCTATGATGAGAAACCCAGCAATGGTGGTGCATGCCTGTGACCCAGCACCCTGGCTGAAGCAAGAGGACCATAGGTTCGAGCCTAGCCTGGGCAACTTCGTGAGATGCCATCTCCAAATAAAAAATAAAAATGACTGGGAATGCAGCTTAGAGTGAAGGACCTGGGTTCAATCCCCAGTGCCACCACCAGTAAATAAATAAACTAAAAACCACCATCACAACAAATAACATAGTGCTGAAATTATTTGCCTAAATTTTTGCCATTCATGGGCACGGGGGCTGGGGCCAGGCCTAGCATTTCTGAGTCTGAGCTGGGTTCAGTCACCCTGCTTTTCTCCGGACCACCAGCTCCAAGGGTAACAGCCTCCCGGGTCCCTACTCTCCCAGCCCCCTCCAGCTGGGCCACCGAGCTGCCACCAGAGATGGCGTGAAGGGGCAGCCAGGCTGTGAAGTACTTGCAGCCCTGCTGCTGACTTGGGTCACCTGTTCTCCAGTTTATTTTAGGCTTTGTATTCTTGAGCCACTGACTATTTTTGTGGCTGTCACAGCACTTGTCCTGCTTGGAGATGAGAAGACAGACAATAAGATCTCCGGGTTTTGAAAACTATCAGAATTCAGGTAGCAAATTCATTAAAGGAAAGTAGACTGTGGCAGGAGTTCCCTTACAAGCCTTGAACTCCTAGGACGGGCCACCATCCCTACAGAGGGGACAGAGAGGCTTTGAGGGTGGACCTGGACGTTGTTATCACCTTTAAATTAAGCAATGAAAATCCGGGTCTGGAGTGAGCCAGAGTCCAGGGATCTGTCCAGTTTAAAGACACGGGTGGCCCAAGCATTCAGGGAGAGGTCACCACACACAAAGGGAAGAAAGGCCAGCAGAAAATAAAAAAGAGGAGTCTGTTTTGATGAGTCAAAGCACAGGAAGGTGGGTCCCCCCACATGGTCCCTGGAGCTTGCCCCTGGGGGCAGAGGGAGAGGTCAGTCACAGCTACAGCAAAGGCTTAGGGGAACTTTCAAAGTGGCTGAATTAACTCTACTGCTGCAAAGGGAATGTGGTTTCACAGGCAGCCAAGGGGGGAGGGGGGCTCCAGGCAGGCCTTAAAGAGATGAGAATATAAATGAGTGTAAAAACATCTGAACTCACTTCTGCCGTCACAGCTGCCTGGCCTGCATGGAGGCCATTCACAGCCAGGGGCCCCAGCCACCCCCTTCTGCCTCCAGTTAATGAAAGCAGCATTGGGATCCTAATGACTGATCAAAGCCGAGCCAGCTTCTCCGGGATGGCACGGGCCCTCCCAGAGTGGGAGCAGAGTGCACACAGAGATGCCTCGTAGGGACAAGAGGGACCTGTCTGGGTCCCCTACCAGTCCAGACCCAGCTTTAGCCTTCCCCTGGCAGAGCAGGTGTGACATGGCATCAGCCTGCACTCAGGTGTGCAAACATGACTCTGCTGGGGTTTTGAACAGCATTCTCTCACCCCGAGGGTTGCTAGCGGATGAACAGTATGGGAATGTAGCTTTTTGTCAAAGGGGCCCAGGAAAATGCTTGACTCCTTTTGTGGCAAACATCCCATACTGGTCTGAATCTTGGTCTGTCTTGCTCTCTGGTCAGTAAAGGGCTTGTTCTTAGTGAACTGCCAAAGCTGTTTTTTTGTTTGTTTACTTGTTTTTTTTTTTTTTTTTTTGTCTTTTTCCTTTTTATCGGTACTGGGGATTGAACTCACGACTGCCTGCTTGCAAGGCAGGCACTTATGCCGCTGAGCTAAATCCCCAGCCCCTTGTTTTGTTTTTTTGAGACAGGGTTTTGCTCTGCAGTTCAGGCTGGCCTTGAACTCACTTTGTAGCCTAGGATGGCTTCACACTCACAGGACCCTTTCTGCCTCAGCCTGCCATGTGCTGGGATTACAAATGTGTGCCACCACATCCAATCTTGCCAAAGCTTTGGGTACCACCATTGGAAGTACACTACATAGACATCTCACTACCTATCAGTTTGTTCTAAACTTCACTATCCACTGAGTGCTGTGTCTACACTGTGCCTAGTGAGTCAGACCAGGGTGCATAGGAGTTCTGTTTTCTCATGCATCCTGACTTGCTGGGGACACACAGACAAAACTCTAAACACCAGGTACATACACAGTAAACCAGACAAAACGTGTGTCTTGCCTGTAAACCAAGGACAAAGATTCATGGCACCACTGGTAAGTGTGTGTGTTTTTGGGGAAGAGTGGAGAATGGGTGCTGACAGCCAGAGTCTGTTTTCGGTGGATAACAGTTTGTCTTTGCTAGTGAATCCCAGGGGCTTCCAAGTGGCTAGTAGGGCTGCAGAAGGGAGAGCCTCGCTTGGTAGATGCTGGGAAGTGAGAGGATGGCATTTCCAGGTGGAGAGAGAGTGCGGGAAGGAAGGTAGATCCCTAGGAGCCAGAGGGAGGTGGTTACTGAGAAACCCTCGGGGTGGGGGTGGGGGGGGCTGGAATGACATTTGCTGCAATTCTAAGCATGAATAAGAGAGAGGAGCAACTTAGAGGGTTCCACTGCAGTGAGTGGGGTGCTGGGCAGTGGAGGAGGGGTTCTGAAACTCCTGGTCACAGTGAGGGCCAGGCCTACAGAGACAGAGTTGCAGAACGGAACGGGAGTGATAGAAGAATTAACACAGTTGCACTAAACTGAGAGTAATATACACCCAGCTCATCTCCAGGCCTCTCTGGAGAAAATGTTTTCGTTAAACAATCCTCGTGGCACTGCATGATCTCTGGTGACTCATTTCTACTTAAGAGTTTCAAGTGAGGCTCAGTTTGGAAGACCCAGCTCCAGCCTGCTAGACGGGAGGTGTTTTAGTTGGACAGTAGAGGGCGCTGCTATCTTATTACAATTTAACCATTTGACCGGAAGGAGGAAGTAGTCTACAGGAAGGGTCTCAGTGGGTTCTTGCTTTTGCACTTTCTAGAAGCACGATAAACAGAGTAATGTCCTTGTGAGTGATCACAGAGTCTGCCCTGGATGGACTGAAACAGAACTGAGGAGTAGCAGGCATTGGCCATTCTGCCACTTGGCTTATCCCCAATAGCATGGGGCCGTAACCATTAATGCTTCTCTACTAAATGGGAAGAAGAAAAGTCTCCCTCATTTTTAATAATTTTATTCCCCAAACTTTAAAAATGAAATTGCCAACTTAAGAACTTGCCTTGAAAAAAAAATTCTAATTTATTATGAAGAAGGTCCTGGGCTTGGGAATTTTTTTTATGTAGATTCCTAATTTTCCAAAGTGATGCTCTCCTGTGCATTGGAATAGATTATACTCAGTATTGCTAGCCCTCAGCACAATGGGAACATTATTAAAACGATTGCCTGGGTCTCGGAGGAAGGGCTCTACTTCTCTCTTCCTTTCTCATTTTGGGGACCTCATATCAGAGACTGTCCATTTCTCGCCTGGGGAAGAAACTGGCTTTCTAAGGAGGTGACACGGATGTGCTCACTGTGCAGGCCTTGAGGAAACAGATCACACAGGGGCTAGAAGTCGTGAGATGAGACCTAAAGGTGTGAGGAGGGAGTGGACCTCGTTCCAGAGGGCTCATTTAGGATGCTCTGTGTCCCTGACCTGTGCCTATTAGTCTGGACTTTCCTGGAAAAAAGAAAAAAGGCTGGATGTCCACGAGCAGCTGGCTCTTTCGGATAACAGCGTGAAGGGGGAAATGGAGCAGAGCTTTCCCCTGAGGAGCTGGGGTCTGCTCTTGGAAGTAGAGGGGGAAGGAGGACCAGCGCAGGTTTTCAAGTTCTTGGTGACCAAGTGCACATGAGGAGTTGTTCCTAAAAGTTGTTCCTGAAACAGTGGGAGAACAGCTCGCAGAGCCAGGTGACCTCAAAGGGAAGCCTTAGTCCTGGCGCCTCACCCCCTCCTCTCTTTCCCCAGTTCCCCCCTGCTCTAGCTTCTCATCTGGATCCTCTTTCTTGGGAGTCAGCCTGGCCCAGGAAAGGCCAATAGCAACCTAGTCACAGCCTAGTAGCTTAACCAAGGCCACGAAGACCTCAAGACCTCAAGACTTCCTGGCAGGTACGGTGTTCCTGAGTCACTAGCTTTACGGGCAGACACAGTTCCCCCAGGGCAAATTATTCCTCACAGAGGAGTCTCAGCACGGTCCCCACATCTGGCTTTGGCTCTAACTTCCTCCTTTCCTCAAAGGCCAGAGCAGCTCAGCAGTGGGGAATGAGGGCGTGAGCCCCTTAAGGCTCCATCACCTCCCTTGACAGCTGGAATTTATTCATCCAGCTGTATGCTAAGAATTAAATTAAGCTCCTCGGTCAGCATTCTTGGAGGACACAGGCCCTTGCCATAGCTTTCCTGCTAATCCCACTGAGCCAAAACTTCCCCCAGCTTCCCAGGTAGGCCAAGCAGAAAGGGGCAGGAGGGAGGAGCAGCGGCCAGCAGCTGAGCCCATCCCAGCCCCCTGCCCTACAGCCTGCCCTCATAGCCCTTGAACCCCAGCCTCACACTCGCCGCCTGCTGGGCGGAGGAAGTGCTCCCACCCTGCATCCTCTTTCCACTGGAGAGCTCGGAAAGCAGCGTCCAGTGACAAGAGAAATGAAGCCAAAGTTCCTGCTCTTCAGACCCCAGGGGAGCTGGGGCAGATAGGGGTCCGTGTCTATGCAGGAAGGCTGGGTTTTTGTCCCCTAAATGTCCTCTCTTCTTGTCATTTTTTTTTATTTCACCATTGAGGGCACCTTTTGAACTTCAACTCCAGGACTTGGGACGTAGATGGAAGTGTCCAGACAGAGTGCGGATATCTGGAAGCTTCCAAATAAAGGCCAAGTGTGGTCCTGCAGTCATTGTGGGCAGAGGACTTGCCGCCCCTGAGATGCATTTGGGGAAGGAGCCTGAAGTTGCTATGTGAGGCAAGGCTGGGGACTCAAGACCACATGCTGGACGGGTCAGTGAATGACAGGCACTTTTGGACTTTCAGGGCAGAAGAAGTCAGGGTGGTCACTGCAGAGTGGCCCCATCTGATAACTTCATGGGAGCAGAGCGACCTCGAGGATGTGGCGAGCAGCTGCCCCGGCCTTAGGGTTTGCTGTGGGAAAGCCTCTCCCTTTCGCCAGCATCTAACACTCTTCCTGCTTCAGAGACCTCCTTCCAGGTCTGTGAGAAGGGCTGTGTTTGAAATGCTAATAAGCCAGGGAAATCAGCAAGGCAGAGAAAGGCTGCTGGACGAGAGGGGGGCACCCTGTCACACAGTAGGCACTTTCTAAATGGGGCTTGAATGAATGAGTGAACATTTTAGTGGGCGCATTTCAATGGCAGGTGCTCAACAAATAATTACTGAATTCATCCTGACCCAAGAGACCAGGGTGGAAAGAACCAGAGAACACGACGGTAAAGGTCAGAGAACAGAGCCTTTGTACAAAGGATCAGCTGCAAAACTCAGGCTTGCAAAGACTGGAGGGTGGGTGGGGGTGCCCCAGGGGAGGCAGACCTGAAAAGGGATCAGTCTCCAGGACTACAGGAGCTTGCTCAGAAAAGCCAGGCAGCTTTCGGAGCGGCAAAGGGACAGGACAGGGCCACAGTGAGAAGGCAGTGTCCAGGAGGGGCTGATGCCCGGAGCAGGACTTGTAACCAAGAAGCAAGTCTTGGAGGAACCTGACTGCTTAGCTGCGGATGGGCACTGGGAAGAGACGGGAAGCAGCAGGAGTGTGCCCAGCAAGAGCCTGGCTGTTTCCAGGGAGAAGCCCAGGACTGTCCCAGTTGAGAACAGACATTCTTCCAGGCAGACCACAGGAGCAGGAAGTTGCCAAACACTCAGAGGTGGGCTCTGCTTACAGTTTCTGCCTGTGTCTCAAGCGTGCATCTTACCCTGACCGTGACACAGGGGTCCAGCTGCACTTTCTGAGGCTAGCAGGGTAGAGGCAGTGGGCAAGTGTCCATGACCACTACTCCAGATTATGGCCCTGGTGACAGAATGACCCCAGTAGGGCATTTTGTTGAAGGCAATGAGTCCCTTGGGAGTCTGTGTTCATAAGGACTCCCTGCATAGGTCTCCAGGGCAATTCCTGGGCAGATATGACCCTGCTTATTGCTCTGGAGGACCCCCAACCCATGGGATTCCCAAGGCCACCACACTCCCTCCCAGCGCCTTCTGTGGCACACTCACCTGCGGGCTGTCCTGGTAGGGTGGGGGAGGGACATTCTGCGTGGCCATCATTGTCAGAGCTGGGGCTGGGGAGGCATGTTGCATCATGGGATTGATTCACATCGAGGATCTGTGGGCAGGAGAGAGGGGCGCACTGTTAATGCCACTGAGCAAGCGCAGGTGAGCCCTGGGACCAGCCTGGGCCACCTGGACTGACAGGATACAGCCAGGGCAGGAGGCCCTGCAGAGGAACACAGGAGAGCTCAGGGGAGAGGCTGCGCAGGAGGGTTTGCTGTGCTATTTTTGACTTGAAAGAAACGATATTCAAATCATATGTAAAACAACCTGTGCCCCTGCAGCGATGCTTTGTTCAGCAACAGCTCTGGCCTGGTGTGTGGGGAGGGGGAACCTGGGGCTGGGGAGGGCAGCCAGGCTGTGGCAGCCTCATGGGGTTGGAGGCTACTTGGATACTCCCTTCACAGCCCAGCCTACGAGAGTCTGGAGCCTCAGCTTGTCCCTCCTGACAAGGGTGCTCCTTGGCATGCAAGAAGCCGCCATGCCAGCTCCCCCGCCCTGGGGTCTCCAAGCACCAGGTCCTTCCACCTGAGTGTGCTCACCACACCCCCTAGTGGCGGCAAGGGATGTGGGCTGCTGGCCCCTCAGAGTGCAGCCCAAGAGGGGCGGAGGGCAGAGGGGGGCTTGGGGAGGGCAAGAGGCAGAGGGATGATAGTCACCTCCTGGGTTTTCAGGTGCAGGCTGTGACTCCAGCACTTCCTTTAGCCTGGCGTCATATAGGACCACAGGCACGCGGGGCCAGAAGAGCTGTCAGAGCCAAAAGGTTGGCTCACCTCTTACGGAAGTGACAGGGAGCAAGAGAAGTGGGTGTGTGTGTGTGTGTGTGTGTGTGTGTGTGTGTGTGTGTGTTGCGTGCATGTGTTCCATGTCTGCTTCACTGCATCACATCCCACCACACAATCAGTAAGTGAGCTGCCCCCACGGGGCCTCGAAGTTTCTTCCTGAACCAGAATGTGGTTCTGTAAATGGAGACAGCTTGGCAGTCCCACCCAAGGAAACACAATGCCCTGAGCACCACTGAGCTACAGCAGATGCCCTGCCGTAGTTAGAGCCGGAAACCACAGCTACCTGCTGATAGAGGGTGGCCCATCACTGCTGGAGAATGCTCTGGGGTGCAGGACATGTGCATGTGCGTAAGATGTTCTCTTCGCTGTTTTCAGAGAGGTGAGGAAATCTCCGACCTAGCCTGACCTGAGCTTCCAAAGTACTAGGCCCGCTTGGTTCTCAAGTGCACACATGAACCAATGGGATTCACGTTTCATTCAGGAGATATTTATCACATCTCAGTTGTGTACGGGGAATGGTGCGAGGAGCTGAGGCAGGCTGGAGGAATGAAGCCAGGTCTTCTCTCCAGAGTGTGGTTGCTAGAGGGAGGTGACAATCTGCAGGAAAGAAGAAGGCCGGGTGGGTGTGGCGGAGTGTGTGGCGGCTTTTCCTGTGTGGGGCAGTCCTGCTAGCCTTGGCCTGGGCCTCTCCTTACACAGGGCTGACCTCAGGAGACGGGCCAGCAGGACACTCTGTGATAGAAGCAGCCAAGATGTCACCCATCTTATGCACTACAGACACTGAGATCCAGACTTTCTCTGTTGCACAGGGGCTCAGTAGAGAGCCGTGAGAGGAGGCAGACAGTCTCCCCCTCAGGCAGGCAAATTACCAGTGTGAAGTCTTATCTTCACTCAGGGGCTTCCATACTGGAAGAAAAGGAGAAAAGTGTTTTTTTTTCAGTACCAAGGACTGTACCCAGGGTCCCCTTGAGTCTTTGAGGCAAGCATTGCACCACTGAGCTACCCCCGCAGTCCAAGTACAGATTCCTTGAGACATTAGAAATTCCAGAGTTAAGACTTAGAGATATTCAGATGGGTGTGGAATCGCACCCTTTGGGCCCTGAGAGAAGAGAGGAACCATGGATGATTCGGAGGTGTGTTAACTACGACCTTTCCCCTTTGTTGGATGGAGACAGGATCATGATTCTAGGTCCCTTCCCCAGAGCACCAATCCTAGACGCTCATTGGGTAGGAAACCTGAAAGGCTGCAGTTCTAAAAGCTTCCAGAAGAGGGAGCCTCGGGGCAGAGTTAGGCCTGGAGCCGCATTTAGGAAGGTTTTTCACCCCTCTTTTTGGGGCCACTGGTTCCCTAAAACCCTGAGCTTGGGGCTTTTGGTAATTTCATTCTGTAAATGAGAAATCCGTACTGAAGGCAAAGCAAAGAAATGCAATGAAGAGGATGTGGACTAAACAGAGAGTCTGTAATCCATTCTTTTGTTCACTGGGAAATGAATGGGAGGCAGGGTCAGTTTGGAGACCCTGCCCTTAAGCATCATGGCTGCCCTGTCTGGGGGCGGCAGGGACCCTTGAGTGGTCTGCACCCAGAGACAGCCATCCGCCAGGCGGAGACCCTTGTTAGTCTGCAGCCTGCTGAGCTATGACGGGGTCAGAACCAGCTCTGCCTGGGCAGAGGAGCAAGAGGACTTTTCTGAAGCTCCAGATGGCCCCTGCCCCCCCCCCCCCCCCCCGTCACCACAGGCCACAAGGCCACTGCCCCAATGCCCTCCAAGGTCTTCTCCTGCGGGAGAACAGGAGGCCTTTTCAGCAGGGGCTTAGGTTTCTTTATCTGCTCAGCGGGGCATGGAAGCCTCTGGCAACTTGACACTGGGGAGATCAGCTGCACCCACGCTGGAAGCTGGCTGTGTTCATTCACCCTCCGCCCGCACACGAACCCTGTCCTGCTCAGTCCTCCCTGGGGGGCGCATGCAACCATGCTGGAAAGGACTCCAGGGGTTTGATGATCCTGCCAGGGGCTTGGCTGAGGCTCTAGGGCCTGGGCAGAAGGCCCTAGGCAATAGGGGGGTCCCGGCCCTTGGGGAAGACCTGGTCTTGGTGCACTTTCTTTGGGAGCAGGAACGGAAGGCTGATTGCCTGCGCTTTTGTTAGGGACCCCAGGAGGCCGTAGCTGTGGCCAGGGGCCCTGGGCTTCTGTCACCAGATACCATGGCATTCAGGGAGCAGAGCCAAGGCTGCAAATGGAGGGCACATAAGGTACATTTACCGGGAGCAAGTGCCCCATTCAGGGCAGGCTAAAAGTGCTGAAAACCTTTATTATATGACAGCTTAGGAGGGAGAAAAAAGAAACTGATGCAACACCCAGCTCCACACTGATATCCAAGAGGAAATAATTTGTGTCACTGATATTGTCATTCAGAGAAGTTGAAGATGACATTTTAGACTCTGAGGCCTTGAGGGACTCGAAGTGGATGAGGGGCACAAGAGGAGACCTCTTTCGGAAACAGCTGTGTACACTTCAGGGACACCCATCCCGCTCTGTCCCCTCAGCTTCAGCTCCCCCCAGCCTGCTCCGTGAGGACCTGAACGCCAGCATGTTGACAAACAGGCTTAGGAAAAAAAAATGCCAAGCTCGTTAGAAGGAGCTCATTAGGACTTGTTGACATGAAACCCATTAGACCAATTAACATTCCATTAACAGCCTAGAGCACCAAGGGGTTAATGCTGCCGGGCAGTAATTGGGCCAGGGTGCAGGGGTTAGGGGCTCAGGGCCTTAAGGATGAAAAACAAAGTCTAATTGGGGGCTGTGTGGACAGGAGGCCCAATAGAATTTGTCCCTGGCCCCTGGTCCTTGCTGCCACTAAACTGTATCCGGAACTGGGATACCAGAAGGTGGGAAGGGCCCAGCTTCCCACTGCCCCACCACCTGGCTCCAAACTGTAGCCTGGGCTGGCACAGGACAGGGGGAGGGGACCCTTCCACCCTGAGTCCTGAGTGCTGTGCTCTTCACCTAGAGTCTCTCCCCTTCCAATTTCTTGTCCGTGTCTTTCCTAGAAAACTGAGTCTCGGGGCTGGGGATTTAGCTCAGCAGCATAAGCGTCTGCCTTGTAAGCAGGCAGTCGTGAGTTTGATCCCTGGTACCGATAAAAAGGAAAAAGACCAAAAAAAGAAAAAAAAAAAAGAAAAGTGAGTCTCCTATCTGTAGGGACTGGTTTTCTGCAATGTTACGCACTCTCAGAAAAAGAAAAAGAAAAAGAAAAAGAAAAATTCCTGGAAAAGCAGGAATCCTTGAGGCCCAAGATTCCAATGCATCCCAGGAGTATTGCAGTTGAGGACAGGGGTTAAAAGAGTAGTTCTGGGCTCTCTTCCTCCCTCTCTTTCTCTTTGCTTCCCCTCAGAGTCCTTCTGCTACCCCAACACACACACACACACACACACACACACACACACACACACACACACACACGCGTGCTTTCACAACCCCTCTCCCTCACTGGAAGTAGAGGCTATGAAGCCTCATGACAGGACAGGGTCTCAAGTCCTCATCTGGGAACTCAGATGGACAAGAGGACCAGGAGGTCACTCTCAGCTTTCTTTTTTCTTTTTCCTTTCGTTCTGGGATCTAACTCACGACCTCATGCCTGCCAAGCAGGTGCTGTGCCACTGAGCTATATCCCCAGCCCACCCCCAGCTTTGAATCCCAAGTTACAGCCTGCGTTTAGGGTCCCAAGGCTGGATTCCACACCCAGCAGAATCTGCCACTCCACTGTGGCCCATATAGGTCTCTCTCATGCGTTGCAGAATGAAAGGATTTCCCCAGCACACCCTGAAAGTCTGCCCACAGTTAGCACTCCACGCATGCCTGTTGAATTGGCTGCCAACTGTTAGATACAGCTTCTTTCTGAAGACCAGCCACCTCTTCTCTGCTCTTGCTCTGGTCTTGGCTCTTTTGCAACTGGGGAAGGGTCTCCAGGTTCAGCCAGACTACCCAAGGCAGCCCCTCTACCCCATTCCCCAGCCATCCCCTTTACACAGCTGCCCAAGCAAGGTTCTGACAGCTTTGCATGAGGCTGAAATAACACAGTGAACTCAGCAGGAGGGACCAAAAAGCTGCATTAGTAAGCTGGCTGGCTTTAACCCCTTCTGGGGCAGTCACCTAAGCCAGGGTGAAATCCCCTTTCTTTTTCTTTCCTGGCAAACTTCGTCCTGTGCCCTTCCCAGAAACAGCCTGTAGGTGGTGTGGCAGGGCCCTCTTTAATTGCATTATATAATATAACCTGTTTACTAAATCATGTAATCAGTCGCCTTAGGATTTACAGCTTCAGATGTGTATGGAGAATTGGACTTTGAGTCAAATTTAAAAACAAATAAAAATGAGAGGCAGCTGTTGCTGATAGTGTGATATTCATCTTTTGGAAACAAATTCACCCCAGTGCTATAAATTATGCCTGGAAAAAAAGTGTTGTTGGTGGGAAGGAGTTGGCTAGGTCTCCTCTGCTGGCAACTCAGTGCGATGAATCTTGAAATAACGGTGTCAACCTGTCACTGATTTCATGTGACTCTGTGGATTTATCTAAAGAAATGCAGGCGTGTGGATGCGCCTTGCGAACACACACACACACACACACACACACACACGCACACACACACCACAGGTCTCTTGCAGAGCCCACGCAAGGCCAGAATTCACAGGCTGAGAGCTGAGCGTTTACAGGGACACCACGGGCCCCCCTTGGCTGGGTGCCTCGAGTCAATGCTGAGAACTGGGGGACAAGGGTGAGGCCAGTTAGGGGGTGGGGATGGAGGAGAAGAGAGTGGACAGAGAATACACGGCAGACTGACTCAAATATGAGCAGGGCTTTCACCCCCAAATCAGTTTCTCTGGTTGAAATGTTTTACAAGGCGGAGAAAGTGAAGGGTCCTTGGTGGGGGGCTAAGGAAGGGTGAGAAGACAGTCAGGTACTCTGGGAATCTGTTGCATGGCACACCTCGCCAGACACTATGCCAGTGAGGGAGGGCGGGAAGAAGGACCATGGCCCAGGAAGGACCATGGGGTCCAGTTCCTCTGTACCTTCTTTCTCTGTGTGTGGATCTCTGTCTCTGTCTCTGTCTCAGTCTCTCTCTCATGCAGTCAAGCAGGGCTCAAGTGGGGCCTGAGGGCTGCAGACCACACCTATGTCTGTGTTATCAAGGGAAGAGTTGGGAGAGGAAAAGAGCTGGATTTGAACTCAGGTCTGACGCCAGTGTGTGTGTGTCCTTAGCCTACCTGGCTAAGGGTCAGGAATGAGCTGCACCATTACTGGGTCCCAGGACACACTGCACCTCACCCAGAGCCCAAGCCCCTGCAAGATGTCACATCCAGGAGGACCACCTTCCTAGTGCCCTCTGGGCTCCTGTCTGAAACAGTGGAACGTAATTCTCTCCTGACTTCAGCAACAAGGAGAGATGACAGCCCAGACCACTGGCCACCACAGCTCTCAAAACCAACGGTCACTTTCTGCTTTGTGGGATGCCTATTGGAAGGTGGTGCCAGATCAGGCCCTGGTATATGATGACACTGGTCTCCAGGGAGCAGCAAGGGGCAGAGTGGGCGCCAACCTGAGCTGTGGCAAGGACTCCTTTGGGAGATGTGAAAACCCCTCTTCTCCTTCATCAGCTCTGAACTGCCGCATGGAGGGAACAGGCTTTGGGAAGGGTAACATACACCCTCCCTGCTCCCCAACCCGAGGCGTGGCCTGCAGCCCTGAGGCCAAGCGCCTCCACATCCATCCCTCCTCCACCCTCCAGGCCATTTTACTGCCTGCTCTTTATCTGGAATAGCATGTCCCCATGTAGATGAGGACACAGGTCACTTATGCACACTCATTTAGGACCCCGCCTGGAGATGAGCACAAACTTGTTCAAAAACCCGCTGTGGCCCTATTTTCAAGGATCGCCCCTCTTTCCCTTTCTCCGCCCCCACGGCTGTGTTACTGCTTGCTCTTTATCTGGAATATCACGTTCCTATGTGGATGGCAGGGAGGTCATTTATGCATACCCGTTTATGAACCAGCCTAGAGATGAGCACATGATTCCTCCAGAGACCAGTTCTGGGGTGTGTGTATGAGAGGGATGTCTGCAGTTTAGTGTGTGTTTATGCAGGGGAGGCTCAGTGATCACAGACAGTGGAACATCTGTCTCCGAAGTTTTTGGGGATAGAACTCTGCTTCCAGTTAAGAGCAGGGCACCTGTAATCACAGACCCACCTTCATCCATGGCCCCTCCTTCCTCCAGGAGCAGAACTAGTCTCCCTTGAACGCCAGCCTGGCCGGGTTTGCCAGAGAGGATCCCTGCCGTTTTGCCTGGTTGCTAACTGGCCTAGAGCCCTGACTCATGGGTGCCTTGGTGTCTCGGAGCCCAGAGTTCTAGGGCTACTGCCTTCCTGCCTTTCCCCTGCAGCTCGACTCTTCTGCGATCTGCTGTGAACGCGTGGACCCGGTCCTGAGCCTTGGCTCGGCTTCCTGCTTCTACGTACCAGGACCAGACAGTGGAAGAGCCCCACTCGCCTCCCCACCTGGCTGTCGCACCTTCGTTGGCTTTGAAAAGCTGCTGAGATATTTTACAAACTGAAACAGCAATTTAATTCTCCCCGATAGTGGCAATTGTCCATTAGATCTTCCTACCGAGGAGCTTAACAATAATTCCTTTCATCCAACTGCTTGCTTCTTCTTGATCTGAGAATCAATCCCATAAATAGCAGGCAAGAGTTTTCACATTACTCTCCCCCTCCAGCTTTTAGCATTTTGATGAAGATTCTTACCTCTTCTTTAAGCACTTTATAACTCGGCAATTTCCCCCCCTTTGGTTCCTTTAAACAAAATAAAACAAACAGAAAAAAAAAATACCTTGTTGGCTCTAAGGGGAATCAGCCTGCATCCTCCTCACAGGGAGGTGGTCTGCACTGTCCCCTGCCAGGGGCCTGGGTGGCAGTGGTGACCTCAGATGGGCTCAGTCTGCAGAACAGTGGGCACTGCTCTGTCCCAGAAGGGCACAGTTGGTGTTTTAAACTTACCCTCACCCAGAACTGCGCTGCTTTTACCATTAAGTTTGACTTACAGTCTTTTTCCCTTCCAAGAGGCCCCACAACTTATTGTGCCCCAAAACCAGAAGCTGGGGGTTTCCAGCCGCTGTCCTCTCTCAGGCCTCTTGCTTCAGATCCTGTCCACCACTCGACAACTGTCTGACCCAGAAAGGGGGTCTGTCCTGTCTTCCTCATCCCCGTGCCCCTTCCTGGCTTTCCAGACAGCACGAGTGGGAGAGGTGGTAGGCACAGGTCAGGGAGACGACCTGAGGCTTCTATTCAATTGTTTGTCATTTCTCCTAAACACCCGGACGACTCAGGGACAGAAGGGGGCCCGCGAGCTCTTCCATGGGGTGGCAGGCAGGGCGGATCCTCCCAGGAGGCTCAGTCTGGTCCCCCGAGACACCATCACGTGCTCCCTTGTCTGCACATACACGTAGAGAAACAAATCTAAAAATGAACCCAGGGACTGAAGTCCCCCTCGACAAACCTGATTCCCAGGTTTATTATTATTTGTCGAGAGCTGACAGCAGCCGCTGCTCAGGAGCTGAGCTGAGAAAACAACCCAGACCCGGCCCCTGAGGCTCACAACTCAACAGAGACAGACAGACAAACAGCTCGGACGCTGGGGATCCTCCAGGAGAGGAGCCAGGCAGCTCCGCCTGCTGCCCTGTCTGCCTCTCTCTCCTCACCCCTGTACTGGCACAGGGTGCTCCCTGGGAACAGGGGAGAGGTAGGGAAGCAGACATGGGGGCTGGGGAAGTATAGGTGAGAGGAACTGGACAGGGTGGGTCCACAGAGACAAGCGACTGGGAAGCCCAGCCGGTCCATCTTCTGCGATGATCCCAGATTCTTCTAAAACATCAGCTAGGTCCCTCTCCTCTCTGAGAAGGATGGAACCATATTCTTTGGCTGGACAATACTCCACCCCAATTTTTAAATCTCACCTCCAGGAAAAAACAAAATGACCAAGAGTCAGAGCTGTGGGAGAAAATGGTCTCTAGGTTAGTTGGCTCTGTCATCAGAAGTCTATGTGTCCCCAGGGAATGGGTGACCTTCCCTGGGGTTTTTGAGGTGGTCCAGGTGATGCTTGTAAGAAAAAGAGAGGCAGGGGTGGAGCCACGTGATCAGCTGCGGATCGGAAGACTGCCTGGCTGTGCCCCCGTCCACCCTCGGTCCCCACTACTGCCGGAATGAGGGCAGGCGCAGCGGCTCTGTGCTCCTGCCCTGAAGAAAGTCCCCTGCCAGGGAAGGTAGGTGATAGCCATGACTTGAGAGGAAGTGATACGGGGCAGTGAGTCCATCCTGGGACCCAGCTGGACAGACACACCACTCTGTCCTCCAGGCCTTCGCTGTTTTTCTTGCCCACCAGTTCAGCGTGGCACAGTCCAGGACCACACTCACACTGGTTTTCCCTCTCCAAAACTGTGCTCCAAACCCTATTCTCCCATGAAGCCTCCCTGCACCTTCCTTTCCACCCATGCTTATAGCAGAGACAGTGGCAGGATTGGTCATTACGCCTGCTTCTCTGTTATAGAGAGTCTCCTGCTGGTCTCATGTCCCGTCTTGCCCAGTGACCCCCTAAGCTCGCCAGGACTCGAGATTGTGGCTCTGTCTGGCTTCTCCCTTGATGGGGGCGTGAGCATGTGCAATATGACTTCACAGGGATGGAGCCTGAAAGTACATACCGCACAGTTGCAATTCAATTTCCTTGGCTTACTATTAGGATGTAGACCAAATAAACAAGGCCGAGAGGGATAACCCTTTCAATCCTAACAGCGATTTAGGCCCCAGTGGGAACGAGTTTGTTAGTCCCTCTCCCTGGGGTGAATTTTGATGGTATCCAGACAGTAAGGCAGGATGAAAACCAGCTCCACTTCGGAGGCCCTCCCCACACACCGAGCACTGTGACACGCATGCTCCATGCTCCATGGCCTCGTGTACTTTGCTCATCGACCACGTGGAGTTGGCATTGTGGTTGCTCCCATTCTTAGACGGGAACACTGAGGTTCAGAGCAGTTGAGAGCATTGCCAAATGTTACAGCTTAATGCCAGAGTCTGAACGTTTAAGGGCAAAGGCAGGAAACACCAGAGGAGGGACGAGGCTTTAGACAGTAGAAAAGTCACAGCTGATGATGACAAGCTGCCGATTTGGCCGGGCCCCTCACTAGGCTGTCCTTTGATTTTCACATGGCCTGAATTTCCAAGAATTGTTCTACATGGACATCATCACTACAGCTTCTTGGTGTCACCTGAGGGCTGCTGTACACAGCTGAAGTGTAGACCCTGCACCTTTTCCCAGGGGGCTGCTTCAACGCTACGGTTCCTTGTGTTGGTCCTGGTGCAGAAGTGTTGTTCTGAATTTGTTTAAAGAATTTAATTGCACTTTGTTATTAATTCATTTTAAAAAAATGAGTGAATGGGACAGAGAGAAGGGACAGTGCTAATACCAGCAATAAGAAGTAGGAAGACAAACATGGAAGCGTGGCACGCCCTGATCCAGGCGAATCCTGAGTCTCCCGCAGACTCACTGGACTGTGTGTTCAGTTAGGAAGGGAAAGAGCGAATTTAAAAACCGGACATGGAATGGTGGCGCTGTCTGTTGGAGACTGCGTCTGAGGCGACATGTAATTGGGAGCCCAAGCCAATCCCGTGTCTTTGCTGTGTAGGACCAGACGCACTGCCACAGTGGCCCTGACCCTGACCTGTGCAGGGCTGGGTCTCTGATTCACTAGTGCCTGGACCCTGCCCTGCAGGGGGCACAGCTGGGGTGGGTGGGATGGGACAGGTGGTCAGCCTGCCCTCTGAGCTGTCTCCATGTGGCTTTATCTCCCACCTCATCCATGGCTCTCCAGCGAGCACCATAGCTGCAGAAACAAAGTTTCTGCTCTAGAACAAAGTCCTCTGTGACTCACAAGAGAAGAGACACCTGGCTGTCTCTTTGGAAAGCCTGCCCAGTTGACAACAGTCATTTGTACAAGGCAGGGCACTCCAGCCTGTGCCAGGGTCCCCTTCCAGACATATCTTCCTAACTTCTAGCTTTTGTCTTTTTGTAGAGACTTTTTCCTGGACATCTTCCTTTCAGAGGCTTTGGGCAGCCAATGATGACATCTTAGCAGGTCACCAAAGAGTTATTGCTCAGAGCTTCCAAAGCAGGCAGCAGTTAGGCAGCAATCAGACCAAAGGACAGGGCACGCAGGCTGTGTCCCACCTCCTACCCGCTCCTGGCTACTTCCTGCCAGCTCCCGCTCCTTCAACCCCCAGCCTTGGGAAGGGGTCTACAGTTCTCTGGCTTCTGCTAAGGAAAGCTTTAGTCTACACTGCACCTTCCAGTTACACTCAGGCACAAAGGAGAAGTGTTTCCTATTAGCAACAGAATATTTGAGGACTAACAACTCGACTGAAAACTGTGACTCCCAAGGAACCGTAACCCTGGGACTTTTGCAATGACAATTCATTTCCTGTCATAGCTGGAAAAGAAAGTGCCTTAACTTCAGCAGTCTTTGTGGATTTGGAGTTCAAGGCTGTGCCTCTATGTCCCCTTCTTTTTTCTCCTATAAGATGGACCTGACTTGTCACCCCAGGGCAAGGATCAGAGAGTAAAAGATGGGGAGAAGACTTTTGCACAGTGGCCCTCAGGGACCAATTAAGATGCTCCGATTTAGAACAGCTACCCCTCTCCTGGGACTCGAGGACTTGTTACTTTGGATCTTCCAGGGTCAGGCTGCCCAGGGAAAAGGAACCCAGAATCTTAACTCCTAGGCTTGAAGGTTCTGTCTAGAGCAGGTTGCTCCAGGTAGGCAGGGGGGTTTAGTGGCACATGTCACCACAAGGAGATCCTCATCCAAAATGACTCCCCCAGAGCCCAAGTTTGCCAAGGCTGGGGCAGATCCTTGCCACCTGCAGGCCCTCTGTGCTTTCTTCTCTTTTGAGGGTGTGGCTGCCTCTGCTTTGGGGCAGGAGGAAGAGCAGTCTGCCATCTCTTTGTCCTGGAGTTCAGAGTGGGAGATAAGGATCTCCCTTAAGGGGCTGCTTGCATGGTCAGGATTGTTCCTAACAGAAGCAGGGTGTGTGGTGAGCTGAGCAGTGAGGGGAACAGCAGTGGGCAGAGGGGGAGGAAGAAGTGAGGAGACCACTTCAGAATGACCCGGAATGTCAAGGAGAGAAGTCCCCAGAAGGGTACACGGGATGCAGGAGAGATGGAAGACACAGGGCCAGGCCACGGTGGGAGGCTGCTGCTGTTGCCGCCCTGATCTCCACCTCAGTGTGCTCTCTGCTCAGAAACTGACCGCTGCTTCCTGAGCCAGGGGGAGTGGGGACTCAAGGCTCTGGAGCTGACCATCAGAGGACGTGAGAAAGGTCCTGCGCAGGACTGGGGCTGACTTCTCCGCTGGACGAAGGAGGAAGCTTGCCCAAGTTGGTGCCGTGAGTTGGCCATGGTCCTCGCTAGATCCCAGACTCCAAGCAGCAAGCCCAACAATAAGCTGCCACTTGCCACACTGCTCTGGGTGGTGGAAGCGACAGCAGGCAAGAAAGAGGTAATGAACAGGGACGCGACAGAAGGAAAACTTCCCACAGCCGAAGCTGGGCTTCAGAGGGCCCCAAGGGCTGAAGAATTGAAAAGAAAGAGTCCAACAAAACAGACCTCCAGCTTCAGGACACAGTGGTGAAACTGCAGAATCTTAAAGAGAAGATGAAAGGAAGCCGACAGTTCCCATGACCCTTACTGCAAGAACTGAAATCAGAAGTCCGCGGGTCCAGCTGGGGTGGCACACACCTGTGATCCACTGGCTTGGGGGACTGAGGCAGGAGGGTCACGAGTTCAAGCAATTTCGCAAAATTATCTCAAAAATAAATTTTAAAAGGGCTAGGGAATGCAGCTCAGTGGTAGAACACTTGCCTAATAGGTATAGAGCCTAGGGTCTAATCCCCAGTACTGTAAAAAGAGAAGAAGAAAAAGGAGAAGGGGGGAGACGGGAAAGAAGAGGGAGTAAATGGAAAAGAGGAGGAGAACAAGAAGAGGAGGACGAAGGAGAGGGGAAGAGAAGAGCAGAGGAAGAACAAGATCATCAAGAGTCAAGCCCTCCCAGAGATGGCCGGGAGCATAACTGAGAGGTAGAGCTGGGACGCAGGAGGTCCCGGGTTCAGTCCCAGCACTGCAAAGAACAAAGGTGGAGGTCGGTACAGAGAGCAGCCTGCTGCACCGTGGTGGTCAGGAGAGCCTACCGAGGCAGCCAGGATTAGAATATGGGATTCATTTCCTTGTTCGCAGACAAATCACACTGTGTGGTTATGTGTTTGAATAAGAGTTCCATACCCATACTGGGTTAAATGCTTTTAACATGTTTTCATATAGTATTACCTGTATTTCAAAATGTGGATGTGAACTACAGTTATTCAAGAGAATATAATTCTTATAATAAATCTCAACAATTTAAAAATAGTGGATTAAAAATAAGACATAGAATAATATATAGTATATATTGTATACTATATATTTTACATGTATTCTTTAAATATATTACATATAATTATATGTAGTTTAAATAATATAGATTATAATAGCAGATGGCATCATATGTTTATATAGCTTTCACTGTAAGATTAGAAATAATATGGTAGAACTGTCATTAAAAGTAGAGAGAAAAAGGTTTTGAACTTGAAATTTTAATGTATATACTAATATATAGCACTGAATTTATAATAGTATAATACTATATATTATTAGTATAATATAGGATATACTATATAAATGTATTAAATAGTGAATCCTATAGTACCTAATAGTATACATAATTCAGTGTTATGTATACTGTATATTATTTAGTATATATTTTACATTATGGTTTAAAAGATTTATATTTATAATAATGCATAGCATATGCTACATAAGATTATACTATATAGCATACATAATATATATTAATATGT
The DNA here is from genome assembly GCF_034190915.1 of Cavia porcellus. NCBI lineage: Eukaryota > Metazoa > Chordata > Mammalia > Rodentia > Caviidae > Cavia > Cavia porcellus. The sequence continues at coordinate 19,384,197 of NW_026947492.1, read as the reverse complement.
ACTAAAAGAGACTGTTAGATACAGTTGAATAAAAAAAAATTGTCAAACTTTTGTAAACCAGAAGGGAGAGAATGTGTGGTGATTCTTTGAAGTTTCGTAGCAGGGCACTGCAGGAGGATAAATTAGGAAAGAGGAAATGTAGTGTATTATTTAGCACAATAAGTATCGGTCACCAAATAACTAAAATTAGAAGATGTTCACTGTGGTTAAGCGGTGGAAGAGAGAAGGGGGCCTCTTGTTTTGTATCTTTTACACTATTTGCCTTTTACACACGCTTTAATTCTAATTTTACAAAAACTTAGACACCCACATAAATAAAGAAACATGCAGCCATTGGAAATAACGGGGATAGGTCTAGTTATTCTGATGGGGAAAGCAGTCCTTCATACAATCTATGTTTAAAAAGTGACTTTTACACAAAAGAATGACCTTTACACACAATAAGGAGAAACAAGTGCTAATTACCCTCATTTAATCATTACACATTGTGTACATGCATGGATTTCTACCTCATAACCATGTGCTATTATTATGTGTCAATTTTTTCAATACGTAACTTTTTAGGACAATATTTAATCTCTCTGGCTCTCTCTCTGTCTCTGTCTCTCTCTCTCTCTGTCTCTCCTTCTTTATTTTCTTTGCTAACCCAGAGACTTGTGATGCTAGGCCAGTGCTGTACACCGAGCCACACCACCCTCACACATAACATTGCACCGTGTCAAATAACCTGGGAATGAAAGTACACATCCTGCCTCTGAGGAGCAGGCAGCTTCTACACCAGCACTTGCTGGAGGGGAACTGAGTAGGGGGTGAGGAGCACAGGCTCCTGCTCTCAGAATGAAAGGCTCCTCCAGGGCTCCTGTTCGCAGCACCGTCATCCCCTGATAAGAAATGTGCATTGGGTTCTGGCTGGTGGATAGAGAGAAAATACCACCCCACTGAAGGAGCACCCAGAAAAGAGAGAAGCGAGCTTGTGACACCCTTCCTGAGTGTCTCTGGTATCTAGGGAGGAAAAACTTCTAACATGAGGAGGAGAAAGCACTTTGGGGGTACTGGGGAGGGTCTGGGGCAGGAGCCATCCTTTCTGAGCATTTCCATGCACTAGATATTGTAGGAAGCCCTAGGAGGGTGCCCTGATTACCCCAATTACACAAACATGATGATGGGAAACTGCTGCAACCTGCCCAAGTCTGCTAGTAAACAGGAGAACTACCATCTGAGCTTAGGTGGTCCAGATTCAAAGCTTAAGCTGACACAGGAACCAGAAGCCTCCGATAGACACGCACTAACTCAATCATAAAAAGAGAAGTGTCTTTCCCATATGGTGAATCAATAATCGCTCTTCATTTCCTGAACTTGGAGTAAATAATCATCCTTGTTACCCAAGCGATGGGCGTCCAGGTGCCTTGACTGGCTCTCAGGAACTGGGGTCCACCTCTGCTCCACAGGACCTGGGTGGTCATCAGCAGTTCGGGTCCCTTTGCTACAGCCCTGAGTATGATGGTGCTTTCTGAGAAGAGAGATTGACCATAGCAGAGCTCAGCAGGACGGGCCAGGGTCCCACCTGAGCTCAGGGAGGAGGTGGGGACTGGAGACCAGAAGGCTTGGTTTCCACGTCCTCAGCCCCATCTCCATCCTCAAAAGCACATGAAATTCCCCTGGCTGCCCCTCAGATCTGGGCATCCCCACCTCCTCTGGTCCCTCGTTGGGAACTTCTGCCTCCACTGAGCCTCTGGCTTCTGGGCAAGGTAGCAGGCAGGCCCGGGAGAGGGTGTGTGTGTCAGTTAAGGTTTGTCATTACACGTGGAGATCATTAACGAGACTTATTTTTAAATTGTAATTGCAAAATGTAAATGCTCCCCAAACTAATGTGTAATTGCTACCCCCTCCACCCCAGCCCTTCCCCTCTGGTGCCAGCTTTGCAAGGAGAGAATTAGAAAATAAAAAGAGGGTGGATTATGTAAGCAAAACGATTTTAAAAAAAGAGCTAAGAATTTAAGTGAGACAGCTGGCGGCTTCTCTGATTGCCACACTTCCAGCATTAGCTGCAAAAATTGTCCTTGCCAATTGCACCCATCCTAGCAATAGTTCAACTGTATGTCGTCCCCAGGACAGACCCTAATGTCACTCATTTGGAAAGACAGTGTAGTGTGTGTGTGGGTATGTACGCACACGTGCATGCAAGCATGCATTCTGGGGGGATGATGAGAATGAAGGTCAAGGGTGATGTGTGAGTCTGCTTCTGTCCAATCCATAGAAGCCTTCCCTTCTCCAGAAAGACAAAGTCCATCCAGAGGTCAGCAGCCTGCTGACCTGTTTCCCCATGTTCCACCATGTAGGTGGTGGCAGTGGGCACATCCTTTCTCCCAGGCACGAGATGGCCTGTTTGGATCAGCAACCATGGCCTCAGCCAGGAGACAGTGGAGCTCTACCAATTGAGTAGTTCCAAGGAAGAACTTCCATGCCATATCGGTCCCAGAGTGAGCCACTGGACAGGGGTGCTGTACACTTATAACTGGCTCACTAGACATATAACCCTTGTCTGTCCTCTGATTTTTAGTCACCTGTCCTCCTAAGTCCTCACTGTGCAGTGTGCTCTGTGCCATATCACTGTCCACACGGGGCCAAATGTTAGAAAGTGTCAACTCTTCCCCATCTGGGGCTGTCCAGAGAGTGCAACTGGAGTCTTGACTGTTGAAGACAGCCTTCCCTCAAGGAACCACAGCATGCTTGAGCACGCTGGTCACCCCCTTACTACACCTACGGCACAGACAGGAAGAGGACCGTCCCTGCTGCCAGTTCCCCGACCCTAGGGCTGAGGCCCACTCTTGCTTTCTTCCTCTCCCGCTCTGCAGAGAACCAGCGTTTGTGTGGAACATGGTCACACTGTCCCCAGAAGGGAGGCTCATAAACTGTAAGGTCATAGTAGCCCTCGGACGTCAGGGAAACTTACAAAATCCTGGCCAGAGGTCTTTGGAGTCGGGGCCTGATCTCACCACGACAGATGCAGCCCTCATATATGGCATACTAGGAAGCAAAAAGAGGTTGTTCTGGATAATTGGCTCTCTACATCCTGCCTCTTGCTGATACTTAAGTTTGTGAGATCATGAAGTTACTTTAGAAGATTTAAAAAACAAAAACCCTACATCCCTGTCTGATAAGAGGATTAAACGAGATTCTCTATTCAAATACTTAACGTATCCTAGAGAACTGTTTCTCCATGTTTATCAGAGACACCTGGGATGCACTTTCCTCAGCCTTCATCATAAGCCCTGGGGTACAGATTCACTGGTCTTCACCCCCCGCTGACAGAATCAGAATGTGGCTGTGAGGCCCAGGAACTGCATTCATTACCTGCACACCCACGTAATTCCCAGGTGGTTGCATGCTCGCCAGAGAGTTCTATAAACTCGACGATCACCATGGATATGAGCAAGTGCCTGTCCCTCTCCACCAGGAACTCATCACTCAAGGAACACATAGGGACAAGGCCTGGCCTTAGTCCTGGAGGAGCTAAGCAGGTGACGTCAAAAAAACAGCAGAGTTTTGCTGCCTAAGGTTGCTGGTGCTAAGTACCAGTTCCAAGATTGGCTGGCGCTAGAAGCTTTCAGAAGAGAGGAAAACTTGCCTGGAAGAGGAGCTATGTTCAAAGGGTGAGCCCCACCTCTGGGGTGGTCTTGAGGAGCCTCACTCTCCACTTTTAAATCCCAGCTGGGCTAGAATGACTTCCGGGTCTGTACAGCCCGAGCACCTAGGGGAGGGCAGAGCAGCACCCAGCAGGACATCAGAGCACAGGGGGCTCCCGGCTCTGTTCACGCCTCCTCTCCCCAGTATGTTCTGTCCTAGAAGGGACAGATTCTTTTTCCTCTCCACACTTTCCTCCCATATTTGCCATTTGACTCTCCCCAGCACGGTTACAGAGCACCCTCTTTCCCTGCCATCTGTTTTGGAGCCCAAACCTGTCCACCATTGCTAGTACTTTCTTTGACCTGTCTGGTTCCCCGATTCCAGGTGCACCTGAGCTCTCTCCCCCGGTCTCTGCCTGTGAGTTCTGGGATTCAAGTAGAATTCCAAGGGAGGGGCAGCAGCAGAGGCTCTTTTGAGGCTGCAGATGAGAGTGGGGTCCCTAGGATGCCTGGACTGAGAGTCTGGAGGGATGTGGATTGGGTGGGGTGGGGTGCAAAGGGTGACTCTGCCACAGGGCAGAGGGGATGAACTGAAAGCAGTGAAGGGGTGAGACAACCTGAGGTCTGCAGGTGGCTTTGGCTGGATAACTTACTTATTTCACTTTAGATTGAAGTGAATTAATTTTCTCAATATCTGAAATGAGCAGGGTGCCTGCACCTGGAGGCGGGTGTCAGTGCTGCCATGAGCTCTAGCCAGGTGCCTCTTAGCAGTCCCATCAGTCTCTCTTGGTGGATGCGTTGTTAGTCTGGCTCTAGGGCGCTGTGCCTGGAGCCGGGGTAGCAGGGTCATGGTCATGGGATGGGGGCTGCACTCTGGGCAGCATCTCCAGCCGAGGACCCCAGCCCTGCACCTTAGCATTAACAGGTAAATGCATCCTTAACATTAACGGGCTCCTTCCTAGTAAACGCCAGCTTAGTCTCCTTGTAAAAACACATTTGCACCTCAGTAAAGAATGTAATTAACCAGTGACATGACAACAAGGGGAGCGAAGCAGTGGCCCAGGCTGGGAGCTGCTGTGAGGAAGCGGAAATGGAGACACAACAAGGCTTTCACACCTCCCACATGTGCCCAAGTGTGCGCACCCATGCGCACACTCCTGGGGGGATGAGGGTGGCAGAGAGAGAGCATCCAGGATGCTGAGAGAGACGGGAAGTCTCAGATGCAGGAAAGAGGAGGCCCAGGTGTGAGAAGTTCTGGAGCTGGCTGAGAGAAGCTCAGTCCTGGGGTAAGGGGACAGCTCCTGCATTGCCATGAGCGCCCGTTCCCTGTTCCTCAGCCCGGACTCCATCCAAGAAGGGTGAGTACTGAGACACAGTTACAGGGCCCCTGGGGCAGCCATGCTGAGGAGCCCAGAGGTTGGGTGGTTTCATGTGAGCCAAATTACTCCTCCCTCACTCCCTGGACCCTGCTCTTTCTCCAGGCCACCATGTCTATAAACCCCGACAACTCCCAGGACTCTAGCCAGGCACGCTGCACACCTGAAATACTGTCCAACTCCTGCCGCCACTGAGCCCCACTTAATTCTCTCTCCCCATTGTGCTCTTCTCATCCCTCTCTATCAAGGTGCAGATCACCCTTCCTTCTTTCTATTTACAGTGTTGCAACCTAGAAAAGTCACTGGCTTTGTCCCCACCCTTGGCCTCCCAGCACACGAATGCACCACAGCTGACTGACCTTCTAGGACAGGCAGCTTCTTTTGCACTCTCAGTGCCCTGGTTCTGTGTTTCCACCCGACCAGACCACTGGCAGATATAAGGCATGCGTGCCATGGACAGCTCTGTGTATCATGAAAAGCATTAAGAGGTTCACCGTCACTGTCCCAGCCATTCTTTGATATTGGGCTCCAGCAATCTGCAGCTGCCTTGCAGCCAACAGTAACTTTTCCCCTTCTGTGGTAACCTGCTGTTTGCCCTCCTATGCAAGGTCTCCTCACACTCTGTCTCACACTGCGGTTATTTTACATACGTGTCATGCCTTTCCAATAAGCTTCTCGTGGTCAGAAAGATGTCCGTGTAGCCACTCAGTTTGCAAAGTATCCTTATGTGCAATATCTCAGTCAGTTCTTAAACTTTAGGAGTAGACATTTTAATACAACACCTTTAATAGCTTTACAAAATCACGCATGCTTATTGTAGAAAATAGATAAATACAATAGAAAAAGTTAAATGCACTCCTATAATACAAAGATGACTATAGCCAACATGGGGAGTAAATCGGTTCTTTCTTGAAAATACATACTGTTCAGAAACCAGCCTTTTATAGTCACCAATATCTCAAAACTTCCTTGTCGGGGAAATATATACTCTAATTTTAATAGTTATGCAGCATCATATTTATGGATGTATTATAATTAATCAGCCAGATTTTTATCATATGTCATTTACATTATTTCTAGTTTTTGTAGTTAGAAAAAAAATAATGCCCATTCTTGCAGCTGACTTTTGCACCAGACTTGATCATTTCTGTAGGGTCAGTTTTTAGATATCAACTTGCCAAATCCAAAGGCATATTTGTTAAAAGTTTCTACAAAATACATGCAGAAATGCCCTTTACATCCTGCTAGAGGGCAGATGAGAAATGCCTTTTTCCTTGCCGGCCCATTGTTCCGATTTTACGAACATGGATACCGAGGTTTAGGAAAGTCAAGCACGGGTCTAGAGAGGAACACGGCCAGCGAGTGGTATTATCTTCCAACTCCAGATATGTTGTTCCCCACCTCTGTTGTTATTCTTGTGTTTCTTACAAATCCAAAGAGAGCGTAAGGACTCTTAAGTGCCAAACCAATGTTGCGGTCCCTGAAGGGCCAGGCAGAGGTGGATGTGATCTGTTGGTGAGCCAGGCCTTGGAACTTTGCTAACGTTACTTCCCAGAGGTCTGAGGCCAGCACGGCAGACTGGAGAGCTGTGCTGGGCAGGTTTGTGCTGTTCTCTCTTTTCCTCCTCTGGGAAGATGCAAACTGCTTAAATTAGTGCTAGTCTATTAAAAATCTAGCATGTACCTAGGCCTGACAACCCAAATATGAAACACACACACACACACACACACACACACACACACACTCCTTCTCTGCAAGGAGAGTCAGGTGAGAAAGAAAGGAAGCCCTGCCTGCTACGTGTCTCCTTTGGCTTCTCTCGTCATAGCCCTTGTGGCCCTGTAGGGCCAGAGCTGTCCCGCCCAATCCTGCTGCAGCCACGCATACCTCTGCTTCTTGGGCCACACGTCTGTCTGCTCCCAGCCCTGGGACACCATGGAGGAGCTGTAACTCTTGGAGAGGAGTCCCACCAGTGTCAGGGAAGAGAGGTCAACTGACTTCCCACCCAGGGATTAATAAAATGCACATCAGCAAGAAGAAGGACAATCAGAGGTGACATCTGCATGCCCCCTGCAGGGTGCTGCTTCAGGGCTACAATCTCCCTGGGTTTCTCCTTTCCCAGAACTGACAACCAGCTACTTCTACTTGTTTCCCTATTGCCTGAAGAAAGCTTCAAGGCAGAAATATTGTCTGTAATCTCCTTTCTGTCGCTGCCAGCAATTCTTCTGAGCAGAAGGAGGGCGACTCGAATGTCAGAAAGCTGGAGGAGAATGAAAGACAGTCTGGGGTTGACAGCGAGAAGGGAGGTGCCGATGGGTGGTGGGGATCCTTCCTGAGCAGCCCTCCTCTGGGAGCCACTCTGCCTGGCCCTGGAAGAGGGCACCTGATGCACCTTTTTATACCACCGGCAGAGACCTGGCACATTGTGCTCATCACTTGCAAGGTTCTCTCCTCTGATGGCTAACAGGAAGCCTGCAGAGATATTTCCTGATCCTGAGCTGAGTGAGCCCCTCCAACAAGCAAGGCCAGGACACAGAGGCAGAGAAACGACACCCAGAAATTGGGCTGTGTGTGACTTGATGTGACAGTCCAGACGTTTTGGGAACAAGGAAAAAAGCAGGATGGTCAGACTGGAAATAAAGTTCCTTAAGGTCCCCACAGCTTCCCACCGAAATGGAGTGTCTGCACTCCACCTCTTTGGTTCTCAGTGAGTCCCCTCCTGCCTGTACAGGTACATTTTACCTGGGCACCTTCTCACAGGGATGGGCAGGCTTCTGCAGGGAATGCCTTCACCTCTTCTGCCAACTCACCCTAGGACCTTCTGCAGATGAGTAGAAAAGACTCCAGAATTTCTGACCAGAAGCCTGAACCAAAGAGTTTTCCTTCCACTTTGGGGAAATTAATCCACCCTGGATTTATCCCAGGAGCAAAAAGCACCAAGGATCCTGCCCTGGTTGACCTAAGAGCTGGAAAGGGTATATTCTCACTCCGGAGCCCACTCGAGGACTTTTTCCTCTACAAGTGCAGTGATGCAGCATGGTTTGCCTTTAAGCACCCTCCAGCATCCCCCCAAGGCAGGAATCTCTCAGAGCTTTAGCCTCCTCCCACCCCTGCTGGGGCAAGCAAGCTAAGGAGGCCAGCCAGGGGCAGCGCTGGCTGCCACAAGTGTGTTCTGTGACCTTGGAACCTCACCAGTCTGCATTCTGTTCCATCACCACCCTTATCACTGTCACCTGTGAACAAGAAGCCAGCCCGATGGGGTGACATGCTCCCATTCTGTTCTCTGAGGACACTTCATTAGCTACTGAACTCAACTGTTATCCCAGAGAGGGGCTCCCAGGAAGCCAAAACAGCACACAGACTTGTTTTTAGTGTTTCTTTTCTGTGCAGAAGTCTACAATGGCTTGCTGGGGCCATAAAAACAAATTTTTTAGCCTCTGTTCTGGAAGACCCAGTGCTCCCTCTCCTCTCGCCATCCACTTCCTATCCAGTCCCCAAAGGCTGCTGCGACCTTCCTTCTCTGCAAATGGAAGATCTGCCTCTCTCTCTGTCCACTGTATGACTGGGCCTTAATCGTGCTCTTTTCTCAACTTATGCTCTTGGTGTTAACTAAGTCTCCTCGAGGCATCATAAACTTCTGAGGACAACCTGTGTCCATTTCTCTTCCAGTATCCCCTCCATATACACCTGGGTGAATACTGTGCCCATGAAGATCACTGCAAGTACCCTTGTCCGAAGGAGACAAGCCATTGCCAGAAAATATTGAGTCAGATCAATGCTGAATCAGTTCAGTCAAGAGTCTGCCCATGTAGTTATTGCAGTCATTGCCAAGCACATGGCAACTCTCCTCATTTCAATGTGTCCTTGAGTGGAGAGCGTTTGAACTGTGGATTATTTCATATGCTTTCCGTGCTAATCCTGAGTCAGTGTGGGAGAGACTGTGGAAGAGATCAGCCAAACCGGGATTCAAACGCCAGGCCCATCCTCGCCCCAGCGTGTGATCTAATACATCGTACAAGCAACTGTTTTCCTATTTCTGAAAAATGGGAACAGTAATACCTGACGCACAGGGTGTTTCTTCGGATTTTCTATTCTATCACAAACAAAGGTGCTTAGTGGATAGTTAAGGGCTCTGTAGTGACATGGACTCAAGCTTTAATAAATGGTGACTATTGTCATTCGTGATAATGGCAGTAGTGATATTATGCTTAGATCTAGTAAAACCCCAATCCTTCAAGATTCAGCTCTTCAAATTCTTTCTCAAGACCTTTCTTCGCCACACAGGACTGGTCATTCTGTCTTTTCTAGTCACCCGGTAACTCTGACCATTATCTAAAATGAAGTCCAGACTTCATGCCCTATCAGGTAATTATTACCATTTGTTCTTCTGTGTGTCCTGTGAAGCTGTGAGCTTCCAGAGCCAAGGACTGAGTATTCTCCACTTGGCTTCCACTGCTGGATGACCCAGTGGTGTTTCTGAGACGAGGGACTGAATGGACAGGCAGGGTCGCCAAAAGCCGACAAGAGACCGGGCTAGAGTTCGAGCAGATGCAAATTGTTTTCTGTCTGAAGAAACAGACTGGCGGGGCTGGGAATTAACCAGGTAAAGTGATTCTGCCTTTTAACTCAACCAAGACCAGCCCCCACCTTCAAAGAAGCCCTTTACCTTGCCCAGGAGGATTTGCTTCCTTGGGGAAACTTCCAGTCCCATGGGAAGATTCTGACGTTGAAAACTTGCAAAGCCCCGCCTGTAACCACCCCTCCTTATCCCGTTCTTTCTCTCTCTCTCACCCTTCCCTGCCAGCCTTTCCTCAAAGGTCAGGACGCCCCTCACCCCCATTCCCTCTCTTAACTAGGCTGCTGGGTGACCCTGGGTTCTCAGGCAGCCTGCTCCAGAAATGCATCTTAGTACTCGTAACCATTTCTTTTCCTGTCCGTACCTGCACTGAGTGAGCTACAGCACCCTTCTCTCCACATCCACTACCACCCGTAGCTCAGGAGTAGCCTCTGATACCTAGCCCATCCTAGGACAGTTCCAGCACCTGAGTGCTAACTTAACATGTAGCTCACCAAACTGTGGTTGTCAGTGTACAACCTGTGTGCCCCACTAAGCATACAGCCCTAAGCAGAAGCTCAGACCCTTATACCTCTATATGTAATTTGTTTACCAAGTGATCAATGAAGATTTGTTGCATGAAGAGGTAAATAAAAGTGTATGTTCCGAAGATGGACAAAGTATACAGCATACCTTATGCTGATCTCCTTAACAAGGAATAATTCTACCCAATTTAGTATTGAACCCTTGGAATACCTCTCTGAAGTAGATATTATCACTCTCACTTTTATATAGGAGGAACAGGTTAGGAAAGTGAAATGACTTGCTTGGAGTCACAAAGCTAGTCAGGTGACCCAGAGTTTTATTGTGACCTCCTTGCAACAGCTCCGTGGCACCTGCCCACCTGCCCACACGTCCACCTAGCTAGGGAGACGGTGTCAAAAGGCTGAGTCGTTCTGCCTCACTAGGGAAATAAACAAGAAGAATTTTTCTTCTCATCATTTGGTGAGCCAGTGACATTTTGTTTGACAAAGAGTCTAGGAAAAGCCTCTCCTGGGACTAGTTTTGGAACCAAGCTCTGATAATATTGTGTTATTGAAAAGAGATGCTAGGAACTGAGCTCTGATGGCCTTTTATGCGAAGTAATTTATGCAGGAAAGAAGAAATATATACATTTTTAAAGAAACAAATTGATTTACACATAGTCACAAAGACAACGGTAAGTGCAACACACACACACACACACACACACACACACACACTTGCATATGCACACATGAATATGCACATACCCACACACAAAAAGAAAGTTCCAGATCCACAAGGGCACAGGTTCTGGTGTGTGTTCACAGTCATGTTTGCACAGTGAGAAGCCAAAAGATTCCAAGTCAGAGGGATGTGCGGCCCACAGATACGCCCACTTGCAGCACAGTCTGCCTGCCCTGCCTTCCCCTCCCATGCCTTCCAGGGGAATTTGCAATTTTCCCCACACATGTAAATTTCAGTCATTAAGGAACACAGAGGGAGCGTGACATTGAAGAAATTAATCTCTCTGTGCCCCCTGTGTTTCTCAGGGTCCTGCTTCCTCCCTGTGATCCACTTCACGTGGAGATGGTGCCAACCCAATGACCTGCTGCCCGGGGCGCAGCTCCCACTCAGGAAGATTTATCCCCTGCGCCTGGAGGAGGCACAAGCACAACCTGCTCTGAGGAAAGCGGGGGAAGGATAACAAGGATAACAAGGAAATACAATTCTCATTCAGATGCCGCTCAGAAATGGATCTCCGAAACCGAGGGATGGTAAGAGGATTTCCTTCACACACTTCCTTCCCCAGGCGGTTTGTAAAGGGTTGGGATTTGCAAGGGTATTTGAAAGTCAGGAATTCCCTCCTAGCCATGCTGATGTTGGCTTGGACTCAAAGAAGCATCTAGGGTCCCCGTTCCTATGGCCCCTTGAAAATTTAGAGAGGCCAGATTCTGCACTGGGGCTGGAAGCAGCTAGTTTTATCCCAATTCTGAGTGCTCTGGGCCTCAGGTTTGCCATCTGTAAAATGAGAAAGTGGGGACGGGATGGTCACTTCGTCCATCATCTGTATCAGGGGCTACCTTGCTAAGCCTTGGTTAGTAGGGCTTTGCATACCTCTGAATTCGTAAGATGACTTAAAAGGTGTCCAGCCATATCCCTGAGCTCTTTGTTCAAGCTTCATTATAACTATGAGGTTAGTTGTACAAACAGGATAAGCAAAACTGAGTTTTAAATGTCTTGGTTGAGGGTTAAAAAAGGGTTAAAAAAAAATCACTACTGATTCGAGTGATAGCCCTATTTAAAAGCAAACTACCAGCAAAACGCACCTTGAAAATCCTGGAGTTTTTGTGTTGAAAGAATGTTTTTTTCTATTGCCAAGGTCAGATATGTTAAACACTAATTGTAATTTTAAACCTGCTGACTTTTTTCTGGGTTGAGGATGGAGGCCCAGGGCAGCCGGCCCTTTGGTTCAAGGGAAAAAATTGACTTTCTTTACCTTTTTCATTTTTTTTCCCCCCATCGGTACCAGGGATCGAACTCACTCACGACTACACACTTGCAAGGCAGGCACTTATGCCGCTGAGCTAAATCCCCAGCCCTAAAATTGACTTTCTTTTGCTATTAAAAAGAGGGGCCCGGTCTGAAATTAGATGAAAGGGAACCAAACTGTTCCTCACTCATTCAACATGTGTTTACTGAAAGCCTGCTCTGTGCTAGCAACTGTTCAAACTTCTGAATAGGCCTGATACAATCTGCCAGCGTGCCTAAGGCTTGTATTCTGGTTGGTAACAAGATAATAAACAACTTATATAAATAAAATGCATAGAAAAGACATTAAGGGCAAAGGACAAAAGGTAAAGGAAAGGGGTGAAGTGTCAGGAGTTTTTGCTTCAGGGCCAACATTTACAAGGCCCCCAAAACCTCAAGAATGGAAACACAAACAGCCAGTGCCTTCCCAAGCCACACGGGGGCCTGTGACCAAAGATCAGTGATGCTGCCACCTTCATGGATAAATACCCAGAAATATCCCGTGTACCCTCCAGGTATGCACAATTATTATGAGTCAAGCAAAATCTACAACTTCTAAACATTTTGCTGATCATACATTTTTGCTATTAATTTTGATTTTAGAGACTATTGCATTAAAATATTATTTCACTTGGGCCAGGGATTTAGCTCAGTGGCATAAGCCCCTGCCTGGCAAGTGCAAGGTTGTGAGTTCAATCCCCGGTACCGGAAAAAAAAATTATTTCAGTTGATTACTGAGTTTCTGGGAATCCCCATAACCCTTAAATTTTGTGCCTGGGGTAATCGAGTCCTAGCACACCTTGTTCTATGTCTCCAGTAAAGACTGTACACGTGTAGTCGCTGTGCAGTGTGCAGAAGAGGCCACATCCGCACATGGGCAGTCCATGCAGGGGGCAAGGAAGAGGCCCTGCAAGCAAGACAGAGAAAGATGAACAGGACATCTTCTGGGGATGTAACCAGCATCTAAGCACTGCCTTCTCCTGGAATGTGGGGAAGCCATGGGCTTTCTGCCGTGAAGGAGGGAAACCTAAGTCAATCTATTGGGGTGTTCAGTGTGAAGGTGACCACTCACTTTTAAGTGGTTAGGGACTGGGAGAGGGATGGCAGATGGCTACTGCAAAGAAGTACCCTGAAAAAAATCAAGCTATGAAAGTACCAGCGGCTATGGAGAGCTCTGGGGTCTGAAGGATTAAACCTTCATAAACATCTGGTGGGGTGGGGTGGGGAAGCATCAGTTGCTTTCACTCCATGGGAAAATCCAAGAACAGCTCCTTGCTCCTGTGTCTGCCTCAAAGAAGGTGAGGCCCCTCAGCATCTCAAGAATGGCAGGCATTAATGTAGAATGAAAAAGAAGATTCTGGAAGGATGAATACTGGCTCGCTGACTTGCCACCAAGGGAAGGCCCAGGCCCCAGGCCAGGTCTCTGCCCTTACTGTGGATCCCTGCCTTTCTCCAGCACCCTCCAAATCCCAATGGTAAATCCTAGACCCCCCCATTTGATCCATCTCTATGCTCAAAAGTCTTACTATTTTTTAAAAATAAGATACATCTTTGGCACTTTGTAGTTGAGCTATGATATGATTCCTACAGAACTTTTCAGGGTTTTTGTTTATGACTCTGTTTGAGTCCCTAGCGGGTAAGGACTGGCAGGTCACACTGCTGCGGTCTGAGTGTGCCCCTCCTGAACTTGCAGTGATAAACTTCTGAAGGTTCTGCCCTTACGAAAGGCTAAAGGGAGCTTCCTGGCTCTTTCACCATGTGAGGAAATGCCATCTACGAGGAATAAGCCCTGATTAGACATTGAATTTGCTCATGTTTTTCTCCAGTCTCCAAAACTGTGAGAAATACATTCCTGTTATTTAAAAGCCACAAAGTCTAAGTTAGTTTGTTATATGAGCCCAAATGGACAAATGTATATACTCGTGAACCAATCTGAGGTTGTCTGCTCTTATAAATAAAGTTTTATTAGCACACAGTCACACCCCCTTATTGATTAAGGTCTGACCACTTTCCATTAAGTGGCATGGTAGAGTACAGTAGTTTGATAGTAGCAGAGCTGAATATTTGTAGCATGAAACCTGAAATATTTGCTGTCTGAACCTGTACAGAAAGTTTGCTGACCCTAGTCAAGGTCATGTTCAACTGCACTCTGCCCTCTACACGGCACCTGGTCCTTTCAGGCCCTTGCTTGTTCCTAGGCTGGGCTGACCTCACCCCACATTCTCAGAGCTGATATGCAACTCATTCCTCAAGGACTCAGCTCATTACTCATTTTGTGCATTTCTGAATGCCTACACAGAATCCCTCTGACCTCCACATGGCCAATTACATTTACGCTTAGGGTAACCACCTAAATTATCACTCATAGGGGAAAAACTGTGAGAGTGATGGAGAGGTGATTCCCAATTCCACAGCAACTCCAGGCTTCTCCTGAGACCACTCCTGGTCCAGCAGGTCCTATAGTGCCGCTAGCTCTGGGGTCTGTTTCCTTTCGCCTTCTCATGGTGGAACGTATCTCCTGCTTCCCCTAGCAGGCAGCATGCTGAAGGACCAGGACAGTGTGGGGAGTTTTTAATTGTCCAAGTGTCCTTGTGCAGAAAATAAGATCAGTTAATATTTGTTGAAAGAAAAGAAGGCAGGGCTCTGCCCCAAGCACCATCTTTAAGTGCAGCCAGCTAGAACAACAAAGCATGGGGGAGCCAGCAGGTGGAAGGACAGGAGGGATGTGCAGCCATGGAGGTTGCATGGTTGTGTTTTTGTCATTGTGCTTATGGTCCACAGGCCACTGTGTGCCTGGGACATCTGGGGTAACCCAACCTTTCTAGTTTCCTGCAGTCTAACCCTGCTCTCAGCAATTTGCCCTTCTGACATCTGCTCAATGAGGCCGGGCCACTTGTCCTGTTCTGCAGGATCCTCTGTGCATCCAAATGCCAGCTTGGAGTGGCCAAGGTGGTCAACGACAACCCAAATCCCTGCTGTATTAGTTAGGAAAGGAAGGGAGCTGACTCACGGATCACAGCCTGCTTCTGTGCATTTTTAGCTGAGGCTGAATATGATGGCCAGAATTTAGATATGCATCTTCCTTTTTATAAGACTCCAGCACATTCTATAGACTTCTGTTCACTAAAGCGGAGACAGGAAGCAGCAAGGGACAAATGACCCATTTAACATTCTCGGAATGCCCCATCTGCTCTCCCTTGAGCAGCCACATTTGAAGTGCAAATCTCATCCTGCTATACCCTCTACCTCCCACGTCTCCAATTTGTCACTAGTTTCCCATTCGACCAGCACCCATCCGTACAATGGTCACAACCTTTCCAGCTTCTGGTTCACTCTTTGCTTTCCAGAAACCAAGATGTTGCTTCTTCCTACCACAGGGCATTTACATAAGCTACCAGAGCTCCCTGGCAGATACTCTTCTTCATCTACTTTCAACTGTGTGTTTTCATGTCTTGACTCAAGGCTTCCTCCGGGAGCTATGCCAAACTCTCCTACCTTATAAGGCTTCTTACTCTGTGGACCTCTGACGTCTTACTGTGTGGAATGAAATGATTAGAAATAAAATCTAGGCGTTAAATTCCCCTTTCTTCTCACCCTGCACTTGCAGGTTTTTATCATTCTTGCAAAGATGCCTTTAGAGACCTAAGACGGGCAAGGCCACATGACAGAGGTGACACAGGCCCATGCCCAGACCCGGTTCAGGATAGGAAGTAAACATGAACAGGCCTGTACTAGGGCAGAAAGACAATTAAGAAAGAGGCCCAAGCCAGCACCAACCAGCTGGCAGCCAGCGATTTGCAGCGGGTCTTGAATCTTCTAAGCAGCCTTCCTATACTGGGCTCAGGGGGAACCCAAAGGAGCCCGTTCACACCTGAGCTTCTCTCTCCTTCCCTTCCTGCAACAGTTTGAACATTCCCCTTCAAAATTCATGTTGAAATTAAATTGCCACCGTAGCAGTATGAAGAGGAGAGGCCTTCGAGAGGCGATTAGTCCAGGAGTGCTCTGCTCTCAGGAGTTCACTAGTGCTGTCTGTCATCATGGGAGTGGGTTTGTTATGAGAGTGGGTTCCTGATTTACAAAAAAAGAGAGAGATCAACTGGTTTTCTCTGTCCTGAGCATATTCCTTCGTCCTCTGCCATGCAATGACAAAGCAGGAAGCTTTACCAGACGTAAAGACATTGCTGTCTTTTGGGTTTCCCAGTCTCTAGAACTGTGAACCAAATAAACTTCCACCTTTACAAAGTATCCAGCCTGTGGTGTTGTATTATAGCAACAGAAAATGGACTAGGATTCTTCTTCCATCCCCCCTCCCCTCCCCTCATTTGCTGTTGCATCAGTGTTCTATGAATGGCCAGCTTGTCCCATTACAAGGCCATTTCCCCGAGCTGTGGGGCTGCACCTTCCGTGTCTTTGAGCTCCCACAGCCAGAATGCCAGGTCAGCACTCAATCAAGACTGAGGCTGCCTGCTCTTACACAGGTAGAGGGTAGGCCACTTAGGTGCACCTGCCTGGCGTGCAGAGCCAGAGGAGAGCTTTAGGTTCCTGAATTAGGGTACAGCAGGGAGGCCACCTGGGGCAGTGCAGCTCCAGGTGTGCAGAGGGTCAGTTCTTCGGAGAACAGAGAGCAGCCTTCCACACGCAGCCCACTGGTGGGCTGAAGCTGCTGCCCGAAAGCCTGGAGCAGATCGGCCCCCATGTGAAGCCTGGAGCAGGTCACCTCTCACTTTCAGGTCTGCAGGAAGACAGACCTTTGCCTGGTGTTTAGTCAACCTGCCCCATGCAAGCCCAGGCACAGCTGGCAGCTACACCCCTGGGTGGGGCTGAACAGAGAGACCCCTGCAAGCTCTGACCAGAGAAAAAGCACAACAGCTGTCCCTGTGTTGGCGCTAAGCCCACTCTCTGTGAGGAGGTCTCTCTGCACTGGACCAATAAATAATAGAAAGTCCAAGGCCCGAGGTAGTGTACTCATGCTGCTGAGCCTCGGGCAGGATGGCAGAGCAGCCTGCCAGGTCAGGAGCACAGGGATTAATAACACATCAATTTTAATGCGGGGAGAGGGGTTTTTTTCCTGCTTCACAAACAGCAAAGTGAATGTTTGAGCATCCTGGCAGGGGGTTAATGAGGACTCTGATTAGTTATTCGGATTTCTCCCCACTGCCTCAATCCATCCTCCTAGAGAGGAGAACAGGAAGGAGGTGTGTGTGTGTGAGGGGGGGGGCACCACACAGAGTGAGAAGAGGGTCCTCCCACCCCTGAGCAGGTTCCAGCCTGAGGAAACTGCAACTACCCCACCCCAGCCCACCCCGTAAACACTGTGGCAGAAAGGAGCTGAGAAAGGCTGGGGCTGGCGTGGCCCAGCCTCTGGTTTGGGAGACCAGGGGTGCGATTTATTAGCTATATAAAGGGCAGTGAGAGCTAGGGTTGTCCTTGGGGCAGGGGACCAGAGGCATCCTCATGGGAAGTCTCTGCCTTTTGGACCAGGTGATTTACTTGGGGCAGAGCAGGGCAAGAATGGGGAAGTGATGGGGAGGGCAATGGCTTGTGTGACGGCCCCTGAGAAGGGGCCTCCCCAGCAGTACCCCCAGATCTGGAGCAGCACTGCCTCCCTGGTCCCCATCTCTGAGGCAGCTCCACTGGCGGGGCCTCCTACATCCTCCTCTCCTCCAGATGGTGATGGATCCTCTTATCTGAAGTGACACGGAGGGCACGAGAGGGCACTGGAGAAGCAGCTTTTCCGTTCTCAGGGAGCGAAGTCACCAAGCCACCTGGACACCCGCTCTGCATCTTCCCCACGTCACGACACAAGTGGACTTCTGAGCGCAAACTCCCCAAACCCCTGCCCACCCCAGTTCCTAGCCCATCTGCTGCAGTGCAGAGCTGGATCCAAACCTGCCATGGTGACATCATGAACCAGTGACACAATGGCAAAGACATCACACTGCAGGGGCTCCAAGATCATCTCAGCGTCACTGAGTACTCAGGATGCATCCCTCTGGAGGTTCCTGAGATCTGCCCAGCTTCCAACCCCATGTTCTCAGACTGCATGCTGAGGCCCCTCTATCACCCCTCCCTGAGCTTAGGGTCGGCATCCTCTTCCCACCCATGGCCTTGAGTCCTCTTGGAGATTTACAAACTGTGCTGCATGCCAGAGTCTCAACTATTCTCCTTCATTCAGAATGACATAGCCATTGCCTGCCAAGGGGTTGAAGTGTGCTGGCCACCATGCCTGGGGCTCCACACACCCAGACCCCAGGGCCTGCACCTGGCCTCTGAGGCAGTACCAACACACATCTCCCCAGCACTGTGGCCTGGTGCTGTCCTACAGAACATTCTGCATCAATGGAAATGTCCTATCAGTACCTGCTACGGAGCCCTTGGATTGTACCTAGTGTGACTGAATTTTTCATTTTATTTAATTTGTTATTTATGTACATTGCTTGATAGTGGTCCTGTACCAGACAGCACAGGTCTGGAGGGCCCTACAGGCAATGTAGCAATACCACACTGTTAGCAAAGAGCCCCGCCTAGAGCCAAATCGGGTTTGTCTCCTTGAGGGCAGGCAGGCTTTACTATGGTGTGGGGCTTCCAGGCATCATCATCAAGCATGAGCAGAAACGAAGGTAAGGTCACCAGACACAGTCAGCGTGTCTGTGAGGCTCCTGTGGTGCCATCCAGCACCAGGTCTGGGAGGATGGAGGGAACGCTGAGGGAAACAGTGATGCCTAAGGCCCCGCCTCTGTCCTCCAGCTGCTTCCAATTCAGGTGGAAGAAGAAATAAATTCAACCAGGGCAGAGGCATTCAGGTGCAAAACCGAGTGGTGTAGGATGCCAGCCGGATTTCCCACAGCACCCACCCCCAACTCAACCCTGCCCGGCTATGAGGTTCATTCTGTCCATTGCGCCCCCTCTTCCTGGGGTTGGCTTCTCCTACGTTTCTCTCTTGGCAAATGGGGACTCCCACCCATGCCCTCCCACAACCCTGAGCACACTTCCGCGATGCCACCTACCTAGAGAATTGTAATTACAGTGTGTGTGTGTGTATGTGTGTGTGTGTGTGTGTGTGTCTCCTACAATGACACCCGTGGAGGTCAGATGGTGGCTTTGTCTTCCTTGTGCTCAGTGCACCTGAGTGTGTGTGCCCCACCATAGGAGGCAGGGAGGGAGCAAGTCTGTCTGCACTGCATTTGTTCATGCAGGCCAGCCACCTGCTGCCCTCTGCTCCCGGCCCCATGACCTTTCTCCACATGGAGTGTCCTGTAGGGAAAGACCCCCAGAACATTCCCAATTCACCTCACAGCCTGCTCTCCTGAGGCACGGCAGGGGGGCTCCTCACAGAGCCTGGTGCCCCAGTGAGCTCTGGCGGTGTCTGAGGCAGACTCAGCAGCAGCCTGCTTCAGCCTCTCTCCAGATGGCTATGGCTCTGTCACCTACAGATCGCCCTCTCCCCAGGCCTTGGGGTCCCAGTCCTGACCCACCAGACACATCATTAACTGGGACTGCCAGGGACTGCTCATTGCAAACCTCAGTTCCACCGCAAGGCAGTTACCGTGGTGCCTGAATCCAGGAGCCAGACTCTGTTACCATCATCTTTATCTCCATATGCGCTTCCTGATTTACAAAGCCAGCTCCCCACACATTCTCATTCAATCCACACCACTCCCTTATGAAAGCTAGGTACAATTCCCATTTTACAGACCATCAATAGAGGAGCAGAGAAATTAAGAAACTCATCCGATCTAAAATGGTTGAGCCTAGATTCACACTCAGATTCAGAATTTTTATTACAAACTCAGTGCTCAATACACTGGGATTATCAATATTTTTTAATTTAAAAAGGATTACAGAGAAAGAATGGGTTTGGAGGAGGTACCAATGAGTCTATTCGAGGATGCACTGTATTCAAAGTTTTGATGCACACTGCATAGGGAAAGCTAGAAAGGGGTGCCCAAGGCTATCCTGCACCCCCAGTCTACCATGTATCCCTCCCACACATGTTGTTCCCTAATACAATCTTATTTTTTAGTCATGTGCCCTTTACAGGGACTTTACAGACTTCCTTACACCACTGACTTCTGTTAGCACACCCAGACCCTGGGGCCGCTCCAAATGCTGCTTCCTTCATGAATCTTCCCTGGATCTTCCCTAGGAGCCCTGGCCTCTTCTCCTTTTGGGTTCTCCCAGCACTTTGTATATTCCGTATCCTAATTCATTCCTTGCTATCTATGCCTAAGGACTGCCTCCTCCATGGGGTCTAAGGCAGGGATGGTTCTGGTTCACTTTGGTGTCACCCATAGTATTCAGCACCAAGCCTTGGGCATAAGAAATAATTAAACACGTGGTTGAGTTGAGCCAGGTGTGCTTGCACATGCCTGCAATCCTGCCACTCTGGGAGGCCGAGGCAGAAACATTGCAAGTTTGAGATCTGCCTGGGCAGTTTAGCAACTTAGTAAGATTCTGGGGATACAGCTCAGGGCCAAGGCTCTGGGTTCAATTCCCAGGTCCAGAAAAACAAAAAGAACAACTCCCCCACCCCCCAAAAAACAGTTGTGTTGAATTGTGTTTCTAAGGAGAGCTATAAGTTTTAACCCCTATCTTCCAATGGGAAATGGGAAATGTAGCGGGCATCAGAGCTTTGTCTGAATCTTCACTTCCAAACCTGAGCTGTGTAACGAGCCAGAGCACACGTACAAAAGCTAGAAAGAGGGCTTATGAATGAGAAGTAATACAAAAGAGGAGCTGAAACCTGTTGGAAGCGTTGCAGGAAAGCCGAGCACAGAAGGAGCAGGAGTCTGAGAATACCTCTCGCTCCACACCCACACACATTCCCTTTCTCCTCTGTTACAAAGCAATACATGAAGCAAGATGGAAAGAAAAAAATAATAAGGAACTGAGGCAGCTATCGCCTGCGGCCGACAGGAGGTTTCCTGATGACAGAAGGAAAGAGAATGATTTAACTCCCACTCTGCTTTGTGTATTTTAGGGATGATGCTCAGGAATCCAGAAAGATGATTTTGAAAGAGACCGGTGAGGGAATGGTAAACTCCAGGCTGAGGATCCCCGCAAACTGCATCTCAGAGAGCGCAACAGACTTAAAGGTAGGACTCTGGAACCACTGTTGGCTATTTGTGAACCCAGGGAAACAAATAGTGCTCAGAAACAGAAATAGGCAATATCTGACTGCTTCCATAACATGGCAAATACAAGATTCTGGAAGCTACCAGACAGTGCTTCACATTACCTGCCAACAAAAAATTCTAAATGAATTTGTTTACAGAATGAAGAAAGAATGATCTAAACCCAGAATGGCTTCATTGAGAAACAGTCCTGTCAAACTTTTTATCACTCTTAAAAACAAAACAACTTCTAGATTGGTAGACCAAAAAAATACTGAGGGGTAGCGTGACTTCAGCAAGACATATGTTAAAAATCTTCCGTGACATTGGAATAAGATGGGATAAGAGATAGAGATCTCCTAGCTAGAAGAGTGATCGTTCTCATTCGATACTCAAGTGCAGATTTCAGTCTGGAAGGAAGTTTTTGTGTTCAAGTAGCTGGCTCTATATCACCGAACAATTTTTAACAAAGACCTGCATAAAGTGTAGAAGGTACACTTTTCACTCCCCACACTGGAGAGGACAGTCCTGAAAAGGACTGAGAAGGAGCTTGTGAGGCGGGAATGACAGGCGAGAAGCAAGGAGAGAGCCGATGTTGAACAGAGATAAATATACATGTATCCATTAGAGCAAAGTGCAAAGTGTACGGTGAAGGAGACAGAACTTACACGCATTTCAGATGGGGAAAAATGAAGGGAAATTTGACTGACAATGTAACAGGCATCAGTAGAACACTGGTTTAGATTTCTTGCCAAAAGAAAAAAAAAAGGAAAAAGTAAGAAAGAGACAAAAAGGATAACAGTGACCTTAAGCTACATGGTACAAGGCCTGTTCCAGTGAAGCGGGCTGTGGTTCAGATCACACTACAGAAACTTTTTTTAAAAATTATTGATTGTTCAAGATGGGATATAAATACTCAGTTCTTTAAAATTTATTTTAACTGATACATAAAAATTGGACATATGTGTTGAATCTGACATGATGCTTAGTTACATATATATCTACTGTAATGTTTAAATCAGATTAAAGATATCTATTTCCAAGCTGGGCATGGTGGCACATGCCTGTAATTCCAGAACTCAAGTGGCTAAGGCAGGAGGATTGTTGCAAGTTCAAGACCAGCCTGGGCTACAAAGTGAGCTCAGGGCCAGCCGGAACTGCACAGGGAGACCCTGTCTCAAAAAGACCCCCCCAAAAAAGATATCTATTTACACACACACACACACACACACACACACACACACACACTTTCCCTGGAGCTAGGGATTGAACCCAGGGCCTCATGCATGCTAAATAAGAGCTTTGCCATCATGTCCCACATCCAGCTCTTTCTGTGACTTTATTTTGAGGCAAGGTTTTGCTGTTTTTCAGGCTCAGATTTGTGATTCTCTTGCCTTCCTCTCCTAAGCGGCTGGGATTACAGGCATGTGCCACTTTACCCAGCCACATACCATTTCTTTACAGTGGAAACAGTAACAGTTCTTTCTTCTGGCTTTTTGAAATATACAGTATGTTACTGTCTAGCGCAGCAGAGCATCTTACTCCTAACTATGACTTAGTACCCAGCGACCACCTCTGCGCACCCCCCCCCCCGCCTCCGGAGGAAAGTGTTTACTTCAGAAGAGGATGCTGAGGGCTCGCAGTGCATCTGCAGAGGAAGGCTGGGATGCTGGGGAAGGGAACGCACCTGCAGAGCAGGAGGCCAGGGAAGGGCATGACTGTCATCTTTAACACTTAACTATCGTGCAGAGGAAGGCTGGGTTTATTTCGTGCTGCCCAGAGAGCAGATCTAGGAGGGAGGGATGGGCATGACAAAGACCCAGAGGTCCCCTTCATAGGAGGAAGTTTTACCAGTAAGAGCCGCCTACAGATGAAAAGCTGCTTTTCCCAGGAACCCTTAGGTAAAGAAAGAGAGTGTGCAGGTGGAGATGCCTTCCCAGATTGACAGGTTAAACCAGTTGACCTCCAAGGCCCCTTCCAGCTCCCTAATGTTATGAGACCCCTGAGTGAGGAGGATGTTTCTGATGTGGACAAAGCCTCCCCAGAGTCCCTGGAATACATTGCAGAGGTCGCCATCTCCTTGGCCAATATCATAAATCTCTTTCTGCGTTCTGGGGAACTGCTCTGGGGAGAAATCATGGTGGCCATGACATGTGGCATTTGGAAAAGAGCCAACGTTTTCCCTCTTGCTTTTCACAGAGATTTTTCTCCCTCCCAGGATTTCTGGAATAATGTGGCTCCATGCAATCTTCCCCCGTGTCCAGCCCAAGCAAAAGCAGAGCTGACCCTCATGGTCCCTGGCATGATCCACAAGGAAGGAGGTGCCAGCAGCAGTAACGGGGTGCACTCTGAAGGGGTCCTCAAAATCCACAGGCATGCAGTGTTGGCTCAGAGGAATTCTGCTTGTAGTCTTCTCTGTCTTTGCCCAAACTGCCCCTCTGTGGTTACATTTCTGGGTCTCAGTAATCCCCCTGGGCTTCACCCTTTATGATTACATTTTTGTCTCCAAGTTGAAGCCGTCCCCAGCAGCACTCACTGTGTTTCCCTTGAGCTATGGAGAACTGGGTTCCTATCTCATGTCATTCCTTCTCTGAGAAGCAAGCTCCTGGAGGTAAAAGGGTTTGTTTGTTGTTATTATTAGACATGCATATGAGTGGCAAGGCAACCGTGATTCGTCGGAGTTCTAGCCCTGGCTTGGACACCAACTTCTTTTGGTCTTTTGTTCCTCGAGAATAAAATGCGGAGGGTGGGGATATAACTCAGCAGCAAAGCACCTGCCTGGTAACCACAATCCCAGGTACCAAAAGAAGACGAGGAAGAGGAAGAGGAAGAGAAGGAAGCAGAAGCAGAAGCAGAAGCAGAAACAGAAGCAGAAGCAAGAGAAGGAGAAGGAGAAGGAGAAGAAGCAGAAGAAGAAGAAGAAAAAGAAGCAGAAGCAGAAGCAGAAGCAGAAGCCAGCAAGCAAATAAGCAAGCAAGAAAGAAATAGAATAAACTGAATACAGCGCAGAACCCTCAGTTCCATTCAGGCTCCCCATCTTATGATTTTGAAAGTGTTGTGGGGTATTTATTTCTATCCTGTTTGTCTTACTATCTGCTTATATTTCAGATGTTTTTCTGTTGTCACTCAACTATCCATCCATCCAACCATCCATTCATCCATCCACACCTCCCTCCCTTCTCTCCCTCCTCCTATGGGTGAACTGGCAGCAGAGCGGCAGAGAGGCCTAATCTCATGGCCCCCAGAGAACCAGTGGCCAAGCCCAGACTGAGCCCCCACCTCCTCCCGTGCACGCTGGGGTCTCTGAGGTCCACCGCCTGCATCCTCAAGCTGCTCGCCTCTCCCCACCCCCACTGCAGCAGCACACTCGGCAAGTCATTTATTCCTCCATAACATTTGCTCGAAGGAACGTTACCGCTGAATTATAGCCGGCACCATTATCTCACAATAACTGTCTGGGAAATGTTAATGTTAATGCATGGATCATGCAGAATGCCACATTAGGGGTTTTATGGTGGACATAACATTTTTATGAACTTTTTCTGTGGTAGCACCAGGCTTTGATGGAAAGAACAGGAAAAAAGAAAGAAAGTATGGGGAGGAAGAAAGAAAATCCAGCACAGGGGAAGCGGCCTGGGAGCAGAAGTGGCATTTGATGGCCCCGAAGGCTGAGTCACGGAGCAGTAGCTCCCTGGGGGCAGGCCCGCCCGGCAGCGGGCCAGAGAGTTGAATATCTTTAGCATTAGCTATTTGTGAGTTGGGGAGCAACTGGCCAAATTGGCAACCGGTGGGAGACAGGGTCTGCAGGGGCAGACCCATAAAACTTTTCAGCCTCTGCAGCCACCTGTCACTGGGCCAGCACTTGGTGCCAGTGGGGTCTGACAGGGAGGAGGAAAGGGGTGTGAGAGGCTTGGTCGGGTGGCAGCCACACCTGTGGGTGAGAGGAGAGGCCCTGGCAGAGCTGCAGAGGGGCTCACCTTGGGAACCGATGGCTAATGGCTTAAGGAGATTTTAATTTCTGCCATTAAAGCAAAAAAAGGAAAAACACAATCTCGGGAATGGCAGGATTTTACACCTGGCTTTTAAATAGGACCAATAAAGGCAGTGTTTAGCATTTTATATCCTTGCTCAAAAATAACGATCTTTGGTTCTCATCTCAGACATATTTTAAGGGAGCCTGTGTCTCCTGCTTCCAGAATACTCTCAGAAGGCTGGATTTATAGCTCTGTTCTTTACCTGCCTTGGGCTCAGATTTAAGTCTCATAACCACCTCATTTCGGTCATCTTGTCCCTTCTCTCCCCTTCCCCTCCCACTCTGGTGGCTGCCCCTAGTGCTGTGACTGTCATTTTTCTTCTAGACAGGAAGTTGCTTAGCTCCTGCCCCTGCAAGACCCTAGTTATGGACGTTGCTTTGAGCCCCGTAAGATGTGGGTCAGGAGTGGGTGGCAGGCCCGGAGGGGTAGAGGTATGTGTGCAAGGTCGGTCTCAGAAGCCAAGAAGGATACAAGGAGTCCGCAGGAGACCAGTCCTTTTGAGAACCCTTCTGTGGGTTTGTGGAGAAGACCTAAGCCAGTGAGCACGGTTTGACGGACAGACCTTTGGGTTCAAGTCTCACCTCCAGGCTGTGTGACCTCACACAGACCATTAGGCTTCCAGTACAAGGGTAAGGCCAGCATGGAGATCTCTGAGAGCTACTTTTGCTCCAGGAGTCTCTGAGTTGACAGCCATCAGAGCATCTGGAGTCCTCAACTAGAGCTTATCAGGGTGGACATTTGTTCATCTTACAGGCAAGATGACTGCCCCGGGCATTGGGCCAGATGAGTTTAAATCCAGACTCTACCACAGAGAACTTGAGCAGGCTTTTTAGACACTCTTAGTTTCCATATCCTTGAATTAAAAAAGGAAATAAAAATGTACCACCTCAAATCAAAATATCCAAATGAGAAAAATTCCCAAAATGCTGAACGCCCACACGATTCCACAAGTGAATGGTTACACTGTTAGGTTCACAGATGTGCCACATTGGAGTGAAAACTCCAGGCAGGCAGAGATCTCAGTTCGTTTTCTTCATGGATAGACTAAGGCCTGGGACAGCACTTGGCACACATTAGACTTTCTGTTAATATTTAGTGAATGAACAAATGCCCAAGAGCACCTAAGAAGGTATTAGTTCCCCAGTTGCCGCCCTAATCTTGGTTGATCCCTAAGTATTCACCCTGAAGCTTTCCATGGAAAGACATTGTCTAGGGATACAGGACTTTTCAAGTCCCTTAATATAAAATGCTGATTTAGGGCACATTCAGTGCATTCATGGTCTGACGCATAAGGAGTTGGCGCCAGCCCTCATCTCTGTTCCCTCCAGGACTAAAAGCAGGTGTACCTGGTCCAGACAGCAGGCTCTGAGCCCTGTCTTCAAACATCCCCTCGCGTGCCTCCCAGCCTGCTCCCCTCCTCCTTGGGCTGCCACACGCTGGCTCCTGGGGACCCTTGCCATATGTTCCATTCCAGCTCTAAACTGCATGCTAATTGTTCTGAAGAACAGCTCCAGCTGGAAAAGCAGGCAGGCCGTTTACAGACCTTAAGATAACACCCAGCTTCCCGTAAGCCAGGGGGTTTCCAAGAAAGGGGAATGGAAAGTCTTCCTTTCAGGGCCAGAGCTTGGTGAGATGGGGCCCGGGGGTTGGGGCTGCCATCCAGAGAATCGGCTCTGCCTGGTCACCCAACTGAACCCATTTCAAAGCGGCCCTACCCGAACAGTCTTCTCTGGGGAGATCCTGGGGTGTTCCTTGGATCCAGCTGGCTGCTCCCTGAATGTGATCCAGCTGGCTGCTCCCTGAAGGCTCCCTGAGTTGTGGAGGGTGCTTTCCAACCAAGTCCCTGGCTGCTCCCAGATCCCTGCCACATCCCTGTATCCACAAAGAAACCCTTTAGTATCAGCCTCTACTGTGGCCCATCACTGCCTCTCTGCTCTGATGGGTCACACAGCTATCTAGGGTAGTGAGGAAAGGAGTGATGGGGGGGGGGCTTCCATAGCAGACAGGAGGACATCAGCATCCCTCTGTCTGCCCTGCCTGTGAGGCACAGCCCAATAGCTTGTCTTTCCCACTAGGTAGCGTGTCCTGTAGTGGGTTAGGCTTAGGCTTAGGCTTAGGCTTAGGCTTAGGCTTAGGCTTAGGCTTAGGGTTAGAGGTCCCTTTCCTGATGCCTGGCTCTCCACATAGGCCCATTTCCTTCCCCAGTTTTACTATGCCATACACAGTTTTTTCCTTCATTTCTGCCCACATTGAAGTAGCAGCTTCCTGATGAAGAAGGCATACGAGATGGAGTTGTGGGGTCAGGCATGCTGAGTTGGAAAGAATCTTCAGGGCCATGATTCCTGCGGGAAGAAGCTGGGCAGAGCTCTAGGGCTTCCTGCCCACATTCCCACCTTAGTGCTGGCTGTAGTCAGTGAGGGCTCACCTTCACCCACATCCCTTTTCCAGCCCTGGGACCTGTCTGGGGCTGTGATGGGGGTGCCAGAACTGTGACCAGAAGTTTGGAGTCTGGACTCCCAGAGTTAGCTGTGTGACCCTAGGACAGTCTACGGCCATACCACCCTGAACGCGCCCGATCTCATCTGATCTCGGAAGCTAAGCAGGGTCGGGCCTGGTTAGTACTTGGAAGGGAGACCCTAGGACATCACTCAATCTGTACCCCCATCCGCTCCTCTGCAAACACAAGTGTGGTGCAAAGCTTGCTTTGCAGCCCCATTAGTGCATCTAGAGGAGGCTAAGAAACATAAATGTGAAAAGCCTAGGAAAACTGCAAAGCACAGTTCAAAAAGTAAGCAGTTTAGGTTAACAGTTATTTCCAGGGCTTGAGTCCCTCTTAGCCAGCAGGCGTTAAGGTGCTAGAAAATTCTGAGACAACTGTCTGTTTGACAGGGAGTTTCCCACCTGGCTTGCAGCACCCAGGCTGCGGGTGGTAAGAAGAGCTGCAGGAGGAGCTCTGGTATCTATCTGTGGCATGGCATCATCTCCAGGTCTGCCTCTGGGGATCTGGGGCTAAGGCAAGGGGAGTGGCTAGAAGAACGGACTCATGTTGAGATGCTGCCTGTGTGGAGGGTGAGCTGGGCGCAGGAGCGGGCAGTTCAGATTGCAGTTGCGTTGTGGATTCTGCATTCCCCAGGGTTTGCACAACTCAGATATTCCCCACTTTATCTCTGACTTCCTAGCCCCCCCTGGGAAGAGAGGTAGAGAGGGTGTGGGGGAGTGGGTAGAGAGCCTCCTTTCTGGGGAGTGGCCAGCCAGAAGAGGAAAACCTGTGTAGGCTCTTGGCCATTTGCCTAGAGGGCTCAGGCTGGAGTCAGAGCTTGCATTTCATCTACTTCCTTATCAGACATGAAGATGAGCCTAAGATTGACAGCTCCTCCCAATGAAGTAGAGTTGGAGATGACCTTGATTTAAACACCCAGCATGCTCCAAAGGGCCTAACTTCATCCCCTTGGGCCCATGGCCTGCCCAGTGCAGGGAGTGGCCAACAGCTCCTATCATCCAGCCTCTCTCTAGCTAAGGGAGGTGATAGGAGAGGGAGCCACAGGCTGGCTTTGTCCCTGGAGGCCTGAGGCCTCCATACAGTACATCCAGCCTGTGGAAGGTGGCAAGGGGACAGAGGTCAGCAGGAACATCACACTCACACCCCTAGCAGCATCAGAGGACAGGGGGGAAGCAAGTCTCGGATCAGACACGCCTTGGATAGTTAGGATGGCCAAGGGCTAGGGCAGCTCAGGGCAACAGAGGTGACTCAAGTTGTCTTCATCTCCCCAGGCCCAACTTCTAGGTCTGAAAGGTGGCCTTTCGGTTTGTGCCATCCATGCAGTTCTGTTTGCTGCCGGGCTTTCACTCCCCTCTCAGCCAGTAGAACATCTGCCTGTTTCCCTAAGGTTCAGCACTTTCGCTATGAGGTCTCCCCGATCTCCCGCAGGTAGTGGAGCCACCCCAGCTCTAGATCCTCCAGACAGGCAGAAGAGTTGTATCTAGAAAGCCAGGATCGCTCTCAGCTCCCTGGCAGATGAGCATCAGGCCCCAAGGGCCTCGTGTCGAGGAGCTCTCTAGCACATGCCGCCAAACATGCTGGAACCTGCACACAGTAGGGGCTGGGCAAATGGCGGCCAAATGACTTAGTTGACGCAAATAAATAATTGCATGCTTTTCTTGGCTTAAATGCCATCTGTGAATGCAACACTCAGCAAGAGAGAGCTGGTAAGACGGCCAGGCCTCCTGAAGCTTGCCCTGGGAAATGGCTGTCTTCCTCCCCACGGCCTCTCACTGCCCACTTGGTGCCCAAGCCCAAGCCCGAGTCCACCAAACCCAAACTGTTTTTTTATTATTATTATTAACGATGAGACAATAGATGATCTTTTGACATTTTCATGGCTGTTTGGAAAAAGGAAAGATAATATGTAATAAATTCATATACTTCTGTGTGTTTCTTGGCTCTGGCAGCTAAAATTTCCATCTCTTTATGCAGAAGTCCTGGAGAGCTGAAATCCTTGATAATGCCAAACAATTCAACACTTTATTCTCTCTTTACTCTGTCTGCACCACAGAAAAATATTGACTTGATGCTGCCAGCTGTGGAAATGAGCTCAGATGCCACATTCTTCCTGACACGCAGGAGAAGTCTGCGGCTGTCCTGCCTGGGCGGCTCTGTCTGAGGCTAAGAGTTTGGGACCCTACTGCAGATTTATATAAGACAAAGGACAGTCTGCCCCCTCCCCCGAAGGAGCTTACACAAGAGACACTTTCACTCTGCCTTTTTCCCAGACTGCCTCAGTAGCGATTGGCGGCCTCTGATCTGAGCTGCATGCATGCTTCGGAGCCCAAGCCAGCCCAAGGCCCTGGAGGTTAGCAGAGGCCTCAGTGCCTTTCAGCTCAGCCTTTCAACTCAGGCAGCACATCTCAGCCTGGGGCATAGTACCAGCACCTTCAATTCCTGGAAGGCAGGACAGCAACAGAGGCCAAGGCTTGCCCTGGGCCACACACTGCAGTCTCGCAAGTGCTTGAAACCCTTCTTCCAGTCACTAGGACAGAAATGTTTCTATTTGTCCATCTGTGCCGGAGCCTCCAGTAAATAATAGAAGCCAGTGACGGTGACCTGCTAGGTACTGTGCTCAGGCCCTAGGCAGCTTTGTCCTTAGGGAGCTCAGGGTGGGTTCTGTTAAGACAATGTCTGGCTTCCAAGTGCATTTTCAACTCCCCCTCTCACCCTTTCCCTGCAGATGCCCCCCCACCCTCCCACACACCCACTCACCTCCTTCCAGCCACCCTGAAACATTCTGAGCACCCAGCGCTTCCTTCTCTTTCCTTTTAAAAGTGGTGAACAGTGTGGACTTGACTGAAATACTGGGGTTTAAAATCTTGATTCTATTATCCCCCGCTGGCATCCCTTAACCTTGCTGTACCTCCATGGCCTCATCTTGAAAATGGGGACAATACTCCTAGATAGTATTAAATGGCATAGTACCATCACATAGTCAACACAGTGCTAAGTACCTAGGTCAAAAAAATGCAAATGGAACATTCAAGCCAAGTGCGTTACCCCAGCCCTATTATTACCTGATGGGGAGTGGCCCAAAGAAGATAAAGGGGACGGGCACAGAGAGGTCTCCTCCAGCCTGCCCAGATGTGCTCCCTCCAAAGGTCATCCCACAGTCAGGGCATGAGCCACTCGCCCTCTTGCTGTCCTCACCCCACTCTATGTCCTATTGTGTGGGACACCCTGCAGCCTGGAACTCAGTGGCCAGCTGACCCCTCTGTCTCCCTCCGAGAGTCTAGACCAGGAACAGAGAAAACTGTCCCCAGCCCCAGGCAGTCAGGGCAGAGACAACTCACTGTCACCCTTCACAGGGCAGTCACTGTCTCCTACCAAGACCAAGTCACCTCCAGCATGAAGCCGTCGTGAGGAAGGCAGAAAGGATGTCTCAAAACGAGGGAAAGGTGGGGGAAGAGACCAGTTGTTTCTGGTCTGTCCAGACAGACTCCACGGCTTTTGGGGAATCCCACAGCCACTGGAGGGCCAGAACCTACACCTGGCAAACAGTGCCCAGGTGGGAGGATTCTTCCTCACTGTCCAGGTGGGGAAATAGGAGCCCTCAGGTTAGAAACTTGACTTCTACCAGTGGCATTTAAAAGAAACCTATTGTTTAATTGCTCCCAAGAATCCTTTGCAAGCAACATGACAGACATATTATGAACTACATTTAATCCATAAATATGCTAAGGCTCAGAGATGCTGAATGACCTGCCCAAGTCATAAATAAGTGGTGCTATTGGCGTTCAAGTCCACTCAACCTGACCCCTAGCTGAGACCACCTTTTCACCACCCTGCCCTTCCCTGGGCCTTGTCCCTTCTCATTTTCCCCAAGGAAGGGTTGGGGGGCTCATCCATGCTGGGTTCAAGCAGGAGAAGTGAATAACCACAGTGATACCCGCTGACTGTGATCCTGAGACAGCTGATGGGGGTTTCCTGGACTCTGACATGATAGCCAATGACCAGGTCAGGTGTAAAAGGAACAAACAGGGCTTGACCTAGGTTGAATACCACAAGGGTTGAACAGACCCGAGGAATACTCTGAAGGTCAGAGGCCACAATCTAAGCCTAAGATTTGGCTCTTCTGACAGCCTTGAACCTCAACTTCCACCTATCATTCTATCCATCCATCCATCCATCCATCCATCCATCCATCCATCCTTCTATCCACCACAAATGTTTACTCAGTATTAGACATTTTGCTGCCTTTCTGACCACTCGGAGCTCTGGACCTGGAGGCCTCCCTCCCCTCGCACAGCCCAGGCTCATGCGCCCAGGAGTCTGGGGGCTCTCAGGGAAGGAGGCAGTGGCTGTGAACTTCCTACCCTAGAGTCAGGGTCAGCCTTCCACATACTGCTTTGGAGCTCAGTGCTCACAACCCCATGGTCAGTCTGCTGCCCCTGAGATTCCCCTGTAGCCTCCAGCCGGCAGACTTGAACAAATGGCCCACAAGCTTGTCACTCGGCAGGACACTTTGAGTCTCCACTGCCCAGGTGCTGCTCCACCTGTTTCCTTAGCACGGTCTCCTAGGGGCCTAAGCAGCTGCTCACTGCAGCTCATCCAGCCTGCTTGGGGAACCATGCCCCAAACATCCTTCCTTTGTGCAGGGCTCCGTAGGCCCAGAAAGCCTTCTTTTGCCTCCTAACACAGACTCAGTACTGTTTAACGATCAAAGGTCCTGTGCCCACTCATGACAGGTCCCATGTCACACACCAGCAAGTGATTAAGACTGTCTTCGGCAGTGCTCTGGTTTGCAGGGGATTGTGGGAAAGTGGCACCCAGCTCCTCTGCGGGGTGGTAATGTAGGGGAGATGGCACACGATTCATCCAGGAGCGGGAACAACTCTGCACTAAACGTCACCAAATAGAAACAGGTAGAAGTGGGGGAGAGTGCGCTCGCTAGGCAAAGGAGATAGCACATGGAAGGTATGAAACAGCATTGTGCAGTGGGAAGGACTCCTATGCAAACACTGCACTACTTTACACAAGGAACTTGGGCACCCACAGATTATAGTACCAGAGAAAGGTCCTGGCATCGGTCCCCCACGGGTGCTGATGGACAGCTGTGCTTCACGGATTGTCACAAGCAGTAAATGATAAAACATACGTGCGAATGTTTCCAACACAACTTAGCAGGTAATAAACACCTTGTAAATGTTAGCTTCCCTCCCTTTCATTCAGCTCATGGTTATTAATCACCCACCTATGCCAGGCACTGTCCTGGTTTCTGAGCTTCAAGTGTTAAATAAAACAAGCTCCTGGTCTTCACAGGACGTACTTCTAATTGGTTGAGGTAGATTAACAAGGAAATGCATAATATACCAGATATAGAGAAACCACGGAGAAGAATAAGCCAGGGCAGGGGACAGGCTTGCTGCTTTATATAAGACTATTAGGGAACCTCATTGGTGAGGTGACAAATGGGTGACCTGGGTAGCCACCTCCAGGTCGAAGCATATCTAAGGCAGAGCCACATGTCTGGGCACAACAGGGAGGCCAGTGGGGCTGGAGCAGAGCCAGCAAAAGACCGGCATAGCAGACAGAAATCCAAACCAGCAAGGGCCAGCAGGCCATGGAGAAGACTTTGAGTGTTCTCTCTGAAAGAGAGGAGAGGCCCTCGGGGGCACCCAAGCAGCCGGTGACACGATCTGATGTCATTTTAAATGGAGGCTCTGGTGGTTGGGTTGAGCACAGACCTGCAGGAGAGAGGGTGGGTGTAGGGCGAGGGCGTAGGAGGCTGCCCCAGTGGTGCAGGCAGGAGCCAGATGCGTGGGCGAGGGTGGGCGCAGGGAGGCGGGGAGAAGTCAGGTCTCGCGGGGCTTCTGAAGACTCGAGTGAGAAAGTGGGGGAAAGAGCAGAGTCCAGATGATCCCGGTGGATTTGACCCGAGCAGTCAGAAGCATGGATTTGCCCTTTACTGAGATGGTGAAGGTTGCGTTCTGCGTGCTGAGTGGCACGGGGGTGGAGAGAACAAAAGAACATCCTCAGAGAGCTTTTAAACATATTGGGCAGCAAGCGCTGCCCATGCTGTATAGTAAGGAAAGAACAGAAGACAAACCATCTATGAAAGAATAAATTGAGCAGAAGCCAAGAACCAAGGAGCTGCAGAGGGAAGAGGGCTGGAGCTGGGGCTAGAGATCAGTGGTACAGACCTTGCCTAACGTATGCAGTGTCCTGGTTCCATGCCCCAGCACCCATGCCCACACACGAGAGAAGGAAGAGAAGAAGAAAAGCCGAGCCTAGTGGTCCATGCCGGTAATCTCAGCATTTGGGAAGCTGAGGCAGGAGGATCTGGAGTTTGAGGATACCTTGGGCTATACAGCAAGTTCTTCTCTCAAAAAAGAAGGACAAGGAAGAGAAGAAAAAGTAAGCCAACAGACTGTCAGGAAGGGGCCGTTCGTGTCAGCTCAGGCTCTGAGATCATCCCGTGAGCCTGTTTCACACCTCACTGTCCTTTAACTCGCTGTCACCCTGACACCAGGATACAACCTGATCTGGTGTCTCCCTCCCAATACACTTCCTTGGTTCTCCCACCACGTCCTCCAGCCGCTGGCATCTGCCAAAGGCCACTCCTGAGCCCTTGCTCTGCTCTCTGGCTCTGAGAACTATGCACACACACATGCATATGCACAGATGCACGCACACATTGATCTGAGCAGTGTGCATATCTGACTCTCAATCTCTCTCTATAAACTGACCACACCCCTCCCCAGGACTTTTATCTCAGTGGGACCCTGCCTCTTGATGCCCAGCTGTCACCTCATGTTCAAGCTGTGCTTGCTTCTCTCACTGCATTTTTCTCCCTGCCTTGCTCATTTGTGGGTGCATTGTGGTTGCCCTAACTCTAGAATCACTGTGTCTTTTTCTTTATAGCTCATCACTAAACATCAGCACCATCGTGGCCCTGCATCTGTGTTTACTGTCTGGTCAGTCTTCCTGAAGGCTACTGCCAGATACATCAGCTAAAGCATGGCTTTCTTATTTTACTCTTTGGCTCAAAATTCGACACCCTATGTGGGTCCTCACACTGATCAGGTGAAGTCTCAGTTTTTTATGTTGGGGTTTCTTTTTCTCTTTAATGCTTATGCTCACATTTTGGGGTCCCAGTTCTCTACCTAGGACAGATGGTAGAGGAGCCAGCAATTGCTGGTCTCCTGGTGGTGTCAGTCCTTACCTTACCTGGGAGCCTCATAAGGTAGACTTAGACCTGCTTGTTTTGCAGATGAAGAGGTGGACGATGGATAAGGGTGACAGCTTGGAAATCACAAGGCTGGTGAGCAGCAGACAAGGACACGATGCTCAGGCCTTTGGTACTTTCAAGCCACATCTTCCCCATCTTGGCACCTGCCACCCCAGCTACAGAGGCTGAGGCAGGAGGCTCCCATGAACTCGAGTCAGAAACCAGGTTGGGCAACATGGCACAGGAGGGTGTTGTCTCAAAAATAAGAAACAAAAAGAAACCAGTACACAAAGGACCAGAGGCTTGTTTTAGGTTTCTGAGTATTCCACAGGTCACTGGTAGGTCCAGAGATGTTCATAACTATTCATGGAATGAAATAGGAAAACAACCAGTTCCTTAGCAAGAATACTCAAAACAGTTTCAAGCAGGAATCATTTATATTTGTATTCAGTGTGTTAATTTCCTCTAGTGAACATAGAAATAATTGTCTGAAATGACAAGTTAAGTAGACTAGAGAGGTTAGGAAGCTCTGTGATCTAAGAAAAATATTATTATAACATTAGTGTCAGCGAACTGGAGTTCAGCTAAGGAGACCGCTTCCTCCCAAACACGCAGTTTTCCACTGCTCGGAATGTTCTGAGACTTCTGATTTTCCCCCCTCCTTTAACCAGTGTCAGGGAAAATGGGATTAAAGTAACATCTACAGCAATTTTGAAGGCATTTGAGTAAGACAGAGATGGGAGCGATGTTCCTCTGCCCTGTGCCTGCTGTGTGTGTGTGCCTGCTGTGTGTGTGTGCGTGCTGTGTGTGTGTGCCTGCTGTGTGTGTGTGCCTGCTGTGTGTGTGTGACTGTGTGCGTAAGTGTGAATCAACTATCACGCTCCAACCAAAGAACTCTACCTGAGGCTGACCGAGGATGAGGACAGATTCTTCCCGGAGTTTAAAGACACAAGATTTGCAGAAGACAAGCAGCTGTACTTTCTGGAGAGCCATAAACAACAACAACTAGATGCCCAGAGAGTACACCGCCGAAGCCAGCAGCATCAAGATTCAACATGCTTGTTTAGAAACCGAGGGAGGAGGCTATTGAGAACGGAAGATCTCTCCCAATAAAAACAAAAGGTGCAGCCGCTAACGCCTGGCCGAACGCCCCAGGGGCAGAAGCTCTCTACTTCTCCATCTCCTTCAGAGAGATGCTCACTGAGAGAAATCAGAGAGAAGGGGGCAACAGCGAAGTGCCACTCACCTGTCCCACTCACAGCCACCTCTCCGCTCACAACACACGAGGCTGGGCTGAGAAAAACATGTTTTTATAATTAGGCAACCCCATGCACCTGGTACGGACCTTAGGCAGTATACAGTTTTATATGTATGTATGTGTATATATGTTTGTGTGTACAGATAGTGTATGTGTAAGAAAATTACATATATGCATCCATATGCATACACTGCATATTTCTTCATCTTCCTTCTGACTGAGTCCTGCTTCCTCTACCTCTCTCCAGAAGGCAATTACTGTCACAGTTTGTATGTCCCTCCCAGGGATGTTCTACGCACATATAAACAGCCGTGTTTCTAACATACATGGCAGTGTACTCTACAATGCTGTTCTGCATGTCACCTCTCCTTGTCGGCCTGTAAACAAGCTTAGGTGGCCTGGGATGCGTACACCCCTTTCACTTCAAAAAATCAAACCAAGTAACACCCGTTCTCCTACCCTGCAGGTTCCGGTTCACTTTGAACCTCTACTTGACAGTGCACACTGTGTGTGTGTGTGTGTGTGTGTGTGTGTGTGTGTGTGTTGGTGTGGAGCAAACCTAGGGCTTCATGCATGCAAACTCCACCTTCTACCACTGAGCTACACTGCCAGCCCAGTGGCTCCAGTCTTGAACTGATACACTTTCTCTCTTTGAATATAAGCACTTCTCATAAAGGCATAAGGTATTGTGGACTTGGTCCAAGGCAAGCCAAAGCCTGCTCTCAAGGACTGCAAAGATCCTGGTAGACAACAAAAGGAAGAGAGAACACAAGAGGTTGGTGCTGCTCACCTCATGCCTGAAAGCTGCCTCCGCACACATGCTGGGTGCCGCCCGTTCAGACCAGCAGTCAGAGCTGAGGCTTCACAACAAATCCCACCGTTAAAGGGCACAGGCCCAGTGCCCCCAGAAGCCAGCACCATCACCACCAGAAAGAGGTCTTTGAACCTGGACTGGCTAGGGTCAGCACCCCCACCTCTAGGCCCCTGGGCAGGGGACCAAAGGGGGGCCAGTGGGGGGCAGCACTCACTCATCTCCTGCTGTTGCTGCGGCCACCTCCAAAGAGCCTGTCATTAAAGCTTTGTCCCTGGCTCTCTGATTTACATGTACAAATAATCGCTGTCAGGGGCACAGGCCCCAGAGAGCAATAATAGATTCTGGTGGTAGCAGATGCAGATGCAGGAAATAAAAACAAAAATGAAACACACCCGCCTGGCAGAACTCTGTGCGGCAAGGAGTCCTAAGGGGGGCGCAAAGCCTGCCGGGGAGGCAGGCCAGAGAGGGCCATTGGATAATGCGTTGACTGCTGGGTTTTCTGCAAAAGCCAGCTGAGGATTTTGTAAATTGTGGTACCATCTATAACTAAAATATGCTGTTTTAACCACTTTGTAGGTGTATAGTTCAGTGGCACAATTACTCTCACATTGTTGTGCAAGCTGAACTTAAGAGGAAGCTCTGTACCTTTCAGAGCAGCATCTTCCCCCAGCCCTTGGAAATTCTAAGTTAGTTCCCGTGTGATGACTTTGCCTATTCCAGACAGTTCGTAAAGTGAATCACACGATATTTGTCCTTTTCCGTCTGCCTTATTCCTCTCTGCACAATGCT
The DNA here is from genome assembly GCF_034190915.1 of Cavia porcellus. Classification (NCBI taxonomy): domain Eukaryota; kingdom Metazoa; phylum Chordata; class Mammalia; order Rodentia; family Caviidae; genus Cavia; species Cavia porcellus. The sequence continues at coordinate 19,346,366 of NW_026947492.1, read as the reverse complement.
TATCTGTGTAATAGCCCATGGCAGAACTTCGATCCTTTTTATGGAGGAAAAACATTTCATGATGGCACGGATACACCAGGCTTTGTTTATCTGTCAGTTGGCGAACACTTGGGTCGTTTTGACTTTCTAGCTATCGTGAAGAAGGCTGCTCTGAAGATGGGTGTATGGCTGTGTTTGAGTCTCTGCTCTCAGTTCCTCTGGGTTTACCTGTGGGAGCGGCACAGCTGGTGCAAATGTAATTCTAGGTTAATTTCTTCGAGGACCCATCAGGCCGTTTCCTGTCGCAGTGAGCCTAAGTTTTAATAGATCCACGCAGTCCAGCCCAGGAGACAGATGTCCACGCGTCTGGGTCCTGGGAGGCTGTGCAGCCCACTCAGGGCTCAGCACGGGAAGAAAACGCAGCCTCTGGAGCTGAGGGTGTCAGAGGAAAGGGCCCCCTATGCTGCTCCCCGGGGTGTCAGTGAAGCTTAGGGCTCTCCTATGCTCTGCCGGGCGAACCCAGAGAGCTAACGACACCTGATCTAACTGTCCCTTGTTCCTTCTGCTGTGCCATCCTGCCAGAGCTGGGTTGTCACCCTTTTTGGTCTTAGCTCAGATGTCATTTTGTCACCCTTCTACACCCTGCCCTGTTCTGTCTTCTCAAGGGACTTGAGGGACTTCTCCTCTGTTCCCACAGCACCCCAGGGATTTACTCTCAAGGCTGTCACCTACTTCTTATTGCTTTCAGCTTGGTGACCCATGCCCCTACCACATAGTGAGTATCTTGAGGACAGAGAATGAGCATCTTATCTTTGTATCCCTAGCTCTGGGATAAGGCCAGGACCTAGTGTTTGTTGAGTGAATGTATGAATGAGAATAAAGAATGAATTAGCCATACTGCTTAATGAATGTTTATTGACCAACTGTGAATGAATGGATGATGAATGAATGGGGTCCCAAGGACTGAGCCGAGCCTGCGGAGTAGCCTCTGGCTCATAGCCAAGCCCTCATTCACTCACTTATTCATTTATTCATTCATTTAGTACAGTCACTGCTATGTGTCAGTCTCTATTAGGGACTGGGGTTCAGATGCAAATAAGCCCCGGCTTCTGTCTTCAGGAGACCCACAGAAGAGTAGACCAGGACTGGGGTAAACAAGAACGATGCCCCAAGCCCCTCCATTTCCCCAAAAGCATACAGGGACTCGCATCACATCAAAAGGCAGACCAGGGCTGTCTGGGCTCCACCAGTTGCTGGGCACAGCTGGCTGTGGGAGGAGTGGCCAATTAGCATCCCACGCACACCTGTCCATGGCTGCGCTGAGGATCCAGGGGCTGGAGAATTAACGACCACGAGGATTTTTGGAGCTCCCACAACCCAGCCAGCTCACATCAGAGACCTCATTCCCCTTCAGGGATTCATTCCGTCTGCACAGCTGGTTAATTTTTCATCAAGGGTCGGGCTGGGGGTTGGGAGGGAGCTCTGATCCTCCACTCTTTTATGCCGGGGGTTAGGGGAGCAGCACAACATCCCGTCCATTTTAGTTTTTCAGATGAAATAGGAACAGATTGTGGTTGCCAGGCAAGACCCAGCCCTCATAGGGCTCGTGTGGCTGCTAAGGCTGATTAACGGTTATTGGGAGAAGGAGAAAGCATCCAGACGGCAGAGGCCGCCAGTGGAGGTGCTTCCACATTTAATGAGCGCAGGGTGACATGCTCTTGCTCGAGGGGAGCAGCGGTTGTTTTAGGAAAGAGATTTAAGGTTCTGTCCCCGCCGCCTTTTGTTAGGAGCGGGCCCAGATAAGTCCCTGCTCTGGCCTGCATAGCACCAGGTCTGCCCCTTTCTGAGCACACACACCCCATCTTCCACAGAGGCAGCGCCAATGTACCTGTTTCTGCTCATCTCTGACTCAGAACCTGAACGCTCAAGGCTAAAAAGAAACTTCAGTTTGCTCATCTAGAAAATGGGAAAATATGACCTTATGTATTAAAGAGACAGAAGGTATGCAGCGTGATAAAAAAAAATATGGTAAACATTTAAATTTTTAATGTAATTTTTTTGATGCCAGGGGAATGAACTCATGACCTTGCACTCACCAGGTAGGTGCCTGTATCGCTGAGCTATATCCCCATCCCTTAAATTTAAATTTTTAATTACAGTAAAAGACATGCTGCCCCTGAAAATACTCCTCCTCACTTTGAAAACACCTATTCCACCATTCTCACCACTTTCCGAGGCAGTTCTGAAAATCCTCTTCTGTAAGTGTCTTTAGTTGCGCTGTCAAGGCTGCCTGGATGTTTGGTGCTGATCAATTAAAATTGTTTATGGTTGGGGCCGGGGGGGTTAGCTCAGCGGCATAAGTGCCTGCTTGGCAAACTCGAGGTCGTGAGTTCCATGCCCGGTACAAAATACAAAATTGTTTATAGCACTTTCCGTCAAATAAAAACATCACGTCGTGTCCTTGTTTACCTCATTCACTGGATCTGACTCCATCCAGGTGGCTTCTTGCTCTGCCCCAAAATCAACATGACCAAGAAAAGTAAAAGTTGTGAGTTGACTGCACCAGACTTATAGGAGCAAGTCATGGATCAAGCCAGATCCAGAAATCTCAGAGGAGCTTGGGTGGTCGGGCAGTGCCTTCATGGAGGAGGTGCATATGTGTACTTTAAGGAGGGCTGGGCCCTGAACTGGCAAGAAAATAAGCAAAGCAGAAGAAAAAAGACAAGTGCAATCCTTCGCAGGCCCTCTGAAGGGCTGGGAGTGGTGGGGACAAGGGAGAGATCGCCTTCACGGCATGGGAGTCGGAGAAGGCCACTGATCCTCACCAGGTGACCTTGGGGTGGCCACTTTCTCAGTCCAGAAGTGTTTATGAACGATGAACTGAGCAGTTCTCAGCCTGGGCAGCACATTAGACCATCTGGGAAGCTTTTCAAACAGGGCCTGGGCCTCTTTCAGAATGATTTTTATGTAGCTGGCGATCTGGGCTAGGACACAAATCTCGGTAGTTTTAAAAGGTTCCCCTGGAGTTCTCATGTGCACCCTGGAATGAAGACCACTGCCTTGCCCTGGACACCCTCTCAGGTCCTGTCTCACTTTCTTGTCTTCCTTCATCTGGACAGAGGTATTAGGCCTCCTGGTTTGTATTCCTGGGCATGCGGCCCTGAGGAAAGTCTCCACCAGGCCAGAACTCTGAGCGGTTCTGCGCAGGAGGCCAGGTGGAGGGGCTGCCCTGCCCATCTGGTTCCCATTAATCCCGGGCATGTTTCACATCGCCTGCAGGTACTTGGAGCTGGAAACAGCCCCCTGGGTGGCCCGCGGCGGGACCCTTTCAAGCCAAGCCCTGCTGACAGGCTGCGGGGCTCTGTGGGGCCCTCTGGCTTCCAGTCACTTGTCTCCCCTTGGGGCTAGAATCCCCCAACAAATAAGAAACTAAAGGAGGCGGACGGACGCAGAAGCCCGGCTCCCTTTCATTAGCAGTCTGTCACAGAGCGTGAAGGGCTTCGATAAATCCTGAGGCTCAGCAGCTGCTGAGGAGGTCTGGGAGGAAGAAGAATCACTTGTTCCCCAGAAGACTGAGTCTTTAGGAATTTCCAGGCCGCTTACTGCTCTACCCACACAGTCAGCAATTAGCTCAAAGCCACATGTTGCTCTAGGGTCTGCCTGGTTTTAGGAGGAGCTGGGAGGGCGTGACCGCTGCTGACTGAAATTGGAAGGGGAAACAGTCGTCCCTGGGCACCCCTTTTTCCCTCCAGACATGGGCTGGTGAAGTCAGGCTCTGCTTGACAAGGCTCCAGAGCATGTGACTGCTAATGCAGCTCTGCCCCGGGCTGTGGCCGTGGTGGCTTTGCGCAGGTTGCTGAGCTTTGCTGAGTTGCCTCACATTCTCATGCTTGCTAAGAGGGTTGGGGTGCCCTACACAGGGACCACCTATGCTGCACCCACATCCAAGACTTGGTCCTCCCCAAGTCTTGCTGCTTCCCTGTGTCTAGCAGTTGCTCCTTAGCAGGACCACAGAGTCATACAGGACCTGGGCTCAGAGCTCAGATGGCCCTGGAGGTGAGGGCTGGCTACATGACCGTGGGCAGCGACTGAGCCTCTTTACACCCTCATTTTCTCATCTATAAAATGGGGATAATAAAATACATGCTTTGTGAAGATTAATGCAATGAGATTACTGATACCACATGCCTGAGGGAGAGACAGGTCAACAACGAAGATGTCCCACTGAGCTGGCCAGCTCACAGCCTGAAGGGGATCAGAAGTGCTTTCCCAAGAGGCGCTCACACCCACACATGCACATGTGTCCTGAGACAAAAGCAGCAGCAACACCCCATCTCCTGGGAGGGGACTGGAAGAGCCTGGCCGTGCCCTGCCTGTGCACCGACAGCACGCAATGTCCTTTCCACATGTTCTGGCCAAGTTGTCCCTGGAGGCTGCGGCCAAATAGCAAGGTCAGTCCTGGAACAGGACAGGCCAAGCTCCACAGCTGCAGATGTCCCTGTAGTCAGAACCCAAGGCCAGATGCTCAAAGAGCTATGGGGAAGGGAGGGAAGAGAAAAATGCAAAGCACTGTCTGGCTGTTGCTCAGCACAAAGCTGGAGGTGTCCAGCATGGTCCAGGTGGGTGACACAAGCCTGGGGGTAGGCAGCAGGCACCCAGCACCCATTCTCCACACAGCTTTTCCTCACAGCCCCAGCAGACAGCCAAGGGGTGGTGTAGGGGCCAGGAGAGTGGACAGAGGTGACTCCAGTGTCCGCCATTAAATCAGGCTCAAGACATGAATACACACTGATGAAACTGGTTTTGAAGAAAGTGAATAAAAATCCACTTTTACCCTGGGTCGGAGGGACTCTTTATAATACAGAAGGAATCCTTACTACATTCTTTACCAGAGGATTTGTCAAAGACACCCTCATAGCTTTAAGATACGGTTTGAGTTTTTAAAGATGCAGGTGTTAAGCAATTCAAAATTGTGAAGCTCTCAGGTTTCCGTTGGTTTCCAGCTACAGCATTTAACCAGCCTTGGGCATCAGTGGCCTGGCCCTGCATCTGGTCTTTACCGAGCTTTCCCTTCTGTTCTTCCCCAGGGATGTCCATCATGAACTGAGCTCACACTGTGTGCCCAGCCCGGGGCTGTGGTTTTCCTTACGGCACACACACATACAGTGATGTGCTGGGAAATACTTAACAACTAGCTTCTCTGGAAGAATATGCTCACCACAGCCAAATTCAAGCTACCAGTGTGGTGCTACCAGGCACAAAGTGGGGAAGAGATGCAGAGTAGCACAATATGGTCCACTATTTCCTTCAGATCTGACAGAAATAACCTCAAAGGTACAGTGATAGAACACCCTTAACTTTGTTTTTAATATAATTTATTTAACACTAAGTTGATGTGATTTAATTTTAATAATGGCCACGTTTAACGGCTGACTTGCAAAGTTCCTAACAACCGGCTCATGCAGGTTGCCTCCAGCATACCACTGCATGGAGCCCAGCTGGCCCAGCTCACCTGCTATGGTACTCACAGACTCACAGCAACAGGAACCACAGCAAGGTAGGTGTGCAAGATGTAACCCTCCACTGAAGCTCCTGGCAAACCTAGAGGCCAAGTCACATGTTAACCCCATTTTATAGATGGGGACCCAGAAGGAGAGTACTAAAGCTTAGGGGAGCTTAAATGCTTTAAAGTTCAATATTGGATCAAGTCTAAGCTCCTTACCATCTCAGGAAGCTTCAGAACTGAGACTTCTCTATTTATTCAATTCCATTTCCAGCACTCATCGATGTTCTTATATCCAATGGGGCATCAGCTGGGAACTGGGAGTCTGGGGTATGGTTTTCCACATTCTTTCTCAGTTTAGCACTAGAGCAGTTTTCAAGGCAGATAAGCACATATAAAGGCTCTATTTTGTCTCTGTCTCTGAGAAAGCACACAAACTCCCTTCCTTAAACCTTGAGTTCTCAGCAAACGAGTGAGTGTCTACAGTTTTGATGGTGCCAGACTCTTGCATCCCAGGAGTCAGCAGATCTGCCCAAAAGCCCACAGAAGGGCTGGGGACAGCCACATTGCATTGTCTAATTATCATATGTGGCTGCCTCACTCCCAGATGGGGGCCCTTCTATTATTCTCAAACTAGATTATGTCCCTCCAACTCAGTAGTCCCAAGCAGAAGCATGTTGGGTACTTAGACAGCTGGACCAACAGGTGCCCTTAAAGAACCTGGGGGAGGGCTCAGGAGTGAGCCAGCCTGAAATGAAGGATGGTTTGAGGAGGCTGCTCAGCGCTTGGAAGTGGAGGCTGGCAGGGGAGTAGATGACCTCCAGAAGTCCCTGCTGGAGGCTGGTCCTGTGGGTTTCCTGAGCTGGATGATTGCAGGCCTGGAATCCATCATTCCCTTCGTAACACAAATAATCACCAAATGTGCTCGAGCACTCAGTAGCCTGGATATTCACTCTTGCAATTCTGTGTGTGGACGGTGATTAGACCATCATTATCTTAATGCTTCTTAATTTATCTTTCTGATTAGCAACTTACCATTTTATTTGCAAAAAATAGCCTTCTGCTGGGTGGAAGCCAGCCGAGCACAGCAGCTGTCATTTTCTCTGTACTAAATCAGGCCAGGCTTAAGTTGGTTTTCTGGTGATGTTATTTCTTGTGTCTTGGTGCTCTCAGCCACCACAATCCATCATGGCTGTTGTGGAATGGAGGCACACCCCCAGCAGGCTGGGAGCAGAGAGCTCAACTCACCTCTACCCAGGGGAGGGGACTGGGATAAGACACACTCGGGAAGGACTCCCAGAGCCTGAGCCCTCCTATCGCCCATATGTGACAATCCAGGGCAGGCACTCGCTGCAGAAACTAGGAGAGAGGTCATAATGTAGGGTAGATAACGTAAGAATAGTGACCATCTAAAGACCAAAGAGTACTTGTTATGTGCTGGGCATTGTGTAAAGCTCTTGAGATGTACTGCCTCATTTAATTTTTAAAACAGCCCTAAAGGTGTGTACTATTATTATTTCCACTTACAGATCAAAAGGCCAAGGCTGGAGATGTCATACAATTTGTCTAAGATCCTGCGGCTCCTAAGTGGCAGTTAACACTTTTGTAAACTCTCAGAACCACTGATCTTGAATGCCGTGTTATGTCGCTTTCCAAAGTGGATTAGACATGGCCTGAGATGAGAGATTTTAGGGCAAACATTGTTAGAGCTACTGTGGAATAACAAGATGCTATCAGTTTCCCACCCACCAATACCTTTTTATCCTTACCAAGATATCAATCTTTTTCTGCCAGTCCCCGCCAGAATGAGGAATTAGTTCCTCTTCTTCAGATTATTACTGCAGTCTTGCCCAGGTCACGTAAAGTTTTCCTTTTCACTGATCTTTCTATCCACTAACCCTGAACAGATCACACTATTTTCTGATTCCTATTACCTCCCAGAAAATGTCTTTATTTTATTCTGTCCCTGAAACAATAGGCTACAGCCCAGGCACCCGTCCTTTGAGAGGGCGCATCGTGGCCTCTAACAGGTCTACCATTATTCCAGCTGATGTCCAAACCCTACGTTGTATTTTAACTGTTCCTGCTTCTTCCATTGAGAAGTACACCTAGATATCCGGGTGTATGAAAGAAAGAGGGAGCTTCTTTAGTTAGCCCCTGTGGTTACCAGAGAAGGTCCTGAGGTAGAGGAATACACCGAGGAAGCAGGTGGCTGCAGTGTTGTATCTTGACCCTAATCTCAGTTTCTGAGGTGACCTCCACTTAACCATTCATTTTCCTGATTAATGGATACACCTTCACCAAGCTGAGCCCATGAGACTCCATGCTGCACTGCCCAATATGGCAGCCATCAGCTACATGTGGCTATTTAAATTTAAATATAAATTCAGTTCTTCAGTTGTACTAGCTTCATCTCCAATGTTTCACTGTTGCTTGCAGCAAGTGCCTACTAAATTGACTAGTACAGATATGGAATATTTTCATCACTGTAGAAAGCTCTCCCAGACCGCAGTAGTCTGAATTCAATCTTCTAAGCCCACTTGTAACCCTTCAGAAACAAAATTGGATGCCTAAAAAGCTTGAGGGTAATGCCATTTCTCTCACTGATTATAGAGGACTGTGCTTTGCAGAGTGTGGCCCTGGCCCGGCAGCACCACCTTGTTTGAAATACAAGAGTTTAGGCCCCATCTCAGACCTCTCGAATCAGTAACCAGCAGTTTGTGCTTTAAGAAACTCTGCACCCTGGGAAGTGGGGCACACAAGTAATTTTAGTACTCAGGGAAGCTGAGGCAAGAGGATCACAAGTTTGAGCCAAGTTTGGGTGATTCAGTGAGATTCTACCTCTAAATTTTTTGTAAAATGTAAAGGCTGGGATTGTAGGACAGCGCAAACGCTTTGGGTTTGATCCTCGGTACTGAACAGGGAAAAAGAAAAGTAAGCTCTTCAGGTGATTCTGATACTTTTTATACCTGCCACAGACTGAAGCTGCTATGCATCAGTCATGGTGGGGAGCATTTCACAAATGTCACACGTGTCACCCTACTAAAACCTGGCCATAATACTGTGAGATGAGAGACCCATTCCCATTTTATAGGTCAAAAACCAAGGTCAAGGTCATACGGCTAAAAGTTAGCAGAAACAGGTTTCAAGCCCAATTTTGTCTGTCTCCAGAGCCCATACACTAACATCACTGGCCGAGAGTGGGCAGGAAGCATTTCCTTGCCAAATATCTTCTGAAGGAACTTGGGACATCTCACGTGACAAGCTCTACAGTGGCACTCAAGACCAGACAACCCATCAAGCTGCCTAGGCAATACCATTATCACAGTGAAGCAGCTCTGGCTTGTCCTGCGTGGAGAAACGAGCAGGACTTGGGTCCCTCACAGGTCTCTGCTTGTGGTATGGTGTCTACCTAGGTCCATCGAGTCTGGCCAGGTGCTCAGGGATCTTCTCTTAAGAGTGCATCTAAATTCAAAGAACTATGTTGCACTAAAAATAAAATTCTTCCCTGGATAACTGTAGATTTGCTTTTCTTAAGAGTTCAAGAAACCTCTAGTGATTGTATTAGGGGATTAGAGACAGAAATTGCTGTTTCTTCTTTAATCTCTGCAGTGGTCCCCAGGCTGGAAGGCTGGATTTCACAGGGAAGGAAACCTATGATTTGTTTTGTACAGAAGTCATGTTCCCGGCACAGTCAACAAACATTCATCGAGCAACTGTCATCCGGCCACTTTCCCTCAGGTCATTTCATTTAATCTTCAGAACAACCCTTTAAGGACTTATGATTTAAGATGATAGCTCTTATTATCCCCACCTGGTAGATAAGGAAACAGAGAGATTCAACGGTTAGTGGCCAACCAGAACTCAAATCCAGATCTACCTGTCTCCCAAGATCTCTCCCTTAAATACACCACATGAGCCTACCGAGTCTAGCACTAGAGTTAATTAAGAGATGGGACTAGAATCTGGGGCAGAATGGGAAAGAAGCTCTAGGTTTCAGCAGGTCAGTCATCAGAATGGTGTTCAAACATTTCTGAGAGCTGCTCTATGCGTGCCTGGAGTCTTATGTGGCTGAATCGCATGCATGTGTCTGAGGATTTCAACTCCTTTCCTCCTGCTATCGTTCTGGGCCAGCACTGGCCACGGCATCATACAGGCTAAGTGGGAGCCATGGCTCTAGCACAGCCTGAGTTCTGGGGGAAACTGAACCTCGTGAGACCCTGGTGGGGGATCGTAGTTGTTAGCTCTCACCCAAAAGCTTTAGATTGTCTCTAGAATGGGATTGACATCGGGATCCGGAGACCGTCCAGTGAGTACCCAGGAAGCGGGCACAGTGCTCTCTTTCCCCATCTATCCTAACACTCTGCCTCCTGGCCTGCACTTCATGCCCTCCTGGAAAGCGAGCAAGACCGAGGAAGTGAACGAGAAGGGGCCAGGCAAACTTCTCGTACAGCTGACTCAAAGATTTCAGCCACTCTGGCACCAGAGGAGCCCAACCTGGGCCACTGTGGGCTGGCCAGGAAGGTCGTGCGAGCGTGTGAGACACATAGGCCGTCTGTGGTGTCTCTGCACAGGCTCTGTACGGAGGCTGGGGAGTAGAGACATGTATTACTCCTCATGCCGCCTGTGCCACTTACAAAGAAACTGGTAGTAGGCAGCCTGCTCTCACGCAGATCTAATAAAGGCTTCCTAAGATACCCCATCTCTAAATGACGGAAAAGTTGCAGAAGGCCCAGCCCACTGCTTCTGACTAGATGGGCTCCTGCCTGTCCTCTCCTAAAGTCCAGTGGAGACGTGACATGAACTTTTTAGAGGAGCCAGGCCGCTCCTTGCCTTTGTACAGAGGGACCCTCACTACTCCCACCTTCTTCATTTCCCACTCCAGATACCCCTGGCGGTCTCCCAGATGCCCCCAGGTTAAGAGGGGTGGTTATAAGCTGAGCTTCAAGCAGCCCCAGGAGTCTGGGTGCAGGTTCAGGCTGTCACGAGGTGCATATCAAAGCCGGAGTTTAAAAACTGCATTGGGAATAGTGCAATTATCTCGCTTCACCACATTTCTCAGCCCTGACTGAGGTTTAATTAAAGCCAAGTAAAAACACAAAGTCGCCATTTCAGATATCACCCCACTGCATGCTGGTTAAAAAAAAAAAAAAAGGAAAGAAAGAAAGAAAAAAATCCTTTATCGGGGACTTAAAATTTTTTCTGTGGGTATCTTCTGGCTCAGTTGGATATTAGTCCTTCATAACAGTCTCTTTAAAGAAAAAAATATATATTTAATATATATGTATAAAATGAGTTAATCCCCCATAATCTCCTTGAGTTGTACCTAAAACACAGTTTCTTGCAGGTGACCTTTTCAGAAGAGGCTGTTGCTATGGCAACCGCATTGTTTGATTCCATCAAGAGAAAAATGCTGCATGGAAATGTATTTAATTTTGCTTAATTTGATGCTGTATTTAACACTTGCGCAGGCTGAAAGGAGAGAGGGGCTCAGAGGCAGGAGCTGGCTCGTCAGGCCACGTTTGCTGGCACCCTGAACAGCCAAAGGACCTCCTGGACATCACGACCCCCTACTGCACTGCTCCCAGTCTAGGCTGGGGGCCAGCTCTCCCTGGTTCCACCCCCAAGGTGTTCGTCAGTAAAGACAGGCAAGGCTCCACATCTGAGGGGACCTCCCAGGTCAGACACGGTGAAGCAAATAAAAAGGCCACAAAGCACTTTAGACCGTGAGTCCACAGATCTGGGGAGAGCTCTGTTTTGCTGCTCCCATGCTCTCATTTCCCCATCTGCAATGGGAAGCAACCGAATCCAAAGACCTCTCAAGCCCACCCTGCCAGTAGCTGCTGAGGCCCCAGGCACAAGCCTGATGTCATCAACTAGGTTTTACCTTCATGGAAGCGGTGCTGGGTGCAGGGTAAGTGCTCAATAAATGGTTCATTCATTTGCATCCAGGGAATCCCATGGCCCAGCCTGAGAGGCTTGGGTACATCTTTACCCACAGCCTTCACAGGCAATGCCCACAACCATGAGAGCTTAAAGCTGATAAGATAGGGCACTGGGGCCATTCATGGACTGCAGGGGGCGTGGGGGAACCAGGCCTCAACGGGAGGTGATCCTCACCTGGAAACTATATCATTTTCATTGTTTGGTTGGGTTGGTTCTCTTTTGTTTTGTTTGATTATCTTAATTCTGATGGCATGAGCAGCTATTTAAAAGACAGCAAGATACATTATGGTAGCCATTTTGGATTTACTATTGGTTTATTTTGAAGTCTTTTATTGCATTCATTGTTTTGTTTTTATTCCATTTTGTTCTGTTTGATTTTTACTATGTCTGAAGTTATCTGCAGCTATTTTGAAGACAACAAAAGGCATTATGGTAACTATTATTGATTTTGTAAGGAGTTCTGTGTCACTTATACTGGTTTATTTTGATTGGTTTTATTTTCCTTGGTTTTATCCTCTTTAAGAAAAAGATAGAGCACTCAACCTGGGTGTCAAGGGGGTAACAGGGAGAGAGAAAACAAGATTTCTAATGGTCCTTCCAAGCCAGGTACATGTTCCTGTTGGGAGCAAGCATGGGGGGACCACAGAAGAGAATAGACACAGTTAGTGCCCTCCCAGCCCAGCCAGGGGGGGCAAACTGACTTCCCCAAGATTGTTAATCCTTCTATACAGCCATAGCCCAGTAGTATACACAATCTATACATATACCTCTGTTCTGAATAAAACTTACTTGCTTCATGACCTTAGACAAGTTATCTGACCCCTCTGAGCCTCAGTTTCCTTATCTGAAAAGTCAAAGAGTTGATTGGGAGCTGCTTTTCTTTCTCTGACATTCTCCAGATATGATTCCAATCTTCCACTGTGCTGGTGAACAACCAGCCTACCTCCAGGGATGGGCCCCTCATTCCTTTAGTAACTCCAGCAGGTCACCCCACTTTCCCCCAGCCTTCAACCCAAGGCCCCACATCCCCATCATAAGCCAAGACTAGCTCATACCAATACAGTCTTCTCAGTCACAGACTGCGGCTCCTGTGGTGCTGACCCCATGGTCACTGCTCCTCACTGTCCTGAGGTGCACCCATACAGCTTATCTCTAGACTTCCTCACACCAGTGACTGAGTCATCTGTGAGTGTAGATTTCCAACTTCTGACTTTCTGGACATCACTCTCTTCCTCAGAGCTGGCTTACTCTTGCATTACCATTCCAGCAGTTCTCAAACCTCATTTCATTAGAATCACTTTTTTGTCATCCATTTCTGTCACTGTCTGCGTGTATTCCCCTCCCCCTACACAGCTCTGACTGCACAATCCAACACTTTAACTGCTCCCTTGCCAATAATGTAACCTTGCAAGTCTTCCCCTGCCCCAGCTGTGCCCAGCTCCAGCCCTGTTATCCTATCCATGTATTCAGGCCTTGGACCAGAGCAACTGAACACCAGCTGGAGAAAAATGACATGAATTTACTGACTAGATTCGGAACAAATATAACCACAAATCTCACTCAATCCTGTCAGAAAAGCCTACTACACTTCCTTAGAAAAATTCAATTTCCCAATCTCTGGGGACGCTATCATACTTCTTCCTCTCTCCTCAAGTCCCCAGCACCTTCTCTGCTAGCTCATTCCCAGCTGATGACCTTGCAGTATATTTCATAGATAAAATAGATTTCTATGAGACGAGAGCTACCTCGTCTTCCCATCAATAAGTCCTTTATTGTATCTGCCTCAGAACCAAGGCACTCTGGCCATCTCACCCCCCAGCTACAACAGACAAAGAGCCCCGGGCCCTGTCGAAGATCATCACCTTCACTGGCTCTCTACTGTTTTATTTCTTCTTGTATTATTATTATTTTCTTCCTCCTTATTGGACCCTCCCACTGGTGCACAAACAAGCCTCCATGCAGTCCGCCTTTAATAAGCCCTCTCTTGTCCCCATTTCCTGCTCCACTCTACCTCTTTCAGAGCTCTCCTTCCCAGAAAGCCTGTTCCAAGGAGCCTCGATTCTTACTTTCTCATCTTCCGTTCTTTCTGCAACCTACTCCAGCCAGGCTTCATTATCCACCACTCCACTGATGACCAGTTACCAAGATGACGAGTAGCCACATTCTGCCAAAGCAAACGGCCAACTCTCTGCCTTCGTCTTTGCTTCCCAGAAACAACTGGTACAGGCAGTCAACTGCTGCTTCTGAAGATGCTTTCTCCTCCAGCCTCTGACCCTTTACTCATCCGACTTTTTCCATCCTTCACTAGCACTCTTTGTCATTCGCCCCTGTTGGCATTTTCTAAAAATACTCTTCCCTTCTGTATGGTCCCCTCCATCTCCTGGTGTGATCTTATCTATCCTGCAGCTTTAAATACCTCCGCACACTCAGGCCTCTCAGATTGACACCTCTGACTGTTACTCTCCTCAGATCCACAGACATCTGCATTCAACTGTCTACTCAACATCTTGACTTGAGTGTCTCAGAGGCATCCTAGACTTAACATATTCAGAAGGGTTTAATTTCTCCCCTCAAATCCATACACTTGCTCCTGCCAAACCTTCCCCCACCTACGGAGAAACAGCTCTCTTCACTGGGTTGCTGAAAACCTGCAATCAGTCTTGGTTCCTTCCTCTTCTTCAGCTGCATCCTGAAGGACTGTGACCCTTCAGCCGCTTCTCCTGCTTCCATTCCCATAGTGCATGGAATCCAATGATACTGCTCGATCTTCACTGCCATGGTCAGGGCCAACCCAAGAGAGCCTCTTGTTGGGTTTCCTAGACTCACACAGCAGCCAGAGTGGTTTCAAAAGCACAGGGAGCTCTCCCCAGTTTCTCCTGAATAGCCCTCCAGTGGCGTCCCACTGCAAGTCAGGTAAGAACCAGCCTCCTACAGGTGCCCCCCCCCCCGGCTGTCCCAGAGGCCTTCCCCTCCTCCCAGCCTCGGTCCTCTTCATCCTGCCTTTTGCCTACTGCGTCCCAGATACACTCTGGGCCTCCTCCAGAGACTCTGCTCTTGCTTTCCTTCTATGCACACACGGCTGCCACCTTCTTATCTGCCAGTGTCAGTCCCGACATCTCATCCTCCAACAGCCTCCCCGGCATCAGGCCCAGGCACTCCCCCAGAGCCCCTATTTTGTCTCCTTCACCACATAGAGCAAGAACCAACATTTTCTTATTTCTATATTTGCTTCCTTGTTTGTTCATGCTCTCTCATCTCTACCTAGAATACGAAACCTCTGATGCCAGGGACTTCATCTTGTTTATCTCTGTAACCTGCCCCTGCCTTGCACACAGTAGGTACTCAGTGTTTGTTGACTGCATCTTCTTAACACCCCTGCTCTGACCTTTCACCTGAAGCTAGATTTTCCACTTATGCTAACCTCCTTGCCAAGTGGTCAATTCAGTCTTCCACGGGCCTAGCATATTTGATGAGGAGCCTCACAACTAACAAAGTAGACGAGGACTGTGACCCAGAGTCCTGACCAAGGCCAGATCCAGGCCCAGCCCTGGGTCAAGCACCCCTGGCTGCACACCCCTCTGTGCATCCGCACTGTGCCCTTGTTTGCACATCCCTGCCCACCTTCTAGCACCATGAGTGCTGCACAGCTCACGTGCCTTCTGGTTTATTAAAGTATTGAAGACAAACAAGCCAAAGGCCATGGTTTTCTGTTCCATATAAAGCAGCAGCGCTTCAGCACACAGGGCTCAGCGCCACTGAGGGACTGAGCCCCACTGCACGTCCTCACCCCGTGCTCCAGTCAGGGAACTGACGCGCTCTGCTGAGGGTGGTAGGATGCTACAGTTCTGTCTACTGCTGTTAAAGATCTAGGATTCTTCTCCCTAGGATGGCAGATTATAGACATCTGTGCCTGCAGCAGTGATGGATGTGGATCCTGCCTCACGCAGATCTAGGTAAAACCTGAGTCACTTGACTATGGGCAGTTATCTGAGCTTTTGGAGGTGCATCCTAGTGTCAGGACGATAATAACCCTTGGATTGGTATAAAAGTAAAGGAGATAATAAAGCACAGAATGAACACAAAAGAAACTGTCACTATCATAAACAGAGACTCTAAGCCACCTTCATCAAGTTAGAAGGAAACAGCTCTTCATTTGGTCCCACCCTGGTATAACTCAAAATAGTCCAGAAGGTATTTTCTGCTGGTTCCTAGTCACCTACGTGAGCAATGCACATCTCAGTCCATGTGACATACGAGTCTCAGGGAATAGGCTTCCAAAGGGTTTCAGCCCAGCCCAGCAAGCTAACACCTGCTCAAGTCTTTGTCGGTGAAGGTAAAATAAAACCCCCAGCACATGACAACTGAAGGGATCCTCTTCAAGTCAAACGGTCCAGTCTTCTCATTTTAATAAGAAAACTGTGGCCCACAAAAGTAGTCATAGCCAAGCTCACATTGTGACAATTATGTGCTAATTTGTAGGAAGGTTCATATGCATATTCCCTTATTACAAAATTCCCTTCCACTGTAGGAAAATACCACACTGAGGCATTTTTCTATCAAAGTCTCTTCAGCCATACCAAAGTTGAAATGTTTTCCTCACCCCTGGGGCGCCAGGTGGCGGGTGGCACAGTGAGGTCTCCAGTAGAAGAACAATAAAAGCTACATCCTGCCCTCACCTACCGCCCCGGGGCCCCTCCTACCCACAATCCTCCTTTTGCTGTCTCCTCCCTACTGTTCTGCCTGCCTGCCTTTTTAGCTGTTTGCTCAGAAACTGGGCTCTGTTTGCCGAGCTTTTATTCATTTTCATATTACCTGGATTTTTCAACTGTTCTCCTGGGTTTTTGGGAAAATTTCAAGTGGTTAGACGCACGCTGGGCTGCAAAGATAAACATCCACCCATGACCCTCTGAACCTCACCTAGGGAATTTGTTCACTTAATTAGCTGCCCTCCTGACCTGCGGGCCACTCCTCCTGGCTGGCCTGTCTCTCGCTTGAGCCCCTGGGGAGCTGGGTGTGCTTTTAGGCAGGTTTTCTCAGACCCAAGAAGGAAATAGCAGGATGGCTTGTCTAAGCTTTTGAGCAATGGACA
Source organism: Cavia porcellus (assembly GCF_034190915.1). Taxonomy (NCBI): domain Eukaryota; kingdom Metazoa; phylum Chordata; class Mammalia; order Rodentia; family Caviidae; genus Cavia; species Cavia porcellus. The sequence continues at coordinate 19,329,849 of NW_026947492.1, read as the reverse complement.
ATGACATTTGAAACCTTTGTGTCTGCCTCTAGTCCAGAATGTCCTCGTTGCACTGCAGTCCAACCAGAGAGAGCACAGCTAAATGGTGCTCCCATCTCCCCTCAAAACAAGGACATCAAGGCAAGTGGCGTAACCAGCTCCCATATACCTGTGAAACAGACTCCATAAAGTATTAATTCTTTGCTGGTTTTTTGCTGTACATACTCGGCTCCATGCTGCAGGCACTGGGGATAACAAAGAAAGCGTGACCCCCTAAAGATGGTACGTCTCCGTGATCTCTCTACTTGACATGACCAAAGCCCAGAGCGTATCTCTTTAATGCTCCTTCCAGGTCTAGGAGAGAGCAAGGCTTGAGTCCCTCTAAATATGGTGGATAAAAGGCTGGGGGAAATAAAGTACAAGATATAAAATCAACATCTGAGCTTGAGTCTTGGTTGTCCCCTACATTAGTCATGTGACCTTGATAATCACTTAAACTTTCTATTTAAATGGGTATCAGTCACCTCAACTGCCAAACAGGGAATCATTTCAGGGGCGATGTGAGCATTCCCTGTGATGATACACGTGCAAGTGCTTGGAAACTGATAAAATGCTTCTGGAATGACAGTTATCTTTATTTACCCAGGGTCAGACATTCTGTCAGTGGATTGATCACCTAAGGATCCAGGATCAGTCACATCAAGAAAGACTCAAAGGTCCGCACACTCCACCGCTCTTGGAAGCCAGGAGGCACCACCATGACCAGCACTCTTCTTTTGAAATATTCTTCCCTCCAAGCCTCCATGCAATTTGTATCAAATGTTCTAGTAGAGTAGGCAAGAGACCTGGGTTATTGGATATTTGTCAAATTCAATAAAAGCCATGGAGTAGCTCTAGGCTCCTTGTTTTCTCTGGTTCATCACTGTAGCACTTATTGGCCATGGCCTTGCCACTGCAGGCACTGGACATTAGGAAAACAAGAGCAAGTTTTATTAACTGACCGAGGGATCCAGCGGTGCCTCTGTCACGGAGTGGGCAGAAGCGCTTTGTCCATTAGAAGGTCAGGCCCCTCCACGGCTCCACCTGCAGTCCTGTGCTTTCTGGGTCAGAGCCAGGAAAAGGCTCTGGCCTACGAGCTGGGGTGAGGCCGACAGAGGACTTGTGGCACTTTCTTGTTGTTGTTTCCTTGAAAAAGTTGTCAATGTGTTGCTACCCTTCCCTTAACTCTGCTATTTTACAACAGGATGCACGCTGAAGGACTAAGTCAAACTGAAACCAGAGCTTCTAGAGTGCAGGTACTGAGTCTTCTTTGACACCCAAGTTCCCAGCAGAGTGTTCAGAGGTACCATGTCTGCATGGTCAGTGGTCAGCGCTGAGTGAATGATTGAAGGCTACAGAGCAGCAGAGAACTGAACACATGCCCTTTGGGTTGAAGATAGGCTGGGGCTGGGAAGCAAATACGGGAGAAGGTCTATTTAAAAAGGAGGAACACAGAACACTGTCCTCAGGCAGCATCCATCTCTGGAGAAGTCCGGAGAAAGGCTCTGAGTATCTGACTGGAATAACTGTACAAGGGCGAACTGGGTGTTGTAAGGACAAATGGCCAAGTTGTACTTGTAGGAAGGTTTGAGGATTCACCTACAATTGTTTTATCCCTTCTAATTGTGACCATTAATGCTGATAGGTCAATTTTGTTGGATTAAGAAATACCTAGCATATTAGTAAAGCACATTCCTGGTGTGTCTGGGTGGGTCACGGAGATGTGACCTTAGTCCTATACAGTCCTATACATGGTCCCTTGTTCATTCTCTGGTGCTACTCCACCACTATGCTTCCCAGCCACCATGAACTGAGAAGCTTTGCTTTGCTACACAGGCTTCTGCCATGATATTTCTGCCTTGAAGCCATGAACCATGGACTGAATCCCCTGAACTATGATCCAAATTGCAATTCTCCTTTAAGTGGTCAGTGTTGAGTTTTGTGTCCCAGTGACAGGAAAGCTGATTAACACTCTAACAAAGGAGTCTACAATGGACACTAGATCCCAGGTGAGCCCCAGTCCTATGGCTCTCCCTGTAAACAGGTAAGGGTGGTAAGGCCAGGTAACTAAAGAGTTATTCAGACTTTCTTGTTCTGAATCCCTAGACAAGTTCAGCCCCCTGAATGATACAGAAATCAAATTACAGGGGTTAACCCTGCAGAAGCTTCTGTTCTGCCATTCCCAAGGCAGCCAATGTTCAGCCTCATTGGTCCCAGACAAACAACAGCCCCTTGGTACACCTGCAAGTCTCTCCCATCAGACATCAGTCTACTAAATTAGCGTGATCTAGGAGCACAAAGTGAGAAAGGGGGCAGGGTGTCAGTCAGGACTTCCACACTTCTTCCTGCCATCCTATTTCAGGAGATGCAAAACGCGGAAAGTATGGATGCCTCTCTGGAAAGGTGGGCTGGGAGCTGGGTGGTATTTGTTTTAATTTTCTCCTCAGTTAAGTTACAAGCTGAGGAGGGCACACTGACCTTCCATGGTGGCAGACTGCTAACTGAAAAAATGACAGTTTTTGCTTTCCTAGGGCAGTAGTTGCCCTCTCATTCTCCACGCCATGAAAGAATTGACAAGAGTCTGGCCCACGAACAAATGAACACACAGAGTAATGCCAGGCATGGGCACAGTAACGGAAGATATTCAACGGAAGAAAAGGTTAACAAATGCCACATTGAAACTGTCAAGAAAGTGTCCGAGGCTTTAGCTCCAAAGTCTAGGTTATGGAGGGATATCTAGGATGGGCAGGCTCCCCAAAGAGCTCCTCCCTAACTGAAGAGGGGGATCATCGGGAGTGGAGGGGAGAAGAATGCTGACACATCACTTTGCTTTCAAGACGCCTCCCAGAAGAGTGTGGGAAGCGGTAGCTGCAGTGTGGCTGCAAGGACATGCTAAGCTCATGAGGATCTCGGGGATCCATAAGGCCAGGAACACCCAGTTACTAGACACTCGCCTAGAGTCTTTAAAACCTGGGAGTGGAGATGCTCATAGATTCCTTAAGCTACCCAGAAAGGGAATGAGCAGAGGCAGTGGCAGAATATTCAGAGGCTGGAAATGTTCATCTCCATCCTTTCCTTTAGCGCCGCGTCTCCAGTACCCACTTAAATGCATCATATGTACAAAAAATTAAATAAATATTTGCTGAAGGACACATCCATGAAACCTAACCTATAGGAACCTATTTATTACCACACCCCAAGCCAGGCTTTTGTGAGAACTCAACCAGAACTCCAACAACAATGACTACCATTGCCACCTCCATGAAGATGTAACAAGTGCCTGGCATCTGGAAGTCCTAGCGGTCTTTTGAATGAATGCCACCAAATGCAGTTGAAGGGACCTAGACCAGCCCTACTCCCATTCTACTGAAGAGAGAAGTGAGTTTTCCCATCTTGTTTCCAGACTCACTTCCAGCCCCATGCTGACAGCAGATACCATCTGCTGTCATCAACCAAATGCACACAAATGACAAACGGCCAAGGGGGCTTCAATGTGGGAGCCTCTCTCGCACCTCTCCAAGTGTTAGACTGGCAGTCGGACTGGATCCCCCAGCCCTGGCATCAATTGTAGCCTGTGTGCTAACATTGGAATTAAATGACATGCCAAATTAAAGTTATTTTTTCTAATAAATATTTTGCATAGGATGTGTTTATAATGGCATTAATTATTTATGCTGGCATATACAGAAAGCATAAATAGAGAGAAACAGAGAGAGAGAGAGAGACAGAGAGAGAGGGTGGGGATCAGACGGTTCCTGTAGGAGAAACAAAATGAAAATTTCCATCAGGATGATGAATACCTGCATTCTAACTTTGAGGCTGGGCTGGGGGGAGGCAGAGAGACAGGGACGTCTTGATAACAAATCTGACAAGCGTTATGGAAGCTTTTGAGGGAGGAATATGTTAAAAATGAAAGTACGTACAGAAAGTTTAAATATTTAATACCTGCATTAATTCTAATTCACACTTTCTTTATTTTTCAGATTAAAAATTTACGAGAATTCCCATCTCTTTCATCCTTCTCCTCCCGTAGGGCACTTGGCGGTCACTGGGCCAGGAACCACCTCAGGCAGCATCTGCGTCATAGGCCCAAGAGCAGCAGCCGGCCCCTCCCCCACCCCAGTGGCACCTTCTCCAAAACTGGCACTTTCCCCACTCCCCTCTCAAAGCCACGTTGTTGCTTTTCTGGCGCCAGAATGACTGCTGGGCCCAGAGCCCACTTCCTGGCCTCTTCAGCCCAACCCAAGGCAGGCCATGGAGATCTCAGAGATGACACAGCCAAGTTGCAGGTTTAAACTGCTTGTCCAAGCCAGGCATGGTGGTTCTGCCTGTTTCTCCAAGTACTCTGGGAAGCAGAGGCAGGAGGATTGCAAGTTCAAGTCCAGCCTGGGCAATTTAGTGAGACTCTGCCTCAAAATTTAAAAAAAAGAGTTGAGGATATGGGTCAGGGTAAAATATTGTGCTCAATCCCCAAGAAACAGAAAAAGAAACAAAACACAAAACAGAAAAAACGTAGCTGGTCAAGTCCAGAGCTCATGGTTACAGGCAGAATACACACTGAACAGAGGTCTCCTCAAACCAAGAGGTTTCCATAGCAACAGCCCCAGGCCACTCTGCCCTCCTGGAGCTTTTATTCTAAAGCCACCAAATCAGCTTTATGGACTTTCAATAATGTCATCCAGTGCCAGCTCCCAGCTTTGGCCCCTGTCCCCACTCCAGCATTAAGCAGATAAGCAAACTGCCATGTACTAGCAACAAACGTACATCTGCGTTTCTTTACAACCCATTTTCCACACCACACTGGGCTCTAGAGTCCTGTGAAATGGTCAAGGAACTGTTGAGAGGCCTCATTTTCCATGCAAGAAAACCCAGGTCATGTGACTCACCTGCGGCCTTCCTATTTCAAATTAGAATTCTTTTCACTGTCATAATGCGGTTCCTACAGCATCTGATTCCCAAAACACTGGGCACAAGAGGAGAAGGGGAACCAGGCTCAGAGATGCCCCCTGACTTCCAGTGGCATCAGTGTGGGTCCACAGTGTTGGAGCCACAGTGGCCCACTGTGTCCTTGCTCCTTTCTTCCTTTTGAGATCCTCCGTGACCCTCAGGCTGAACTCCCTCTGAGGGGCACTGTTCACACAGTGGTTTCCAAGATCTAACATCTCTCCAAGGCCCAGGGCTCCAAGGTGTCAGACACCAGTGTGGCCTTCTCCTTTTCCTCTCTCTCAGGGCACCTCCTTAAATCACTTACTGCACATTCCTGCACAAAACACCTTCATAAATAGTGCTGATTAGGTCCTTGTTCTAATCAGACCCCTGATCACAGGCAGCTCCCAGCCCCAGCCCACTCCTCCTGCAGAGTGCTGATATCCACAAAGTGACTATAAATCAGGAGAGAGAGAGAGAGAGACAGACAGAGAGAGAGAGACAGACAGAGACAGAGACAGAGACAGAGACAGACAGAGACATGAGAGAGAGGTTCCCTCTGACAGAACACTGGGCAGGAAATCTCGCTGATGGTGGGAATCTGAACTGCTCTGGTGCTGGGAGATGTTTAGTACTGTTTGTTGTCTTTACTCCCAGATGCGTGCTAGAGTCAGGTTTTCCCTCTCCATATGATGAGCAGAGCCAGGCAGCTTCCCAGCTCCGTGTCTGGAGAGCAGAAGGCCCCTAAGAAGCACCTTCTCTCACTCACACAATTCAGTCAGCCTCCTGCGAAAAGGGCAGGGAAGAGGGCCCAGTCAGGCAGAGAGCACACCTGGAGGAGCTCAGAAGGACCAGCTTAGGTGATCATTGCTCTCCTGCCAAGCCACCAGGACAAGCACATCCTTCTTGACCCTTCCATTTGCTCCCAACAAGAGTGCTCTCCAGAGACAGGAGCTAGATCCGCATGGGTGCTGAAGCATGCATCTATCACGTCGTGACACGTCTAGCAGCTAGCTGTTCAAGCTTCACCAAACAAGTCTACTTGGCCTTCACAGCCTCACTAGCTGTGACATTTCAGATAATGGAGGGAGCAGAGGAGGCAGTGGAAGAAGAGAAGGTGATTTAGATAAATGGAGGCCCTCATCCTGGTCTGTGCTGCAGCTGGTGACAGGGAGGACAGACCCCCTGCTGACATCTTGCAGGGATAAAAACTTGCAGGGCTGTAAATGGCCCCTCTCTCACCTACACAAAAAGTCAAAAGGGAGGCAGGATGCTGCAAAGGATGCTCCCAAGAGCCTAGCACAGTGCAGAGCACCTCAAAGACATTCTCCAATGTTGTCTCCCTTTCCCTCCATTCTTTCCTTACTTCTCTGTGCTCAGTAAAACCTAGGTCAGAGGTAGGAAGAAAACAGTTCATCCTGTCCCAAAGCCCAGACCTCTCATGCAAACTGCTTTTGCTGTGCAGGGAAAGAGGCTGAGGGAGGTGGTGAGGGCAGAGTCCAGGGCCTGAGTGATCAGGAAGGAGCACGTACAATGTTTCCCAGAATGCGTGTGCCAATCCCCAAGCTCACAGACAATGCCATGAGAAGTCTCCCAGCACAATGTCACTTTCTGCAGCTTCCGTTAACCGACTGCTTTGGTCTTAAAATATTACACGGAAAATTCCAGAAATAATTTATAAATTTTAAATTACATCCTATTCCAAGTTGCATGACAAAGTTTCATGTTGCATCACTCTATCCTAACCAGGTCATTCATTGTCCTTTTGTCTAGGGTATCCATGCTATATGTGCTACCTGCCCGTCAGGCACTTAGTAGCTATCTCGGTTTTTATATCAACTACTGCAGTGTCATAGTGCTTATGTTCAAGTAATCCTTATTTCACTTAATATTAGTTCCAAAGTGCAAGAGTAGTGATGTTGGTAGTTTCATTACAGTATATTGTTACAACTGCCCCATTTTATTATTGTTGCTATTAATCTCTCGATCTGCTTAATTTATAAATTATACCATCATAGGTATTTACAAACTGGAGAAAACATAGTGAATACGGGGCTTGGTACTATGCATAGTTTCAGACATCTATTAGGGGTCTTGCAATGCTTTCCCCTAGTGTGGGGAGGGGACTACTACAAGGAGAAAATGTTCTTCCTTGCTAGGAAAGGAGCTCTTTGCAAACTAAAATGGGATTGTTTAAATTCATACACCTACTACTATTTTTAAAAATCTATTTTAAAAGAATAATACCTCCTTCCCACCTCCACACCCCACAGCACTCCTCCAAAAAAGCAGGTCCATCTTGTAACTCTCCCTCCAACTATTTTACTTGCTTGGGGAGACTGAAAGATTCAAGAATAAAGGAAGTAAGAACTCACTAAGTGCTAAAAGATAATAAGACAAATATCCACCTTCGAGGCATCTTCCTGGAAATGAGGTAAAGGGGAAGCAAAGGGACTGATTTTGGACGAGCGGCTTAACTTTCTGCCTCCTGAAACGCGCAGTCTTACCTCATGGAGAGCTTAGTTCTCTTCCACACACCCTCAGGGAGCTCCTCGTACACCCCAGCCACTGTCACACACATCTTACCACTCAGTTCAGACAAGAACCCTGGGAAAAAGGAACCGCTCTTCCCTTCAGAGAGATGAGCAAATGACAAGACAGAGGATGACACAATACCCCAAGGTCAGAGACCAGGCACCCACGGGGCTGGCTGCAGTGTGTCCCAGCTGATACTCACGCGTCCACCATAGCACAGGGATCAGGGAGGGATGAGACCGTTCCAAGTTTAAGGGCTGGAGAGTGTGGGGGGCTATTCTGCTGGCAGCATGTATTATGCTTCCCATGCAGGGTTCTCTGAGTAGACACTTCTCAGCCAGAACAAGTTCTCTCCTAGCTTTGCCCCATCGTAGAAGGAAAAAAACCTCAGGTGGTTCATAAACCTACAGGGATAGTTGGGGTGAGGAGTGGGGCTCTGAGGAACATGGACAGGGCAGAGAAGGGCCTTGGAATGTTTTGCAGAAGCCGGTGTTTGCCAAGGGTGGGTTTATTGCTAGGATTTGAAGTAAAGATGCCACAGTTACCTATGCTGAGGAAGCCAAAGTCAGTGAAACTGATTTTTCTTTAGTGCTGTACTTCTTAAAGTGTTGGAGATTGTATAAGTCCTATATTCGTTCAAGCACGCGGTTCTACAACTGTTCCCAAGCTCTCTTGACACTGTAGCCTTTTCTTTACCCAAAGGGCGCCTTCCTGCTTCAGAGCTGGGTTAGAAAGTGCTAATCTAGAGCAGCCCTGCCATCTCATAGGTGGGGCCGGGTGGGGAGTGGGGTGGGGGTGGGGGGGAAGGCAGCTTCTAAAACTGATCACCTTCTTGAGCTGGGCGTGTCCCTGGGGGACTGAGAATAATCTACACCTGTTTCCAGGGCTTAGAGAAATTGCGTCTGGCTGCAGCTGTGGTGCATGGGAGCAAAGACATCTGTCCCCTCATTTTAAGGGGTGAGGATGGTAAATTTGGTAAGGGAGTGTAGAAGGAAGAGCAAAGGCCCTTAAAGTGAGGAATCACTTAAGAGAATAGAAGATGAAGGCCGCTGGGCAGCCCCCCCCCAAAGGAACCTCTGGTCCTCCCACGGTTTAGCAGGGACCACCCAGGTGGCTTCTCAGGAAGCTGAGTCTACCTTCTTCCCTGCAGTTACTAGACATCCTCAGAGATAGTGTCTCTTACTTCAGTTTCTGCCTGTGCTAATAAGTCCTTTCCTCAGCATCCAAAGCTGCATTCCAAAGGACCAGGGAAGGAGCTCTGACCCCAGCCGCAGCTTCCAGCAGGCCCACAGTGCGTGCCCGTAAGTGGGAACTGCTCCTGTGATGCCCCTCATTCCCTGTCATCCATTTTCCACTGGACACCTGCTTCATGTAGAACATGGACCAAAGTCCTTTGTAGCTGCCAGAATGAATCTTTACCTCTTTCCCCAACAGTATCAACCTACTGAGATCAGGGAGCTTACTACAGTGGTGACCCTTTCCCATCTCTAAAAATAGGGAGACAGCTAATTGGTACCCCCATCCCCAGCGTCCTTGTATGTCACTAGAGATGGGGCCATTCAGATGGTGCTGGAAAGATGCAGAGGCGGGAGCCAGGGGAAGCCCCTCTGCCCCTCCTACACCATTCTGGGACTTTCTCCCCCCCACCTCCTAGCCCAGCCAAGCAGCTGTTGTCCAGATCCAGACAGAGACCAGCAACCAGGCAGAGCTGGGCGGTCTGTGGATGGGTGTGTGTGTGTGTGTGTGTGTGTGTGTGTGTGTGTGCGCGCGCGCGCGCGCGCATAGAGCACGGGCAAGGGGCAACCTGACCGGAAGACAGAGTATGCAGTATTGTCCTCTGAAGCAGCTCTCCTCCCGCCAGCCGAGACAAGACGGAGATAGCCACCTTCTGTGGGGCCCGGTCCACCCTGGGCGCCCTCTCCCCCGCCCGAGCTGCTCCTCAGCCACATGCCCTTGGGCTGAGCTAAGTCCAGAACCCGGCTGAGTAGGGGAATTGTTCTGAGAAAGTGGCCCGTTGGCTGGTTGCTATGGAAACCGACATACCACAGCGCTGACCCCGGAGAGGTTTAGCACGCTCCCCCAGCAGGGATGCCAGCAGCTGGACTGCAGCTGTTACAGCCTAAGTGGGGGCCGCCGCCGCCGCCAGCGGTCCCGCTGTTTGCCTAAACCAGGCCGGCAGCAGAGCGGCTCCGTGCTCCTGCCCCGCGCCGCACCGCACCCCTCCTCCCCGGGAGGGGAGCAGCGCCCCAGCCCTGGAGGGTGGGGGTGGGGCGCAGGGCGGCCTCGACTTTCGGGGAGGACAGGAAATCTCCTTCAAGAAGCGTGGCTCATCCTTGACGGGCATGGGACGTCCTTTGCATTTTATGTCTGGGGAAACTGAGGCGCAGGGAAGAGGAGGAACTGGTGCCTTCCCCGTAACGCGCTACTTGCCACCCTGCCGCCAGCCCCGCGCGGCCCACCCCGGACACCACCGAGAGAGTACTGCGCACCGATGGATGAATGAAAGAAGCACCCCAAACGGATGGCAGAACTAGAAAGAGGAACACCGAGAAGAGGAGAGGGAGCGTGAGTTGGGCGCCCCCCCACCCCACCCCAGCAGAGCAGGACAAGACCAGAGGCAGGGAGAGGAGCGAGCTGAGCAAAGGGGAGGGAATGGTCAGGACCCCACCCCACCCCATCCACATCCACACCCTGGGTTGCAACAAGGGGAAGGCTGGGAGATGGCAGAGGTGGATGGCAGGGGAAGGGGCACTGACACCCCATCTGCCTCGGGGGCCTGCTGGCCTCTCCACCACAGAGCAAAGCTTAGACTCAGACCTGGCTAATCTGCTAGGGACCTAAACAAACACCTCCTCAGCCAGAGAGGTGAGATAACTCTCCCTCCCTGGGAGGCCCATCAGCCAGCCATCCTCCCTAGCTGAGGCCAGAACACAGCCTCCTTTCATTCCTCCTGCTGTCCATCAGCCTCAGTGGCACCCTAGGTCTGTTCTCACTCCCAACATCGCCAATCCAGTCATCACACTGGTGGCCCCCTAAATGGAGGGGAGATGCCACCAGAAAGTCACCCCAGGTCTTTTCCAGCTCCCCACTCTAACCCTCACCTCTCCTCCAATCTTTCTCTAGAACCCAGTCTAACAAACATCAAAGGCCCTTCTGAGCTAGTGGCCCCCTTCCCTCCAGAAGACAGCCCTCTGGCTTCTCAGGATGAATTAACTGCCTTCTAAGGCTCTCCTCACCTAGCCACCCTAAACCAGTTGGTGGCAGGCGACTTGAGAGCTGCTGTGTGTCTCCTGCTGTCCTTAGCAGGGAGGAAGTTGTACTCCTTGGTTCCAGGGACACAGGGTCTCAGGGATCAGCTCGGGAATGTACACTCCCTAGCTGATGACCTGGCTCTGCAGTGGGCAGGAAGATTGCTTTCGTGTTTACGTCACCTTCTTTACTTTTTAATCAAACGTCAACATCACAGGCGTATTCTGCTCTTCAGATCCAACAAGGACAGCTTCAGAGCCAATGCTCTCCTCGTCTGGCCACCTTTCTGTCTTCTGAAAAAGACCACCCTGTCAGTTGTGGGCATCTGCCTCCATTTGAGATGGAGATGAGGTATCGAGAGGATTGCAGGTGCCCTGACGTCTGGCCGGTGAGGTTATGGAAGGCATTTGTTGAGCAAATGACACCCAACCCCATCTGCAGGCCCTGTGAGTCTGGTGGCGGTGAGGGCACATGTGGAAGAAGCCCTGGACAAGTATCCCTGGTCAGAAGTAGTTTCCAGTCTTGAAGGACTCAGCAGCTGAGTGCTCTGAGGTTAATCAGATTACAGTCAGACACCGCCCTGTCCCAGAGAAGAGATGCTTTGCCCACATCTCAAGGCACAGTCGAGCACCCACTGAGTGGCGATGGTCTTTAAGCAAAGTGAAGAGGTGATGGTGAAATTAGACCTGCAAGACCATTCCAAGGGCAAACTCCAGACAGAGCTTTCCTTCCGTTGCCTCCTCCTTGCAAAAACAGATCCATGAATAGCCAACTCTGGGAAGCAGCAGCATCCCATCCTGACAGCAGCCGTCACTGTGCCCTTCAGGAAAAGCTTGGAGATGAACCCAAGACAAAAACTGGGCCAAGGCCACAGAGCAAATCACCCTGAGACACGGTTGCATCCCACCAGATGACAGTGACACCCCTTCCCCAGTCACTGTCTCACTGAAGTCCCAACCACTTCCTGGGCCACCCTGCAGCACAGATGACAATTCTTATTCCCATGTGACAAGGAGGAAAAGTGTCCTTTGCGTGTGGCCTGAGTACACACCTGAGGTCACAACAATAAAAAGTAGTGAAGTCTGTGGGTCAGCACCCATCCTCTTCAGGACAAGCCTCTTGGTAAATTTTCTCTGTCCTCAGAGACTCTAGTACACATGCAAACATTTCTTGTACAGCAGCAAGACAAAAAGTTGTCCTGAAGTCTGCAGCAAGATTTGTTCAGCCATGTCTGGGTGTAGAGGGGAAGCAGAGGGGGAGAGGACGTAGCCAGAGCCTAGTGAGTCATGGGTTATGGGGAAAGGGATCACCCTCAAGTGTGCTGTCACTCTGCAAAGAATGTAGCACAAGCGACTAGGCTACTTTTCCGTTGACAGTGACTTCTAAAACATCCCCAGGATTCTTAAGCTAAGGGAGCAGCAGGTACCTTTCTAAGTAAAAAATAAAGAGGGAGGTGGTAATGGGAGAGGGGTGACTGGGTGGGACGGTGGACAGACAACAGGCTGCGTGCTGAGGAGCAGTGGGGTCAGTACATGAGTGACAAGACACAGCACTCCCAGCCAGGTTTCCCAGAGCACAGGCTGTGGGCAGCGCCAGCATTCTGAGGGGGCAGATGTGAAGGGCAGAGGATGAAGTTGGATCCCACAGGGCCAGGCTGTGTGTTCAGGAGCAGGAAACAAGAAAGGCCTGGTCAGTTCAGATACCCGGAGTGCTGATGTGCCAGGCAGGAGGGCCGGGGCCCACAGAGGGACCTGTGGAACCCAAAGGAAAGAACCCAAACGCTTGGCTTACTGGGAGTAATTTTAGAATGAGAGCTGCAGACTAGAAAGAAAAAGATTATGTGTATTACAAAACATTTAAAAATGGGCTGGCTGAAAATTAAGGCCAATTACAAGTATCCTTACAACACTGTAGGTGACCCAAAATGTTTACTGAATGAAGAAGGCTCTTCTCATTTTAGAGATAAGAGAAACTAAGAGATCTGTAGCTTTTACACGTAATGATATGCTATGTCTCCAAGATAGCAACAAACCTCCCAAAGCCTACGGGAGAAAACCACTCTGTCTTGATGAACTGCTTTTCAGTGTTGAGTTTGAAAATGGTGCTCCACATGTGACAGCTCCGTGTGCACCAGGGCAAAATCTGGTTCTGTTGGATCTGTCTGCACTGAGATCCTACTGTATGCCCGACACTGCACAGAAACACTTCCTTCCTCTTCCACTGCAGACCACAGCGAAGTAGGGTTTGCTGCCTTCGAGGATCCTGTTGCTGATGCTGCTGTTGCAGCCAAGGCTGAAGACACAGCAGGAGATCTGCTGGCTCCTTGCATCCCCTGGGGTCCTGAGCACCTCCTGGCTTGGTTACAGAGGACCTGGATGACCTGTTCTGCCCGTCTTCCCATCCCTGGCAACCTGGTGGCAGAAGGGGGGGTGTGGTGCCTGCCACAGTGCCTGTCTCCCTTGCCATTTCTTCTGCAGCTCCCTCACTGGCCCTGTTTTTCAGACCTCTAGTAATAAAAACAAGCCAATAAAATGAACATGAAAATATATTCATTAGGATTTATAATGCTCATTAAAACTGCCTGTGTACGAAAGCATGACTTAGCTTCATATAAGTGGGGAAAAAATGCAAATTATACTGCATGCAAAGAAGATATTTCCCTAATCGTCCAATCAAATGCCAGCCCAATTATCTGTGGCCAACCCAATGGGTTAAAATTATACTCTTTTTCCTTGGACACAGTGAGGCGCCTGAAAGTGTTTCATTTTAATAAAAATGAAATCTGGACCCTGCAGAAAACCAGCTTCACTAATGACGTGTTTACACAGAGAAAGACAATTTCTAGTTAATGGTGATTACTACCGAGAACAAATTAAACTTCCTGGAGTATATGGGTTAGAGATAATGGGAAAAGGGGGGAAAAAGTTATGGTTTTAGTGTGTGCACGGCGGCATGGGGTACAGGATGACACAGAGAGAGTGAAGCTGGGGAAGTCCGGGAGGAAGTTGTGGCCGGAGACGTGCTGGGATGGGAGCAGCTGGGCCACGGTGGCTTCCCTAGCTTTGCTGGTGCTAAGCTTGGAGATCCCAGGGTCAGACATCTTTGGCTGGGACAAGGCTAGATTCTTTCTGCAGGCTCTGGAATCTGCCACTCTGTCCTTCTCGGAAGGCAGGTAACTAATTTCAACCATTACCAGCCATCAGGAGCATATGGAAAGTTCCCTGTACTGCACTCCACTGGCTTCCTGATATGGCAACAGCTAGGACTGGGCTCCAGAGCTGTCATGCAAAGCTGAGTGAGCAAGCAAACGCCAGGTGGGTGATGGAGGAAGCAAAATGGACAGGAGACAGAGTAATGGAATAATGACTGATGATACTAGCAAAAGTCCTTTACTTCCTGCTGATTTCAGTATGGCCCCAGGGTCTGTGTGCTGGAAGTTTGGACAGTGTAATGATATTGAAAAGCTGTAGCACCTTGAAGAGGTGGGGCCTAGTTGAAGGTGGTTAAGTCATTGTTCCTGGAAAAAGGAAAATGAATTTATATAAAGAGTAAGCCTAGCACCTGGGTCTCTCTTGCTTCCTGTCCTGCTGTTGTGACATCATCTTCCATGAGGCCCTCACCAGAGCCGAGCAGATGCCAGTACTATATATGTGAATCTCAGAAACTGTGAGCTAAATAAACCTCTTTTTAAAATAAAATGCTCAGCCTCAGGCATTTTGTTATAGCAATAGAAAACAGACTGATGCACTGCCCTTGACTTTGACTAAGTTCCTACTATGTGACAAGCACCATTCTAAAATGATATCTCCTTTTATTCTCATCCATGGGCTGGTAGTATCCCATCTTCTTTCTTATTTTTATATCAAGAAAACTGAGGCTGAGGGAAATTACATAACTGCCCTATATCAGAAACCTATTAAGTGAAGAAGTTCTGTTTCAAACTGAAATCTGTGTGACTTCAAAACCCATGCTCCTAAGACCCCAGTTCACTACTCAGGCCACGAACTCAACTGCTTTTCCGGTGCTTGGCCACTGGAAGATGCTCTTGCAACAGCAACATCTCAACCAATACCATATCCTCTTCCCTCCTTGTCTCTCCTCTCCCTCACTTCCCACAGCCAGGTGGGCCAGGGGCAGGGAGGAGAGACGGGAACTGGGATTCCTCCAGTGCTGAGTTTTAATGCATGTTCTTTTGTAAACAAGAACAATCATTTGTGAATAGGACCAGATGCAAACAGTCCCCAAATCAGGAATTCCAGCTCAGAGGCACAGAATAATACAGCTTTGGGGAAGATTTAATAATAGTAAAATTAAAATTGTAACTGAAGCATAATGAAGAATGTGGTACAAACAGGCACGGCAAAGAAAGAAAAAAACCTACACAGATTAGCCCCTATGGAATAGTGATTGGTTGAGAGCAACAGTAAACAATGCACAGAAATGCAACTTAATTATCTCGCAATTCTTAACATTCTACCAAAGCCACACGGAAAGCTTTGATGTTAGCAGCCGGAGCAGCAACAGCAGCAGCAACATGTCTCTCCCTTGCTCCTGGAGGAAGATCGTTACTAGGAAATCTGCAACCACGACAGCAACTGAGCCAGAGAAAAGCAGCAGGACTGATTAGCTGAGAAATCAGAAAGTGGCCCACTCCCTGGGAATAAAGCACCTCTGGGGGCTACCAAGTTAGAGGGCTGGTGGACAAAAAGGGAGCTCTGAGGACCTGGGGTCCAAGGATGAGAATGTGGCCGGGGGAGGCTCAGCTGACCACCAGTCCCCAAAGCTAGGGAGACAGGCCTCCCAGGAGAGCATGGCCCATCCACCCCAGCACCGGAGTAGCCAGCAGCAGGGTCCTTCCTGGATGGAATCCGAGTACTACTCTTACCCAAAACACACACAGTGGGTGCCACCTGGCTGGGACTGCCGCTGCTTACTCCTTTTGTGCTTGGTGCAGTGGACAGGAGACCCGGAGGAAGGTGCACCCGTGATTCTGAGTCCTAGGTCTCTGTTAAGGATGCTTCTGACAGACTTCTGGAGAGTCAGATTCAGTAGATGCCACATCCGGAAGCCCAGCCCCTGCAGCCCAGCCACACGTGGATTATTTCCTTCCTCTCTGGGGCCCCCCAGAGTTCATATTCCCAGGACTAAGAGGATTTTCATGGTTGGCTGAGTGGTTCCGTGCAAGCCTGCCTGGAGTCAGGGGGATGAAAAAGATGACCTCCTAGGTCCCAGGCACACCCATAAATTTGAGAACCAAGAATTGTAGACCATGTGGCCTACATCCAAGTTTCTTCAGATCTTCACCTTCGTATCTCTGCTCAGTCCACTTCTTAGGTGGGCCTTTGGCTATTTATGTGGACCTTGAAATACAATCAATGCCAGTCCTGGGGCTATGCACTCAGGGGCCCACCTGTCGATGGGGGTGGGCAGAGTCACACAGGTTCAAAGGACATCTTTGATTTCTGGAAGAACCAACCAGTTGCACATGTGTGCAGACTGCTGGGGTGTCGATGGATGCAGACACCAGCACCATCCCCTGCGAGGGGAGCAGGGCTTTCCCTGCACAGGGACAGGGATGCTGCTGCCTCTGCCCTGGAATGAAATGCGTTCCCATTCACTCAAGGGCTGGAAGCTTCAACCCAGCCAGTGGGCTGGAGCTCCGGCCCTCCATCTCTCTGGGCAGGTTAGGTTTCCCCTTTCACAGATGGGCAAACTCAGCTCCAGGAGCATCAGGGGAAGAGTCCTAATCTCTGTGTATTTTCTTTACTCCTGATTCCAGATTTTAATGGAGGGAGATCACCGAGTCCTCTGAGGGTTACTGGTGGAAACTGAGAGGGAGCTGAGATGGATTACTTCCAGCTGTGGGCAGGGGCCAGGTAGAGCAGGAACAATCTAAGTATTGATAACATTTGCTTGGGATACTGAGATTTAGAGACCCTGGACCGTTAGTGCTAACGAGAAGGGCACCCAAATCCTGCCTCATTTGGCAGGGCAGTTTCCAAAAGTCAATATTACCTCCAACCTTTCTACGTGCCATACCCAATCACCCTCTCACCCTCCAGCTCTCATCTCCTTATATCTAGAAACATTTGGTATATTTTTATTATTGATTATCCAACACACACATATTCACCCCCACCCTTGTCACTACAATATAAGGTCCCTGAGGGTTGGGGCCACTTTCTGCAACCCATCCCCAGAACTAATGTATGGCAAACTTTCCTTAAGCATTGGCTGAATGAAAGAATAAAATGCCCAGGCTGCTCCCATAGACCCACGGCCAGTGCCTGAGGACCACTGCAAGTCCTGTCCTCCCACGGTCAACCTCATCCTGGAGGTGGTCTGGGCTGTGTCAGGCTCCTAACTTCAAGTTATGAGCAAGGTTGGGATTTGGAGCCAGAGAAAGTTCACGGGAGACCAAGAAGACACTCCTGGAGCCTGGAAGGTAACGGCAGTGTGCCTGCCTAAAGCCCTCAGTAGGGGGCCCCAGGCGTGGCTCTGAGCACTGAGCATGTGTTAGCTTGTTCCATCTTCACAGTGCACACTAACTGACTAATCGGTCACTCTCCTTCCTGGCTGGCCTTATTTCCTCTTCTACAACATGGAGACAAATGGATACTAAACTGGTGTAACTGCTGTACTCCAAACTCTGAAAGGTTAGGCCTACATATTGCTCATCATTACATCCTCAGTGCTTAGTTGTGCACATGGTAGGTCTTTAATAAATGCTAATGAAATGAACAAAGTGATATTGTGCTTGTTTTTGCAGTACTGGGGATGAAAGCCAGAGCTTTACCATGGTGTAGACGAGGGCTCCACCACCGAGCTCCACTGCCAGCCAAGAACAACACCGTGTGTGACTTCAGTCCAAGAGTCTAAGACTTCTTATGTGAAAATGCAGAAGGCAGGCCCAGTTCCCACTTCCCTGGAGCACAGGAGATCCTATCTGCTGTATCCAAGAACCCCATGGACTTCAGATGGAGCATTCAGTTGACTCTGTGCTAAGTGCTATGGCAAGTGGGCTCAGCTCCGGAGCAGGAGGAAGGGAGCACTGACAAGAACAGGTTTTGATCAGAATAAACAGCTCTTTCTTTCCTTGTGACCCCACCTGGATCAGAAACAGCACCCCAAAGTCATCACGGTCCCCTGCACCGTGCAGGATACAGATATCCCAGACAAGCCTATGAGTTAAGCGGGGCAGAATGGACATTTTTCTTCACTTTACAGGTGTGACAGCGGGAGCTCAGAGAGGGGAGGCTCCTTGTCCAAAGCCACACAGCTATTTAATGACCAGGCCACCACACTCAGACCCTTGGCCCTCAGAAATAGAACAATACAGCTGTTTGCCCCTTGATATCCCTGGGATTTTGGTGCCAGGATTCTTCAAAGGTACTAAAACTTGTAGATGCTCAAGACCCTTACAGAAATACAATGACCTAGTAGTTGTGTAGACCCTGTACCAGTGCTCCCACGTATTTTTAATCATCCATAGATTGTTGGGGATACTTACTACAATGTAAATAGTTGTTAGACTAGAGTGTTTAGGAAATCATCACAAGAGAAAAGGTCTTTTAGCACAGGCTTAAATTTTTTCTGAAATACTTTCCATCCTCAGGGAGCTGAATTTGTAGACGAGGAGCATGCTAACACAGGAGGCCACTGCACTTCCTTTCTTATTTTTTCCCTTCACTGGCTGTCTTGAGGCTGTGTGTGACCAGAGCCCTCACTCCACAGTCTGAGGAGGAAGAGTTTAATTCCAGTCCCTCAGGAGGACAGGATCGTCCAGCACCCCAGGAGGCTTTGGAAGCCTGGCAATTAAGAACATAATTCAAGACTTGGGGGTGGGGGATTTAGCTCAGTGGCCCAGTGCCTGCCTGGCAAGCACAAGGTCTTGAGTTGGATCCCTGGTACCAAGAAAAAAAAAATATATCAAGATTTGGGGAGGTAGAAAACCACTGGTGACTTCACATGTGGATATTTAGAGCTACATTTTCTTTGTAAAAAACTGCTTGGAAATCGCCCTGGTGCTAAATTTTTGCTGAAGATGTGTACACTTCTTCCCTCCAGTCGTCTAATGGCACAAGTGTGTGCATCTTCATTTGTTTGTTTCCTTGTGGTCTCTTCAGTCCCTGGGAGCTGGAGGGAACCTGGTGTTACATAAGCACCTCATCAGAATAAACAGCCAGCCGGCCTGCTTCCTTCATCCCCCCACCCAGGAGGAGCACTGATTGGCCCTCACGTGTTCTCACAGGGCAGAGAGTTTGCTCCCAGTGGCCTCCCTGATTTCCAGGTAGGTTCCCAGGAGTGTGGAGTTCAACCTAGAGCCTGTCTAGGCAGCCTGCTCCTTGGATGACAGTGAGGGGAGCAGGGATGTTTTATTCCAGCCCTAGGGTTCGCCCCCAACATCATGCCTATCTGATAGTACTTATTTATCCATAGAAAACTTCCTGTGGACCAGCTGCCGTGCTGGGTGCCCAGGATATAAAGAGAAGGAAGCCAAGCTCCCTTCTTCAGGAAAACCCAAAGTACAGCTGAGGTGATAGACATGCAAATAAATAACTGCAAATCCTCGGGCTAAAACTGAGCAATGTATGTATTCTGGGAACCAGAGGAAGGAAAT
The DNA here is from genome assembly GCF_034190915.1 of Cavia porcellus. Lineage (NCBI taxonomy): Eukaryota > Metazoa > Chordata > Mammalia > Rodentia > Caviidae > Cavia > Cavia porcellus. The sequence goes on along the minus strand of NW_026947492.1, from coordinate 19,310,501 downwards.
ACTGGCAGCGCCTGGGCGAGTGGATGGCATTTACACAGGGCACCAAAGGACCCGGGGGCATCAGAACAGCAAGGGAAGCAGCAAGGAAAGGACGGGCCAAGCCCTTCTCCTGGGTTCTGCACGTATTCCAGCTGGCTTTGGTCTGTCCAAACTCCCCCTTTCCTTTATGCTGAGAAGGAAATTGCAAGCTGGGGTGTCCTGATGGCCCGTTTATTTTCTCTGGCCTCAGTTTTCTCCTTTTAATCAAAATGACAATAGCAATAATATCTACATGAGAGGACTGATATGAGAGCTAAATGAGATATGCACAGTTTAATGCATGAAAAAGTGCCTGGGAATTAGTGTGATTCTTACAACTATTACACCAGTCATTGACAAGCTTTCAAGGACCTTAGGGGAAATGCCTGAGGCATAAAGACACTTCTGGTTATATTTAAATTCTCCACTTCCAACCCAAACATGTCATGATGGGCCTTTCTACTCTTTGTTGACTATGAACTAAAATCTCTACCAGAAGAGACAGCCCTTTGGCACAGGAGCTGCCTGGGCAGCACTCCAAGGCCTTGGCACAGGTTGTGTTCCAAGGCTAGAAGTCAGAGCCAATAGGTGACCTTGCTCAGCTCAGAACTTAGCTCACCGAGTTGACTTTAAGAATCTGCAGTGGCACTTGCCTATGGGTCTTTAAGGAGTGAACTGGAAGCCCTTATGCACCACACGGTTCCTGCCGGTAGAGGAGCTCTCAGTCCTTAGTGGTTAGTGGTGATAGTGACCAGGGCACCACATCTGCTAGGATTTAAATGTGAGAGTCACACAACCTGCGGGGGCTCCATGGACCTCTCACTGTTCACACTTTGTCTGGCTTCCTCCCACACTTTCACCAAGTTGCCTGAGCAAGAAACCTAGCGGGCCAGAAACCTAGATCCTGTCCTCCACGTCCCCTCTCGCTCCCACCACTCTCCATCCCAAGCTTGTCTTTTCTCCATCTGGGCACTGCACAAATGTATACAGCTCTCCGTGACTCCACAGCCATATCTTCAGGCAGGTCATCATTCTCTCTTGCAACAGCTGCCTGTAAGTTCTCCTAGCCTCTTCTAAAAAAAAAAAAGAAAAAAGAAAAGAAACATTCTTCCAATCCATTGTACATACTGAAGCAGAAATAATCTTTTCAAACACAGATCCACTGCCTGCTTAGAACTCTTGGATAGCCTACCACTGGTCCCTTGGGAATGTGGTCCCTTGGGCCTCCCTGATCTCCAGCCCCACCTCTCATCACAGCCAGTATCCCACACAATGCACCTGCCAGATGGACGATTCTGCATTCCCGTTCACCTGCCACACTATCTCTGGCGACCAGGACTTGATTCACAGAGCTCCTGTTCTTTCACCTACCCCCTCACTGCTTGGCTAAATCCACAGCCCCCAGGTATCAGCCTGGACCACCCTGCCTCTAGGAGCCTTCCTTGATCCCATGAGACTTTCTGAGGTGCCCTCCTGGCTGCTTGCAGTGTGTCTGCCTGTGCCTGATTACAGCACTTAACGCATTGTGGCAGAGGTGCCTGCTTCGGAATCAGCTGTCTCTATTTCTCCGAAAGGGCACATCCCCAGCCTGAATAATGCTGAATTCATGCGGTGGGCAAAACGCATGTGCTGAATGAATGACAAAAGGACAAATGAATAAGTGACAAAAAATGAATAAATGAATGTATGAATCAGGACATATGAACCAAAAAGGATTTGATTCTTACAAAACAGTGCATAACAGGGGGCATCCTACGGTGGCACCTGAGCTCGTCCTGCAGGAAACAGAGACAGGAAGGAGGCGTGGAGAGATTTGGGAGTTGATCCAGCAGAGATAGATCAAGAGAAGAAGGGGTGGGGACTAGCAGAAAGGCAGAGGGGACATGTGCATGGAGGACCCCTTTCCACTGGGCTCCCTGGTGCCCCATTTACATAAATCCCAGCTACCTGAGGACAGAATCTTATCACTAAGAGGACTTTTTTCATAAACTTTCTTTAAATTAAAATCTAGGCAACACACACACACACATGCACATATAACCCACAGACATCTTCGTCGCTGAAAAGTTGCTCCCTATAAAATAAAAGAAGCTGTTTAAATGTCTTCCTTCCAAGCTAGCCCCACAGAGCTGGAGCTGAGAATACATTAGCCTTTAATGAAGTGAGACTCTCATCTTGCAGGAGACACCTCATTTAGCGCAATTGTTTCAGAGCCATTACAGAAAGACAATTACAAGGAAGCGGGGAGAGTAATTGGAAATGCTGGCAGGAGTTGGGCGAAATGATAATAAATAAAAATATTCAACCTAATAAGCTTCCAGGAGGGGGTGGGATGAAGAAAATCAACATAATTAGAACTGAACCTTAGCAAGGAAAAACAGACAGCAGGGTGGCAAGTGCTCAACTTGTACAGGAAGAAAGAAGAAGTCACATGCCACCGGTCATGACTGGGGGCTGCAGGCCACTGGCCCCCTCCTGGAAGATGCTGGAGGACCCAGGGGCTGCCCACAGCTCACAGGCTAACAGGGTTCAGGGTTCAGTATGTGCTGTTCCTGGTCAAAGAAATCTGGGTACATGGAAAAGCAGGCACAGACTGGCGCGGCCAGGGGTCCCGCATATGCTGAGAGGTCCCAGCCTGATTCCACTGCTGTGGAACTCTGGGGTGCAGCCGCTGGCAAGAGGCTCTCGCTTTGCTTTCTGGGCCTCTGTTTTCTCATCTTGGCATGCTCCCAGCTCCCTCCGGGGCTTGTCTTCCTCTCATGTTCTCTCCTTATCTGCTAGATCCCCTCTCTGGTTCTGAAATTTCAACACAAGAGCCTAAAAAGTTCATCTTAGAAACCTAGTCTAAGCATCATCAATACAAAAATCATTCCTGACCCTTCTCTCCTTTCTCCAGGGCACACCAGGCCTTCTGGCTTGCTCTGGGCCCTGGCTGTGCCCAGTGGGGTCCAGTGTGGTTCCTACAACACAGTCGTATTTTCAGAGCGCTGGCTCTCTCCCAAAGGCTGCAACTACTGCAGCATTTGCAGAGGAAATGATATGAGGCCTGGGATTGTTATTTTCTTTCAAATGACCCAGCTGAATAGGGGAGGACCAAAAGTTGCTAATGCTCAGTAATGTGCATTTGGAGTTCATGATTTATTGTTTGTGCTATTTCTTGGGATCTGAAATTTTACATCAGGAAATTTTCTTTTTCTTTCTTTCTTTCTTTCTTTCTTTCTTTCTTTCTTTCTTTCTTTCTTTCTTTCGTTCTTTCTTTGTTTCCTCTTTTCTTTCTTTCAAAGGAATGTAAAGAAGTTGAGATCAAGGACTTCAGTTCTGTCACCCCAGTACCTAGATGGAACCTAGTCATGTACTGTTCTGGTTTATTTGTTGCATAATGGTTTCCCAGTAAATTTATCAAATATACTGCTTGGAAGTAAACAATGGGAGATGAAACCAAAAATAAAATCTGAAAGCTTCTCTCATAGACTTTTATCTTTTGCTTTTCTTTTGTGCTTTTCAAGAATTCAAACCCAGGGCTCTACCACTAAGACGTATCCCCAGTTATCTCCAATAATGGTCTTCATCAATTCAAATCAATGTCATGCCAGCCATACTTCTCCACAAGTGCCAGCTGCATGTCAGGTCTTGGAGACTCACAAGGGAATAGAATCCCCAAGCTCCTTTCCTTAAGGAATTTGCCACTTTGGTACAAGGTTCAGGTTGTAAAGATTTAGGAATAAGGTGGGGTCACAATAGGAGGCATTTTTCCAGAGATGCTGGTACATATGCACCCGTCTCACCTCCTGGATGATGGTCCAGTGGGATGAGTCCTCAAGATATTTTTACAACTCTATCAGAAAAAAAATATTGCTACACTCTCAAGATATATACATATAAACATGCATGTGTTGTGTGCGCACATGAATGCAAATACAGACACTATCAATATATGATGTGTATTAAGGAAAACATTCAAAAATATAAGTCTAGACAGGACAACATTTTTAAAAATACAAATAAACAAAGTTGAACTATTTTCTGCTCTTATTTCAATGGTTCATCTTACTTACTGGGTTTTGGAGACTGCACACGTACAGTATCGGTGTCCTGGGACCTGACAGTCCTGCTTCGCAGAAGTAATTCCAGCCCATTCAGTACACCAAGCAGAATTTAACACCTGTTTTTCTTTTGCTTGCCATAGCATCCAGTTTCCAGCAACTGGTGACAAATGTGCCTCTAGGTCTATTAGAAATTAGGGACAGAAAACCCAAAGCCAAGAAAGAGAGAAGATGCCTTCTCCACAAATAAGCTAGAAGTAACAGAGCTGTTAATTCTTATATTTGATGATCATGTATTTCAACCAGAATATGTCAGGCACCGCACCAGTTGGAACGGGGGCTCCGTACTAACCCAGCTCAGCAAAAAGGGCAAGCACAAAGCTACCTGGGATATAGGTGACGCTGGTCAGTGTAGGGGCGTTCAGGCCAGGGGCTGAAGGAGGAAGAAACTGCTTCCCCCTGAGAGCTCTAAGACCTTGTGGAAGAGGTGGTCTGGAAGCTAGGGAAGGTGGAAAGGATTTGGCCATCCAGATAGAAAAGAAAGACTTTGGGGAAAGCAAATGTCCTTGGCAAAAGCACAGGAACAATGCATTAGGGATTGTTTCTTCTGTGCCTACCCTGCTTCCATCTGGAGACCCCATACCCTGAGCCAGGTGGGAGGCTGGGCAGGAAAGAAGGAATAAAAGCTTCATAGAATAGCAAATAGAAGAGGCAGAGGAGAACCCTCAGACTGAACACCCCAGAAACTAGAGCTTGAAGCTGCTCCCCTGACAGCTTCCTCCCAGCCTGCTGCTGGTGATGGAGGCCTAAGGCTGTCCAAGAGAACAAGCATTTATTGTACGTCAAAGGCTAAGGAGAGAGAGAGTAAGGCATTCTAATGAACAGGAGATGAGGCATGATGTGTCCTGCAGGCTGAACAGAAGAGATGACCCCAGGCCAATGCTGGCTCTGTGATTCCAGCCTGTGACCTCTAGAATGCTTTACTAGATCTCAACCATGTCTAGATAGACATAATGGAAAGCTGATGTGATAAAATCATGGATGGCAATGCTCAGTGTGTACTGGGTGCTCACAGGAGGTAAACCCTGGCCTGATGTACTCATCGCTCATCGCAACGAAACTTGAGGTCTAACCAGGTAAACATGGGGACAGAGAAAGAGAACCTTCTGTGCTGAGTGGCATGAGCTGAAAGCCTGCGCAGCAAACTCTGCCTAGCCGTGCAGCATGAGTACCCTGCTCAGAACTTGGTAGGACCCTGTCTAGTGTCCCCAAACAGCCCAGGACCTTTGGTATATCACCAGGGTCCTGGTTGGGCCCCACCGAGCTACCCCAAATGCTGAGGAGCTTTGGTGCACCTGTGACATGAGCTGAAAGCCTGCAAAGCGTACTCCATCTAGCTATTCAGCCTTGGTACGCCACTCAGAACCTGGTAGAGTCCTGTCCAGCAACCTCAAGAAGCCAAGGAGCTATAGAGTGCCACAGGAGTCTTCAAGTGCTACTCCTTAGTAGCACTTAGTAGCACCCAGTAAGGTCTGCCTAACAACCCTCACTCAACTGGGGAAACTCCCTACGGTACAGACAGCCATCCTCAATCCAGGAAACAAGGGAGACTGAATTTGGCTGCCCCAGGGGAATACAGGAAATGACCAAAGATGGGGACAGAGAACATTCTAGTCAAAAAGGCCCTCGTGTATAGAAGCAGAAGGGCACAGACACACAAAATTCTGCTGGGAATAGCAGATGGTCCTGGGATCTAGCAATTAAAAAAAAAAAAAGCAGGAACTTCTGGCATCCTGGGAGGAGACAGCAGGACCTGAGCTGACCCACTGTGCCTGCATGGAGAACTACACACAGTCAGCGCTTAATAAATGTGTTTTGATTGTAGATTGTCATTTCTAGGAAGTAAAGGCTGGGATAAGCAATTCATTCTTATAAAGCCCCAGGCAGTGCCACATGCTGAGATGCATTTATTAAAGTCTTTTGATGAGAGAGGGAGGGACGAGAAGAGGAAAAGGAGGAGGGGGAGGAAACCCAGCAGATCTCATCTCCACAGTGTTCCATATCCAGGACCAAAACCCCAGGTCTTAGAGAGGAAGGTGGACAGAAGCACTGGAAACGACAGCGGAATGCAGATAGACATCTTGGGTCCTTGACCACAGACAAACATGCTTGTTATTTCCTTTAATTTTTCCAACAATCCAATGAGATGAGATTATTAGTACTCTTCAACAGATGGGGACGGTAAGGCAAAGACAGGGCAAAGTATGAGGGAGAAGTGAGAGAGCAAGGATTTGAACTCGAATCCAATGTTCTTTCACTGCCCCCTCTCCCTGCAAAACTGAAAGCAACCAAGATGTCCTTCAGCAGCTGGGCACATGGATCAATGACCTGGGGAGGCGCAGGGCCTGGATACCGGAAGGAAGTATCTAGCGCAAGTCCTAAGTACCTTCCTCAATGTTCTGCTTCCTCCTGGACTTCTACAGGTGAAACCCCAGGAGCAGCTGGGGATCTTCCCCAGGGGTCTGGATGCCCCAGGCCCAAGCTACAGACACAGGACCCTTGTCGGGCATGGATGGTTCTGTGTGAAATTCAGCGCTAAATAATCCTTGGTAGCTAAGTCCATGGCAGCCTCCCATCCTCCTCCTACCTGGCTTCCTAGCTCCCCTGTTTTTATCCTTTGCATCCAAAAAGGCAGGATCCTCCTTACAACCCCTCGGAGACCTACCAGGAGTGGACCCTGGCCTGGCCTCTATTTGTTGGGCACATTGTTGCCCACCCTGAGCTTTTGTTTCCCACTAACAGAGAGACTCAGCCTTCTCTAAGGTTTCTTCAGAAACTCACAAGCCTCTTCCTCACTCCCCAGGCCCCTTCTCTTCCTGTCGTAGCACCCAAAAGCCAGAGTTCTCGTCTCCGTTTAGTTGGTTACGGGCCCAGCCTGGCCATGACAGGTCCCCAGGAGTTCTAAGCTAAGGAATACCAAGAAGGGGCAGGCTAGGACCTGGACCTCTCTATTACCTGGCTGGAATGTGAGACAGGTTATCTAGGGAGGCACCAAGGACCGTGATTTAGAGCCAGTCTCAGTGGTTTCTTTCACAAGCAATGTCCCCAGGGCAGTGAAAAGCAAAGCCTCTGGAGCTGTACAGATCTGAGTTCAAATCCTGTCTGTTCCATCTGCTAGCTGTGAACTGGTGAACACACACCTTTGCTTTCTCAGCCTGGCTGCCTGGCTCATCCTTGGCTCAGAGGTCTGGTGGGAGGATTATAGCAGATAATGTACTCCTGGTGCCTGTCAGAGAAACCACTCTTCTTCCCTCCTCCCTAGATTAATGTAACGTAGGTCTCCTCAAGTATGTGACAGAACAGGAATTCCATCATATAGGGATGAAACGCTGTCACCACGCTAGTCACAGAGACTGAGCAGCTGCATGACAGGAAAGCCCCATCTTCCAACAGGGAGGGGCTCCCCTGGAGAGAGGTCTAGGTGGTCACTTGAGTGTGACAGTTTGTTCTTTAAATTGGGTTTAAAGTTACAGGATAATAACTGTAAACTCTTCCTGCCTCTGCAGATTCTTGGCCCCAGGTGGGAATCAGGGGCATTGACTAAACTCGCCCATCTCCTCAAAACCAGGTGACCCTGAGTCCAGACACTGTCCCTTCCCTCCCTGTGTTCTCCTGCACCAGAAAGTAACTCCTTGCGGGTCCCAGGCTGGAGCTGGATCTGCCTGGTGGGTCAACCTCACAGTCAGCCCGCCCTCCTCTAGAAGCCCACACCTACCTAGCCTAATTCAGTCCTAAGTATTCCTAAGGTGCCTTCCAATTTCCCGCTGTAATAAATGGCACAGAATGCAAATGGAGGTGGATGTGGGACACAGATGTTTGCACTAATTTAATTGAGGGAACACCTTGGATTAAACACTTTGCAAAACACTCACAAATAGGTTCAGTGCATTCGGTAATGAAAAGCCTCCCAGCCCCCTGGCACTTTGCTGAGGCTGCCTGGGGCTGGAATGGGAAGCCCGAGGGGAGAGGCCCAGAGCAGTCAGGAGATGAGATGCCTTAAATCCAAGGTGAGGGCTAGGGAGCCAGACCCCTGGGAGGGCTTGCAGCAGATCAGCCCCAGCTGGGGCCCGTCCCTCCCCCAAGAGCCAGAATCTGGCAGGGCTGAGGACTTGGTAGATAGCAGATGCCTCTTCAGGTGGGCAGCTGCTTACCTATAGGGGTCAGCAGCAGGCAGATGCTCCCCACCCACAGCACACAGCTACAAGCTGGAGGCCTCTGCCTGGAGAGCTGAGGGCAGTCACCACATTTAAGGGACCAGCGTTTCTGGTATTTGGGGATGCTTGCCATGGTGCGGGGAACAGACAGTAATAATCAATAGTGCCAGGCACACTATGATAAATGCCCTATAGGGTACCTCCTTGGTAATCCTGGAGCTGGGAGCCAGGGCAGTAGCTTGTGTAAGAAGGACAAAAGAGCAAGGGAGAGGGACTGAAAGGCTCTTCTGGCAGAGGGAACAGCACCTACTAAGATGACTTCACTGCACGGAGCACAGGCAAAGGCAGAGTCTCATTCAGCCATAGGTTCCTACTCCATAGGTGGACAGGAGGTGTAAGTGAGGATGAGACCTTTCCTGTCTCCTCCCACAACGTGGCTGAGAAGTCCACAGGGAATGGGGAGAAGGGCAGGGCCTCTGGCCAGGACTCTGGTAACGGAAAACTCCCATGACTGGGCAAATCTAGAATCATATCCTAAATGATTGCTCCAGAAGTCTCAGTTCAAATAAGCCCTGGATGATTTTCTATTCCTAATTTATTAGGAAAATAGAATTCCTAACTTTCAAACACAACGATCACTTGAAGTATAATAACCATCATAATAATAAGTTCTTCTACTTGTGCAGCACTTCAGAGTTTGTAAAATACTTTCCCATGTCTTATAACCCTCCACGACAGCCCTTCCGGAAAGATGGAACAGGGGCTTTGATTACTCTTGCTTTTGAGAAGAGAAAAATACAATTGCAAGCTCCCGCTAAGTACATAACAGGAGCAGTGCTCACACCCAGTCTGTCTGACACCAAGCACAGTCTTTCAACTGGTGCATTAGCCGAGCATCTACTGAGCACCTACTGTGTACTTGGAAACAGTCCAGGCTCAGAGAATCACATAGTTGGGAATTTGAATCATGGAAATCCTGGATGAAGGCATAGCCCCTGGACAGACATCCCTGGATCACAAGGCAACAAAAGTCAGGAACCAAGAAAAACACAAGCCACTCTCTTCAGACATACACACACACACTCACACATCACACATGAAGATCTAAGCCACATCTCTTGGCCTGTCCCCTCCCGGGGTGGGAGGCAGAATCCTCTCCCCTGACACCCTGGCTGCCAGCCCAGAAGAGCCCAGAATCTGCAGCCAAGTTCCAGCACACACACAGACACAGGCCCAAAGCTCACAGGGGCCATGCAGTACATGTGAGCTCTGACGTCATGGGGAGTGAGGTAGCAGAGCACCCGGCCAGGTGGAGGTGGGGCATAAGAGCTTTCACCCCGCAGAGGCCTCCATAGCCCCATGAAGGACCAACAATGCCCCGCCTTCTGATGAGGACAACACACCTCCATTCTGTCTGCTAAGGTAGTATCCACCTCATGAGCAAGTGTGAAGCAAGGCACTGGTGCACAGGCCGGACACACAGAAGGGAAGGACAATGGAGCGGCTTTCCACAAGTGAAATGAAGGTGACAGAGGGGCAGGCAACCTTGAGTGACCTCAACAGAAATCGGTTCCCCGAACTCCCACCGTGGCCAGCCTGGGGCTGTGGAGAAGAGGGAGGGCTGCTTACTAGATATTCCCCTTCATATCCCACCCTCTGCTCAGCCACTCTTCCATCCCCTAACTGACCTTGTGGACTGGGTGCAGTTCTAGGAACGGGTATCAAGAGAAAAATGCCACCAGTCTTGTACTGGGATAATCGGGCTAGAGATGCTGACAGCCTGCAGGGAGCAGAGGCGAGCAGCAGTGTCAGTTTGGTAGAGATGAAAGAGGTTCATCAGAAAGCAGCCATAGAGGGAAAGGGGCTTCCCACGCAGAGGATATTCCAAAGACACAGCCCGTGCAAAGGCACTGAGGTGTGATCACGTACAGAGTAATGGGAAACTGCATTCCAGCTTGCTTGGGGTCTCAAGCATAGGAGCTCATGTGTGTCTGTACAAGGAGGGAAGAAAGGAGGGAGACAAAACTGGGAAAGCAGACTACAACTGAAACTGTGCAGCCCACAGCCAGCAGGTCCGAGGAAGCCGACCTTAGCCTGTCAACAGTAAAGGAGCACTGGGAGTGGCCCAGAATAAGAGCGACACAGTCACAGGCACTAGTCCTGCCTTATCCTCAGGAAATGTGCTCCAAGTCCCCCCGTGGACACCTGAAGCCTCGAGTAGTATGGAACCCAATGCATCATGTCCTGCGTTTTTTCTCTACACACATATCTATGATAAAGTGTAATGTATAAATTAGGAACAGCAAGAGGTTAACACCAATAATAAATAGAACAATTACACGTTATTCAAAACTTATGAATTGTTAATTTCTGGAATTTTCCATTTAATAGCTTTGGACCACTAGTGAGTGCAGGTAACGGAAACCACAGAAAGTAAAACACGTGATTGAGAGACAGATACCCCACAGCGTTAACTGGGCACACAGCTGGGCTGTTATGCACCCGGGATGCTCCCTGCCCCCTGACAATAAGTGCCTCTGATCTGGAAGTTGCCGCTTTGATGGATGCAGTTAATTATCTCTGGAGAAATGGCCCATCCTGGAGCAAATTTTCCTCTCTGAAGAGCCAGACAGGCTGGGCTGGATAATGGTGAAGGCAAGGGGTGGGGTCCTGCCAATGCCACCTCGTCCCCACAGCCAGGGGTGCTGGCAGTAGCCCCTGGAAATTCTGTGGCACCTCCTCCTGAGCCTGAAGCTGAGTTCGCAGAGGAGCAGCGGCCAGGAGCCAGGAGCTGGGAGGAAGCCCCTCCTGTTGGACCCTTCACAGACCTTCTGCACAGGGAAAGGGGAGCTGGGGCGCCAGGCACCAGCCTGTAGTCTCCAAACCCTCACAGCAGGACCAGGGGTCCTTCCCACCACTCTCCCCTCCCCCATCCCTCTTTCAAGCCCCTCCAGAAAGGTTTACGAAGAAGATTCCAAATAGCCCCTTCTCCTGCAGGCACAGTCACACCAACTGAAAGGAGATTTAATTAGCAAAATCTCGTTAGGCAAACGAAATTATCCGTAAGACAATACTCTTCTGGACAGGGGGTATGATTAAACAAAGCCATTAATTGAGAGAGTCCCTTTGGCAGCTTCTGGGATGTGTTCATCTCCGGGCAGGCTCCACGCTGCCTCCATGGGCCAGGGAAGCAGACTTTTGGCCTCCTCCCCACCTGACGCACCTCCTCCCACTTCTCTCCCCTCTTCCTGAGCCCTCCAGTCAGGGCTGCAGGCCTCGGCTTCTCATCAGTGGCCTCTCTGCCGCCAGATTCCTGCTAAAGTGCCTTGATTGCATAATGTCTATTTGCATAATGTAAATTGCAATCTCCTAGCTCGGGAGGCAGGAATCACAGAACAGCCATTATTTTTTACCACTCCACAAAAATTCTACATTTAGAAAGCAGATTTGCGGCTCAGAAAGCCATATAAACCTGAATCCACCAGATATGCCATTAAATCACACCAATTAAGCTGGACCCACGAAGAGCCCCTGTCACTGCTCTCCGTACACTCAAGGACTCCCAGCCCAGATGGAGGCCACAAGACACCAGAGACTGTGGCAGTGGGGCTGGAAACAGGTGCCAGAAGAGGCAAGGAGCTCTATCTTACAAATCTGAGCACCCCTGCCCCAGCATGGGCTCTCACCACCACCTGGGAGAGCCCCAGAGAGGGTGCACCTGGTTTCTTGTGGGTGTGCTGTCTGGCTGTCAGCAGACTTTTAACTCACAGCCTGAGAGAGTGTGAGCTTCAAGCTTACACCTTTTGCAAAGTGAATGGGGGGAATCCAAGGGATTTGATGTGGAGTAAAGTCTCTACCCCTTTAGACCCACTTTAATGACCTTCTCTCCTCCCCCAGGCCCTTCCAGCCAAGCAAAAGGAACACAGAGGAGGACAAACCCTGCCCAGACTGGGTCAGTCTGGCTGTACTCTGAGAGCCTTTTAAGAGCTGTTTCCAGGGGTCACTGGGGAGAGAGGTGATTCACAAGGCTTCTGTAAAGGGGCCATTCCCTTGGACAACTCCCTAAGACTCCAGCTTCTCCAAAGCAGCATACCTGGTTACTCTTTTGCCTCTTTATTGCTCATTCAATATTCATTTGTCAAAGGGCAAGATGCTAATGTGTATTATTAAAATATCAATAGTTTATGAGTGAACTTTTATGGAGAGTACAGTTAAAGGCAAGATTCTTGACCATCTCTGTCAGAAGCAATGGAGAGGGATAATCTTTCTATCAAACTCTACTTTTTATTTATTTACTAGGTTGCTGAGTCCCTAAACCACTATTAGGCACCTACTGTGAGCAGGAATGGCTCTAAGTGTATGGTGTTCACATGTTGGATTTTATGGAGTCTCCACAGCACTTCTGGGAAGTTTATATAATCTCGACTCCTTTGTAGAAACAAGGAACCTCACGACCAAAGTCATACGCCAAGGTTACAAAGGCACTGTTACAAGGCTGGGATTCATTTTTCCTCCAAGTTGGAGCCTCAGAAATCTAAAAGATCTTTATGTTTTTATCTGTTTCCTCCACCTGCCCGAATTAAACATTAGTTTCCCGGCCTACATTTCATAATAGGGAGAAGAACAGAAAATCATTTCCTACTTTAATATCAACCTATCTATCTCCATAAAGGGAGCTCATTTTAAATATGTCTAAACAAGTTTCTAGAATATTATGTGTATTTAGACTCTCAGAACTAAAGTTGACACTGTAGTGATATCATCAGAATCCCCGTTTTACAGAAGAGTAAAGTGAAGCTTTTTTAAGACTCTTTTTAAAAAAATAATTAGTGCTTTTTGTCTCAGGCATGATGGTACAAGTCTGCAATCCCAGCACTTGGGAAGCTGAGGCAGGAGGATTCTGCAAGTTTGAGACCAGCCTGGGCTACAAAGTGAGCTCAAGGCCACCCTGAACTGCATAGCAAAGACCTTGTCTAAAAAAAAAAAAAAAAAAAAGACAAAAAAAAAAGCAGTGAATTAATTTTTATTTACATATATTCCTTGCACACATGAACAGAATTCAGTGTGATAATTTCAATACACTGTGCACTGATCAAATAATGAAGCAGTTTAAATCAAGAATAAAGTTGTAAGTTGATTTCAACTCTGTTGCCAGCTTACAGTTACCCTTTAGTATATCTTGTTCTCTAGGCCTTCACTTCCATGACTGTAATTCAGAGATGATAACAGGATCTCATATAGCAGGGCCAATCAGAAATTGTACCCCATGTGCTTAGTGCAAAGTACCCCAAGTGCTTAGTGTAGTACCTAGCATGCAGCAAGTACCCAGAAAGTGTGGCTTACTAATGTTCATAATAAGCTGATATGGAAGAACCTAAGACTTTCTTTCCAAACCCCAGCACCTTTTCATCAAAACTAAAAACCACTTAGCCCTTTCTTCCCTGCCCTCCCTTCCAACATTAGCTGTTTTCAAACCGCAGCCCTTTGCGTGTGTTGGGGCAGGGGCAGGGATAGACTGCCTCAGTTTCTACCCTTTGGTTGCTTGGATTTTGCTTCCATCCCCGTGAGAGACACTCAGATTCTCTTCTAGCTCTCAGCTGAATTTACATCATGAACACAGAAAAGAGAAAAAAGCAGGGTTCCTTACGAGCAGGCCCTCCCCAAATCGGAGCACAGCCGAAGCACTGAGGGGCCAGGAAGCAAGGGCTGCCTGGAGCTCCTCATCTCCAGCAAGCCCCTCATCACCTCTGAGACCTTGCTCTTTGGCTGAAATCCACACTGGCCTGGAAGGCCACACCAACAGAGATGGAAGGAGTCCAGCTGTCAACCAAGGACAAGACTTGTGGGTCTCAGACAGCTTAGCCCAGACACGTCATGGCTACAGATTGCATACTGGACACACTCTTGCTGAGATGACCTAAGAGGCTAAGGTTTCTCCCAACTGCAGGACCTTCCAGAATTACCAAGTCCCGTCCAGGAAGGAAGTCTCATTGCAAAAGCCCCTCCTTCGGAGTCAAAAGGCAGTTCATTTTATCTAAGATGGAGAGCACATCTCCCTCTCACAGAACATTTCATTGCACTCCTGATGGAAAACAGATGAGACCGGTTGTACCACACCGCTAGCAAATGCTTGGCAAAGGCCAGTCAGAGGAGACTGTCTTCTCCAAAGATGGCTGCGGCAACATAAGCTGGCCCTCCATGGGTGGTGCAGCACCCACCTTGCTTTGGCTCTCTCTTAGGCTGCTCCTCGTGGAAAACCACATGGCAAGCCCAGCTAATCTCTTAGCCAACAGGCAGCCTCAAAGTCTAGAACAAAGGAACCTATGGAGGTGGACAACCCCAGCACCAGCTTCTGAGTTGACCCATGTGAAATCTCAGACCCGCTAAAACAGCCAGATTGTCCCCATCCCATTTTGTCTAAATTCCCAACTTACAGAATGCATGAAGACATAAATGTTGTTCGGGCACTATGTTTTGGAGGTGATTTGCCACACAGTCTAGGAACTAAATACCACTGGAATGTTTGTTATTTCCCACTCGAATCCAGCCCTCTTTGGTCTTCTCTCTGAGACTTCAACTGGCAGACTCTCTCCTCCTTACCTGGTCCCAGCACTCTGAGCCTCCTTCCTGGCCTCTTCCTTCTCCCTCTCCAAAAGGCTCCTCAGGCCTGACTTGGCTTCAGCAAACCACTGCCTGCAAGATCACTTGAGCCCTTCCCATTTCAGAGTCCTGGCACCTGAAGAAATCTGCTCTTCCCAGATCTTTACTGAGGTCTGAGTGTCCCTGCGAAGGAGCTCTCTCTGGGTGTGGGTGGCCCAGGCCTGAGGTGCCCTCCAGGACTGGGAGGGAAGGTACAGATGGATTTCTCCCCTACGCTCAGCTCTCATTAAGGTTCATGCTCAGCTTGTTCCTCATTCTTGACTTGAATTATGAGATCCCTCTAACCTCTGGTGCGAGGAGACATCGATTCTCACAAAGGTCATTATCTTCTACTCTTGTTCCCTCCCCCCAGTCCCACCTCAAGGCAGGCTTTCCTGGAATAGGACAGAGGGAGGCACCCTTCTCCACCCCCTCAGCCTGGGGATCCAACCACTCCTGAGCCTGAGCTGCAGGGGAGGCACCCTGGGAGCCCAGGCCCGTCAATCACAGAGGCAAGCCGCACTGAATCGCAGGCCATTAGGCGGCAGGGCTGGCGCCCTGCTCACTCACCGGGCAGCCATCGGCAGGATGTTAGCCGATCACAGGGCAGCTATTCTTATGATTTATTCAAATACTCATTACAGTCAATCTATTTTTACACAGAGGTGAAGATGTGCGCTGATAACGGTTAATCATTTATAATTCCATGGACTGGTTGGAAGCCAATGTACTATCAAAGTCGTAACGTAGCAGCAACCTGGTCTAGGGTAGCCCCAGAAGCAGAGTGGAGGAGTCCTGCCGGCCCAGGGCAGCCCAATCATCTAGCTGACAATCACCATCGGTAACTGGACTTAAGGTGCAGTGTGAAAACACGGGGGAGTCCCAGGCTTTATCCTCCAGGAGCTCATGGCCTCGCTGGAGACAGCACAGAAAAGGCCAGCTAGAGGACAGGGCGGCATGTAAACGCTGCAGAATCTCAAGAGGGAACTTGCTTCTCACTAGGATTTCAAAAAAAAGACTCCACAGAGCAAGCTGGACTTCAGCCAGCTCCTACAGGTGGGCAGACTCTTGCCAAGCAGGAAGAGGTGATGCGAGCCTGTACTTAGGCTCATACTGTTTGTAGCAGAGCTCTTACTGGGTGGGGGCAAGGGAAGTGGTCAGCAGTATTTTCTTTGGCCTCCCCAGAAATAACCAGACGTAAACGTTAAGTGCAGGCTATGAATGTGGCCTTGTCTGGGAACTCACGGTGCTGCCACTTCTCCCGTGTCCTCCAAACTGGGTCAGCTCTGAGGACTCCAGATCTTCCTTCCCCAGCGTTCATGATACATGTAACACGTCAAGTCCACCTTACCGTCCAATCAATATAGTTTAATTAAATGGCGTGTCACATTACAGGGCTGCTTTGTCACATTCAGGCATAGTCTAATTAGAGCGCCACTGAATTTTACATTCTGACCAGCTCACTGTTGAATATTTCTCTTGTCCAGTGCATGGCTGTTAAAGGTCAGGTTCAGGACCGGCTTTGAACCCATAACCTTATTGAGTCAGTGTGGAAAACGTCAATCAAAGTTACTTACAGTTCACAGTCTCCTTTCTAGTGAGCCGCATGGAGGACAGAAAGCCTCAGGGTCCTGCTCCAGACTTCACCTGCCAATGAAAGAAAACATCTTTACAGCCTGTGTAAGATCATGCAGGGGTGAAAGGCAGGAAAAGCAGGGCCCGGGGGATCTGCCTGATGGCAGAGTGGGCACACACTGGCAGCTCTGTGCCCACAACGCTGAGTGGGAAAGTTTCCTGGCAAAGGCTTCCTGGTGCAAAATGGTTATGTTTTTAAGAGGCAAGCAGAATGCAGACACACACCTCCCTGTCCCTGCTGGGTGCCTCCATTTCTCCTGAGTTCTGGGTCTTTCTATATAGGAGCCCCAGAGAAAATAGTGCTCTTAGCTGTCAAGTATCCCAAACTGACCATGGAGTAGTCTTTTGCTGGAGGCTCTTGCCTGCTGGAAAATCTTGAGCAGGGATGGAGCTCAGGGGCCCCTGTAAAAGCTTGCAGAAAGGGAGCGTCGCATTTACAAGCAGATGACAAAACTGCCTGCGTTGTTTATGATGGAAAAATGAAAGTCTTCCTACAGGAGGAACTGTCAAATAAAGGGAAGAGTTCAGTTGGGCAGGAGGAAAGTGTGCACGGAAAAGCATGATGAAGACAAGATGGAAAAACCAAAACCCTGACTACTTTTAATTCGCTTTCTGGAATAAAACAATCTTTAAAACTAGCACACATTTATTGGGTGTCTGGGATCTTTCCTTGCTAGTGAAATCCCTGGTCCTGTTATATATAAGAAGAAAATTGCCCGTATGGAGCAACACTAGAGAAGACACGACTATGCAAACTACTGTGCTAAATTGTGTCACAGAGGTCACCATCCTCTCTCCACGAAGAGCAGGAGTCTGCAAGAGCTGGAACATTCAGGGGAGCTCTGGTGGGGATGAAGCATGTGAGTGGGACCTCAGAAGACTGGACAGGCAGGCTCCAGCTGGTTGGAAGGAGAGGACATTATAGATTGGGTGTCTGATGTCCTCCAGAGGTCACTTGTTAAAGGCTTAGTTCCCAACATGACATTAATGGGAAGTGATAGAATCTTTAAAAGATAGGAACAAGTGGCAGGTCTTTAAGTCTCTAGGATGGCCCCATTCTCTCTTTTTTTCTGTTTTCCAGTCATGATTGACGAATTTTGCTCTGCCACACATTCCCATGCTCATGTGCTACCTAACCATAGGGCCAAAGCAATGGGCACAGCTGATGGTAGACTGAAGAATCCAAGACTGTGATCCAAACTGAAACTTTTGGCTTTATAAGTGGGTTGTTTCAAGTATTTTGCTATAGTGACAGAAAGCTGAGTGACATGGAACTGACAATGAATAGAGGAGATGTCAAAGAAGGGGGCAATCTGAGGTACGGCAAAGGAGGGGGCCTGGGTGTGGTGGTGCACATCTGTAATCCCAGAACTCAGGAGGTTGAGACAGGAGGATTACTGTGAGTTCGAGACCAGCCTGAAATGCATAGTGAAACCCTGTTTCAAAAAAGACATCAAAGAACAAGCAGAAGAAGGAAGAGGAGGAGGAGAAGAAAGGGAAGGAAATGGGGTCTGAGAGAGCAGAGAGGCTGGTGTCCCTAAAGGAAACAACAGGAGGAAATGTGTCAGCTAATCAGGACGCGCTGTAGCATCCAGGCTCTGAGGACCAGGAAGGAGGGATCAGGCCTGGACGTGAACTTCTAGAACCACGAAACCATTTCTAAGAAGGAAATGGTAGGTGGCAGCACCACTACTACAGAATCCCTCTAGTATTTTCCCTTTGATTAAGATAACACAGGCATCAGAGAAGAAGGTGGAATTTCAGAAGATTCGGGTATCAACTATAGAGAGATATGCTCATGCAAATAAATGATTCGTCCCAGCCACAATTCTGTCCTCTGGCCAAGTTTCCTCCTCTGAGTTTATCTACCAATATCTGTATGATCATAGTTTTCAGTTTCTGGAGCTTACAAGACACTAGACTGCAAGCCAGTCCTGAAATACTGAATGATAGATCCTGATCATTCCACCCAGAATCCATAACTGACACCTCAGAACCAGCCCTCAGCTGACAAATGGCTCTAATGTGTGTTTTGTTAATCTACCTGCATATCACTACTGAGCTCAGTCCACCCCCTGAAGTCAGTGCACCAAGCATCTAGATTAAATTACATGGAGTTCTGTGCTCTATCCCTGCCCTCTGGGAAGTCCATCTGCGATACTAACCACCTGGAAGAAGACAAGGTGGATTTCCTATGGTATGTGGTGCAGAACTGCTGTGCTCTTGTTACAACACATAACAAGCTAAAAGGATGGGCTGTTGTGGTTGATACATTGTGTCAACTTGAGAAGTCTAGAAGCTTCATTAAGTACAAGTCAGCAGCTCTGCATTCTGGGGTCTACAGGACAAGCCTTTATGGTTTTAGGATATTGTTCATAGTGGCAATTGTTTAAGTGATGGGGGAGAAGGGTCCTTAACTTGTGACATCCTCAGCAAGGGGAGGGCACCCAGATGTTGTGAGTGAGACACCCACCCGAGGGACGTAGCTTACTTACAATATAAAGGAAGTAAAGAGGCTTGCTCTTCCCCCTACTCTTTTGCTCTTGTTGCTTTGCTGTCTTCTGCAGCCTTGAAGTGTTGCCCCTGTGCCATACCCCCCTGCTTTGGAGCCAGCTGATTATGGACTGAAACCTCCACAAACTGTGAGCTAAATAAGCCTTTTCTTCCTTAATTTTGGACATCAGGTATTTTCGTCCCAGCAATGAGAACAAAAGCAACCAAGACATAGTCTAAACTTTAAAAAGTCTATTTTTTACTTTACTGGTTATTTCTTGCATAACAGCATCATGACAACCACAAATGAAATAATTTCAAAAATAAGAAAAATTGTCCACAATCTCATTACTCTAAACCATCAAATTATTCTCAGTGTTCTGCAAATTTTCCTTTTCTGCAGTTATTGATAAAAAATGACAAATGCCAAGTATTTCATACCTGGCTCTTATATTTTAAAATCAATTTCAAAAACATAGAATGGAATGACCCAGTTTTTTAAAATGACCTGGGTTATTTGAGTCAAATGCAAGTTCAGGATATGGTGTTGCTGCCAGACTCACTAAATGTGCTCTTAGGTTACATTTATAATCATACACAGTGTCCAACTAAGACCTGGACAATCTCCACGATGGACTCATCAGGCCATCAGTTTTATGTGTAACTCTGGCATCATATTTTAAGAATTTTAACATTGAGGGGTAGAGAAGAGATGTGAGAGATGACATTAGGCAGTTAAATTGTGGGTTAAATGTCTAGTAATTAAAAGGGCAGTTTCTAGAATCCCACTATCATCTATCCATCAACTATCAACTATCAACTATCCATCTCAATTTGACCGGGGTGAGACCCTTATTTCCTCCGTGCCTCAGTTTTTCATTCTGTAAAACACGGTTAATAATGGATCTGCCTCTGAGGGTGACTTAATGCAACCCAAGGGGCAAAGGGCCACACCTCACACAAAGGAAGCACTCAGTGAACCCACACTATTGTTGTTGTTGTTTTTATTATTACAAGAAGACAGTGAGAAAAAAGTCATGGAGAAGAAACCAGAGCAGTACCTCCATGCGCCCTCTCCTAATTCTCCTAACTAAAACAACATGTGCCCCTCCACCAGGTGGTCCTATAAATGTTGGAACTACCTGAAAGAAGCTGAATTATTCTAGAAGGTGGATTAAGACTAACTATAGACATTAGAGGAAGCCGATCTTCAATTCTCACAGTGAGAAAGCTCTGAGCACCACTCAAAAGTGAGCCAGATTTTCTCAGAAAGCAGTGAATCCCAACTCCAGAGGGAGAATCCCACACCGCAGGAGGAGCTGCTCCAGAGTGGTTTCCCTTGGATTTCGTTCAGCCATTTTTGAAAATGTTTTTAAAACATTACAAGGCTGATGGGACTAATAACTTATGTTTTGATAAAATAGTAACAGTGTCTTCTTTCAGCATCATTTCAAAGTAATTCAATACACAAAAGAAGGGAAAAGCTCACAATACAGTCATCACTTGCCTCTCTCTCTCTCTCTCTCTCTCTCTCTCTCTCTCTCTCTCTCTCTCTCTCCTCAACTTTTCTGCACTGCCCTTCTCTTCCACTCCTCACATGCACCAGTGGAGTAGTTTTCCTGGACCAACCCTGGCCCAGGATGCACGTGGAGAGCCATCCACACACGTGATATTCTAGGATCTTCCAAAGCCAATCTGTAACCATACACCAGTGCAGCCAGAACAGGACTCCAGTCTGTATTCACCATGAAGAGACTATGGAATCGTAAACTAGACTGACCGTGCCCATTTATATGGACATGAGGGACACCTGGGAAGTGACAAACAGGAAAGAAGCTGCTGAGTAGTTCTGTTTACTTGAAAAAGAGTCAGGAACAAGGGTTAGAAGAAACCTAACAGGGACTAGAAGGAAGTGGCACAGTGAGACCAACGTGGCGTCCTCAGGACAGCTGTGCTAACTCTGCGAG
The DNA here is from genome assembly GCF_034190915.1 of Cavia porcellus. Lineage (NCBI taxonomy): Eukaryota > Metazoa > Chordata > Mammalia > Rodentia > Caviidae > Cavia > Cavia porcellus. The sequence continues at coordinate 19,289,492 of NW_026947492.1, read as the reverse complement.
GCACACTCAGGCAAGTCCGAAGGATGGTGGGAAATGAGCTTGGGCTTAGCAAGCCATGGCTTTGGGTAGCAAGCACTAGACTGAAGGTGTCAGCCAGACGCGGGTTCATGCTCTGCCTCGGAGCTTGGTTTTGTTTTTTTGTTGGTTGGATGATTTGTTTGTTTTTGAGACAAGGTTTTGCTCTGTAGTTCAGAACTCAAAGGGCAACCCTCCTGTCTCAGCATCCTCAGTGCTAAGATTATAGGCGTGCACCACCACACCTGGCTCTACTGTTTGAATTTGGACAAATGCCTTTATCCTCTCTATGCCTCAGTTTTCCTATCTGAAAATGACAGATTATTGGATGATTCTTAAAACAGAATTCCATCCGACATCTACAGTATCTTTGAGGCTGCCCAAATTGACCTCCAGAGACAGCCCTAAATGTCTTGCTAAGGTAGCACAGGATGTATAAGATGGTGCTGATATGGTACAGAGGCTGGAGCAGGACATTTCCCTGTTCAAGCTGGGGTCCATGATTTACCTAACCTGAACCTCTATGAACCTCCATTTCCTCATCTCTGAGAGAGAAAACAGAAATGCTTTTAGACGTGATAATTTATGCATGGAGTTTAGTGCACTGCCTGGAACATATCAATAACTTAATCAATGGAACTAGTGTTATTTGGTGTTATTTTAAAAAGAATTGACAACAACTCAAAGGGAGAAAAGGGGATAAATAAAGTCTGAGGACTTTTGTGACAAGTTTCCCTGAGCTTGCCCAAACCAGGCCTTTAGGACAAGAACCAAACTGTGACAGCCTTTTCTTGGGTACTCCAGGAGAATATCTACAGGCTATTTCTGCATCTCTTCAGACAGTTTGTCTTGTATCTCACCATCACTGCATCTGCGTCACCACGTTGCTCCACCTGCAATCCCTGTCACTGGTCACTGACTTTTTGTAGCTGTTTGCACCTGTCCATGAGATTGTCAGTCAGGCATTGCAGCCTTTGACCACCAGGCTTTAAATGACTGAGTAATCAGATAAAGAAATAATTGCCTGGCACTAAAGACTCAGGTCCAAGATGCCTACCCACTGGCACTGCACTGCACAGCCTTTCTCCAAGTCTGGTAGAAACGAATTCTAATTCCACACCCATCCTCAGCCCTCTGAGTCACATGCAGTCTGAGGGCTCAGTCACACAGGAGCTGCAGAAGTTCCCCAGTCACACTGCCCAGGCCCTGGCCAGGTCAGGCCTCTGATTTCTGGTCCATACCTATAAGTCTAGGTATGAATCTGAAACCCTGCAAAGCATCTCAACCTAAACCTACATCTACCCGCATGGGAGAAGGAACTAGAGATGCTTCGATCTCTCTGTCCTGGGGGAAAGCAGGTGATTTGCCCTGCAAGCCCAGCAAGTGAAGACCACAGACTCATCCATAGTGGTGTGGGTTCACAGAGAGGATGGCTCTGCGGAGGCAGATGAATGGAGGGGTCACGGTTGGACCGGGCCTCCCTGGCCTGGGGACATCTTCGGCAGTGCACATATCAAGACACAGGCCCTGCCAACTCTGCATCAAGAATATCACTGCTTCTGTATTCATGCCATCGACACTGACCACATGGGCTTCTTTCTCCAGAAGAGGGCAAGAGCCCTGCACAGGTCTCTTCGCCTCCAGCCTGACTCTCTCTTGCCCATTTACCCCCTCACTTGCTGCCACAGGATCTTACTGAAACACGAACTGGATGATGCCCATCCCCCCTCAAAACCCTACAAGACTCCTCAGTGCCTGGCACAGGCTGCCAGCTGGCATCCGCTATATTGACTCTTGCCTATCTGATGTTTTTATGAATTCTGCCAATATCTAAACATTTGGGAAATTTCTCTTTCCACCAAAAAAAGAAAAAAAAAAGACTTAACCATGCCAACCGTGCATTTCCACGTGGCACTCAGTGAATGACATTGGGGATCACCTCCTCCTTTCTCTTGGGTGGAAGTCTACCTCTCTGCCTCCTTGAGAGAAAGCAGGTATCACCCCAGAAGTCTCTCCTGTCGTGGGTCTGGACTCAGAGGCTGACTCCCACTCCTGCTGAAGAGTTCAGGGTGACAGCATGGAGTAGCAGGGGATGGCACATCACGTTCTCAGCTGAGCTGTACCCAGCTGCAGGTCGGGGAGGATGGCCAGCATACTCCCACCTGGACCCACTGAGGGTTCCATTCTTTCATCTGGATGCCTCCCCTACACCTAGCAGAGGCACAGCCAGAAAGACCTTTCTGGACTTTTCCAGGGATGCCTGAGGCACTCACAGGTGCTGAGGGGACCCAACCCCCCTTGATTCCTGAGGACTCACCCCTGAGCCTAGCTTCTCCCCACCCCCACCTCTGTGGCAGCTGCACCCCCTCCCTTTATTTCCATCCCACTCTTCCTATCAAAGCCCTAACAGCACATATTTTGTTAATTGTACAAACCTAATGGGGGAATGCATTGGCAAAAAAGGGTAATGGCCATCAGACCAGCAATAAAACAAAATTAATGGCCCATAGGAAGAAATCATGTCCACTTAATCCTGGCTCTGAAACTCTAATAGAATAATGGAATACCAACCGAGGGTTTTTTCTCTCTATGCAGATTGCTTACACCATGTTAATCACTTGCAAAGCAGGCCACATACCACTCTGGCTCACATGACCCTCCAGGGAAAGTAGCCGACCAGAAACATTCAGAGTGAGGCTCGTTACTGACATGCACCACTGCAGCGCCACCCTCCTCCCTCCCCCAGGTGACTCCAGGACAACTGGTGTGGGCATTACAGAGGGCTGTCAGGTGTGGTGAGCCAGAAAGCAAGACACAGAAGCCCTCATAATAGCAAGCATTTATTGAGTGTTTACTATGTCCCAGACACCGGGCACATCCATTCTCTATAGCCTCGTGGTGCCATAAGGTAGCCACTAGCCACATGCGGCTCTTTACATTTAAATTCTAATTAATTACAATGAAATAAAATGTAAAATTCAGTCTCTTGTTGCACTAGCTGCATTTCAAATGCTGGACAACTTCGAGCGGCTGGTGGCTGTTGCGCTGGATGGTGAACTGCCTTCCACTGAGCATGCAGCAAAGAATGCACAGACAGGTTCCACAGCTTCGTCAAGGTCAGACAGCCGGTCAATGACAGCGTTTAGGACTATAATCCAGACCGCCCTGACCAGTAGCCCTCAGTGGCCTAGGGAGAGCCCAGGTCCACACACGGCATGTGAGAAGGGAGCAGTGTCCCTGCAGCTCCTGGGAGAGTCTGGTCAGATTGGGGGTGCGCCAGAGGGCAGTGCTCTGAGGAAAATCATGAGGAGAGGAAGTGATGGTCCACTGTCTTTTGGGAAAATCCTAAAGCTGTGTGTATTACCATTAAAAATGCATTAAACGTATACTTAGGTTGAGCAACCCCAACTTGAACAGCCCAAAGAAAGAAAACTACTGATACCTAAGTACAAGGCAGCACTGTATAAAATGATAAAAGCAAAAACTTAGTGTCCACTCTCAGGGGAATGACTGGATTACATGGCCCAAACATACAGCAGCTATTAAAGGAAGCAGGTCAGACCTGTATCTTTTGTCACTCGAGATGGTCACAATACTGCAAGGAAGAAATGTAAACAGCAGAGGGAGGTATGCAGTGTGGTTCCGTTTCTGTAGACATGGAGGAGATCGTAGTACAGGTTTACGCTTCTACAGGAATCTGTGTGAGTACAGAGACGGTGAAGATGACGTCCTCGACGGAAACACTGCTTTTAGTACATTTTTGCCTTGTTTTACTGGCTGCAATGAACACTGACACTTTTACAGTTTTTGAAATGAAATTTAATACAGTTAAAATAATGAATAAAAGGAGGAAAAAGAAGTTTGCCTTCAGAGGTGCCTTACTAGCTGTATGGCCCTGGGCAAGTTCCTTAACTTCTCTTGGGCCTGATTTTCTCACCTGGAAACTTATAAAACTAATAATATGTCATGATGATGGATGAGAAAATCAATTTAGACCATGAGGAATGGGAAGAGACTCAGCAAGAAGCAGGACCATGCCTGCCCATTGAGTGAGCTGGTACCCAGTGCTTGGTGCACGGTGCTGGGTGCTGGGGCTGGGAATCCTGGAGCCTGTTTCCTCTCTTCTCCCCTGGTGAGCAACTGGCTGATTCGTAGGAGCTCAGGGTGAGACCATAGCAACTGAGAGGAAGGGATTAGCTTGATGCTTGCATTGTTTGATTGACTTTGCAGGCCTTTGGTGGTCTGGGCATCTGTTTGGAGAATGGTGATGTGCACTGTGGCAACGGTGGGGGATTTCCTTCTGCCTTCTTTTTGAAATATAATGTTTTGCTCCGTTTTATTGTTTTTGTTTTATTCCTGTATCTGGTAACCTGAACCACTATTCTGAAGATAACAGTATGCAGTACAACAACCATTGTTAAATTCCTGTCATCTTATTTTGAATACCTACATGGCTATTGTTTTGTTGTTATTGTTTTGCTTTTTTGTTTTTTTTTAGGTTTATTTGCCTCTTTATTTTTCTGTTTTTTCTTTTTTCTCATTAAAATGAAAAAAAATTTTTTTTAAATCGGTACCGGGGATTGAACTCATGACCACCTGCTTGCAAGGCAGGTGCTTATGCCGCTGAGCTAAATCCCCAGCCCCTAAAATGAAATTTTTTTAAAAATCAACTTATACCAACCATATGGTAACCATTCATCATATGGCCTTTGGGTCATTGTTGGAATTCCCTTCCAATACACAGTGGTAGCTCCCGGCTCAGCCATCCTGGGCTCTCTAATTGAAGTTGCTTGTCTACCTCTTTGAATCCCTGTATTTAGCCTCATATCACAGGCTGTAATGTGTCTAACTGCCCACCAAATGCAGACTATAAGCTCCTCGCAAGCAGGAACAGATTTATTCAATCATTCATTTACTCCCCTAATAGTTATGTCCTAGCTATAAACCAAGCTCCGTACCTGATACAGGAGATACAGCAGTGATCAAAGGAAAATCCCTGACTCTAGGAAGCACACATTCTAATGGGAAGAGCAAACAGTAAATGCTACATAGATATTCAAATGGTGATAAATGTAAAAAAGAAACAGGCAGCAGAAAGAGAGAACTAAAGTGACCTAAAAGTGCTGGCTGGGCATTACAGAGAGTGAAGGCAGAGGAGACTGCAGGGATCTTGAGGAAATGCCCTCTGTAGCATGGGCCACAGGCCACGGAAGGTCAGTGACTGCTCAAAAGGCACTGGTTTAAGAATAAAATAAAAATCACCCCAGCACTCTGAGAGGCTATAGCAGAATTATCAGAAGTTCAAGCCTGGTAGGGGCAACTCAGTGACTTCATGAAACCCCAAATAAAAACTAAAGAACTGGGGATATAGTTCAGTGTAAATGCCCTCGGCTCCAGCACAGGTAATGAAAAAATTAATAGAGAAATTAATTAAAAATAAAATAGCCTCGAAGAAAAGTACAGAATATCTAAAACACCTTAAAAACATGCTTCCAATTCTGAGTATGTGCCGTATTCCAAAGAGAATGGGAAAAAGACACTTAGATACTTGTACACCCCATTCACACCAGCATTAGTCACAAGAGCAAAAACTAGAAGCAACAAAAGTGGCCATCAATGACAAACAGACAAACAAAACGTAGCTTAAGGAATTTAGCTCAGTGGCATAAGTGCCTGCTTGGCAAGCATGAGGTTGTGAGGTACAAAAAAAAAAAAAAAAAAAAAAAAAGTTGAACAAAAGTAGCTTAGCTTGGATCTGAAACATTCCCCAAAGGCCCATGTGTGAAAGCCTTAGTCACCAGCCTGGGGTGTTCCTGGAAGGTGGGACCTAGGAAAAGGAAGTTAGGTTCTTGTGGGTGTGCCCTTGCAGGGAACATTGGGACCCTGGCCCCTTCCTCATTTTGCTTTTAAGCACTCATGCCATGATGTAGGTGCTGCTACAGACCCAAAGCAACAGGGCCAAGCAACCATGGATGGAAGCTTCTGAAACCATAAGCTAAAACAAACCCTTTCCTTTTTCAAACTGATTTTTTCAGGTACTTTGTCAGAGGGATAGAAAGTTAACCAACACAGTGGTAAAAGCATACAATGGAATTTTATTCAGGTTTTAAAAGGAAGGAAATTATGACAGGGCCATAATATGAATGAACCCCAAGAACATTATCCTATGTGAAATACACCAGTCACACAGGGCAAATACTGCTTGATTTCTCTTATATAAGGCACCTATAATAGTCACATACACAAAGACAGAAAGAGGAATGGAGGTTATCAGTCCAGGGCTATCAGTAGAACTATCAGTAAAATGCCAGGGGCCAAAGTGGAGTGAGGTGGATGGGGAGTTATTTCACAGGACCACAGTTCCTATTTTGCCAGATGAAGAGTTCCACGGATGGATGATGATGATGATGATGTACATCAGTAAACTTCATGGCACTGACAAAAATTGGTTAAGATGGTTATGTATATTTTACTCTCATTTTAAAATATATGTATTTCCACTAGTTTGTCCCAATTTCTATCAGGAAAAATTTTTAAAAGATCCTAGAATTTAAAAAGCAAGAAAAGGAGCAGCTTATCACCCTAAGGAGAGGGACGAGGAGCCAAGGGTTACTATAGAGAAACCAGGGAGCCTGGAGTCTTACAGCCTTCCCAGGGAGGAACGAATAGGGCCTCCCGTGCCACCTCCTTCCAAGGATGAAAACTGACCAGGTCAGCCTGCAACAGCGAAGGTGACTTTCCCTGGAGCACTGAGCTGAACCAAGGTGATTCCAGAGGGTTGTTACTTGGCAAATGAGAAATGATACAGGATCAAAAAACAAAACAGGAAAACAACTTGGTAGGACAGGGCAAGAGGGACAAAGTCTCAGGTCTGAAGTGAAAATCTACAAATGCATCCATAGCGACAAACGCTGTAGGAAATCCAAAAGGAAAAGGTAATAGAAGCCTAAGAAAAAGATTGGAGGATTCAGGCCCCTCCTTTGATGCAGCTGTGAGCAGCTTGGAACGGTAGAATTCAGGCAGGACCAAGGAGATGGCCTTTGTCTCCACAGTCCCGGGCGCTTTTACATGACACCCTAATTCTGTGGACCTCCATTTCATCACCTATTGAGCCAAACAGGCTCAAACAAAGCAAGAAGAACCTTAAGATTTTAGGGGCCCACAAGCCACTCAATTTTTTTCCCAATGGAATTATGTGTACAAATCTTTTCAATCTTTCTAGGGAAAGATTTGAAAACTGTAGCAAGATTTTTGAGCCTGTCCACTGAAAGGTTTCTGCCCTAACATAAATAACTGAATATTATGGTAGTGGTCTAAAGCGGCAGAAGGCCAAAACAAAAACAACAGTTTATCTTCCAGCTGAACAAACCCTAACCTTAACCCTAATCCTGAATACAACTTCCTATTTCCTGTCACGTGCTTGAAGAAAATTCCAATCAGTTTCTCACACGTCATCAATGCCCGCCCAAAGCTCCGCCTCTGGCCAGAAGTCATATGACCTTCAGCCCCCTTTATACAAGCCAGAGAAGCAGCCCACAAGCTGTGCTCTCCTCTTCTGGTCCTCAATAAAGGCCTTTTCCTTTATTTGCCTCCTTATTACACCGGAAAACCTAACAGCCACATCCCCAGAGAGGACAGGAACTAGTGGAAAAGATATTTGCTAGGTTCTCTGTCAGCCAGAAAGTCTTAAGATTCCAAGAAATCTTGGATTAAATGCCAATAAATCTTGAGGCCTCCAATAAATCCAGATGTTTATTCCTGCCTTGCCTACAACACAGAGATAATATAAAAATGGCATAAAAATAACGATATACTTTGAAACATTCTGTGTTCCATGTAAGTCAATATTCTTGTTATGGTTGCTTCATAAAAAGCAAAAGAAATGCTGAAGCAGACCTCGGGGAGGAGGGAAGAAGCTGGCTCCTGTTTGGCTGGAACAAAGGCAGCATGGCAGGGGAGGCAGATCTGCTACGGGATGACCCCTGGTGTTCCTCATTGGGTAGAAATGGAGAGTCTATTATTTCCCCTACTGGAGAGGAATCCAATGCTAAAAGTAAATATGGCCTCCTCAGAAGGTACAGCCCAGAGCAGAAAGATGCAACTCTTGGTATAACAAGTTCTCATTCTGCAGCCAGCTTGGCTTTGGTCCTGGGAATTCTCAGTTTTTGTGACAAAGAAAAGTGACAGTCTGAGGACCCATCAGGAAACAGCATAGGCAGAGGACAGTATTTGGTCCCAGAAAGCAAGACAGACTGATAGTCTACGTAATGACTAAGCCAGGATCACCAGGGTAAGGGGACTGTGCACCTGGGGTCACCCCCTAGCAGACCAGAGGGAGCCAGCCAGGGCAGAGGGAGGACAGAAGCTCAGAGCCAGCTCAGGGCTGGAACCAGCGTTAGCGTGGAGCGTGGCTGGGCCTGCACATCCTGGAGATCATCTATTGTGATTTCACATCTGAGGACCCGGTTGGGCAGGCAGTAGGGAGCCTTTTCAGGGAATCTAAGGTCGGAAGCCATGCCAGGAATTCCCTTCATTCATTCACTAGGCCGGAGATCAAATATGAACAACCAATCCACTTCCCAGACCTATGCATCCCACAGTCATTAGGGCACCAGACCACCCACCGACTGGGAGATCCGGTGCCGTCCTCCAGCTGTACAGGGAGCAGGATAGTTCCCCCCCACAGACAGCATCCTAGGCGTCCTTCGTTTGGGTCAGTTATATCCGGATAAGGGGGAAGGGCAGGCTTGGCTACTTTTCCCCAGTGCTGAACTGAACACAAAAAATGGGAGTATCAAGTCTAAGACAAGCCAAGAGTCATTACCCTCAGCTCGGGGAAGGTGTCCTCTCTGGGTCATCAGAGGGGCCTCAGGGTGCCCAGTGCCATAGGGAGAGCAACCGCAGGCCTCTCCAAATGGCACCATGGCACTTTCCATTCATTATTTCCTAACTCGCCTCCCGGGGCTGGTCCTGAATATTGTTTCATAAATAACTTAACAGGGCTCCAGCTTGTTTAGCTGAGGTTAGGCAGATGTGCACAGTGCTGGCTCATTCTGAGGGAATTTGGCCACGCTGAGCGGTTCTGAGATGCAGATTCTCCGGGGAGGGGTGGTTCAGTGGAGAAAGCAGCCACACGGCTGGTGTCCCCACCTGGATCCCAGGATCACAGTGGGATGCTGAAAGAGCATTTGTTTCCAATTGTTCTTAGCCACTAATTTGGCTCCAGGGTATAACACCAATCTGAGAACAAACGGAGTAGGAAAACTGTGCCTTTCTTAAGGAGGCCCAACTTCACCATAAATAGAGGAGGAGCCAGAAGATTTCTGAGTTCACAGCACAGGTCCTTGGCCTCCAGGCACAGAGGTAGGGCAGCAGGGTTGACAGCTCTGCATTCCAGCTTTCTTGCCCCGATGTTGCCCTGGCTGCACTGCCATCTGCCGAGCCTCGCCTGCTCATTGCTCCTTGGAGGTGCCTCCAGCAGAGGACAGATTATTCTGATCGCAGGTAGATAAAATGGGGTCCCTCGCTAGCAGTAACTACCCAGAACAATTTCTCTCCTGTGCAGCCGACAGTCTCCACAGGGCACCTGCCAGCAAGAGAGCTTGAAGGTATTGGGGGCTGATGCAGGCGACTGTGGCCACGCGTGGAAGGGACCATGAAGACCCTCTCCAGGAGGACTTGCTCAAAGGGTCCTCTGCAGGAAGGTCAACTTGAGGGACCCTTCAGGAGAAGACACAGACGAGAAGACTGAAAGAGCTCGCACCCTCCAGGGCCAAAGAGGAAGCAGAGGTGAGCAGACTCCCTGGAGCTGCTTTCTCAAGGCAGACATGCAAGACTGCCAGGATCCAAAAGGCCTTCTTGCAGTTAAATTGCCTTTTGTGGCTTAAAATAACTAAGCCAGAGAACTTCCAGTGTGACCCTCTTGAAAATAAATCAGCAGATAGAACCAACTCTCACAGCTTTTACTCACACCCTGCCTGCGGATGTGTCATGAGATCTACGACAAAAATGCCTGCCTCTCTGGCCTGTGGTTTAGCTGCTCAACAACCTTGTACTGGTACAAGAGGATTGGAAAGGGAACAATTTCTAAACACCCATGAGTTGTCAAAGTACGCATTGCAAAGTCTTTGCACTAGTGTTCATGAACCTTATTTAGAGCTCTCCAGGCCTTGCTTAGGGCTTCTTTATTCTGGTTTTGCATGCATTTCTAACAGGTTATGCTGTCTGTTACCTTGGGCCTCAGCTGATTAGAAAAGAGGAGAGGGCTTGAGCTTCCCCAAAATGTAAACTGAGGGCCTGGAGGGTTGACAAAGGAAGTAGCTAAGGGGCCACACAGCAAGCCACCCAGCAAGCTTCAGCCATGCTCAGGATAACTGATCGGGGAAGACAAGAAGGATCCCCACTATTTTTTTGTTTGTTTTTGGTTTGGGGACTGGGGATTGAACTCATGACCTCAAGCTTGCCAGGCAGGCACTTATGCCACTGAGCTAAATCCCCAGCCCATGGGTGCTCACTATTTATAAGATGCAAAACATCCTTGGAGGACTTTAAGAATAACCCTGTCTGGAAAACCCTAAATGAAGTTTGTTCCTCTTTTAGGACAGGTTGCATGTTCAGAAGTTACTTGTGTTCTATTCTTTTTTATTTTCTTTTTCTTTTGAGACAGAGTCTCATTATGCAGTTGAGGCTGGCCTGGAGCTCACTTTGTAACTCAGGCTGGTCTCGAACTTGCAAACAATTCTCCTGCCTCAGCCTCCCACGTGCTGGGGTTACAGGAGTGCACCACATCCCTGGCTTACTTGCATTCATTTCTAGTTGAGTCACTCATACTTCATCCAGCAGACACCGAGGCTTAAGGATGCTGAATCACCCCAACAAGGCAAGAGGCAATGAAGTCACAGATGCCTTTTGTGCATCACAGACACCACACACACACACACACACACACACACACACACACACACCCCAAGAACACTAACTACTATTAAGTGCTTGACAGATGTGTTACGCAGATGTCAGAAAAGGCATCTGGGAAGAGGAGAGATGAGCCAGTCAGTGTATCCTCTAACCAGGCCCTAGGTACTTGGGTAAGAATTCTACAATAATTCAGAATAAAACTAAAAATGTCATGTTACTAAAAACCATGAACTGCCCCACTCCAGAAAAAAACACAAAAGACAAGATAGTCTTGTTCCTGAAAAAAGGTAGACAGGGTCTCCCAGTGCATAGTAAAGAGAGATGAAAAGAAAGATGAGTGGTTAAAAATCCCAGCTAAGAGGAGTTAAGAAGGTGCTGCGGCTTATGTGTAGATGTCCCTTGCAAGTCTCGTGCACTCGTAGGTGGGGTTTTGGGAGAGACTGCAGTATGAGTGTGTGATACCGTAGGCTCATGTGTGTGACGCTGGACTGGTCCCCTGATTGGTCTAGCATAGTTCTAAGTGTGGATGATGGATTTACTGAAGAGGGAAGACCTACCCTGGGTGTGGGTGGCACCAACCAATAGGTTTGTGTCCTGGATGGAATGAAAAGGGAAAGAAGTGAGTCTTCCTGGTTTCTGCCTGTCATGCCATGAACTGCTTTTCTCCGCCCTGCTTTGGAGTCAGCCTCTACAAACTGTGAGCTAAAATAACCTTTCCTCCTTTAACTCTTGGGAGTCAGGTATTTTCTCTCAGCAACAAGAAATCGACTAAGACAAAAGGATAGGAAACCACAGGGCTGAGGTGTCCCTGAGGGCCCGGTTCACCGTGGGTGGCTGGGGCCTGTTGGGGCCATTGGGTCTGAAATTCTGTGGCTCCCACGTCAGCTGGGTTCTGAGTCTCATTCAAGGGCCCCATCTCTGAAAGGCAGGATTTTGATCAAGGTGCCAGTCATGCATTTGTTGTCTTCACACCTTTGTTTGGTCCCTGGCCCAGGTCTTCAACCCAGGAGATGGCCAGTGACTCCTCACCCGCTTCCCAGCCCCTCAGAGAGGGGACAGGGGAGCCGGTGCTAAGATCGTGTGTGGACAGGAAGTTTTCACAAGACTTACAGGAGATGGTGGGGGAGGGGTTGCGGTCCTGGCAATCTGTCCTGAAAAATGCAGGTTAATAATTTATAGATGCATTTTTAAGAAAGCCTTTGGAAAAAATTGCATACAAATTGTGTGACAGTCAAGGAAATGTGCCAGTGTTGTTCAGTGAAGCATAATAAATATATGCAGCCCATAATAATAAGTTACTTAAACTCAGGGCACTAAATGATTTATTAATTGTCTTCTAATCCTTTCCAGCTACAACTCAAACCAAGACTGTGTTCTGCATTTCATGCACCAGCTCAGAACACCTCCAGCATTCAGCAGTGTGGCTGCTGTGAGCGGTCCAGTCCATTTTTATCCCGGGTCCCCAACTCTGTGGATGGCTTTGGAGCAGAGCAAGAAGCTGAATGGACTGGTGTTCTCATCAAGAGGGACAGGCATGTCCAAACACACATTCCATCCCACAAACCACATGTCCACATTCCCTCGCGCTCCTCTCACCCTGCTTCCCCTTCATGTCCACCTCTCCCACTGCCATCAGTGCCAAGATGCCCCTGGGAGGACACTAACCCTGGGAGAGCACAGCCCATCATCTCCTGGGATGCCCAAGCACCCGGCTACAGTCTAAGTCCTCTCCAGCAGCCAACGGTGAACACTAGAGAACAGAACACAGGACCTGCCCTGCTCGTTCTGCAGGACATGCTAGCCCAGAGGAGAATGTAGATTCCTGCTGTCCTGCAGGTCCCTGCAACATGAGCTGCAGACGCTCGTAGTGCCTCTGTTCACTGGAAGACCTGATGCTCAGTCATCTGTCCAGAGCCACCTGAAGACTCAACACCTGACTTGGGATTCAGACTGAAGGGCTATGCAGGCTGGAAAGAACACTACCAGCAAACCCAGAACCTATACCCCTCGGTGAGTCAGAAGTTGGCAAAATGTGAAACTTCAGAGGAATCTTCCCTTTATTTTGGTAGCTAGAAATACAGGGAAACAGGACAAGGTTGGCCCCAGAAGTAGGGGGACAGGAGAAGCACAGAGAAGAGCAGTGAGGTGATTCTCCAGGCTGTTACCCTGTGATGGGGGGTGGCTTCCGTTCTCTCCAGCACATTTCTCTCCGGTCCTCCCATCCCAAAGTGGGGCAGCCACCTCCAGAAGCTCTTCCACCTTCATGTTCTCTCACTCCCACACCCAACCCATGGGGTTCCCCAAAATACTCTCCAAATCCATTCTCTTCCACCCACAGCCACTGTATAATTCTGACAGAAAATTCGCAGTTGATGGCAGACATGTTGGATTGGCCATATTTCTTGTTTTGTATTGCTTTTAAAAAGGTAATGTGCAACATGGTTCAAAAACCAAAAAGCATAAGAATTTATACACTGAGACTCCTTCTCACTGGAGTCTCTCAACCTGTCCAAGTAAATACAAATATACATTCTTGTTTTTTCTTTTTTCTGTATGCTTTTTGGCACTCTGGTGGGGTTTTTGTCCTTTACACAAAATATATTTGGGGAGGCCAGAGATTTAGCTCAGCAGCATAAGCATTTGCCTGGCAAGCACAAAGTCATGAGTTCAATCCCTGATACAAAGGCTAAAATTCATTCTTATTAAATGTACAATATTCTATTGTCAGAATATTCAATAATTTAATGAATGTTCCCCAATTAACGGGCATTCAGGTTCTTTCCAAGGGTCTGCTATTACAAATAATGTTGCAAAGAATACACTTATACATATGTTGTTTCGTACATATACAAGTACACTTTAGGATCAGATCCTCAGTATGAAATTGCTATGTCAAAAGGCACCATTCAGATAAGCATTTCCAGTTACCCTACAAAGGTTTACACTGATTTATCCTAGGAGATGGGCTGTTTTCCAAAGGTCTTATTATAGTGTGAAAACCTATTAAATTCCTGCCTGTTTAAAAGGTAAATGAATAATGGTATCTCAGGGTAATTTTAATATGTATTTGTCTTGTGTGTAAGCTTGACTATGCTTTCATGTGTCAGAGTCATTTGTCTTTTTTTTCCTAGGAATAGTTTGTTCATACCCTTGAACTGTATCTTTTACAGTGTTGTATTTTTCTTGTTGATTTTGAGGAGTTCTTTGTATATTAAGGAGGATAATTCCGCAATAAGAGTTATAGGAATCTTTTTCCAGTGTATAATTTGTCTCAACATTGTTTATAATTTTTTTGCCAATGCATTTCACAATGTCCTACTTGAATACCAATAGACAGACAGCAAATACTTTCCGATTTGCTTTAGTCCCCACTACTCCCCAGAGTTTCGCAGTTGACTTGACTCTTAGTTTCTAGCCTGGATAGCATTGTGAAGGTCAGAATTGCTGTCACCATCTTGTGATTCAGAGGAAAATGTATCCAAAGACAGAGTTCACAGACAGAGGAAAAACCTGGCTGCTTGTTGATGTCATTAAGCCCCTGAGCAGTGTGGCTCTGTAACCAGTCCCCAGGCAGTGCTGTCCTAAACTTCATAATATGCAACAAAATTAATTTCTTACTGTTTAAGCCATTTGGGGCTGAGTTTGATATTACAGGCAATCAAAAGCTTTCTAGCATATGGACAGCTATTTTGAAGAGTACAAGAGACATTACAGTAGCCATTGTTGATTTTCCTACTGTCTGGTTTTGAAGGCAGGTAATGTTTTCATTCTTTTGTTTTGATCAGTTTTATACTATTTTGTTTTGTATGAATTCATTGTGTGTGAAGATATAGACAACTATTTAGAAGAAAATAAGAGCCATTATAGTAGCCACTATTAATCTCCTGTTGTCTTACTTTGAAATCCTGTGTCTCGGGCCAGGGATTTAGCTCAGCGGCATAAGCACCTGCCTTGCAAACATGTGGTTGTGAGTTCGGTCCCCAGTACCAAAAAAAAAAAAAAAAGAAACCCTGTGTCTCTTACATTGTTTTTTTCTCATCTGCTTTGTTTTGTTTTGTTTTACCCTCTTTAAAATAAAAAATAAAGCTTTCTAGCAGATACACACTTTGAATGCCTTTCTTACAAAGGTCTGGTCCTTTCTAATCCATGCCCATTGCTGTTTTAAAATATAAATCTGACAATGTCAGCCTCCAATTTAAACACATTCACTAGTTCCTCATCAAAATACAACCTGAGGGTCTCAGCATCACCCTACCCGTGTTCTCTTCTCTTCCTTGTTCACACCTCCATGCTGTCCCTCATTCTGTCCCTCCTCCCTAGAAGGCTACTTCCCTCCCTTTCTTGTCTCATTCCCAGGACAGACTGCTCTGGCATCGCCTCCTCCAGAAGAATGTCAGACCAGGCACCAGTCCCCACCTCATCACGGGACGTGTCCCATCTCCTCTACAGCTGGATGAATCCCAGTGTCGGTCCATCTTTCCACATGGCTGAGCCCTCACCCAGTAACTTCTCTGTGAGCTCCTAAAGGCAGGGACAAGGTCCCACCTGCTTCTTAATCCCTACAACCCAGCCTGGTGCCCTGGTGCCCTCTCTTAAATCCACCAGTATTTGCAGATTTGAATGGAGTTCCTCACTCTCACCCCATTTGTCCCCACAAATGCCCCCTCAGGTAGCCTGCTACCCAGCTCTTCAGAACCAAAGCCTTTCTACCCAAATTCATGTCACTTTTGAAAGAAGGTAAAAGAAAGGCCCTATCCACATGTGTCTGCTCCAAGAGGAGAAACAGACAGTATGTTGAATCACTAGACAAAATGGCACCATTTGCTGTGGCATGGTGCTAGGTTTGGATCTTGAATGTCCCCAAAGGCCCATGTGTTAAAGGGTAAGTCCTCAGGGTAGTGTGGGAGGTGATGGAACCTTTACAACATGAGGCCTCGTGGGAGGTCTTCTGATTATTGGGCGTGTGCCCGCTAAGGCATAGTGGGACCCCTGGCCAGGAAGATGGCTTTGTTCCATCAGTGCTGGCCACCATGATGTGATGTCCCACCATGTGCCTAAAGCAAGAGTCAACTGGACTGGATCCTCCAAATCCGTGGTTGTCTGAGGCACTGTTATAACAACAGAAAGCTAATAAATACATGAACTCAAGCCAGTATCCCCAGTGCTGTAGAAAAGTCATCTCATGCAAGAGAAAATCAAGGTTAGAGGCTGTGGGGCTGGGTACCTACTAGCTGTGTGAAGTCAGACAAATTACTTAACCCCCTGTATACCTCAGCTTTCTTACTGATGAGGAGTGGGGGAGACGGCAGTGAAGACAAGGTGAGGGTGATTATCTCACAGAATGCTTTGTCAATGACTGCTATAGTATTTTCTCTCTTGGAGTCAAAACCAGCTGCTTAGAAAAACGAAGGAAAGTCCATGCAAGGCTGACTCCAGATCCTTCAGTAGGATAGGCTTCTTTTCTAGCAATGTGAGGACACACAGCAGAAATACGTCTACAGTGGGTGAGAAGCGAGCTGATATTGACATCTGCTGCGTGCCAGCCTGTGCTGGGTGGGACACACCTGGTACCACACACGCTCCTCAAAACTACAATGCAAGGCGGTATCTGCAGGCAGATCTCATAGGTAAGTAAGGTTTAGAGGAGCTTAAAAAGACTGCCTGATGTGTCTGTGGCCATAAATCGGCTATTGGAGGGGTCAGCATCTGAGCCCAGTTCTGCTGGCCTCTCCCAGCTGAGTTCTGATTTCCTGTCTCACGTTGCCTCCAAATTACATGGCTCGAGGGCTGGCCTGGCAAATCCAGGACCTGTGTACATTGCTGATTCAGGATAAGGTGACCAGGAAGGCTGGTGGAGCACAAGAACCGTGGATGGAAAAGGGGTGAAGGGGCGACCAAGGAAAAGAGCTCTTACAAAGGTTGCTCTTGGGGTTTGAGGCATAGTTTAGGGGTGGAGTATATGCTTTGCCTCTGTGATACCCCGCATTAATCCTCAGCACTGAAAAAAAAAAAGGAAAGGAAATAAAAAGAAGAAAAGTGTTTCTTTTGTATCACCAGTGTCTCATTTGAGGGTGCACGTGTGCACACGTCTGTGTATGTGACTCCATGGCCAGGCACACATGTGTTTTTCTCTGTACATGTGTGTGCCTGTGTGTATTTGTGTGTTTCTGTGTCCAAGCGCATGAATGTGTATGTCTGTGCATGTGTATTCGGCTCTGTGTGTGTACGCATGCACACGCAGCTGTGTATGTTAAAAGGAGGGGTGCCAGGGAGCTCACAGAGACTGGCCTCCTGCCTCCCTCTGCACCGTGCCCAGCCTGGCCAGCAGAGTGAGAACCTGCCCCATGCGAACTCAGCATGTGGGCAGCAATGGGAGACCTCACCTATTAACTCCCCTCCAACAAGGCCCCCCACGTGACACTGGTGGCATCATCTTATTAGCCTATGACCCACGGAGCAAGACTACCCAAGGGACAGTGGAGAAAAAGAGGGAAGGAGAAGGCCACTGCACTAATCTGGACAACCTTTCCCGGACAGGGCTTCCTGGTCCAGTTGTGCACTTTGGCCTTTTGGGGAAAAGACATCTGGAAGAAGCTTTCCGCCCCATGTCAGTTCTCATAGACACCTGAGCACTGGAGAACAAGCACCTCAGACAAACAATCTCTGGAAGAAGAGAAACAACAGCAGTCCTGGCAACCCGGTCAAGAAAGGATAAAGAGGGACTTGGGAGAAAGGATGGTTCCCAGCCTTGCTTCCTCCCAGCCAGGCCACTCAGGCCTTTTCCACTAACCAGGACTGCCCTCCAGTTGGTCTCTCCCCCCATCAACTTATACCACCTACGGAAAGAGAAACAGCATCACTCAGAGAGGGACAGCTCTTGCCCAAGGTCGCACAGCCTGTCAGAAGCAGACAGACTCAACCCACAGCTCGTCCTTCTCTGCCCTGCTCTGTCCCCTGCTTGGCCACCCATTACTCCAAGTCCTCTGAGCTCTGTTAAACGACAACCAGAACCCAACATTTTTCTCCCCAAGCAGGATAAACTGAGACAATCTTCAGGGCCTGGACACAAGATGAATGCTTACTCTTTCCCTCGGTTGAAAGGGAAAAATATTCTCTTGCTTATTTAACATAAAAACAACTCTACGGCTAGGGAAAGCCTCATTTTCTGCATTCTTTAAACCTTGTTTGGACCCGGTGTCCCCAAATCAGTCAAGTTAGCAGCAAAGACTGGCCCGAAAGGCCCTTCTTTAAGCTTCTTTGAAGGTAGTAAAAGATGCAGAAACTGAACAGTTGCATGTGGTGTGTATGACCCAACCCTGGGAAGAGCAAAGCGAAATTATCACCTGAGGTTCCTGGGGTTTTATGATGGCTCAGAAGCTCTTTTGCCTCCCCACCTCTGGCCCCTACATTTCTGGCTGGATAATTTATGCACAAGTTGTATCAGTTTCAAGGGTGAGAAAAGCAAGGCTCAAGGGGACATCAAGATCAGTGGAGTCCCCCCAACAGACATCACCTAACTCAAAGGCCCAGCTCACAGCCCCTTGCACGGCCCCCAGCTTTTCCTTTGCTCTGTGTAGCCTTGATTAGAAAACCAACCATTACTGCTCTGCCTCCCAAATCCGGCTTCCTGCGGGGAGAAAAACAGTCGTCATGGTGCGAGCTCATGTTTGGACAGTCTGAAGCTGCTAGCTCCTCCGGAAGACAGGGCCTCCCCCTCCCAGGACTCAGCAACTGCGAAAACAAGAGGAGAAGGCGTCCAACAAAAGTTTGTTTTCATGGAGATTTTATTTCCTTCGCAGAGGCTCTCCCATCACAGGTTTCTCTTTGTTGGAGCTTGCATTCAGAAGTCACCAGATATAGAGCCCCTGACACTGGGGCCCTGGGGGATCTCCGCCCTTTATTTGTCTCTCCAGGCCCACAGCTGCCTGCTACCCCACTCAAAAGGCCCTCTGACCCTCTCTGGAGAGAGTGGATCGTAGGAGCAGACAGAAGCTTTGGTGGAGCCGAACCTTCGACCTCAAGGTCTGCAGGAGAGAGAACGTGGTAGGGAGAGGGCAGGGACTAAGGGAGGGAAGGTTCCAGGTCTGAGTGCAGGCAGGAGTGGCGAGGGCTACCCAGAGCCATCCATCCACTGGGCGGGGCTGTGGTCCATGGCAGTGGGGACACTCACTGGGGGCGCAGGCAGCAGGAGGTCATTCTCCAAGGCTGTTTCTAGAGCAGGGCTCAACTTACAGAGGTGGGGCAGCCCATGCAGAACTTAAAGAAGATAAAGCTTGTGTCTGATGGGCAAATTTGTTGCCCTTTTTAGGACCAGCTGCTCTCCCCAATTCAGAGTTCAGAGATTTTATTTTGGCTTGGCAAACAACACTAATGCACACTTTGTCAGTAGCCCTACCTGGTAGGTGCATTGAAGGAGGGAGAGCAAAAGAGAATCAGAAGACAGATTGCTCTGTGGACTACACCATTAGCAGTAAAATGACAAGCTCAAGAGGCTGGTGGCCTTCAGAGGGGTAGCATTTGGAGGCTACTCTGAGGAGACTCCAGCTCTTCCTGGAAGTGCCCTCCAGGAAGTAGATTCTGATGTAGCATGGCACCACAGGAACACTGGTGCTGGGCAGAGTTGGGTTTTGTTCTCCATCCTCCAGCTTGCTAGCTTGGTGGCCCTGGCCAAATGACTTGACCTCTTTGGGTCTCATTCCAGTCATCTGCTCAAGTGGGAATAACAGTAGCCCCAGGTTGGTACAGTGACATAATATGACAGCTGCAAAATGCCAAGAGTGTGTCTGGTACAGAGTGGGCATCCCCTCCATCTCCCCAACTCTTGTCCTGCTGCAAGGACTGAGATCAAGTTGGCACCATCAGTCCTGTCCCTACATTGCCACACAAACGGTTTCTGACTTTTTCCTTGGGGTGTGTCATGTCACTGTTCCCCAGAGTTGCATGTAACCAGAGAGTGGGAAGGTAAACGCTTATATTTCAGAGCTTAACTTTATTGTTAATATGCTCTGTGGACAGAGCCCAATAAGTAGAGTTTACAAGGTACTTTTCATTTGCTCTTCAAATAACTCCTACTTAACAGATGAGATGTTGAGTGAATTTTTGTTACCCAACAGGTAAGCAAAAATGTGCAGCTGAAGCCATGTAAAGCCTGGTGGTGGATATCTGTGCAGACTCGAGCTCCAGGTGCCCTGAAAGGGCAGGAAGGGGGGTGACAGTACAAAGATGCTTGGGGCTCACACACCACAGGACACCTCAAGGGATGACAGCTTTTCAGAAATAGAGCAAGTAAAACTTTAGAGCCTGGATCTGAAAACCTAGAAGCTGAAGGCAGCTCGGGAGGGCGTATGTGGGGCAAAAAGGCAGAGACAAGAAGACAACTTCATGTGTCTTGGTGCTAGACTGAGAGTCCAGAGAAAACTGTCCTATTTCATCTTTGACCCCCACACAGATGAGAGAGAGGGGACCCTGCCTCAGATGGGGGTACAGGAGAAAAGTATTAATATTTATTTTCCAGACTAAGCTGCACCAAGTCAAATGTAATCTGTGGAATCTACTTTCTAGTTTCCCTTGCACCAAGCTCTAGGTCTAGAGCCTTAATTATCTGTATATCATCAAGAGCTGCCCCATACAGAAATACAGCAGGATAAGGAGGAACAGAGGTGCCCCCGGGCCTGATCCAACTATAGAAGCAGCCAAAAGCACTTTCTGCAGGGGAGCTGGCTGTGTCAGTTGTGCCTCCCCGACACACACTGTCCATTAGCGCTGGGACATGTAAAGGCAGACAGTGATGTTTCTCTTCCTCCCCCTCTTTCCCTGCCCAATCTGTAGTAGTCCCTGAGGAAGCTGAACCCACTGACACTCCTCTGAGGTGCTATCTGCCATGGCCACGCCAGGTGCGGTAAGACCAGGATAAGGAAGGGAGCAAAAAGACCAGAAAGCTGACTCTTGGAGGATGGCCCTGCTTGGATTCCAGGATCTCAAATCCACGGCTGTCAGATCCAGGATGAAGGCACTAGCCTTGCGGGTTCAGCACACATGAGTCTGGTTCCAGGCCTCCGGTCTGATTTCCTGCTTAACAGCTACAAATGAGGTCTTTCAAAGGGGGCATGAAGACTCTCTCTTGGGTCTAGAAGAGTCATGAGTCTGTGTTGTGAAGCAATTTCAGACGGTCTCCTCTGGCTTTCAAATGTACTTAATCAACATGAATAGGATTGCAAGGGTTAGAGCTCCTACAGGTAGAACTGATGGAGAATAATGCTCATAAATCATTTAGCTTGCAATCCAAACATGGGTAGATTATTTTTTTTTTCCTTAAAGGAAAAGACAATGCTAAAGAAACAAAGCCACACAGGAAACTGAATATACCATGACTTGTCCCCACATGTAGAGTGCCTCCAAGCAGGGCAGAGCAGCTTAGTTATGTCATTTTCAGCTGCAATCTGACCCTCAGTACAGATTATCTGGACTTCCTCCCCCTTCACCAAAGCTCAGACCAGCAGAGGGGTCAGTGCTGAGGAAGGACAGCTGATAAACAGCTGCCTTCCCATCTACTGCTTCAGCCCAAGTCAGGGACTGGCTGTCTGTCCTCAGCAGCTGACTCTCCCAGGGACAGCTGAGCCCATGTTGGGAGCAGCAGGATGAGCGAGACACCCAGAAAACCCAATCTGCCTTCTTCCAGACATCAGCTCATCACCAGCATCTCGGACAGGGCTTCCCTCTCTACCTCCCGACAGGGTAACATGGACAGCCAGACACCTCGACCCTCTTAATCTGTCCTGTTTGCCCTCCGAGGCAATTATTACTACCTGACATTCTGTTACACAGATTTTCACTATGTGTCTTTGTTACCAGGATGTAAGCCTCATGAAGGGTTGAATACTTAGGGGTTTTATTGACAGTTGTAGCTCCAGCATCTGACACATAGTAAGTGCTCAGCAAGTACTTATGGAATGCATGAATAAACACACAAATAAAAGGTTTCCTTTCATTCAGTAAACATTACAAATAGAGAAACCTTGTCTACTCCAAAGTAGATAATGCAGTGGAGACCTAGATTATTTGTGGTCTCTGTTACCTTAACCCACAATAAACCATCCCTGCTCATCAGCTTCTCCATCTGCAGAATGGGTATCAGAGCAGCACAAGGCAGAAGGAGAGGGAGGAAATGGGGAGAATAATGAGTGTATCCCACCTGTGCCTTGCACGGGGTTAGGCTCCTGACTGAGAGTGGTCTCCTTTATTTCTCACTGCTACTGCATGAGGTTGGTGTTAATGCTCCCATCTTACAGGTAAAGAAAGTGATGCTCAGAAATATGAATTAATTCACCCAAAATCTGCACATCTTTGAAGTGGTAGTGGGTTTGGTTACTTCTATGCAACCTAATGTACCACAGTGCAGCTTATCCTTCTACCGGAATATAAGTTGTATCCTCCCAGGAGAAAACTCACTGGAATATGGAGACCCTAAACTCTGCTTTCCTAGAAGTCAGAAGTAGGGACTATTAGCAGTGACCAACTCATTCTGGTTTGTCTGTGACTTCCTGGGTTTTAGCACTAACTTCTAATGTCCCAGGCAACCCCTCTATCCCAGGCAAGCAGGAACAGCTGATTGCCCTAGATGGGCTACAGCCACAGTTGGAGTCCCGAAAACTCTGGAGCCAAAGAGCAGGGGGCTGTCTGGTAGAGCACTCTTCCTGCACATCTTCCCATGGCGGGTGACTGGAGGACTCCTTGTGTTTGCAACACACGGCAGTGTGATGGCCACAAAGACACAAGTCTGAGTCGACACCCTTCCCGAGGAGGAAGCAGGGTCCTGCGAGCCATCATCATTACCTCCCTGTGCTCTGAATGCAAACTCTGGCCTCAGAACAAGAACAACGCGGCCTTCTTCCCTCAAGGACACAGTGACCTCCCCAAAGCAAAGAGGGCAGATTCCTGGAATTCCAGTCAGGAGGCTTTGGTTTTAGCCAAACTCCCTCCCTCTGATACAATGATTCAGGCAATGAGTGTCTGAGAAGTTCAATGGGGCTCCTGGGATGTGTCCTCAAAGGAGTCCTAGATCAAAGGCTTTGGAAGGAATGATTGCCCTGTGGGACTTTTCTATACAAGAGTCACCCCTCTATTCTCTGGCCAGGGTCTTGTAGAACCTTTATCTTGTATCTCCATCTTTCTGCCTCCACTGGGAGTAATCCATCGGGGTCCACTCCTCCCAGGCCCCTCCTCCCACACTGCTTCATCTAGAGTGAGGTCCCTAACTACTGTGGACCCCCAGCTGGCATGGAGTAGTTACTGACCTGGGGCCAAGGTCAAAATAAGAGCAATAATGGTCCAGAAAGAAACTAAGTGGCCAGGAGAGTAATGGTTAAGGATGATACTAGGATGGACCTGAGGTCGCCTAGGGTGCCAATTCCCACACCCTCAAGATCATTATTTCCAGGGCCCTGGCATTTTGGCTTGCCTGTTCATTCATTTATCCACAACAAAGATGATTCTGACTGGTGTCTTTTGTCTGGAGGTGCAGGGTCCCACAGCCCACTCTCCTGTCCCCACCAGCCTCCAGCTCACCATCATTTAGCACTCTTTGTTGGCATGTTAATTTTTTTCTTTCTTTTTCTTCCTTTTCTTGTTTTTTCTTTACCTTTTCAGCTGAGGACCCTGTCCATTGGTTCTGTATCTTCTGAGTTTTGCTAATGTCCTTCATCTCATTTTCCATGTGCTGTCACTTTAAAGCCCCTCTCCTTCCTTACACCTCAAAAGCTAAACTCCCCCATCTGTCCCAGGGCTGAACCCATTTGTGGCCTGACCCTCCATCCTATGGTACCCTGTAATTGTGACTGTGTGTGCGTGTGTGTGTGTGTGTGTGCACATATGCATCTTCAGTCTTAGGATACTCACACTGACCTACAACATACAAAGTCTCCCCAGACCCACAGGCAGAACAGAGATGCAGAAACAGCCCCGGCCCAGAAGGCCACATCCCAGCTGTGACACTGTGTACTCCATGTACTTCAGAGCCTTGGTGTCTTCGTCTGCAAAGTGTAATAGCTCCTGCCACAAACTCTCTTAAATATTAATAGACTCGATGTACTTGATAAATTGTAAGTGTACAGAATTTTAGAATTTAACTTACTTAGTTTGGCCTCTGGGTTATAGCCTCTCATTTTCCTTCACTGATACCACCAGACATTTGAAAAACAGAATTATGTTCACCACCACCACTTCCTCCCTTCTCCTTCTGTCCTTCTGCGGCTGACCCCAGGACGCGCAGGGACACTGCTCCTGGGTGCCTCACACTCCTACCCACCCGTCAAGCAGCCTTGCTCAGCCACCGCTGCCTCTTTAACCTGTGTGAAGAATGCAATGCAGCATTTCGCTCCTTTCCTCCCTCAGTGGGCGCCTCTTCCAGTCTTTGCTGTCTCTGTAACCCATGCCACTTCTATTTTGACCATCTAAGCTGCATAACACTTGGAGTCTTATTGATTTCTCCCTCATGCAACACCCCTTTTTCCCCTCTTCTGCTGACCCCCAACAAACCCAGATGCAGTGGATTCCACGTGGACAGGTATTAAATCCCAGCAGCCCAGCGCCTACCTGTCTCCCACAGTCCCTTTCCTCTTGCCCACTACCCATGTGCTTGTTAGAGTCTTCGTGACTTTTCACACCTAACCACAGTCGTCTCCCGACTCCTTTCCCTCCACTCGATCTGGCCCACATGTGATGGCAGCAAGGTCTCTCCAAAGCAAACTCTTCTCTTGCTGTGCTTCATGTCAAAAACATGAAGTGGCTCCTCATGGCCTATAGAATAAAGTGCAGATCCCTAAGTCTGACACAGAGTCCCTCCATGGCATGACTACAATCTCTAATATCCAGCCTCAATTTCAGTCTAGTGCTCCCCACAGTCTAAATAAATAAAAGTATTTCCTGTTCCCGGATGATGACCCATACCTACCTGCCTTGGGGATTTCGCATGTGCCAACTCTGTTGAAATCCTTGTCTTCCACTGACGCCTGTCAGAACTTACTCTTCCTTTGGGTCTAACTCGAGTTACTATGAAGTAGTCCCATGATATATTCCCTGGTCACCCCATGGAGAGGTAACGTTTCTGTGTCCAAACTCATAGCATGTGATACTTTGTACTTTTATACTTCAGCTATTCATATTCTTGTTCTCTCTCTCCTATTGGACATGCTCACTACTGAATTGCATTTTGCACACTTTAAAATCCATATTTGAGCCAGGTAAGGTGGTGTACACCTGTAATCCTAGCATTCAAGAGCTGAAGCAGGAGGATTGCTGGAAGTTTGAGGTCAGCCTGGGCTACACAGTGAGTTCAAGGCCAGTCTGGACCACATAGCACACCCTATCTCAAAAAAAAAAAAAATCAGTCAATCAACCAATCAATAAATTCCATAGCTGTTATGTGATAAATAAATATTTATTTATTTTTAATTTTTTGTGGTGCTGGGGATCAAACACGGGCCCTAGTACACGAGAGACAAGTGCTGTACCACAGAGCCACATTCCCAGCCCAACGAATTTTGTTTGTTTGTTTGTTTAGTTTGGTTTTTTTTTTTTTTTTTTGGTGCTGGGGATCAAACTCATGACCTCGAGTTTGCCAAGGAGGCACTTACGCCGCTGAGCTAAAGCCCTGGCCCCCTGTGAATATTTTTAATCAATAAAAAAATTAAATGACTAAATAAAGTCTCTCCAATAGTTCCCCACCCGTGTGCCACAGGTAAGCTGTGCTCACTGACTATCAGCGGCTCGCTGATCTCCTCCTGCCCAGCAGGGATTTGGCAAAGCCAGGCCGACAGCAGCCGTGTCCCACCCAGATTTGCTCCATCTCCTCCTCACCGCCCATTTCCCGCTCTCTCCTCTCCAATCTCCTCAATCTAGGCCTGCCTCTCAAACCTCTCTCCCGAGAGTGCCAACAACTTTCCCATTGACAAAATCAAAGAATACCCTTTAGCCCTCCTCTTGCTAGACATTTTGTTCTTGTTACATCTGACCCTGTGATCTCCACTCAACCAGAAAGCACTCTGCTCCTTTGGCTGCGGGATGGCACGCTTTCCAGATCCTCTTCCTAATTAACTCTCTTGCCTTCCCTGTGACTCTCTGTGTTCCGTCTCCATCCTTTAAACTCATTCCTACCTCTGCCCGCTCTGCACTGTCCTGCGGTGAGTTCCTTCACCTGTATGGTTTCCACCCTCCCGTGTGCTAGCAGCTCCCCCGTGTCCATCTCCAGCCATGGGATCCAATGTGCATATTCAGCTTCCTGATGGACATCCCCAGCTTTGCGTCCCCCAGATGCTGGAACTAAATGTGGGAGGGAGAGAGGACCCACTCCCAGGAAGATCTCTCTTTCATCTTGTATTTCCTATCAGAGTTTTTGAAGCATCCCCCACACAGTTACAAAGTAAAGACTGAAATCTCCTGGGAGCCCTTCCTTGGCCCTACCCTCCCACATAAAGACCAGTCCCCACTCCCCACCATCACCACCATCTGCAGATTTGCCCTTCTGACCAATTCTTCTGATCCAGCTACAGCCTCTACTCACCAAGCACCACTCCCTCAACCCGGGACTGCCACCTGCAAGCTTCCTGTGACTGCTCTTACCGGCATGAATCCACCTCAGTACTCTCAATGTGATCTCTCTAAAACACAGTCTGTCCCAGTCCTTCACCAGCCTCAAATCCCTTAATACTAACATTAACAATGGCTAGAATTTACTGAGCTCTCTCCTTGCTCCACGGCTGTTCACAGGTCTTCATGCTGATAGCAAGCTCACTCAGTCCTCATAACACCTCAGCGAGGTAAATATTAAGATTTAACCTTTTTTTGCAAGAGAGGAAGTTATTTGTCCGAGTTTACATGAGTAGCAAGCTGCAGAGCAGGGCACCTGGCTCAAGAGCCTGCTTCTGGGCTGCTATTTTGTACTGGTTCTTCCAGGGCTCTGTATCAACTGTGCTCTGAGCTCCTTAGCACGACATTCAAAGGTCTCTAACCTGGCCCTGCCTCCTTCTTCACTCATCTCCTGTTACTTTCTGGATTGTGCCCTTGCTGTAGAACCCTGGTATATTTACCTTTCACTTACTCTACCTGGTACGTGCAAACACGCGTTTGTGCAGGATAGTGTCCTTGTGTAACACTCTTACCCTTACATTTTTGGCCTAATTACTTTCTAATCAAGTCAACTTGGAGGTCACAAAATGTGGTTCCTCCTAACCTCATCAGTGGTCATCAGTGGTCATCAGTGGTCATCCGTATTTGCAGTTTCCTTCACAGTTGTCCTTCTGGACTGCAGACTCCTCAAGGGTGGGGATTCTGCACTGTGGAAAGTGACACTGTGCCTGGAACTCGACAGGTGCTCCATTGATATGCAAGGAGCTACTGAGGTCCTCTCCCCCTGGGGAGCCCCACCCCCCACCCCCAAGGCCCACATCCATGCTACAGCATCCCACTGTACAGCCACCTCTTCTTGGAATTCCCTCAACACGAGGTATCTGTGCCATCATTTAGTAACTAATTAATCTTGCTCCATTATGTGATATCTCCTGCACTGCGCTCTTCATATTTAATGGTAAAAGTTATTATTTAACTTTTATATATTACTTTTCTTTCCACGGCTGCCACCCCATTAAAGAATAAACTCCTTGAAGATGGTTAGGTGCCAACTGTATTTTTATCTTAAGTGCCGTGCACATCTTAAGTGCCTCATAAATGTACAGTGATTCAATGTCATGCAGCATGAGAAGCCGAGGCTTGGCTGTAGTGAGGTGTTTGAGGCAGGATGTTGGGGGGAAGATGAGGTAAGAGCTCCAGATTTGACACAGGAACGTAGAGAAGGAAAGTATTTGGGGTACAAAGAGGCATAACTAAGTCTCTGCTCATCCCATCCATCGGCTGTTTCAGTAAGAAAATCATTTGATGGCTCTGAAATGACTTTTTTTACTTGGATGTAATAAAATATAATTATAACTCTGAATTCAGAATCAGAGTCATAGAGTATACCTAAAAGCCAAAAATATCACTTGCTGTGCTCCACGAAGAAGCCACCTGCCCAGGCCTCAGTGCACAAAGCCATAAGGAGAGCAGAAAGCCCACCTGAGCCTGTGTTCAGACTGGGCCTCTCAATGTTCCCTCCCAGTCCATATCCAACAACACACTTTAATTTTCTAAAAAAGCCAAGAATCCAGACTTCAAATATAGTCAGGTGTATGGAGCATCTTCTACCTTGCTCCTTGTTAGAAGAAAAACATGGTGAACACATAGCTAACATTACAACCAACAGACTCAGTGCCTGGCACTCTGCCGAATTTCAGGAATAGCAGTGCACACAGGACAAGCTGCTGCCTTCCAAGGGTTAACAACCACTGTGTGCAAGACACTCCAGAGGACTCAGGAAAGATTAGACGTGGCCCTGAGCCCCAGAAACATAAGGTTATAGCTCAGTGAGAGATTGACTATCTACTACATACAAGGTCTTAGACTCAATCTACACACTGAAAAAGTGTCTACTGTTCTCATTGTTACCATTATTATACCAGACAGCCTGTGCTAGGCACCAAGCATGGATGCACCCCAGAGGCTCATGGCCAGGTGAGAGAAAGAGGCGATTCAGTCAGGCCTGCAGGACTGGAGCCCAGAGTAGGCCAAGTAGAAAAAATGACTCAGGAGTGGGGTGAAAAAGCCTGTGGAAATCTGCTAGAAAACAAAACTTACAGCCAAGAGTGAGTCAATTTAGAATCAAAATGGAAGAGAGCTGACAGGAAAGGTCCAAGACAGACAGGTGTTTACCTTTAAGACAAGCACGATTAAGAAAGGGAGGCTGGGATTAGGGGAACCTCCACTAGTACACCCAGAAAAGTCCCAGGCAAACTGAGGTGAGTGGGTCAACCTATGACAGGAATGAAGGGACCTTTGGGAGCAGTCCAGCACCCTCTCATGGAGGAGTGAACACATCACCCACACATCCGTTAGTTAGTCATCTGTGATTCCCACAGTGTGACCCACGGGCCAGTAGCATCCACCTCCAGAAGCCTATTAAACATGCAGAATCTCTCCCCACACAGACCTCCTGGGTTAGAATCTGCATTTAACAAGACCCCCAGCTTAGCTGTTTGTATATATTAAGGTTGGGAAACATGGCTTTCATGGCCTTTTCTGCCCTGGAGATTCAACTGTAGGGTGGAAACCCAGGCCATGCCTACCCCCGACCACCATGCCAAGAGCTCTACTTTCTCTCCTCAGAAAAGAATGGGCTTCTTTCCACCCAATCTCCCCAGGGTCTGTAGCATTCAAGTGATTCTGCAAAGGAAATTTATTCTTCAGCATCGACCACTCTCCGTGCCATCCTCTTCTCCATGATCTCTAACAAAAAGAAATCCCAAGATCCCCAAGGAAAAAGTAACATGGATTTTTTTCCTCAGAACCTACGATCCACCTCCTGGGCAGAGGAGCACAAGAGGGCTGCAATTCTCCCTCCCCGGATGTAAAGATGAAGCACTGGTTTTAAGAAATGAAGTTTGGGAAGAAAAGGAGCAGTGCCAGATCACCTGGAGATGACATGGACATTCTGAAGTTTCTGTCATTGTTTCAGGGCACTGGGTACAAGGGCAGTCACAGTACGATAAACTGAGCCCAATGCCCGTACTACTGCGGGCAGTTTACTGGTCCTAGTGAAACCTTCAGCTTGGTTTCATCATATTTCCAAAGCTGCTTACATGAGGGCACTGGGGTTTGTGGTTTGAAACCACCTCTCACAGGTTGAGAGGAGGAGAATGTGCTCGAAGGACAGAGAAAGAGAAAACTGAGGCCTTGTAGTCCAGTCTACACAGAACATTCTAGAAGCTCTGTCAGCCCCCTGGACTCCATTGTCTTCCTGTTTCCCTGAAGAGCCAAGAAAGGCAGGGAGACAAATGTGGGAAGAAGCCAGGACCTCAAGCCACCTGCAGGTGGCCTGACAGGCTGAGAAGTTAAATAAATATTTAGAGGCCAGAGGCAGAAGACCTTTTTGGCCAAGTCTGGGAATTTTCTTCACAGTAAATTCAGAAGGCCCAGACCGATAGTTACCAGTTACCAGAGCATTCCAACTAGGACTCGAAATGAAGAGCACAGAAGGAAAAACTTAGCACATGAAATTCCATTATGAGAGCCATATATTTAGGGACCAAAAATATTTTACCTCAGAATAAAAGAGACTTTTTTTTTAACACCAAAAACACCTGGCGGCTGGGAGTGGAAAGGGGGGAGGAGAACAGGGAGTAAATTTGCCTATCTCTGAAAAGCAAATAAAAAAGTGAAAACATTTTTGTTTCAATAACATTATTAAAGAAAGCTTTATTTTATTTTGAAGAAGCACCCTGGACACAGAAGTGGGGACAGGGACCCCGCACTCCCCCGGCCCCTGCCACACCCCTGCCCGAGCCCTGACAGCACCCATCTCACTGGGGCCCTGCGCTCCCAAAGGTTCCAGTGGAAGGGGTGGAGGGCAGTGGAGGGCCTTGGTGTCCCCTGAGAGTGGCTGAGCACTCTGTTCCCACCACTTGGTGCCCGCTCCAGCCCACAGGGAGACCGCCAGCCCCACTGTGCGCTGAGGTGCAGAATTCTGCCTCCATGATGCACCTGCAGACTGCTCAGGCCTCAAGGGGGGCAGACACCTGTCCCAAGGACAGTGCAGCTCCTTATCCACACAGGGTGCAGAAGGGGGCGGGGGGGGGGAGGGAGACTCAGAAATGGGGTCCAGCAGCTAGCAGCAACCCTTCCACCCCATCAGCATTTAACACCTCCCCAGAACCACAGATACCAAGACTAATACCCCTTCAGGGAGTGGCGGGCAAGAAGGGTCACAGCTGCAGCTTGGCCTGCCCCAGCCCCCAGCATGTCCAGGGCGCGATGAGGGGGCTCACTCGGGATGCCATTCAGGCCCTGTCTTGGGGGGAGGCAGCTAAAGAAAAACATGTATTTATAACATGAACTTCCCTCTGCTCTTTCCCTCCACGAACTGATTAATTAAATGAATACAAAGGCCGTCTTGTTGCGAGCCCCAGCCCCACGGACCCTCTGTGTTTTCTTTAAGCCGGCCTAGCAAACAGGAAACAAAAGGCTTAATTCTGTCTGGTTTCATGAAGGGGGCTATATGTCACAGCCAGAGGCTGGGGCTCTGCCAGACCCTGCAGAGCAGCCACAAGGCAGCTCGCGACCCCCCAACCCCTAGCAGAACCCACCACCCCCAAAACACACTCTTCTCCAACCCTAGGCGTGAGCTGGTGTGGCTTGGTTAGAGGGGGAAATGCCTACGCAGCAGGAGACACTGAGCGGGAGCTGGGGTGTCCAGCCACCGCCAGGCTCTGCAAGGCCAGTAAGGAAGCGAGCTGCAGGAATGCGGTCCTTGCGGTCATTAATAACAGGAGAGAGGGAAGGGACCACGTCGGGGCTTTGCGAATGGCGTGAGATGAAAAATGACCATTTTCCAGCTGTCATTCTTCCTCTTCCCTGTGAATCTGTCAGATGGCTTTAGCTTGGCAGCCACACAGGTGGCACATTCTCACTTTCACAGGTGGAAACTGCAACTCCGAGGGACACAGACAGCACTTGCGTGGCACCAAGGCGCCTTCCTAAGCTGCCTTTCTAGCTCGGCCCCGGGGTTTGCCTCTCCTCTACAGCCATTCCTTATGCACATTTTCCAGTCTTCTGGCTATTCCTAGGACTGCTTTGGTGGGGGTGGGAGGGGGATCCTGCCTTTTTCTTTAGCCTCAGTCATAGGTGTAGCCCCAGAGGACACAGAGGTTCCCAAGAGCTCATTGGGTCAAAAACTCTGTGTACAGTAATGAAGATGATTCAGCCAGATGCCCTGAGCTACCTCAGCCAGAAAGTCCCACCCTAGACTTCATGGTTCCTGATCCTCCCCTGGGCTAAGAGTCTGACAGGAAACTTCACCTGCCCTATTGGGAAGTCAGAAAAGTCTTTCCTTCAAGGATCCCAGTCCAGATCCCCATACCAAATACCCAGAGACAGAGATGGGCCACGCAGAACATGGCTCTCTAGCTTCCAAACAAGCCCAGGGTTCTGCCCAAGCAGTGATTGAGCCTGGAAGGCCTGAACCAAGACAAAGACAAAACCCAACCTTCTGAACCTGGAGCCCTCATCTTAGAGATTCCACACCTGGGACACTATCAAGAAATTGTGCTCTTGAGATATTTTTCTTGGAAAATTATGCTATCAGATTCTCAAAGAAGCCATGACCCAAACACTTCAAGAACCCTGATGTACCCAGAATCAGTTTTAGAGGCTGGAGGAAATATCAGGCACCAACCACCAGCTCCTGGTTGGACTCCTCCACTGGGTGTTGCATAGCATCCTGAACCCATCACATTTTCATGACTAGTACATCAATCCACTGGGTCTCCTGGCTGGACCTCCCGTACGTGGTACACTACCAGTTCTTCAGTTTGGCCCAGAAAACTCTTTTGCTTTCCATTCTCTCAACCCCAGCAGTACCAGGCTCTCACCACCTGCTACTGTTCAGATGTTTCCCATAGTTCATGAGTTAGAAATTTACTCCTCAGTGCACTAATGTTGGGAGGTGGGACCCGTAAATGTTGACTGGGTCACGACATGACTAAATTAATGCCATTTTTGCAGGAGTGGGTTTCTGACCAAAGGATGAGCTCTTCCTCCTTTCCACTCTCTCCTGAGCATGCTCTGTCACCCTTCATTTTCCACCAGGGATAAAGCAGCAAAAAAGACAACTTGCAAGGTATAAACCCTTTGATCTTGCACTGTCCGGCCTCTGCCTCTTAGTGGTTGTACATCACTGAGAAAACCATCTGAACATCCTGTTTTACATCCAAATGTAAATTTAGGCAGGGTAAAATTAAAACAGAAACCTCCCTTAAACAGGGAATATTTCCTTGTGGTGATTAAGAATTCAGGCTCACATTTAAAGTCACAGAGTGCTAAGCCCATCTCCCCAAATTCCTAGCTGTGGGGTGCTGGACAAGTTCCTTTGCCTCTCCATGTCTCAGTTCAATCACCTACAGGAGCACGGTGAGGGTGGAATTAACAAAAGGAGCTTAGAACAGTACCCAGTGCGTAGTAAATGCTGAATACACTCTAAGGGTTGACTGGTAGGTTTTGTAGTGAGAATTTCATTACCCAGAGCATACAGTGCACTTTAGCAGTTGGCTGGCATGTTGTAGTTGCTCAATAAAAGTCAGCATCTTTCCCTTCTCTAAAAACGTGTTTGAGTGAATCTGTTTTAAACTCCCAGAGTTCTGCACTTACGGTAAAATATCCAGGTAGGAACATCCTAGCAGCAAGCAGCTAAAGAGGAAAGAAAGACCTTGAGAACACCAAAACAAGAGTAGGATCCCTCTACACTGAGGGAACTCCCCTACAAGAAAAAAAAAAATACCCCACAAGGAACTGACTATCCCCTCTATCAGCCAGTGTCAACCCAAGGGTCAACAGGGGCAAGCTGCCTGAGGAGCGGTGAGGACCCTCCTGTGGAGACAAAGCTGGGCCTAGGAGCTACACACTTCCTGCCTGTGAAGCCTCCATGAGCCTCTGCAAGTCTTCCTGGTTCTCAGGAGACCCTGAAAAGATGGGCTCAGCAGAGGCCAGGAGAGGATTACTAGCCCTGAAAACGGGCAAGGATGAGATGGTGGAGAAGGGGGTGCCAACATGCCTTCTCAAAGGATCAGAAATCTCTGAGCCCAGCAGACCCTGGTAGGAAAGCAGGAGCTCGTGTAAAGCTCAGACTCCTGCCCGGCCACCTTGCATTACACAACAGCTCTGCACTCAGTGCTCAGCAGAGACCAGGGAGGCCAGGCTCATGCAACGGCATTTAGATTTGACTTTGGAAAGTCCTGAGACATCACATTGCTTTTGGCTGTTCCTCCTCCTACGGGGCCCTGCCAGCAGATGACAGCTTGGAGTAGCCTGCAACCAGCCTTTGGATAGTACCCTAGCTTGTAGTGGGACCTCACAGTCATTAGCATATTTGAAACTCACAACACTCCAGTGAGATATTTCTATTCCTACTCCTGGCCTGCAAATGGGGAAACTAAGGTATAGAAAGGTTACCCTGGCTTGCCCAAGCTATAGCACATGTGCTTCATTTCAGCCCCAATCCTTCATCCCGGCTCTGAATTGCTTGTACTTTCTGCCCAGTGCTGCCTCTTGTTAAGCCCTTCGTCTTAAGGGTGAGGACACTGGTTGGCTCCAGCCCCTGCCCTCTCTGCACTGGTGTTACCTTCCTGGGCTTGGGGAGCAGAGCTGCAGGGTTATCACAGCCACAGGACAAAGCAGCCAAGCCTCTCAGAATAAGGAGGAACTGGCAGTATATTATGCACGCATTTGTAAGTTATAAGCATTTCAGAGAGAAGGAGGCACATAAATTAAAGTGGCCAACTTGTATGCACACATGCACACTTGCATGGACAGAAGGCTGGCTTTAAATGGAAAAAATTAGCAGCTTGAAACAGTAAAAAACCTCAACTTTGCCTCAGAAAGATGCAGGGCAACTTCACAGAGTTTTATGTGGCCCATAAATTAAGGCTGAGAAAGGGCCTCTGCAGCATTCCTGGTAGAGACAAGGCTGATGGGGGCTTTCCGCCTGCAGATAGCCGTGTGGCAGCATTACAAATGTCCCAAGCAGTTTATATACAACAGCACAGCATGAGTTTGCTGGGGGATATTGGAGCTGGTAATTGCTATTCTAAAACTGGCCTTGTAAGCTTGAAGAAATGTTTTAAGGGGGGGAAAGAGCCAATTTAAGAGCTTTATAAAGCCATAAATGCCTTCTGAGCAAACCAAATGTAATCTATCTAAAGAGACAGGCGTCCCTCACTTCCCGTCACAGACCCCGCAATGCCACACCACTGAGAGGAGTCACCCTGAGGGTCCCGCCTCAGCAAGTGGCTCACCTGTGTGGAGGCCAGAATGACCCCAGGACTGTCCTCACCCACACGGCCCAGGGCCCACCACCGCTCACTGCAACTTCCCTACTGGCCCCTGCTGTTTTCTTCCTCCAAAGGAGCAAGACCGAACCCCCTCCACCTGGCCAGCCCCCGCCTCTGTGTTTTCCATGTGTCCTTGTCTCTCTGCAGCCCCTGGAACCAGGGAGAGGCCGCAGACTTGGCAGACAAGGCAGAGAGTCTTTCGCTTGGCCTCCACCACCCATCCAGATAATGGGTTAACACCCCCTTCCAGGGCTCTTGTAAAAATCAAGTAAGAAAACTACCCAAAACACCTGCCACACAGCACTCAATAAAGCAGGGCTATTATTATTTTATTGTCATCATTACTTGGGAAGAACAAGTCGCCCCAGGCGGAGGGCACTTGAGCGGGTCTCCACCCTCCCCAGGACCAGCTTCTGCCAGGATCCCCAGCGTCAGACTAAAGGACATCAGTGACGCACCCCTATTTCTTCCTCCAGCAGCACACGAGATGGACACCGGCCAGGCGCTCCTGGGAAGTGATTCCAGCTCTGCTTCCTGACTGAATTTGTGCTTATCTCACTCGAGGTGACTTCAGCAGCATTCCTCAGCGACTGTGCCCTCCTGGGAGAGCGGGCACAGCCTTGCCTGCCTTGGACTCCAAGGCTGGGACCCCAGAGTCCTCCGCCAACTCCCACAATGACTCAGAACCTCTTTGTGTCAGATGGCTGTGCGAATTTCCCCAGGTTCCTGGTTAGAAAAGCCAAGGCTCAGAGAAACCCGCTGGGAAGGCTGCAGCCGGATTCCCACGCGGCCCGTCTGCCCTCTCCTGCCTCCAGCCTCCTGCGCCCAGCGCCTCCTCTGCCACAGAATCCCGCTCTCCTCCGAACATCGATATTTCATAATGGAAAACAAAAGCCATCTAACGCACAATTACCCACTTTCCATCGTGTGTTAACAGCTCTACTGACAGCACGAAGCACCGCACAGGAGCAGTAGAAAGGGATTTGAGAGCAAGCTTCTGGTGAAATGTGTTTTCGGTTATGTGTATTTTCATAGTTTTTGCAACCTTATTAAAGTTGAAAGCTGTATATAACAGCGTTACTGGTGGCGTTTTTCAGTACCACTGAAGTCGAGTTTCGTTATAGCCCAAAGCAAACGTGACCCAACCACTTCTGAGGAGGTGTTGCCCACGCCCTCTCCTAGGCCCTAGCTGGCTACCCCACTCTCCATGCCAGCCCAGTCCACCCCACCCCACAACTTCTGAACAGTGGAGTCCAGAGAACGGAATTTCACCCATGGTGCTGGCAGGGAGCTGCCCTGGGACCACTATGTCACTCAAACTCACCCCGCCTCAGCTGTCTTAGATATATCTCCCCTAAAAGTTCACCAAGCATGTTTTCACCTCTGCAGCTTCATCTTCTTTGCTTGCACTTTCTAAATTCCTGCTCATCTTTGAACATAGATGCAACTCACTCACAGTACAAAACCAACACACAGGTGATGGCTCTGTGACTGAAAAGTACCAGGGCTGAGGGGGACAAGATCTGCCTGGAGGCCTGGCAATGTCATTTGAATTTGCTAGATCTCAAAGCAGATCTCTTGGTTTCTTTTTTTCTTCTTTTTTTCCTCTTCTGCAAAATAAGAGTTCGAGTTCGGTGATTAGAAGGGCTTTTTCAGTCGGAGATTTTTAAATGAAGATCTCGTATGTATTTGATACCTACTCAGCACTTGGTACCCTAAGGAGCAGATAGATGTAGAAGACACAGCAGTTTCTATCCTCCAGGACCCTGTGATTTTTGCTGGGGAGACAGGCATGTGAGAACAGAAGGGAAATTGCAGTAAATCCTTTCAGCCTTGGTTCAAGACAGCAATATATGAAAAGTCATGAGGCAGTACATGATTAGATGCCAAATGAATTGTGCAGGCAATAATTGCTCTAGGCCGAGGAGTTCAGAGGAGAGAGTGCTGTGGGGTGGACTGGTCGCAGAACACGTTGTCTACAACATGGGAACTGATGCTGGGTTTGAAGGACGTGAGCATGGATTTGAGTCCCTGGGGATGGCCCAGTCAGCAAACCTATTGCACAGATGTTCCCAGGTGACCACGGACAAGGTCAGGAAATAGTGCATTGACCAACTGGAATGGAAATGTGATTTCATGCTGAGAAACCAAAAGAGTGAACACTGTCCATGAGTAAGGGTTTCAAATGCCAGGAAGATGTTTGCAATGTATGAAGTGAGGAACAAGGTGCTATAATTTGAAAGAATTAACCATTGATACGCAGATGGATTAGAAATGAGACACACAAGGAAGGAAATGAGACACACACTAGAGAAAAGGTAATCACAGTAATCCAGCAGGAAGTGACGGTGCCTGAACTGGAGTGGTGGCAGTGGAAGTGGCATTGTCAGGCGTGGATGGATGGCAGCCTGCCTCGTACTCTGATAGGTTACAGGTCAGCTGATGTTAAGTTGTTGCCTGAACCTGGGCACTTTTGAGAGTGAAAGGGGAGCTGTTAGCAGCCACACTGGGGTGAAGGGAGCTCCATGATTTCAAGCCTGAAAGACTGCAAAAACCTGAGGCTGATGAAAGGAAGTGGCACAGAACAGCTGAGGGAAGAAGGGATGAGAAGCATGTGCTTCCACTGAGTGGGCGAGCAAATTCCGATTTGTTGGAAGAGAATCACATCTTACCTAAACCACGGTGTGGATATTTGTTAAACTGAATCAAGCCAACATGGACCTGCCAAGTTTAATCTAAGGAGGACAGATTGTCGGGGGAGGAGGAACCAGGCCACTGCTTCCCCCTTGGTTTTGTTTGTTTACCTGTGTGTGCTCTGAATTCCAATAGAGATACTTCTTGGGGAGTCTGTCCTCCTGGCCATCTGTGGCCCAGGGAAGTCTCATCATGACATGATGTCTCTCATCTGAACCGAAAACATGAACGTGGCACTGAAATGGCCAGCATCAACACAGAAAGTTCAACAAACCTGTCTGAGCACGAGGGAAAAAAAACGGAGTTAAATTCATCTAGATGCTGGTGTCCAGCTAATGCAAAAAATGAGGCAAACTGAAAGAGAAAAATGAACCTGGAAAAAATCAAGAGAGGAAAAACACAGCTTTGCCCCATCTAGAACTGTGGACTTCTGTGTACAGAAGTCTTCCAATCAGACCCCTACAGCAACCTTCGTAGTGCCTATCCATGCTGAGGATTATGAGGACTCAGAAAGCCTGAGAACTTTTTTGCAGGTTGCTGCTCTCTTGAATTAGGGCTCTGTCCCAGGCTCATGGTCACACTTCTCTAACAAAAAGGAGCTAGAGACCTATCTTTTATTAGGTGGGTCTCATCACAAAGTCCAGAATAGATCCTACACAACTCCAGTGACCCAGAAATTTGAGGCAGGAACCAGCCATTGGCTATGAATAACCCAGGTGTCTGTGGCTGCTGTTACGTGATAAAGCTAATCTTTCAGAGTATTGATTACTGCAGAGTTAAGAGTACAGTTTGGGTTAGGGACAAAAGTTACCACATCCAGTGGTCTCTCTTTGCATTGCCAAGCACGCGCTGCCCATCCTCAGGAAGAGGTCCCTCTTGGAACAAGTCTCTGTAGCTGGTAGAGATTGCCAACACCAGGCAGTAAAGGTGAGGTTGCGGTTTGCAGTGGGTGCTCAACCTTTTTGCTACTGCATGCTCCTGAGGGTGACGGCCAGTCACTGTGGACCTCTGCAGTAATAGCTCTCTAATGGGGGCCAGCAGCTCCAGAAGTGATGATCTGTCAGGAAGGGATAAAGAATGGCAGTGTCTTTGAGAAAGCCTTCCCCAGAACTCCATCACTTGGGGAAGCTCTGATGCCCCCAACAAAGAAAAGCTGTCCTCTGTCCTTCCCTTGGAGAATTACTGGACAGAGAAGTCAATGTACAAATCAGGAAACCTAGCACTTACAGGGCAACTCTTAGGGACACTGACCAGTTATGTGAATCACTCCCCACTCCTAGCATGCATTTCCTCACCTCTAAAGTGGGGGGGGGGGGTGATAAAGGGCTATTGTTGAAGAAAATGAGGTAATAAAGTACCTGCAACATAGTAGGAGCTTAACAAATATCTGGGGTTTCCTTCAGCTGACATTTTAACAGTGTCATTAGTGCTGCCATGAAATTGATATTTTCTAATTAGAGGATTTTTTTCTGAACAATATAACAAATATGATTCCATCAGAAGAGACCCTTTGCTGAGTAAGGAAAGCAGATGAGTATTCCTACCTCCACCCAAGCCAGCCCCTAGCAGTGGCCAATCATCAAAAGGGTTGTGGACAATTAACACCATGCTCAGTGGTGACAGAATTGAAGTTTCCCAGGACAAGAAATAAGACACAATGCCCACTTTCACCACTGCTATTTAACACTGGAAGTTCTGACCAGAGCAATTAGGCAGGGAAAAAATAAATAAATAAATAAAAGGCATCCAAATTGGATGGGAAGGATAAAACAAAATCATTTCTGTTCACAGATGACATGGTCCTATATACAGAAAATCTAATTCACAAGGAAGCTATTAAAATTAATGAAGAAATTCAGCAAAGTTGTAGGATTTAAGATTACACAAAAATTGATTGTGTTCCTATATATAAACAAGTAATCTGAAAACAAAATCAAGAAAGTGATTCTGTTTACAATAGCAATGAAAAGAATAAAGTACCTAGGAATCAATCTAACCAAGAAAAAGGCAGACTTATATACTGAA
Source organism: Cavia porcellus (assembly GCF_034190915.1). Taxonomy (NCBI): domain Eukaryota; kingdom Metazoa; phylum Chordata; class Mammalia; order Rodentia; family Caviidae; genus Cavia; species Cavia porcellus. The sequence continues at coordinate 19,249,878 of NW_026947492.1, read as the reverse complement.
AACTACAAAACACTGCTGTAATTAAAGACCTAAATAAAGAGAAAGGCTTCCCATGTTCATGGATAGCGGGGTTTAATATAGTTAAGATGTCAATACCATTCAAAGCAATCTACAGATTCAAAGAGATTCATATCGAAGCTTCAACAGTCCTTTCTTTTCAAAAAGTGAAAGGCCAATCATCAGATTCAAATTAAATTGCAAGCAGCCCTAAATAGCCAAAAAATCATGAAGAAGAACAAAATTGGAAATCTCATGCTTCCTAACTTCAAACTTTACCATAGTTTATATGGTACTCAAAATAATGCGCGTAAGGATGGACACACAGACTCAGGAATACATCCCTGACCAATTTGTTTTTGACAAACGTACCAAATCCATTGAATGCAACAAGAATAGTTTGGTCAATAAATGGCACTGAGACAACTGGGTTTCCATAAAAGAATGAACCTGGGCCCCTATTTCATACTATGTACAAAGTTTAATTCAAAATGAATCAACAACATAAATATAAGAATTAAAAGCATAAAATCACTTCAGTATATGTGCAGCTGAAGCTAGCACAAAAAGCATAAAATTCTTAGGGGATGATATAAAGGAAAATATTTGTGACCTCATATCTGGCAATGATTTTTAGATATCTCACCAAAATTGTAAGCAATAAAATAAAACTATAAATCAGGCTTCATCAAAATTAAAAACTGTGCTACAAAAGTCATTATTAAGAAAATAAGGACAACCTATAGGATAGGAGAAAATATTTACAAATCATGTATTTGATGGGGCCTTAATATCAGACACATATAAAGAACTTGTGCAACCCAATAACAAATAGTTAAACAGGGGCTGGAGGTTTAGCTCAGCGGCATAAGCACCTGACTTGCAAGCAGGCAGTTGTGAGTTTGATCCCCGGTACCGATGAAAAGGAAAAAGAAAAAAAAAATAGTTAAACAACCCAATTTAAAAGTGCCCAGGAGTTGAACAGGCATTCACTAAGAAGAGCACATGGGAAGATGTGTAACATCATTAGCCATTCAAGGAAAGCAAGTCAAAATACAAGGAGACACCACTCTGTCCCTACTAGAGCACTCTAATCAAAAAACAGAAAATAATATTGCTCAGGATGTGGAAATATTAGAACCCCATGCACTGCTGGTAGGAATATAAAATGACATGGTTGCTATAGAAAACAGTTTGGTGGTTCCTTAAAAAGTTTAAACAGAATTACCAAGAAAATGACCCAGCAATTCTTCACCTAGGTAGATACAAAAAAATAAAATAAAAAGAAAGAAAACATGGATTAGAAGAGACACTTGTACACCAGTGTCTACTATGAATGATAACCAAAATGAATGATACCAAAGCAATTGTTTATTAACACATGAATAGATAAATGAAATGCAGTGCATATGGATGTAGAATACTACCTACCAGTGAAAAAAGACTGGACATCTGATACAAGCTATGATACAGATGAATTTTAAAAACATCATGCACAATGGAACACCCAGATGAAACAGAAAAATGCAGTTCCACTGATATAAAGCATCTAGAATAGTCAGATTCATAGAGACAAACAGTAGATTAGAAGTTCCCAGGGGCTGAGGAGAAAGTGGACTGTGAAATTACTGCTTAGGAAATAAGAGTATCTGTTCGGAATGAGGTAAAGGTTACAGCAATAACTCTGGTGATGTTTGTGCCACACTATGAATATAATACGATGCCACTCTACTGTACACTTACAATGGTTAAAACAGCAAGCTGAACATTAGGAAACAGATTTGTAGCCAAAAACGGATAATTGGAAGGATAGGGCATAATGATTTCATTTCTCATGTAAAATTAAAGTGAATCCTGAGAACCTTGCAGAACAAATGAAATCCCATCACTTTCAGGCTCAAACCTAGTAGCTGTAAATGTACACAAGGGACACAGGAGGAACCCAGGAGGAAGAAGTGCTAGGATCAGGTGCCCATGAGCAGGGCCCACGTCCTCCCAAAATGCATTCTTGTGACGGAGGTTGTGCACGCGCCCCGCACAGCACACACGGAGGCCACCACGAATCAGCTGCCTGGGGACCTTGTCCTTACTCTGTCCTCTGAGCTCTGGCCATCATGGCCTAGCACTTCGGACCTTGCTCCATCATCGTGCAGCATGATTCAGGGTTCAGGGGAAGACGTGGCAGAACATTCCACAGGTGCTGGATGGCATGGCCACCACTGCTCTCCAGGAACTGGCAAGTCCTCTTTCCAGCAAGACGCCAGTCTCACAGGTCTCCAGCTCAAAGCCTCCAGACAGGGGTGGAAGCACGGAATAGCAAGCTCCAGGGCCGGGCTGCTGGTTCCACTCTTTCCTACCAGGCTGGGGGGACTTCGCTCATTACCTCCCAAACACCTTGTCTACAGCTCCCCGCTCGCCATCCGCCTCCAAGTCCGGCCCACGAGAGACAGCGTTTCTAATGAGAAAAGTTTAAAAGCAGATGGGGCTCATTCCAACCCAGACTTGATATCTGTGCAGCCCAGGCCTCTGGCACATGTAAACTGTGAGGTCATGGAGGCCCCCATTCCCACCCCATTCTCCTGCAGTGTGTCCCCTGAGTTCTGGCGCCCTCTTGGTCTCCCCTTCCTCAGAGGCAGTGATGGCAAACCTTACAGAGCTTTTGGTCATCACAAATAGCCAGCTGGGGCTCATGTGCCACAGGGTCACTACCGCAGCTCTAAGGGATCTCTCTGATTCACATTGCCCATCCATTAACCGATTCGCACTCCTCTGTAACATCTTTGGGGGGAATAGCTCTTATGTAATGCTATTTAGCTCCTTCAATGGAGCTTCAATGGGATTTAACCTTCCTTGTTTTCCAAGCTTATCTCTTCTCTCAAACTGCATGCTCTTTCATGTAGAGAGCAAATCATGTCCGCCTCTGTCTCCCTCCATGGTGCTCACACACAGTGGGTACTAAATAAATTGAAAATACATTTGAGGCAAATGAAGGGTCTGCAGGCAACAGAGGAAAACCCCACAGGAAGCTGAACACATTCAGCCCAGAGTAACAGCCCATTCATGATCTCCGCTCTGGATGGAATGGTCCCTGCCCACACTGGCGCTTAATGAACGCTCCTTTCATCAAATGAATGAATCTGCAGATACCCCTGGCTCATTAAGGTCAATTGTGGTGTGGTTAATCCGGGAAATAGTTGACATGCAAAGCATCACTTCTTCTTGTGAATTTTAGAATGTCTTTGGAAATGGGTGTTTATCTTTTTCGCTTAGTGTGATCATCAAAGAATTGATGCAGACAAATTAGTGGGTTTTGAGGGGTTTCTCTGCTTTCTAAGGAGCCAGTTTTTCATTGGCATGGCTCACTCTCCACTTGGGAGAGGTGACCCAGAAAGTGACAGAGGTAGCCGGTCAGGAATTGAACATGTTTCAACGACAATCCACAAAGCTGACACTCTACTGTCAGGAAACAGATTTGTTGCACACCTCAGCCATCACGTGCGGCGTTCCTTGAAGCTTTCAGGACTTCCCCAGCTACTGGACAGGGAGGTGCCTGCCCAGCCTCAGACAAGTCGCCACTTCCTGTGCCTCATCTCAGACAAGACCAGATGACACCAGAGACTCCACTGTTCTTCTTTTAGGTTTTATGAGTTCCAAATGGTAACCAGTTTTCCTATTTCCCAAAAGTCAACTAACTCAGGAAGAGAGAAAGACACTCAAAGTTCCAAGGGTCTTGCCTTGAGCCCAGCCTCAGGGGCAGGGACAACAGCAGGTCACTTGTTTTTATTTCTCAACAACAACAGAAAAACAAAGATGCTTCCCAGATACCATGGACACAGATAATTCAGAAACACTGGGGAGACCCCTTCCCAGTCCAGCCTCTCTGAGAATAAGGGTGGCTACTTCTGCCCAGTCTGCCCCCAGCACAGAAGATAAAAGTAACAGCTACAATGCCATTGATGACTGAGGAGTGAGGGAGGCAAGCAGAGGGAGGAGGCACGTGCACAGGCACTAAAGCCAAACCGGCCAGAGTCTTGAAGATGTTGCCCCCACTCACACAGATGCTCACTGTACCCCCACGCATGGAGAGGGTGGGAGGGCCAGGCCCGCTTCACAGACAGAGCAGCTACCATCATGGAGACTATCTACAACATCTTTTCTGAAGTTCTCTAAAATTTCAGAGCCCAGATTTTATGCTTCTCATCAAAGAGCACCTCACTCAAACCAGAATCTTCATGACATAGCCGTGGGGACTGTGACACTCAGGTGGGGACGCTTGACCGAAATCAAGCTGATGCTCAACCACAGACGGGGATTAAAGTCTGGTCTGTCTCAGGGAGCACTCTCTATGGGGCAGGGAGGACGGCCCAGGCCAAAGTCCTCTCCCAGCCCTCACCCAGCAGCTGGAAAAGGACCTGGTTCTTGTTTATTGGCTCCAAATGTATGTGCCAAAGGGGAGACTTGCCCCTATCATGAGTCCCTTAGTGTCACCTGAGGTGCAAGAGCAAGACGGCAGAGCCTCCTTCCTGCTGCCCGAGCTCTCCTCTTCAGGAGGTAGGAACTCCCCCAGGAAGCCACCTCCAGCCACTGCAGCCCACAGTGTAAACTCCTGCCTGGACCCCACCTTTAACTCGTGCCACATCTTGCTTTCTCATCTTGTGCTATTATTTAATTTAAGGAGTAGAAGGATGGACACTAGGGAGACCTCCTGCCTTTGAACCTGGCTCCCAACACACAAGGTGTGTGACTTTGAACAGCCTCCGTAACCTCTATGTGCCTCGGGTTACTTGAGTAGAGCGACCACTGCACATAGGGGTTGATTAAAATGAGTTAATACACACATAAAGAACTTAAAAGTGTCTGGCAGTCAGCACTCAATGAGTGTCTGATTATTTTAATGTTTCTATCCACATTAGTGAAGCGTGCTCTCTCTAGGTAGACCAGAAGTTCCTCAAGTGCAGCGCTAGAATCTCACCCTTCTCTGTGTTCCCTGTTAGACAGGCTCATACCATGCTGGGGCTGAGTCACTTCCTGCAGGTTGACCCGACAGCCAATGACAGCTCATTCATCTTACGTCCTCACCTGAGGAGTGAGCTGTGTCTGCCGTCAGCTGCCAACAGCAGCCTTCACCAACATCCCCTCAAACGGCTCCCAATGTCCTACTGGTGAAATGCGCAGCATCCCCCGAGATCTGCAGTGAAATCACAGCCTCTCTGGCCGCGAGGACCCAGGAGTAGAATTCGAGGCCAGAGCCACAGAGCAACCCTGCTTCCCCAGAGCGGTGTCTCGGGGACAATCCGAGCTTCATGGGAAGAGTCCTGGAGCCATTGCCAGAGGCCTTGGTTCTCACCCAGGCTCTGTGCAACGTGACCTTTTACATGGGCCCTGCCCTCTCTGGCCCTCTATTTTCTCAGTCGTTAAGTGAGAGGGATTCTCCAAAACCAATGACTTGGTTCCTTCTCTTTCTGCCATTCCATGAGTCGATTTTAGAGAAAGAGAAAAAGTGCCCGTGAATAAATCTAATACATCATTTCTCAGCCATCAGCTCTCACTCATCCATCCATCCATCTATCCACCCACAAGGGTATCCTGGGATTTTATTACAACCAAGCACTGTTCCAAACTACAGTGGAGAAAGAGAGGGTAAGAGAAGAGAGAGACAATATGAATCTGATAACCTGAAGAAAAATAAAGATTCTTGAGCAGAGAGAGCCAGGGATAGGAAAAAAGAATTTCACTCTAGATAGAGTTTTCTGGGGCTGGGGATTTAGCTCAGCGGCATAAGCACCTGCCTTGAAAGCAGGCAGTCATGGGTTCGATCCCTGGTACCGATAAAAACGAAAAAAAGCCAAAAAAAAAAAAAAAAAAAAAAAGAGAGTTTTCAGGGAGGCCCTCACTGACAGTGGGACATTTGAGTAGAAAACTAGAAAAATCTAAGGAGTAAATCACGCAGATGGGGAGGGCACTAAGGCAGCAAGAATACCATGTGCAAAGGCCCTGAGGCTGCAGAATACATGGGGTTTTTATTACAAAAGGGAAGCCTAGAAATCTGCTGTGCCTGACGGAGACAATGAGAGCAAGGAAGTGTGGAGGCGGGGCTTTGTTTGATTATGAACCCGAATCATCTAAGCTTTGACATAAATGAATTTGCCACTGCTCACTTATAGCCAGTCAGCCCTCAGTCCCTGAAGGCCCCATCCCTGTCCTCCTCACAGCCTGCAACCCTGCAGTTCCCTGGGCTGGAACACACTCCCCTCCTGTCTTGGATTCTTTTTTCTCATTACTCAGCCAAAATACCTGGTACCTAAAATGAATAAAGGAAAGGTTTATTTAGCTTACAGTTTTTGGAGGTTTCAGTCCATACCCAGCTGTCTCCAAGGCAGGGTGGTATGGCCAAGCCATTCATACAGCCACAAGCAACAAGTGCAAAAGGGCAAACAAAGAAAAGCACACCTTCTGCCTGCCCTTATACCGTATGCCAGCTCCACCCCTGGGCAAGTACAACACTCATCACACCAATCCCAGCACTAGAAAATGAACCAATCACAAACAGTAGATTCAGCCCCCTCCATAACTGCATGAAGCTTGGCAGGGGCCATCTGAACACAAACCATAACATTCCACCCCTAGTACCCAAAAACCTATGTATACACCCTTTATACAAAAGACATTTAGTCTATCTCCAAGAGTTTCCATAGTCCTAACAGTTTCAGCATTGCTGAAAAGGTCAAGTCCCAAGTCTCCTCTGAGATCTAAGGCAAACTCTTAGCAAGGCCCTGTACAAATGAAAATAAAGTTAAATACTTCCAATATACAATGGTACAAGATGAACATTCCCACTCCAAAAGGTACAAACAGTAGTATACAAATAATTGGGACCAAAGGAAGTCCAAACCAAGCAGGACAAACATTAAGTCCTGAAGTTCTAAGCTCAGCATCTGAAGCAATCTGGTTGTGAGTTCCAAAGGGCTTGGATGACTCCATCACCCCAGCACTTCCTGTGGTTTTAGCTCCCACAGATTCTCTCTTGGGCTGGCTTTGCTCTCTCCTTGCAGGTTTCTTAGACAATCCATCTTCCTGTTTTCCAAACTTCTGAGTTCTCCATTGCACCTTTGGTATCACATTCAAAGCTTCACACATTGCCCTCTCAGAGGCACACTGTCTGGCCTCCCAGGCCTTCTGAAGTCAGGGTGAAAGCTGCCCTAACTTCAGCACTCATGCATTCTCTGCACACCTAAAACAGTACCACATGGATGCCATCAAGGTCTGCTGCCAGCTGGAGCAGTAGCCAGTCTTTCCTCTCTCTTGCCTGTAGGAGTCGAATGCCCAGATCACTGAGCACTCTGAATCTGATTGTGAGAAATAAACTTTTTATGTTGCCATCATTCTGGAACCTGGTGTGGCTGCTGCCATTTTGGAATATTCTGTGGCCTTTGCCACCACACTGGAGCATGATGCTTTGTGGCTTTCCTCCCAGCAAAGTCTTTTACTTTTGCAGTTTTGAGGCTGCAAAGGGTAGAGACCCACTGCTTCTTGGGATGCCCCCAGGCCATCTTTTTTACTTTCCTGTTCCTTCTCAGCAATGAAGATATTTTCTCTATCTTTATAGTGCCTGGCTTTCTGGTCAAATTCATAACACTTTAAATCATCCTGCTGGGCTCTTTGCTCTTGATTTGCAACATAAATCTGGCTAAAAGTCCTCAACAATAGCCATGCCACCAATATTTGACTGTTTTGAAATTTCTTTTGCCACATTAATCAGTCTACTGCTCTTAATCTTAATCTCAGTCTCAGACAAAGTCTCTGGACATGAGCAAAATGCAGAAAAACTTTCTGCCAAGCCACAATATGCACTATCTGGAGTCCAACAACCAGTGCAGGTCCTTCTTTCCAACAGAAACCTCCTGAGCCTAGTCTTTACCAACAGACTTTCTATCAGCCTTCTACTCTTCTGAGCTCCAACCAGAATCTCCCATGCAGAACAACCTAAGGCATTTCAGCTCTACTCTTTCAGGCAACACCCCAAACCTTTCCCATCTCTTCCTATAAGCCATTCCCAAAGGCTCTTGAACCACATGGTCAGGTACAGACAGTCACAGTAATGACCCCACTTCTGGTACTAAATTCTGTTTTGGTCAGTTTCTTCTCATTGATGAGACGAAACACCTAGTGCCCAAAATGAATGAAGGAAAGGTTTATTTAGCTTACAATTTTTGGAGATTTCAATCCATATTCAGCTGGCTCCAAGGCAAGGTGGCATGGCTGAGGGGCAGCCATTCATGAAGGCTGCAAGTGACAAGAGTGAAAAGGCTAAAAGGAAAAGCATACCTCCTTTCCTCCCTTATACTGTATGCCGGCTCCCCAACCCTGGGCAGGTGTAACACCCACACCATCAATTGCAGAGCTAGACAATGAGCCAATCAATCACAAATGCTATATTCAGCCACCTCCATGATTGCATGAGGCTTGGGGGGGCATCCAAACACAAACATAACTCCTCCATCTCTCCTGAGCTATGTTCTAGTTCTCTGGCTCCTCACCTCCTCAAGGAGACCTTATCCTACTCTCTCCACAGAATGTCTCCCTGTTACACACTCCCAGTTTCAGGCTCTTCTCTTCAAAGCTCTTATTATACTTAAATTCTCATGCTTGCATAACTTTTTTGATAGTCCTGGTGTTTGAACCCAGGGCCTTTTCACGGAGCTATATCCCTGGCCTATTTTTATTTTTTACTTTGAGACAGGGTCTCACTAAATCACTAACTTGCTCAGGCTGCATTTGAGCTTGGAAACCCCCTGCCTCAGCCTCCCAGAGCACTAGAATGACAAGCATGGGTCACCATATCCAGCTCTGTGTATTTTAAAGAAATCAATGCTTATCTTTTCCATTTGACTGTACATTCTATCTGGTTGTGACTACCTTTCCAGTCCCAGCACCAAGGCAATGCCTATACACACAATAACTACAAGGAATAACTGAACTAAAGAATGAAGCAGCCTCAAGGAACATGGAAGCTCAGGCAAGGCAAATTCAAGGTGCTCTGGTGGGTGCCATGGGTAAGGCCAGAACCAAGAATGAAGCAAGGAAGGAGAGGCAAGGCTGGAAGGGGAAGGGCCCTGATTCCCCTCTCAACCTGATGCCACCAGGTATTTTGTCATTTCATTATTGCAGCTGCCACTCAAGTTGAGAATTGCTCTCTCTCATAGTGGACAGAGCTAAGGTTTGGGAAGTAGACAATCTCCCTGTCACACTGCAAGCTCGTCTGTAGTCCAGCCTAGTCCTCCGACCCCAGCTTCAGTGCTCTTTCCACTGTGCCCTGCCTGCCCAGGCCTGTGCAGTTGGTAACTCAACTCTGCCCCAGATGTTCTGTGTGATGCTGGCTGAGTTACTGTCTCTCAACTTCACCTTCACCACATCTAAAAGAAAACAGTGGAATGGATGTCCCAAGGCTCATGTCCTTTGCAGTCTGAGACTTCCTGACCTGAAGATTCTATGGCTCTAAATTTATAAATCAAATCATGAGCGTTAGGAAACCTAGCTCAAGGTCCAGCAGATAACAGATACTCCACAAATGTTCATTTCTTCGTCTTCCATCTGTCTCCCTCCCTCTCTTCTTATTGTTTTAAACATTTTCTGCTTCACAGCCCCCTTGCAGCCATGTTGGGGCTCTTGATTCCTCCAAAACACCCAGAGCTCTGGCTCCCATTTCCAGGAAGCCCCACCATGCTCTGACACCCATGTCCCAGCCTCTCAGTGTCCCCAGCCAACCATTCTAGTCCTGCTCCTTAGAGAGGCCCGCAGCCCATGACCTTCCTGCTCCTCACTCTCTCCCTCCTTCCTCGGCAGGGGTACCTGGGTCTGCACCCAGCACTGTGGGGATGGAAGTAAGGGACAGGAAAGGAGCTCTCACATACGAGCACCTTCTGGAGGTCAGCACTGGGCCAGGTTTCTATTATGACAGCTCATTGTTACAGTTTAGACCTGAAATGTTCCCGTAAGTCTCACATGTTCAGAAGCAGGGTTTTTGGAACATGATTAGATCATAGGGATGCTGTTCTCATCAGTGGGTGAACCTATGGATGAGCTCATATTTGGATGTTCTGTTAGAAGGTGGGGCTTGGTTAGAAGAAATGCTTTCCTGGAAGTGTGACCTGGAAGAGCGTATTCTGTCCCCAGCTCCCCATTTTCCCCCTCTCCTCTCCTCTCCTCCCTTCTCCTCTCCTCTCCTCTTTTCTCTTCTCTTCTCTTCTCCTCTCCTCCCTTCCTCTCTCCTCTCTATCTCCCTTTCCCTCCCCTAGTTTCTCCTCTTTTCCTTCTGGACCACCATAGAGTCACCCAATCATAGCTGAACCCTCTGAAACCATGGGCCAAATAAATCTCTCTTCTTTCATGTTCGCAGGTTGGATATTTTGTTCCAGCAACTGGAAAGTGACCAGTTTCATTCCCCACCAAGAGACACTGTTTTCCCCTTTTCACAAAAATGAAAGAAACTAAGGCTCAAAGAGATCAGACAGTTATTAAACACTACATAACCAGCAAGCACCAGGAGGTAAACTTTCCTCCTACCTGTTGGACCCCCGTTCAGGTGCTCTTTGCTACATACACTGTGTATCCTGAGTCTTGGGCAGGGGAGCATCAGCTCTTTCTATCTATGTAAGTTGGGCTTTGCAGCCCTACTGACTTGGCCCCTAGCTGCTCCCTCCAAATAACCAGAGTGCAGAACATTCACAGATAGTCCTCAGTGTTTCTCAGGGGAAGACACAGCCCTGGCTGCCCTATCAGGTCCTCAAAAGAAAATGCTACATCGCCTCCTACATGGGGAGGAGCCAGGGGCCAGATCTGCCAGAAAATTTGTCCTAATAGTCTTTCCATGGCTGGTGTTGAGAAGGAAAGATTAGGTCACTGCTATTCACCTCACTGCTGCTTCCCTGGAGGAGTTTCCAGAATTAGACTCAGGATCCGAATGTACCCCCGGATACCGTCAAGTGCTACAGGAAGAAGGGAAGAGATACCTGCATTCCTTAAAGATGGTGGGTCTAAGGGAAGAGGGTGTGAGAATCGCCTCGCCAAAGGGACAAATCTCAGCATGCAGCCAGCCCTGGGGATCTGGAGTTCTAGCCCCTACTCCTTACCTAGCTGTCTCCAACTGTTCCTTCCAGCTCTAGCTTAAGCTCACATCCTCCGGACACCTAGAGGAGGCTATGCTCCCTCTTTATAATCTCCCAACTTCTAGCACAGCTCAAACAGGGTTCAAAGGTTCCCTATGGAACTTCTGTGTCTTTCTCCCCCGTGGACATACTGAGCCCGGCTGGCAGGACGTTCATCTCTCATTCACGGTCACATCTCCAGGGTCTGAAACATAAGGTGCTCCGTAAAAAGCTATAGAATGAATGTTGCCAGCAGGGAAGAAGCAAAGGCCTGGTTCAAGCCTACAGGACTGGCAGAGGCCAGCACCTCCACACTCTAACCCGGCCTCCAGGTAAGTCCTCTACCCGGCATCTACTGGGAAAACATAAGAGAACAACCAAGGCAGACAGTAGGCACATGATCTAGGTTAGCTGAGTCTGAGATGGACTCAGAAAACCAGCAGGCACTCAGGACTCCAGAGGAAGCCATTCATGCCCCAGCCATGGGGCAGTTGTAGAAGGCATCTCGCCAGCTTTTAATTGCTTCTACACGGTTGTCATCACGCTGCAAGTGGTGAGTACGAGAGAGCTTGTGTGTTTGTGTGCATGCTCTATTTTAAGCTAATAAGAAACATAGTCTGTGCCAACCAGTTTTCTCCCCCACATATTACATGTGAGGCACCATGTAGGCGCTTTCATTTATGTTTATACAATGCGTGTAACACAGCCACATAAGTTAACTCATCTGATCTTCTCCACAGCCCGGAAGGATGTGTTATCAACCACCAGTTGACTGAAGAGGAAAGTGAGGGCAGAGTGAACACACAGCCACAGGGCTCAAGTGCAAACCTTTGGCTTGCTCTCCACCGTCTGCCACCAGCATCTTGTCACACCACCATCTCTTCATCCATGACCTCCCAAGCCAGCGCTATGTCATGCTGTGTATGAGGAACAGGTGAGCATGTGGTCTCGGGTAGGAAAGAAGAGATCAAGGGGTCCAACAACTTTCTCCAGAGCACACCACTCTTTAGAGCAGGCTGCAACCTCCCCGGGCCCCGAATCATACTCTACCCACTGTGGGCCTTGGGGAAATCCTCATACCCTCTCTGAGCTTCACTTTCCTTCTCAGATCTGCAGTGTTGGATGATCCAGCAGAAGAGGGGTGCAAGGTCCCAGCCTAGGACTGGGCACCAAGTCAGACCATAGGGAGAAGCCTCCACTCTGTGGCCTTCATGGTGGGGCTCTTCTGACACACACAGCAACCCCCAGCCTCACAAGAGTTCTTCCTCCTGCTTACCAGCAGGCTACTGTGGCTCATTTCCTCCCTCCCCAGAGACCAGTGGCTGAGTCAGGAATGCCAGCTCCAGGACTCCAGCCACAAGTGCTTGGGGGTTCCCTTTAGCCCTGCCAGCAGCCAAGGCCACTCCCTATAATAGGCTCTCCCTTCATCCTTTTCCTGAGAGGCAACAGAAGTGACATTGAAAGTCACCCTAGGAGACCAGATGTCCAGCTAGGAAAGGAGCCCTCCTGACAATCTGGAGGTCAGAGCACTGGAAGTATCTACTTCATTGATGCTCAGAGACCCCGGTGAGTGAGGTGCCTTCCCAAAGAAAGCCAGCGACATTCCCTGGGAGCAGGTTCCAGGGAAGCCTGCAGGGACCCCTCCAGCACCTTGGCTTTCCTCCAGAATTGGCCTCATGAATCTGGAGTGCCTCTGAGGCTGCTGTCCTACTATGAGTCCAGCTGTCCCCTCATGGAACAGAAGAAAAGCTCCCTCCACACATGACATGGGCCTGTTAGTAACTGGTGGTTGCCTTTTCTCTACCTCTGTGCACCCAAAGGTGTCTCTGTGTTGTATCTGTCACCATCACCACCACTCCCAAACATTCTCCACTCCCAGCTGTCCTGGAGTCCACGCAGTGCCAGCCACAGTGTAAACTGGCTGTGTGTTCAAAGATTGTTGATGGTGCCAGTGACCTGGGATAGGACCTAAGCCCTGTTTCAGAGGAGCAAACAGGAAAGAAGCCGGACAATCCATCAACTGGATCATCAGCTCCAAAATAACACAGGACAGGAGAATGAACCAGATCTGAATCTCTCTTCTGTGCCAGGATCTTATAGGCACTGATCCATGATGCTACAAGCCATGTCTCTGTTTCTCAGTTTACAGATGAGGAAACTAGAGCAAAGATGCTAAGCAACTTCTCTGAAGCATACAGTATGTAAACAGCAGAGCAAAGCTCAAAATGCAGTTCTTCTGATGTGGAAACCCATAGTTTCTCATCCCCATCGCCATCCAGCCTCTGGAGGGCAGACTCTGTGGTCAGCGTCTGCTTTGTTCTTACTGATGTGTGCTCAGTGCCTAGGACTGTGCTGGGCACTTACAAGACACTCTGTGAAACGGGCTCAGTGAAGGAACAAAGGAATGAATGAATGAATGCCAGCAGAGCAGGACAAGGGGTTCTGATGCTATATTTCTGAGCTCTGTTTCCAGGAACTCTGAACAATCATGCATTCCCACGCGAAAAGGGCTTGATCCATGAAGATTCCTCTGCAGACCATGTACAAGATCCAGCACTTGCTGTGCGTGGGACGGGGACAGAGGTGTGGCAGCACACACTGAACACAAACTCTAGGGCCTAACAAGGTGAGAAGCTTTCTCACTGTTGCCCGTGTCACCTGCTGATACTGCAGCCACTTTGTGACCCATCTGGATCTCACCTCTCGCTCCCCAGAGCCTCTTCTGTGTCCCACTGGGCACTGCCTACCCCCTTCTCCCTTGACTGCGCTGTACGGAAATTGGCCACATTCCTACTAAGCAGGGAACTAACAGTTTACACCACCCACTCCGGGCCCCATCCAAGCCCTAAGAGTCTGCCCTGAGCCCCAGGGCCAGCTGCTTTTCTCCACATTCCAGCCAAAAATAATACCAGAACGAAGCTGTTTGGTGGAGACTTAATCTAATCTTCATTGCTTCGGTTTTAAAATATCTTGCCTGCTTTGGGGTTTCTTATTACACACAAGGATGTGTTTTTAGTGAGATAGGTCTTAGCAGAAACGTCCTTCATGTAATCAGAAACCCGGGCAGGCTGGGCCTCCTGTGAGGCTTCCAGGGCAAACAGCAGATCCCCCCAAGATGGAAGACAACAGGCTTGCAGCGGGCTCTTCCCCAGGTCCACTCTTCAGCAGAGCTGAGCCAGCCCAGGCCTTGGCTTTCCCTAACTCTGGGGGATTCTGGAAAAGTTCTCTGACTGAAGGACTCTGCCCCCAACTGTTGCCCCTTGTACCCAACCCCACATCCCTCTCTGCTCCCAGTTAAAATAGAGACAAAAATGTTGCCTGCAACTGGCTGGGAAGGATATGTGAAAGAAAAAATTACCCCTAAAGAATCCACAATGGACTAGGGAGAATTCAAGACAAGCATTCCATGGGAGCCATGTCTCCAAGATTAGGGCTCGTGCTTTTTAAAAATCAGGCATGGAATTGAAGGAATCTATTAGCACACATGCAGGGCATACACTTCTGCAGAAGGGTCGGGTGTAACTTCTTGGGCTTTCTTGCCCAGAATGAGCTTTGATCTGCTAGCATGGAGATTGCTAAGCAAGGTCCAGGCCTCCACAAGTTCCAGACCACCCCCTACCCCGCCCCCAGCACAACCGGATGTCTAACACCAGTTAGGGTGAGGCCTTTATTCCCAAGGGCACAGAGCAGGGGCTGCCTCTCTGTGAGGCTGTGCCAGGTAGCACCATCAGAAGAAGCAGGCTGATTGTCCCAACCCGACAGTAACTGCTCCTCTTAGTAAAGTGCACACAGTTTAGGCAGGCCTCTGTCCAGTTGGCAAAGTTTGAGAACTAGTAAGATTCACAAGGACAGGCAGTGGAGCCGAAGGAAACACATAGCAGAATGCAGGACTTTGCTGCTGAAGTCTCTAACCTCCCATTTTCTTTATTATTTAGTGTGCATCTCATGCTTCACTCCTTGAAGACTAATGAAGACTATGTGTGTCATATTCCACTTCCCAGATAACAAACCAAGGTCTGGCAGCTAGAGGACCTGCTGGGGTCCAGCAGCAGTCAGTAACATGGCACAAAGTTGCCAGTCCCCCAGATTCCAGCCTAACACTCTTCCGGCTCGCTGACCTGCCAGCCTTGATTATCACCCCACCACTCACCTCCCGCCCTCCTCCCTTTCCCACCAGGTATTAGATTTAATTAAATTAGCAGAGCCCCGTTGCAACAATCCTGGCCTTGCTGCCTGGATAGAACCCAGCAAGTGCAGCTCCTCCCTCTAAATTCTGCTTAGATGTAATTCAATCTTCAATAAGTCACAGCTCTCCTAGGAAGTGTCTTCCACAAAGCAATGTGCTTTGGTGGGGCTCTCGGTGCTTTGGTGGGGCTCAGGGCTCTCGATGGCGGCTTGTGATGATTTCATTCTCCATGTAACTTCCTCTGCAGTGTAGCTTCCACCCTCTCCATCCTGGGATCTGCACTTTGTTTGATCCAGAAGCTCTGCTTCACATGCCGTCACCTCCAGCAATTGCATCACACATTTATATATATCTTACAGCGCCGAAGCCCTTGTGCCACACGGCATAGGAAAAAGGAAAACTTATAACAGCATTTCTCACCCTCCTCCAGCTAATTTAGAAAATGTGCTCCAGATTAAATAAATCAGGAACAAAAGTCTAAAACTGGAGGTAGAATTTCTGAAAGGCGGGGTGGGGGGCTAAACAAATAGCAAGGAAATCTTGCAACATGTTGGAAGCCTATAAATTTTATTGGTTGTTGCTTTAATAAAAACAATCTCAATTGCTAACAGCACAGTATTATTAAGCCTCTAACATTTAAAAATCTAATTTGCTCCTATCCTGTGGCTGTTTATGTTGCCTGTTGCTTTCAAGAAAGGTAACAAAGTCAGGTTGGTCACTTTGGTTTGGTTTCTAAATCAGGCTAATAGAGACCCCTTTAAAAGGGAGCCTCTTTGCTTTCTAGGCATGCCTTGGTCTCTAATGAGTCACAGCCGTAGGTTGAAGATGGACATGGCAGAAAGAAATTCAACACACACTCTGGTGCACCTATAAACTTCAAGGCCAGGGGAAAGGAGGTATGTTTCCAGTTAGGCCAGGCTAGAACTCCATGAATTCAGGATTCTCCACTCACAAGACAGTAATTCTCCTTATTTCATCACTAACTTACTTCAAATGTGTTTATACAATTTATTGCTACTGAACTTCCAGGCAACTGGTGTAGAGTTAATGAAACCCAGCTTGGAGAAGCTTTGAGCTTTGAACAACTAACCACAGTTTAAATGGTTATGACATGCGGTCAAAGCCACCGCCCGGCCCCACTGCAGTTTCTGTGTTAAGACCTAGTCAAAAAACTTGTCATCTCACCTTTTGTGCCAAACACATTGCAAAGGGAAAAAAGCACTGAGCAGCAGCCTGCCTTGTTCCTTCTCAAGATTCCCAGCCATTGAAACACATTTGTCTGTGCTGCATGCCATGTAAAGCCCCCCCCCCCCAGAGCCCTACTAAATATTTTAGTGGCAGTTTGAACTGGCAGCAAGGCTGAAACCCTAAAATCCGGTCGGGGTTGAACTGAACGCAGTCAGGCCTACCTAAAGCACCATAAGAGCAGGCTACAGCCAGGAGACACCAAGGAACATTTCAATCCAGGTTCTGCGAAAGCCGGGATGAATTTGGGCTGGGAAAGAAGTAAACTCATCTTTCTGAATTACCTGGAAATTGACTTTTATTAATCCTCATTGTCACGGCGTCCTCCCCCCAGCTCTGTCCCGGTGGGAACTCCAGCAAGCTCCCTTTTGCCCCAACAGGGAAGAGTAAAGGGGAGGTACTGGATTTGTCAGTGCTGCACAATAAAAAGCCTCTTTTGAAAGCAGCACTTTCATTAACTTAAAGCAATCTATAGGCTTAAAAGCACAGAGCAGTAAACTCCCAGAAAGGATCATAAAACAGCCAGTCCGAGTTGGGTAGCCTTTTGCTCAATCTGCACGAGGCATTTTACTGTGAGCGTGGTCGGGCCCATCTCCCTCCGGTAACCCCCTGGCCCTTACTCGGAGGAGCTCCTCTTTCTCTCTGGTTTCATGCCTTTCGTGCTCACAAAGGGGAGGTGGTGACCGGGGAGTCTCCGTGGGGTCACGGCTCCCTCCCTCCCCGCGCTCTCGGCGGGAGAGCGAGCGCATGAATTCCAAGCCTGAAAAACAACAGCCTTGGAGCACCGCCGCGGAGGCGGTCGCCGTGCCCCGGGCCTCCCTGGCCACTCACAGGTCGCGCGGCTCCGGGGTCCCGTCAGGGCTTTTTGGCTCTCCTAGCCAGTAGTGCGCCGCTGGGGGAAGGGAAGGCTTAAAACTGCAAGAAGGAAATCGCAGGCCTTGATCCCCTGCACCGCCCCCTCCAAGTCTTTCGCTAGTTGGCCGGAGGGTAACCTCCCCCCACGGTGGGGACTTCTTCCCCACCCAGCGCCCTGGAGCAAGGCCTGAGCACTCAAGGCTTACAGAATGGGAGATTCTGAGTTCAGAAACATAAGACAGCACACACACAAACACACACTTCCACCACGGTGCTGGCGCTCGGAATGGCAAAGTGAGAGGGCAAGGGGTGAGGGCTTTTGGCTGTTTGAGCACCATTTCCCAGATTGGTGGGGAGGTCGTTTAAATATGCCTAACTCATGAAGCATTTAGCTTCCACCCGTTGGAGAACATTTGAAATCCAAAAAGTCAGTATTCTGAAGTCCTGTGACAAGTAGAATCAAAACAGGGGACCCCGAACTTTCTCCAACGTCTGAGGCAGAATATCGCATTGGTGGTGGGGCTTGTGGGCTTTGCTGCAAGGCCCAGGAAAGCGCAGACAGCACTTGGCGATTCGGAGGGGGCTCCGGGATGGGGCGCCCGCTAGAGTTGGAGCCTTCCAGGCTCTCCAGTGGCGACTTCTCGGGTGCCCGGTGGCACCTCTCGGCCGCGCTCCCCTCCCCCACCACAGGCCGCGGCCCCTGTGCACCGCACCGCGCCCGCAGACCCCAAGTGGACCCTGCTGGACCGCCGGGGTCCACTCCGAGTCCAGCGAGGCTGCCCTGTCCTTTCTTCCAGAATGCCCTTCCCATGTGTCCGCTTCCCAGAATCTCTCCTAGGATCAAGTCCTGTGCGCCCCAAACCTCTTCCTCCAGATAACGCATATGGGGACACGCAGCAGACATTCGGGGCTCGCAGGCCATGGGTTAGCGCAACTACTTTTGTCACATACCTAAACGCTTTTCCAGGACTAGAATCGCAACCTTTCCCAAATCCCAATAGCCTGAACCCCCAAGAAAGGGTGGTGATCCTGTGGCTGCGTCCTAAAATCGCCTGCCATTCCGCCGACCCCAGCCTCAGACCTAAACCCTGGGTCCCCCAGCTCCTACCTCTAGCCCTCGGCTCTCGCCGGCGTGTAAACTACTCAGCGGTCCTTCAGTCCGGATTCTGCAAACAGCCTGGATCCTATAACCCAAACTGTCGCCACCCTGAAGCACAGCCCTATTTCAAGGCTGACCCACAAGCCCTCTCCTCCCCACCGCACGGGAACCCCGGCTCTCCTGCAAGAAGCCCCGCAAAAGGGCGGCCCTCTGCGCCCGTTTCTTCCTTGGTTTTAGGAGCCCGGAGAACCTCTCGCCCAACCCGAAGGAAACACAAACTTTGCGCCGCTGACTAGGGATCCTGCCTCATCCCCACCTCAGCTTTCGCCTCTTTTTGCGCTTTCCGTCCCCCGTTTTACGGATTCATCCCCTATTTCGAGAACCCCGATTCCCAAGCTTCGCCACGGGCCCCAGCTCTTCTCCTCCCCTCACCAAAGGACCCTCCCAGCAACCCACGCAGAGCCGGTGACCCTACGCTTCCTCGCCCCTCCACCGGCTAGAGTCCGGAGCATGGCGCCTCGGGCCCCGTTTCCTGACCCTACTGGTGTCTCCCGGTCCCCGCTGGTCTTCCTGCAAAGCCTCCCCGGGCCCGCAGGACGCGGCCGCAGTTCCTGCACTCAGGCCACCCAGCCCCAGGCTGGAGCTGCTCCGGCTTCCAGGCGCTCGCAGGCAGCGCCGGGTGGTGACGCCGAGTGAGCGCCGGCCCCGGAGCTCCCGAAGCCGGGCGCAGGAGAGCCTGGAGCCGGCCCGCGCTTCCCCTTCTCGCCCGCGGAGCGCGCAGCCCGCAGCCGCCGGCACCGCACTCGGGTCCCCGAGGCTCCCGGCGCGCCGCTCCCCGCCCGCCCGTCCGCCCGCTACAGCATTCGGCCCGCGGCGGCCGGAGTCCACGCCCGGCTCCTCGCCTCTGCGGACAATGCGCGCCCGGCCACGGGCCGAGCCGGGCGAGGCGGAGGCGGAGGCGGCGCCGGCGGCGGGGCTGCGCGCGGAGCGGGCCGGGCCGGGCAGGGCGCGGGGGACTGCGCAGCCCTCGCCGCCCCTCGCCCGGCCTCGCCGCCCCTCGCGCTGCCGCGCTCCGCGCTCCGCGGCGCTTCCCCAGCTTCGCTCTGCACGCTCCCGCCGTCCCTCTCTGCTCCCTGCCTCCCTCCTCCCTGCTGCCTCCCTCTCTCTCCTCCCTGCTGCCTCCCTCTCTCCCTCTCTCCTCCTTGCCCTGTCGCAATGAATAATACTCTGGCTTGGGGACTGGAATAAAACACACGCGCTCTGAGGCAGCCGCCCGCAGCAGCAGCCGCCGCGCCGCCGCCGCCGCCTGCAAAAGCGTCTCTGACATGGAAATGAATGACAGCTTACCTGATGCCAATCTTCATCAGACTGACACCGGCGTGACAACACAGCCTATACTTCCCAGCACTGCTCGGGACGTCAGCGGCACAGGGACCCGCCCCCCGGAGCCCCCCCTCCGCACACCACCCCTCTCCCCACTCCCCCTTTCTCCCCACCCCCCCTCACCCCCACCCACTCCCGGCCCCGGCCGCTTCCCAGTCGCCGAGCCGCTGGAGTGTCTCCCTCTGCTGGAAGCTGCGCTCCGGTGCCGGGCGCGGGCCTCGCTCCTGCTGGCGGGGAGGCCGAACTGCGCTCGTGGAGGAGCCTGGAAACCCGAGGCGGCCGCGGATGCGGAGCGCCGCGGAGACCCGGGAACTCGGGCGCACCCCACCCAGGGCAAGTCCTCTTTGGCGAACACAGCGGCGGAGTTCCAAGCCGTTAGGTGCCGGATGGGGGAACCGAGATGGGGTGAAGTTTTCTGGGAACCTCAAGAGAACTCTCCAGAAAATAGGAAACTTAAAACTAGAAAGAATTCCTTCCCTCCACCCCCACTTCCCACCCTACCCGTCCCCTATTCCTGCCTGGCTGGCCTCATTTTTATGATTGCATTTGAATAATTCTCATTACCCTGGCCCCAGAAAAGGTGCTCAGATGACACTCGGGTTCGTGATTCTTAATCTCAAGAGCTTTTTCTGCTGTGGGCATCCTGGGGCGGCTGGTTCGGGGAGGCGGAGATGTGATAGGTGGGGCAGGAGAGAGACAAAGAGGGCCCACGCTGTGTCCGCCACTCGCCCCTCTTCAAAGGTCAGGCGACCCTGCTGGAAGCCGCTGCTATTTTCATTCTAAAAAGTCTTTAGTAAACTCAGTGAGTTCTGGGAAGGGGCTTCTGTTTCAACCGGGGCTTGCTGGGGTGGCTTCATCCTCTTCCGAGGGGACACTGGCTTCTCATCTAAGTGCCTTGTACCTGGAAGACCAGAACAACCATGTGCAACACCCCCCTCACTTAACAAAGGTGACCGTCCTACTACGTGCACTGTAGACGCCAGATATCTAGGGAAGCCGGGTCCCCTGCTTCCCCAGCTTAGCAATGGCTGTCTGTAATAAAAGCACAGGAGAACCCCTTGGCCCCTGTAGCCAGCCATTTCAGCCACAGGCAGAGAGCGATTGATCCTCTGACCCCAGACCAGGCGGGCGGAGACAAAGACACTGCTGTAAGCAGGGAAAGCAGAAAGGGAAACCCGCCAGGCAGCCGGGTTTTCAGTAAAGGATCGGACCCCAGGCTGGAGGCAGCCTCTTAAGCCATGCCAACCTTCTGGGTCATTCTTCTCCTGCCTCCATCGGGGCAGAAATGAGATCTGTTCAGTTTCGTGTCTCAGAGGAGCAACTGAGACTTTGCCTCACACCCCACATATGCCACTCTTAGGCCAGTTCCTCCAGTACCCCCAAATGCACCCTCCTAGGTCCTGTGGAAGAAACTCCTCACCTTCGAGTAGGTAGTCCCAATACTTGACTGGCGGAATTTATGTAGCCCCAGCCTCTGTCTGTGGTCACAGGCTCCAGCTGCTGACAGGCTAATCACTATTATATATTATACATTGTACAACAATATAATAGTAATGAATGCACTTGACCTTTTGATGTAGTACAGAAGTGGCCAGAGTCACTGGGGGTCATCCTGCCATAAAGTCTGGTAATGAAGTTGGTTTCAAATATGAGAAAGAAGGAAGCCCCATTGGCCCTGCCCAGGCCTCCTGGAGGGAAGGGTTTTACTCTTTCCAGGGCTCCTGGTGATTTGCAGAAGCCTTCAGGGTCAGAGATAGAATGAGGCTGAATGTAAACACTTAGCCCCATCAGGAGCCCTAAACAGGTAAATGGTACCGCAAGCAACACCCAGGAATCACCATGGACTTTCTGAAATCCAGTTCCATGCCCAGCTCCTTGCAATGGCAGATCCATGGCCATGAGCTAGTCATTTGCAGAGTCTTGTCCAACACTAAGATTGCCACCAATACCCTCTCCATGCTTTGAGTGTACATTGTAATTTTAAGTCAGTGTAGCTTGCTATGACTATCTCTGTAATTTGCACAACTTGACAAAATGGTTATCTACCTGTAGCCATCCTTTTTATAATCATTCCCAGTAAACACTAGCCCTGCTCCCCTGGATGCTCAGACATGTGCTGGTGCCAAAGGTAAAGAGCACAGGCAAAAAGGCCCACAGACAGCTGGCTCCTATCCTCAGGCTGCTTTCCTTTAGCGAGGAAGACGGAGCACCATTACAGAAGCATTAAATAACAACACACAAACATCCAACCGAAGACACGGCCGGTAAATAATTAATGAACAAATGGGCCGTCGATATGTCAAATTGCGTTAGGTGTCCGTCTAAATCTGGTTCCGCCAGTAAACGGAGAAGGGGCAGAGTAGAAATTAAATGTGTGGATTGTGCTGCGTGTGCTCTACATTTTCTCTCTCATCCTCTGTCTGAGGATGTGGAGGTAAACACGCATCCCATAACCCATAAACACATGCACGGTCTAACCAAATGCAAAATCCCACACATCCCAGCCATCCTCCTGCGTATCACAGACCCTGAGCCCAGCACCAGGCCACTTCTCACCCCAGCTGCACTTTGTCTTCAGGCTAAACCATCCACACCTGCCAGGTTGCAACCTCTGAGCTCTGGATTACACAATCTATGGCCTCGCTGCATCCTGCCGCTGCATCCTGCCGGTGTCAACTTATGAATAAACTATAAGACCTGGCTGTGTTAGTCTGCTTGGGCTGTGTACCTTAAACAGCAGGCCCTCTTCTCCCACAGTTTTGGACACTGGAAATCCACGTGCAAGGCCCCAGGAGCACTGGTTTCTAGGGAGACCTAGAGGGAGGCCTCTCTTCCCTGTCTTGTGGATGGTATGGTGTCACGGTGTTCTCGCAAGGCCTTTCCTCTATACAGACACAGCAGACAGCTCGAGAGTCTCTTCTTCCTCTTACAAGGACCCCAGGCAGACTGGATCACAGCGCCAGCCCCATGGCTTTATTTAACCTTAATTACCTCCTTTCAGGTGCTATCTCCAGAGTCACCTCAGAGGTTAGGGCTCTGACATAGGAATTTGGGGAAGCACGATTTAGCCCCTGATACTGCCCAATCACCAGTTCCCTTCATGCTCGATTTAATTTCTCTTAATGCTCGATAGGTCGTGAGGTCCTTGAGGATGGGGCCAATATATCATTTGGTCTTAGGATCCCCAAAGCCTGGTACAACGTCCAGTTTAGAAAGCGTGCTCAAGACATGTTTGCTGTATTGAACCAAATGGAATTTCTTTCTCCATCGCTGCCCCTGTCCTAGTTGGGACATTTGTCTCCAGTCACCTATTTGGAATATTTTGATGATTTTTTAACTGTTCTACAAGCCTCCAGTATCTCCATTTTCTCTCTATCACCAGAATGTTCTTCCTAAAACAGAGTTGGATCACACCTTGGCTTCCCCTCAAAATCCTCAGTAGTTTCCATTACCTAGAAAATGTGGGCTAAGATTTAACTGTGCTTCAGCAGGTAATAGCTTTTAGAAACAACCCAAATGCCCATCAATCACTGAGTGGATTAAAAAGATGTGATATTCAGAGTTTTATTGGATCAATGAACAGAACTGTTTGCAGTATCATTGATGGAATGTCCACTTTACAAGCTTTAATTTTGTGACTTGAACAATTATTTCTAAGATGACAATATGTAATCCATTAACTAGTGATTTCCTACTGTTCATTTTTTTTCTGTAAATCTGTATAACTTGTACCCTTTCCCTGCTTTTTTTTTCTTTTCTCCTTAAATAAAATTAAAAAAAAAAAAAAAAAAAAAAAAAAAAAAAAAAAGATGTGATATTTTTACACAGTGGAGTATTGCTCAGCTATGAAGAAGGATAAATTTGAGGCTTTTATAGGTAAATGGATGCAATTTGAGACCATATTCATAAGTGAACTAAACCACACCCACGTGTGTAAATACTGTAAAAAGAAAAATGGAAAGATCCAAAATGTACAATAGATACTGTGAAAATGAAAGGGAAAGAAAGTGCTCAAAAGGAAAGGAGAACTGGGATGGAGGAAAGGAAGAAGGGAAAACATTGTATGTATCTAGGTATGCACATGTATGAGTATATGTATATATATATACAAGTTAAATAACTATACTACTAATCTGTGCGTTCCTGAAGAACAGTTTGTACTCTCTTTGTTCATGTGATCATTTTTATGCCTAGATCTTGTAACCCGAGCATCACTTTTAAAATAACAATGTGCACTATATTAACTAGTGCTAACTTCATATTTTTTGAAATTCTGTATCATTTCTATTTTTTCTTTTGTTTTTTAAAATAAAATTTAAAGAAAGTTAACTGTGCTTATCAACAGATCAATGGATTAAAACAACCATAAAACAATATAATGTGATATTATTCAGCCATAAAAAAGAAGGGAATGTCATTTGCAGCTGCATGGACGGAACTGAAGGACACTAAATAAAGTGACAAAACCCGAACAAAGACAGACAAATATTACACGTTCTCCTTTACATGTAGACGCTAAAAAGTTGATGTCAAAAAAGTACTGAATACTATTGTGCTTGCCAGGGCCTGGGAAAAGTACAGGGCGGGGGGGGAGAAGGGATCCCCAAAGCCTGGTACAACGTCCAGTTCAGAAAGCATGCTATACAGGGGTACAGTTAGGCAGGAATAACTCAAAATGTTCTATGGCACACAGCCGGAAATCATAGCTGACTATGACTAATTGAACATTTCAGAATAGCTCGTGGAGAGCATTTTGAATATTTGCAGCAAGCAGAGGTTGATGTCTGAGGTGACAGATATGCCAGCTGCCCTGATCTGATCATTGTACATCCTACACACATGTTGAAATGTCGTTGTACCCCATGAGTGCATATAATCACTACTTCTCAATTAAAAATAAAAATAAATCTTTAAAAAGTTTTTGGGGCACCATAATAAACAGGGGACCTTGATGCATGTTCCTTAGCCTGACTTTCAAGTTTGTCCTTCTCTTCTGTCCCAGATCCAGGGGTCTACACCTCCCCAGCTCCACCTTCCGGTGGCCCTAAGTGAGTGGCTGTGTCAGAACCTCCTGGGAAGCCTCCCTGTAACTCATGGCTCGGGTTCCAGTCCTAGAAAGCCGTTCTGGAAAACAGCCTGAGAATCTGTGCAGTGGAGGCCACTGCACCCCAGATGTTCCGAGTCGTCCCTTCCAGCCACCGCCTGGTACTCACGCGTCCCAGAACACACCCCGCACTGATACCCCCCTGCACTTGCTCCTGCTGTTCCTCCAACCTGGAGTTTCCAGCCCCCCTCTCCTACCTTCCCAAATCCTACTGGTACCTGCTGGCAGTCTTGGCTGAAAGATCACCTCTTTTGAAAGTGACCTTGGAGTCCCCATCAGCTTCGGAGTCAACCAACCCCGGCTCTGACCTCCATCCAGTATCTTGGAAGCACTGACCCTCTCGCTCACTGTCTCAGTCTTTGCATTTGTGAAATGAAGATGATAACAGAAACCAACTCATGAGACTGTGGGGATCCAATAACATCCTGACTGTAAGAGCTTAGCACGGTCCCGGCACATGGGAGGCTCTTCAATAAGTGACAACCATTAGGGTTAATAGCCTGGTACCCAGGGCCGCTGCAGCACTTTGCCTGAGCCTTTATTATAGTGCTTATTTAATTGGTCCGAGGAAGGCAGATACTGTTTACCCAGAATGCTGTGACAGGCCCTGCGGGCTGTAACACAGATAGCAGATAGCAAGGCAGAGAAAGGAAGGGGACTCTCCTGCTCTACTTCAGGCCTCCTTCCTGACCCTGGACCTGGGCGAGGGGAAACAGCACACAGGGCGCAGCTCCTGGAGAAAGGGAGGAGGAGAAGCAACCTACACCCTGCCAGAACTCAGACACTTTCAATCCTCTGGGCGGTGGGGCTGCAGAATTCTGCTGCACTGGAAGCAGAACCTCTAGGTTCCTCATTCAACTCTGATCTTCCTTTTCCCTCCTTCCTCCATCCGTCCCTCAAGTTCCCTTTCTTTCTTTTTCTTTCTTTCTTTCTTTCTTTCTTTCTTCCTTCCTTCCTTCCTTCCTTCCTTCCTTCCTTCCTTTCTCTCTTCTCTTTTTTCTTTCCTTAACTTTCTTTCCTTGCTTTTTCTTTCCCTTCCTTCTTCCCTCCTCCCCTTCCTCCCTTCCTTTTTCACCCCAGAAAATCCACTCTGCTCTCCCACCCACTCCCACCTCTGCAGCTGGTCCTTTGGGTCTGCAATACGCAACTACTTGGGTCCCAACTTCAACCAGCTTCTCTGGTGTAGAAGCAGTATAATCCCAAAGTCCTTCAGAAAAACCCACTGTCTTACCACGCTAATGTACTCTGGGAAAGTTCCTTCCAGTGCTGCATCTGTCCCATGCTTGACTTCTTCTAGGCACCTCCACATCACACCATGCATACACACAGACACACAAACATAGACACACACACACACTGGGCTCTTCGGTGGAGTTGCACCTACCTCAGTCCCAGATGGGAGGCTTCGTGGCAGGCAGAAGAGGAAAGAGAAGATTTCTGAGAGACCTCCAAGCTCTCTCTTGGTCCTAGTGAGGGGTGGGAAGTGTCACTGCCATCTTAAAAAACTGAGAGGCTGGGAGATAGAATATTTAAACAGTGGTTAGGAAGAGAAGAGAAAATGCCAGGATGATTTCTGAGAAATGATATCCCCAGAGTTTGGCCCCCAAACTTTAAGAAGAGGAGGCAAAGACATGAGCTGCCCAATGAAGAAGCCACACGTGGCATCTGAGCTCTTGAAACGGGACTCATCCAAACTGAGACGGACGGCCAGCATAGCTACAGAATGGATTTGGACGATTCAGTAGACTGAAAAGAATGTAAAATATTCCATCAGCGATTATTTTATACGTATTAGATTTTGAAATGATAACATTTTAGACACATAGAGTCAACTAAGAATAGATTCATTAAATATTTTCAGTCTTCTTTTGACATTTAAATGTGGCCACTAGAAATTTAAAATCGGGGCTGGGGATTTAGCTCAGTGGCATAAGCGCCTGCATTGTAAGCAGGCAGTCGTGAGTTCGATCCCTGGTACCGATAAAAACGAAAAAGACAAAAAAAAAAAAAAAAAAAGAAAAGAAAAAAAAAAAAAGAAATTTAAAATCGTGGTGTGCCTTACATCCTGCCTTTGTTGAAGTCTCCTTGTAGGTTTCACTTCTGGTGTCAGCTATGTTTGCATGTTGAAACTTTCCCTACCTCTTCAATTCCTTCTGCTTCTGCCAGCCTTGTCTTGGGGCAGCAAGCAGCAAGGGGACATCCTTAGGACATTCAGTGCCTCTGACAGACAGAAGAGGTGGGAAGAACCACCTCCCTACCCCAACCAGGGTTCTGTGGAGTTTCAAACCTTTACTCTCTGCAAATCAAAGTTCTCTTCTCCAGACTGACCCAGAGGACCCATCTCTGAATACCTTGTCTCCTGTCACCTTCATCACCATCACTGTACCGTGGTCAGCCCTGATCCCACCGTCGTCACCTCTGTCCTAACCCCAGACTCACCACCCTTGCTGTCTCTGTCTGTCACAGAGCTGCCCCACATCCTTTGGTCACGGCCTTTGAAGCTACAGCCAACCTCTAAGCCCTCCTGAGCTGAGGATTTTGCAGGCTGGCTCCAGAACCCATGCTGGCAGCTGGGGCCCAGAGCAGCCCACGTGCAGGGCAGAGAGAGCCTACCAACCCCCGCCCCCAGGAGGGAGTGAAAGCCACATTCCTCACAGAAATTGGCCCTGCCTTATCATGTTAAGGGAAGGGTGACCAAGAGTGAAAGAGCTCCGTTACCCACAGCTTACCCAGCGTGGGGAGCACAGTTTGCTTTGCAAAGAACAAAACAAAGCAGCCATGGTAACAATAGCTAATTTGTGTTGATTATTGCTCAGTGCAAGACTGTGTGAAAAGCCTCACCCGTGCTGCTCATCACATCTCCAAAGCATCTCTGAGAGGTTCAGGTAAGAGGAGCAACTTGTCAGTAGGTACGAATTCAGGGAGGGGGCCTCCGAGCACTGCTCTGCGCTGCCTCTTTGTCCCCATTCATGCGCTGACACATGCATTCAGCATCCACGATACCTCTAAGAAACTCGCCAGCACATTGGTTCCCATTCTGCCCGGATGGTCAGGCTGCAAAGGCCTGTGTGTCACAACCCTTGAAGTCACAGAAGTCTTCCAGGTTTTCTGGGGCCAAGAGAGGCATGCAAAGACTGACTTCAGATTCCGCTCAGACGTCACAGGCAGAGAAACTGAAGCTCAAGCAGAAGGGCAACAAAGAGGTAGAATTCAAGTCTCTCCTGACTTCACCAACAAGTAAGAGTGGATTTGGCTTCTCAGCCCAATCTAGGGTTTGTCTTCCAACCCCACCCACCCTGGAGATTTTGCAAACATAATGTCCTCTTCACAGCCTCAGAGTATCTTTTGTTTGTTTGTTTGTTTTGTTTTGTTTTGTGGTAGCTGGAATGGAACTCGCAACCTCGAGCTTGCCAGGCAGGCGCTGTGCTGCTGAGCCACATCCCTGGTCCTCAATGTATCTTTTTTAGTTTATCCCCATTAGTCACTGTCACCATGCACAGTACACATCCAAATCAAACTCAGCGGCTCCTGAAACTGCTTAACTCAGGACACTCCTGTCCTGCGACCTTCTCAGCATATGCACTCACGATCGCACTGTGAGATTCATTTGTGTATTGCTCTGTGTGTTCTAAAATTTCAAATATGTGTGTACTAGCTCCCCAAGCAGCTTTTGACTGCATAAAGGCAGGACTAAGCACCTCCTTATATCTTACCTTCTCCTTCCCAGTCTCTCAGCATTTGGCAAGAGTCTGGGCCTATTCCAACTGACTAAGCAATGCATAGTTCGACCTACTCTGCATGTTTGTCTGTCTGTCTACCTGCCTGGGTTTGACAGTATCTGTCTCATATCCAGGACCACTGTTTCCAGCAGGAGGTTAGCGTGTACAACTGCCAGTGCAAGCACGTGTGCACGGGTGTGTGGGTGATTTTTCCAGCTATTACAGTCATGGGAGCTTAGACACACCAGCACAATCCGTCAACCTCAAGCCATTATCTCTCATGATAATTTCCTGCCAAATCTTCGAGTTGCAATTAAGAAAGTAGATAATTTGAAACATTTTCCTCTGCATGTTGAGATGGATTATAATCCTAATTTGATAAAGACTCTTAATGACTCATTAGCCACCCTTGGCTTCTCCTCAGGTCAGCCAACCTCCCGGGCGCTGGAGGCAGCTGGCAGCAGAAAAGGCAGCACCGCTCAGGTCATTACACGTTATTGCTTCGGCAGCGCTGAGACAAAAAGACACAACAAAGCCACAAGCATGCCACGGCCCTGGAAGTCTCTTTCCTTCAGCTCCTAAATTGGAACTTTGGTTTTCTCTTCCTATCTTTGAACAAAGTCTCTAATTTCCTAACAACACAAACGCTCTTCCCCGGGCAGAGACTGTGCTATGTGAGTGGCACACAGTGCCTGGTGGCTATCCCTTGGTCAGGGGGTAGTGCAGAGGCCCATCTCCACCACAGCTTGTTTGCTAGGTCATGCTCCCCAAGTTCAAAGGGTGGAGAGCCCTGGAAAGAAGACCAATCTCAAACTGGCTACAGCCAGGACCACGCAATAGCTCCCTCCCTGCTTTGGATGAGTAGGGTCAGAAAGCATCTAGAGGTTACCCCTGCCCTTCTTCCTGGCAGGGTGGCATCTCCTCAGGCCCCAGAAGCCAAAGTCATGCCTTGGGCTGCCCACTGCAGAATGCAAGAACTCTGCCTCCACGGGGCTCTCACTGATCACATGAATTCCCACGATGCATGTGCAGCTGCAAGATCACATGTGGTGTGTAGTCATTATACATGGGCACAGAACATACAGACACACTGCCACACTGTTCCATTTGAGGGTGACTAGGAGTATGAGGGCTTCTCTGATTGGTCTTGACCCTGAGGCCAAAGGAGGAAGGAAAGAGGCCTAGTCTATGAGCAAACATCGCTCTCTGATGCATCCTAGCTCCTGCTACTGTACTAGCTACCGGGGTGTCCCCATGCCCAGTCAGATGGGGAAGCTGGTGATGGTCAGCATGGTTGGACCGGTGTCACTGCATGCGGAGCTGAAGGGGCTGGGGAGGAGTGACATTTTGCATCAGGATGTTCCTTCCTGCACCAGCCCAAAGTGTGCTCTCAGACCTGTCCCAGCCTTACTCTGTCCCCAGCTCACAGGGCAGGCTAGGGTAAGATAAAAAGCTTCACCTTCCTTCCCATCTGCCCTGGGCCTTCGCCTTCCATCAGTGTGACAGATGCAGGACCCCCGAGGCTATCTTCTCTGCCACCACCCGCCTTTCCTTCCCAATGAGTCCTGGGAGATCCAGTAGAGGGTGATGGATGGCCCTGTCTTATTGTTCCAGACTTGGAATCCAACAGGGGCCTGCGAGAGCTGTATAAATCAGAGCCTGGGCTGGGCTCTCACCCGAGTGACTCAACTAGAGGGATGGAAGGCAGGGGACCATAAAACTGTCCCTGGGCCAAGTTGTTTCATTTCAAGCTGAGGCCAGAGAGAGAAAATGTTTGAGAGACAGACTCATATGGATAGGATGGATAAGTCAGAGGAATCCTGCACGTCTGGGTACTCAGAAAGGGGGAGATGGAGAGAGGCTAGTCTCACAGGACAGGAGTGAGCCCATCGGGGCATCTCTGAGGCCCCACCCCTACATCACAGGAGGGATCGGGGGGATGTTTGGAAACATGAGCTCCAAGTGAGGAGAGGAGATTCTCATCCTACATGGCTGATTAATTGTAATTGTTCCTTCTCTAAGATAGGAATAGCCTGGGGAGGCAAAAATACTGGGAAGAAGCAGGTTCTAATCATCAAGTTGTGATCAGGAAAAGCAAGAGTCCTTCAGAGTCCTTCCTGTATCATTGACGCAGGGATTTATTGAACAGCTACTGTGTGTCAGGCACTGTGTTAGGTGCCAGAGGCACAGAACAGAATCAAGTAGAATCATGTAGCCCCGCTCTGAAGCACTCACGGTCTGGAAGGAGCAGGGAAGTGGACTCAAAAATCAGCAGCAAGTGATTTATTATCTCTTCTCATCTGTTCCAGCATCACCATTAGCAACTGCAACAAAGCCCTGTATTGATTGGTTGCTTGTTTTTCCCCCTTTACTAGAATAAGAGCTCCTTAAAAGGAAAGAGGAAAGGGAGCTGATGTTTGAGTCCCACGCACTGTTCAGGGTCTCGCCTCTATTTGTGTCTTCGACACCTGAAGCATAACTAACTCAGAAGCTGCGGATGATATGAAAGAGGGGGGGAACCATAGGGAATTAGGATTAATACTGCATGGGGAAGACCAGGAAAGACTTCGTGCAAGGAAAAATTAAGGAACAGTTCCAAAGACCAAGTGGAGTTTGCCTAGATGATAAAGTATGGAAAGCATATGTACCAAATGCCACCGCAGCATGGAGCAGCGCCGTGTGCCCTGGCCACCTGCTCAGATGCCCTGTGTCACCCGCGACCTCCCCACTCCACCCGTTCCAGTCCTCCAAGACGGGAACTCAGGAACCGGTTGAGTATCACATGGACGGTAATGGCGCGTGGGCTTCTGCATGGTGATGAACTGCCTCAGTTTTGTTCTGTTGACGTCTTTCCTGGGATGGATGAGAAGATCTGAGAAGGCAGAATCCAATCTGCTTTGCTCTCAGTATAAGTCCAATACCCAGAGCAGAGTCTAATTGTGAAGGGACAGAACTGGATCAGGAAAGGAAAGTATTCTGTGTATCTCTGCCTACCATGGAGGTTGATTACCTGAGCAGAGCCCTTCCTCTTTTAGATCAGGAAAAGAAAGCCTCAATAAGCCCTGAGGAGAGGCTAAGAAGTGGTGGGGCCCAAATCCTTGTGCGGTAGGCATAGGCCAGTTCTTCTGCCCTGACCTTTGTGCTCTCTCCTGTCTAACTCAGTAGCCAAAACCAGGACATGTGCTCAGAAGACAGGCACTGAGCAGCAGACATGGACCTGACCCTAGTTTTCAGTTTATGCTAAAGGAACAAGAGTCCCAGGGGGGCTGGAGCCTGAGGACGCAGCTGGCCAGGGGAGCAAATACCAGTAACTCCAGCACACTGGGAGGCTAAAGAAGAAGGATCAGTCACAAATAAGAGCCCAGGCTGACAACTTAGCAAGAGCCTGTCTCAAAATAAAAACAAAGGGCTGGGGATGTAGCTCACTGTGGAGACCCTGAGTTCACTTCCCAGTACTGAAAACAACAGCATCAACAGGAAATCAGAGTGCCCGAATGCAGTGAGACTCAGGGTGACACCACTCACCTGCTTTCTTCCTGGGCTTCCTGGGAAGCCTGTGAATCTCCAATCCAGGCTTAGAAACTGCAAGAGTATTAATCAAGGACATCAAGAAGAAGAAGTGATAAAATGAAACAAAAACAGTAGACTAGAAGTTCCACAACTCCGAGTGGTAACTGGCTCAGCAGAGAAAGGTCAGAAGCCCAGGGCCTGTGGCAGGTGCCCATCCTTCTGCAAAACCCAAAGGGCTGACCTCTTCAGACACCAAGCAATGTGGCCCTGAGGCCAGGAGACACAGGCGGGAAAGCTTCACAGAAGCAGTCTTCACCTACTTCATTGAGCCAGGCAGCTGGTCCTGGCTGCCCTGGAAAACAGTTTTTCCCTAGCGAAAATTGAAAAGGGCAATATTGTTTCTGGAAACACCAAGCATGGTGGAGATAGAAGAGAATTCAGGAGAGCTTTGCATACTGAAGAGTGGACTTTACGCTTTTCCCTGGCCGTGACAGCAATTCCCCACACCACAAGCTTAGCCAGCAGAATGTACCAACCCAATGGCACACAGACAGCCCAGGGAGAAGGCTGGCCTGCCACCTGCTCACCCTGCATCGAGGCCACCAGTCAGCACACTGCCCAATTCCACATCAAGCATCCAGAAGAGATTGCTAGCACTTCCTTCTTACAAGTGAACAAACAGTCAAGGGTCACCGGGTTTATTTAAAGCTTCAAACATAGAAAAGGGAGATTGGGGGCAATAGAGATTTTGCAAGAGCAAAAGAAAAGCTCAAAATAAAAAAGCAATAGCACTTCAAGAACACTTTTATCAAAAAGATAAGAAGAAAGATTATATTAATAAACAAAAAATTACAATGAACAGGAAAATTTTCAACTTAAAAAACCTCTGGGAGATAAACTCAGTGACAAACACCTGTAATCCTGAATTTGGGAGGCTGAGGGAAGACTACAGGTTCAAGCCAGCCTTAGCAACTTGTTGAGACTTTGTTTCAAAATAAAAAATTAAAAGGGCTGGGGCTGTATGTAGCTCAGTAGTAGAGTACTTGTCTAGCACATGTGAGGTCCTGGCTTTAATCCTCCCCACTGAAATAATAATACTTTTTTTAAATCCTGGGGGATCTGAGGGTGTAGCTCAGTGGGAGAACATGTACCTTTCATGCACAACGTCAAGGTTAAATCTTCAGCACTGAAAACATAAATAAGAGGATCTGAAATTAATGTTTCTTCAAGCAGCAGACAATGGGCCTCAAAGTAAAGTTTAGAAGATAAAATTGGGAACCTCTAAGAGGGAAGAAAGAAGAGAAGAATAAGAGATAAATAGAGGAAATGATCTCCCGACTAACCCAGCACGAGAATTGAGTAAGGTACGCACCAACACCACCACCGTCATTATTAAGACATTTTGGAATGCAGAGGTAATAAAGTTTCTAACACCTTCTAAAGAGAAACAAGAATAAAAGAATATCCCAGATTTTAAAAAGTAATACCAGATGTGAAAAGATAGAAGAGAAATGCCTTTTCCATTCTAAAGGAAAACATTTTTAATCTCATAAATCTAAACCCAAATAAATTAGCAGCCACATTTCAGAGTAGTATAGAGATATTTTTAAAATATACAATAACTCAAGAAAATTACCTTCCAGGCACCTTTTCTTAGGAAGCTATTGGAACATTAGATGATAGTCCAGTATACTTGGAATTCAGAAAATAGGGGTTCCAAGATAGAAAGGCAGTGAAGGGAATGTTCAAAATAAAAAGAAACGGAAGACTCTAAATGACCATTACACAGCATTTCTATAAAGTAAGCAGTCCATGCTGAAGCAGAAAACAGAAGGTATCAGGAGGAGCAGCTGCAGGGGTGGACGTGGAACAGACAAGCCTGAATGTGTGGAAACAACTTATCTCGGCAATGAGAAAAGCAACTAAATGCTGTTGTTTATCTATCTAAATGTCCCCTGAAAGCCTCCGGCACTCATAGATGGGGTTCTGGGGAAGGACTGGTTTATGGGTGTGTGATACTGGATTACTTCACTGATGGGTTTATAAGTGGGTGTGATGGTGGGAGGTGAAGCCTGGTAGGGCGGGGCGGGTCACTGTAGGTGAGGGTTGGAACAGCATAGAACCCTCCAGCCTCAAGGACAGTGGCTTCCAGCCTGCTCAGCTACACACTCTTTTCCCTTCACTATGTCCCTTGCCTTGGAGCTGGGTGATGATGGACTGAAACTCTATGAACTGTGAAGCAAAATAAACTTCTCCCTGCAACCTAGAGGACGCTGGCAGGCTGGTGAGAGTGTCGGTGACCCCTCCTCCCACCTAGAGGATTTAGGTGGACAGCAACAGTGCAGGTGAGCCCTTCCACCACCCAGAGGACCGTGGCAGGCTGTGGAGAGTGCAAGTCAGGCCTCTCCCCACCCAGAGGAACCCAGGTGGGCCTGCAAGGCTCCTCGTGTGACAGTAGGGTCCTGGCTGGGGCACACACCATGGACAGACGGGTCTAGCAGCTCAAAAAGTCTGATATCAGTAACAATATGAGTTAAGGGTTGACTTATATCAGTACTCCTAGGCTAGTCTGTCCAGAAAGAATCCAGGCCTCACCCAACTGGCCCCACAGGAGGAATTCAGGCGACTTGTCCCTTTCCTACACTGTGGCACCTGGCAGCTGAGCAAATGTCAGCCACACAATAGGACACTAAGACACATATAATGGACAGGTAAAACTAGAAAGATTGAAAAGAATGAAATACGAACCAAGAGCTGAAAATAACAAGATGAAAAAACAGAAAGCAATCTCAGACCTCCAGTCCATCAGGAACAAGTAGAGGAGAGATCAACATAGAAGACATTGGAAGACACACACCTGAAGTTTCTGAAAAGATAACAAGTGGAGAAAAGAAACAAATTCACAAGGCTATAGAGGAAATTAGATTAGGAATAATCTCTCAGACAAAAAAGAAACAACTACCTCAATGAAGGAATTGCAAAGCATAGCTGGAAAAGATGTAGATAAAAAGTATAGGAGCATAGGAAAATGATGGAAACTTTGAATAAATAATATAGGAAAGAAATAGAATGCATGAAATAGATTCAAAGAGATATCCAGGAAATTAAAAATTCCATTGAAAGCTGGCAAAATCGCTTGAACAAAACTGAACATAGACTTTCAGACCTCAAAGACAGGATTGCAACCAGTGATCGTGAAAGAAAAAAATCTAAAAATAAGGTACCATCAAATAACAATTCAACATATCCAAAACAATCCAAAGAAAAACAATGTAAGATTGAGTGATGTCAATGAAAAAGCGTAAGTCAACATAAATTCCATCAAAAAATTATTTGCAGAAGTAATAGCAGAAACTTTCCCAAGGATGGGAACAGAATCTGACATATAGATAAGTGAGACATATAGAATCCACTAAACCATAACCAGAATTAACCTACACCCAGACACTTGGTAATCAAGATCCCAGAAATTCAGTACAAAAACAGAATACTAAAAGCTTTTAAAGAAAAGAAACAGATCACCTATAAAGGAAAGCCCATCAGACTCATGGGCAGCTTCTAAACACAAACCCTCAAGTCAAAAGATCTTGGAGTAAAGTATTTCAAGCCCTGAAAGAAAACAATTTCCAACCCAGACTGATATAACCTGCAAAACTATCTTTAAATCAAGGGAGAAATAAGATACTTTCATGACAAAGAGCTACTGAAGAAATTCATGTCCACGAAACCAACCTTAGAAAGGGTACTAAAAGACATTCTAGATAGAGATAAAAATGACTACAATTCCCAGAACAACAACAGAAATAAAGCATCAGGCAGGGCAAGCAATTAAACAAAGGAGAGGCCACCACCGCCCTTGGAAGGCTTGCTTCCTGTGTGGAGCCAGTATGGGGAGGGAGACACAATCAGATATGCCCAGTGTACCCACAGGCTGCCATTGGAGACCCTTGCTTCCTTCATGCAGCCAGAGCCACCAGGAGAATCAGACAAACATGTCCCAGGGTACCTGCCACCATTGGGGGAGGCCTAGTGCAGACACACAGGCTGAGACAAGAAGCAGCCCCACCTCCACGCACCCCTGGTGATCAGCAAAGCCTCAGTTAGCTTCATGAGTCTGGAGAAGCCTGCTCCATGCCCTGCTACCTCCCTGGGAACTTGGTTTAGAGAAACCCAGGTGTCTGTCCCATTCCCCTCCACAGAGGGGCAGTCAGCACGGGAAGTTCCTAGGACCCCACAACCGGCTTGTTGGGAGGAATCTAGGAGAATGCCAAGACAAAGGAACAAAGGCAATCGCAGACATCCAGCCCATACAGAACAAGTCTGGGAGATAAACTCATGAGAAAAATGAAAGTCACATATCTGAAATCTCTAAGAGGATAGCAACTAAAGTTTAGAAACAACTTCATGAGGCTGTAAAAGTAATCTGATCAGAAATAATGGTAAAAGAAGAAATCATAAACATAATGAAAGAATTGCTGAGCATATCTAAAGAAGACATAGATTTTAAAAAAAAGAGGAGCATAGGGAAATGATGGAAACCTTGAACGAACAATATAGGAAGGAATTACAATGCATGAAATAGCTTCAAAGAGGTACCCAGGAAATTAAAAAGTTAACTGAAAGCTGCTTGAAAGAGATTGAAGATAGACTTTCAGACCTTGAAGACAGGATCACAGCTAGCAATCATGAAAGGAAAGATCTCTTAAAAATAACAAGGAACCAGGAAATAACAATTCAATGGCTGCAAGATCATGCAAAAGAAAGTAATTTAAGAGTGATAGGTATCAGTGAAAAAGCAGGGCTCAACACAAATGAAATAAAAAGAATATTTACAAAAGTAATAGCAGAAAACTTCCCAAACATGGGGAAAGGATCTGGCATACAGATAAGAAATGCATATAGAACTCCAACTAGCCATAAACAAATACATCTACACCCAGACCTGTAATAATCAACATCACAGAAATTCAGCCCAAGAACAAAATATTAAAAACTGTTAGAGAAAAGAAACATATAATCTATAAAGGAAAACCAATCAGAATCATGGTAGACTTATCAACACAAACCATCAAGTCAAGAAGATTTAGTGATGTGTTTCAGATCCTGAGAGAAAACAACTTCCAACCCAGACTGATGTACTCTGAAAAACTATCCTTCAAAACTGATAGAAAAATAAGATACTTCCATGATAAAGAACAACTAAAGGAATTCATGAACAACAAACCAACCCTAAAGGGAGTGCTGAAGGATATTCTAGAGAGAGATAAAGATGACCATGGTTCCAGGAACAGCAACAGAGGAGGATCACCAAACAAGGCAGGCAACTTGTTTGGAATGAAGGGAAACAGTGGAGGGCCAACAGCAGGAGGATAACTGGCAGGGATGAACCATGCAGGCTGGTTGTAACCATTAATGTAGATGGCCTCAGTCCAAAGAAATATAGAGAGAGTGGATCAAGAAACAAGACCTATCAATATACTATATACAAAAAACTCATTTAACTGGAAAGGAAATTCATAGACTAAAAATCAACAATTGTTCCATGTGACAGGAGACCAGAAAAAAGCAAGGGTAACTTGCCCATCAACCACAAAATGGATAAGAAAGATAGTATTTTCATACACTGGAAGGCTACCCAGCTATAAAGTAGGATAATCTTAAGGCTTCTGCAGATAAATGGATGCAATTTAGAGATTATGCTCTTGGGTGAAATGGTTTGGATTCATACAGGTGAACAATGAGCTATTTCCCTCAGGTAAAAAACTAAAGGAGTTAGTGGGATCCAAAAAGCACAACGGATATTATGAAAGTGATAGGGGAGGAAACTAAAAAGGGAAAATGCTAACCTCTGTTAATTTCCTATTATCTAGTTTTGAATTCTTGTACTGTTTTCATAATTTTGATAGGTTTGGTTTTATTGTCTTGTGTTTTCTTAGATTTTACTGTCTGATGGTATGGGCAGCTATCTTGAAGATAATGGGATGTATTATGGTAACCACTGTTGATTTCCTATTCTTGTTTTGAAGTCCTATAATAATTTCACTCTTTTTATTTTTTAATTCTTTGTCTTTTTTGAGATGGGATCTTGCTATGCCATTCAGGCTGGCCTTGAGCTCACTTTGTAGCCCAGGCTGGTCTTGAACGCCCAATGGTCTTCCTGCCTTAGCCTCCCAAGAGCTAGGATTACAGGAATGTCCCCCTATGCCCAGCTAATGCTCTCATTCTTTTGTTTATATTGGTTTTAGTTTGTTCTGTTTTGTTTGATCTTATTATGTGTGATGGTATGGACAGCTACTTTGAAGAAAACAACACATTATGATACCCATTGTTGATTCCCTATCATCTTGTCTTGAAGTCCTATAATGCTTTCATTCTTTTGTCTTGATTGGTTTTATTTTGTTTTGTTTTGTTTAATTTTATTGTGTGTGATGGTATTTACAGCTATTTTGAAAAAAACAAGAGACATTATGGTAGCCACTGTTGTCTTGCTTTGAAGTCCTGTATCACTTGAATTGTTCTGTTCTGATTTGCTTTATTTTGTTTTGTTTTATTCTCTTTAAAAAAAAATAAACAGAGAGGGAAAGCATGGAACCAATAACAGGGAAATAACATGACAGAGATAAGGCAATGCATGTCAGTTATAATCATCAATGTAAAAGGCCTCAAATTACCAATCAAAAGACAAAAATCGGCAGAATGGATCAAGAAACAAGATCCAACAATATGCTGTATACAA
The DNA here is from genome assembly GCF_034190915.1 of Cavia porcellus. Lineage (NCBI taxonomy): Eukaryota > Metazoa > Chordata > Mammalia > Rodentia > Caviidae > Cavia > Cavia porcellus. Next base: position 19,210,900 of record NW_026947492.1, on the reverse strand, counting down.
GAAACATATTTAACTCAAAAAAGAAATGAATACACTGAAAATCAAAGGATAGAAAACAATACTCCAAGCAATGGGAACTCAGAAAAAAAGCAGGGGTAGCTATTCTGTTTGTAGACAATGTGAACTTCAAACCAAAGACGATCAAAAGAGATAAAGAATGTCCCTACATACTTGTTAAGGGAAAAATTCCAGAGAAAGAGATAAGAATCATAAATATATATGCACCAAATATAGAAGCACCCAACTATACTAGTCAAATATTCATACACTTGAAAAATCAAATAGGAAATAACACAGTTGTAGCAGGGGATTCTAATAACCCACTGTCACAAAGAGATAGATCAACTAGACAAAAAGTAAACTAAGAAATAATAGAATTGAATCAAATATGTGAACAAATGAACTTAATAGAATTTTACAGAGAGTTTCATCCAACATCAGAATACATGTTCTTCTCAGCTGCACATGGGACATCCTCTAAAATAGACCATATCCTAGCCCATAGAACATGCTTAACTAAATGCAGAGGAACTGATATTGTCCCATGCATATTATCTGACTATAGTGCACTGAAATTGGAGATTAATGGCAAAAGAAACCAAAAAACTCCATAAACATATGAAATTAAATAACAATCTCCTGAACAACCAATGAGTCACAGATGAAATAAAAGAAGTAATTAAAAAATATCTACAATCAAGTAAGAATGCAGATACACTATACCAGAACCCGTGAGATGCAATGAAAGCAGTCCTAACAGGGAAATATATAGCAGTGAAGTCTCACATCAGGAAAACAGAACAAGTAGAAATAAACAAACTAATGCTGTATCTCTTCTAGAAAAAGAAGAGCAAGTCAAGTGCAAAGCTCCTAGAAGAGAGGAAATTATGACGATCAGAGAAGAAATTAACACAACTGAGACTAAGAGAACAATGCAAAGAATTAATGAATTGAAGAGCTGGTTCTTTAAAAGAAAAAACAAAATTGATAAACCCCTAGCCAACCTTATCAAGGAAAGGAAAGCTAAAAGTCATGCAATGAGGAATGAAAGAAGATAATCAATATCTGTTTCCAAAATCTTGACTCACATAGGCTGGAAAATACAGAAGTGGACAGATTCCTAGAAAGGCATGAATTACCAAAATTGAATCAAGAAGATAGAACAATTTTGAATAACTCAATATCAGTTAATGAAATTGAAAATGCAATTAACAACTTACCAACAAAGAAAAATCCAGGTCCTGAATGGCTGAATTCCACAAGAAATTTAAATATGCTTTACTGCTAATACTCGTCAAAGTGTTTAATGAAATTGAAAGACAAACAATTCTCCTTAACCCATTCCTGGAGGCAAGTATTACTCTGACACCAAAATCAGAGAAAGACCCAACCAAAAAAGACAACTATAGGACAATTTCCCCTAACGAACCATTCCAGGAATTCAGGGATGGTTCAACATATGCAAATTAATAAAAGCAATACAGCACATCAACAGAGCCAAAGACAAAAATCACATGATCATCTCAATACATGCAGAAAAGGCTTTTGATAAAAGCCAACACTCATTCATGGTAAGAACCCTACAGAAAATTGAAATAGATGGTTTCTACCTCAATCTGATAAAAACCATCTATGACAAACCAACAGCCAGCATCACACTACACAGACAAAAACTGAAAGATCTCAGTCTAGATTCAGGAACAAGATAACAATGTCCACTATCACTACTTTTATTGAATATAGTGCTGGAAACATTAGCCAGAGTAACCAGACATGACAGAGAAATAAAATGGATAAGGATAGGAAAGGAAAAAATTTCAATTATCATTATTTGCAGATGACATGATACTCTACATAGAAGACTCAAAAAACTCCACCAAAAGATTACTAGAGTTAATAAGTAAATTCAGCAGTGTAGCTGAATACAAAGTTGACCCTTAAAAATCAACAGAATTCCTGTACAGAAACAACAAACTCACTGAGAGAGAAATTAGGGAAACATCACCTTTCACAATACCATCCCAAAAATGAAATAGTTAGGAATCAATCTAACAAAGTCCGTAAAAGATCTATATAGTAAAAATTACAAGCTGGGCATGGCGATGTAAGCCTATAATCCCAGCACTCAGGAGGCTGAGGCAGGAGGATCATTATGAGTTCGAGGCCAGCCTGGGCTACAAAGTGAGCTCAAGGCCAGCCTGAACTGCATAGCAAGACCCTGTCTCAAAAAGATGAAAAGAAAAAAGATAAAAAGCAAATACTATAATTAAAAAAGAAAATTACAGTACTCTGAAAAAGGAGGATGAAGTGGATATCAGAAAATGGAAAGATATCCCTTGCTCATAAATAGAAAAACCCAACAGAGTAAAAATGGCCACATTCCCAAAACTATTATACATATTTGATGCAATCCCCATCAAAATACCATTATTATACCTCACAGATCTAGAGAAAACATTCCTAAAATTCATTTGGAAACAGAAGAAATGTAAAATAGCAGAGGCAATCCTGGGCAACAAAGACAAGGCAGGAGGAACCACAATTCCTGGCTAGAAGTTATACTACAATGCCACTGTGATAAAATCAGCATGGTTTTGGCAAACAAACAAATAAACAAGAAAAGAAAGAAACAGAAACCAAAACCAGACCCAAGGATCAGTGGAACAGATTAGAAAATGCATACACAACTATAAAGATGTTTAGCCACTTTATCTTTAACAAGGGGGCCAATCATGTTCACTGAAAGAAACAGCCTCTTTAATAAATGGGCTGAAAAACTGGCTTGCACACACCAAAGACTAAAACTAGACCCATGCCTATCACTATGCACTAAACTAAAGTTAGAATGGATCAAAGATCTAAATATAAAACAGAAACTCTAAATCTACTAGAAGACAAGGTAGTAGAAATCTTGAAGATATAGAGGTAGGTAGAGAGTTCATGAACAAAACCCAAACTGCAAGGGAAACACTTCAAAGAATCAACAATGGGCATTTCATCATTTTTTGGTGGAGAGTGGGAATCACACTCATGACCTCATACTTACCAGGCAAGTGCTAGACCTGCTGAGTTAAATTCCTGGCTCTGGGATCTCACCTTATTAAAAAGTTAAAGAAATCAATAACGGAATGAAAAGACACCCCACAAAATGGGAAAAAATTTTAGCCAACTATCCCTAAGAACAAAGACTTCTAGCTAGAAATATAAAGAGTTGAAAAAAATCAGGCCCCCAAATTAAAGACCTAATCCAAAATTGGGCATTTGAGATTAGTATATACTTCTTAGATGAAGAAATACAAATGGCAAATAAATACATGAAGAAATGTTCAACATCACTGATCATTCAAGAAATGCAAATTAAAACATCACCAAGATTCCATTTCACTTCAGAAAGAATGGCTATCATCAGTAAATCAATCAATAACAAATGTTGGTGGGGTCTTCTTCATTGTTGGTGAGAATGTAGACTGATACAACCACTGTGAAAATCAGTGTGGAGATTCCTCAAAAAACTAGGATTGGAGTCCCATTTGATCCACCTATTCCCCTTCTGGGTATTTTCCCAGAAGAACTGAAAACATCATAACACAGGAATATATATGCACCCATGTTTATAGCAACACAATTTGTAATAGCTAAATCTTGGAAACAACACAAACACCCATCAACCATGAAATGGATAAAAACGATGTGATATTTTTATACAATGGAATATTAGTCAGCTATAAAGAAGGATAAACAAGAGGCTTTTATAGATAAATGGATGCAATTTAAGACCATATGCATCGGGCCGGGGATGTAGCTCAGCGGCGCAGCGCCTGCCTGGCAGACGCGAGGGCCTGAGTTCGGTTCCGGTGCCAAAAAGAAAATAGTGAAAAAAAAAAAAAAAAGACCATATACATTAGTGAAATAATCAGTTCACATGTATGAACATTGTATTGTCTCCCTAGTGTGAAAGCTGAAAGAGTAAATAGGATCCAAAATGTACAATACGGGCTGGGCATTTAGCTCAGCAGCACAAGTGCCTGCCTGGCAAGTGTGAAGTTGTGAGTTTGATTCCTGGTACCAAGAAACAAAAGCAAAAAACAAAAATAAAATGTACAATACATATTATGAAAGGGGAAGAAACTGCTCAAAAGGAAAAAACAACTGGGATGAGAAAGGAGAAAAGTAAGAAGGGAAAAGATTTTATATATATATTTATATTTATATGGTATATATATATATATACGATAGATATACTACTAATCTTTGTTAGTTCCTCAAAAAGACTGGTTGTGGTTTCATTGTTTGATCATTTTTTCATGCCTATGTCTTGTAATCTGAGCAACCACTTAGAAGATAACAATATGTGGGGCTGTGGATTTAGCTCAGTGGCATAAGCACCTGCCTTGCAAGCAGGCAGTTGTGAGTTCGATCCCTGGTACCGATTTAAAAAAACAATATGAAATGCACTAACCATTGTTAATCTCCTATTATGTTGCTTTGAAATTCTATATCATCATTTTTGTTCTTTTTTATTGTATAAATAAATAATATGCAATAAATAAACCTCTGCTTCTTTAACTTATAGTTGTCATGTATTTTGTCCCAGCAGTGAAAAGTAACCATGACACTAGTGTCAGCAAATATGTTGCAGAGCTGATGAACCATTTGAAAAATATATCTATCTATAAATAAATAGATATAAACACACACACACACACACACACACATTTGGAAATAAGGTCAATAAGAAGGAGGCAATTGTTAACACCTGGAGAAACAAAAGATTATACAAAGAAAGATACATGGTCACGAGATACTAGTTGAGTCAGTAGTAAATAAATATTGCAAGGTAACTGCTGACTTCCAAGCTATGCCTCCCTATCCTTTGATCTCCATTCAAATTTCCATACAAGTTAATTTCACACAGTCCTGCTCAGTCCTCTTAAGTACCAGTCAGATGATGACTCTGGCCCCAAACTCTACTTAAAGTAAGTCATGCACCTTCAAGAGTTTGCAGAAGATGGTGACCAATATGATTCAAAGGGGAAGAATCCTGGTCCTGGTCCTGGTCCTGGTCCTGATCCTGGTCCTGGTCCCGGTCCCTAGCGTGGGCATCAGCCTGCCGTGATACTATGGGTGTAAGTGTGCTGGCCTGTCTGCCTGGGACGCTTCAGTAAACAGTGTCCCGATCCCCTCATGTGGTGAACTTCTGGCCAGCCTGCAGGTAATTCTAAGTCAGTAGTAGCAAACATTTTAAAGACCCAGCACCCAAACGACAACCCCAAATCCACGTATTTATCACAGGGTGCCAACACTGCAATTCAACCTGAGGCTTTAGTTTAGACAAAAACAATTCACATGTTACTGAAAGAACGATTGCCGTAGGTTCTAGGCCTGTGGCTCTTCTAGAGAGCCTCTCCTGGTGCTCCCATCCCAGGGAGCTACAGGTCCCTCCTTCCTCTCCTCCTGAGCTGTCTTTGTCTAATATAGCAAAGCATTTATACCCCATATTTACACTGTACATAAACTGTCTTCCCCACTGTACTATCAGCCCCTGCAACTTATGCTGCAGATAAATAACCACAGGGTCTCGGGGACCTGACCCCCAGAGACTGAGTGCTCACCTTGTTGTAAGTCGCCTGTGACTCTGGCAGTGCTCTCTGTGTCTTCCCTTTGTTGTGGGACCCAGCTGTCTGCCCAGCACTCCTCTGGATATGCTACTCTCCCTAAAGACAGAAAAGGGAAAATGCAGGAGGAACCATAAAAATTTCCCAAAGGCCTCCACTGGGAAATAACTGTATCACTTCTGCTCAAATCCCATTGGCCGAAACAAGCCGAGCAATGTGATGGTTTAGGTAAGTACAGTCCTTTCAGGAGGACAGGCAGCAGATAACGGGGTGTACTGTGCAGGACACTACAGTCTCCTTTTGTGTAATAGTGCGTCTGTAACTTACTTTTGCATCATGGACCTAACACAGTGCTGGGTACCAATAAGAACACAGTGCATCTCCAGTACTGAACTGTCAGATAACAGCAGCAGAAAACACAAACTCGAGAAGAGGAGATGGAGAAAAGGGCTGGTGGACAGCCAGAAGGGCACCAGCAACACACTCACAGAATGTGGGACAGCATCGGGATTCCAGGGCGACCTCTGACATTGTGCCATCTCTCTGGGTTCCGCTTACCTGGGTACAAAACACAGTTATTTATCTTTTATTTTTTATTTTATTATTTATTTATTTATTTTTGGGAGGGGCAGAACCAGCCCAGACTTTATTTTGGAAAACACAATTGAACTGGTTTTTGGTGGAAGGCATGAGCAAGAAGGGGTACCCCAGGCAGCAGGTTCCTCCCAAGGATGAGCCTGAGGCGGGTCTCCTGCTTGCAGTGCTCCTGTGTGCAGCTATCTCCCCCGAGCTCTGGGGAAGTTGCCACAGGGATGCTGGCTGGGGGAGGCTGCAGTGGTCACTTCCTGGGGGGAACATCAGAGGACTCACACACCAGCTTTCGTCTTGGTCTCAATCTTCTTTACAACCACTGCAGCCTCGGTGTGACTGAAGACAGGGCTTGGGAGGCCCCGTAGGGTGGGCTTGCCTCTCCTGCATGGCCTCTGCTGGTCTTTGGGAAGGTCCTTGTGTGCTGCAGCCCTTCCTCCAGCCTGTGCTCCCCATCCAACAGCAGCTAAAACACAGCTATTTAGAAGGAATCAGTGCTAGTGCCCTACAGCATAGTGGAGGGACGATACATGTTACGGTTTATATCTAGATGTCCCCCCAAAGCTTCATGCACTCTTCCATAGGTGGAGTTTTTGTAAAGTGATTGCATCCTGGGTCCATGATACTCATCAGTGGATTAGTTTAGCTAAATGTGATGTTGGGAGGTGAAGCCTGGTGGGAGGAGGAGGCTCACTGGGTTACAGCCTGGAAGGCTCCATCTCCCTCTCTCCTGCCTTGATCTGTCTCTGTCCTCTGCCTGTCTTGCCACCAGCTGTTTCTTCTCTGTGATGCCCTTTTCCTCATAGAGCCCGCCGACTGTGGGCTGAAACCTCTACAAGCTGTGAGCCTAAATAAACCTTTCCTCCTGTAAGTGGTGAGTACTGAGTATTGGGTCCCAGTAACTTACACTGCAGTTCACAGTAACCAATTATATATCTTATGAATAACTGAAGACAGAAGCTTGAAAGCTCCAAACACAAAGCAATGGTAAGGAAATGGAAATGTGATTATTCTGATTCGCTCAGCACATATTGTATACATATATTGAAATATCACACTGTGCCTCATAAATATGTATAATTATTACATGTTAATCAAAAGATTTTTAAACGTTTAAGGAAATGGAAACATTTGTTACCCTGATTTGTTCATTATGCATTGTATACACATATTAAATTAGTGTACTGCATTCCATAAATTTATTTTACAATTAAAATAGTAACTAATTTTTAAATTGGAGGGGATGAACTAGAAGATCTGTAGGGTCACTTCCACCTCTGACCCCTCAGGAGTCTGTCACGGGACCCCTTTTCCTGTGGTCCTTAGTAACTATTTGCCAATCTGCTGGCCTCTGTTGGTCACAGCACCCAGGCTGATGACTTGGGGGTTAGTAAGCTCCAAAGTGCCTTCAAGGGCTAAATGAATTTCTGAAACTAAAAATGACCCAAGTTGATAAAATGCAATAAAACTCTACTTTGAAAACAAATTCTAAACAAAAGTGTTAAGTGGCAGGTGCACGTTTACACCAACTCTGTTTTGAGCATGGTATTCTAGACACCAAGAATCCTCAGTGACACAGAAACTACTTGTCCTGACATTGCAGAAGGTTGCTGCTCACCTCAATGTATCAACCATATGTCCGGGTCTGCAAATGGAAACCGTCACCTCAGCTGAAACTGCCTCGTACTTATAGGGGTTTGGCATTCGCTTGATGAATGCATATTTATCTTGGTTGGACTTGTAGGACTCTGGAGCTATTGTACTTAATCCAGTTTAGCCCTCTCCCTTTGAATCTGGACCTCGCCCTTCTTTTTGAAGACTTTCAGGAGAAAAAAATTCATCCAAAAAAAGGCTGTGAAATCCTGTAGCTACTGGACTGATGAACTAAGAGAATTATTTAGCAGGTGCTGGGTCCTGAGCCTCTGGTTCTTACAACCAGAAGGCGAGTGCTGATAACCCTGTTTGATTAGAAAACTTTGCCCCTTTAAATTCTTACCCACAAATTACAGACGTTAGTCTGGGTGTCCACTACAATAAGAGCCACACAGGCTGAGAATTTCTTGTATGCCAGGGCTATTCCATGTTCTTTACATAGGTTACTTATATACCTGTCATAGCAAGCCTAGGAAATAGATGCTGTCATCTCCATTTGATTCATGGAGAAATCAAGATACAGAAGATGAACCAACTGGCCAAAGTCACACATGACGTGGCAAGGCTAGGCCCCCACCCAGGTGGTGTGACTCCAGACTCTTTGCTAATGTCACCTCTGAGTGAGTAGTGACATGTGGCCACATAAGCTGGTCACTCCCAGGTATAGATGGAGCCTAGAATGCATAAGCGTAGCATCAAAGGCCCTTCCCAGCCTGTCTCCATAGCAGCCCAGGAGACTGAGGGCGCTACCCTCTGATCAGGAACGCAGTGAGAGAGGTGAATCTAACTTTAGCTCCTCCAATATCAGAAAGCCTAGTTTTTCAAGTAGATGCCTGTCTGTCCTTTTTCAGCTCCAAATTTCTGACCCTTGGCATCTTGCCTGGTGGAGTGGGGTGAGGGGGGTTTGAGGAAAGGTAACCTTTCCCAGGGACAGCAAGGTCCTGCCCTAGTGGCCACCACACTGCAGTCCCCAGGAAAGGCTCTTTCCTGTAAAGACCCGATCAATATCGCCCCCATCCCACATCCTCACCCTTTTCTGCAACTTGGCCTATAACTGCTATCGATTACAACAGAGCAGGGAAACAAATGCCAGAACATATCAATCAATCACAAGGTGGCAAAGAAGCTTTATTAAAACCATTACACCTTCTGCTATTTTCCTGGCTCCCCCAGCTTCCTCTGCCCAGTGGCCATTTCTTTTGGAAACTTTCCAAGAACTCTGCAGACATGATCTGATGGCTGGTGGAATTTCCCCTCTTTGGGGAAAATTTAGACCCAGAAAAGGAGCAAGAACAAGTCCCATAGTGAGAAGATGGAAACCAGGTGTGTGAAAATATGTGCTTGTGTCTGTGGGTGTGAAAATGTGCAAGTGTGCGCGTTTGTTTAAAGACAATCTGAGGACTTTGTCACATTTCAGAAACATTTGGTAGTTATCACTGAGATTTTTAACAAATCAATTCCTTCTGGTTACTTAATGTCCTTCACTAAGTGGTTTAATTGTGAAATTTCACTTTGTAATTGGGTTCATTTTAATGTGGAAAGAGGTAGATTTGCATAAGCAAGTGACAAACAGTTAACACAATCTGTTAGAGAGGAGCAGGAATGGGAAAGAGCCGCACACCTGGGTTGTCAGCTTGGAATCAGAACATCTGCCTAGGTCCCCGTGGGACCCCAGGCCTGCCCTGTGGCCCCTGCCCAGACTCCAGGAAGGAACAAGATTTCCTTAAATGATTACTAGGACAGGAGGAAACCTTCCAGTTAGCAAGAGAGACAAAGAAACGGAGGGTTTTTGCTTGCCAGTGAAAGACCAAGGATGCTTTCCTTGCAAGGAAATTCAGAACAGATTTTAAAAGAGCCATCGGTTTAGTAAACCCTGTGAAAGCTCTAAATCCAAGCCAAAACGGAGCACAGAGATGCTGATGTCCAGCTGTCACCCTGCCAGGAACCAGAAAGGACCTTTGTGCCTCAGTTTCTTCGTCTGTAAAGTGAGGAACCTAAAGTAGATCACATTCAAGCACTGACGTTTGTAAAATCCTACCATCACATGTAATTGACTCCATTTATTCATTCAACGACTCAACAGATATTTATGGAGCCCTCGCTATGAGCAGGAACTGTATAAGAGACAGAGAATCACCGAGAGGTAGGATGGGGTATGGATGTGTGCCGGGGAACACAAAAATAAATAATGGACAAGCCCGTGCCTCACGGAACGTATTATCTCATGGGCGCTGTGGAAGGCGCTGCATCTCCCAAATCTCTGAAAACCCCTTTGGTGAAAGCTTAAACTCCAGTGTGACTGTATTTGGAAACAGGGCCCTTAAGGAGGTGAAGTTAAAGGAGGTTTTAAGGGTAGAGCCTCCTCTAACAGCGCTGGTGTTCTTATATAAGAATTGGAAGAGGGGGCCAGGGATGTAGCTCAGCGGGGACCTGGGTTTGATTCCCAAAACAAAATGAAACAAAACAGAACTGGAAGAGACCACTGAGTGTGTTCTCTCCCTCTTCTCTCTTCTCTTCTGCAGTTTTCCTCCCCTCCTGACTCCTGCTTTGTCTTCAAAGGTCATGTGAGGACATGGAGAAGCAGCCACCTGTAAGTCAGAAGACAGCACCTCGGCCTTGGACTTCCAGCCCCCAGAACTAAGAGAAAATTGATTTCTGCTGTCCAGGCCGCCAGCCTGTGGTGTTGTGTCACAGTAGCCTGCACTGACTCACAGATGGGGGAAAGGGAAGGGCAGGGTGCTACAGGAGCACAGGTTAGGGGCACTGCCCAGTCTTCAGGGGGAGGGAAAGTGTCCCAGAGAGCTGGCCACCACGAAGTCCAGGAGGATTCCCAGATGAGCAGGGAGGCGGAGTGCTCAGGCAGGACACCTGCGTGCTTGGAGACCTGGAGGTGGAAGCTGTGAGTCCTCTGGGAGGGCTGAGCACATCTTCCTGGGGGTGGACCTGGGAGGGTCAGAGGAGGAGAGGCCACAAGGAGGCTGAGGAGGATGCAGGAGCCACAAAGGGCGGCTGCCCAGGCAAACACGACCCTGAGCATCCAGCAGGGCTAAGAGCTGTGGGCTTTTGGAGACTGGACCACCCACCGAGGCTTCTGATTCTGTGGAACGGTTGCCAGCCTGGGCTCCCTGGACCTAGAGAAGCAGCTGCCATCCCACCACCTATTCGGGTGGTCTTCCTTCTTTACATCTGCTTGTTTCTCGTGGAAACACTTTACTTGTTTATCTAGAAGCCTCCTCCTTACCTTTCAAAGCGTCTTCTGGGACAGCCTCTTCCTCTGGTGTGTGACTTCAGTTCCCTTTGCTATTTAGTAATAATTGCTAGTGTTTATTGTGTTCATTAGTGCCAACCATGTACCAGGCGTTATTTTAGGCATTTTACGTATATTCGGTCTTTTTTTTTTTTTTTTTTTTTTGTCTTTTTATCGGTATCAGGGATTGAACTCATGACTGCCTGCTTGCAAGGCAGGCCCTTATGCCGCTAAACTAAATCCCCAGCCCCTTATGTTCCGTCTTTTAATCCTCACAACAACCCTGTAAAGTGGATTCTATTAACTCCAGTTTGTGGATGAGGAAACCGAAGCACAGAGAGGTGAAGTCATTTGCTCAGGGCTATTGGATAGCCCAAGAGTAAGCCAGGAGTGGGATCCGGGCGAGTTTAGCCTGGTCGTCCATACTCCGAACAGTGACACTCCTTTGTCTGGAAAACAAAAGGATGGAGGAGCTGGGGTTGAGAGCTGGAAGTACTCCCAAGAGACCTGAAATCTCCCTGATTCCCTGCCCTGGTCTTTTTGTCCCATTTGCCTTTCGTTTGCTTTGTTTTCTCAATGCTAGAGAGAACCCAGGGCTTACACCTGCCATCCAAGCTCGCTTGTGAGCCACGTCCTCAGCCCCAGAGTCCGTTGCTCCTGACCACTCAGAGCGGCCACCTCCTGAGGGAACTGAGAAGCAAATGGCTTTGAGAGCTAAACCAGGAGAAGTACACCAGGAGCCAGAGCCGCTGCTGCTGAATTCGGACCTCAGAACTGCACACCCCAACGACGACGCCCCATATTCCTCTTGGTCCTAAATCCAAAATGGCCCATCTCAAGGATCAGCTGATTGTGCATTTGCTTAAGGAAGAACAGGTGCCCAGAGTAGGATTACAGTGGTCTGAGCTGGTGCTGCTGGCATGGCCTGTGCCATCAGTATCTTAATGGAGGACTTGGCAGAGGAACTTGAGTTAACTTGCATCATGGAAGACAAATTGAAGGGGGACATGATGGCTGTCCACCATGGAATCCTTTGCCTTAGAGCACTAAAAATTGTCTCTAGCAAAGACTGTAATGTAACCACAAACTCCAGGCTGGTTATGATCACAGTTGGGCCTCGTCAGCAAGGAGACAGCCGTCCCTATCTGGCCCAGTGTAGTGTGGACATCTTCATCCTCCCTAACATGTTGTAAAGCAGAGTACAGACTGCAAGTCCTTGTTGCTTCCAATGCAGTGGGTCTCTTGAACTATGTGGCTTGGAAGATCAGTGGCTTCCCCACGAACTGTGTTAGTGGAAGTGGTTGCAACCAGGATTCAGCCCAGTTCCGTTACCTGATGAGGAAAGGCCAGGAGTTCACAAGAGTCCTCAGGGAGTGTGGAGACTCCAGTGTCCCTAGGTGGAATGTCACCTTGAGTAATCTGCAACCTGAGTTAGGAGCTGATGGGGAGAAGGAGCGCTGGAAAGAGGTTTTCTAACAGGTGGCTGACAGAGCTCATGGAGTGCTCACACTAAGGCTGCATGTCGGGGCCCCTGGCCTGTCTGAGGCGGAAAGTGTGATGAAGAATCTTAGGAGGGTGCATCCAGCTTCTACATGACAAAGGGACTCTGTGAAGCAGATGACATCTCCCTTAGTGTCCCTGTGTCCTGGGACAGAATGGGATCTCTGACTCCCGAGGAAGAGGCCCGTTTGAAGAAGAGCACAGATACTCGGTGGGGGACCCAGAAAGAGCTGCAGTTCTGAAGTCTTCCAGTGTCACCAGATCATTGACAGGGTGACAGGAGGTTTAGCTGGTGGTTGTGCCAGTTCTTTTTACCTGGTGAGTGGTTGAAGTGGTGCTACTAAGATGGCCTGGGGAAAACCTTCCTGAAGTTCCCAAAGTTAGAAATAGAAATGGTTCACAAAACCCCACGGTCCTGTCCTGAGGCCGGATGGTACTTCATTTGCGCAGTCCTAGACTGGGTAGCAGAAAGCAGCCCATGTCCCCGAGACACCACGGCGATGCCACACAGGCTCCAGGTGCCCTTCAGACAGGACTGTGTCACTCTGCTTACAGCGTCACCAGCCGAGCCGAGCCTGGCTTTTTTAAAAAAAACACAGCCTGGGATCCAGTGCAAAAATCTAATATTGCATGTTTTGTGCATAATTGTGCATATATATAATACAAATATATATATGCAAGAATATATTATATATATATTCCGTAGCGTGTATTGTCATATAATATAATATATGTCATATAATGTAAACAGGAAACATCAACCTGTAAACAATGCAACAAAGTGTCATATACCAACTACAATACCAAATAAATCTTGAACAGTGAAAAAAAGAAAGGAAAGAAGTAAACTAGATAGAACCATCATGGGGTAACTGAGGGAAACAGAGGGCAGCGGGCAGTTTTCCAGATGAATCAGAGACAAACCACCACCTTATATCATAAGTCCCTTATTCATTTAGTCTTCATTCAGCAAATGCTTATTCTGCACCTGCTATGTCTCAGGTCCAGGGCTGGGAAAGGCAGGCAGAGGGGAACAGGTGAGTGCCAAGAATGACCATGGCACTCCGGGTCCCTTCATCCAAGGACCTCAGGGTCACCGCATTCCAGGGGGTGAGGTTATAATGCATAAATAAATGAGGCAAATTATTGCAGTGTGATTTGTAAATCTATGTGTGCCTTCCTCTTACCTATAAGATACCACAAGGAAGACAGCTCACGCCTGCCGAAAGAAGTCAGGGGAGCCATCACTCTAAAGACGATGTCATTTGAACCCGGCACCGGGAATGATGGGAATATCTTGGGGAAGTTTGCCTTAGATGCTTGAAATCCTAGACCAGAGAGTCATGGAAGCAGACGATTAGCACTGAAAGGAGACAGAGGTCATCTTTGTCCAGAGTCAAGCAAACCGGATAGGGCCAGGCAAGGGTCGCCACAAACATGCAGGAAGCATCTCCTCTCGGGCTCACGCGTGCTATCCTTCCCAGCACCGAACCCAAGAGGTCTCTGGCTTTACCCCAGGTTCACACAGCTAAGCAGCCCACTGTGCCACACAAGAATTCCTACCTCTTCCGCCCTGGTCTTCTCCTCCTTGTGACTGTGGGTTGTGAAGAACAAGGGAGGAGGAGGAGGGAAAGAGGAAGGGGCGAAGGCAAGGAATTTGCCATGGTTTGTACAACTGGGAAGATGGGGAGCACCAATCCATCCGCTCCTCCTGGGAACCTGCTCAAGTTCCTGGTCGCCTATCCCCAAGTCTTAAGTTTAGGAACAAGGCTCGCCTGCCCACCGCGCCCTTTCCTCTCCTCTCTGTGCTACCCGCTCTTCCAGTTCTACACTTTTCAACACTTAACAACTGCAGCTTCTGTGGGTGACAGGCGAGCCCCGCAACACCCAAACAGCCAAAGGTTGCAATTCTACAGTCCGCCGGCAGAGGGCAGTCCTGCCGCGAGTCTCCCTGTTGCCCCGACTATCCCAACCCCCAGCCCAGTCACAACTCCTTAGAGATGCAAATTGAGAGGCAGCCTTCCTAACCGGAGAGGACTGCTAATTCTCCGGCGAGTATGCAGATTTCCATCCTGCTTTTGCCTGGGTTTATTTGTTTTACTTTGCAATAAATTTAATACAGACTCCCTGAAGCAGAGAGGCAGATGGACTATAAACTCTGCATTTTGAGCAGTCTTAGTTACTAGGTTATGTGGTTTTTGATCCCTGCTGAAATTATATCTATGGAATTTGACATGGATTTGGGTCTGGGGTTTGCTGGCTCCTTGGTCCTCTGGAGTTGCTTCTAGGGAATTTACAAGGTTAGATTTGATTATTGGAGCTTTAACTTCTCACGGAGGCTAACAAGGAGGCTGGGAAAGCCTGGCTGGTTAAACTGGGTTTCTAACCCTGGACAGAATCGGTATCCTTTTCCCATGTGTCCTGCAGTGCCTGACAGGCACAGGGACCACAGTTCTGAATTTCCAGGGGGAGCATGGAGTACCCACAAAGAGTTCTGAGTCTAGGAAAGAAAATCAGACGCACATATGGGACAGACATAACTAAAACATCTATAAAGAGGCATTGGCAAGAACAGTACAGATTAGCATTCCTGACAATAAAAGCTGGACGAGAGATGCAGCCTGGGAAAAACCACGCAGCCCCCACCGTGAACACCTTTTCCTGCATCACCCTGTGCCACCTTCTTTCCTCCCGTCCCCCTTTCCCAGGCTGTGGAGGGACCCGAGCTGGGTTCTTGTCCCAGCTTTCCTAGTTACTCCTTTGTTTACACATTGGGATGACGGCAAATTTCTCTGCACTGAGTTTCATGGTCAGCATAGTGGACACCGCATGTTCACCACGAGGAACAGGTCCTGATGAAGGTGCTTGGATGCTGTCAAAGGACCAAATCCTAGATAGCTTATCGTGGAGCAGTGCCACTCTGTTTGTGACATGCTCACATGAGAGCCGGAAGGACTCAGGCCAGAGGGGATCTAAGAACAGAATTTTCTAGACCTGTTGGTGACCTGTTCCTATATTACAGAATGAGTTGGGGTTTCATGCTAGGCAAGGCCTAGCCTCACCCTCTTTGCTGGGGGGGGGGGGGCAGCTCTCTTTCCTGGCTCCCCTGCAGGCCGGCTCTTGGCTCACCTAGAGGCAAAGCCTATCTTGAGCAGAGACACAGAGACTGAGCCCTTGGGAGCCTCCAGCAGCTGCAGACTCCAGGGATTGTTCCCCAGAACTCTGAGGGCTTGGGCCACTGCGGCTGAGCCAGGTGCTGCTGCAGACTTGACTCCCTCCTCCCCCCAGGGCAACCCCAGCATCTTAGCAGAGCCTCTGTTCTCTGAGTCTCCACCTCCTTCAGGAGCAGGGAGGGGAGCTTGGGAGGGCACTGAGGGGAATGTGTTTGAAGAGCCAGCAAAGAAAAGCAAACATGGGGACTGAGGGAGGAAAAGAGCAGATAAGGGAGAGAGGAAGGGGCCGCGGTGTGCTACTGACTGCTTCAACTTAGGAGAGAATCAGCTGCCAGCAGAGAGAAAGAAGTGAGAGGGGAGCGAGGAAATACCCAGGGTGGCGTGGAGCAGGGGAGAGAAGCTGAGATTAAATGGAAATGAGGGGCTTGGTCACCATGGAGAAAGGAGCTGGAAGCTTTGGCAGCAGTTCGTGTGTTAGCAGGAGAGGCGGGGATCAAAGAAGCTGTGCCGCCTCTACACACAGCCGGGGTGGAGGAGGACGAGCTGAATTCAGCCCGAGGCAGGGGGCTGGGAAGAAGGGGCAAAAACAGCCGGCTGAATTCTCTCCCGAACAATAGCTCTCCCCACGCTCCAGGCTCCCTCCTATCTGTTCCTGGGACGCCCCAATAAGGCACGGAACTAAAACTGTTGTGAAGATTTGTTAAATTAAATCTGGCGGCTTTGCCCTGCCCACATAATACTAATCTGTGTGTTCGAGGGGACGGAAAGCCTAAAATCCTTTAGCAGTGGTCTTTCTCGGCCCTTCTGAAGGGTAGGGCAGAAGTCAGGAACACAGGCTGGATTGGGATGGCTGCCTGGGGGAGGGCGGAAGTGGAACAGGTGGGGTGGGGAGGTGCCCAGCAAAGAGGGTGAGGCAGGTCCAGGTCTGAGGGCCGCAGGGCTCTTCACTAGGCAGCACGGTGCTGGGAGCCAGGCTCAGGGAGGGGACTCAGGCCAGGAACCCTGCTTTTACCCTTGCGCTGGCCTGTTTTGTCAGCAGTGACTGAGCAGGGGACAGAGGGTGGTTTCCCAGCTAAAGTTGAGGAGATGAAATGAGAAAGGAATCCACATGGCAGAAGGTGACCAGCTTCCAGCCAGAGGGATCCAGCGCTTGGGCAATCCAATCTGGAGTAGCAGCAGCAGCAGATACCTGCCTGGAGCCCAGGAGAAGGACCAGGGAGGGAGGGACCAGGCCCCTAAGTCTATCTCCTGCAATTCTAGGGGGCACACTAACACTTTAAAAATTCTCTGTTTATGCAAACTCACATTTCACTGATTACCCTGTATTTTACCCAGCACCCCTAACCCCGAGCTCCTTTCCTAAAGAGGCAGAGTCTCCCTGGAGCCAAAATGCACCACAGGACTGTCACCACACTAGGCTCAGACTCTCGGCTTCCAGCAAGGGATGCACTTGTGCTAAGAGATGCTCTTTTCAGAGGTTCTGTGCTGGAGGGGAGTTTGGCCAGAACTTGGTCTTTCTGTCAGTGACTTAAGAGCCACGGAGGATCCAGGTAGGATCAGAACAGCTTCCCCAGGGAACAGCATTCTTCTTTTGCAAGCACTAGAATCCAAGGGGCGAGCTGGGACCAAACTGAGAAGGAAGAATTTCCTCCCAGAGGGCAGCACTTTGCCTCAGCCCTTCGTGGTGCAACAAAAAGACAGCGGTAGCAACAATTTAATGAAAACTTTTCTCGTGTACAGTGGCCCCCTATGCCTGGGTGGGGGGTGCTTTCTTGCTCAGAACACCCAGAGCATCCGGGAAGCACAGTTCTTACTGCTATTACTGTGATCCTCTTAATACCTAGGACCGACTTAGCACCACCATCATTGCCCCCTCGAGGCCATTCTTAAGTAAAGTCAGGGTTACCTGAAGACAGGCGCTAGCATAAAATGACAGCAGATTTGTTAACCCAGACAGCTAAGAAACTAAAAAACAAGCAGGTATACAGCGTAGGCTCCCTCCTCAAGAAGATTCTTGGCGTGAGATTTCACCACATTACTTGGAATGGTACAGAATTTAAAGCTTAGGAATTATGTCTGGAATTCTGCCTTAATATGTTCAGACTACAGTTGACTGCAGGTAACTGAACCCCAGGAAAATAAAGCCATAAATAGGGGGACACCTCTGCCCCTTATATTTCACATCATTCTAAAATATTCTTTCTCCTTCCCCGAAAACTCTCCTACCACAGCTGAGGCTCTTTTAAGTTCTTTTCATAATCCAACTCCTGAGATGCTGCATTCCAGGAAAACCGTAAATAAATAAATACGTAAATCAATAATCATCCTGCATTAATTCTAACTCAGTGATACAAACACAGAAGTCAAAGCAAAAAAACAAATGAAAAAGGACAGACTCAAAGGAGGAGTTTTTGTTTGCATCCAGGAAACTTTTATAATGGTGTGACAAACAATAGAAAATTAAATTAAAACAATAAAAAAAGAATACACAGCAGTGTCCTGTTAAATAATTGGATGAGATTCATCAGGGCGGCAACTGGCGCTGAGCTTTTTTTAAATTTCTCCCTGCTGGAAGTTCCCCTCTCAGCACCAACAAATAGATTAACTCCTTGTCAGAGGCCAGGCCTTCACAGTGCAAAATTGAATTCTCCAGTATTTATTTTCCTCTTTATGGCCCCTGCTCAAAGAGGAACATCTGATCATTTTTTTTTTAAGACTCCAAAATGTAGAAATGATTCATTCCCCCTGCAAGGCCGCTTGTTTACAACCCGCGCGCGGGGCTCTCCCGCCACTTTGGCTCGAGTGGGGAGCTGGATTAACAGGAATTCCAGTCTTTGCCTCTGAAGGAGTGAACTTGGGAACAGTAAAAGACAGATTCAGCCCCCACCATGGACGGCGCATTTGTGGCAAATGAAAGTCAAACAACAAGCAGTTTCTGCAGGGTCCAAATCTGGAGGACGGAGGACGGTGGGGCCCAGAAAAGCAAAGCAGGCTAGGCTGAAAGAACCCACAGCAGGGGCTGGGGACTTAGCTCAGTGGCATAAGCACCTGCCTTGCAAGCAGGCGGTGGTGAGTTCAGTCCTGGCTGTGTGCTCACTCATAGCAGTGGTTTAGTTTCAGCAAAATAATACAAAATTGTTAACTTTTTTTAAATTTTAGAATTTTGTTAGGCATTTAATGAATTCTTGATTATACAAGAGCTATAAACTTGGGGAAGTTATATCTAACTTTTTGCATATACTTTTTAGGTTACATTGTGGTACAAGTAATTGAGGTCAATGTCTGAGAGAATAGCTTTCTTCTTTTAAAAAGAATCCGGAAGCCAGGCAGAGCATTTCATGCTGTGATCCTAGCACTCAGGAGGCTGAGGCAGATCAGCCTGGGTGGCACAGGGATCGAAACATTAATCACCTATGAGAAGCAATGGTGGAGCGGAAGGACTTCAGCTCAGGAAGTCAGAGTGCTCCGGAGCCTGATCCTAACATAACACATGACTTGGGTGAGCTATGGCTGGCTACGGCTCTAAGACGGGAGTTACCTGTGTGCCTTTGATCTTTCCCAGGAGTGCCGGGCTCCAATGCAGCAATGGTTCAAAAGTAGTGGATATGAAATACCCATTTTTTAAAGTATACAAATCACTAAGAAGTGTTTTCTTCATAGCATCACAAAAAAGTGAACTCACTATGTAGCTCAGGCTGGCCTTGAACGCCTAGCAATCGTCCTGTCTCAGCCTTCCAGAGTGCTGGGGTTACAGGTCTGTGCCACCACACCCGCTTCTATTTTGATTGTTCTGAGTCTGCCTGCACGAATGCCATCAGATTAAAGACTTGTCCTCTGCATCCTGGTCCAGCTGAGAAGATGTCACCAAGTGAGATGGGGGGGTGTAGGAGGAGCCAGCACAGCCCTCTGCCCCGGTTCCAGCTGTGTGTGCATGGTGGGGCACAGGGCAAGGGGAGGCCCTCATCTCTCTGCACCCAGCTCTGCAGCTTCATTTTCTCATCTCGCAGGATCCCTTACTCAGTCTGGGAAGGAGACGGAGCCATATCAACTAACAGGGCTGAGGAGGACAACATCAGGTTCTTCTGCCCTGCTCGGCCCAGCTTCCCATCCACATGTCGGACACCTCAGTGGAGCTCAGGGAGTCCACGGCAGTCACGGTCTCCAGAGGCTGAGTTCTCTGAAGAAGGGCAGCACTAGGGTGCACTAAGCAGTCTTGGAAAGTAGCGTGCAAATATAAACTAGTGACATGCAGCAGACAGCTCAGAGGCTGGGTACCCTCAGCCCACAGCGGCAATCTCGGAACACAAACTAGACTCTACCAGGTAGGGAGCTACTCACATGTGGATAGTTTTGTGTTTTATTCCCCAATATATGAAACATCAACTTGTCATACCAATAGGGATTAAAATACACTTTCATTTTATAGCTAAAAACAGTGTAAAATACAGTCAGGTGTAGTGGCGTATTCCTGTAGTCCCAGCTACTTGGGAGGCTGAGGCAGGAGGGTCACAAATTCAAGATTAGCCTGGACAATTTATCATGATTCTCCTCCAAATTGGAAAAAGAAGCAGGAGGAGGAAGAGGAAGAAGAGGAGGAGGACAGGAAAGAACAAAAAAGAGCTGGAGGTGCAGTTTACTTGCTGAATATTTGCCTATTATATACAAGACCCTAATTCAATCTCCAGCATAGAAACAGGGAGAGAAAGAGAGAGAGAGAGAGAGAGAGAGAGAGAGAGAGAGAGAGAGAGAATAAAAAGCAAGTTATCATTTACAATAGTAACAAAATTGTAAAGCATCTGGAAATTAACAAATTATATACTAGGCTATGGGGAAAGTTTTTAAACACTATTAAAGAACATAGGAGAAGAGCTAAATAAATGGGAGCATCTGTCACAGTCCTGGGAGGGATAAATTCACTCTGTACATGTCAATTCCCTCTAAATTATCCTGTAAATTTAATTCATTCCAGTCAAAATCCCAATAGATTTGTCTGTGAGGGAGAGGAGACAAATCTTGATGAACATTCTAAAATTCATAAGGAAGAATGAAGGCCCATTCATGCTGAGATGCTTAAACACGGAAGACAAAACCAGGAACCACAGCAGACACTGAGGAATGTCACCCAGGCAGAGTTATTCAAACACTGGTGCTGGCACTGGAGGAGATAAACACAGGCCAGTGGAACCAGAGAGAGATCAGAAAAAGACCAACAAGTACGAGAAAAACTGGCATATGATAAGTCTGGCACCATAAACCAAAAGGTACTAAAAGAGGACTATTTCACAAGTGACAAGATACTTTGGATCTCCGTATCATCGACTAGGAAAATAAACCACATGTAGATGCGACACCTAAATGTGAAATGTAAAATTATAAACTGACAGAAGAAAATATGATGGTCTGTTGTGACCTTGAAGCAGAAAAAGGTTTTTAAAAACAAAAGCAAACCCATAAGGAGGCGTAGGAATGGATTTTACATCCAATTGCAGGATTTCTGTTCCGTGAAGTGTACCACTGGCAGAGTTAACAGCTGGGTAATGCACAGAGGAAGACGTTTGCCACCAACAATGGTTCAGGTAATCCTAGCTTATCAGCAAGAAAAAGACCAGAAACAATAGGAGAATGAGCAAAGATGTATATGCATTGGTAATTCCTAGAAGGGGAGAGAGCAAGTATTTGAAGTATTTGCGTCATTGTAAGAGAAACACAAAAAGAAAATAAGATTCCGCTTTACATCTAATAAATTGGCAAAAATGGACGTTCTTCTGCAATGGAAAGTTGTTGACTGTCCCGGGCCCTGACCCAGCCCATCTCCTCCCCATGGCCCCATCCAGCTCCAGAACCTGCTGCTGCCTTCAGGGCCCCTGGGGCTCTGGGATGGTGTCACACACCAGACCTCCGAGGCTGAGGAGGCTAACAGCAGTGGTTCTGTGCCCAGGGAAGAGGCCGGGGCTGCAGTCGGCAGAATTCTCTTTCCCCGAGTAAAGAAAGACAGCACCATGTCTGAAAGAGCAAATGCAAATGATGTGAGGACACTCACTTGTCTTTTAGTAAACGTGTACAGGGCTCCTGCTACACTACAGAAGCCGGGGCATCCAGAATTACTAACACACCATCCTTGGTCCCTGGAAACTGATGGTCTGCCAACAGGTAAGAGCTGCACATAGACAGCTATGACAAAAGTGTGACATAGTAGGGCAAGGAGAAAGTTGCTTCCCAAATGCTCTGGGTGTTCAAAACAAGAAAACTCGCTGCAGAGGGAAGAATCAAAGAGGGTTCCCAGGGCCACTTCACTTTTGAGATAGACTGCAATCAATGGATAAATTTGTGGTTTATTTTTAAAATTAATTTTAATATGTTTGAAGAATTCATTAAATAGCATTTTAAAAAAGATCATTAACAATGCTACTGTGGCTGGGCCTGGTGGCATACCTTTATAATCTCGGTATTCTGAGAGGCTGGAGGCAGAAGGATCAGAAGGTGGAGCTCGGCACAGACAACTTAGTCACTCAGCAAGACCCTGTTCCTTACAGGCAGACCTGAGCCCCAGCGGAATGGATGTGCTTGGGAGGAGGTCAGTGACTCTTCCCTGGAGACTGGCTACCATGGACAGAGGACTTAGCGCACCAAGGAGCGGTCCCCACAGAACCTGCCAAGTTTTCTCTAATGTTCAGATTCTATAGTAAAACGGGGAAGTGGGAGGAATTTTAACTGAGGAGTCGTGAATTTGAAGCTGTGCTTTAGAAAGCTCAGTCTTGCAGCAATGGAGATGAGCATGAGCCAGATGAAAGGGCTGAATCAAAAACGAGGACTTATCTGTACTGCTCATAAAGTCACACTAAAATTACAATAAATCAATAAAAACCCCTCAGAGGCAAAGACTGTAAGAGAGAAGACACGTCAGGTGGACAAGCGGGCAAAATCTGACTTAGAATTGCTCCAGGTGCCTCCTAAGGCCGTGACCTGGATGACTCTGGAAGCAGGTAGCTGCCCGTCCTGTCCCCAGCCAATGACAGGATGCCCCTGAAGCGCTGAGCTAGAGGAGTCCACATGGAAGCAGCAGAGGCTCTGCACCCTTCTGGAACCATCAAGTGGAAGGAAAGTTTCCATATTGAATAGTAAGATCGCTTTTCTATCACTCTCTTTTCCAACTTGGTCTCTAACACGTCAGCAGCCAGGCTTACGTACACCTCCCTCCAAAGAAGTGAGCGAATTCCTTCACTGGGAAACCTACCAGCTCAGGAGAAGAGATTAACCTACATGGAGATCTGCGGGCCCCAACTGAAGGCCAGATTCTTGTCTGGTCACCCTGCCCTACCATGCTGGTGGCCAAGACCAAGATCGAGCCCTGCATGCACACATGCACACATGTGCACACACACGTCACTAGCTGCTCTTCACCAGTTTCAGCTACTAATGGACACATAGTAATCACTAAAAATTTGAGGAAAATCTGTACCATGAAAGACAAAAATCAAAATAAAGAACTTTTGAGGGAGCAGACAATTTAAAAGTATGAATACCTTTAATATCAATAGTCAAGAGATAACATTGTGTTTAGAGTATAACAGGATGCCAGGAAGAACAGAAAACAAGAGGGTTTTTTTCATGTGGAAATCAAGTATTGGGGCTGGGGATTTAGCTCAGCGGCATAAGCGCCTGCCTTGCAAGCAGGCAGTCGTGAGTTCGATCCCTGGTACCAATAAAAACGAAAAAGACAAAAAAAAAAAAAAAAAAAAGAAATCAAGTATTAAAGAAAAAAGTTGGAGCAGGGTTGAAGGCATATCTCCAGAAAGTAGAAGAAAAAGAAAGCAAAATGGAAAATAAAAGAATAAGGTTAAAAAATTTTTGAGAACCAAATCAGAAGGCAAAAATTCAACTAATAGGAATCTTAGAGAGAAGAGAGAACTGATAAGAAGAAATAAACAAAACCTTAATATACATATAAGAACACTTCTGTTATGGATTGGAAACTGGTAGTTGACTTAACACCAGCAGAATTAAATCACCACGGTGCTGAGCATAGATGTTCTACCTGAGGAAAGTTGCCAGCATAAATAGAGACGCGGAGAAGGAGAAGGGAGGCGTTAAGGCATTGAGCTGTTGTGGGTTTCACTAAGTGTTGCTGTTTGAGCCACTGGTTCTCCTGGAGAAGCTCTGGTCTTCACACTGAGCATCACTTTTTGGCTCCAGAGGGAAAGACATGTGCCTCATGATCTCCAGAATGAACTCGTCACACTGGCTACCTGTCTATGCTTGTTGGAGGAGGAGCTGGGGGCCTCCGTGTCGCTGAGAATGGCTGTGGTGCTTTTCAGGACAGCCCTGCTCTTTGTTGTGAGTGTGACTTCTCGGCTCCAGCGTAGAACCCTCAACCTACCAGCACAGCTCCTTCACCCTCCTAGCTTCTGCCGCTGACCTTTGGGCCTTCCCAGCACAGATCTGTAAAAGAGACTGGCATGAGTCCTTTTTTGGGGGTCTAGACCTCCAGTTGGACTCGTGGGAGGCATTGTCATGAGCTCTGGGTTTTCATATGGACTCATACAGGACATTGTTGTGGGATTCAGACCCTTGGTTGAATATTCTACGTCTTCAGTGTTATGGACAGATTTCCTGCAGTTTCTAGTGTTAACTCTGGGTGATCATCATAAAGTAATATTATAAACTCCTTATCCTGATTCTAATTGTTCTCCTCACAACCTCTGACTACAACAACTTCCCAGCACTAAAAGCCCCAATGCCCCCAGAAAGAATCTCTCTGGTGCCAGAATAATAAATGAAATAACAGAATAATAAATGAAAAAATGACACCAAGGAATGTCACTGTGCAACTCTGTAAGATCACTGATGAAAACAGAATTATATTCAAGAGAGCATTATTCATAATAGCCCCAAAGTGGAAACAACTCAGATGCCCCTTAAATTGTTAATGGATAAACAAATGCAGTATACCCATGCAATGGGATCTTACTCCACCTCAACAAGAAATAAAGATCTTTTGTTATGTTTGATACTATTGTATATGAAATTATACTCAACTATTTCAAAGAAAGAGACATCATGGTAATTACTGTTAATTATGGGTTGTCTTCTGGTGAAATACTGTGTTGCTTACATTGTTCTGTTCTGATCTGCTCTGTTATGTCCTGTTTTGTCTTAACCGCTTTAAAGTAAAAATTAAAAAAATAAAAAAAGAGGGCTGGAGATTTACTCAGCGGCATAAACGCCTGCCTTGCAAGCAGGCAGTCGTGAGTTCAATCCCTGGTACTGATGAAAAGGAAAAAGACAAAAAAAAAATAAATAAATAGAAAAAGAAATAAAGATCGAGGCATGCTGCATCACAGAGGGGCTGAGGTATATTACATGAGGTGAAAGAAACCGTTGTGAAAGACCCCAGATTGTATTCGTGTGACATGAGACTAGGCCAGTCTACAAAGGCAAGATGTACTTCCGTGGTCCTGCTCTGCTGAGGGATGGGTGATGAGGTGTTAACTGCTCAGTGAGAAAGAGTTTGGTCTGTTTGGAGGGTATTAAGTGTTCTAAAATTGATTATTATGATGACTGTACAACTTGTTGGATATATTTTAAAATTGTATATTTTATTTTATGTAATTTTATTTTTTGAGACAGGGTCCCACTGTGTAGCTCAGGCTAAACTTGAGTTCACTGTGTAGCCCAGGCTGACCTCAAACACAAAGCAATTTTCCTGCTTCTCCCTTCTGGGAGTGCTGGGATTATAGGTGTGTGCCACTATGCCCAGCTGTTTATTTTGTTTTGTTTTGTCTTCTTTTCTTTTCTTTTGTTTTAAAGTACTGAGAATTGAAGCACTGAGCTATAAATCCAGTGATTTTTTAATTTTTTAAAATTTTGACCCAGGGCCTTGCTAAGTCATCCATGTTAGACTCAAGTTCCTGATCCTCCAGCCTCAGTCTCCCAGGATGCTGGGATTACTGGTGTGCACCCTAATGTCTGTGTTCACTTGTATACTTTAAATGGATGGATTGTATGGTGTATGAATTATATCTCAATAAAGTTGACCTATTAAAAAGAGAAATAAAGGGGGAAAACAAAAGGGAAGAGAGAAAGGTGGAGAAAAATTCTAAAAACTTTCAGAGAGGAAAAGATACTGCATACAAAGGAATAAAGTTTCAGATGGCAGGGGCTGGTCGTGTGGCTTGATGGCAGAGTACTTAGGTGGCGTTTATGAGGTCCTGGACTCAATGCCTGGCACGATTAAAAGAAAAATCAGAATGGCATTGAACTTCTTTAAAACAGATCAAGATACAAAACCAACGGGGAACAGGACCTTCAAATCTCTGAGACAAAATTACCATTAAGTAATATTTCTACATCTTGACAAACTGTAAGTCAACTATAAAATTGACCCTGGAGGGTCCCCATAGTGCAAATACTAGAATCACAGATTTGCTCCATCAAAAAAGAGATGAAGAGGAGGTGCAGGATTCAGACAGTCACAGGCTCACTGAGGAGAGACACGAAAGGAATTCCTAACCCGCTAAAGAGGTAACCTCAGTGTCCCCCCAAAGCCTCGTGTGCTCCTTGGTGGAGCTTGTAGGAGGTGACTGAGGATTATGGGAGGTTGATAATCATCTGATTAACCAACTGATAACTTTATAGCTGGGTGTGACGTGGGGAAGTGTCTTAGTTTACTTTTTACTCGTTGTTGAGAGAAAATACCTGGGTTTATTTCTTACACTTCTTGAGGGTTTCAGTCCATACCCAGCTGGCTCCAAGGCAGGGTGGCAAGGCGGGGCCACAGTTCGTGGCAGCTGCAAACAGCAAGGCGGAAACCGACAGGAGAGACACACACACACCTTCTTTGCGCCCTTACGTCATATCCTGGCTCCACCCCTGGGCGGGTGTAGCACTCACTCCGCCAATCCGAGCGCTAGACAATGAACCAATCACAAACACATAATTGCAAGAGGTTTGGCGTACCCTGATGTAAACCACGACAGGAGATAAAGCCTGGTAGACTTGTGAGTCGCTGTGGGATGGCCTGGAGGGGTCTGTCTCCTCCTCCTCCCTGGTCCACTCTCTGCTTTCCACCGCCATGCCATGAGCTCTTTGTCCTCTGTTATGCACTTCTGTCGTGCCATCATGCCTTGGAGCCAACCTAAGGCCTGAAACCGCTACAAACTGTGAGTCAAAAGAAACTTCTCTTCCTTTAATTTGAGGAGGGTTTTGGGTTTGGTGTCACAGTAATGATAAAGTAACCGAGACAATAAAAAAATCATGCAAGAAAGAAAATGCAGGGGCTGGAGGTTTAGCTCAGCGGCATAAGCACCTGCCTTGCAAGCAGGCGGTCGTGAGTTCAATCCCCTGTACCGATAAAAATGAAAAAGACAAAAAAAAAAAAAAAAAAAAGAAAAAAAAAAAGAAAATGCAATTACAGTAACCTACATGACTTACAAGCAATATTTCCTTAGTCATAAAATTATAAATACCAAATGCCAATTTAACCAAAAATTCTGTCATAATTAGGAGGATAAACAAAGGGGTGTGGGGGGTGTAGGTGTGATATGTTAAAAAGTTAAGTTATAATTCCCTAGAGGCAGAAACCAATGATAATGTCAGAGTCGGGGTGGAAATCAGGCATTAGCAGCATTATGTTGTTAACGTAGAAAATGGAGAGCTAAATGTGGTAAGAAAAGTTAATTTGAAAAATTAACTTAAAATTGGTAATGAGAAGGCCTGAGTTAGTGGCTGGTGGGAGTGAGAACAAGGAGGTGGCTTCAAGAGATGCTGTGGAAGCTGGGTTTGAGATCTAAATATTCACAACAAAGGAGAAGATGGCGTAGACACACACAAATCCAGGAAACCCATTCCGCTTTTAAGTTTAAATTATGATGATTTGGCAGGGCAGGGAATAGTAAGATTTAAGTTGAGTGCTCATAAGGAACAGGACTCTGTTGCCCAGTGGTGCCTGCCCCTGTCGGTGGGCCCCGTAGATTCTGCAGGGACAGTGTCCTGGCTGCAGCTCGAATCACTTACATGAATTCTTCCAACGTTCATCTAATCAAATCAGAGCCCAGAAAAATGAAAATCCTAGGGAGGGAAAGGCTTCAACCAAAGGACGGTCCACAGTGTGAAGAGCGTTAGAGAAACGGAAGAATCGAAGATCAGGAAAAGGCTACTGGACTGCGAAGTGAGAAATAGGGAGATTAGCGCACTGGGACGAAGAGGGCACCAGGAGAATGGTGCGAAAACACGGCAGCGGGGAAACCTGAATCCACCTGACCTCACGTCATCCATACATCGGGAATACTATGCTCACAAAATTAGCGAACACTGCTGTCATGGTTTATGTTGTGTCCCCCAGGCCTCATGAGTTTGCATTGTTCATTTGTGATGGTTCATTGTATAGTGCTTGGATTGATGGTGTCAGTGCTCCACCCATATAGGGGTGGGGCCAGGATATGATGTAATGGCAGGAAGTAGGTGTGTCTTTCTCTTTGCGGTTCGAGTTTGCTGTTGGCGGCCGCCATGAACTGCAGCCCAGCCATGCCTGCCTGTCTTGGAGCCAACTGAGTGTGGACTGAAACCTCTCAAAACTGTAAGAAATAAACCTTTCCTTTCCCAACTTTGGGCTTAAGGTATTTTGTCTCAGTGACAAGTATAAAGTAACTAAGACAACTGCCATTTAGTTTTCAGAAAAAAGAAACATGATATTTAAATGACGCACTAGAATCTTAGAGGGAAGAACCGAGATACTCAGGGGTTTTTTAAAGGAAAAAAAAAAAAAAAGTGAGACAAAATTTCATAACAGAATAATAGGAGAATAATAATAGTTAATACACTGAATATTGTTATCTTTACAGGTCTTTAATCAGAGTGCAAGATATGGCATAAAAAAAATTCACCAAACAGAACTAATATAATCCTTTCTTTTCAACAAACTAAGACAAACTAGTAGCACAACTGTCTTGTATTTTTTTCTCTTTTCTTCCTTTCAAAGGAGTTTTTTTAAAAATGGCCAAAACTGTATCTAGACAGAAGTGAAGGCCCCAGCAGAGGCAGATGACTGTGGATCAGAGAGATGCAGCAGCTGGTGGCAGAGGACCAGGGTAGAGACCAGGGCTTTAAGGAGGACCAGGATGGAGACCAGGGCTTTAAGGAGAGGCACACATCAGTGATTGGTCTAGGATGCTGAGGACAGGTCCAGAGCAAAAGGGAAGAGCAAAGTATGTGGGAATAGCCAGACAAATTTTGAAAAGTCCTTCAGTTCAGCTGCTGGGTACTGAAAAAAGAGGTACTTGGAAGTCTAGCTTTCACCCTCTTTCTAAGGAAAATTTTCCACTGAAATGGGAATCTGAAGAGGGTGGTAAGCTCGAGGGGGAAAGGAAAGTTTCAGAACAGTGGTTCTTTGTTGGGGTGATTTCACCTCCTGAATTCAGGAAACAATTCCCACTGTCACCAAGGGTGAGGACTCCTATTAGCATCTATTAGGTAGAAGCCAAGCTTCTGCTAAGCTCCCTATCATGCCCAGGGCAGCATCCACCGGCTCAGAATGTGAACTGTGCCAGGAATGAGAAACCCCACTTTAGGACAACTACTAGGGGAGTTTTCTAAGTCAGTAAGAAATATGGGAAAGATTGCCCAGCCGCTTCACAAGCCCACCCAAGTTTAAACAGCATAAATGTAGTATGGGGTCTTTCCCTTAAATTTTCTAGTTATATTAAATATGGAGGGTTGAGATAAGCAGGATGCTTCTTTCACGATGGCTTTGCAAACATTTGTCATGGATCAGTCATTAACATTGATATCTAACATTTATTGTCCTAAGACTAATACCTTGGAGATATATGTATATGTACTTTGCTAGCTTTTCAGATGAAGAAACAAAAACACATAGAGTTTAAGTAACTTGTCCAAGTCCACTTAGGCAGGAAGATACAGAGCCAGGTTCAAAGCCAGCAGTTTGATTTGAGAACTTGTCTCTTTATCAGGGTGTCTCGCTATCTCTGTGGAACACTGTTTCCATTTCCCATTTTACCTCTCCTCGAATGACTGTCCACAGTGGAAAGCGAGGGTCCTGCAGGGGCATGATATCCCTCCACTGCGTTGACTCCACCCCTTGCTACGTGGGATCCAGTAGGTTCCATTACCCCATATCCTTGGTGCTAGAACTAGATAAGTGTTAAGTTTTCCTTGGAGAAAGATCAGCTTGTTTGTCTGTAACTTCTGAAGTAGCCAATCTAAAAGGGCCGGACTGTTTGGTGAGCCATCGTATGACCCATGCTCCTCTTCCTGTGGCTGCAGCATGATTTAATGGTTCTGAGCATTACTCCTCCTGTCTGTAATGGCCTTCTAGGTTACCAATTCCTGACCCTATGTATTTTTCAGCCAAGGCTGAATTACCAACTCCTAGAATTACGTTCTTCAGCCGTTTGCAGAGCTGTGCTAAGGGTCTGCCTCACATGTGTACCAATTCAAGAATTCTGGGAATCCTAATGATGAGGCTGTGATTAGTGCAGATATGAGAAATGCTCAATGCATTGAGAGGCATTAGACACCTTTAATCAGTGCTCGGAACCTGCTTCACTTTGACCCAGCTCTGGCACCTACCAGCAAGACCTCTTCTCTCTGTGGTATCTGATGCATACCACAAGGCTGCTGGAAAGAGAAATCTACACACCAACAGCTGACCTGAAGGACACTAGGATGACAGGTAGCCAGCAGGGTGCCCAGGGACCAAGAGAGCCTCATCCTTGCTCTCATCCTCCAGCCTCTGGCAGCTCTGCCTTGAGGGTCAAGGGGCTTGTGGAGGTCCCTGGGGCTTCAATCTGCCAGCTCCTTTCTTTCTGACAAATTCTCACAGGTCATTTCCTGGCTCTTTGTGGTTCCCTCTCCTAGGGGCCGCGTACTATGATCCATCTCACATGCCCTGAGCAACAGTCAACCCTCGTCCTCTCAGGCACCTGCTTTGCTTGGACACTCACGCCCAGAAAAGTCCTTCTTTGGGTTTTTTTTTTTTTTTTGTGTGTGTGTGTGTGTGTGTGTGTGTGTGTGTGTGTGTGTGTGTTTTGTCCCAGGGATCGAACTCATGACTGCACACTTGCAAGGCAGGCACTTATGCCCCTGAGCTAAATCCCCAGCCCCCAGAAAGTCCTTCTTGGTTACAGATTGCCATGGAAGAAAGATAAGACTGGGACTGGAGAACTTTCTAGTATTAAATTATTTGAGAGTGTTTTTTTTTTCCTATCTTGAGTCTGGTTCTGCCTAAGTACTTAACTAATTGAGCTTATTCTTCAAACCTTTTTTTTTTTAAGTTTCTCCATCAATTTGCATCTGGTGAATCCTAACCCTCTAACTCCAGTAAAATCACCAAGATTTAGGCATTAGGGACTCCAGCAGGCCCTCAATGAGTCACAGGTATTGGGTATTTTGAGCCTAGAACAAGATGGAGGAGTCATATCTATGATAATTAGTTCTACCTACTGGGCTCCTAAACTTTTCCAAGGTTTGGGAAACTTTCTTTGATTAATTTAAATTTCCCAGGTGTGTGCTCCATTGCAGGAGGAATCTAGAGGTTTACCATAGCTCCCTCCAGTGAGTGTCTCACAGCCCTTTTAGACTGTCACATCCCACCTTCCACCCTTCCCTCAGGGGACCTGGGGTGGAAGTCAAGATCATCTGTTCTGATAGATGAAGAAACCGATGTCAAGGAAGAAGGACTTTATTAGAGTCATGAACCTGATAGGCAGGGCCAAGAACAGGCTCACATGTTTCAACTCCCAAACCACAGTATCTGCTATACGCAGAAAGGTTTTTTTCTGTTCCTGGACCACTGTGTTGGTTTCTTGGCCACTGCTGAGTGTCACTTGCTGTCTTCAGTTTACTCCTTGCTGAGCGAAGTCAGGGTTAGGTTATTTAGCTTAAGTCTGTAATTCTAACTTCCTGTTATCAGTCCCTCTGGGATCCCCCTCTCAACTCAGAGGCCTGCTTTCTCTCAACATCTCACGCTGGATAATTTCTTTCTTTTTTTTTTTTTTTTTTTTGTCTTTTTCCTTCTTATCGGTACTAGGATCGAACTCACGACTGCCTGCTTGCAAGGCAGGCGCTTATGCCGCTGAGCTAAATCCCCAGCTCCCAACACTGGATAATTTCTGAGAAAGCTGTAATGATTCATATCTGAAGCTGCCTTGTATCCTGACTCCCTGATCAAAATTGGTTCTTAATGAGAATCAAAGAAAGGTGAGCCAGTTGGGGTCTTCCAGGGTAGAAAAAGTCTCCACAGACATCTTTCTTTAGGTTATTTGGGCTCTGAGAAAAGTGATCTGCTTACTCAGAGACCTTAAGCTAATGAAGCAATGAAATGAAGAAAGCCTGATGCTCTCCATTCCTGTTCTGAGCTTCATAAGGAAAACAGGGTGCAGTAGCCCACTGTTCCAGAGACCCAGAGAAGAGGTATCGTCCACCAGGTCAGCCTGTCATCTGGGGATCATGCTAGGAACCTTAGAGCACTTCTGAACCAAAAGAGGACAAGACCTATGAACACGTGTGTGACATGCCCAGTAAATATTTGTTGAATTAACAAAAATTATTTTTTAGTGCTCCACAATATCTCTGTGGTATTTAGAGAACTCTCACTAAAAGAAACAGATAGGAAATTAAAATGAGTTTGGCACCAGGACAGAGTAAAGATTTGTCTGAATATGAGATGGAAATCATGTCCTCTCTTAGCATCCCAGATTCTCCATGTGTAAAGTGTTAGCTCATGTTGGCATAAATACTTATTTCTGAATAACATAAAAACTTATATCTGAGTCCCCAAAACCAGTGAAAGTGCTTCGATCTCCACAATCTATGGAACGCATAAGCCTAGTTCTGACCAAAAGAAGGAAATAAGAATTCCTCTTCAGGAAACTCAAATTTTTTTTTGAAGAGTTGAAGAACTTGGTGTTTCACAGCTATAGCTAAACAACGCTAGCTTGATTATCAAATATTAGAATTGGGAGAAACAAGCATTGATGCAAGTAAAAGAATATTCTTCTGCTGATTTAAAGACAAGTGAATCGCTAAATATTTTTATTAGCAGCAAATTTGCTGCTTGCTGGAACTAATTTCACGCCCTGTAGATATGGTGCTTAAGTTGGAAATGGCGTTAAATTGCTCTCTCCTTGAGGCGGGTAAGGTTTCTGGTAGCAACAACCACTAGATGGCACAGACAAGGTAGCTCCTTGAAGACAGGCAGCTTCGGAGCCAATGATACAGAAGTCCAGAGGAAGTCCCACCCCTCAATTCTTATTTTCAAAGAGAGGCCTGCAGCTCAAATACCCAGATATTTCTAAAGGGAAGTTACCCAGAAAGCAACATTATTCCTAAAATTCTTGACTTCTCCTATTGAATTCTTTCTCTAAACTCATGGAACACCTGTAATTAGTACATCCAATTTGCCAATCAATTAAAACTTAGTTTCTTGTGTTCTAGTGCTATCTCTCCAACTGTATCATGGCTTCTAGAAAGATGAGATTTCATTTAATTGCCAGAATTGGAACCAAAGAGATAAACTGGTATAATGTACAGTTCATAGAGACAGAGAAGAATTGAGGCAAAGGATGTAGCACAAAGTATGAGACCAAGGAGCCAGGGATTTAGCTCTGTGGTATAAGCACCTGCCTGGCAAGCGCAAGGTAGTGAGTTCGATCTTTGGTACCTAAAAAAAAAAAAAAGAAGAAGAAGTGAGACCAAGTTAGATCCAGGTAGGACAAAAAAATAAAACAAAATAAATGCTGAGATCATGGCAGAATTGGGCACCTGAAATGAGATGAGAAATTCCAAATGGAGACTCTCGGAACTGAGAGCCAGGGAATTACAATCAGCAACCAAGAGTCAGAGGGTATGTTTAGTAGTAAAGACTGGAGAACACTGGGGATGAACATGTGAACCAACACAATGCAGAATGTAATGGCTAAAAAAAAAGCAAGAAGGCCAAGGTCACATCAAAAGTCTCAAAATATGCTGATGCTAAAGAAGTAGGGCACAACACCCAAAAAAGACTGAAACCCTCACTAGATAGATGCTTAGTAGCCAGTTAAAACTAGAACCAATGTGGGTTCATGATTGCCAAATTAAAGTTATTTCCTGTGCAACAAAGTTATGAAGTTCAAAATCTGATCATGTTACTCTTGCTTAAAGACTTCTGATTTAGCTAAGCTCCTCACCTGTAGATAAAGCTTGAATTCCCCTGTCATAGGCCCTTTACATATTGCGTCTTGATGCTCATTTACAGCCACGCCAGACTGTTTGCTGCTCTCATGTCGTTCTGAAAACATGAACTCTTCCATAGTTTGCTTACCCTGTTTCCTCCCTGTGGAGGTTCTTACTATCCTCCTCCTCCTCCATTTATCTCGTAAAACCCCATGTAACTTTTAAGGCCCTGTTCAAATGTCACTTCTTTTTCTTTTGTTTTCTTTTCCTTTTTCTTTCTCCATTAATTCCATGAAGAGTTAATCTCTTTATTTCCTAGGGCCTTGTCATAGATCAGTGATCCTGCTAATGTAGGACATGATATGACATATAACATGTACTACCTATTATACTTTATATCTCAGCCAGTGTCTACTCAACCCACCTGTCCCTGAAACATAAATCAGAAGCAACACATATTTGGAACCAATATATATATCAGCAAACAATGAGACCTGACTTCAACTAGCTGTAAACTCCTTATCCTAAGACTTTTGGTCATTTTTGTATCTTTAGCACCTAACACAAAACCTAGCAGATAGGAATTAAATGATATATGTGCTTGGTTCCAATGGAAAGAAACAGCAAACACAATCTATCTTTATTTAAATAGAATATTTAAACAATATTCAAGGATTTTAACAGAATATTTAATAAATCATATAATAAATCATATTATAAAATAATGTTGTAAAATGGGTCATTAGGCAGAAGTGAAGCTACCTGAACATATACCCAGGCTTTTGGGAGGTCTCCTATATTACCATATTCTAGCCTAGAGACCATTTTTAGTAGTGGCTTGGATTAAAACATTCAAAGAACATTTATCAAATGTGAAAGGAGACCCACAAATATAGGAAAAACAATAAATTAAATTTAAAATGAGTCCAGTAAGCTGACCTCATACTAACAAGATGATATTTTAAAAAGTGTAAAGTCTACTTAGAGTTGAAAAATAAATTCCACATACCAAATATAGGGGAGATTTGGTTTGGCAGCAATGAAGTGCAGAAGTGTTAGAAGCTTCAGTTAATCAAAAGCTTTAATAGCAAACAATGAGATGTGACCGGTATCAAATGAAGGACTCTGGCATCACCGATGGCCACACAGTGTCCAGCTCAAAAGCAGCAGTAATAGAATCATTGTACTCCATTGCCTTTTAGAGCTTATGTGAAGAATTATGAGCAATAATCTCGCACCAGATTCTGAAAGATGTGCTAATAAACCACAGTTCATCCATAAAGCTGTGACTGGAGCCTAGAAACAATGAAATACACAAAGAACGAGGGAGCTGTATAAAAACCTGGATAGTTAGAAAACTGGAAATGAGGGAAAGATTGACAGGTATCTTCATATATTTTTAAAATTGCCTTCTGTGTGTTGCTACAAATGGTAAAACTAGATGCAAAGAACAGGAATTGTGAGGAGGCAGAGTTTGGCTCAAAGTAAGAACTTTCTAAGATTTATACCCATCAGGCAATGAAGCATGCAGCTTGTGGGGGGTACTGAATGCACCCCATCCTTAAATGCAGGCAGAGGCCAAATGACTTGGTAAGAGATTTACGAAAATATATTTTATATACA
Organism: Cavia porcellus; assembly: GCF_034190915.1. NCBI lineage: Eukaryota > Metazoa > Chordata > Mammalia > Rodentia > Caviidae > Cavia > Cavia porcellus. The sequence goes on along the minus strand of NW_026947492.1, from coordinate 19,175,330 downwards.
TAATATTAATATCCTCTCTTATAAAATCTTATCTTTCAGTGGCTCATCAGAATCTGCAGGATAAGGACTAAATTTCTATTGTAGGCCCTAAGGATTTGAAATCTGAGGTCCTTCCGGCTGGTTCTCCACCTCCCCAGACTGCAGACATGCCCACCTGCATTGCCAACTCTGCTGTGCTTTCCCATAGCACACGATATGGGCACAGGCCGTTCTTTCTATGCCTAGAATCCTTCTCCTTTTGCTCTCTGTGACTGCCTTGAAGTCACCCATAAAAGCTGTGTTTCCTGACCCCTCCTGTTTATTTCTCTGAATGGTGGAAGCACCTGCACTGCCTCTGAAGTAGAGCCTTGTCACCAGCTTGGTTCACATAGTAGAATGCAAACAGAGCAGAGCACAAACTGCATCTTGTCTCAAAATTCCCTTTTCTAGAACATTGCCTAGAGGCAGATGGATGTGGCTGCTCTGTTTGCAGAGTGCATTGTGTTGAACTTTGAGTCCTAAGATCAAAACATAGCCAACGCGTCAGGCAAAATCCAGGCTTTGCTAAGTTGGGGAATCTTGACCCCATAAGGACTACCTGCCTGCTCTGCCGTGCTGCCCAAATGATTTTACACTGCTTCCTTTGTGTTTAAGGAACTCAGCTCCTGTGTTACTCCCTTCTTTGTTGTTCACGTCCCTTACTCACATGCCCCTTCCTCCCCCTAATTATTTCAACCCAAGGACAAGTTGACTGAATCATCAAGGAAGTGATTCTATTTCCATCATTTATTCACTGATTAGATTAACTTCATTCACATCAACTCCTTCTGGGGCCTCTAAGTTTATGTCACCAACTACTATGTTAATACTTTCAATTGAGACGCGTTTGACATGGTTTCCCAAAGGTTAGGAGAGGTCTGGGGTAAGTGTACAAGTTCCCGAACTGAAATCATTAAGGCTTCTTTTCCTCCTTATAGACTGTATCTCTTCTCAATTAAAAAAAAATAAATCAAGTTGGAATATTTGTGAGCCTGCATCTCACTCAACCCAGGCCATACCTAGACACTCATGAACTTGAGAGAATTAGACTCCTGATCTCAATTTAGCTCTTCAATCTCACAGGCGTTTGGCTTGCAATCCCAGAACACAGGCCTGATCTGCGAAAAGTCTTTTCATTTGAGCAGCTGAGAGCTCAAATAAGATTCCTCCCCATATTTTAAAATCCCTCAGATTTGAGGCTGGTCACCTCCTCATTCAGAGCTCAAGAACAATGTTTATCCATCTCAGGCTCCGTCTTGAACCTGTTTTGAGATGTCCTCACAGAACAAGCACTAGTCACTGCAGTGACCACACCTAGACGTGAATAGTTTTTTAGCTGCTTCTCAGATCCCTTATAAAAGCTGGAGCTCAGTCCTGTGTGGGCTGTAGCAATGCCTCATAACATTTGCTGCTCTAGAAATCACATGGTACTCACGCTTTCCCACAAAGGATCTTGAGTTTTCTTCTCCCTTTCTCCCAAATGTTTCTACATAGGCTCTATCTCGGTTTACCCTATCCTGTATGTCTTCCTAATAGCTGCCTGGTACTGTGTCTCTAGGCTTCAGCCCTCTCTACCTCTCCTCCTTCATAAAGAATTGAGGGAATCAGGGCCCATGGAATCCTTCTCTGGCCAACCAGTTGTTATCAACTCCCCAGAAAGGTTGCCTGGTCTTATCACTGTCTAGATGTCCCCCCAAAGCTTCATATCATCATAGGTGGGGCTTTTTCAGAGATGGCTGAATCTGGGGTGTAATGCTTGGATTAAGGGTAGGTGATTAGCAAATCAGTCACTAATTAGTTTGGCGCCACCCTAATCCTGGTAGTTTGTCTTGCCCTTTGCTAGTTTTGCTTCTTTCTGCCTGCCGTGAACTATTTCTCCTATTTCATCCTGCTTTGGAGCCAGTAAACTAAGGACTGAAACCTCTACAAACTGTGAGCTAAATAAACATTTCTCCCTTTAATTTTGGGTGTGGAGTATTTTGTCTCAGCAACAAGAGAAAAGAAACTAAGAAACCTGGATTGAAAACCCAGTGGCTGAGGGCATGACACTTACATTCTCTCTTGCAGTTTGATGACTTTCTGTTTCCTCCTAATCTGTAGAACAAAGGGACAGTATACCCCAGTTTATCATCACCCCTGTCACCCTTAGGAGAGGTGCTATTTTCCAAACTATAGAAATCTCACCCACCCTATGCATGAGAAGAGGTGAGAACCTTTTTGTGGACTCACCAAAATCTTGTCAGTACTTTGCATTTATGGAGCTGTATGCTCATTTTGATTTTTATTTGTAAGACAGATCATCCCATCTCACTGAGAAGAAAGCTCAAGCTTATGTTGCTTCCTGAGTGGTCTGCAAGATCTCCTATGATAACTCACCTCCTTGGTGTTCTTGGGGTACACTGGCCCCTCCCCTCTCAGGGCCTCTTACACTTAGGTCTTTCGCAGATCCCTGCTTGGCTCATTCACTTCCTTGACCACCTGATATAAAATGGTACCTCTGCCCTGTTTACCCCTTCATCCCTCCCTTTGCCCCTAGCACTTGAACAGATTACCTGGCTCCTTCCACTCGGATATAAGTTCCAGAGAGCAGGGACTGTTGTGCTCACTCTTTGCCCTACTTTTCAGAACAGTGCAGGATGCAAAGCAACACTCAACAATTACTTGTCAAATGAGTGGATAAATAAGAAGTAAATGGCCCCACTCAGGCACTCACATTAATGCACACACTTTGATACGCCCTGAACAAACGAGCTGGGGGCTACCCAGCCAAGAAACATAGTCCCTCTCTTATTTCAGGATGCTGTCCAGAAAACAGAGGGCTAAACATAATCCAGTGTTCCCCTCTCTCCTCATGAGAACACCAGCTTTTCAAATATGTGCATAATCAGGGTCCATCCTCCTCCCTGACCACCACCTTTTCTTATTTTTCAGCCTAAGAAGTAGACCTTACAGCTCCCTCCCAGTGTGAAGGGTCTTTCCACCTACTCAGCAAGCCAGATGAACCCAATTTGTACTTTAAATATAAATTTGGTACTTACAATGTTAAGGCAGACCAAGTTCTTTCTTGTGTGGGCAAAACAGCCCTTTTGGATAATGAACAAAATATCTACCACCCAGTTGAGCCAACAGGTTGGATTTCTCTGAAAACTATTCTGATTTGTAAAAACTAGCAAATAATTCAGAAATCAAAAGCATGGTACTTGTCTCATCCATTTCTGAGTCCTACCAAAGAGAGAGTCCTCCCCCTGCTCCAGCACGGAGTGGGGTACAGGCTTTTCACAAAACACAATACTGCGATAATACTGAAGGAAGGGCTCCAGGTTTGCTTTCCGTTCTATTGTCTTGTTCTGTCAGCTCCCACATCTCTCCAAAACCAGGCTTAATAATTTACGGCGGAAAGACATTTAATAAATAAGCAGCAAGACTGGAGCTGTCAGCGCGGCACAATGGGATTGTTTGCATCTTCCTCTTGGCGTCAGCACCGACTCTCCCAGCTCGCTTCAGCTGAAACAATCCCATTTGCTATTTTCATAAAATTAGTTCCTCTGCAGTTTATATTAATCAGAACATTCTTTGGAGAGAATTATACTAGGATTTTATCACCATCTGAGTTCAATCGTTCTGCGAAGCTGATGAATTTTTATCACCTCTGAGTGGCAGAGAGAGTGAGACCTGGGTGGTGGATGTGAGTGGGCAGAGTTCTCTCTCTCGATGTCGCTGAGGCCTGACAGTCTGAGGACCTGGGTCAGTCTCTTCCACTGCACACCTTAGCAGCTTTCTCCCTCAAACATATCTCCTTTTGTGTGTAATAATCCTCAGTTTTCTTGGAATCATGCACGCTTTTACAAATTTTGCAAAAGCTATGGATTCTTTCTCCCCTTGAAAAGCCCACATATACAGACAGACACTAAACTGCACCTTCTTAGTGGATCTGTGAACAATCTCTCTGCCCTCCACACACATGGCCCAGCTGGCAGACTCCAAACAAAACCAAGGAAAGCACCATAGGCTGGAGCAGAAACTCACTCACCTGCAAATTCCTTTTTTGAAAGAGAAAGGGAAGATGGAGACCTTTTAAAAAAGAATGTAAAAGTAAGAAGATTTTTCATGAAGACTGCTGTAATTTGCAGAAGTGTTCTCTAAAGGCCTCCGTGCTGAAGGGCTCAGTCCCTGGCTCATGGCTGTAGTGGGAGGAGGTTGAACCTTAGCAGAGGGGGTTTAGTACAAGGAATCCAGATCACCGTGGGGTGTGCCTGGAGGAGGACACTGATCCCTGGCCTCTTCCTGCTTCTTCCTGTCTCCCAGATGCCATTAAGCTCAGCTGCTTTGCTCCTCCACACTTCACCATGACGTGCTGCTTCATCAAAAGCCCAAAATCACTGAACCAACCAACCTGGATTGAAACTTCTTTGCAACTGTGAACCAAAATAAAACCTCTTCTTCTTTTAGATTTATTGGATTGTTTTGTTTTTGTTTTCTGGGGATTTTTGTTTATTTTTTACAATGACAGAAAGCAAATGCAGTGTACAAGAAATGAAAAAGAGAAGGTAACTCAAAGTAGTTAAAATAAATCAAGAACATCAAGGAGCCCCTAATTGGAGATATACGCTGCACTGTGTTAGTGTGAATCAGGCATGAGATTCTCTTTGCCTTCGGATTTCATAATGATTACCTGATCCTATGTAAGGTAAATTCTGCACCAGAAGACACTACTTGGACTAGTAAAGCTAGGCTCCTACTACCAATTCTGTCCACTGGTTATGTGATCTTAGGCAAGAAGTAGCTTGCCTGTATCGATCTGAGATTTCTAGATCAACACTACATGATTTTCAAAGGCTATTTCAGTTCCAACAATCTATTAGAACTGATTCATTAGAGAGAGCTAAGGTCATAAGACTCAAACCTTTTTCTTTGTCTTTTTTTTTTTTTTTTTTTTTTTTGGTACCGGGGATCGAACTCATGACCGCACACTTGCAAGGCAGGCGCTTTTGCCGCTGAGCTAAATCCCCAGCCCTCAAACCTTTTTCTTAAAATTTCCAGAAGTAAATATTTTAGGCAGTGAACCTATGGTTTCTGTAGTAACTACTCAATTTTGCTGTTGTAGAGAAAGCAGCTATAGACAACACAAAAATAAGTGAGCACGACTGTTTTACAGTAAAACTTCACCTATGGGACACTGATATTTGAATTCCATGTAATCTTTACATATCACAAAGTATTTTTCTCCTCCTTCCCAACTATTTCAAATGTAACAATCATCCTTAGCTGGAAAGCTGTATGAAAAGCAGGTGGCAGGCTGATGAAGTTCACAGGCCAGTTTACTGAGGCCTGGTTCTTTGTATCCGATAAATAATATGGTCTGAAAGATTGTGAAATTCTGAGGGACCTCAGAAGGTAAATAACTTGGCTTTACGTAGGTTCTGATAGTGGTACTAGAGGAAACTTCGGCTTACTCAGTTTCCCAATTAGCCAAATTGAAATAATGGTAACTTTTGAAACTCTACTAAAAACAATTATTTCAGGTTTTGGTATTCTTTCTGGTGTGCAAAATACTAAAATAACCACTTATGTGGAAATTCATACTTAACATCCAGGACTGCCTGGCATTATTAACTATAAAATGAACATGCAACTTTACATCCTCTCTTGAAATCATTCCATGTACCCCATAACCTTAATGACCTCTTTCCTCTTTTTTTTTTTTTTTTTTTGCGGTACTGGGGATCAAACTCATGACCTCGTACCTGCCAGGCAGGCACTTATACCACTGACCTAAATCCCCAGCCCCTTAATGACCTCTTTTTACTTCCTTCCCTATATCAGACAGAATAACAAATGATTGTACACATTTGTGAGAAGGAAATGAAACATTGCTTTTTGGTGTTGTTATCTCTTATGTTATCTCTTATGTTGTTATCTCTTATGATACCTTATGATACTGAGGCTTGAACCCATGACCTTTGCACTGAGCTACATCTTCTGTAATTTTTAAATTTGTTTTTAAAATTATGAAACAGGATCTCATTAAGTCATTAATTTACTAAGGTTGGGCTTAAACTCCCCATCCTTTGGTCTCAGCCTCCCAGTGTGGGGAGTAGAGGTGTATACCACTATACTCTGGTTGGTGTTGTTTTTGTTGATTTACTTATTGAAGAGAGAAGAAAATTATAATCCAACAAAATGATGTGCATACACACAGGGCACTTACATGTACTCTACAAGTACATATACAGCAGAGGTAAACAGCATTTTTGAAAAGCACCGTATTAAACTTGCCAAATAGAAGACAACTTTCCAAGGCAGAAAGGTCGATGGCCAGGTAATCAGTCTCCTCTGGAATGCACACACAACTTTGAGTAAGGGGCCCCGGGAGACACAGCCCAGCGGTGACAGCATGTTACTCCTTCATATCTGCCAGAAAACTAATTCCTTCTCCCAGTGAAGTGGTGAGGTTGGAGGTGAAGAGCTTGGAAGAATCTCTTCTCATGGGAGAGAAAATTTAAGAGACACTACAGGGCGTGCATCTTCATTTATGCTCATTTTTAATTTATGAAGAAACTAAAACCGGTTTGATTTTTTTTTTTTTTTTTTTTTTATCGGTACCAGGGATCGAACTCACAACTGCCTGCTTGCAAGGCAGGCGCTTATGCCGCTGAGCTAAATCCCCAGCCCCCGGTTTGATTATTAGAAGCATAAACTTCTAATAATCAACTTTCTCAGTCTCAAACTTTTGACCACTTTCTCCCAAAACATCAAGAGTTGAGAAATGGTTCTCAGCGGTCGGGCAACATTTTTCACTACTTGTCTCCATACTATGGTGCATATGCCATTGCTCATTCTTGTCTCAGTCTTTGTTCAACCAATTTCCTCGCCCTGGATTCCCTTCCCATTCTTATCCATGTGTTACAATCCAGCATTATTTTTGCTCTACCAGAGACATAACGTGCGGACTCCAGCCAAAACAAAATGTTCCTGACGCTGAAAAAGTGCCCTAAAATCTACAAGATGCTCTCAGATGTAGATCTTATCTTTCGGAGCAATCAACTATAAATTAATGTTAGGTCTTGCTTTAAAGATCTTTTCCTAATCACTTCCCGTGCTGTTGACCTACTATTACAAAACCACGCAAAGCTCACTAAGACAGTCACATCATATTTCTCGTGTGTCCTTACAATCTCAACAGCACACAGCTATATTGAACACTCAATCCCAGTGAAATGAGTTAATCAAGATACTGGCTTTTTTAATCACACAGCTTCTCATTGGGCCTCAAGATTAAACTTTTAAACACAGAAGAAATCGTTGGTTAGTGTGTGGAGTCGCAAATGAAGTGTGGGGAGTACAATAACTTGATGCCTGCATCCAATGAAATTCAACCCTCTCCTTCCCTTTCATTTGTAAAGCTATGAGCATTAAGGGAAGAATAACAACAAATAAAATGAGGCTGGCTAAGGATAAACGAAAGGTGATGTTATTAGAGCTGATGTCTTGGGCTGTTTGGTCCCACAGTGTTGTTGTGGACCCTCTGCAGTGGGCCTGGGCCGACTTCCGCCCCCACTGAGCCACTGGTTTGGGGACTGAGATGTTGATCAGGCCACCGCACAGGTACTGATGTCTTAAAGACTGCAGGACTTTAAGGCCGGGGCTGTCAGGCCCCGCCGCGGCACCTTACCGCTGAGCGATCTCCATAGTGACGGAGAAACACTAGGAAAAGCGTAACTGACCCCAAACAACCCGCCCTCAGGCCACACTGACCCAGGATTCAGTGGGTTGAAGATGATATGATTGACAGTGAAGGGAGGGTGAGGAGGCGCCACTACCCAATCTCAATGGAGGCAGTCACCGGACCCACGAGCACCGACCAATCGGAAGGCGTAACGAAGACGACGTGCCCACCCTCCATCCTCCGCGTTGCCGGGAGTGGCGGCAAACGTAAATTAGTAGGGGGAGAGATGAGCGTTAAAAAAGCGGCGCTGATTAGCCAATCCAAACTCACATGAATGAAAGCCCACTTGTGATTCGCCCTAAGTAGGCCAAAGCTCTGGCGACTCAAAGAGAATGGACCTTGAGTTGTGAGTGCAGGCCCCGCGGTGCTGGGGAATTGGTGACCCGAGCGGGAAGGAGGAAAGCGGGGCGGCTGTGACGGGAGAGGGAACAAGAGCTGGGGCTCAGGCTGCTCCGATTGAAGGAGCGGGCGGGCGGTGCACGAATCCAGCAGACCACGCTCACTGTGGGTCTGGATCCAAGGCCTGGCGACTAGACAATATTTAATTTGGCACTGATAAGAAAGTTTTGTTTCGTGCTCTTAAGAAAGTCAAAGACCAGTGCCCGATTGCCATACCTTTTGTGTGAAACCTTAATCGGTCTTAATCCCGGAGTGGGGGGGGGGGGCGGACGGCGTGGGGGGGGGCCATTCTGCGGCTAAGGCGTGGGGCAGCGTTTCCTTTCGGAGGGCGGAGAGAAGCAGGGTCCTCCACACCCTTGGGAGCTTCAGACTGGAGCCCAGGCCAGGAAGAGAGGGGCAAAGTCAGGGTCAGGAGCCAGGGAGCCCCCTTTCATCTGCGTGTTGACAGCTAGGGTTATGGTGGCATTTGAATAGCTTGGCATTTAACCCCGCTCCCCGCGCATGTTATTTTATTAACAAAAGTAAGGCGTTTTCTTACTGTTTTAAAATTCAATGATAGTGAAGTATTTATAGGAGAAAAATAAAAGAATGAAAGTCACCTAGTCCTACTTTAAGCCTTAGGACCAGCTACAAAGAAAATCGAAAGGGATTACTCCAGAAGGACCACTCACTCTGGTAATCCATTTTCTGCTGCAGTCAAGGACTTGAGCGTCAGTGAGGAGTGGGAATGGGAGCGTCAGTGAGGAATGGGTGAGGTGTCACCCAGGAGCGAGGGCCCCTAGCCATACTGTCCTCCCTGACATCTCCGTTTGTCTTGGCCCCTAAGTCATCTTATCATGGCTGTTGGTGCCCTCAGGACCCTGACCCTGTCGTGAGTGCTTACCTTATCCAGTAGTTCAATCACCTGTAAGCCTCTCTCAGTTTTCCCACAGAGCTGGATGAAAGGGCCTGTAGAACTAGCTTTAGGAAAAGCACACACTACACGCATATCCAAAGGGGTCCGAAGAAACATTCATGGAAAGACCTTGTGGCATGGAGCATAGAGGGAAAAAGATGGCCCGGTAGTCGTTCTTGTCAACTACAAACAAGGTGTTCAGATTGGGAGAGACAGTTTTGGGGACTGTTTGTTTTTTGAGAGAGAGTCTTGCTATGCAGTTCAGTGGCTTTGAGCTCACTGTGCTCAAAGCCCCATGATCCTCTTACCTCATCCATCAGAATGCTGGGATTATAAGCACAGACCACTAGATATATCTGGTGTGCTTGTATGTGTGTGTGTGTATTCCTATTCCTATTCTAGTTTACTTGTTTTCATTGCCATGAATATTAACTAAGTGGACTTACTTTTGAAATCAAGTTGACTAAACTATCAATTTTCGAAGAAGATTTGAGGAAGTACTAAGTATTCAGTAAGAATACTTCACCTTGTATCCAGTGTGACTCTAAATAATATCACTATTCTAATAAGGAGCTACAACTATTATCCTCACTTAGAATTAACAACCTAGAATGACCAGATGTTTGCTTCTCTAGAACAGCAATACATCCAGGCCTCCTTTCTATCCTTAGTAAGAAAGTGCTGGTTTGGTTATCAAGTGATCTGCCTTATCTTTAGAAGAGCCTGGAGCTGTGAATCGAATTAAAGGCATACCGTGTATGGAACCCAGTGTCTCCTGAGGGTGTAAGCATCTAGTTTCTAGTAGTACAGCTTTACCATTTGACCAAGCTTTAACTACCGTTTATCTATCATGTATTCTAAGTGTGAGAGCTGTTCCAGGGCCTGCAGGTGTAACATTCAAAAGAGCACTAGTTGGGGGCTGGGGATTTAGCTCAGCGGCATAAGTGCCTACCTTGCAAGCAGGCAGTCGTGAGTTAGTTTGATCCCCGGTACCAATAAAAAGGAAAAAGACAAAAAAAAAAAAAAAAAAGCACTAGTTAATGCATGCACATGCACACACACACACACACACACACACACACACACACATGACATGTATGTGTTTGAGACGGTCCCACTGAGCAGACCTGACTGGCACTACAGAGATCTTTCTGTGTCAGTCTCCTCATTGCTGGGATTATAGGAACATCCTACCATTTCTGGCTTAGTTATTGTCTTAGCAACCGTACTATTAGCTCAGTTAAGCAAACTAGACACCTGAGTCATTTATTTTATTTAATTTTATTTTAAGATACTACTACTTCTGACTGGCCTTGAACTCCCCACATAGCCCAGGCTACCCTTGACCTTGTGGCAATCCTCCTGCTTCAGCCTCCTGAGTGCTGGGATTATACACGCATGCCACCATACCTGGCCCAAAACCTGAATCACTTGTCCCTTGACTCCTTCCCATTTCCACAGGTAAGATGAGCTCAGATTCTTATCATCTGACATCTGGAAGATTGCTGTGGTCTTCTAATTGGTCACACATCCCTGAGTTCTGATCCAAATTCATGGGCACCTTGTTACTATTCATCTTTTTAAAATTTAAGAATTATCTAGAGAATATTACATTGGGTAATGTAATAAATAGCTATGCTTTGCCAATCAGACTAATCCATGTTAGCTTTCTGGCACATCCACTAAAGTTTTTCATTTCAGAAAAATAAAAGATCACGACCTTAGCTCAGGTCCCTCTGGTCCTTTTCCTGCTCCCATCCGTCCCCACAGGAAGACACCTCGGAAATCGTGCGTCTTTCATTTCCAGGGTTTCTTACTTTTGCTCTGTGTATGTAAATCACAGGCAGTGTATGTAATTTAGATTTTCAATTAATTTTAAAACACAGCTAATGATAAACTAGGGCTTTCCTTTTGCACTTTTATCACTAACACTCTGAGATACATTTGTGTCAAAATGTAAAGATCAAGTTTATTCATTTTAGATGTTTGTCATTAGTATATATTGTATCTGTTCCCTTATTAATGAACATTTCATTTAGCTTTTTTTCCTGCTTTTTCTTTAATTAACAGAGCTATCATGGCAATCCTTGTATGTATATCTTCATAGAGAACAGTTTTTCTCAGACAGTAGTTCCCCTAGGGGGTGGTACCAGCCCTGGCGTGCATTTTGGAATTTGCAAGGCATATTTAGTTATGACTGATTGGAAAGGGGGTCGTGGGGTTTGCTGAGCAGGGCTTGGGACATGGGTATTCTGGATGGAACATTCTGGACGCGGGTAATGGATGGAACAGTCTCAAGTGAAGAATTACCCTGTATCCTGCATGGCTTTTGAGTATCCCACAGGATATTCATTTATAATTATCTGGGCCTAGAACTTAACTCTATTTTTTTGTATTAACATAATGTATTTTTTGGCACAGTTTAATATAGTAAAATTTCCAGGAATGTAACTCTAATGTAAATCAAGAGAGAATTATACTAATTTGTGGTTTGGAACTTTAACAAGAGTTGTTCCTCACTCTAGAAAAATCACATAACCGAAGGCAGCACAGCTCGTGGTATTTGAGCTGCCAGTACAACACACCTGCATAGACTGCGTGCGTAGCGCTTGCATTTGTGGGGATTCTAAGTTTAGGTGCGAGCATCTGACTACTGTACTTCATTATGTATTCTAGCGTAGTCAGCCTGAACATTTGTGTATTTAAACATATGCTATTTCATCATAAATCACTTCCATTTAAAATTGGCTTCTGAATGTGATACAGAGGAGAGGTCGGATTTTATTATTTTCCGGTTGGGTAATCACTCCTCCCACCACCGCGTACGCGGCCCTCCACCGCGTGAATCACACAGTCGCTTCCTTTCCGCATGATGTTCTCACAAATGCACGGATCTGTTCCTGGGTTCCTCATTTGATGCCACTGGTCCATGTGTCTTTGAGCCATCATCACACTGTTTTAATTACCTTGGTTTCATAATGTAGCTTGTGGCAGTTGGTAACAAGAAAGGCAAGTTGCCATCCTAGTTCTCAAAATTGTTCTGGCTATTCTTGGGTTTTTACTTTTTTCGTGTGAATTTAGGATTTGTTTCCATGTTCCACACACAAAAAAAAGTGCTTCAGATTTTGATTAGAATACATTAAATTTATAGATTAAGGAAAATTGAGATCATTTCATCAAACCATCCCATCTAGGCCCATGGGTTTTTTCTCTTTTCAGGGCTGCTTGATTGCTCTGTCCAGGTACTTTTAAAGTAAAATGTCTTTGAATAAAGTTTTATAATTTTAGCTATAAAAATCTTACAAATCCTGTGTTATATTTATACATACTTATATACATATACAGATATATCTTTTGTCTTAGTTACTTTCTCATTGCTGAAACAAAATACCCAACACCCACAAGTTTAAGGAAGAGGGGTTTATTTTTCCTCACAGTTTGTAGAAGTTTCAGCTCATAATTGGCCATTCCAAGGCAGAGGGGCACGGCAGCAGGGGAATAGTTCATGGGAGGACAGGCAGGAAGCAGAGATCAATCAAGGGAGGAGGAAGCTGTGTGTATTTCCCGGCCAGCTAACTCTGTCTATCCCGCCTCACCTCTGAACATGGTACCCAGCTATAAACCCATCAGTGGACCAATTAAGTGCATCACACACCCATGATCTGGTCACCTTCCAAAAAGCCTCACCCACAAACATACAAACGTATTAGTGAGACATCGTATAAACCATAACTCTTTTTACTATGAAAGATTCGAACATATTCTAAGATAAAGAAAAATATCCTAGTGAATACCCACACATTCATCACCTAGCTTCAATAATTAGCTTGTGGCCAGTTTTATTTCATATTGGCCCCTTTCAAATTCCTGCACACAATTTCTGTTACCGGTAATTTTTTATACCTGCATCTGTACATATGTGTACCACAGAAAATCTTCAATGTTTAAAAAAAAACTTTTTTACTTAATGTCAAATATTCAGCCTGTTCTAATTTCCTCAGTCATAAAAGATTTTTTACAAGTGCTTGGTTTGAATCAAGACTCAAACTGGGTCTGCATATTACATTTGGCTGATAGGCCTCTTAAGATTCTTTAAACTTTCTAATGAAGTGTAACACACAGGTAAATATACAAGTCCTAAATGTGTAGCTAGCTGTGGTTTACAGAAATGAGCAAAATCAGTAATACACAGATCAAGAAACAGAGTTATAGCAGTGTTATGGCTGAGTTCTATATGTCTTCCCAAAGCTTCGTGCCCTCATAGGTGGGGCTTTTCAGAGCTGGCTGGATCTCGGATGCGTGATACGTGATGAAGGGCGAGATGAAGGGCGGTGGTATTAAATTAACCCACTGATTAGTTCGGGGTAGGTCTGGTGGTGGGTCTTGGGGTGTGGCTAAGGATTGTAGCCTGGTGGGATAAAAGGGAAAGGGAGGCTGTGCATTCCTGCTGCCTCCCGCCTGCTCTGCCCTGGACTGTTTCTCCCCCATGGTGCCCCTGTGCCATGCCATCCTGCCTTGGAGCCAGCAATCTAAACTGAAACCTCTACAAACTAGGAAGTGAAAAAACCTTTTCTCCCTTAACTTCTGGGTGTAGGGCATTTTGTCTCATGACAAGAAAAATAACGAACACAATTAGCACATCAACACTCCTAATCACTATGTTCTGCAGAGTAAACAGACTCCTGACTTCTTGGCCTCCCAAAGTACTTTGGCCTGTTTTTTAAACATTATAAATGAATCTTATATTATGAACTATTTTACTTTTATCTTCTTTACTTAATACTTATGAAAAAAGTACCTCCATCATTGGATACAGTGATAGGCTCACATTTATTTATGCTATTTTGTTGATAAATGAATAGATTGTATAATACCACACTTGATCGATTCTTTTAGTGGATTTGTGGGTTATTTCCTTCTGTAACTTTTCAAAATTATTGCAGTGAGGTATCGTTTGTTTATTAGTACATGCAGTAATGTTTACATTTCTCATGTGGAGTTGGTACCTGTACATAATATATCTTAATTCCTTTTTTCATCCCCTTTGTCCCTCTCTTCCTCTCTCATACGTCCATTCAGATGAATGAGTAAAGAAAATGTGGCATTTACACACAACTATTACTCTGCCACGAAGAAAGATAAACTTGAGTCATTTATAGGAAAATAGGTGAACTTTGAGGCCATAATGTTAAGTGAAATGAATTGACATATATGTTTAAAGATTGCATGGTTTCTCTCTTATAAATACTATATAAAGTACAAAATAAAATATAGGTGATAGGAAGTAGGGAGATAGATCTTTCCCCAATGGGAAGGAGCAGTGAATTTCTGTATGTGTCTAACTTGTCAGGAATCCTCCTAGGAATTGAAGAGGTGGATCTAGGTGTGTGAATGTCCAGCTAATAGACATTACCAGGTCTTCGCAGCAGTGGTAACAGTTGATCCTCTTACCAGCAGTGGACGGGGGTTCTATGATTCTTTGTCATTGCTGTCCCTTTATGTTGTCTATCATATTCATTGTAGCTATTCGGGTGGGTGTGGAGAAGTACTAAATTTTGGTTTCTATTTGCAATTTTTTGATGACCAAGTTGAGCTGCATTTCACATATAGATCATTCAGATGTTTTCTGTGTCAATATTTGTGCTTTTTTTTCCACTGTCATTTTCAGTACTGGAGATTCAACCCAGGGGCACTCTACCACTGAGCTGTATCCCCAGCCCTTTTATTTTTTATTTCAAGACAAAGTCTTGCTAAGTTACCCAGACTGGGCTCAAACTTGTGGTTCTCCTGCCTCAGCCTCCCTTAGTGCTGGAACTAAAGGGGTATGCCACCATACCTGGCTGTTCTTGTTTTTATTTGTTTTAACTATTAGATTTGATGCAAGTATACCCAAATTTTCCACTGAAATTCTGAGCATGTTCATTTATTGCAGTGCTTAAGTCAGTTTTTGCTTTGTATATTTGAAAGCTACATTGTTAGGTTTATATTTGTTTCAAGTTGTATCTTTGGTGACAGTTCCTATTAATATTCTTCAAAATTGTATGCATTTTTCTTAATACTTATATTGCTTTACGAACTGTTTTAACTTTTTAAATTGTAGTAAAAACATACAAAATTTATTACCCAAATCAATTTTAAGTATTCAGAATATTTACATTTTTCACTAAAGATGTGGCTCAGTGGAAGAATGTTTACATTTTTGTAAGACAGATCCAAATCTTCTTCATCTTACAAAGCTAGAACTCTGAACCTATTGAACGTTTCTCTGTGCCCTCCTTCCCCTGGTATCTTCTTTGTTAGTATGCTTTTGTGTGTTTTTAAATTTTACTTTCACTCTGCTTTTTGTGCACCTTTTATAGAGAGCTGTTTTTATTTTTTAAAAATGAAAGCCTTTCAATAGTCTGTTTGCATTTACTGTAGCTATTGTTGTATTTGGTTTTAGATTTCAATCGTATTTTGTATTTTTACTTTTCCTTGCTTTGTTCTTCCCCAATTCCCCCTTTGCTTTTCTTCCTTTACTTTTTTTCATTGTATGAGTGTGGAAGTTATTCATTTATTTCTTTTGTTTATACTTGTCTACCTTTTTTTTTTTAAAAAAAAAAAAGCAGCATGTATACATAGCCTAATAAAACCCTGATAGAGAATCATTAATTCTTACCTCTTGCAGAGCTAAGGAATGTCTGTAGACCGCTTTGACTTTGAACTGTTCTTTCCCTTCTTCCATGTGAGTGTTGAGTAATATTTAGTTCTTCCTTATTTGCTAACCACTAAAAAAATTGTTCATTTCTGTGATTACAGGAATCTCCATAGACAACATCGGCTGGTTTGATGTCCCCTTACACTCTCCTTGTATCTTATGCCTCCTCTGTGGGTTCATTTTCCTTCTTGCTGAAGCACATCTCCGAAGAGCTCTTTGAAAGGGATATTGAGAAGTAAGCCCATGTCAGAATTCATATGTCTAAAAGCATCTTTCCTTTATGCTTACTCTTAAAGGACTCCTACCTGTCCACCTGCCGTGGCACCCTAACAGAGGCTTCGGTTTCATCTCTGCTGGGATAGCATGGGTTTCTCTCTTTCAGTCTAGTTTTCATGTCAGCAGATATCAATACTGCCTTGACAATGTGATGAGAACCCTAAACTTGCCTGCGATTCAAATTTCTTTTGGGTTAGCATTTTTGTTTGTTTGTCTTTCCACCCATGGTCAGAAGCACTTGGCCAGCTCTCTTCCAGCTTCTTAGCAAATTTTTCAGATCCTGTTTCAAAACCCAGGTCAACCTTTGTGGCACAGCATGGTACACTATCCACGGTCCAGTCTCATTCTGGGCCTGAGGCCTCCTCTGGCCAGGCCTGGCGGCCTGGTGGGGATGTGCCTGGCACCAGGACCTCTCACACCCGTGACCTTAGCTCCTGCTTGCACTCAGGCTGAGTTACAGTTTTGTTTCGGGAACTTGAGGATTTTCCTTCACTGGTCTCTATGTATTCAATGTTTAAATTCCATTTATTGAGCATCTCCATGGTCACTTCCACTGTTAGCCCTGGCCAGCGCGTTTCTTGGGAGTGAGTCACCTCTCTGAACCCTGATGTGACCTTGGTACTCCCTCACCTGACTTGCAGACTTGGTGACCCTGCTT
The DNA here is from genome assembly GCF_034190915.1 of Cavia porcellus. Lineage (NCBI taxonomy): Eukaryota > Metazoa > Chordata > Mammalia > Rodentia > Caviidae > Cavia > Cavia porcellus. Next base: position 19,158,661 of record NW_026947492.1, on the reverse strand, counting down.
CCTGTATTCATTCAACAAATATTTATTGCACATAACTTCTGCACATAACAAACTGGGAATACGTACCAGGGTGTGGAAAATACAAAATTTACACCCTCGTAAGTTTATTGTCTTAGAAAAAGAAACCATCAGCGAGCGAGTAAAACATGCAAATGGTAGAGAGGAAGGTACAGAGTACTTGTCCAGCGTGCATAAGACCTTGAGCTCAGTCCCGGGACTACAAAACAGAACCATTTTAGTTCCTGCAGCCCTTTTTTCCCCGGAGCGCAGGGCAGACGGCCCTCACTTCTGCCTGGACATGTCTGCCTTTGCTGTCCTGACTCGTCATACCCTGCTGTATGATGTGTCATTCTGGGGAAGTACAGAATGTATGTGACCAAATAAATGTGATTTTTTTTAATTTTAGCAGTTGACATTTAAAGCTTCTTTTTCAGTAACTTTGTAACACACCTTCTCATAGATAATATTTTCATACTTAAATAATCATAGTAAAGAAAAACAGCAACCTAAGAAAGAATTTGTTTGCTTAAAATCATCCCTGACATGGAAAAGCAAAATGGGGCGGGGGTACTCGCAGTTACCCTGTGGGGAGTTGAATGGGGGCTCCCCAAAAGATATGTGCAAGCCAAGTGTGGTGGCGCATGCCTATAACCCCAGCACTCGGAAGGCAGAGGCAGGAGGGTCATTGTGAGTTTGTGGCCAGCTGGGGCTATGTATTTAGTTCAAAGCTAATTTGAACTACCTAGAAAGACCCTGTCTCAGAAAAACACAAATTAAAAATTTCCTAAAACAATGTAGCAAAACAAATGATAAATCCATATTCTAACGTCTAGAATATGTGAATGTGGCCTTAGTTGGCAAAAGAGTCTTTACAGATATAATTAAGAATCTGGTGATAAGACCATACCAGGTTATTGTGCAGACTTAAGTCCAGTGAAAAATATTTAATGGACAGACAAGAAGCAAACAGAAACAGAGAAGGCGGTGGAGATGGAGATGAGACAGATTGGAGTTTGAGTCACAAAGCAAGGAGCAGTTTGAGCCACCGGGAGCAGAAGAGACCAGGGAGGGCCTCATAGATCCCAGGACAGCTCGCCCTGCCCATGCCAGTGTGAGACTGTGAGAGGAGTTTTGTTGTCACAGCGCACTAACGAGGAAACAAACCTGTGCCCTTTGTAGTTAGGCTGCACTGACACCTATAATATAGATACAGTAATATCTTCCTTGGGGCTTCCTGCCGTGGTTTTAGGAGACATATTTATAAAATATTTAGCACAGAGTAAACACCCAAAAATATTGATAACTGTTCTTCCTCCTCTTTAAGGATGGGCATTTTCTTTCTTTGGTGAATAAGAACTCTGAGAATGCAGTGAAAATTCCTGTCTTGGGATCGCCTGGTGAGTCAGAGTCCAAACTGAATTGAACCTGCAAGCTTCAGCCTCTGCTTGGGTGCTGGAGCTCCCAGCCCTGGCGCCTTCTAAGGGTCCCCCGTGATGGTTTTGTAGCAGGCAGAGTTCAGCCTTCCACTGTGGGCAGGGGGAAGAAAACACACTGGAACCCACAGACCACATTTCAATTAAATGATGCAACAGAGCAGAGGGTAATTTCACAGTGTCCACCACCGAGAAAGGCTTTGAGCCCCTCTACAGGGCTTCCAGGATGGGGCACTGCTGCGAGCTAAAGACCTCCCGTCTCTCGGGGTACAGGCTTTCTGTCTCAGGGCCAGGCTTGGGCACGGTGGGGCCCAGCCCGGTGGGAGCTGACACCACCTTCTTCCCCAGGATGGCTGGCACGGTGCTGGGAGTGGGCGCCGGCGTGTTCATCCTGGCCCTGCTGTGGGTGTTGGTGCTGCTGCTGTGTGTGCTGCTCTCCAGGGCCTCCGGGGTAGCTAGGTAAGGCATCTTTCCAGCCGGGAGTCCTAGGTAAAAGCAATTAGAGGTGAAATCGCTGACGCTCATTAAACATTTAGAATTCAGAAGATCATTTTTGTAATTACTGGCAGTTTGAACGAGTTGCATTTTAACCTCTTATCAGAAGCACTAACTGTGTTATTTATGCCCTAAGGCAGAGGTGGGAGGAGAAGGGAAGTGTATTTTTCAGTTCTTACTGTGGAGGACATGGGTGGGGGTGACACGAGATGACAAGAAAATATGCCTTCCCTGCCCACTGAATTCCTTGGAGTTGTATGTGGGAGATTTTCTTAATTGTTCAGATTGATGACATGCATGCTTGGTCTGCTCCCTAGAGCTCTAGACCTGGGCCAGGGGAAACTGCAGAGCATTCTATGGGCTGGAGCTGCGCTTTATACCAGGGGTTGATTTTTAGAACAGTTAGGCCATAAGCTGGCCCTGAAAATACAGCAGAGTTATACTCAGGTGAAGCAGCATCAGTCCGAAGCAGAGCTACAGCATTTCCTCAGGTGCTCTGGGCTAAAAACAGGTGAACACGAGGAGAGGCTGCTTTGATTTTTCTTGATTATGATTTTATGTGGAACAGGAAAATGGCGGACTCCCCTTGGTAGACTTTGGTGTTACCCAGAAGAAACAGGAGGGAAGGGTCTGGGGTGGCGGGGACGGGTGGCAGGCCTGTGGTCGCTGGTAAGGGGCAGCGGTGGAACCTGTCTGGGCTCGTCGCTTGGGGAGGAAGCTGTTAACAGCACTTCTTTCTCACCCAGGCTCTCTGTGGTTTTTGTATTCCTCGCTGCGGTGATTGTCACGGCAGTTTTGTTACTCTTCCCCCGAGCCAGCGAATTTCCAGACCTGGCAGTGGAGATGAAGGTAAAACTGTTGGATTTTGGTACCGTGCTTTCAGGCCCAAACCTCCATTCCGCCCTTCAACCCGACATGTGTGAGAATTCTCACTTTCAGGCAGCTCCTCTTGTCACGCAGGGAAGGAATCCTGTAGTTCCCGCCTGCAACACCACAGGCAGGGATCTGTCTGATTCAGTCTCAACCCAGCTTGCATCAAGCTAACCACCATGTGTTGAAAGGCCACCTCTTACTATGAGAGAGAAAAGGAGCTGGTCACTGACGGACCTGCTCCTAAGCAAGGTGTTCCCATTGCTGCAGAGCCTTAAACTCTGGGCCCACGCCCCAGGCGGCCCTCAGCCCAGTGACACGCCCTTGCATTTGCTGTGGAGAGCACTGCGTCCATAGATAGGCAAAGCAGAGCCGGAGGAACATCTCTACAGAAAGCAGAAGGTGAAGATGTCCAAGGGTTGAGCCAGGCGTGGCAGTGCACACCTGGAATCCTAGCTGTGGCATTATTTTCCTTGAGTTTTCAGAGCTAAGTGCCTTCTTTTCTTCATGCTTTAGGCCCTAGGTAGAGCTGAATCAGGAGGATCACAAGATTGTGGCGGGCCTCGGCAACTTAGTGAAACCTTCAAAACACAACAATTTTTAAAAGGCCTGGGGAGGAAGCTCAGTGGTAGAGCACCCCTAGGTTCAATCATCAGTAGTCCAAAAAGGGAAATAAAAGCTATAGATCAGTGGTGGCGAAGCTATGACGCATCTTCTCTCCCACATCACAGGGCTCACATAAAATCAGCACGTGGGCTGATTTTATGATTGAAAGCTCTAGGTTCGCCATCACTGCTGTTTGCATCAGTGCTAACAATTCCTGGGTCCTCAGGACCATATCTGCTGGCTCCCACCTCTGTGAGTAAGTTTTATCACCTCTCATCCTTTTCTGGAGATGCCGCCTGTCCTGGCCCATCCCTGACACGGTACTCTGGCTTCATTAATCGTGGCTGGTGTCAAACTCATAGGATATTGAGAAAGGATCCCTCTGTCCCATTACTCCTTCTGTTATCCTTTTTACTTCCATTTTAATGTTTAAAGTCGAATAATATAGTAGCTAATATTTCTGAAAGGAATGCTGTATGCTGGATTCTATGATCAATATGTGTGTATTATGTCATCTAAACCTCAGGACAGCCCTAAGTAGTATCATGTGGGCACTTCTATCTTCCCCATTTTACAGATAACAATACTGAGGCTGTAAGAGATGAAGGTAACTTGACCAAGGTGACTCATATGCATAAAAAGACAGCAAGAAATCAAGCTGAGGTCTGTCTTAAAACAGTCCTCATTGTCTGGGGCTTGAATAGCGAGGGCCACCCCAGAGAACTCACCATTTTGATATTGGAGAGCCATACACAAAATTATATAACTTAGAGAATGGCAGACACACACTTCCAGCTCTACCTAGGGCCTAAAGCATGAAGAAAGGAAGGCACTTAGCTCTGAAAACTCAACGAAAATAATGCCACAGGAATCCAGGGAATTATTTCCATGGCTGTTGGTTTTCTGTGTGCATTTGGAAACTACCCAGCCGGTGTGGGTACCCGTGTGCAAACGAGGAGGAAATTCCACCTCAGTGTCCTTGTCTTCGTGGTAAGGGAGACAGTGACATCAGCTGTGTGTTTCCACCCTGAGAGGATGTGAGAGAGAAGATGCCCCAAGCAAACACGGCTTTGAAATCAAGCTCTGTTCTCCATCACATGACTTCAGACTCCTCAGGAAACTGAATCTGGGCAAAATAGGTTCGCCAGCATGGCCACAGAATCGGACTCCTCATTTTCAGATTTCCAGAGCTTGGCCGTGCAGCCGCCCGGCTCAGTAGGTATCAATAATACATGACCTGGGCCTTCCACACCCAAGGCCTGCTAATTGGCTAATTAAAAAGCGAAACAGTCCACCGAACAAACATGCAGCCCGCAAGAGACGCGTTCAGTGCTGAAGCCAAGGTCAAAGTTACGTTAAAGCTCTTGTACAAAACTGACCTTAGCTGGAAGTTGACGGTGGGGAATCTCCTGAGGACTCGGGGTGTCTGTAGCCCTCTTAGAGTCTGCAGGGCTCAGTGATGCCATCAGTGCTCGGGTTCCACCGACGCCTTGTCAATACTGAACTAGTTTTCTATCACCGCAGTAATAAATTCCTGCAGCGGCTGCAGGGTTCTGCAGAAGTCCAGACCAAGTCTCGCTGGGCTAAGATCAGGGGTTTGCAAAGGTGGTGGTCCTTGTGGGGGCTCTGGAGGGGAGCCTTTCCTCACCCGTCCAGCGGCTAAGTCTCTGGCCAGCAATGCCCCATGTCTCTGCTCCCGGCCCGTCCGTCCTTCTCTTCCTGTAACTTGTAAGGACCCTCGTGGTGACCCCAGGCCCACCTGGGTTGGGTGTCCAGGCTAGCCTTCCTATGTTAGGGACGGCTGGTTAGTAACTTTAATTCCCTGTTGTCCTGTGATCTGACAGTCTTAGTTTCTGGGGACTGGGGTGTGGGCAGTTTTAGACAACTTCGTTTTGTCTGTGACAGTCACCTCTCAGTTATTTTGGATTCTCTTGGGTTTTCCAAACTTCTGTAAAGTCACCTAGTCACAGTTCTGTGGTTCATGTTGCTGTGCCATTAAGTCTATACATTAAATCGTGTTTTCCTGCCCAAATTTAAGTGCCACCATTTGGCTCTGGGGCGAGTGGAGTTTAGGTGGTGGACTGCAGGCAGGTGGGCAGAGCCCACCCCGGTTACATGTCTGTGTCAGCAAAGGCAGGTAGAGTGGGGCATCAGGTGTGACCGGTTTACTGTATCACAGGGCAAATTCCTTGTCCTTTTTAAACATTTTAGTATCTCAGGCAAATGGCCATTTTCCCTCCTTGTTAGGATGCTAGGTAACAAACATTAGAATTCAGAACTCTTCTGGTGACAGCTATAAAGAGGCACTGTCTCACTTTGAAAGCAAACCCTTCACAGCTGCAATGGGGTAATGGCTTTTAGGGCTGGGTCCCAACATGGGGTTTATTATATTATTGTATCTTCATGTATGTTTATGAGGTTTCCTAGGACCAAGTAAGCTTCGTATTAACTCTTTCAGGTAACTGATTTCAGAACATGAAAAGAACTCATTCAGGAACTTCAGAGCATTTATGAACCTCTTAAATTGAGCTATCCCTTCCCTGCATTTGGTAATCTTTGTATCTCCTACTCAAGGAGTTGAGGGACAGAATCTTTCTTGCCTGTTTGCAGGCAAGGCTCAGGGTGGGATGCTCCTGGGAGTTACAGCCATAAAGTGAACAGACTCCGCTGTTCATCCCAGATTTCAGATGGATACAGCCCGGATGCTGGTGTGAGAGGGATTTCATTTTGACACCTTCTTTCCCCAGATCGTGGACGCCTTTTTCATTGGGCGCTATGTCCTGCTGGCTTTCCTGGGCACTGTCTTCCTTGCAAGCCTCTTCTTGGTTCTGACGCATCATGTCCTGGAGCCCATCTATGCCAAACCACTGCGGTCCTGCTGAGCGCTGTTTGGGAAATGGAGTCCCGTGGCCTCCCGGCCTCCGTGTGGATGCATCAGTGCACAGAAAGCCACTCTTCAAGCCCTGTTTTTACAGCCTTTGTGCCTGAAGAGTAAGGAACTGTCCATGCTCACCAAGATAACTGTCCTGAGCCTTGGACTCTACAAACAGGGTTGCAACATGGTCTGGGGGACACAGTCACACCCACTGGAAAGGAATATTGTCATCTTGCTCTCTGTGCTTTAGGAATTTCACATTTGGAAAGAGAAACAATAATTATCTGCTTAGAGCAGATTTTCAGTGGTTATTAGTAAGTAGATTTTGGAGTATTTTGGCTTCTGCTGTCCAGTAGAAGAATCTTTTTAATAACACAGTATGTAAATTTTTGTAACTTTTGTTTTTGTACTGAGGAATAAACACAAGCCCTTCACAGTGAGCTCCAGCTCCAACGCTGGTTTTATTTTTCGAGTTTATTTTTGGGCTTGCTAAATTGCCCAGGTGGGACTTGAACTTGCCATCCTCCTGCCTCAGCCTCCCAAGTACTCGGACTATAGGTGTGTGTGAGATGCCTAATTATGAGGTTAGACTCACAAAGGAAAGATTCTCAACTTTTCCCTACTTTATAATAGGGCCTTTAATAAATAGGTTGTAGTAAAAATTAAATAAACTTCAAAGAAATGAGCATACTATTGGCATAGAAGTGTATACTTAATCTTTCTAACTTGTTCCCTTGATTCTGAATTTTAAGCCAGAAAACTCAGCTTCATATAGCTCTGGGATTCAGGATAACATTTCTGACATGGAGTGCACCAGAGTTTGAGTTTTTTAGTGATGGATTTCACTGAGTTTGGGAGATTAGACAGGTATCAGAATTTAATGTCGAGAATGCACATTCCTCACTAGCTTTGGAGAAAGGACCACAAAGATAGGAAGCGATCACAACCAAAAGGGACTCCTCTTAATTAAATGAGGTACACAAGGGCCAGAGATCCTGGAAGAAAAACAGGGATTTATGGCAGCCAGACAGAGACCCACCACTCACACATCTTCCCTTTAATCCCCAGGAGGTCTTGAAATATAAAAATACCAGCTTCAGAAAGCTGTGGCAAAGAATCTGACCTGCAAATCAGCTGTGGGTTGTTGTTTATTGCTTTATTAAAGAGGGAAGTGACTGCTATTACCTTTCAAGAGTTCCATGAAATCATACGCAGAATGGTCAATAGTTATATCTATATATAGCTTCCAAATTATCACATTAAAATAACTTTTGCATTTGAGTATCTTTCCTTTGTAAGAGAGTGCAAGAGGTCTGTCTGTGCACCAGGGCCAAAGGCCTGGACCTCCCTGTGGTGTCCCAGGTGAGTCTCCACTGGAAAGCTGAAGAGTCAATCCTGAAAGCCAGGAAATGACATCCAAGTTGAAACCAAAGACTGGAGCTCGAGGCAGGAAACAGGAGCAATCTTTGCTTCTTCCTTTCCCTTTTATACCATTCTGGCAATGATCCTCCCTAGGGTGAGTCTTCTACATCCAGAATTATGCTGAGCCAATTTAGTTGAACATTATTTCCTCAAATTGACACAATCAACCATCACACCCATGAAGCTCTGTAGAACTTTGATTGAGAGCTTGAGGGAGATTAAGGCTCTTCCTTCTTTCTGTCCTGGATCCTGTTGTCAGGGTGGAGGTCCCCAGTCCTGCCTCCCCTGAGGGGCTCAGCCCTAAATGACAAGAGGCAAGAGCTGGTAACTAACAAGAGTCCCGGCTTGGTGAGGGTCAGGTGGGTTTGTCCCTCCACTTAAACTGTCTCCTTTATGGCCTCAGTTTGAAAAAACTTTGCAGAGAATGCTTTATTCAGAAAGTCTTAATGGAGATCATTTTCTCCCCAGCTTTTTACAAATTCCTTCTTAGTTTTTTTTTTTTTTTTAGCACATATTTTCCATACACAATGCTCACATTCATCACTGGGAATCTTTACCTATACACGATGCCTTGTTCCCACCCCCTCTCCTTCCTTCAACCCCTTTTCCCCTCCCCATTTACAAAAGCTTAGTTTCCATTCTTTTTTTTTAAATCCCTCTGCTTTTCTCACTCCCTTTTCCCTTGCTCATCTTCCCATTTGAACAGGTTCTTCCTGCTTCCCAAGACTATCCTCCATTTTGCTCCTTACTTTACCCTTTTGGTTTCTCACGCAAGAGAAGCAATGCAATATTTAAACTTGTGTGTCTGATTTGTTTTGCTTAAAATTATGGTCTTGAGGTGCGTCCATTTATTAGAGGAAATTGCTGCTTAATCTGAGTGAGGGCCCATAGGTAAGAGAAGACATATCCCTCCACACTATGAAACATGGCGGACCAGGGTCAAGGGCTTCGCACCTGACATGCGCACTGAGGCTTCCGGATGTCCGGCCTCTGTGCAGAGGCTGAGCTGGGTGCAGTGGGACACGGCCTTCTAACAAACCACGGGGTCCCTGCACCTTCTCCTGAAAAGACTTGCTGGAAAAGCAACTCTGGGAAAGCTCTTGTGGCTTCCTGACCTTGAATTCATTCTTTTTTATTCATTTTTGAATCCATCTTTTTTATTTCTCCAAAAAGGTGTCCAGCGACTGAATAATAGTGGAGAGGTCTTGGGTAATTTTTCACACGGAGAAAAATGTGTTTTAAGTTGGAAAAACTAAATTCTTTCTCAGACAACACTACCGTCCTTAACAATGTGGACTTTTAAACCTGATGTGAACGATAGACTTGTGTGCCAAGTTTGGCTTTCATACTTCATTCAATGCATTTCAAGAAGGCCTGCCTTCTGTGGCTCCCAGGTCTGTAATTACTAGCTGTGACAAAATGAAATATTGTTCTGCATCTTCAGGTGATGGTGTGTGACCCTGGAACAAAGTCCTCATGGGACTAGGCCCGGAACTGGAGGGCTGAGAACACAGTGTGCATTTCCCAGACTTGGTCACAGGGTGTCCACATCACTGTGTCCCAGAGACAGGGCTTGAAGCCCTCCTCTTAAGTAAATAGTGTTTCCTTAACCATTTTGTCATCAGGTGGCCTCACAGTAGGTTGTGCAATCTTTTTTTTTCCTTGTGTTTTTGAGAGAAAGGGGGTGTTGCTAGGCAGTTCAGGGTGGCTTTGAATTCATTTTGTAGCCCAGGATGGTTTTGAACTTGCAAGTGCTCCTCCTGCCTCACCCTCCTGAGGCAGGGGTTACAAGTGTGCACCACCACACCCAGCTCTCTGTTCCCTATCCAGAGACTGATAATCCTTACTGCTTAGAAGTTTGGGAGGGAGAGTAAATCCAGGCTTTTCTTTCAGAGCCTTCCAAACTTGTCTCCTGACAAACTAATTTAGAGGACACCACCTCCCACCTCAAGGCCTTCTAAAAGTTTCTCAAGCCAGCAAAGCACTTCTATGATAAATTCCTTAAATTTCTCGTTTATATTGCCCTTTTTTGATGCAGGGTATAAGATACAAAAACATCCCAAGTGCCATATGGCTTCAGGCACCAGGGACTGCCTCAGGCTGATGCACACCGATGACACACAGAAGTGTCATGAGCCTGATGGAGAAAAGAACATTGGCCCTGCTGGCTCGACCAGTCCCCGGACCAGCTCATCTGGCCTGTCTCCCTAGCTCATCTCAGGGTGGAAGCATCCCCATTACCCTAACATGTTTTTATTCTAACAGAGTGATCTGTTTCTTGCTCTGACAAGACATAAACTTTTTTTATTGACTCTATTTCATTGCTGCTACAGCTGAAGCATTTCTATTTTATTCTCAGTGTAAAAAGAAACCTGCTGTCATTAATTTACAGAGCAGAAACAGAAAAAGAGGAAAAGGCATTTTAAAAGCTTCCTAGCTAGGAGGTAGTGACACTCAAAAATGTGACGGTAGCCCAGCCTCCCAAATGGATCCCTGATAGCTCATTTCTTAGGTTACAGGTCATTTTTGGTAATATACCTGCCCGTTTCCCTAATTTAGATCCAAAAGTTTTAAAAAGTTCCATTAAGTAATTCTAATTAACAGTGATATAACAGATAAGTAACATTTTATTTTAACTCCTTAGCTTAAACCTTTAAGTATTTGGTGATAGTTATATAGAAACAAGTTTCCAGGTGTGATGTGGGAATCAGAACCATATGGAAAAGAGTCTCGAAAAGTGTTGATTAGCCTCATAGGAGCATAAAAAACTGAGGATCGGAAAGGACTTTATAGTTGATAGAGTTCAATCCTTAATCACTAGATCCATCCCAAAACTTGGAAATAAGTGCACTTCGCATGTTGAAATCACAATTTTTATTATATTTTCCAAACGTGTGCCAGACATTTTTGTAAGTGGGCTGTCAGCAGTAACTCCTGTCCCCAAGCATCATCCCCACCAAGCAGGTCCCCTGGAGTCCCCATTTCACAGGGGAGCTGGGCGCCTCGAGACGGCCTTGCGAGGGGACACAGCGGGCAGGGTTTGCGGTCGAGCAGGCTGGCTCCATGTTCACTGTTCTCTCTCATACTACGGTGCTACGTAAGAGGGAAACAGGACAAGAAGGGACCAGGACCATACGGTGCAAATCCGCTTGACAAAAACACCACAGAAAAGCAGCTGAGTCTGGTAGAAAATCCAGAATCTTGGGAATTGGGCTTTAAGAGTCTGGAGCAAAGCAGTTAAAAGACAAGCGGGACCTCAGAGACAGCTTCACCGGCTGGAACCCTCTCCAGCAGGTCTCTGTTCTGTTGGACCTTGGCCTCCCCTTGCTGGTAGCACTAAACAATTGAGCAGCTACGTAACAGACCCAAGTCTTCCAGCAGGGGGTCAAGGATGCCATGCTGGCCTGGTACCTGGCTGTGCCCTCCACGTGTTTTTAAGCTTTGGGGATTTCACTGCTGTCCTGTCTTTTCATTGTCTGTCTCCCAGGTTTACCCTGAGTGTATAGATAGCCTCCCACCACTGTTCTAACACAGAACCACCATAGTGATTTAGAACACCACCAGTTTATCCTGGAGTTCTGGACAGCAAAGATTAGAAACGGGTCTTATGAGACTAACGAGTCTCAAAGACTTGAGGGCAGAATCTGCTTCCCTGCCTCTCCCGGCCTTTAGAAATCCCTCATTCCCTGGCTGGTGCAGTGTGGCACCTTCCAGCCTGACACTGCTGCCTTCCTCTGTGATTTATAAAGAACCTGTGGTTCTCCTGGGTCCCCCTGACAAACCAGGGTAGCCTCGCCATCTCGAGATCCTTCATCAATCTGCCAAGTCTCAGCTGCCATGGGAAGGTGCTGGTGGTGGGTATCTTGGATAGGGCAGCGGCACGCTGTACCTACCGCAGAACACACACGCCGGACAGCCCCACCTTCCGCTCCCCACCGGCCACCTTCCTGTCCCCACATCTGTATGTGCAGCATCTGTGACTTTACCCAATCCCTGCAGCTTCCTCCAGCAGCTCTCCCCGCCCCAGCCCAGACCCCCGGCCAGCCTGAGTTCCTGCCTCCCAGTCACAGTCTGACTGAGGGCTTCGAGTGCTAAGCTGTACCAAGAGCTTCCTTCCCATTCTTTTCCATTGCTTTTTGCCTCCTCCTCCCCCAGTGCCCCTCCACCTCCCGGTGGATCTCTAAAGGAGAAACGCAAAGAGTTATTGCTTTTTAATTACAAGTGCTATTGTAGCATCTATAAGGAAGAACATTTTAAGCTTAATTGAGACCAAATGTGAAGTTAAATTAAATGAATAACTAATTAACGTAATGCTCTTGCATTAGCCCCGTGTGGGTGCGGAGGCCGGGAGAGAAGGCAGGTACCAGGTCCCGGTGAGCGCTCAGTGCCCAGCTGAGGGGCAGGGAGCCCGGGAGGGGCAGTGGCTGCACAGGAATCCCAGCCTCTGGCGTTTCCAGCTCCTGCCCCCAGCCGGAGCCCCCACTGCTGACCCCGGGCTCTCAGGCCCTGGCCTTCCTCATCTCTGCTGGCATTGGTCACTGCCCAGGCAGGGCCAGGCCTCGTGCCCACGTCCCCCATCCCTCACTGCCTCATCAGATCAGCCACCCAGGACCCACGGACGGCAGAGCTCTCGACCTGAGCCACTGGCTCCCCTTTTCCTTTGGTGGTTTACACCTATTTCCACATTCCCCATCTCACCCCCCTCCTACGGGACTTGCTCCTCCAGGCAGGCGGTGAACCTAATCCTTAGCTCCCTGCACTGCCATGCTGTGAGGTTTGGATGAGGAAACAGGTGTACAGGTAGTAACTGCTGAAGCCCAGGAAGAGAAGCTTCAAAAAAGTCATCCTCCCTACCCTGACCTTCACGGAACAAAGTTAGCCTACGGGCACCTCTCCCATCTCCCTTCCCAAAGCAGCTCCGGCAGAGGCCTCGCTGGGTTTGTACCACGGGGTTGTGTCGCCATCTAGTGGCACAGGGGAGTAACACAGCTAATCCGTACGTGGGTCCTTCTTAAGTGATGATGTCATGGCTCTTCTGGACTTGAGAAAGCTGAGCGCCAAGGCACACATCACAGCTCCTGCGCCTGGGGGCGCTGAGGACTAGAGGTCGCTGGAGGACTCCTACTTCCAGAGGGAAGTGAGCATCAAACACATGAGGTTGTGGGGTTGTCACCACCACATGGCATAAGACCCACTTCGCCGCTTGGAAGGCATCCTCAGCCCACACACCTGCCACGTGGTATCCTAATACATGCCAGGGCCGGATCTCCCTCGACCCCGAGGGCTCCACGAGTCACCAGAGGCAAGAGCACACTGATCGTCACCAGCCCCAGCCCACCAAACTTGTGGCCCCAGGATATTGCCTCAGCCACCCATGCGAACCCCACTTGCGGCTGCTGTGCCCTGTCAAAGATGAGCCCAGGCCCAGTTGGCAAAGGAAATCTGTATTGATCGGTGCTGACCGGCAGCTGAAGAGGTCAGGGGAAATGCTGGAGTCTGCCTGGCATGTCACAATCCAGGACTCGGGGCAGAGGGAATGTGTATGAGAACATGGTGCACCAGTCTCTCATTTCCCGCCAGTCTTGTCACCCTGGCACCTGTGCTCAGGGCGTAAGTCCTTGGCCTCTGTCCATGGTCCACTTCATCCCTGCAGCAGCGCTGGCACCACAGGGCACTCAGAACCACTGCATTTCATCTCAAAATGCGTCATGCACGCAGATGTTTTCAGCTGTGCTCACGTCTGTCTGACCCCACAGCACTGATCTTAATTTCACCAGTACCTGGGACATCAGCAGAGCTAAGGACGGGATGGGACAAGGAAGGCTGGCTCTCGAGGTGGGTGCCTGCACCAGAGGGCGGCGAGCCCCTCACATCCGGTGCTGCCCCAGGCAGCCCTCTTACCCCACCCTATCTCAGCCCTGGAAGAATGGTCACAATGTTTTAACCAAAGCCACAGGCGGAGTTATAAAAAGGTCAGGGCTAGGGATATAGCCCAGTTGCACAAGCACCTGGCTGGCAAGCGTGAGGTTGTGAGTTCAATCCCCAGTACCAAAAAACAAAACAAAAACAAGAAGAGGGTCAAACCTGGGGAGATACACAGAGAAGACTAACTCACTGCAAAGGGAAAAAGAGAGGTCAGTTACCTGTGAAACAGGGCTGATTACAGAGGTTAAAATCTAACGCGGGGCGGAGAGGTGCACCTCTGACCCTAGAGCCTTTGCGCTGTCTGCGCCTGTGCACTGATCCCTTCCCTCCTGCCGGCAGCCCCGGACTCTTCTGTCCGCTCTTGCACGGCAGTCCCTGTCAGGAGTCTTCAGCACCCTGAGCAGCCCTGCGGTTGGGCTGGGCTGGCTGAGGTTAGACCAGGAGTCTTTGCTTCTCCCCTCAGTGGAAAGTTCTATTGTCTTCTCATGGGGGGCTGTTTGGAGATCCATGATTCACTTCCAGCTGAGGCCTCATATTTCTTTATAGCTGCATGAAGAAGAGAGAGAGAAGGTGGAAAAGAGAGTGATATGCAACTTAATAAACTCTGCCTTCATCTCTGCTGCTTGTAATTAGGGCTCCATTTTACCCCTTGGGCAGGGACCAACGAACCACGAAAATACAAAAATCTTTAAAAGGTTGATGCTACCTACGGCAGCTTTACAAAGCCACTCCACATATTCCGTCTCACATCAGCCCCCGTCAACTCTGTCGTGTACTGAGGGATAAGCGTCCCCCATTGCACACAAGGATGCAGTGGACCTGGGCACGGCCCGTGGGCTGAAAGTGGAGAAGCCAGGACTGGGCTCCGGAGCCACCCCAGTGCCGCCCTGCACACCCCTGCTGGCCTTCCATAGAGGAGGACTAACTTGGGAACACCACAGGGCTGGGAAGGCAAGCCCCCAGACCTGGGTTCGACAGGTCTGTCTCCCAGGACCAGGACCAGCCCCTCGCCTCGAAGGGAGAGCACCAGTCTGCAGGCTGGGAGCAGGGCTATGGTATCTAAAGGTTTGGCTTTGCTCCATGCCAGGCGGAGAGCAGGACTCACGAAATACTCTCCTCTTTTTGTGTGTTCACCCCCTCACCCCCAGAATCCCTCAAATGGAAGAAAATAAACTAGGCTGTGCAGTCACAGGCTGGGGGTATTTGCATAGAGTGCTTGCCTAGCACACGCAAGGGCCTGATCCCTTAGGACCATTAAAACAAGCAAACAAGGGGGCTGGGGATTTAGCTCAGTGGCATAAGTGCCTGCCTTGCAAGCAGGCAGTCGTGAGTTTGATCCCCAGTACCGCTAAAAACGAAAAAGACAAAAAAAAAAAAAAAAAAAAAAAAAAAGGCCATCCATTTCTTTGGTTCCCGCCTCCAGGACAGAACAAGGCAGGACAGGCGCCATAAGTTTCCTGCTTGTACTGTGGCTTCCTGGTTTCAGTTTTTCCCTTGACCCCTGATACCCTCCTAAAGTGGAATGCTGGTCTGGGATCTAGCTCAGTGGCACAGTGCCTGTCTGGTAAGCGTGAGATCATGAGTTCGATTCCCAGCTCCAAATAAATAAATAAAAACGGAGTGCTTCCGTGGATATGACCCAGTCACCATGACCCCAGGGCAGTGGTGGCGAACCCTTTAGCACTTTCAGGGACACCAACAGCCCACTGTGACACACCCTTTAGCACTTTCAGGGACACCAACAGCCCACTGTGACACACGTGACATAGGTTCGCCACCACTGTGCCAGAGGGCTCTTCTCGCATTCACCGCCCATCCAGGTCCCAGCTCCTCGTAGGTAAAAGACTCTGCTCAGGGGAGTCAGAAAGGCCGCAGAGAGAGTCACCCAACCACCAGCACCAGCGAGCAGCTCAGCCTCTGGCCAGCACACTGCCGAAGCAACCACCAAAGAACACCAGGCAGACAGCTCACCCGGCCAGCCACAGACACCGCCTTCCAATTTTGCTTTAGAGGCTCTGATTGGTAGGTGCTTTTCTCTGCGTACCCTGGGCAGAGGGGTCAGGTGCACACGGTTTCTGAACTTCAGGTGGCACCTGCAGCTCAGCATGAGTTCAGCGGGAAAAGGCTTCCCCGCTCTGGTCCCTCTGCCCTAAGGGTATGACCAAAGCCCTACCACGTCCCTCGGGGAGACGCTGCTCAGACCCCTTGAGAAACACTTCCCAAGTACTATGCTCTGCTCAGATTGCACCTCTGGACCTGGCTCCCAAGAAAAAAGAGAAAGTTGGAAAAAAAATCAAGCCAAGGAGAGAGGATTTGCATACAGCCCATATTTGAATGGCATATTCGTCACAGACTTGAAGAAAATACTCACAAGAGTCATGGGACTTGAAAATACTATCACGGGTGGGTTAGGGCCAGACTAGAGCTAAGGAGACACATGGACAACAGAGGACAGGTTAGCAGGGTTGGGATGGGATGGGTCCACCGTGCCCACTGGGAGGGCTGGCTCGGAGTCCTCCAGGCCCAAGCAGGTGGAAAGTGACTGAGCCCTGGGTGGGTTCCCAAAGGAAGCGAGGTTGGGGGAGACAGGGCTTAGCTGTTGGCGGACTCACCCTGGGACTCTGCTCAGGGCCGCCTTCCAGGCCAGGATCTCCTTGTACACCAAGCGGCAGAGGAGCTGTGGGGAGTCCAAGGCAGAGGGGAAGGGAGGGCGCTCTGAGTCTCAGCACAGGGCTTCTGGAGCGGGGGTTGTACACTTCCAGGGTAGGGGTCACCCTGGGAAGCAATGTGGTTCTGGGAAAAAGGCAGCTGTTCTTGTTGTCCCAGAAGACTTGGTGCTTTGGACCTCCATTTCAGTGTAGCGAGACAGAACACCCCCAGTACCCTTATGTGCACCCCAAGAGCCCTTACCAAGCAGGCCAGGATGTCAGCAGCGATGAGCATGTAGAAGACGTTGTTCCAGCCTGTGGGGGAGATGAGCCCTGCCAGCAGGGGCCCCAGGGCCGCACCTGTATGAAGCACAACTGAATGAGTGGGGGTCCCCACTTGTTGGGAGCTCTTGAAGCTGGAAACTGACTACACAAGGCTGGGGTGTGGCCAGTCCCAAGAACAAAGAGTGCCCCCCAACCATGAAGCTGCTTCAGCCCAGCCCCATGACAATCCCAATAGGTTGCTAGGACAACAGGGTGTCATGTGACCTTAAGTTGCTAAAATGTATAAATAAATGCCCCACAGTGAGGGTTCAGTTCCTTTCCTTCCATCGGAGAGTAAGGGCTCCACCTGACCAAAGCTTTGTTTCTATTTTCTCTTCCTCTCACAGTCCTCCACCCATGGACCCTCAAGGCCACCTGGGTCATGGCACCCACTTCCCTGCCCCCCAGAGAACAGCATCCCAAAGGGTCTGGCCAAGTGAGCCCCGGGTTCAGCTGCTGGGCCCTGAAGCCGAAGTCACCAGCAGACCTATGGAGCCAGTGCCATCGATGATAGCTGTGACGGTGGAGAGGGCCTTGGCATTACCCCTCAGGCTCTGGTGAGTTCCCTGGGGAGAGAGCAGAGTGGGGTCCCCAGATGAGCAACAGCACCCGCAGGACAAGGGAAGGTTGACTCAGGGAAGGTAGAAACTAGGCTTGAGGTGGAGAGGAAAGAGGGGCTCGTGGTGAGTTTTGAAGGACTTTGAGGACCTCATCCCTGCAGGACAGGAAAGGGGAAAGAGTGGGGATTCAGAGGCACTCAGGAGACCCCCACAGCAGCGCCTGGGCCCTCAGGGATGGGTCACTTACCAGGTCAGCGGAGACTGCTGTGGTAATGAGCGCGTACGGGCCATTGACCAGCGCCCCACAGATAATCAGCATCACTGGGGGGTGCAGCAGAGATGGCACAGTTAGAGAAGAGGGCCACCCACAGCCTCAGAGCAGGTGACTCTCCAGGCTGCTGCCCTCCCAGCCCCCCTCTCTGATGCCCCCGTGTCCATGGCATAGGGTTCCCAAGGTGACGTCTTTCCTGTGGACCTGCAGGACTTGTCTTCTTACCTATGGAGCTGGTGATCCCGTTCTGGCCAACAGAATTGTACAGAAACATCTGTGAGAGAAGGAGGAGGGGGAGGTTGCGTCTCAGCCCCACCCCGGCTTGGTGGAAGCCCTAAGTTTAGCACAACCCTGTCCTGCTCTGGAACCCTGTGTCGCCTCACTCCTCTTTCCTCTTACACCCAGACCTCTCAGTCTTTAAGTGTCTCAGGGATGGAAGTCTAAATCGTGGTCATATGTTGTTGCCCTGTTCCCAGAAAGTCTTCTCTCATGTCTAAGCTCTTTCCCTTCCTCTGGTCAAGAAGTTTAGCAGCTGGTCTTCCTGTTCTCCACCAAGGACAAAGTCACCAACCCCTGTTCCAACACTCAAGTCTTGGTCTCTTTCGAGGGCTTCCCTGCTGTTCTGTGGACTGTCCTCCCCCTGACAGATGCACAGAAGTGCACACAGGACAGCTGTGTGCACAGATGCAGAGAAGGGCACACTGTCAGGGGCTGTCACCTGCTCACAGATCCCTGCTTCACCCGTGAGATCATACGTACCACCGGGGCAGCCAAGATCAGCATGACGCAGCAAGTGGTGGCCCTGCCATTGATGTAGTCTGAGATGAGCCCTGCCAGGATGCCACCTGCAACAGACACCCACTCACACACGGCCCCAGACAGGACCACACCACCCCATGCCTGCTGCCCAGCCCTGGCCTGGGCCTGCCACTGAGAACCAACAGAGCTTCTTCTTCCCTGTGCTCATCCCTGTAGGGAGCCAAACACAAAGGCCTCTTTCTTAGACAGGGCAGGAGCAGAAATGAGAAAACACTCAAGACAGCTTTCTTCTCTGGAGCCTGTGGCCTGCTGGGCCTGTTC
This sequence comes from Cavia porcellus, assembly GCF_034190915.1. NCBI lineage: Eukaryota > Metazoa > Chordata > Mammalia > Rodentia > Caviidae > Cavia > Cavia porcellus. Next base: position 19,140,152 of record NW_026947492.1, on the reverse strand, counting down.
TTTCTGCATGCCTACAGAGAAGCAGGGAAGGCAGCCTCCTGCAGAGCAGGTCAGGGCCTCACCTATGATGCCACCAACATCAAAGAGCGTAGACAGGTCTCCAGCCTCCTTGGCATCAAAATGAGCTGTGGAAAATATAAACATCCACTCAGATGCAAGCATTGGTACTCAGCAAACATCCCGAGTGCCACAGCCAGAAGGAATCCTATAGGGCACTCCCCTAGCCCAACCACCTCCTCAGAGGGGCAGCCAGGTGCAGGGTTGGCTAGGGCTGCGGTGAGTCTGCAGCACTTTGAGACTGTCCTGTTCTGGATCCCAGGTTTCCCCTGCAGGATGACCCTGGCCTCTCAGAACAGCCCCTCTCCTGCCAGCCTGGGACCTGACTCCTGAGAACCCTGCCCCAGGGGCCATCCTTTCTCTGGAGCATAACTGCTCTCACCAAGCTTCAGCCTGCCATGCTTTCTCTCTGCTCTGCTCCTGACTTCGAAGCAGGCCCCTCGAGGAAGTCCTCTCAGTCACCTTAGGTTTCTGCTAGTGCCCAGAGCCAGGAGGAGACTTGCAGGAAAAGGAGGACCTCATGTCTCGGCTGAGCATTCAGAAGTTTGACTTGAAGCCACACCTCTAAGGTTGACTCAGTCTGAAGTCAGCACCAAAGCCACAAAAGCAGTGTCCATGAAATCACCCCCACAGTCTACCACTGTCACAGAGAGGGGCCCCTCATGTAGAGTGGTGGGCAAGCTACAGCCTGAGACCCAGCTGGGACCAATCCCCATGGTACCCTGTTCAGAGAGAAAGCATCTGAGTGGCAGGGCAGCCCTGTTCCTTCCAGGGTTGGCAGGGAGTGGAATAGCCCTGTGTGATGGTTCTGGGTGAGAAGTGGCGTCTGAGGCCCCTGGGGACAGGAAGGTGGAGCAGGCCACTCCCTGGTGGAGCCACCCCACCATGGAAAAGCAGAAACCCAGGCCAGGTGGACATGAAATGTCCTTTTCAACCACAAAAGTCACCTTCCCCATCATGCATCCTTGGGCAGAGGCAGGGGCTGAGGAGAGGAACCCACCAGGTAGGGTGGCTCTCAGTGCAGCCTAGTAGACCTCAACACAAAGGCATTGGTCCCGAAAGGTCCCTTTGGCAGAAGGACACCAAGGTCACCTCCATGCAGTGGGACGGCTCACCGGGCCTCTTCCCAGGCTGGGTGAAGCACTCATGCAGACCTTTCCTGCACTCCCAGCTCCCACACCTGTGAGCCAAGCAGCCCCAAGAGGATTTGTCCTGCACTCAGGCTGGAGGAGAAGACAGGAATGCAGGACAGAGCTTTGTGCTACTGACACCCAACTCAGCTCCACAGGAGGGCTGGAGTCAGGTCTAGGAGGTGGGACACAGGGCCAAGCTTTCCACTTAAACACCTGAGCAGACCTTGGGTGTCAGGAATCCTGCCTGTACACTGGAATCGTACGCAGCAATGCCATCCTTCCTCCCCGGCACCCTCAGAGATCCTGTCCTCTCAGCACTTCTCCCCCTGGACTCACCCACATTGAAGATGTAGAGGGGCAGCCAGTAGAGGAAGGTGTAACTGACCAGCTTGGCGAAGAGCAGACACAAAGAGAACTCGATCACACCCTGGAGATATAGCGAAAGTCACAATGGAAAGGGATCCAAGATCCTGGTCCAGTGGTGGCCCCAAGGGGCAGCTCAGCACCACCTTGGGCCTGTCCATCACCCCATAGAAAGCAACCCCAAATGCATACCCAACTCCAATAAGGGAACCGGGCCTGCTGTGCCCAAACAGGTCTCCCACACTGCCCTCCCCAAGCAGCCGGCTCTCCCAGGAAACCATCAGTCACTCCCAGCACCCTGTCTCCTGACACCTGCTGGAAAACTCCAGAGCCCCTTTTGTCTCTCCGTTCCCCAAACATCCTACCGGGATCTTGAGGGCCCCCAGGAAACTGATGGCGGCAGGTTCGGGGACTGGCTCCTTGGGGCAGGTGGCCACAGCTTCCACGCCGCTCTCCCGGTGCTGGTAGGTACTGTTCCCGGGGTCCTCAGGGTTGTCCTGATTTTCACTAGGTCCACCCTGAGCAGAAAAGTGAGATCCTCACTGTGGGCACATCCACCATGTGCCACCTCCCTGAGCTGGAGTGACTTGGGTTCCCAGCCTGTAGGGCCCAGCCAACCTCTGCCAGGCCTGTCAGGTAGCTGGGGACCCAAGCCCAGGGTGCAGCCCCTCTGGTGGAGGAGGGCAGAGACAATACCAAGAGGGCTCCCACTCACATGGTGCTGAGGAGGAGAGCAGTCCACATCTTCAGGGTCTGAAAAGTAGACAGCATCTCTAAGAAGCTTCCCAAGTAGCAGGGCGCTCCCTCGCCTCACACAGGGTCTCAGCTGGTGCCAGGGAGCTGCCCGCCACCTCCCACGCAGCCTCCCAGCACGAGGCATCAGGCACCAGGACTCGGGAGGCCCGGATTCCGGGCCTGGATGTTGTAACCACCAACTGTGTCACTATTCCTTTCCGACTCCCAGTGGCTCTGACACTTGGCCTCCCCGGCCCACGGAGCTGTCCAAGAGTATGGACAGGAGCCATCTGTACAGGATGTAAAGGACCTGGTGCTCCCGTTACATCTGCTACTTCCTGCCCATCCCAGACCCAACCAGTGCTGGCCAGGCACCTGCTACAGGGCAAGCACTGGACACTGTCTCACATGGACCTTCAGAGACCCTAGGGCGTAGATATATCTTCTTTGCAAATGACAAAACTGAGACTCTGAGACACACAGCGGGCGCCCCAACCCCATGACCAGCCGTATCCTTTGCACCTCCAGCCACTCTCTCCAACTCGCGCAGTCCTTGGGGAGGTAGGGGTTACTCACACTCGATGAGGAAGAAGAAGGTAAAGATGCCCATGGCAGCAGTGATAATGCCAGGCACAATGAACGACAGGCCCCAATCACTGTTCACCCAAACGCCAGCGATCAGGGAGCCAATGATGTTGCCCACAGAAGTGTGGGAATTCCAAATGCCCATGATGAACCCTCGTCTGGAGGGGAGGAGAGGAAAGGAAAGGAGAAAACAGCAGCTCAGAGCCTGCTTTCAGCGTCCAGGACACACCCCAGACAGGGCTCCCGAGGCTCCAAAGTCACCATCAGTGAGGGGGCTTTGGCTGGTGTCAAGTAGGTGGCAGCAGGATCGGGGTGCCCTCCTCCCTGTAGTGTCCTGAGCAAACACAGTTGGAGATTGCCCCTCAAGGTCACTCCAAAGCCATGGTCTTCAGCTGAGGACACTTCTACCCTCACAAACATCTGGCATTATCAGGAGACTTTGGTCAACTCAGGGTTTGCCACTGATCTCTCCTGAGGTGCCCAGGAGCCCCCTAAACACCCACAATGTGTAGGACATCAACAGCACCAAATCCTTGCTCAGAAGCAACTTGTTTTGGACAAAATCCAGTTCAAGAAAACAGAAACAGTTATGAGAAAATATAACTGCAGCTGCCCGTACGATGGGTCAAAGCCTTCTCAGCAAGACAGCCGGTCCTGCTGCGTAGCATGCGAACACCCTCAGCTGTGAATCCAGCCAGACAGAGGCATGGTCCCATCTCTTCCCCTGAATGCGCTCCGGAGCAGAGGACCACAACTGGCTCCTCAGTGCCCTCAGCCCCCCTTAGTCCTCCCTACTCTTCCTCCTCCTCGTCACACTCACTTCCCCTTCCCGAACCAGTTGCCAACACAGGCCACGACGGAGGGCCAGCCGGTGGTCTGGACAAGTCCATTGCAGATCTGCAAGGAAAGAGCTGGGGTGAGAACAGGCCTGGGCCGCATGCCCTGGTGACCACCCAGTCATGGTCCCCACACTGCAAACCCGGCCTGTCCCTTATGGACTCGTCCATCCCCACCCCGCAGCATGGTGTCATAAGCTGCTTTCTCCTCTAGTTCAAGATTACTGGAGCACAAGCCTCCGCATCAGAAGTGGCCTCAGCCTAGCGCTCAAGGCGGACATCCCGAGGCCATAACACTGGGGTGGGTAGCAGGACCTATGGGTATGCAGACGGAGCCCCGGAAGACCCGCAGGGAATCCAGGTCCTCAACGGTTGTGCCCGGAGGCGGCTAGGGGAGAACTAGTGGCCTCTAGGGTCCATTCGATGATGGGCACAAAGTCTTGAGGACGTGACTTGGTATCTTACCTGAATGAGCACAAAGTACCAGAGCATGTGGATGTTCCAGAAATATGCCAGGCCCAAGAGGGAGGTGAATAGGCCACTGAGCAACATTCCGGCAGAAAGGTAGTAACGGAGGGGGAGCCGCTCCCCAAAAATCCCACTGGAGAAGTGACAGTTGGAGTTTTGGTTAGTGTTTTATTTTGTTTTGGTTAATCTCCTCTCTGTCCATTCTACCATCTCCTTCTTCCCCGACCCCACGGTGCTGAAGCCATTCCAGCGAAGATGTCTCCTGATGATCCCTGTGCTGACGTATGCTTAGGCCAGCCTGGGCCTCCACTTCCTGGACCTCTGTTTTTCTTGAGTCGCTGCCTGGAAGGGTGCGAGCCGTGCTCGCTGCCCAGCTGACCACTCCTCAGCACCTCCTGTTCACTCAGTCCTGGTTCCCGAATTACTCCTGAGGCTTTTAGCATCAGCCATCTGCTAATGACTCCATCTGCATGTTTTCAGCCCTGACCCAGAACGTCGGGATCCTGTCCAGATGCCTTTGGGACCTTTCCCTGGAGGTCCCCAAAGTATTTAACACCCAGCACTCTAAAACTAAATTCCTCTTCCTCCTTCTACCAGCCAGGCCCAGCCTGCACTCCACGCTAAGTAAAGGCCACCCCCGTCCACCCGGCCACTCACGGCAGCTCCCTCAGGCTCGGCCTCTCTTTGTGCCCCTCACACTCAGTCCTCAAGGCCCATACATCTACTTTCTTCTTTCCTTTTTCCAGGGCTAAGGACCAAACTCAGAGCCTTCCACACACGAGGTAAAACCCTCCAGCACTGAGTTACACTGCCAGCCCCCAACCCACCCCTTCGGGGATTCCCCAGTGTGCCTACCCCTCCCCACCTCTTCAACCACAAGTGACCCATATCCCAAGCTGCTGCCAAATTGTTCCCTTGGTGTGACTGTGCTTGCCTTTCCTCAAATCTACCTCTGTGCAACCCCACCAGAGTGATCTATCCAAAACGTAAGTCTGGGATAAAAATTCCTCAGTGGCTGTCCTTCCCCAGGGGGACACACAGGCCTCATCTGTGACCCCCAGCCATGAGCTCCATGCTGCCTCTGCCACTCTGCACACGGCTCGTGATGGGACCTGCCCCAGTGTCTCCATGACCAGGGCTGCTGTTAGAGGACCCTGGTCCATACCCACTGCCATGGCTCTCTCCGTGCATACTCAAATAGTGAATTCGGGAAAAGGGGCTGCTAACGGTGCCAGGAGTCTGCCAGGCAAAGGAGCAACTGGGGTGGCCACCCGTGGAGAGGAAAGGAGATGGGCCGTGGGCCAAAAGTGCCTCCCACCCAGGGGAGCTGTTCACATGCTCACTTCAGCCCGCTGCGCCCTGCTCAGTTGCTCTCAACTATCTCCCTGTGGCTGGGCACGGGCTCTGCAGGCCTCTCTCTTTACCTGATAAACATGCCGATAGCGTAGGCCACAAGGAAGGCATTGTCCACGGCCCCCAGTAACACATTGTAGTCATCTTTGTCTGAAAGCAGACAACAGAGGCAGAAAGTGGGTTGCTTGACTGTCCATGCAAGAAGTCCCTTCCAGCCTTGTCTTGAGAAAGAAAGGAGGAGAGGGGAAAGACAACAAGACCTGGTCTTACCAAATGGACTCCAGCTGCACCATGTGGTGTCATTGAGACTGTGGGTGTCATTGATGGGGTTGATCAGCTCTGAGCAATTCTGATGCAGACGGCTCTGAGAGGGAACAGGGAGCATGGGTCAGGGGTCTCCCATCATCCCAGAACCCGCAGAGAGGAACAAGCCTCCTCCAACCCCAACCAACCACAGCACTCAGTGCTCTGCCTGCCGGCACCTCCTCTGCTGGGATGGGAAGGCGGCCCATCAGACAAAGGACAGGGCCCTCAGATCCCAGGACTCTGCCTTTCACCTCATTCACACCCACTGGCACTGCTGTCAGACTTACAGGGAGCCCCTAGGGAACCACTGCTGGGGAAGAGTGGGCCTGCACTGGGCAGAGTGGTGGTGAGCAGGGCGAGGGAAGGGGGAGGACAATGGCCTGAGGTCCAGACCCTTCTGTCTCCCGGTCCTGCATTCGCCCCGAGCACCAGCCTTACCTTGACAACACTGATGGGCTTCCGTGACATGTGATAACAGGTGTAAATGAGGAAGGTGAGCAGCAGGATGAAGCCACGGAACCTGCAAGAGAAGACAGACATCCAGATCAGCAGGAAGCCAGGTGCCAGCTGGAAGCAGCCCCAGGGTCTCGGCACCAAGGACTCTTTACCTTCAGGCTCCTTCCAGACACACGTTCTTCGGGGCAGAGGTCAGGGAAGGCCCCGAACAACACCCAGAGGCCAGGCTGCTGGGGGCGCCAGTCTCCCTGGTTGACCTCTGAGGCTTCTAGGAACCTGCTTAGCTGGACACTCAAACACTGGGTTTGAGTGTCCTCCTCCTCCGTTTCTCTGGGTCTCACCAAGGCGAAGGTGCCTCTACATCACTGCATGTGTAATTTAGATAATGGCAGGGAGAGGGACAATTTTTTAAACGTTACAAGTGATGGGATTTTGGAGGGACCGGAAGGGGGAGGAGGGTCCAACGCTAGGTCTGCATTCCCCTTAAGCCTAGCAGACAGCAGACAGAGCCCAGGCCACAGCTGGGGCTGAGTCAGCGAGGCCAGTTAGTGACACAGCTCAAGCGCTCTCTCTGCTAGTTCCACGCGGGTCCCATTCTCTAGGATGGAAAGATCTTTTCCCCCTCTGTGGTTCACATGTTCCATGCATGGGGATGGAAAGGACAGTCCAGGCAGGTCCCCCTCACAGTTTCCAGTCCCTGCCCCTGTCCTGAGGGTCTGGGGCCCAGCTGCAGTGCCTGCCTGAGTCACCCGCTGCTTCCCCCTGCAGGGCATCAGCTGAGCTGAGTCATCAGACAGAGGTCGGAAAGTATATGGAAAACAGACTTCAGAACAGGGGCTGGGGATGCAGCTGATCAGTGTATCACATGCTTAGCATGCCCACGGCCCTGGATTTGATCCCCAGAACCACCAAAAACCCAAGGGAAAAACCCCCAAAAGAATAGCTTCCTGGGAGAAAGGGCTGGGCATAGAGGAAAACCTGGCAGGCTTTGCTCATTAAAGGTGCCATTCAAAAGAGGGAGGAGCCCAAAACCCTTGGCCATGTGTCTTGGCTCCATAAGCCAGAGGACAGACACTATCTGCTCACTCTGCCCTCGCTGAGATTCTGCCTCCAAACCCCAAACTCACTTCCCCCAAACATCCCGTGAAGCAATACAGGATACCGCTTGTGAAAGAAAGGGTGTTTCCACCAAGCCTGAATCTGGCTTGGGCTGCCTGGGCTCCCTCTCACTATGCACCTGGTCTCCAGCTTCCAAGCTCAAGTCTCTGCCTCTGTTCTCTCCCCTGCCCCAGTTTACTCCCAAAGTGAATGAGCTTACACGTGCATCTCTTCATTGCTTGGCTTTAATTTTTCTGTTTCTTTCTATTCCATGAGGAATGAAGTTCTGGCTGTGAGATCTGGATCTCCACAACCCGGCCTCCCTGACTGCTCGTTCCCAAAGGCACTGAGACGGCCGGAGAGGTCTTCTGAGCCCATGAGTTCTAAAACAAAGCTGGGGCCACCCCACGTGTTGTCACAGTGACACACATCAGCAAACTGTGGGGCACAAAGTTTTCCAGGTTCCACCAGTTGCTATATGGCTTGCAACTCCTAGTTAAGGGACTTTTAGAAGAGAATTTAGAAAGTGCGCCTTGCTGGCTTTGTGTAAAGAACAACTGATGCAAGAGAACGTCAGCCTGTGGACCATACCAACTCTGTGCCTGCCGAGGGTGCCACCTGGTCCGGGAGAAAAGCAGGAAGCTTTGAGGGATGGGTCTTAGTCTGTTGGGTAAGACTTTCTTGTCTCTGTTTTCCTCCTTATTTGCACATGGGTAGAGTAGCATTAACCCCATCTGTCTCAAAACAAAAGAACACTATCTCACTCTCACCCCTATCCTGGGACCCTGGTGGTACCACCTTTAAGACTCCTAAACTGCTGGGGATTTAGCTCAGCAGCATAAGTGCCTGCCTGGTAAGCATGAGGTCATGAGTTCAATCCCCGGTACTGCAAAAGAAAAAAAAAGACTCCCAAGCTTCAGCTAGGCCTACCTTACTTGACCTTGCCAGGATGTGTGGCCACTGAGCAGAGCAACAAATCAGATCCTTCTGGAGGGCCCACTGGGGTCCCTGACAAGTCCAACAAAGCCTGGTGCTGAATGGGACCTGCAGAGCCCTATCAGGTGCCAGGCAAAGCCAAAGAGGGCATAGAAGTGTCGCCCAGCAGCCAACGACCTTTCCTCTGCTACCTGACCTCTGCACACTGTTCCACCGCATGCCCTAGAAGGTACCCACGGAGGAAGGCCTCAGCCCCTCAGCCCTGACTTCTCTGCCTCCCTCCTGCCTTTGGCCCCAGGGATTCTTCCATGTCTGTTCCATTCCCTTTCACCTGCAGTCCTGCCCCTCCCAAGTGGCTGTGACAGAGGACAAACAGTCCAGTGTCCGTGTCTAATATCCTGGTTCTTTTGGCAGAAAGACAGCTGCTTTCCTGTCCATCCATGTACCTACATGTCCCAGGTACAGTACTAGTGATCCGGTGACAGCAAGAAAAGTCACCAGAGGCACCTCTGCCCTCCTGGAGTTCATGGGTCAGTGGGAGGGGGACAAAATTGGCGTAACCCTGCTATATAGTAGGGAAGCCTTGTGTGACAAGGAGCAGAGAGAAGGGACACCTGGCCCAAGTGATGGGGGCAGGGGCAGGCCAGGAATCCTGGAGGTGAGGTTTCAGTTGCACTTTCAAAAACAAGGTGGTTGCCAGGCCAGCCAGGGCTGTACAGGAAGATGTGTCAGAGACAGGAAGCAGCGCATGCATAAGTGCAGAGGTGTGAAATAACACTACCTGTTTGTGGAACTCTGCACAGTCCAGGATCCCTGGAAGGTGGACCGAGCCAAGCACAGGAGGAGGAGTGGCACAGGAGGCAAAGCTCAAGCTAGGTAAGGCCTTGAGTGCCAAGTGGTAGCGCTTGGGCTGTCTCTTTAGGGTGACATGAAGTCATGGGAAGGCCTCAGATGTCCTAGCTCAGGGTGCTTCTCCCTCAAAGACCCAGAGCTCTGCCCTGTTGATTCTGGGAGGAAGCCCCAGCTGGCCTTCCTCACTGCCAGGCAGAAGCCATGCTCTGGGCATGCAGCATTCTGCCATCTGTTCCCCAGCACATGGCAGCCTCATGGGGTCCCCAGCTGGTACCTTCCAAGGAGGCAACGTCTAAAGAGAAAAGAGTAAGGACTTAGGAATCAGGCAGAAGCTAGTTTCATTCCTTTAACCTGTTTGTGCTTCTGCAAGCCCCCAGTTTATCACCTTGCTCATAGAATTACCAACAGGTGAGTGAGATGATGACTACAACAGGTCCTATAGCATTCCCGATACTCAGTGGACACTTAGAAAAATGCAGCTACGCTCGTTTGCAGATGATGAAGAAGAAGAGAGCAGGAGGAGTTGAGGCAGCCCTTTTTGCTCTGTTGCTTGAACCAAGAATGGCAGCAAAGTCTTCGGGACCGTTGGTGATCCAGACCCTGGATTCCCCAGGCCTAGGGACATCTGGAGACCAGAATGCTTCCCAGTCCGGCGCCCCAAGAGGCACAAACATGTGAAGCTGCTAGAGCCTAGTCTCTGGGTGCTTGTATTGGTACAGAGAAGTGACTCTGGCCTGCTGGGCCTCCCCAGTGCTCCCCTAGGGGCAGACAGGAGGATTGGCAAAGGTCTACATCGGCACTACGAGTGACTGCCCTCCTCTGGGGTCTGCCCAATGCAGACCACAACCTCCTACAGAAAATCCAACTCCGGACTTCTGGGAAGGGGGCCAGTAGTGAGCAGCAGAGAAAGAACCTCTCAAGTTTTGGGGTCCAGACCGTGGAGTACAGCAACGTGAGGAGGAGAAGGAGAGGAGAGGTGGGGCCCCTGGATACAGGAAGGATCTGAACTGAGACTTGAAGCCCACAGAGACAGATAATTCAGGAATCCAGCAAACATAAGGAAACCAGGGCAGCGGCCCTGCGGGCCAGGGAGAAGCAGCCAGGAAGCCGTGCAGCCCCCACCTGTGTGTGCTGGTGGGGGCCCTGTAGGCCGGGGAGGGGCAGCAAGGGAGCCCCCTCTGTCTCCTGCTCCTCCCCCGACTCCTGCCAAGCAACTGCATGCGACTCAGGCTGAGATGATAATAACTAAAGTCAGAAAGCAGCCTGGCATTTTTGTTGTCTGACTTTGCAAGCCTGGGGCAGGCAGTCTGAGCAACTATTTAGACAGTAACAGTATGTAATATAGTAGTAATTGTGGATTTCCTACTGTCCTATCACTGTATTGTTTCATTATACTGTTGTTTTATTCCTTTGAAAATTAGAGAGAGAAAAGAAAACTCGACTCTCACATAAGCAGGAGAATAAGGTGCCCGGGTTCCTCAACTGTGTATGTGGTGCTCGGCCAGCCCTGGCTTCCTCTGGGACTTCCTGTCTGAACTCCGGAGGGATGGAGAGATGAGCCTAGCACTGCAGCACGGCTGGGCTCAGTGCATCTGGGGCCGGGGCTTCCCCAAGTCCTGTGCTCTTCCTCTGACACTTGGTCAGGGCTTCTGGGGAAGAGGACCCAGGTGCCATCACTGCACTGTATTCCATCTCACCCAAGTCAGAATGGTTATCAACAAGAATACCAAACAGTGAGTTAATAAATGCTGGTGAAACGGAAGGAAAAGAAACCTTCCTGCACGGCTGGTGGGTACGTAAATTACCAGAACCACTATGAAAATCATATGGAGGTTCCTCAAAAAACCATTTGACCCGGCTTTACCGTTCCTTAGTATACAATGGGTGAACAAGACACACAGTGAATGTTTAAATAAGTTTATTACAGTAAAAGATACACTGCACACTCACCATCCCTAGGACTTCCCCTCATTCACAACGTACTTATCTCATCTTGCTCGCCACCCTCCAAAGCAGTCTAGAAGTCCTCTTTGTGATTATCTTTATGAGCTTTGATAAAAAATACGGTGAGCGCTGCTCCTAATTGGCATTCAGAGGGAAAGCAAAATTATCAAAACATCATTTATAGCATTATCTGCCACTGTGCCACTTCTGGCTCTTCCGTAAAGTCAGAGCAACCATGAAAAATAAATGTTTTGAATGAATTCCAGACATCAAGGCAGCTATAACAGTAAAACTAAGACTCCCACAGAAGAGGATTTCCAGAAAGGCTTCAGAAAGAGCCAAAAACAATGAGAGAAGTGTTTGAAGCAGGCCGACTCTTCTGAGAGTAATAAATAGCAATGTATCTTTCATTGTAGAAAACTTAAAAAAAAATGGACCCATCCGTGTATTTTTTGATCATAGCATGTATTTCTGAAGGAATTAGAGTCAGCGTGCCATAGGGTACCTGCATGTCTGTATTTATTGGTACAATTCTGATAGCCTAAGTGTCCATCAACAGAAGAATGGATAAAGGAAGCCTAGTAAACGTCCACAATGGAGTATTATTTTAAAAGAATGAAATTGTATCACTTGCAGAAAAATGGATGGAACCAGAGATCATCATGTGGAGTGAAATTAGCCAGATTCAGACAAAGGTAGCATGTTCTCCACAGCACGTGGAATCCAAGAAAGATGACATGAGAGTGGAGGGAGACTATTATTAGACAAGAGGAAGGGACTAAGGGTAACGGGGACATGAGTAAAGGAAAGATAAATACAATTAAAATATACAGATGTGTGAAAATAGCACACAGAAGCTGGGTGTGTCGGCCCGAGTCTGTAATCCTGGCGCTTTGGGAAGCTCAGGCGGGAGGATTGCAAGGTGGAGCCCAATCTGGGTGGCTTAGTGACTTAGCAACACCCTGTCTCAAAACTTAAAATGGGCTGAGAATGAAGCTCCTTGAAAAGACCTTGAGTTTAATTCACATGGAGCGGGGAGGGAACCCCAACATTGAAATCCAATATTTTGTAAAATTCGTAAGTTAAAAACAGGGCCTGTGCAGCACCTGCCTGGCAAGTGTGAGGTCCTAAGTTCGATTCCCAGTACCAAAGAAAATATCATCAATAAGATAAAAAAAACAGTAAGCCAAAGGTGCTTGGTGCCATGGCTCAGCATAAGGGCTGGGCTAGGCTGAGATGGGGGCTGCCGATGTCACAGGCTCACAGGCCAGAGGCAGGAAGAACCCACGGGTTTCACTTCTCCTCTCACAAGTCCTTCCCTAGAGAACCACAGAAAATACACTCAGCTGTGAGGGGAGGGATATAGGCCCAGGGCAGCGCTGAGTTGGGCAAGGCAGCCAAGCACCAAGGGACACCAAAGGCAAGGCCCCCAGGCTACTCCAGCTGGGGCCACTGCCCAATGACTTCCTTTGCTGAAGTGTCACTGCTGAGCGGTCCCACACCAGATCCTGGTTACTGAATAACCAAGGCTGATACAGGGACTATCTCTGAACTATTAGCTGATGGCCCCTTATTCTTGCAAAGAAATGTGATAAAAACCTTTATCGACCTTGGTAAGACTTTGCACTGAGAGTGCCTCTGCGTTGGGAACAGGGAACGGTATGTTTTAAAGTGGCAATAGATACAAACAAACAAACCAACCCACCCCCAAAGGACCTGTCACTGCCAACACTGTGACAGCCAAAGGACAAGAACCAGCGCCAGGGTTGGGATGCAGCTTAGTGGTGGCACCTGCCCAGCATGCAGAAGGCCCCGGGTTCCACCTCCAACACCAATAAACCTCACCACCATAACCACCACCACCAAGCCAGCAGGGGGTCTCTTATTCTGGGAGGGAACGGAAACAGTGCCCTCTCCCTGGCAGCCACTGGGTCACCCCAGTTTTCAGCATTCCCCTTTCTTGCTCAGCAAGTACTCTGCCAACAGTCCCAGCCACCATCTAAAGCCACTGGGGACTTAAGCCCCTCGGTGAGCGATCCTGGTGCCCCCTCTGCCTCAGCCACAGCCAGGGGGCATTAATGGGCCTGTGGGGCTGCCCAGGAGGCCTCATGACAGCTTGATTATGGGCAGCCTTGGTGCTTTCTCCGAGGAAGTGAACTCTGTGGCATGTTCTTGGGTGTGCCTGTTCTGGGGTCAGCAGATGTGAGATGATAGAGGGCTGGGCACAATAAGAACCAGGGTCAGTGGTGAGGCTGCCACCACCCTCACACCCAAGGCCTCTCCTGACACTGAGAAAGGCCCTCCTGGAACAGATACCACGGGGGCAGAGTCCTGAGGCAGGCCTTTCGCATACAAGTAGGCCAAGGACAGGTCAGGGGGGAGGACACAAAGCATTTTGGTGGACAGAAGCCATGCCAATGATCCCAAGCTTCTCACCCCTCCTTCTCTAACTGGGACTTGGATGGGATGGACACGGGTTGGCCCCAGAGCCGGTTTCTCTGGCTTCCTTCCAGAGAAAGAGCCACTGGCGAGAAGCCACAGGAGGCCAAACCTTCTGGAAGAAATCATTGACTCTGAAAATGAGCTTTTTAGGAAAGAGGAAAACGTAGATCACTACTTTGAGAAGGAAGCCAAGGGAAGGAAGGAACTCTGTGACCTCAGACAGGATAAAGAGACAGGGCTTTATGGTGCAGAATGAGGTTTGCTCAAGTGAGCCTGTAAGTTTATAGGGTTTAGAAGAGGAGGTCAACAGGTGTAAGTTCCACTCCCTCCTGAGACAGGCTGTGTGGACAGCACAGAGGCAGCACGGCGATGATGGCCGAGCTGCGGCCCTGCCCAAGGATAAAATGATGGCCTCGCCTTCAAGGTACTCTGCAGGCCCAGCCACACCTCATCCTCACCCACTCCTCCCATGCATGAAAGACCCTGGGCACCAGGCGCGAACTAGAGGCCGGAAGGAGAGCAGTGTCAGTGCCCACCTGCCCCATACTCATGCCAGTCCAGTGACAGCCGGGGGCTGGGGCCTGGGCTTCAGAGAAGGCTCCCTGCTGGGGTCTGTCATTGCTGCTGTGGTCATTGGGGGGCTGTTCAGCTCCATCCTCAGTGCTCAGAGCTGACTGCATCCTTAGTGCTGGTAGTGCTGACCGGAGAAACGAGGTTTGGTCAACCACATAGAATATTCTAGACTCCCAGACACCTTGTAGGCCAATCCACACCGCCTGAGTGATGACCCCACTCAAGCCGTGAGCTGCGCCCGAGTCTGCCTGTAAGGAGGGGAAGAGGAAACAGCAGGGTGGAAGAGGAAGAACAGAGTAGCTGCAGAGATGGCAGTCACGAGGGTGGGGGAAGGGCCCCGCGTGGTCACATGCTCAGCCCCAGGTTGTGGGCAGCATTCTCGGTGGCCAGGCCTCCCCAGCCCCCTTCCATCCTCACCCTTCTCAGGGCCACTCCACAGGAATCGGAAAAACATGACAAAGGAAAGTGAGGCAGGCAGCATCTGGGACCCAGAGAGGCACGGGGCCACCGGGGCCACCGAGGAACAGGGAAAAGGCCTCGGACTTCAAAGCAAGAAACATCAGACTTAAAACCACGAGAGATTCAATTTTCACTTCTGGTTCTGCTACTTGCCATGACCTCTGGCTTCTTTAGCCTCTTTAAGTCTTGGTTCTGTCTTTTTTAAATAAGAGAATAAACCGCGGCACAACATTGCTCTAAGGATTCGGTGAGCTGTAATAGATGCCAAGTATCTGGTATGTATTTGCATATACTGCTCCTGGGTCCTCCTACCTAATTCCACAGGCCAGCCCGCTTGGAAAGAAGGGTGTGGGGAACACAGGCAATGTGGGAGTTCACAGCTCCTGCTCCTCCTGCCTGTCCAATCCACCTCCCCCTCCACACCCATTCCTGCTCGTCCAGCTCCTGTGTCACCCTGGCACCTCCTGGCACCAGCCTCCCTCCTCCACGTCCTGAGCTGTCCCTCCTCACAGGCCCCGGGAATAGGCCCAGCCCCATAAGCAGCAGCCACAGTCATTTCTCTGGAAAGGTGCCCACGCTGCCAGCTGTCCCCAGACGTGCCCACGCAGACACTGGCCCAGAAGGCAGGGCACCAGCTAGGCCCAGAGCTAGGCAACTTCTGGGCATCTGGTGGCTCAGAAATGCCACAGACAAGCTGTTTACACCTGTCCTGAGGGGAGGAGGAGCTACTGATGGTTGGAAGCTCCTTAGCCTTGAATTGTGCTGGAGCTGCCTCAACAAATCTGGGGCCACCTGTGTCTCAACTCTAGGAACCTTTCCTGGCATGCTAAACTCCCACCGGCTTGTCAGTGTGCAGACAAAACGTGCCACATCCACCAAGTCACAGGTCAGCTTCTCCTTCTGATGGGAATGAGTTCTCGCACCACAGAAATTCACCAGCACCCAGTATGTCAGGCACTGGGCTAAGAGTTTTGCATAGTTTCTCATTTAGTCCTGTGCTATGGGTACATAGTTATTTCCCTTTTATGGTTAAAATGGAGCTGTAAATTCTGGAGATTAAAATGATTCCTCTAAGGCTGAATGGCCATGCGACCTTTTTCCATGCCACACTTAAGAACAGACTTAGAGGTAAAACAACCCTGGACTCAAACCCCAGTTCAGTCACCTACCAGCTAAGTGATGTTAGTCACACTGTGAAGCTTCTCTGTACCTCATTTTACCCACATGTCCCATGGAGATCTAACACTTTGCAGTTCTATAAAACTCACAAATTAAAAAAACATGACAAATTAACGATGCCTGGCATAGAACAGTAGGAAAAGTGAATAGAATTATAGCCAATAATTAATGCTTCCTCTCTGCTCAATATAAGCCTGGCGCCAATCCAAACACTTTGCACTCTGTGGTTCAAACTCTCAGAATAACCTGATGAAGTGGATTGCTTCTATCCTTGCTTCCAGTTGAGGAGTCCAGAGCCCAGGACCAATCCACCCTCCAGCTTGTTATTCTGTTTTCTTCATTTCTATTTTCCTTAAGCAGTAAATTTGACAGACTTCATTTCTAATTTTATTTCAGCCCAGAAGTCTTTATCTTGTTCATGTCTAGCCAGCCTATATTTTGTTAGTGCAGGAAAAATGAATTGGCTTAGTATCTTCCCTTAATGATATCATCAGTGATAATGACGGTAAGAGACATCACTTATTGCCCGCTTCCTGTGGTTCAAGCTGATAATCAGTAACCTGATAATCACTAACACCTTATTGTTAGACAAGCTGAAAGAGGCAGTGTTCTTCAAAATCAAATCAACTGACCTCTAAAAGATAAGGTGCCTATGAAACATTATCCCTTGGGGTTCAATACGTTCAGACGTGCTTTCTAAACTGCTGACTCGGGCTGAGGCTACATAGCTCAGTAGCACAGCACCTGCCCAGCATGCACAAGGCTCTGGGTTTGATGCTCACAGTCACACATGCAAAGGTAATAATAAAATAAACTTAGAAAGATAACCGCTCTGCTGATTGGCCTGACAGGTACATAGCCCCTTTTGAACTCTACCTTAGTCCCTAGAAGGTAGGGCCGTGTGTGTCCGCGGACCTCAGAGGTCAGCACAACAATGCGACCTGCAGCAGAGCTACGTTCTGTAGTTGAGCGGATCCAAACCCATGCTCATGGAGGAAAACACTAATCTAGTGCCTCCTACTAGCCAAGAGACATGAAGAGTGTTCATATAAGATACCACATTTATCCTCAAACTCTTGCTTTTTACTCAGGAGGAAAACTGAGCCCTGCAAAATTAACTACTCAAAGCACACACTGGTGAAAAGATCCCAATCCAGATCTGTCTTGAATCTCAGAGGTGGTGAATACAGTGGTTGAATCCATCCTTTAAGATGTTCTGGTTGTGTGTGGCTGCAGAAAGCTATACACAGTATTCTTCTAAAATGCTTCTGTGGGGCAAGTTGTTTATAATGACTCATTCTCCACACTCTTAATTTTATGTGAGATTGAAGTTATTTCGGTTAAATGATATAATACTCATGAATACGGCTTTACTAGAATAGTAGCAGCAGAGGTACAATTTGTATAAATGCTAGTGAGATGTGTTTTTGTTTAAGGGGGAAAACAGTTTTATTCTAAAGTAAAATGTGCAGAGTTCCACAGAGGGCTGTGAAGGACAAAATCAGAATGGATAAATTAGTAGACGGGAATTTGATTTGCCTTGGGTTGTGGTAGGTGCAAGTCTTGAGTCTATAGAGCAGCAATTACGTGTTAAAATTTTACTAAAGCTGACTCAATTGTGATGAGTTTATTCCTATTGTTTCCCGAAAGAGGGCTCCTGGAAAAATCACAAAGATTTATTCTTTCACCTTTAAAAAAAAAAGCTGTGCTAAATACACTGTTTATTTGCTGTGTTGTTGCTCAATCCAATGGATATAGCTGCCAGATCGGAGGAAATGCTCCCTTTCACTATTAAACCTAGATAAAATGTTACTATTTATGTAAATACTTCAGAAATTTCAGCATACCTTGTGTCAAAGGTTCTGCACATGTTTCTATTTATCAGCATCCTAGAGTGCTGTGTCTGGTGGCAACTCTGGTGTCCCAGCCATGGTTTCAGGGATGATTTAAAGTGTTACCGGGGCCACAAATTTACTTCCACAATTTGGATCTACTGTCTTCCAAACGCTTAGTTTTTCTCTGCAAATGTGTGTCAGACTTTCTTACAGAGTTTTATTAAAATACGGATGTTAATGATTTACTCCAAACCTACTGAATCTCTTTAGTTGATATTCTTATTATATTAGGTAAATTAGGTTTCAGAATTTTTAATAGAGATTGTTTTCTCTGTAAAAATTGTGTCTGTTCATTTTCCTCAGTTGATGTATTGTTTCTTATCTTCTTTGAAATTAGCCTTGTTATATTTTTAGACCCTATTTAGTTTTTTTGCTGGTGTTTGCAGTCTTCTTGTTTTGCATACTATAGGAGCAAAGAGATTTCCTACTCAGTTGTATTACTCTTGTTATGAATTCTCATCAGACCATTTCCTTCTGAAAATCATCAATAATGCTTTTTAGTTTCTTATGCTCCCTACCCCAACCCTGTGAGACTTCTGCTGGCTGGGGACCGAGGAGATGGCTTGGGTTCCTGGTTCTCCCCTAGATCAATAATATGTTAACCAAAGGTGTCTAAGCTCCTGTTATCTAAAGATAGTTTTTGTTTTGTTCTGATGCTTCTTAACAGCTCTGTGATAAACAGCAGGTCAAAAAGTTTCATCATGAAGGACTGTCCCAAAAAAGCATCACAACCAAGCACTCACTCAGGTACAGGCTTCTCTGGTGGCACCAGCAGGACAACTTTATGAATATTCTGGTGGGCTGGGTTAGGAGTTGCAGGGTTCTTTGGCAAACCAAAGGATAGGTATGTGAGATTGGAAACCCTTGATGTAGTAGAACAGAATTAATAGCATAAGACTGGATGAACAGATGGGGGAGATGTTCTTTAAGCCAGAAATACTGGAACATTGTTATATTTTGTGGGTATAAGGAAGACCTTTCTCTTTCTTCTTAGGTGATCTGTAACCCATAATGATTTAGTAGAAACACTTCAAAACTCTTATTAAATCTTTTTGCTTTTCATGCCAATATGGCTATTTGCAAAGGTTCAAAAACCTGTCCTTTCTCTCCCCAGGGTATAATTAGAAAAAGTGACTATGAAACCAAAACATTGCCTGGAATGCTGTATTTCACAAGGATGCCCATTTAATTGGATATAACCAGTTCCTCGGAGGGCACTGAGGTTCACTGCTGATAAAACACTTCCAATAAAAGTTCCTTATTGGGTTCCCAGACTTACAGGTGAAAAGGAACTCGTTTTGGTTGGCCCAGGGGCCCTGGGACATTTCGGGGCCCTTGAGAGAGAAATTTACCCAAATTTATAGATGTAGTATGTAAAACCTGGTGAAGACAGTTTCTTAGCTTGGCTTCCTAATCTCAGGACAATAAATAATAGAAGGCGTTAAAAACCCAACCTAGGATTTCTTATGAAAACTTCTGGCAATGCAAAGTTAACTACCAGGCTACCAGGTTAACGACCACTCCTGTACCTAGGTAAGTGGTGGGGTTACACCTTAGGAGACCCCGGCCTTACCCCCTCCACCCCGCCAGTCCGGGTCTCAGGCGCTCAGGGACGTGAGAGGGAGGCGCGCTGCGCATCCCGGCGGTCGGAGATGACTGCCAGGCAGCCTGCCCTCCACCGGAGGCCGAGAAGTCCAGGGGACGCCGAGGCAGGCAGGGTTCCTGCGTGCGTTAGCAGCCTTCCCGGCCGGGGCCACCCAGGCGCCGGGACCGATCCTGCCAGCGCGCCCCGCAGCGCCGCGACACCGGCCGGTCTGGCCCGCGGCCCCGCACGGCGTCCGCCCTCCGCCCCGCTCACCAGCTGTCCCTGGAGAAGGTGCGCAGGAACCAGACGCCGGGAGCCAGGGAAGATCGCATCTTGCCGAGTCGGCGCCCGAAGCCCAGACCGGGGAGAGCGCGGGGCCAGCGCGCGCCCGGGTTTAAAAGCCCCGCGCCCCGCGCCCCGCCCGCAGCCCCACGGCACGGCCCCGCCCGCCGGCACCCGCCCGCCCTCGGTCGGATCAGCGCGAGCGCCGGGCACGGCTGACCGCGCTGGCCCGCGCCGGCTTCTCGCGCCCAGCACGCCCGCCCGCGCCGGCCACCAGCAGCCGCGGGGTTTCCGGGGCTGCTCCCTCGCCGGGCGTTTTCCTGCCGGTCCGGGCGGAAGCGAAAGCGGCGACCCCAGCGTTGCTCGGCTTTGTGACGTCCCGCCGGCCGCAGCCCTTTTGAGCCCGGGGAGAGGCGGGCCGCGAACCGGGGCGCGCTGCGGGGGACAGGTGGCGCCCAAGGGCCCCCACGTTGTACTGATCACAATGCCAGCACCCGATGGGAGCCCAAGAGGTTTTTTTGGCGGTGGCAAAACCCATTTCCCAGGCCTAAGCGTCCTGCCGTGCTCTGACCCAAACAATTTATGGAGCCAGTCGGGGTCATCCTGCCCATGAGCAACGCTCCGACCCAAACTGCTAATTGAGCCAGGCGGGGTCATCCCGCCCTGAGACCCCGCTCCCCAGGGCTAGCGCAGCCAGGAGGCGGTGAGGAGCTGGGTAACCGGCAAGGATCGGGGTGCTGAGAGCAGTGACTTCCTCTAGCGTGCTGATTACAGGCTGGGATTCCACTTATTTGAAAACGTCTGAGATTCTTGCCCATAAATCCAAGGGCAAACGTCAGAGAGGAAAGTAAACAGGTTGGCGGTCTGTCACATAGGGATGTATCTGTGTGAAGAGATTTCGGCCTTGACCCCACCCTGTTCCCAGCTCCTAGGAGTGCCCAGGCCTGAAAGCAAGGACAGGAAAGTGAAGCAATAGTTTCTCGCAAAGTGAGGACCTGAGATAGCGGGCTGGGCTGGTACAGTCCGTGGAATGGAGGGGGAAAAAAAATCACGGTAATCAGAGTTGTAAAGTCTTTAGTTAATCCCAGCTGTTGGGTCTGGTGCCAGAAAAAAGAGGGCAACAAGCCAAGGCCAGAGGTAAGGAAAAGAGGAAGAAGAGGCAGTGGACAGAAGGCCAGAGCACCACGGTATGTGAGGAGGGAGTGTGGAACAGCAAGGTCAGGGCATTGCTAGCAGTGGCTCCCTTCATCACTGGAATGCACTGTATCCACAGAGACACACACTTAGTTCTTACGTATCAGAGAGGCACTGTCTAAATGGGTAGTGTGGCTTTATGGTCCTGTTTGATTGGGGCAATCCCAGGAGAAACCCAGGGGCCTCAGTATGGTAATAAGCTGATGGCTCTGGGGTGAGTGACCCCAGGTATGCAGGCTTGGCATCCGCCAAGAGAGGAGAGGTTCACTAGAGGAATGTGCTGGCCTCCTAGCATGACAGCTCCTTGTTTCAAAGGAACTAAAAGGTAAGATAGGTTGGAATACAAACAAGCCAGAGAAGCTACTGCAGTTAGTTGATGCCACACAGAGACCCAAAGCGACCTTTCCAGGCTTTTGGTGGCGCTCTCCAAGCTTCACTAGCGTGGAGCATTTGAGACAAAGCAGCTGAGGAATGAGGCTCACTACAGCTGGGTCTCCGGGCCCCTCTGGAGAAGCCATGTCCATGGCTCTCAGAGGACCACGCTCGCCTGGTGCTGGAGTCCAAGGGGCACTAAGAGGACTCCCCATGGCTGTCCGGCTGTTGTTCACCATGCACCAGCAAGTAGCTGGCGGCAGGGCCAGTCCTGAAACAGTCCTTGCTTTGTCCAGATCCTTTCTATGGATCCCAGCCGTGTAGCCTTGTTCCGGGCCAGGATGGCAGCCGGCACATGCCTCCCCTCGCTGGAGCACTTTCCCACTTGGAACTGGAGTGGCCCTCTGCTTCCGGCTTCTTGGGGGCATAAGTGATGGGGAGGCGTATCATGACCCAGGTGCCTGACGGCACCTCTCCACCTTGGACTCACCTTCTCTTACCTGGCACCCACCACACCACCTTCTCAAACTCCAGGGGATACAGACAGTACTGGGGGGAAGTGAGGAGGGAAGAAAGGGCTAGTGAATCAGGTACTGAAGGGAGAGGTCTGCAGGTCTTACCTTCACTATAGTTTATCAGGAATGCTTATCAGATAGATTAGAGCCAGGCATGTGGGGAGGAAGGCCGGCAGCCAATGGCTCTTTTACTTTTCAGACACCGGTTCCTACCGCTAGCAAGTCTCACTGTCTACGGCAGGACTTGCTGGGTATTCAGTGAGCTGCACGGGCCATGAGAGACACGGCAGCGAGCATCCTCCTTGGTTTTTACGAAGGAACCAAAGGACCTGAAGGCTTGAGAATGTTTATAAGAAGGGATGTCACAAGAATGAGCTTGTAGGCAGCAGGCTCCCAAACCTCTCCACACACACAAGCATCAGTCTTGGGGCACATTTTCCTCTTCCTATTTCCACCTTACGAAATAGAAAATAGAATTTTTGGTGTGTGATAGAAAGGCCCAGAGCCTTAATTGAAGAGGTAGTATTTGTGCTATTAGGAGAAATCTGGGTCATTCAGTGTTTTAGATTCTGTTTTATATTAGGGCCTTTTGGAGAGGCAGAATCATGCACTGATATGAACAGAGCCAGTTCTAGCTCAGACTATTTCTCTGAACCTCAGTTCTCTTTGTCTATACAATGTAGATAATAGCGTCTGCCTTGCAGGATGGATGTAAGAAGAAAAACTCATGCATGTGAAAAAGTTGCAAAAGTGCCTGGTCTTATTAAGCTTGTTTGCTAAGCAAAGCAATCATTTTGTGTGCATAGAGTATTAAGATCAGATACTGACTACAACTGAAAAAAATCAATGGTCATAGTAAATCAAAACAAAACACAGAGTCAAAGGATTAAAGTCCTTAAAAGTCTATGGGTATGGGGGCTGGGGATTTAGCTCGGTGGCATAAGTGCCTGCCTTGCAAGCAGGCAGTCCTGAGTTTGATCCCTGGTACCGATAAAAAGGAAAAAGACAAAAAAAAAAAAAAAAAGTCAATGGGTATAATAGAACAGGTATGGGTCAAAGGAGAACTGTCTTACAGACAGTTCTGGTATAACAGAATGGGTTTGATTGACAAAATCCTTAATATCACATTTATGCATGCATATACAACTTATTATTATACGCACTGTAATAACACAGGATGAATAATTTGGTCTTGATGAGGTATGTGTGGGTTAAGAATCAGGAAAATGGTTTTCCCTATAATACAGAGAGGATAGATATATAGGTAGAAATTCACACATGGGTTTTTTTTTTTTTCTTAATTTACGGGAACATTATATAATGCAAGATGTAAGGAACAAATACTCTGAGGAAGAGACTCTGAGAAACCCGAGGCTTATTTTGTATCATTATAATATAAATTCTAGCAATCTATTGTTTGCTGATTAGAATGACATTGGACTGGTTTCTTCAGTTCAACTTCAGCATATGCAGAGATGGGGACGGCTACCATAAAGAGAATGAGAGATGCGATGGTAGTTGCTATTGTGTTCCCTAATTTGGAACTTGAGGACCTAAAAAGACTTCATCATCCTGTAATGATTTGATTAGTTCTATAATATGCAATAAGTATATAAAGTGGGTGAAGATAGGGACAACTATTTGTAAGAAGCTAGAGACAGTTAGATAATGAAGATCTCCAGTGGACTTGCTTTGAAATCTGTATTTCTTTAAATTGTTTTTTATTTTATTTTTTTAAAATGTTCTGTTCTGTTTTGATATGTTTAATCTTACCCTCTTTGAGATGTAAAACAAATGTGTAGGACTGATAATCATATTACTGAGCTTTTGTTTGATCATAGAGCAGAATGGTTTGTAGGGTCACTTTTTGAATGTCATTGTAAATACTTTAATTCTATAACCTGAACAGCTATTTCGAAGATGACAATGTGTAACTTATCAACCGGCAATTTCTTACCTTTTGTTTGTCTGTAATTTTGTATTATTTCTACCCTTTTTTTTTTTATCTCCATGTATTTTTTTCGTTTCCTTTTCTTTAAATTAAAAAAATAAATAAATAAATAAAAGAATCAGGAAAATGAAAGAGGTTTTATTATCTTAAATGTCAAATGCTGAAGTCTCACTAAGAAGAGTTACTGTTAAATTTCTCCCAGCCAACATAGCCAAAAGATAAACAAGGTGACCATGTATCCAAAAGGATTTTGTCACCACAAAAGCTACAATTCTACAGTGTTTGGCAAAGAGAGTCCCAGCACTGATATAACTAGTCAAAAATAGAGGCTTCGATCTATGGGAGCCTGAATTGATAGGAAACTGAATAATGGCCTGAAGAATGCATGTTAGAGACCTCTCAGCCAATCACCAGGCACCCTTATTCTTGGCTGTTCAGCCTGTTGAGATAGCAGCAGCAGCAGCTCTAAGGGGACAACCTGAAAGCAGGCAGTCCTTGAGGAATGGAGGGATAAGATGGACAACAGTGTTTTAAATTAGTCTAATTTCCCAGAGTCACTTTGTTTAGCAAAAAAAAAAAAAAAAAAAAAAAGGAATATATGAAAGCGAGGTAGCCACAGGTAGCCTGGTCACACAAGCTGGGACTGCCTGGTGGTTCTTGCACCGGAAAGCAGTAACTCATTCATTTACTCATGTGGTAAACAGTTGTTGGTGTCAGCTATGTGCCACAGTACTAGTGCTGATGATACGCTGATGGCTGAGACAGGCATAGCTTCTGATCTCAAGGAATTTACAGTTGGATGGGACCAAGAGGTGTGCAGACACATTGCACCTCAAAGTGCAAGTGGGAAAAGACGAACACAAGCACTAGCTGACAGAGGAATGCTCATATTGCTATGGTGGCACTAAGAAGGGATAAATGGGTCTGGAAGTATCACAAGGCTTGATGTAGGCAGTATAAGAATGAGGTTAGAGGGCTGGGGATTTAGCTCAGAAGCATAAGTGCCTGCCTTACAAGTGTGTGGTCATGAGTTTGAGCCCCGTTACCGATTGAAAAAAAAAAAGAATGAGGTTAGAAGACTGGCTAGGTGCCTGCCAAGCACAGAAGAGGAGAAGGTGGGTCCCACCGGTGCATATGCGCAGCACATGCAAAACAGCACACACATGGAAAGGCGTGGCACTGAAGAACGATGCAGGGCCATTCAGCTAGCTGGTGAGCACACGTGCATGCTAGAGAAATGCAGAAAATATGGCTGTTGCTCTGGTGTAGAGACCATAAAGAGCCATAAGTGTCCATGTTCTGGGATTGGAATTTTATCCTTTGTATAGTAGAATGCTATGATCTATCTATCTATCTATCTATCTATCTATCTACCTATCTATCTATCTAATCTATATGTATGTATGTATATATGTATGTATGTTTTTTGAAATAGGGTCTCACTGTGTAGTCCAGGATGGCCTTGAACTTATCACGCAGCCCAAACTGGCCAATCTTCCTGTACTAGCTTCCCAAGCACTGGGATTGCAGGTGTGTGCTACTATACTGGGTGAGAATTAATGTCTTTAGAGGAAAAATAAACATTTGAAAGCCCTTGGTCAGACTTCTAGTTCCAGATGAAGACGGAATAGGTAAGTTTCTCCCAATTCTTCTTGCTAAGTACTCTCCAAAACCCTGAACATTATTTATACAACCAACAAGCCTGAAAGGTGGAGGAAAAGCAGACCAGCTAGAGATGTTGCGATGTGAGGAAAGACGCAGTGGTGAGGTATCTGGGTTTGCTTTTGTTTCACATATCCTAGAATGGGCGCTGGAGAAATCCATAATCCAGAAACACAGCAAACCAAGCCAAGCCAAGAGAAGAAGGGAAGGGGAGGGGAGGAGAGGGCTGTGGAGTGGAGGGGAGGAAAGAAGCAAGCAGTGATGACCTGGTTTCATTTAGCATGGGAGCCTAGCAGTTACCACCCCACTACACCCCTCTCTGTCACATCAGGCCAAGTGAAAAACCTAGATGTCTGCTTGCACCTGGATGCAATGAGTCGCTGCTTCACCCCCAGCCCCGGGGTGGGGTTAGTGAACTCCATGTGGGGAAGCCTGGACTATCATCCCTTCCCAGTAGTAGTAAGCACCCAGCACCCACCCTCAAGGTGTCGCAGGAGGTCACAAGGGCAGCAATAAAAAAGCATCTTCTCCCTCCCATACAGATGACAGCAAAGGCCTAGCCAGACTCCCACCACCAGAGAGTAATGAGGCACACTTGTTTAGCCCCTCAAGGACAGCAGTGGAGGCCATGTATGAAATCCACACTTTTGTACACCGTTACCTGGTGGGGAGGAGGGCACATGACCCACACATGGTGTGTTTCCCCCAAGGCTAAGATCCACTGACTATACAATTAGTGCACTCTTGGATATTTGTCCCAGACAAGCAAACAGTTCTATTCATACAAACACCTCCATGTGAGGGTCCACAGCAGCCTTATCTAAGCAAGCAGAAAAACCTAGCAGTGTCCTGTAAGTGAACCTATATACTATATACTATTTCATTCATAGAAAATTCTCAAAGCAATAAAATTATAAAGACAACAGGT
Organism: Cavia porcellus; assembly: GCF_034190915.1. NCBI lineage: Eukaryota > Metazoa > Chordata > Mammalia > Rodentia > Caviidae > Cavia > Cavia porcellus. The sequence continues at coordinate 19,113,993 of NW_026947492.1, read as the reverse complement.
GTTAGTGAAGGCCAAGAGGCAGGGATGGGGGTGGTGGGCAGGGTTATGTCAGGGATCACCTAAGGGAGACCACAGTTCTGCATCTGTGTTGTGGTGGCATTGATACCACTCAACGCATGCGACAGCGGGCACATACAGAACTATAGACGTGTGCTGAACCAATGCCTTTTCTGGTTTCATTATCGTACTATAGTTATATCAGATATAACCAGTGGGGAAACTGAGTTAAGGATTGTTCTCCAAACTATTTCTTGCAACTCCCTGTGAATGTACACTTACTTTACACTACACATCATTTAGTACCGTGGCTTAGATTTCATGTTACACTTTGCTCTGCACTCCCTAGTGACTAGGAGATAATCTACTCCCTATTCCTCAGATAAGGTCACTTAGCAAGCAGAGGAAAACAGGCCCCTCAAAGCACACAGAGCTGGTGATGGAGAGACAAGGTAGCAGCCGTCTTCAGTCATTTGTAAGATGAGAATCCTTTTCAGCACCTGGAATCTGCTCATCGTTGTGACCAGAGCTGCTTCAGACATTGGGAGCATGGCCCCGTCAGGACTCTGCGATTGAAAGCACGTTCTTCCTGTAATGTTGTTGAGGACAAAAGAAGGAAACAGAGAAAGACTGCACAAGTAAAAATTGGAAAGCTGGGTTTAGAAATCGGAAATATCTGACTGCAAAGAACTCAGAAGCTTTTCACAGAAAAGGACTGGGAGGTCTTCCCAGAACGGGGTGATTAGTAAAACTTAAGGTCTAAATACCTGAATCAGCCTTTCATAATAGAAACTAAAGATGACCCCTAGACCTCCATGGCAGCATAGGCCGGCCCCTGATCTGGGGAAATAGTTCTTCATTGCCTTTCACCCAGCAAATCCTTCATCCTAAAATTTTCCCACAAAATTCTCTAGCACTTGTCTGAGAGACGTGGCATGCAGTACAACAGTGCATTCCTTGCTGTAAAGTAGAATTTAATCCCAGTGTCACTGTGTCCAAAGTGTGCCCTTGTCATTTGTGTTTTCTAAGCACTTGCACTAAATCTCTCCCCAGTACCCAGTTCTTAGTAATGAATTTAACAGGTTCTTTCCAGTTATCATAACAGAGCTTACAGAAATCAGAAAAAACACTACTTTCACTCAGCTTCTTAGCCTGTTTTATGTGTGATTTAAGGTACTTCAAAATTTCAAGTCCACTCAGGCTGAAACCAGATGAACTGTGAATGAATACACAGTCATTAATCAATAGTTAATTTTAAAAGTCACATTCCTGGTTCTTCATAATGATTTCCAGCAAACCAACACTTTCTACACCTACTCAATTAATCAGATCCAGTCTACTGAGGGGTCTTTATTTTGTAATCAAGAAGTCTTTCCTTGAGACTATTTTTGATCATAACAGGGGAGGCTAGAGGAAAATGTTTCAGTGATAGATAATCATGCATTGTCTATAGGACACCCCTCTAAAATTATGGTTTTTATCCTATAGTTCTCAACTATTAAATCTGCAAATTGTAAAAAATTATGGAGATTAGCTTTGTCTCCAATTTTTACTTTCAATTCAAAATTCGTTTACACGTCTATTTTTTTTTTACTTTTTAAAAATTATGTTTATTTTCTCATGAATTAGTCTTTTAAAAGTCTTTTAAAAATATTTTAAAACGTTTTTACTGTCATTTTACCTTTTTCTGAAAATTGTCTTTTAATATTTATAAATGATTATCATGCAGAAAACATATGTGCTAAATAGTTACAAGCAGAATACTAGAATTGGGCAGGAGTAGTAATTATTTTTTTGTCTTTTTGAGACAGGGTTTCACTATGCAGTTCAAGCTAGCCTCGAGCTCACTTTGTAGCCCAGGCTGGTCTTGAACTTGCTATGGTTCTCCTGCCTCAGTCTCCTGAGTTTTGGGATAGGAGTAATTATTTCTGATGGAGAGAAATTAGGTTAATTTTCATAGAGCTGGTGACAGCAATAGTTTGCCTTAAGCGTGACACAAACAAAAGCGTGCAGTCTTTCTCTGTTTCCTTCCTCTGTTTCCTGGTAACCCTAAGGGACACTCCTGCCAACTGACCTACATGCTGTTAGCCAGCACCCAGCTCCCTAGAGCGCCAAGGCAAAGGCAGGCTCCATCCCAGGAGACATGCAGGAGCAACAGCCAACCTGGAGCAAACTGCAGTGACTCTCCCTACACAAGGTTCTGTCTAGCGTCACAGTCCCAGGTACTCAGCTGCGTACAGGGTCCAGGGCAACATGGAGGCATTAGTGTTATGGGACCTGGGATGGGTTCAACCAGTGTGTCCTGGATGAGAACCACAGCTTGCTTCCTGTACGACGACATACCCATTACATCACCACCTAAACAAATGCCCTCTCTCTGCTGCCTCAGTAGGCGAGGTATATAGTGATACGGATCCCACTGTATCTTAGTTGTCCAAGTATTTTGCCAGTGATTGAGAGAAAGAAGCAGGTAAGGGATATGTGAGATGGAAAACACATTTGCAGAGCGTTAGCTAAATCTCCAGCTATTGCTGCTTACCTACGTCAGCCCTTATTATTTGAGTGGATTTCCCAGTCTAAGCCAATATGTGTAAACCCACTGGACTCATAAACCAAGTGTCTGGAGACTCAGGTTTAGCTCAACTGCCGATTCCTGCCTGTCGTGCTGGTTCAAGCTCCAGTCCTGCTCTACTTCAAACTCTCTCGTCCCTTGATTTTCCATTGTTGGGCTCAGGCGCTGTCTTCCTCCTTGCCTTGTGTCTAAGGAAGTCCCCTCCCAGTTTCAGCTGTTTCTGGTCCCCCTTCATCTACGGTTTCCTCACTGAAGTCACAAGATAAGAACAAGGAGCTGCATGGAGAAAGACTCTTGGACTCCCGGCCCCAAAAGAGCCCTATCACCTCGTGTTTTACCTGTAGGACATAAAACCCTACTGAGCCACAGAAAGGAGGCACTGGCTAGCTGTATAGCAAATGCTCTGAGTGCTGCACACACCTGGGAAAACAGGGTAGGCACGTCTTCCTCCGGCTCAGTCCTAATTTGGTGTTGGCCGTAGGAGAAGGCAGGTAGATTTTGTCACATGAGGACCTATAGCTTTGAACCAGGAAGAATTTTAACACAGACAAAGTAAGAAAGATGGCTTGCTGATTTGTATTAAATGGCACATCCTACCAACTTGGTAAACTCTCTTGAATCTTGATCTTCTACCTTCAAAAAATACACTTTTAGTCAGGCACACGTCCATCATTCCAGCACTCGGGAGACTGAGAACCGTCATGCGCTCAATACCAGTGTAGGTTATGTGATGAGTTCAAGGCCACCCGAACTACATAGCAAACTACATCCCCTGTCTCTCAAGTTAAAAAACTCCAGTTTTAGTGGTAAATAGGCTCAGTGCAGGATGGAATAATGAAAAATCAAATTATTGAGTGCTATGCAGTCATAGCTAGCAATACAGAACGTTTCTCTACTTAGGAAGTGACATGAAAGGTGGCACTGGATGTGTGTGTGTTCTCATGACTAGCCGTCTCATTCCCAGTTAGAATACCTCAGCCATTAAGGATTCCATGTGCAGGCCATGTAAAGGAAGGCCTGGCCTCTAGACTTGTTAGAGAACCACTACAGAGAATGAGTAGGACTATTCGGATATATAAAACAGAGGGTATGCAATAGTGATGATGATGATGGAGAAGGTAATTCTTGTATTAGCATCTAACATTTACCATACTAAGCAAGTGCCAGATGCTATGCTAACCACTGCATCTACCCTATCTCACTAAATTCTCACACTATGAGCCGAATGTGGTGGTATATGCCTGTAATCCCAGCATTTGGGAGGCTGAGGCAGCAGGATTACTGTGAGTTTGAGACCAGCCTGGACTACTACAAAGTGAGTTGAAGGCCAGCAGGAGCTGCATAGGGAGACCCTGTCTCAAAAAGAATCCCCTCCAAAAAAAAAGAATTCTCACACTATGGAGCAATATTATTATTCCCACTTTGCAGATGATATAACTGAGGTCTGGAGAGTCTCAGTAATTGGCTTCCGGTTGCAGAGCTGATACCTGGTAGAATCAGGAGTCCACAGTATTAACCACTACAAGCACTATCCCATATCAACTGTGCCATTAGCTTGCTAAAGAAATGAGGTCAGTTTTCCTAAAGAATGACCCAAGTCTTGGATTTCTGCTGTGTCACAGTACAATTTGTTTCTTTTTCTCTGTCCTCAAGGTTTTCTTCTTGTATACTGTCATCGTCTAAATTAGAAAATGATTTGGCTGCCTGCTAGATCAAGCCCCTGAAAGCCAGTGATAACAGTCCTATTCTCGATGATTAGAAGTTCATTTATGATATATACCGGATACCTTAGAGCATTAGTGCTCAACCTTAGCCCAGAACTCAGACAAGAAAGGCTGAAAGACTTAATTAACTGTGTTAAGTTACAATCTTTTTTCTTTACAAAAACACTGTTGAAGGCCTTGTGTACTTCATGCTACATCGCATCAGGGGCACACAAGGTTTCCTTCTCTTTCAGCGATGCTAAGGTGGATTCATGGGTTCAGATGATGACCTTGCCTAACAGGTTCATCCATTAATGATTACTGCAGATTTTGATCCTGAGGGGGTGTATAGGGTGCTCCTAAGGGAAGCTGCCAATGGGAACTTCTACCAACAGTGATCTTGTCTTGGGGCTTAGGAGAGATGAATTGTGGTACCACACCAAGTAGCCCTAAGCAAAGAGTTCATGTGATTTCCACGTGGCATGCCCTTCTAATACTGCTCAGCAATACTGCCGTGACTGGAGACAGACCATTCATTTTTCCCCTTTAAGAGAGCTTTAAAAACTAAGTAGACATATTTAAAGTTCTTCATTCAGCAGAAATAGTTCAGGATGCTTGGAGGATGTTTGCTTTTATCTTCCTGTATACTATTTCCAAATTCTCCAGTGCATTTTGGTCCGAGAAGCATAAAAAAATGCTCAACATTAAACAATAAGGATGTTCACTATACTCAAGAAAAACTACAAGAAATAGTTTGCTTCCAAAAAGAGAATATAAGTAAATGCCTACAGAAAATACCTGCTACCTCCTTTACCATGCTTTAAATGGTTAGAAGAAGGCAACCGTTTCTAGCCTCTGCACCCATGGGTGATCAATAAAGCTGTTGACAGTTGGATTCCTGCCCATCATAAAAGGACTAAACAGGTAAGGGTGAGGCCCAGATAATCACGTAGTATACTTAAACAACACAAGGGAGAGGACGCAGACATTTCCTAAACAGAAACAACCGGAGCAAGCTGATTCAGGTTGGACTGGCTAGGAAAACGTGCTGCACGTGCTTCTGATGGCTGTTACTATAAGAAAACTGGCACGTAACACCCCGGATGCTACCCTGCTACTGAATTTAGCTCTATCACACACACAGTCTTATCTCTTGGATGGATTCTGGAAATTAATAAAGATCTGAGTAAGAGCCAGAGCTAAGCTGTTATGGGGCTGTGTCCATCTTGCTGGAGTCCTGTCAAACTAAAACAACTTGCATCTATCCTGACAATAAAATCGGTGCTGGAACCACAATAGCAGCGAATATGCTTGTGGCACCCTAACCTCATCATCCACAAGAAAAACCTTGTCAATCCTGCCAATCTACATCAGGAAGAACAAACTGGAAAATTTGCGAGTGAGGTGAAGAATACAAACCATAACCGCTTCACAGAATTTAGGACTATAGGCGAAAGAGAGAGCACCTGACATAATCCCCTCGCTGTGCTGAACTGTTCCAAGAGAAATATTTGCCCCAGATCCCAGTGGCAATGAGGAAATGGAAAACAAAGCAAAATGATGTCCAACAACTTTCCTGAGTATTACAAACATGAAGTAAAAACCAGGGGCAGGAGAAACAATGGCAGCTAGAGTGGGCGCGATCTCACCCAAGGCCTCGAGGCCCTTCTGTCCACTGCCCAGAGCGTGGCCCCAGGCAGTGAGCCCCAGCATCCTCCCATCACCTCCTGCCTTGGCAGTCAGTGGTCTTCTAGGCCAAACTCACTCATGCAGCCCTGCCAGGAATTGGGGCTCAGCTGCCTTCAAGCTCGAGCCACTCCGGTGCTGCTGAATTTGAAAATGGTAGAGGACTGTGCCCAACAGATCTGGGCGAACTGCTGATATCCCTGAAATTCCCAAACCTCAGTAGGCATGGTCAACACTGCTGTGCCTCCTGGAAAGTCTTTGAAAGCAGGCAGTGGCAATTTCAGTCCTGTCATTTTCATCAAAACAGTGGGAGCTTCCCATCCAGCAGCAGCTTCTCCTGCAGCCTGACGAGCTGTCATCACCAAGGCAGGGGCTGTCCTCGACATCTGACTGCTGCTCCAGGATATATAGCGTTGGTGCCTTCAAGTAAGGACTTATTCCAGGTTCTGAACTGCAGCCACTCTGGATGGCTCCATTCTGCAACCTACAGATGATCTCACCTTCCCACCCTGAGACTACTGCTAAAGCCCCTAAATACGTCCCTAACCTCCTCTATAAAAGGAGGGCTTCCTCCTATACCTCCAGTCAGGCAAGGAAGCCTCCCACCAGTATATTACCCCTGTGCTACAACACCGGGGCTGACAAAATCCTCACTGGGTGGTCCTATGGTTCACACATGATTCCTGTTGCAGGTAAAGTGAGATGAGCAGGTTGCACTAAAAAGGTTACTGACCCTAACAAGCTCCAGAAAATGGCAAAGCAGTTAAGAGTCAAACCCAAAAGAGACCAGCAGAGTCTCAGGGAGGTGGTGGAAACTTCCAGAAGAGCTCCAAAAAGATGACAAGGGAGCTTTGAGCCCTGGCTGATGAGAAGCAGACAGGGGCCGCTGGTGGTCACTAGGAACCACGATACTAACAGTTGGACCTATAACACTAAGGCTGAAAGCCACTGGCACTCAAAGCCTGGAGCTGCTAACATCGCCACTGACTGCACTCCGACAATTCATAATTTCTAGCCAAACTGACCAAAAGAACTCTCAGCTGATGGTGACACTAGTAATGGTGTAGAAATATTTAGAGTTATTGTAAAAACAAATCTGTGCATGGTAACAGAGAACCATGTAGAATACTTCACTGTTACGGACCAGTGACCTTTGAAAAAGTCCATTATCTTTGTCCTGGGCAGGTAAGAGCCATAGAAGGCAGGGGAAGGCTCTAAAAAAGAGGTCCACTGTAATCACATTCAACAGTTGGCACCTGGATACTGGGGCATGGGGGTGGGGTCATAACGATACCAATGTGGGCCCAGAGGTCAGACAGCTTCACTATGCAAAACTGAAGTTCAGACATTTATAGGACTTGGGTTTAAGTATTTATTTTCAACAAAATAATCATGTCTCCCACTTGTAGTAAAACACTAGCTTCCCTTTCACATGACTATTGCAACTATGTTCTATTATTGCTCATTCTTTTGCAAAAAAAAAAAAATAGGACCCACAAAAAAGTAAAAGTTTCTTTATTCATTTAACAAATATCTGCTGAGAGATTGTTAGGCCTACCCTTAAGAACTGAGGGTATAGGGGGCTGGGGATTTAGCTCAGCGGCATAGGCACCTGCCTTGCAAGCAGGCAGTTGTGAGTTCAATCCCTGGTACCGATAAAAAGGAAAAAGACAAAAAAAAAAAAAAAAAAAAAAAAAAAAAAAAAGTTAAAAAAAAAAAAGAATTGAGGGTATAGATTAGACAAAAATTGCTTTCCCCGTGGATTGTACAATCAACTGAGGAGAAAAACAAAAAGTAAAATTGAATGTCATACAGTTGTAAGGAACGGGGCTGGGAGTACCTGTGCATGGGCGTGGGTGAAAGGCTGGTCAGGGGCGCACTTCTGATAAAGCAGATTAGGGCAGATGTGACGGAAGGAGGCCACAGCCATCGGTCATCTGAGGGAGAAGTGTCCGCACTCACAGCACACCACCAACCAGAAAGCCTGGTACAGAAGCATCCTCAGGATCCACATGGGTGAGTGGGTGTGCAAGGGGAAAAGCAGGAGGGGACAAGGCCTCTGGAGTGGCTGGAATTCGATTTTGCAGGGCTTTGTAGGTAACTGTAGGCTCTAACCTTTCCTGGATATCTTGGTTACTTTTCTCTTGTTGCTGGGACAAAATATCCACCACCCAAAATGAAGGACGGAAAGGTTTAGCTAGCTCGCTATGGAGATTTCAGTCCACAATCAGCTGGCTCCAAGGTAGAGTGGCACTGGGGCAGCACTTCAAGGCAGCAGTCAGAGCAATCAGAGCAAAAAGGGCGGTGGTGGTGTGGAGGGATAAGCCCCTTCTTCTCCCTTACACTGCAAGCAGGCTACTCCTCCTTACCCCCAGGGAAGGTGTAGCACTCCCACCAGCTCTGTGCCCTCCTCCTGCACAGGCTGAGGATATTTACTCAGGGAGGATCCTGACTCTATTGAGTCTCTTAGTCAAACTTCTAAACTCAAGTTGACAGAAGGTATCAACCACAGCCCAGGGTAAAATTAGGAGACAAAGGAGTCTCTGAGCCTGGAGTAGCAGGAGCTTGCTTACTGACAACAGACCCCCCAGGGCTGCTGTGCTAAGAACAATCTCTAAGGGTCCAGCAAGAAAGCAAGAAAACCAGCCAGGAGGCTATTTGGTAACTCAGGTAAGACGCCATGGCAACTCGGGCAGGGCTATACTGGGAAAAGCACGGAGAACAGTTGTACTTTGAGTCTGTTTTCAAGGTACAGCCAACACATTACTGGGTGTGGGTTGCACAACAGAGACAAAAGTGAAGACTGACTCTATATGTCTTAAGCCAAATGGAAGAGAAAATGGAGTTATCCTAACTGAGACAGGGAAGCCCATACTAAGAAATACTTTTGTTGGTTCATTTGCTTGGTGTATGCGTGTAGCAGGTAGAGATGGCTTTGGTGTGTATGAAGCCGTACTGTGGAAACACAAGGTGCGAGCAGGGAGATTATGTGGAACACTCAGTAATCCACGGGGCAGGTGATGATGGCTTGGGCAAGGTATCTGGCAGTAGAAATAATGTGAGATATATATACACACACACACACACACACACACACTGGAGGTAAAGCTGACGTAATTTGCTAACGGAATGATAAAAGATAAGAAGAGTCACTGACTTCCACAAAGTTTTGAGCCTTTGACTATAAAAATGGAATTGCTATTAACTCATACGGTAAAAGCAGTACAAAAACCAAATCTGAGACCAGCCACGTGGAAATAGCCACTAAACAGACAGGATTACAAATCTGGTTTAGAGGACAGGTCAGGGCCAGACAAATAAATTTTGGTATCAGTACGTACGTGACATCAAAAGCCAGGAGACTAGAAAAGACGGCCAAAATAGCAGGGGAAAAGAAAGGTAGAAAAGAAGGCAAATGCCGTAGCCTTGGGATACTCTACTAGGCAGGGATAGGAGAGGGGGAAGTAAAACTGATGGAACCTAAAAAGCAAGGGCCAGTTGAAGCGGGGAAAAAGAACCAAAAGCTTTGACGCTGTGGAAGCCAGGTGATTAGGTACCTAAAAAAGGAAAGATGGGTTAAAACTTCTAATTGTTGGTAAGTCAAGGAAGCTGCAGTCTGAGAATAACCACTGGATTTAGCGATGTGGAAGTCATCGGTATCTTTGAAGACTATTTTCAACTAGAGGTGTAATGGCAAATAATATTACTACAGTGTAGTAAACAGAAAATGTGAAGGGAAGAGAAAGGAAGTACAGGCGGCTCAAGGAGTAAAGGAATTTATTGTCTTTTTCTCTTGTGTTTTAGTTGACTGGCTTGTAAGATGGAAAAACATTACAACAGGTTTGTATACTGAGAGGAAGACTCCAGATGTCAGAGAGAAGTTAATGGTGCAGAAATGAAATGCTGAGGCCATGCAGGTGGGCGGGAAGTGGATCTAGCCACAAGTCAAGGCAGGCCGAGGAAGGAGAACAGACAGTTCCTCCACATCACCAGGACTGCACCGATGCAAGTGGGTGGGCAGCATGGGGGTGGGAACTCACTCAAATTCTCTTTTGTCTGATTTTTTTCTTCAGTGATAAAAGCAGCAGCATCAACCAACTGAGTAAGGATAGAACAAAGTCCAAAGCAAATGTGAGATGAGCAAGGAAGTGGTGGGGCAGGGAGACAGCTCGGTGGCAACCACACCTACCCGGCAAGCACGAGATAGTGAGTTTGATGAGGGAGGGAGGGAGGGAGGGAGGGAAGGAAGGAAGGAAGGAAGGAAGGAAGGAAGAAAATAAGTTTCCTAGGAAACTGTTCATTCTTATTTGAAATTCTAGGCCCAAATTTAACCTTGTTCCCCTCATCCTTTACCCCTGGTCCTTTTCTTTAGGATCTTCTTCCTTAAAAGTCTCTGCTAATTTAAACAACCAGTAAAATTTATCCTTACAATTCTGATGTTATAAGCTTCTAATTCAGGCAACTTCTTAGACTTCAGCCTGGCTTACAACCACCTTCATCCTACTCAAACACGACTGGCCCTGCTCCCATCCTGGCACTAAGGTTTCCCTTTAATGGCTGCTGGCTGTTCTCAGTCTTCTCCAGCCAGCAAGGAGAAATCCTTAGACGCCGTTCACATATGAGCAAATAACAACGTAAGAACATACTCATTGTTAGTTAAAGTTTACATTCATAGACTGAAACTAGAAGGCCTGAAGGTTTCCTAATCCTGTACAGCAAGGTCCCATCCTCCTCCTCCTGTTAATCCGACATCAGACAGGTTGAGTCACCTGTTTGGGAAAACCGAAACTTTACAACAAAACAAGCAAAAAACTTAGCTAAGACCAAAGAAACAAATACATAACAGCCAAAACAACTTATCCTAGGAAAGCAAAATTGGTTCAACATCTGAAAACTGATTAATACAATAATTCTATTAATAAAAAAAGGGCAAAGAATACAGGATACTCTCAGTATTATAGGTAGGAAAAACGGTAAAATCTAACACCTTCCCAGGAAAAGCCACTTAACAAATAACTAATATAAAGGACTCTATCAATCTGATGAAGGGCATAAAAACTAAATACTTCTTCCCTAACATCAGAAACAGGACATGGATGTCCACTTTGCCATTTCATATAACTTTGTATTGGGTTTAGCCACAGCAATTAAAGGAAGACAAAAAAAAAAAAAAAAAAAAAAAGGTTGAGTTACAAATAAATACAATCATCTCTTTGAACCCTTCCCAGTGCTAGGATTACAGGTGTGCACCATGCCCAGCTAGAAGGGTGATCTTCAAATTCTTGTGAAAATTCAACGAACTCAGAAAGCAAAACTATTTAGAAGAAGAATCAAGTTGGAGAACTCCCACTGCAAACTTTAGCACTTACCACAACACTGCACTACTTCAGACACATTATACTGTCACCAAGTGCATAGAATTAAAAGTTCAGAAATACACCCTTACGTTTAATGACCAGTCTAATGAGGCAAAAACCAGTCCCATTATAAATGATGCTGCAATCCGAATCACCCAACACGTCAAAGGGTGACGCTGCACCTTACTTACCACATATGCAAAAACTTTACACAAAGCGGGTCACAGGCCTAATAGACCTAGCATTAATAGGGCTCTGACAACTCATATGAGTAAATCTGCATGACCTTGGATTAGGTAATGACTTCTTAGCTTATAATCAAAGCACAAATCATAGAAGAAAAACGTTGATAAACTGAACTTCATCAAAATTGAAAGAGTTTGTATTGTCAAGGAAACCATCAAGAAAGTGAAAAGACACAATGTTTGCAAATCATATACTTGGTAAGAGAACCTACACATAGAACAGGAATTAGGAATACCTATCCAAAGGATCATAATAAAAAGTTCTCTGAGAGACTGAAAAATGGTCAATAAATACATAAAAAAATGCTCAACTACAATAGCCAGGCATAAAAAGCCATAAAGATTAGAGTGGCTGCAGTATAAGGAGTACTGGTGAAGGTGGGGAGACTTAATACATGGTCAGTGGGAATACAAATGGGGAGCCACGTTGCAGTTCCTCAGAATGCTAAATGTAGTTCTACCACATGACCAGCAATGCAACTCCTAGACAAATACTCAGGCGAAACGAAGACACATATCTACACATATCTACCAGTTTGAACTACAGAGAAGAGACCCTGTAACAAAAAACCAGAATAAATGAATGAATGAATAAAAAAATGAAATGCTATACCCATTAAATGAAATATTATTCCTTTTAACTCCAGCTTTTGATAACTATCAGAGACTTTCTGTCTCTATAAATTTGACTATTTTGGGCTGGGGATTTAGCTCAGTGGCTTAAGTGCTTGCCTGGTAAGCATGAGGTTGACTATTTCAGGGACCACATTTGGGTGGAATTATATAGTATCTGTCTTTTGTGATGCCTGATTTCACTTAATATAATGTTGCAACCTGTGGCATAATTTCCTTTCTTTTAAAGCCTGAATACTCTTTTGGAGTTTTTTTGGTACCAGGGATCAAACTCACAACCTCATGCTTGCAAGGCAGGTGCTTACTCTGCTGAGCTAAATCCTCACAAGCCTGAATCCTCTTCTGAGTATGTACTACACTTTGTTTATCCATCCACTCATCAATGGATACCTGGGCTGCTTCCAATCCTTGTCTACTGTGAATATGAGGGTATGAACACCCATTTCAAATCTTGCTTCCAATTCTCTTAGCTACATATCCAGAAAAGGGATTGCTAGGCCATGAGAGCTTCAATATAGTGACAAAAATGTTCTAAAATGTAATGGTAATAATGGTTGTACAACCCTGTGAATGTACTTAAAAATCACTGAATTATATACTTTAAGTGGGTAAACTGTATGATATGTGAATTACTTCTCAATAAGCATAAAAATACAACTCTTAAAGACTGAATTAAGTACATAACTGCACCAATTTTGACTGAACTAAATAATTGAGTTAAATAAGAAGTCAATTTATCATTTGAGTAATTTTTATTTTTACTTCCAGTGGCCTGGCTAGTGTAGGCACTTTCTGAGACATAATTTAAGTGCTTCCTCAGTAATGCACATTGCAGAAAGGAAGGCTAAACAGTCACAATTTTAAACTTTTGTTTAACTCACAATTTTAAACTTTGGTTTATATTTGGTATCAGGAATAGTGTGAAAAAAATAACAAATCCACATCAACTCTCACAATTTTTATTTCATTTATTGTAGGCATGTCACTGGCCAGAATTTTTTAAAGATAGGGAAATAATACAGGACTTCATTAACTTTGACTTCAGGTTCACTCTTTGAAGTGTAACTCACAATTATTTTACCAGAAGATATTCAAAAGATAGACAGTCTATTTGACTTTTTGCAATACAAAAAATTACAAAATTAAAAAAAAAAAACCTTATGTCCAATGTCATGGAATGGGGAAAAAGTCAATAAAAAAAAATTCCAGGAGAGTCAGAATTTTGAGAAGAAAACATATATCAAATTCAGATTCTTCTCATCTTTAATCATCATACCTGACTAGAAAACCTAATGGCAATACAGATGGCTACTGGTACTCAGAAACCTGTTTTGTCACTTTCCTTTCTGCTTTATCTAAACATTTTAGACAATATTAAGACTCAAAAGTGCAGTTTTAGCAAGATGACAATGAGATCATCTGGAAGATTTCTCATGAGCTCCTGTGATCTAAGCAGAACAAACCATAGCAAACTGTACTTTTCTGATCAGTTTTAAAAATAACAGGTTCTAAATGATTATAGCAAAGAAGAGACAGGTTTAGGAAGTCTGCTTTCAATCTTGGTTTCAAGGCAGAATTCTAATTACAGAGGTATTTATGTGGGCTACTATTTCTTTCCAGCTAATACATCTTATATACTTTAACAGCTTTTCCTAAATAATTTCTTGGAGCCGACTTAAAAATGAACACTGAAACACTACCAGTTGATTCAGCTGATTTGAGATTCTCCTTACATGTTTTTCAAAATTCGTCTGTGTGCAGAAGCAAAATTATGAATGGCGTTTCGGAGAGTGGAATGTCCTTCAGAGACATCAGAGGAGCTGATGACGGAACACAGTGCTCGACTATATGCTGCAAAACAAAGGTTTCCACAGTGGGGAGTAAAGTCTAAAAACTGTGCCTTCCCACTTTCCCACTAGTGCTGCTCCTCTATCTAGTGTCCCATTGGTATTAATTTTATACCCATGGAATAAATGTTTATTGAGTATTTAGATACAGAAAAGAGAATGGTGAGGATAGATGCCAAAAATAAATGAACTGCTGTATAATACTTTCCAACCAGCAGCATTTACAAAATGTCATCACAAAATGAAGTTGAAAATAAATGAATAACTATCTAAAGCAGACTGGAAAGACTTGAAGGGTTAGCACAAGAAAAGAAAAGGCAGCACATGATACTCAAAATAGCAAGTTTATGAGAAACAGCAAGTAGAATGTGGCCTGCAGGTAGACGGAAAATATACCATCTATTTCGTGCTGTCATCGGGACTCCTAGAGATTTTAGAATGGGGGAATAAATTATCATATATGTGCTTTAAAAATATGACACATAACCCTGATAAGAAACTCAATACACAGACAAGGTAGCCTAGGAATACAAATACTGTACTGGGATAATTTTTAGTGTATAACAGAGCTCTACACTAACCTTTACACTATACAAAATCCAAGTACTTAAGGGTGGACGGGAAATTGTAACATTACTGACAACAGGAAGGACTTCATTTTATCTGACTGGGACTCTTGATAGAGGATCTCATCTGCCTCAGGATCCCTGGTAGAAATGGCAGCCTAGTATGGAGATACATGTAGTGAGTTTGTTTCAGATATCTAACCATTAAGTATGTGTATAGGTGAGAAAGGAATGGGGAAAATGAAGGAACTAGTTATTTAGAAAAAAAAGTATGTGCACAGCACTGAACTCAGAGGGACAGACTTCTCACTTACACAGCCATGAAAGAGCAACCTTAGAGTGGAGTAAGGCAGAAGTATTTCCTCACCATAAATGAAGACAAAAGGTAGCAGAGATCTCAAAAAGACATAAAACTCACTGCAATTATTTCCATCACCTCAGAGTTGTTTGGTAAAGGGGTATGATACTCTTGCATATGCAGTAAACATTCAACAAATAGCAGACTATTATTATCTTTTAAAAAAAATTGCTAATAGGCCCTATCTATTCCTTCAAGATACCTACCTTGGTGGTTTTTATAGAAAATACAATTGTTGGCGCAGGTATCAGGGTGAGCATCCCAAAAATCAGGACCACAGAAGCACAGCGGAGGTAAAGTAATATTATACAGCTTCATCTTCTCCTGGACCTGGGCACGCAAAGCTTCTACATATCTATAGACACAGTAAAGGATCAGGCAAAGCAAACGTCAGCAAAACAGTAAGCATGCATCCTGATTTAACAACTTGCCTTAGCTGCAAGGAAAAGCTAAAAGCTGTTTCACATCTCTGGACCTTGATCCTCCTCTAATGCACTGAGAAACAACACTAGGAAAAAAATGCAATGCTATTTCAAGATATCGACAATGTTATGACCCTAAAATGAGGAAAAGAAGTCGATTCTCTCTTACGGGAAACAAGAATACCCACTTCTTACTAAGTCTCCTCTACAGCCAGAATTTCATACAAAACTTTTCGAGTCACCTGACATACTCTTTCTCTTTCTGTTGCATCTTCTCTTTGGCACCTTTCATTTCTTCAAGTTGTAACTGGCTGAAACGGTCACTCATCTTCTGCTCTGAATACGGTGCCCTGTGAGAGCCCAGTCTTAGGGTCCTCTGCTCTTCAACAAAACATTGTTGCTCTTTCTTTTGCTTAATTCTGAGAATAAAACATAACATGGTCAGGAATTTCATTAAGTTGTTAGAATTAGCTTCTGGATCCAAATACATCAAGCAATTCTCAGAAGTGAGTGGGCAGGAAATTAGTTTAATGCCCTAAGAGCAGCTTCGCAGGTTCCTGCTGGTTAATTTGAATTTATCCTACAGTCATCTAAATATACAGCCTCTCACAGAGAAATGAGAGTAAGTTTTCTCTAAGTATCTTAGCTCAAGAACCAAAAATGAAGTAACGGCTAGATTTGCCCTCTCACCTTGAAGAACCAAAGAAACTTAAAAAGAAATAAAGTAAACTGGACAAAATACAAGGAACAATGGTTTTCAAGACACTAGGGCTAAGCTAACAGAAAGTAAGGGTTCCTGACAGATGGGAAACAAACAAGGTCAGTCTGGGACCTGCCAGATATTACTGCCTTTAATGTTTCCAGGGAGTGGCACAGGGTTGAATCCAAGTGCAGCCGCTAGACTCCCTGAGTTAAGGAGATGGAGCTGAGACAGTGCAGAGAAAGGAGAACAGTCAGTGCCACGACACAGAACGACAAAGAGGAGAGAAAACCAGAAACAGTTTCCTCCTGGCATACAGCAAAAAGTACTGACTGGTGCACATATGCAAGGAAATGACCTGAGCCCATGAAAACAACATCCAAAATAGTAAGAGAACACTGTCTGGCATTTGTACAACACAGGAAATGATACCTGCTCCCACTAATCACAGACCAGAACCGCTGAAACCATAGCCAAATAAACCTTTTCTTTTCATGAGTTATTATCTCAGGTATTTGTTACAGTAACAGAAAGCTGACCAACTCATCCAACAACAGTCAAGGTAAAATTCATAGTGTCTGACATTTGGTCAGTGATTACTAGGTATACAAAAAGGAAGGGAAACAACTCAAAATGAAGAGAATAGTCAGTCAATTAAAACAACTGACCAGAACTGACACTGCCATGGTAGAATTAGGAGAGAACATTCAAAGAATTATTACAATTATAAATTATGCCAGGGAAATGGTGGCACATGCCTACAATCCCAGAACTCTGAAAGGCTGAGGCAGGAGGATTGCAAGTTTGAGCTCAGCAAGGAGGACAACTTATAGGCCTTAGTGAGACCATCTCAAGCTCAATAAAATAGAGACCTATAGCTGTAACTCAGTCCAAAAGCTCTGAGTTCAGTCCCCACACCAGATAAAAAAGGGAACTGATACAGATAAAAAATACACGAAATGTTGAGCCAGGCATGGTGGCTCACGCCTGTAATTCCAGCACTCTGGAGGCTGAGGTGGGAGGATCGTTGTGAGTTCGGGACCAGCCTGGGCTACAAAGTGAGCTCAAGGCCAGCCTGAACTGCATAGAGAGACCCTGTCTCAAAAAAGACAAAAGAAAAAAAATACACTAAATGTCAATGGTGGAGAACCTATGGCACAAACATTACTGTGTTTTCCTTTTAACATAAAGAATGTTAATGCATGAGTCATTTTCTTCTAAACCAAACTCTCAGTGTTCAGGTTTAATTGCGGTATTGGCACTTCAAGACAAATAAGTAGGTTTTGGGTTACAGTTTGGGAATGTAGTCTCTAAAAGGTTCACCATCATTGCTATTTATGATTATCAGCAGATTATATGGTATGGAAAGCAAACGTGAAAACATATAAAAATTATCTAAGTGAAACACAGGGGTAAAAAAAAACATCTAAAACCAGTCAGTCTCTCTCTTTGTCTCTCTGTCTCTGTCTCTCTCTCTCTCTCTCTCACACACACACACACACACCCCTTAGTTAAAAAACAACAGGTAAGCATTTAAACAGGCACTTCACTTAAGATGATACATGAAGCAGCTAACATGCATGCAAAAGACGCTCAACATCACTAACTAGCAAGGCAGCACAAACCAAAGCCGGAATAAAATGCTGCCTCAGACCCTGGCGGGACGATAAAATGGTGAGCCACTCCAGAAAACCACATGAAGGTGGTTTCAGAAGTTAAAACACAGCCACAAAATGATCCACAATTTAAATTTTGTGTGCATGCCCCCAAAATTAAACAATTAAAAGGAAGGTCTCGAAAAGACTTCGTATTTCTGTTTTATAGAAGCAATAATTAATGGTAACTAAAAGGTAGAAGTATCTTAAATGTCCATTGACAGATAAACAGATAAAATGAAGTGTGGTCTACAGATACAATGGGCAGCCTTAAAAAAGGAGAAACCCCTGGAAAACACAGTAACATGCACTAATGTTAAAGGTATTACACTAAGTGAGGAAAGCTACTCACAGAAAGACAATATATGATGTCATTTACATGAAGATTTAAGGTGGCAAAATTCACAGAAATAAAAAATAGAATGTTGATTCCTGGGAGCTGGAGGTCAGAACAAAAGAGCCGTTTAACAGGTTTCATTTCACATGTGTAAGATCTAGAGATCCGTTTCACCAACACTTAAATGGCTAAGATGCTAAGTTTTACCTTTAATAAATCTTAAGTTTAGTAGCTTTTAATAAAATGTATGTGTAAATCTTATTTAATGTGACACAATTTTCTTAAAAAGTCACATAAGTAAATGAACAAGTGAATTAAAAATGAAATGAGTTCAGACATGTAAAAGCTGAAAAACATTCATCTCTAATAAATTCATAATTACCAGAAAAGTTCAAAGATATTCTCCCAGCACAGGACAGTAACACTATAGTTTAAGGGTATATATATACATATACTATATACTTATAACACCTAATAAAATAACAAAACAGAGAGAAGAGTTGTGAATACTTCCCAGTTCATTCTGTGAGGCTAGTATTAACCTGAACCAAAAGCTTATAAAGACAGCAGACAAAGAAAGTGTAAACTAACCTCTCAAAATATAGGTGAAAAAAAAGAGGGAATACAGCCTTTCAACATACAAAAATAAAAATTGTACTATATATGAAAATTAAATCAAATTGAATCTCAGACCTGAATGTAAAGCCTCAAGTGACAATACTTTGCCAGAGAACACAGGAGAAAATCTCTGTGACCTTGAGTTAGGCAAAGATTTGTTAAATATGATTGGGTTGGCCCAGAGGCATACGCCTATAATCCCAGCATTCCAGAAGGCTGAGGCAAAAAGAATGCAAGTTCAAGCCCAGCCTGGGCAATTTACAATAAAAAAATAAAAATAGGCTGAGAATATTGCTCAATGTGAAGGTCCTGGGTTCAGTCCCTTGTACTGAGAAACAAACAAAAAAGATACAACAAAAGCAGTCTATAAAAGAACATATTGAAAAACAGAACTTCACCAAAATTTAAAACTCCTGCTTTTAAAAAGACATTTAAAAAAGAAAATGCTAAGACTAAGAAATGAGCCACAAGACTAAGAGAAAAATCTTTGCAAAACGTATTTGATAAAGGATTTGCATTTCGTAACACAGCAATAAGAAACCAATTTTGAAATCTGAGTTTCAATAAACCAACGAAACAACATACAGATAGCCAATAAAAGCATAAAAAGATGCTCAACATCATTAATCATTCAGGAAATGCAAACTGAAACCACAAAGCACACACCTACTTAATCAAACAGTTACAATGAAAAAGACATCGTGACAAATGTTGGTAAGAATGTAAAGGAACACCACAACAGGAATTTAAAATAGTACAACTATGTACAAAAACAGTTTGATGGGGTCTTTTAAATTTGAAGTACTCAACTACCAGCCATCCTGCACTCAGGCATGTACCCAAGAAAAAAGGTAACAGGCCCATACAGACTTACACAGGAATTTCATGGGAGCCAAAACCTAGGAACAACCTATATGCACATCAGTCTGCAAGTGGATAAACAAATTGTGGTACATTCATAAAATAGTATACTATTCAGGAACAAAAGGAATAAATTCTTGATACATGCAAGGACAATTCCCGAAACAATCCAACTGAGTGAGAGGTACAGGGCAAAAGGGGTGCGCTCTTTAAGATTCCACTGACAAGCATATCTTGCTTTACTGTGTTTTGTTTTACTATGTTTCATAATTATTCCCTCCCTCCTTTTATTTTTAACAAATTGAAAGTTTGTGGCAATTCTATGTCAAACAAGTCCATCAGTGTCATTTGTCAATAGTATGTACTTATATTGTGTCTGGCACATTTTGGTAATTCTTAACAGGATTTCAAACTTTCTCATTACCCTGTATATGATGGGATTAGTCATTTCTTGACATTACACTGCTTACGCTGTATAAGATGGTGAACGAGACTGATAAATATTATGTTTTCTAGCTGTTCCACCAACGTGACCTACCTGCCTCTCTTCCTCTCCTCAAGCCTCTCTACTCTGAAACATACTAAGATTAGGCCCAAAGGGCCTCAAGGTGTTCAGGTGAAAGTAACAGTCAAACACCTCTCTTTAAATCAGAAGCTGGACATCACTGCGCTCATTGAAAGGTGAGACAGACTAGATGGAAAGACTAGAATTTACAAGCACATGCTGACACCAATCACTAAAAATCACTTTGAAACAAATGACCTATTGTTTTTTGAACAGTAGTATCAGGCTAGTCACACTCCTATTCTTCAGTAAAGCATGGTCTCTGGAAATTCTGGACTTCTACTTGTGGTAGGCTAGCATCCGCAGGGGAATTATATCTTTCTATTTTGTTAGATTAATAAAGGCGTAAGTTAAAAATCTACAAAGTCTGAAAGATTCAGCACCAGAAAACCAGGACACAGCAGTCATAGAACCACATTTATCCACGTGACAGTGAATCACTGGCCACCTCCAGAAGAGACAAGGTCACTTTAAAAAAGGGTTTTCTTAGTAACAGGCTTCCGTATCTGTTAGTATTTCATGAATTATAACTGTGAATTCAAGCTGAGTGTTTCTCAAAGAGTACAGAACAAATGCAATATAAAGCTGTAATAGGGTAGAGGTACCTCATTCTTGTAACCTTGGCAAAGGGACATATTTTTATACCAATGAACATCAAGATTTAAAGGGATATTAAGACAATGTAGTTAGGAATGTGAGAAAGGCAATCTGGGCAAAGGCCAACGCAGGCCCACACACCTGTCTTCACTGACTTACAAATGCCTTGTTCCTTACAAAAAGCTACAGAATGCGTAGAGAAGCCTAAAAGTATGAAATTTAAAAGATGAAGCTAATATTACATGTGCTATTGGCTGGGTATCTACAAACATAGCATTTCTATTCCAAGCAAAATAAAGCAAACATATTTTGAGGAAAATTCATACTTGTTAATTCAACAACTCCCATTCTTTAAGGAAAAAAATAATGAATTAAGTTGATGTTCTCAATGAGGAAATGAAAATGGAGATGAATGAATGAAACAGAAAAGATAAACATCAAATTTAAGGCATATGTTAATTTGAGCTCTACCAGAGGCAGCATAAATAATTTCATATGAAGTTATTACTTCCTAAAGTAATTCTCTGTACCAATATTCTCTCCACCAGCACACTAAGAGCTAAGGAAACATCCCTGTTTTCAAGGGTGGACACCTTAGGTCTTGGAACAGAACAGTGGCTAGACACAATGGCATCAGTCCTCCCTCTCTCTTCAGCTACTTGTCTTCCCCTAATAATTAAACATCACAAGCCAGGGTTTCCTAGACTTTCTGTCTTTAGTCCCACACTTCCTCACATATCCCCAAATAGCCCTAAGATTCACCACTCCACCAAACGGTTCTAAGTCCATGCTGGCCCATGAATCACTTAACCCATTTCTCAGTGCATTCTCAACAGGGGCAACACAGTCCCGAAACAGAAGAACTGTAAGATACGACCACAGTTCATGGTCCTCCAAACAGCTATACAACATAAATGGAAGTACTTAATATATATGCATTAAAATTTTAGGGCGGGGATTGGAAAAATGTTTTAAAAGGCTCTGTGTGCAACCATAAGGAAGAAAAGACTGACAGACTCTGATGGAGCACCTATCAGTCCCCTTTGCCTCGAATGAGTAACTCTCTTCCCTTGTTAAAACTCTCTCTGCCTCAGCCTCTGCGACCCTGCAACTTCCCGGCCTCTCCCTGGTGTAACTCCGGGTCCCCTTGGAAAACCCATCTCCTCACAGTGAAGCATTCTCTTCTCCCACTGTATCTTTACCCTGGTGATTTGATTTGTACCCGAGGTTCAGACACTACCCCAAGCTCACAGCGACACAGCTGTCACAGCTCAGTCCCTGTTTAGTACCGTGTCTATCTGACAGGTCTACTTGAGGTCTCAAAGTATTTTTCGGGGGGAAAAAAAAGAGTTTTGGACAGATTCTCACATTAAGAATCACCTTCACATGGTAGTTTCAGAAGGATTCATAAAATTCAAAATGATAGTGGCTAACTAACAATACTGAGTAGCACACACCTGGGCAACTCTGTGACTCAGCAAGACCCGATCTCAAGAGATAAAGAGGGCTGAGTAAGACATAGCTCACTGCAAAGACCCTAGGTTCAAAACTAACTAAATAAATAAGCCCTGGGTTCAATCCTTTGTACCTTAAAAAAATGATATAAACAATTACTCTATAAATAAGTTTCTATTCATCTGTAATGTCTTCAAGTCCTCTTAAGTAAATAAACCTTTTCTTGAAATACACAAGAGCTATACTAGGTCAGAAATCAACATGTCAATACCTCTGTTTTTCCCAGGGCAATGATGTGAGTATACTGTAACAGTCCTCTGGTTATGCTACAAGGTATTCGGAACCAGCATCACATTTTTGCTAAGAGGGAGACTAAGAATGAAAGAGACCATAAAATGGCTTATAAACTTATATAGTAGGTATTTGTACAACTAAAACAAGTGGATATCAATATTTACACTTTTGAAAAGAACCCTAAAAAAAAAACCCAAAACTGATAAGTGGAAAACTTTATAAGAATATAAAAATATAAAAATATTTCTATAATTTCAATAAAATGAAAACTGTTTACTCAGTCCTCTTCCATATCATAAGATTGTACCACCAAATCTTTATAAGGGTAAACTAAAATAGAGACTAGAATCAAACCTGAGGACTGTATTTTGATTCCATGCATTCTTTCTTCCAAATCATTGAAATTTGCCAATACCAATATCTCAATAAAAGAAATTCTGCTTCTACTTTTAAAGAAACAAGTTTGTCATTTCCGTAGTAAAAAAGGCACTCTATTAAGACAAACAACTTCTCATGGAGGTGGGATAAATTGGCCTCTCTGACACAACAGGATTAAGGCTAATCTAGTAGAGCAGAGTCTAAATCTTTGATCTTGTTTTTCTGTTTAGCTCCTTTCTGTCTCCCCATTCCCTCATGCTTTTAGTGTTACTCTTTAGCAATTTCAGAACTCCCCACTAAGGGTAATCTAACATTTCCTACTGGACTCTACCTTGGATTCTTTTAACAACTCAAACCCATTATGACTCAATATAAAACTGCGCCATCGAACCCATTCACCTGGTGCCACAGGACATAAACCTGGGAGTTACCCTTAAATTCATCCTCTGACAAGGTCCTATCAAGTCTCTTAAAAGCTCTTAAAAGTGCCTCTTACTCTATCCCTCCCTGACCTTGTTGCATGTGATGGGCCACGTTGTAGATGTCAAAGGGTTAGAGAATAGGGTAAAGTATGGGATTAAATCCATTTCCCATGTGCTCAGTGTGGTCTTTTTTTTTTAAACCAAGGAAACTATGCAGCCTTTCCAGGGCTCATTTTCTCATCTTTAAAATGAAAACAGCAGTAGTGCTGGGAGTGTAGTTCAATGGCAGAGTACTTACCTAGCATGTACAACACCCTGGGTTCAAGTCCTAGCACCGCCAAGAAAAATAATCTTCTTTATAAGGAATAAGGAAACAAATAATGTCTCTAAAGCACTCAACATTACATCTAGCATACTGTAAACACTCAATGAAACACCTGCAGGGTTGTTTTAACAGTTAAATGAGACAAAAACCGGTATAAAACACTCAACACATAATAAGGGTATAATATATATATACATATATATATATATATATATATTTTTTTTTTTTTTAAATTGCTCTCACTCCCTTCTCTAAGTGTATTACTTCAATAATCTAACACTCAGTCTCATCTATTCCTGAAATGCTTCTACCTGAACCCTACAAAATCTATCTTTCTTCTTTTGACATTTAAAGCTCTCTATGATCTTTTGCTTATAGCTCGCCTTTTATTATTTCTTTAGTCTAGATGACATTGAACTCAGAAGTTCTTAAATGAGTCAAGATTTTTGCAATGCTATTCTTTTTGCCTAAAATTTCTGCCCAGTGTTCCCCCCAGTACAATGCCTACTCCATCTTATACTGCTCTTATTAATCCTTCAAAATATAGTTTAGGAAGTCTTCTCTTTCCTTTGGTTACCCTCACCCCCCGATTCTGGCCTCCAAACATATTCTGTGATCCCATATATTCTTTTTTCTTTCATCTTATGTAAAAATAAAACAATTTTCCTAAGCAAATAAGATTCTTGTCATATCTTTTTTTGTCAGCACCAGGGATTGAACTTACAACCATGTGCTTACAAGGCAGGCGCTTATGCCACTGAGCTAAATCCCCAAATAAGATTCCTATAAAACCAAAACAGATAACACAAACTTTTTCAATAGATTAAGATAAGCTTAGTATAAATGAAACAAACTACCATATATATTAAGATATTTTTAGAACCAGTGTAATTTGGGAAGTATTTAAACTTCCTACTTCATATTTACCTCTTCTGTTTTGTGCACCTTTCCTCCTTTCCTCCCTCTCCTCCCCTTCTATACACACACACACACACACACACACACACACACACACACACACACACAGCTTCTCATATAACAGTAACCATGCACCACATGCTATTTGAGCTTCAATGTCTGATTTATCTCATTTAACATTATGTTCTCAAATTGCATCAATTTATTTACAAATGCCTCGTTTATCTTCCTTTAGGGCAACATAGTATTCTACTGTATATAAATACATTACCCTTATCCAGTCAATGGACATACGTGCATTTCCAAAATCTAGCCACTGTGAATTGTGCTGCTATAAACAAGGATATCATGTATCCATGTAATATGATTTGAACTCTTTTGGGAAGACACCTAGGAGAGGGATTGTTGAATCAAGTGGAATTTCTACTTTTAGCTTTTTGAGGACTCTCCACACTGATTTTCACACTGTTTGTACCACTTTCCATTCACACCAACAATGTAGTAGAGTTCATTTTTTCTCCCATATCTTCACCAGCATTTGTTATTGTTAGATTTTTGGATCATACAGCCCTTCTTTCTGGGGTAAGATGGTATCTGGGGGTAGTTTTACTTTGCATTTCTCTAATGGTCAGTGATGAGGAAAATTTTAAAGTGTATTTATTGGCCTTTTAGTGGGGAGGGTACCGGGGATCCAACTCACAACCTTGGGTTTGCCAGACAGGTGCCTATGCTGCTGAGCTAAATGCCCGGACTTTACTGGCTATTTTTACTTTTTCTGAAAAGTATCTGTTTCAGTCGCCCATCTTTGATTGGACCTTTTATTTGGGGTGGTGTCTAATTTTTTTCAGTTTATGTTTTTAATGTTAGTCCTCTGTCCATGATACAGCTGACAAAGTCTGTCCCCATTCTGTAGATCGTCTGTACTCTTAGTGGCTTCCTTTGCTGTGATATAACCCCATTCACTGATTCTCAGTATTATTTCTTATACCACTGGGGTTCTGTTCAGAAAGTCCTTGCCTATGCATATATCTTCAGGATTTTTTCATGAATGAATGTTGGGCTTTGACAAAGGCTTTTTCTGCATCTAGAGATGATGATGTGATTCTCGTCCTTGCTTCTACCCTGGCTCAGGTGCACACAGCAGCCCAGGCAGGACCAGCAGTGTGGAAAAGTCCAAAGCAGCAGTGAGAATATGAACCAAGCACATAGACACCTGGAACAGATGCAGGCAGGGCCGCCATCCCCTATCACAGGGCTCTGGGAGAACTGCAGCAACAGAAGGCCATTCCCAGCCCCACAGCCAGAGACCAACATCCGCCCCACAGCCAACACAGATCCCATCCAAGCTTGGCTGGGGCACTTGGCACATTTCCGAGATCTGACCTGGACACTGCCATAGAACTGTGGACAACAGAGGAATTTTACTACTTCTGTTTTGATTTGTTGGTCTGATTATCCTCTAAGTGGGGATTTCTTTTTGTTGGTTTTGTTTTTTAAGATTGTTTTCTCTTTTTCTTTTTTCACTATTAGGTTTCTTGCTTTCTTTTGGTTTTCTTCTACTTGTCTTTTTTCTCTCTTTCCTCAACCATCTCTTGATTCTATGAACACTGACTCTTTTCTTCCTGATTCACTTCCATACTACTTTGCTTTTGTTTTCATTCTTTCTCTCCTGTGTCCTCAGTTTCCCAAAACTTGAGTAATCATCCTTTGCCCGCCAACCTTGCCTCTACTATTGTGACTTCATTTATCTTTATCTCTTGTTTGCTATCCCTCTAAAATTCCCCCTCCCATCCCTGCAACAGGGTAAAATCACTCCACTAAGGAGAAAATCATTGCATACGAGTTCCTGGAATATGTTAGATTTTGTTAAGTAACTGTAGAATTTGCTCCTATGGTTAAAGGGATCAGATTAATGGTCACCACACTTTGTCAGTAGCTAGCTTGTACTCTATGTTATGGTTATTGCTAACTGTATTACTTTAGCTATGATATCATACATGTTATAATCAGTTTTTCTCCCTTGTATGATAACACTATGATTGTATGGGGCTGTAACTATCACCACAGTCCAGTGCCAAAGGATTAAGCGCTAAACCAAATAGACAGCAACTTCTCACATTGGAAGATGGGTTCTTGGGATAGATATAAAGATCAAGAAAGACCTACATCTAAAAGCCATACCTGAGGAACAGACATTTCCTATGGAAAGAAGCCTCAATACTAGTGATAAAGGTGTCTACCATAGAAATCAACAAGCATCAACACAGAAAACAAAACAAAATAAAAATGGAAAATGACAAAACATAGAAGCAAAATGCAACCCTTAGACTCCCAGCCCACCCAGGACAAGTATGGAGCATAATGAGATAGAATAAATCAGAAGTCAACCACTGGAACTTTTTGAAATGATAGCAGCAGAAGTGAAAAAAACAAATGCATGAAACTACAAGAAAAAAAAATCTCTCAAGTACAAAAAGAAATGATATGAGAGTGAAAGATATTACAGCAGACATAGATTAAGAAAAATAGAAGTGCTTCAGAAAATTATGGAAACCATGAGTGCCCAACATAGGAAAGAAATAGAACAAAACAGATTCATCAGAAACCCAGGCAATTAAAATCCCCATTGAAAGTATATGCAACAAATTGAATGAACGTGCAGATAGATTATCAGATATGGTTATATAATGAAGTAATTTATTGTGCACGTGTGTTGAACTATCCTTGCAATCCTAGGATGAAGCCCACTTGGTCACTTGGTTATGGTGTGTGATCTTTTTGATGGTTTGGAAATAATCCTTTCCTTTCAATGTCATTATAAAGTTTGAGAAGAACTGGTACTAGATCTTGTAGAATTTGGTAACATTCTTGCAGAATTCAGATGTAACTCTTTCAGGTCCTGGGTTTGCTTATTTGCTTTTTTTTTTTTCT
This sequence comes from Cavia porcellus, assembly GCF_034190915.1. Classification (NCBI taxonomy): domain Eukaryota; kingdom Metazoa; phylum Chordata; class Mammalia; order Rodentia; family Caviidae; genus Cavia; species Cavia porcellus. The sequence continues at coordinate 19,086,551 of NW_026947492.1, read as the reverse complement.
TTCTTTAACTACTACTTTGATTTCATTGCCTATTGTTCAAGATTTTTAAGTCTCCTTGATGTACTTAGAAATCTCTCCATTTTGAGTTTTCCAATTGTTTGGCATATGTGTTTGTGAAATAGTTGCTAATAATTTTCTGAATTTCAGGAGTGTCTTTTGTTATTTCACTTTTTTCATTTCTAACTGCATTAACTCTGTGTGTGTGTGTTTTATATAAGAGTGGTTGTCTCTTCTTGTAAAGAACCAGCTTGATTTATTCTTTGTATTGTTTTTGTAACCTCTATTTCATTAATTTCTGCTCTGATCATTTAATTTCCTTCCTTGTACAATTTCTGGGGTTGTTATTCTTGTTTTTCTGAAACTCTGAAATGCATCACTATGTTATTTATTTGGGCTCACTGTTTCTGATGTGGAATTTAGTGCTATAAACCTCCCTCATGAGACTACTTTCACCATGTCCTACAAATACTGGTATGCTATATTGGTATTATTAATTAATTCTAGGAACTGTCTCATTTCTTAATTTCCTCTGATTCATTGGCTATTAAACAGTATGTTATTTAATTCCCATGTTTGCATGTGGTTCTTTAGCTACTGATTTCTAGGTTAATTGCATTGTGATGTGATAATATACATGGTAAAATTTTGATTTTTGCCATTTTGCTTGAACATGCTTTTTCACTAACATGTGTTCTATTTTGGAGAAAGTACCATATGCAAGTCAAAAAAGCGCATAATCCATTGTGGATATATATCTGTATATATCTATTGGGTCCATTTGTTAAAAGATATGGTTCAGTGCTCATATTTATTAATTTTGTTTAGTTGATCTATTGTGATAGTGTGTCCCCCGCCATAATGGTATTTTATTTATTATCTTTTATGTCCATCAGAGTTTTATGAAGTTGGGTGCATTGTGGTGCATATGTTTATAATTGTTACCTATTCTTGTTGAGTAGTTATGTTAAGCAATACCATGTAATGTCCTTCTTTGTCCCTTTTGATCAGCTATGGCTTGAAATCTACTTCGTCTGAAAATACAATAGCTACTCCTGCTTGTTTTCAGGTTCCTGTTAAATGAAATTGTTTTTCACCCTTTGATCTTTAGTCTATGAATTTCTTACTGTGTTAAATGATGTTCTTGCATACCTTTGGATTTTTTTTCTTCATCCATTCTGCTAATGTGTCTTTTGATTGGCAATTTGAGTTCAGTTACATTGACAGTTATAATTGAAAAGTATTGATTTATTCCTGTTATAGTATTAATTTTCTGTTGTTTTGCTTTCTTTCCCAACTTAATTGCTAGCCCTGCTGGATGTATTCACTTTAGTGGATCTTTGGTCATTGTTAGCTTTTATTGTCTCCTAGGATGTCCTTGAGAATTTTTTGAAGTGTTAGTCTGGTGGTCATGAATTTTTTAGGTTTTCTGTATCACTGAAGTAATCTTATTTCTCCACCCACTTTAAAAGGTAAATTTGCAGAATAAAACAGTCAGTGTTAAAAGGTATTTTCTTTAAGAGCTTGAAATACTTCATCCCAAACTCTCTTTGCCTATAAGGTTCATGTTGAGAAATGTGTCATAATTTTAATAGGTTTTCCTTTAAGGGTGATTTGTTACTTTTCTCTAACAATCTTTAAGATCCTGCTTATGTGCTGCATTTCTGGTATTTTATTTAATAAATGGTGTGGAGTGGTATTTTTCTGATCATTGTTACTTAGGGTCCAATATGCTTTATCTTCATGTTAAAATCTTTTTCTAAATCTGGAAAGTTTTCTGCTATTACTTGTGCAAATGGGGCTTTTTTAATGCTCTTTGTGCTCTTATTTTTTTCTAATTCCAATTACTCTTTTATTCTTCTTTGCATCATTTAGGAGCCATTGGATCCATTTTTCAGGCTCCCTTGTTGTTTTCAAGGTATCTCTCATTACCCAATCACTGGCCACAGCCCTGTCCCGTAGGTCTTCACACTGACTGCTTCTGCTACCTGTACTTTCAGTCATGTTTTTAATCTCTTGGATTGCTGTTCGGGGTTTTCTCCTAAACTCCTTGTTTATGCTGGGCATTTGTGTTTTGCATCTCTTTCCTGGGCTCCACTACTGTTTATTAATAAGTAAATCTTTAGACTTACTGATCATTTATTTCATTATGGTTGTTGTGTGATTAGTTATATTTTCTTTGATTTCACCAAGTACATTATACAACTGTCTTATCTCCACTGTTAACCTTTCAGACTTACTTGCTTTGTGGTTATGATTTACTCAGCCTCAGTGCACCTATACTGATTTTGGGGAAGTTGAGAATTTCTGGAGGCATTTTTTTTGCTTTGTCTTTTTATATTTCCTTTTTTGTTTGTTTGCTTGTTTTTGTTTTGCTGTATTAGAATTTACAAATTCTTTGGCCCAGTGCCCGGTGCCTTGAGAGTGAGCCACGTATTGCTTATGATCCTCTTCCCCAGACAATTTAGGTACTGACATGGAGAGAAAACCAATTGCCCTCCCACATATCCCACTCTTTTGTCTTTCTAATGTTAATAACAACTAACATTTACTGAGTACAGACTGTGTGCCAGATTACCTGTTAATGACATTTACATATCGGCATATTTACCCTTCTCAGTAACTTTATGAGGTACACAGTGCTATTGTCCTTATTTTAGAAACCAAAAACTAAGGATTACAGATATCATTTTCTCAAAGTCACACAGCTGACAGGAAGCACGGCTGGTTTCAAATATTTAACTACATACTGCACTGTCTTATAAAACTTAATGTAAGGTATTATAATGATCCTTTTATTTATCTGCTTCCCCCAAAATCGAATCTGTCTGGTAGGTTCCTTGAGGCTTGGGATCATGACTTTTAGATTTCTCATGCCTAAATTTAGCACATCTACCAATTAGTAGAAGCTCGGTGAACAGCTGCTAAATTTGAATGAAATAACGTATATAGTCTGACAAGTGGGTAAGAAGTTATTAATTCCTGTTTATAAAGTAGATGTACAATTGTTTTAGGATGCTGTAAAATTAGTTTCTGTTTCATGTTTAAACACACAACATTGATGCAAAAAAGGCATTAAATGACTTAATTTCTCTATCATCTGATACACATATCAAGAAGATTTAGGCTAGGCACCAAATAACCTCAGCAGGGTTATACTGGCTTCAGTTAAATGAACTGAACTAAATTTCTATTTAGTCTTTAACCTGATAAACCCATAAAATGCTTATATACAGGTACTACAGAATAGAAAGACTTTTTCAGGGAGGGAAGGCAGATTGGATTACATTATCACTAAAAGATTAAATTACAGCAAGACAAATATAATCTGGCTTAAGATATAAGGATTAACTCCTAAAAGCAAACATCCTTAGATTCTGAAAAATGATAGTATAGAAGTATATTTCTAAGAATATAAAAGGTATTTGAAAATTTAACCTAAAGGCTACAGTATACAGTGACAAAGATTTTTTCTAAGCCTCCCACATTGTGTGCACACATACACACACACAAACACACACAGACACACAAACACATACACACTTTTCATTACAGCAGTTTTGTTGTGTGACTTTTAGACAACTGTGTTATTTCACATCTCAAAGGGGTATCATGTGAGGATAAAATATATACAAAAAAACTATTAAATAACTCACAAGAAAACCATCCTCACCAGGATCCTCATACTATCTACTGCAAAATAAGATATTCAGGAGTAAATGGCCTCCTACAATGCAGATATTGCTTCAGCTTGTAAAGGCCGACAAAATAATGCAATGGTTAGCAAACGAAGATATACACACAGGATAAGAAAAAATGATTTATCATCTAAAGGTCATGTTGATCTCTTTAATTATTTGGGAAATATTATCTGTTTTCCGTTGTCTGGAAGTTTATGTAAAACCTGATGTTATTTTTTTCCTGTGATACGTTTGAAAAAAAATTCTTCAGTGGAGAATGAATCTGGATTTTTCCTCTAGAGAATTTTTCTTTTTCTTTTGATTAAAATGGAAATTACTGTTTTCTATTTCTTCTTGCATACAGTTTAGCTTTCTTTTTTAAGAGGCATGTCCATTTCAACAAAATTGTCAAATTTTTTAGTGTAAAGTTGCTCATAATACCCTTATATTGTCACTTAATGTCTATAGGTCCTGTGTAAATGGTTCCTTCTCCGTTCCATATTGACAAATCTTGCTTTCTCTTTTCCTTTTATTGATTAATAAACACAGTATGTTCCTAGAAAAATGTATTTGCAAGGAAATAAGTAGGCTTCATTGATTTTCTCTGCTACTACTTGTTTTCTATTTATTTCTTTCTGCTCTTTTTCTTTCCTCATTTGATTTGCAATATTTCTAAGCTTCTTAAGACAGAAGGTTAAAACACTGATTTTTTTTTTAGCTTTTTTGCTTGTCTAATAATTGCAATTAAGGCTCTGTTATTCTCTCTAAGCACTATGTTAGCTGCTTCTGACAAGTTTTGATATGTTTATCATTATTATTCTCTTCAAAGTACTTTCTTAATTTGTACTGTAATTTTATCTTCACCAAGAAGTCTTTAGAAATGTACTGCTTCATGATTTGTAGCTTATTAACTATTGTCAGAGAAAATACTCTGAAAATAACCCAGAATACTGTCATTTTTGGAAATTATTCAATGAGCATTTAAAAGTAATATACTGTCACTATTGAGTGTTTTTACAAATATGTTTTTGCCTTTTTTAGAGGAAAATCTAGGAGGATTAGAGGACTAGAGGAAAATCTAGTCTGGGTCACGGGGTAGGTCTATGTTTTACTGTATAATATAATTAAAACAGGTTACCAAATAGGTTATGCCATTTTTCTACCTATACCAACAATGCAAGAGGTACAGTTATTCTATCCTTATAAATATCTGGTTCCATTAAGTTTACTGTCTTTTCTTCCTAATTATTCTATTAAGTCTGAAGTGGCTTCCCGTTGTATGTATACTGACACATTTTCTTTTTCCTTTAAAGATATTTTTTTCAACTCCAGATTTTCTATTTTATAGGTTCCAATTCTCTATTAAAATTTTCCAATTTTCATCTTTTCTCTAGTGCTTCTTCTATGTACTTGAGCATATTAAATAATTTTAAATTTCTTATCTGTGAATACCAGTATCTAGGTCACCTAGGACTGCTTGTGTTGTTTATTTTTTCTCTTGGCTTTTGGAGATTGGTCTTGTCTTTCAACGTACTTTGAAAAATTTTGACTGCATGCTGAATACTGTTTTTAAAAAGTTTAGAGGCCCTACATGATGCTATCTATGGCCGAACAGAGTTCAGTCTTTTCCCTGCTAGGCAGACAGTCCAGACTTCATCATCTTTATGAGTCAGGAAGTCAGCAAAACCAAGGGTGTGTTGCCGTTTTGTAGGGCTTGTTCCATAGCCGGTGGGACCAAATCTTCACATACACTCTCCAGGGCTTTCACCGGTGAGAACATACATGCACTGGGCCTCTCCCCTCTGTGAACCCCATGGGCTCTGAGCTCTGCACTTCCTCAGCACTGCACACTCACAGATAATTAGCTCACTTTCCAGATACGCGTTTCCGTTTACTCTTTGAATTTTCTTCAACTTTAGCAAATGTCCTGAGGAGAAAACTGACCAAGTGTTTAAGACACAAGTCTTTAATTTCACACTTCCATTCCTTCAGAACACCGAACATTCTGCACGTTTCCTTGTTGCCCAACAGTAGCCCCGGACCTGGTACAAACTCCCGTTGGACCAGAACTCCAATTATTTTCAAATGTCCATTAAGTCAGCCACAGATGTTCCACAGGCTCCTCAAACTCACCAGCTTACTTCAGTTTGTTCTTGGGGTCTTGTCTAAGTTAACGATATTGTCATTCATTCAATTATTTGAGCAGACAATTACAATGTGCTTTTGATTCCTTTCTCAACATTAAACCTGACTAGTCAGCCAGCTGAGGTGGGGCACACCTGTACTCCCGTGCTGGGGGTGGGGTGTCGGTGGGGGCAGGAGGACGGCTGTGAGTTTGATGCCAGCCTAGGCTTCACAGTGAGCCGAAGGCCAGCCTGGAATATCGAGATTCTGTCTCAGAAACAAACAACCTCAACCAAACTAAAGAACATATCCAACCTGTCATCATTTATATAGATTTTTAAAGTATTTTTGAATAAATCAATCTTTGTTCCCACACTGCAATTACTGTGATAACAGCACATGCCTTCCTTTTCTATTTTCATAGTTACTCTGCTAAAGAAAGATACACATCAGATCATAAGGCTTCTGCCTTAAATATAGCTTGGTATAGTTCCCCTGCCACTTTTTCACTGAAGTTTAGGTGGCCCAACTTTTTACATTATTTCTTAAACATATCTTATGCTTGCATACTAACTCGGCCATCTGGCAAACTCTAGCTCATCCTTTTGATCTGCTTTTATGATCTCTGCCCTTTTCAACATTGTAATAATTATTTTTTGTCTCTTTTTCTCCATTCATCTGTTCTCTTTTGTTGTTCAGCCTATTAATCACCACCATCACCACAGCATCATCATGATAACTACATGTACTTTTTACTGTATTAAGACAGTTATTATAATCCCAACTTTAAAATTAAAGACACTGAGGCTGAAAATTACATATTCAATAAATAATACAGGCGGGTGAGGTAGTGCACACCTGTAATCCCAGCACTTAGGAGGCTGAGGCAGGAGGACTGCTGCGAGTCTTAAGCCATAGTGAGTTCAAGGCCAGCCTGAACTGCACAGCGAGACCCTGTCTCAAAAAGACCAAAAAAAAAAAATTTTTTTTTTCAATCAAACTTAAGTCCATTTTGTTCTAATCCATGCTATGAACAACTGTCCTATTGACATATTCAGTCTTTATACTCCTGGCATATAATATGGTGGCTGGCATGTAGAATGTTCTTTACTGTTGAAAAGCACCAAAAAAAAAAAAACAATATATAAAGATGTTTGTAAATCATAAAACTTCACAGAAATAATACTATTATTTCTTTCACCCCAACTCTGTTTAGGGCTAAAAGGAAGTATAAGAAATAATGTTGAAAGGGTTACATACATATGAACTGTAGGATTTTAACTATATAACATTCTGGAAAATGAAAGCCATGGAGACAGTGCCCATGATTAGGGAGGATGAACAGGGAGGGCACATCTGATTCTCAGGTTGGTGAAACTACTCTGTATGGCATGTATATGGACACAGATCATTAGACACAGTAGTTATCAAAACTCTCATAATATATAACATTAAGAGTTAACTCTATGTATTCTGGGTAATGATGCAGCACACAGATTCGCCAAGTATAACAAACTGTAACAGAGGCCAAGGTGTGCGTGTGTGCATGAGAAAGGAAGTACATGGGAACTCTATTTCTGTTCACTTTTGCTGTGAACCTAAAACTGCTCTAAAAAATAAGGTATTTAAAAAAAAAAAAAAGAAAGAAACCAGTGGAAAAAATGTGACCATTCATAATAGTCTACTCAGTTCAAAAACAGTTGTAACCAGTTTGGATCCAAAGGTAAGATCATGACTGGATTAATTGCTTTCCTGTTTTGTTTTGGGTTTTTTTTTGCCTCTTGAGGGAGGAAGGTAGCTCGAGATCAAACTCAGGGCCCTGTGTATGCTAATCACAGGCCTTACACCAAGCCACGCTCCCAGCACGCACTGGGTTATTTCTTACATCTGACTTCCGGAAACATCTTATCTGCTAATTTAAGGCTCAGAATGAGGATCAAAAACTTACTTTTCAATTTGCTTCTTCTGCTGTGCCTTTTGCCGTTTTTGTTCCTTTACTTGTTCTCTCTCAATATCCATAAAAAGTCTTCTGTGTCTCAGGTATTGCTTTTGACGCTAAAGTAAAGTAGTTAAATCATTAAAATTCTGTTCTCAGAGGCTTCCTAAGGAAGGAAACTATTCTTATGATATAAACCAGCAATCCCCAACCTTGTTGGCAACAGACACTGGTTTTTTTTTTTTTTTTTTTTTTTTGTCTTTTTCGTTTTTATCGGTACCGGGGATCGAACTCACGACCGCCTGCTTGCAAGGCAGGTGCTTATGCCGCTGAGCTAAATCCCCAGCCCCTAGACACTGGTTTCTGAAAGATAATGTTTCCACTGACAGGGTGGGCGTGGTAAGGTTTGATTTCAGAATGGCTTGAGCCCACCACAGGGTTTAAGTACAGATGAAGCTTCTCAGCTCACCTGCTGTTCACCAGGTGCTGAGCAGCCCTGGTTCTAGACCCTCCAACCCAGGGTCTCAAGGTTAGACAGTAAGACTATATAACATGTAAGTATACATTTATAATAGCTTCAAATAATTAAACACTTAGGAATGATTTTAAGCAAGGAAGTGAAAGACCTCTACTGAAAAAAACAGCACTCTGAAAAAAGAGATCAAAGAGGACATAAGAAAATGGAAACAAATCCTCTGTTACTGGATAAACAGACCAATATTGCCAAAATGGCCATTTTACCAAAACGCTATGTAGATTTAATACAATTTCAATCAAAGCACCAACAGCATTCCTCATAGAGCTAGAAAAAAATAGCCTGAAATTTATATGGAATCAGAAAAGATCCAGAATGGAAAAAACAATCTTAGATTTCTTTTCTTTTTTTTTTTTGGAATTAGGAATCGAAGTCATGATCTTGCACTTGCCAGGCAGGCACTGTGCCACAGAGCTATATCCCCAGCCCTTCAAAAACAATCTTGGACAAGGAGAGGAAAGCAGAAATATAGAATTGTGAATCTCCGGTTATATTACAAAACCACATGAGAAGAACGGCATGGTTTAGGCACAGAACAGACATGTGGATCAACAGTACAAAACTGAGGGCTGAGAAAACAACCTCAGGCGCATTCAGTCATCTGATCTTAGATGAAAGGGCCAAAGCTTACAGCTTGAGGAAAATAGCCTCTCTAACAAATGGTGCTGGGAAAACAGGCTGTGTACATGAAAAAGATTCTAAACCCATATCACTCATCACACAGTAAAATAAAATCAAAATGGATCAAAGATCTAAATGTTAAAGCAGAAACAATCTGATAGAAGATAAAATAGGTTATCTTAATGCTTGAAGATAGCCGCAAAGACAACTGAGATTGGACTTTCTGAACAGAGCCCAAATTGAATGAGAAATAACATCCAGAATCAACAAATGGGATCACATCAAATTAAAGAAGTTCTACACAGTGAAGGAAACCAACAGAATGAAGACACAACCTATGAAATGGAAAAAAATTCTTGCCAACTATTCCTTGCACAGAGATCTAATACCTAGAACATACAAAGAACTAAGAAAGCATCAGACTCCCTCCTCCCACCAATAAAAGAGCCAGAGCAGTAGTTCTTTATCTCTATTTGCACTCTTTCCTCCCTAAGTGCACACCACCACCCCACAAAAGATTCAATGGGCATGAACATGTGCCCTCAGCTTCTTGAACTATCTTTTCAATCTGCTTCATGTTTCAGAAGACACACTGGTGAAGTGAGTTAACAAAAGTTGCACACAATTCAAATAATCTTAATGGAGACCCTTGATTCTAGCTGGCGCTCTATAAATTGTAAACTGAAGGCCAATAAACATGATCACTTTAAGGTGGATAATGAAGAAAATGAGCACCAGTTATCATTAAGAACAGTCAGTTTCAGGGCTGGTGCAAATGAACCGCACATTGTTAAGCAGAGGCATGAACTAGAAAGGCAGGCAAACTAAAGTAACACCTGCCACTCTGAAAATGGCTGCACAGCCAATGGTTTTCCCCAGGCTTTAAAATATACCACCTTGTGTGGTCTTAAGGCTGAAGTGCGGTTCTGGATCTGTGCATTTCACCTGCCAGCACTTAGCCATGGAAGAGCACACAAAGTCGGAAGATGAAGAGGACGTAAAACTCTTAAGGATATGTGGAAAGCAATCTGTTCCTAGAAGTGGTAGTAAGGTCTCACAGAAAATGTAAAACCAGTGCTGAAGATGATAATGACAACAATGATGGTGATGGTGATGATTTTGGTGATGGGGAAACTAAAAAGAAAGCTCCAGAGAAGAAATCTGTAAGATACTCCAGCCAAAAACACACAAAAATCAAACCAGAATGGAAAATTCTCAGAACATCAACAGGAGATCAAAAGGCCAAGAATACTGCAGAATACAGGAAAAAACCCAAACACTTATATGGCAGTTCCATATAAGACATTAAAGCAAAAATGCAAGCAAGCGTAGAAAGAGGAGGCTCTCTGCCCCAAAATGGAAGTCAAATCCATCAATTATGTGAATTGCTTCCAAAAGACTGACGAGAAGGCTATTCAAGATTTCTGGGGCCAAGGATATACTTGCCTGGCAAGTGCAAGGTCATGAGTTCAATTCTCGGTATTTCCCCAGAAATAAAGAATTTCTGGCAGTGGAGGCAGTCTCTTTAAGAAAAGAGCTATTAAAATTTACTGTCTTATTTAATTTCTGTAACTGTTGATATTTGGCCATCCTTTTTATAAAGCAAAGTGAGAACTTTCCCTACCACATTTGATAAATGCTGTCCAGGTTCCACTGCCAAATATATGTAGCCAAAATGCCTGTTTAATTTTTAAAAATGGAACATCACCCTTTGCTTGGTCTTATGTATGTAAGAAATGCTATGATAGGACATAGCAATAGCGGTGGTCAGACATGAAGACAGTGGAAAAACCAAAATATACATGTGAAATAAACTCGGTGCTTTAATAATGTAAAAAAAATTTTTTTAAAAAAATAAGAGAGTCAATCAAAAAATGGGCAACTGAAATGAGTAGATACTTTTCAGAAGAAGTACAAATGGCCAATAAATACATGAAAAGATGTTCAACATCTCTGGCCAGTAGAGAGAAATGCAAACTAAGAAAATGCTGAGATGTCACCTTACTCCAGAAAGAATAACTATCATCAAGAAATCAAATAACAAATGCTGGTGAGGCTGTGGGGGGAAAAGGAACCCTTCCACATAGTGAGAATGTAAACTAGTATAACCACTATGGAAGTTAGTACAGGGATTCTTCAGAATGTTAAAATTGAAATTCCATTCAATCTCTTTTACACTTCTTCCCCAAAAGAGTTGAAAGAACCATATTACAGTGAGACATGCATACCCATATCTATAGCAGCACAGCTCACAGTAGCTAGATCTTGGAAGCTACCTAAACGTCCATCAACAGATGAATCAGTAAACAAAATGTGGTATATACACAATGGTGCACTACTCCACCATACACTTCAGTCATCTGCAGGATAACAGATGCATGCTGAGACCACAATGCTGAGTGAAATAAATCCAATAGAGAAGTTCAAATATCACATGGCTTCTCTTATATAAGAAAGCACAAACACAAGTAATTTAAACAAGAAAATAACAGACTGATGATAAGAAACAGGGAGACAGACTATGTGGACATGGGAAGAGAATCTGAGGATCTGGGGAGATAGCACAGCGGAAAGGGAAAGGAGAGGTAAGAAGGATGAAGGTGTAAGGTTCACATGTAACAATACCACACAATGAGTGTATTTATTATGTGTCACAAACATATACTAATAAGAGAAACTTTAAAATGAAAAAATACAGAAGTAACATTGGACAGTCTTTAATTTCCTTCTGTCTCTGATGACTCATGATAATAACACATACAGTAAGAATCTTGTATTTTTAATTAATAGCTATGTTAAAACAAACTATAGAAAAAAAGTTTTAGTTTGCCCTTCGTACAGTCTCCTCACTAGTACTAAAGAAAATGATTATATTTGATACAGTAAGATGTACATTTATGTTGCCAAGTAGTAGGTAGTATCAAAAGCCAGGGCCATCCTGTTGTGTTTTATTTGATTTTATTACATGAGATGGCATAAACAAATTTTTTGAGGAAAATGACAATAGTCATTGTTCATTTCCTGTAATTTGGTTTTGAAGTCCTGTAATGCTTTCATTCTTTTGAATGGTTTTATAGTATTTTGTTATGTTTGATCTTATTGTGTGTGAAAGTATGCTCAACTATGTCAAAGAAAACAAGCGACATTATGGTAGCTACTGATGACCAGTTGTCTTGTTGTGAGGTGTGGGGTTGCTTGCATTTGTTCTGTTCTGATTTGCTTTGTTCTATTCTCTTTTGTTTTATTTTCTTTAAAACAAAACAAAACAAAACAAAACAAAAAGCCAGGGTTACAGAAAGAAAGTGGGAGGTATTTTATAACAGACCATCCCTTAAATTTTCAAAATTAGAATCATACCACAAAAGCATACTCTGAGCCTAGCCTAACATTCCAGGAAGGACAGGATAATCAAAGGTTATCAGAATATAATACTTATACATGAGACCAGTACAATAAAAGCAAGTGCTAGCATACTGTGTGTAATCTGTTCACTCCTCTGAATTTATTCTTTTTTAAGGACATAGGATGCTCAAAAGGCTAAAGCCTCCATGCTTATATGATGGTATTGTATAGCTTTCTGATAAAAAAAAATTGTTAAAAATCAAAATAGTTTCTCACACTGAGGATGTGTCAGAATTACCAATGGTATTTTTAAAATACACAAATGCCACCAACCTACTTTTCCAGGTACTGATTCAGTACATCTGGTTTGGGTATAGGAATTTACATTTTGAAAAAAGCTCCATGTCTGATTCTGGTACATGGTCAGAGTTTAAAATTAGTTTAAACTAATTTTAAATTGCAAAGGAAGTAAGAAAAAAGGAGATGTAAATATAATATATTCCCTTAATTAAATTATAGTGGAAAATACTTTCTAGTTGGAGAAATTCACTTAGATCAGATCTTTGATTTCACATTAATGTACCCTAAACCATAAAAGCTTAGAAGAAAAGTTCAACACATGCCGTATGAAGTTAAAATGTTAAAAATTGTCACAATAAAAGACATATTGCTATTAACCTTCCCCAAAATACTTCCTATCATTTCACAATTGCATAAGCCATTACTCTTGGCACTGTTAAAGCGGCTCCAAAAGTCCTCTGTCATGAGTCTGGCCAAACATACAGAGAATGCTGCTTCCCAGTGCCCAGTGCCACCCAACAAAAAGGCGAAAGGGAGGTAAAAACACTGATGTGTCCTCGTCCTCTGTGACTCCCAGCTCTCCCCAGGGTTGACAGCACCATGAACACTACGGCTGCTATGTTAGAAACAGGAAGTGAGAAGCACGAGAAGAGGCCAAGAAAAGGCCTGGATGAATAACCGGAGACCGTGGACATGAAGCTGAGGAGCACAGATTTTACTGTTCCGCAATGGGAAATAATTGCAGGTTTCCACTAGGGTAACGATGTGGTAACATTTACCGTCTATAACATTTATACCTTAAAATGGGTGTTTTAATGGAAGGGGAAACCAAAGTTTGGAAATTATCAGCATCATCTCTGGGTCAAGACGAATCTATCTCAGTTTAAACAACAGATAAATTCTATTTTTAGTCCTTTAAAATAAACTCTGCCTTCTCTTAAAGACAAACAAACAAAAAAAGACCATGAAAACCAAATTGAATTAATGTATTAGATAGAAATTTGAATTAATGTATTAGATAGAAGCTGCCATCCAACAGTACAACTAAAGGCCCTGAAGAAACAACTTCCAGAACTGCATCAGAGGATGGCAAGAAAGGTGGGGTACATGTGTTAGAAGCAAGGGGGCATTCCAGTTGTGCTTAATGGCAACGTGTCATTTACTGTGAAAATGTTTTTAATTTAAATATTCACCATAGTTTTTGATCACATCTTGAATTGTAACAACTCAGGTAGAGTTGTTAGAGTTACCTCTTAACCCGTTAAGGCACAGAAAACTTTGCAATGTCATGTCTATCATCACTGACTACTGTTCAAAGCAACATTATCACATACCTCTTTCTTTCTTTCTTCTTTATCTATTCCAGAATGATTGGCCAGTGAAGTTTGGAATTCAGCACCCAATCCTGACTGATACTTATAAACCTGTAGAAAGTTCAGTCATAATTAAAATCATCCTTTTAATGTTTTTATCTATTCTTTTATTCTTCAATCTTGACTTCATTGCATCAAGCAAACAAACAATAAAGCATTCAAGAATAAAAGCAGAAAAGAATGAAAGGAAGAACTTTCAGAAAGAATTAACCATTCGTCCAACCAAACTCTTAAGCTGAAGAAAAGGTGTCAGAGAAAAAACAAGGATAAACAAATAAGCCTTATGACATAGTTGGTACACATACCTGGATGTTATACAGGTCAAATTATGATTGCTAACTTTTAGAAATAAAAGTTTAAAACTGTTTTATCTATTTAAAAGTTATTTACCTTTCAGCAAGGTTATAGGCTATAAGATGAATACATAGAAACCAGCTGTATTTCTAATCTTGTAGTGAAAAATCTGGATGGGGGGGTACTGTAGATCAAACTCACAATCTCGTGCTTGCCAGGCAAGTGTTTGTGCCACTGAGCTAAACCCCCAGCCCCTTGGAAATAAAATTTTAAAATCCACTTATACTACTATCAGAAGAATAAAATACTTAGGGAGTAAATTTAACAAGGGAAGCATAAACTTTATATTCTAAAACATACAAACCATTGCTGAGAGAAATTAAAAGCACCTAAATAAATGGTAAGACCTCTCATCTTCATGACTTGAAAGACTAAGTACTGTTGATATGGCAGTATTCCCCAAACTGATCAATGTATCTAATGCCCAAGGTCAGCCAAGACCCAAAATGTAATGGGACCGCTCTAAAATTTTTATTACTCTGTCACCCAACCTCCCAAACAAGGAGACTGTTAGAACAAAAAAGACTCAATTATAAATAAGAGCCGGCTTCTGAGATAAGGACAGCCCCAGTGTTAACAATCTTTAGCTAGCGTTATACTCCTTCTCCACCAGAGCCATCATTACAGGTCAGAAATCAGCCCAAATCAAAAAAACAAGCAAAAGGCTAAGCAGATCTAGAAAAAGTTTAAATTATCTATCAAAACAAAAACAAAAATGCCCAGACCTATAAATGGGTTGGTACTATTTTTTTTGTTGTTGTTGCTGTCGTTTTTTGAGACAGAGTCTCATTATGCAGTTCAGGCTGGCCTTGAGCTCACAAGTGCTAGGATTATAGGCATGAGCTATTGTGCACACTGGGTTGGTATTCTTTTCAGAGAGGGATGAGTGAATGGGTCCCTTTATCCCTTGGTTTCCACCCCCTCAAAAAAAAGTATAAATATATCTAACACCAAATTATAACGTACTTCATTTCTTAAAGTACTCATGCCCCTCTTTCAAGTGTGTCCTATCATCTCTATCTGCCTAGTAACCCCTCCTTGTGCCTTTTTCTGATGTGTCCTAAAAATAATTTTTCTGCAGCAAGAGTCAGCGAGAATGCTATAGAAGATGGACGAAGCCTATGAAACTCTCAAACCCAGCGCAGATACAGAACAGCACACATATTACCTAAGGTGTCTTTAAACAGAAATATCTTTACAGCAATATTATGTATTAATTTGTTGACAAAAATGTAGCATAATGATAAAGTGCTTGCTTAGCATGTGTGAAGCTCTGGTTTTCATCTCCAGCAACATAAAAAAAAAAAAAAAACCTAGTTGTTTACATAAACAATGAATAATCCAAAAGGACATTTAAGAAAACAGTACATTTATAATAGTATCAAAAGAAATAAAATATTTAGCAATAAACTTAATGAATGAACGAGGTACAAGATTTACTACCAAACACTGCTGAAAGAAATGAGACACTATTAAGTGAAAACATGTCCTACTGTCATGGATCAGAACCACTGTTAAAACTTAACTACTGTAAGCCAGGCGTGGTGGCTCGTGCCTATAATCCCAGGAATCCAAGAGGCAGAGGCAGGAGGATCCTGGTGAATTCAAGACAGGGCAGGGCTACAAAGTGAGCTCAAGGCCAGCCTGAACTGCACAGTGAGACTCTGTCTCAAAAAGGCAAAAAACCCCAAAACCTTAACTACTCTAAAAGAGGAGAGCAATGATAGATACATTTTCTTACCCAATCTATTAAGGGTCACAGCCAACTTCTGTAACAAAAGACAAGTTAAAAAAAAGAAAAGAAGGAGCTCGGGATTTAGCTCAGCAGCATAAGCACCTGCCTTGTAAGCAGGCAGTCCTGAGTTCGATCCCCGGTACTGATAAAAAGGAAAAAAAGAAAAGAAAAGAAGCCGGGGATTTAAAGACATAAGTGCCTGCCTGGCAAGCAAGAGGTTGTGGGGTCATAAGTTCAATTCCCAGAACCAAAAAAAAGGAAAAAAGAAAAGCAGACAAAAGTATTTAATCAAAGCACAAAAGCCTTCAGAATCAAGACCTAGAATGAACTATTCATTCCTTTGCTTGGGGTAAATGAAGGACAGACATGTAGAAATGATTAAAGAGGATGACCTAATGCTAAGATACTGAGAGAGGAAGCTAAGAAAGACCTGTCTGTTCAGATTCTCCTGGGTTATTCTGCACAGCATTTCTCCCTTCTGCACAGGATGGAGGACTTATGACTTGCGGTAAGACCAAGTATGTCAGAGAAATCCCTTATCTCCACCTCTAGGACACACAGGCAGAGAAAGATTAGAGGATTATTTTTAGGCTCACTGACTTGCTTTGAGCAACAGTGATTCTACTTTCTGTGACTCCTCTTGGGAAAGAAAAATCTTAGTTGGCTTGTTTGGGGTTGCAGAAAGGGGAACAGATGACAGAAGGACACAAAAATTCAAAGAAAGTTGGTTTTTTTGTTTTGTTTTTTGCTTTTTTTGTACTGGGGATTGAACCCAGGGCCTTCACAGTGAGCTGCCTCCCAGCTTTTCTGTATTTTGACTTTGAGGCAGGGTCTTGCTCAGTTACCTAGGCTAGGTATGTGTGATCCTGTTTCATTCAGCCTCACAGAGTCCCAGGACTATAGACATCTGCCACCACACCTACCTAAGGCTGACTTTTCTTTTTTTGGCTTGCCTCTGAGACCCAAAGTGTGATACTTTGGGGTATCATTTTCTGAGCCCCAACAGAACCTAAAGCAGTAATTCTTATCAAAATTCCAATGGCATGTTTTCACAAACACTAACAACCTTCATCAAATTAATATTGGTTCTCAAGGGACTACAAAGAGTCAGATAATCTTGAAGAAGAAGGATAATACTTCTTGATTTCAAAACTCATTACAAAGCTACAATAATCAAAGCAACATAGTACTGGTATAAAGACAGGCTGACTTATCAATGAGCTAGAACTGAAGGCCAAAAAGTAAATGCTGACATACATGGTAAAATGTTTTTGACAAGGGAGTCAAGAACACTCAATAGAGAAAGGACAGCTTCTTCAAAAAAGTGGTATTAGAAAAATGGGTATTCAAATGCAAAAGAATAAAACTGGGTTCTTTTCATACACCACACACAAAAACTAGCTCAAAATGTGTCAAAGACCTAAACAGAAGAGCTAAAACTATAAAACTCTTAGATGAAAACAGGAGAAAAGCTAAAGGACACTGAATCTAGATCTTGCAATTTCTTAAATACAACACCAAAAACACAGGTAACAAAATAAAAAATAGAATGGGAAAGGGACCAAGAGATAGAGGAAGAGGGGAAGGGAACGGAACATGAAAAGAATTGAGATGTATTATGCACATGTGCCAACTCATGATGAACATAATCATATGTACTGCAAACATGTACTAATAAAAATTTAAGAAATTAAAAAAATACATTGGACTATGTTAAAATCAAAAAATTTTTTTTCACATTAAAGACTATCAATGGAGTAAAAGGCAACTGAGGAAATCAGACAAAACATTTCAGAATCATGTGTCTAATAAGGGATTAGTATCTAAATACATACAGAGCTTCTACAGTTTAAAACAAAACTGATTTAAAAATAAACAAGGGCTTGAATCAAATTTCTATAAAGAGGGCAATAGCCATATGAGAAGATGCACAACCAGTAATCATCAGCAAAAGTGCAAATCTAAATCAGAATGAGGCATCATGACTCCTTTATTGGGATGGTTATTATTTAGAACAAACCAGAAAATACCAGACACCAGACAATAACAAGTATTGATGAAGATTTAAAAAAATTAAAATTGAACCCTTGTGCAACACTAAAAGGTATAGTCACTATGGAAAAGCATATGATAAGTCCTCAAAAACTTAAAAATAGAATTCCAAGCCAGGTATGGTAGTGCACACTTGATCCTATGCTAGCATTTGGAAGGCTGAGGTAGGATGATTAAACAAATAAAAAAATACAATTTCCAAAAATAAATGAATAAAATAAAATTTCCATGTGATCCAGCAATTTCACATGTGGGTAAATACACAAAAGAATTTAATCCAGAGGCTTGAAATAGTATTTGTATTCCTGAAGCTGATGAATGGCTTAACTTCCTCATAGCACTAGCTAGTCTGTTCCAGTTTCTGTTTTGCCTCATTCCCCAAATAATTCATTGCCTTCATTCCCAAAATAAACATAAGGGCAGACTTGCCCGGAAAAAAAAGGATAAGGAAAAACATAAATAACATCAGTCAGATGTAATCTTCATCAGTCTATTTAGGTTCATGTGAGCCAGGAATGTATGAACACCAGGTGAGTTGAGAGCGTCTCAAATTTTCATTGATTACTGCAAGCACTGATGACCATTCCCGTGTCCACCTGTGTCTAGGATCTACTGCCAAAGACTGGATTCCTCAGAAAACCCATGGAAGCTTTGTACCTGGCAAGACGGAATCAGATGAAAACCCTTCACCTTCCTTTACCCCGCAGCCATTAACAGACCTCTTTTGCCACTGCCCTGTCCCTTGAGTGACATCAAGAGATGATGAAGATGGCTTCATCAAGAGATACTAGGCTGGTCATGTCACAATTGTACATCAACACTAGTGACAGTGTTACATATAAGTAAGGTGGAAACAATTCAGGTGTGCATCACTGATGAGTGGATAAACAAAACAGTATACACACGCATGCACACACACAGAGTAATATTCACAGTCAGAAAGAGAAAATACTTTCCAGCACTGTAACCAATGGCTCCCCTGGGCCTCAAGGCCCATATTACTATGACATGGGTGCCAATAAAGCCATAGTATGGATACTACCGAGGCTCATAACCAAGCCTACTTACACATGAGAATCCAGCTTACAGGGACTCATGCCCAAGCAATGCCTGCCCAGTGAGAATTCTAAATGGGACTGGAACATGTTGCATAGTCTGTGTGAAGACACAGAGTGACAGTAACCTTTGACCCTAAGCCCATTTCTGAGAACTGGAATGGTGGAGGCAGCTACACCAGCTTTAGTGCAAAGGCCATGCAGGAAGAAAATGGTCTGAAGCACACTGAGGAGGCTTCTGAGAAATTAAGCAAGCGGCACCAGCACCACATTTGCACCCATAATCCCAAGGAGGGGCCTGGAAAATGCCTGGTGCTTAACTGAGTTCCATGAATTGCCAACATCAGTAATTGGCTGTGGCACCAGCATCTGTGCTTTCCAAAGAGAGGCCATTTAGACTGAAACCTGGTGAATGAAAGGGGATCAACTCTGTGAAGCAAAAGATACATGCAAAAGACCAGAGGTAGGAAAGAGCCTGCCACAGGTTCAGCTATGTAAATGATGATGTACAATAAACTGCAACAGTATACCTTTAGGAGCGTCTCAGAGACACACTAAAAATCACAGAAGAGTGCAGCTCAGTCCTAAAACCTCAACCCAGATCCTGCTCTTTGCCTCTGCTTTCTTTTCACTTAGTCCACTTAAAAGGATTAAGAGGGAACTTCACTGTCTCTCACATGGCCCAACACTGCTGGTTGCCTAAAGCTTTTGTTTCTAAAATAATATAAAACCAAAAAAGGTTTTATATTACAAGCACACATCTGTAATCCCAGCACTTGGGAGGCTGAGGCAAGAGGATCACTGTGAGTTAGAGGCCAGCCTGGGCTACAAAGTGAGTTCAAGGCCAGTCTGAACTACACAGTGAGACCTAGTCTCAAAGAAAGGAAAAAGAAATTATCCAAATATGATAAAAGCCATGGTAGAATCTTGGTACACCAGGATATTGTAATACTTTCTTGAAACACCTACAGATTTTCACTCAATGCCCCCCAAACCCCATCCAACATAACCCTAACAAGCTCCAGCTCAAACGTGAGTCATTTACTTACTTTACTAATTTATCTACTTTGTGCTACTGGGACTGGACTCAGGGCCTCACACTGAACTACACCCTCCCCTTTTATTTTTGATTGACACAGTGTCTCACCAAGTTGCTCAGCTGCCCAGGGTGGGCTCCAGCTTGTGATCCTCCTACCTCAGAGTCCCACAGAGATCACGGGCCTGGCTTCCCTAGCTTACTTCTCAGCGAGCCTATCTTGCGTTCCTCCAGCTGCTTGATGGAGACCTAGTTCTGGCCAGTAGGTAGAGAGCCTCCTTCACCCTCCCTCTTGGAAACCGCTTGTTGCTTCTCCTTTGACATCAGAAAAGAAAATGGCCACTAGAAATGTACCTTTTATACAACTACGTATACAATATAGTTTCTCCAAAAGGATACAAGTGTTCATATCAACACTTTAGCTTTTAGTAAAGCTCTATAATTGTCTTAACAAGAGGATTAGAAAGGCAGAGTAAAGACTGGTAACAAAACATAATCTCTCTGGGACCTGGACTCAAGATACCTGGAAAACAAATTTGGTGAAGAAAAAAAAAAAAATCAGATCTCTGGGCGTTGGGAGGGAGGGAGTTGACAGGAAAACTAGAAAATACACAGAAGCTACAAAAATTGGGCAAAACACAGAGAAAAGAATGAAGTAGTCTACAATGCTGGCCCCAACTACTACAGAGAGGGATCTCCATCTAGTAACATAAGATAAGCCTGGACAGGGTCAGTAGCTCCAGGGAGAAACAACAGACAGATCGGCAGCACTAGCCAAGAAAAGCCCACAGTGACGATAAACTGCAAAAGCAGCGCAGGGTTTTACTCTGAAAGTAACCCTTTCTGCATGGCAGGCTGGAGTTAAGAGAAGAAATCCAGTGCAGTGCCTGTCACATTTCAAAGTGCTTAACCAGGAGCTGTTCTGGGAAGAACTGAGTTGTTTCAGACTGACCTGAAAAACAGCTACAGAAAATTATACTGTGATGTCTCTGGGGTCATCCTAACACAGTCACTGGGTGAGGGCAGCTCATGTAGCTTTCTAAGGGGTGTGCATCTGAAAGTGCTGGCACAAAGCCCAGAAGACTCCCTATCTCACCGCTACATCCAGCCCAGAAATCAGTGGACTATTTGCTTTCCCCGTCTGCCAGTGTGATCAAGATACACCTCAGCTTGGACAGCTGCCACGGCCTGCACAATAAATGGACAGAGAGCTGCATGATACAGGGAGATGCACTTCACAAACCCACAGGCCAGAAACCTAAGTGGAAAAGCAGTGACTTGGGACACACAGAAGAACACAGAAATTGAGAATGACTGGAGTAAATACAGTCCTAGGGCAGACACTAGGTACTAACCATGCCTAGAAGGAAAGGCAAGGCAGGATTCACACATGAAAATGTGAGGGTGGAAATAAAACAGGACTTAGGAGTGACTCATTATCCCATCCCCGTGTCAGGTTGATTCCAATACTGCAGATAATAGAAAGAAACCACTCATTCAAAAACATAGCCATGTCGAGATTTAGCTCAGCAGCGTAAGTGCCTGTCCCCAGTACAAAAAAAGAAGCAGTATCTTTTGGTACTCATTTCTCTTTTTCTTTCTTGTTATTGAGGGAGGGGGTGGCTTTTATTTTTCTTTTCTATCTTTTGCTTTTTTCTTTTTCTTAATTGTTCTTTTCTCTTACTTTTATACAATTCTATAAATTTTCTCTTACTCCTTAACAGAAGTCTTTATTTCACTTTTCTCTTTCTTCTCACCTTCCTTTAATTTTTCAAATTTAGTTCTTTCATTTTACTCTTTCTTACCCCTTCTATTTTTACTAGGTAAGCTTTATCAATCTTAGTTATTTAATTGGCTATATGCTATTAACATTGAATTCTATTTTTAATTGTAGTAGAGTTGTTACATTTTGTAGATGTTTTTGCTGTATCATCAATATTTGCTTTATCTTTGTGTTTGTTATTATTGCAGATCTCTTCTCTATTTTTAAGGGTGGTACAATAGCTTTTATTTGTTCTTACAGCATTTCAACACTGAGTTTGTCTTAATATTGTTGCTGATTTTGATGCTATTGCCAGAGTGACACAGCTGTTGCTATTAGTTTCTGCTGTCTGCCAATATCTGCCTTGATGTTATATCATCAATACTGTGGTTTGCTTCTGGAGAACTGGGTACTGAGCCAAGTACATTGTAAGTTCTGCTCCCCAAATTAACAAAGATGATCAGATCTTGGGATGGAGGAAAAGGCCAGTTAGTTAGCCACTCACAGAGCACATCACTGGAAAGTAGACACTAAGCATGGAGCTTTGCAGATTAGTAACAAATCCTTCCATTATAATTGGACTCAACTCTCAACCCTCAACACACACACACACACACACACACACACACACACACACACACACACACACAAATACACACATATACGAAACATAAAAAAACAGAGCAAAAAGTGTGTACAAAATCTCCCCGTTCCCCCAAAGCTGGCCCATGGGTCACTGATGGGAAAGAAATCAAAAGTCAAACAAGTGAACTATCTGAAGGGTTAAAAGAGAAGGCAAAAAGAAAGACAGTGCTTGGCAAACTCAAAGAAGATGTAACTAAACAGATAATGGACTTAATAAATAAAGCAATCGGTGAGCTTAGAAGACATAATAAAAAGCTAGCTAAATGATAAAACATGAATAGCCAGTTGAGCAAAGAATTAAAGTCCGTGAAAGTTATCAAACAAATCAGAAAGATAAAAAAAATTTCTATTAAAACCATGGCAGCAGGGTGACCAAGGTAGGGACGGACTGTCAGAATTTGAAAACAGGGCTGATGTGAGAAACCACATACTTAGACATCTTAAAAATGACGAGAGAATATGGGAAATGGATCCAACAGCTGCTAGATGATTCAAAGAGGAAATGGAATTAGTGAAAACATACAGGACAGCACAAATGGCATAAAAAGCCTATTTACATAATAGTAGCAGAAAACTTTCCAACTATGGGGAAAAATTAACATACAGAAGCCCGATTAGCCATGATCAAAAAGAACATTCTACCACATATCATAGTCAAAAATCCCAGAAGTCCAACACAAGGACACAATCTTAAAAGTGGTCAATATAAAGGTAAGCTGATTAGAATTACATCAGATCTGTCAAATCAAACATTAAAGACTAGCAGAGATTGAAGTAGTTCATGCCCTAAAAAAATAAAAACAAAAAACCCTCCCAATCCAGAATGACATATCCTGCAAAAAAAAAATCCTTCAAAGTTAATGATCAAATATCTTCCCATGTCAAAGAACATCTTAAAAATTTATGACCATCAAACCAGCATTTAAAAAAATTTTTCTTGCAAAGATATCCTAGAAAGAGATAACGAAGCTAGAAATGCCAAAAAAGACTAGTGGAATAAATACTTCAAGTAGGATGAACAATTAAGCAGAAAAGGGGGTGAGGGGAAAATAAATAACAGGAAAATAATGCAATGATAAGAAAAAGTCAATGCCTTTCAGTAATAACTCTTTTTTTTTAAATCGGTACCAGGGATCGAACTCATGACTACGTGTTTGCAAGGCAAGTGCTTATGCTGCTGAGCTAAATCCCCAGCCCCCAGAAATAACTCTTAATGTGAATGGTCTCAATTCCCCAATCAAAAGAACTAAGTTGACAGATTGGATCAAAAAACAAAGCCCAACAATATGTTGTACACAAGAAACATTTAATCCAAAAACAAATTCACTGACTAACAATGAAAGGATAGAAAACAATATTCCATGCAATAGGAACCCAAAAACAAGCAAAAGTAGTTCTTCTATTTTCAGACAAAGTAGAATTCAAGCCAAAACTGATCTGAAGAGGCAAAAGTCACTACATATTAGTTGAAAGAACAATTCAACAAGAAGAGATAGCAGTTATAAATATATATGCACTAACCACTGGTATACCCAACCTTATGATATAATACTATCAGACATAAAAGATCTGATGAACACCACAACTATAGTAGGGGACCTGAAAAGCCCCCTAATACAAATAGATGCATTAATTAGACAAAAATATTGACAAGGAAATATTAGAGTTTAACCACATCTTTCAACAAATGAACTTAGTATTCCATCCAATAACAAAATATACATTCTTCTTAGCAGTACACAGAATATTCTCCAAACAGATCATATGCTCATTAAGCATGCTTACAAAAAATCAAAATTATTCCATGCATATTATCAGATCACTGTGCAATGGAACAAGAAATCAACAATAGCAACTATAGGAAGTGTGGAGACAAGTGGAGATTAAACAATACACTCTTGAATAATCAATGTGTCATAAGAAAACAAGGAAGAAATCAGACAATTCCTGGAATCACACAATAATGCCAGTAAACACACCATAACATATAGGACACAATGAAAATAGTTCTATGAGGGAAGTTTGTAACTCTGACTCCCCACAAAGCAAATTCAAATAATCTAATGATGTACCAGAAAAACAAGAACAATCCAAGTACAAAGCTAACACAAGGAAGAAAATTATACATATCAGAGCAGAAATTAATAGAGACTAAAAAAATTACAAATAATAAAGAAATTAAAGAGCTGATTCTTTGAAAGAACAGACAAAATAGGTAACTCCTTAGCCAATGTTACCCAAAAGAGAAAAGGCATACACCAATGTAATTAAAAATGACAAAGGCAAAATCATAAAAGATATCACCAAAATCCAGATTAGTAAGTACTTCAAAAACTGACATTCCAATAAATTGGAGAATCTAGAAAAATACATAGATTCCTAGATACATATGATTTAATAAAATTGAACCAATAAGATACAAACCCCTAGAATAATCTAATAACAGGTAATGAAATTGAAGAAGTAATAAAAAACCTAACAACTAACAAAAGCTGAAGACACAATGGATTCACTGCTGAATTCTGTAAGAACTTTAGGGAAGATCTAATAATACTCCTCAAACTCTTAATGAAACTGAAAAGGGAGAAGTACTGCCAAAGTAATTCCTGAAAGCAAAATTACCTTGATTCTAAAACAAAAGAAAAATTCAACTGAAAAAGAGAAGTACATTCTCTTGAATGAATATAGATGAAAAGGTCTTCAATAAGACTGATACACAAAATACAACATACTAAAAGATCATACATAATGACCAAGTAGACTTCATCCCAGGGATGCAAGGATGGTTCAACATATGCAAGCCAATAAATATAATACATCACATAAAAAGATGGACAAAAATCACATGATCATCTCAAAAAACCATTGACAAAATCAATATGTGTTCATGATTTTTTAAAAAAAAGGTATACAATGACCACGCCTCAATCCCATAAAAGATAGATCTCTGGCCAATATCACATTGAATGAGAAAAAACTGAGAGCTTTCCCTTTAAAATCAGAAACAAGCTGGGTGTAGTCATACATGACTATAATCTCAGCATTCAAGAGACAGAGGCAGAAGGATCACCAAGAGTACAAGATAAGGATGCCCACTGTTATCACTCCTGTTCAATATAGTATTTAGAACTTTAGCCATAGCAATCAGGCAAAAGAAATAAATAAAAGGGGTTGGAGATTTAGCTCAGTGGCATAAGCGCCTGCCTTACAAGCAGGCAGTTGTGAGTTCGATCCCCGGTACGGATAAAAAGGAAAAAGACAAAAAAAAAAAAAAAAGAAAGAAATAAAAAAGATATATATAGGAAAAGAGGAAGTCAAACTATCCTTATTCATAGATGACATAATCCTTTACTTAGAAGACCCAAAAAATTCCACCAAAAGACCCCCAAACAAATTCAGTAAAGTAGGTAGACAAAAAAATCAACACACAAAAGTCAATAGTATTCTTTTCTACTAATACTGAAACCACCAAGAAAGAAATTAAGAAACCAATACCATTCCAAATACATTCAAGAAAAATTAAATAGGAATTCAGCTAACAAAGGAAGTGAAAGACCAAAAACTAGTTCTCTGAAGAGATGAAGAGGGCATCAAAAAATGGAAAGACATCCCCTGTTTGTAGACAGGCAGCACCAATACTGTCAAAATGGTCATACTTTCAATAGATT
The DNA here is from genome assembly GCF_034190915.1 of Cavia porcellus. NCBI lineage: Eukaryota > Metazoa > Chordata > Mammalia > Rodentia > Caviidae > Cavia > Cavia porcellus. The sequence continues at coordinate 19,060,336 of NW_026947492.1, read as the reverse complement.
TAATGTAATCCCAATCAAAATACCAACAGCATTCCTCACAGTACTAGAGAAAACAATTCTAAAATTCATATGGAACCAGAAGAGATCCAAAATAGCAAAAGCAGTCCTGGGCAAGAGGAAACAAAGCAGGAGGCATCACAAACCCAGATTTCAAATTATATTACAAAGCTACAGTGATTAAAAAAATACACTAATGACACAAAAACAGACAGTGGATTAATGGAACAGCATAGAGGACACAAAAAATCCCCAGGCACATTTAGCCATCAGACTTTGGACAAAAGGACCAAAAACTTAACACAGAAGGAAGGATAACCTCTTTTAACAAATGGTGCTGGGAAAACTGGCAATCCACATGCAGAAGATTGAATCTAAACTCATATCTCTCACCAAGTACTAAAATAAAATAAAAATGGATCAAAGATCTAAATATTAAAAGACACAATCTGACAGAAGATAAAATAAGTAAAATGTTTGAACACAGAGGCAAAGACTGACTTTCTAAACAGAACCCTAGCTGCTCAAGAAATATCAAGAATCAACAAATAGGATCATATCAAATTAAAAAGCTCTGCATAGCAAAGGAAACAACCAATAGAGAGAAGAGACAACCTACAGAATGGGAAAAATATTTTGCTGCCCTCTCCTCAGGCAGAGGACTAATATCTAGAATGTACGAAGAACTAAAAGAAAAATGCAGACCTCCCAAAAGACTCAATCAAAAACATGGGCACTGAACTGGGAGCCACCACGGGTGAGATGAAGGCCTCCACAGTGAACTCTAGCTATGCAGCCAGGGGACTTTGCTGAGAACCTGGCAGAAACCTCAAGAAGCCAATGAGCTTTGGTGTGCCACGTGGCCCAAGCTGAAGGCCTTCCCAATGTATTCCACATACCATTCAACCTGTGTATGTCACTCAGAACCTGGTAGGGCACTGCCCAGTAACCTCAAGCAGCCAGGGAGCTTTGGTGAGCCACAATGGGGTGTGCTGAAGGTCCATTCAGCGCACTGCCCCCACTTGGGGAGCCTCTGAATTCTCTAAGTATCGAATAAAGACTGTCTAACATCTCCCCCTCAACTGGGGAAACTCCCTGAAGTACAGACAGCCATCCTTTATTCAAGAAACAACTGAGACTTTGCGTTCAACTGCCCCAGGGGAATACAGGAAAGTGACAAAACAAAGAGCAAAATACAATCACAAGCCTCCAGCCCATGTCAAACAAGCCTAGGAGACGTGGACATAGCAGAAAATGTAAGCCATACATCTGAAACTTCCAAAATAGTAACAACTGAAGTAAATAAACTCCGTGGAGCTATAAAGGAACTCAGATCAGAAATAATCTCCCAGGTAAAAGAAGAAATGATAAACATAGTGAAAGAAATGCTGAACTCATCTAAAGAAGACATAGTTTAAAAAATAGAAGAACATGGCAAGATGATTGAAACACTGAATGAACAATGTAAAAACCAGAATGCATAAAACAGATTCAAAGAGATATCCAGGAAACCAAAAACTCAATCAAGGGCCAGGGGTTTAGCTCAGCAGTGTTAAGTGCCTGCTTGGGAAATGCGAGGTGGTGAGTTCAATCCCCAGCACAAAAAAAAATTCTATCGAAAGCTAGCAAAAATGCTTCAATGAACATGAAGACAGACTTTCAGACCACAAAGACAAGATTGCAGCTAATGAACAAGAAAGCAAAGATCTTTTAAAAATAAGGAAGGAATTAGGAAATAACAATTCAACAGTTGCAAGATGATGCAAAGAAAAACAATATAATATTAGTAGGTATAAATGAAAAAGGTGACAACACAAATAATATAAAAAGATTATTTACAGAAGTAATAGCTGAAAATTTTCCAAACTTAGGAAAGGAAACTGACATACAGATCTGTAAAGCATATTGAACTCCAATCAGCCATAACCAAAATAAATCTACATCCAGACATGTAATAGTCAAGATCCCAGAAATTCAATATAAGAACAGAATATTAAAAACTTTTAAGAGAAAAAAAAACAAAGCACCTATAAAGGAAAGCCCATCAGTATCATGGCAGACTTCTCAACACAAATATTGAAGTCAACAAGAGCAGAGAGCGATTTATTTCAAATCCTAAAGGAAAATTACTTCCAATTCTGAATGATGTACTCTACAAAACTATCCTTCAAAATCAATGGAGAAATAAGACACTTACATGATAAAGAACAGCTGAAGAACTTCATGATCACCAAACGGACCATACAAAGAATACTTAACTATATACTAGATAGACATAAAAATACCTATGACTTCAAGAACACCAACAGAAAAAAAAAACCACCAAGCAGTGCAAACAGAGGGAAAAAGGTAAAGAACCAATAACAGAAAGACAACATGACAAAAATAAGCCAATATATATCACTTACAACCATTCATTTAAATGGTCTTAATTCACCAATTAAAAGAAACAGAATGAAGCCAAAGATTTAGCTCAATGGCCTAAGTGCCTGTCTAACAAGCGCGAGGTTGTAAGATCAATCCCTGGCACCAAAAATAAATTAAAAAATAAATAAGTACATAAAGAGAAAAGAAACAGAATGGAAGAATGGATCAAGAACCAACACCCAACCATATGCTGTATACAAGAAACCCATCTAATCCAAAAGCAAATTCATAGATTGAAAGTCAAAGGATGAAAAACAGTACTTCATGCAACAAGACCCCCCAAAAAAGCAGGGTAGGTATTCTGTTTGCAGACAATGTGAACTTCAAACCAAAAATGATCAAGAGATAAAGAAGGTTACTACATACTGACTAGGGGAAAACTTCAAGAGGAAGAGATAACAATTTTAAATATATATGCAGCAAATCTGAGAGAACCCAGCTATATAAAATAAATATTAACAGAAATGAAAAATCAAGTAAGCAATAACACAATTATAACAGGAAACCTTAACACCCATTGACACAGAGAGACAGATCAACAAAGCAAAAAATCAGAAAAGAAATAAAAGAACTGAATCACACTTGTGAACAAATGGACTTAACAGACATGTACAGAGTGTCCCATCCAACAACAACTGAATATACATTCTTCTCAGCTTCACATGGGAGATTCTCTAAAATAGACCGTATACTAGCCCACAGAACACACTTAAGTAAATGCAAAAGGATTGAAATTATTGCATGCATATTATCTGATCATAGTAGTATAAAACTGGAAAGTAATGACAAAAGAAACCACAAAGACTCCATAAACCCATGGATCACAGAAGTCAATGGATCACAGAAGAAATTAAACAATAGCTACAAGTAAAAGAAAATACAAATACAACTTACCAGAAACTGTGGGATGCAATGAAAGTAGTCCTTACAGGGAAATTTATTGCAGTGACTTCCCACATCAGGAAAACAGAACAAACACAAATAAACAACCTGATGCTATACCTCAACCATCTAGAAAAAGCAGGGCAAGTCAAGTCCAAAGTCAAAAGAAGAGAGAAAATTATAAAGATCAGAGTGGAAATCAACACAATAGCGACTAAGAAAACAATACAAAGAATTAACAAATCAAAGAGTTGGTTCTTTGACAGAATAAATAAAATTGATAAGCCCCTAGCCAACCGTATTTTAAAAAGGAAAGAAACACTCAAATTCATACAATAAAGAATGAAAAGGACAAAATCACTACAGCCCTGTGGAAATACAGAAGAGCATCAATACCTACTTTGAAAACAGAAGAAATGGACAGATTCCTAGAAACATATGAATTATCATAGCTGGATCAACAAGATGTAAAACTGCTGAGTAACCCAATTTCAGTTAATGAAATTGAAAATGTAATTAGAACCAATGAAGAAAAGCCCAGGTCCTGATAGGTTCACAGCAGAATTCTCTAAGAAATTCAAGGAAGACTTAAATTTCAGCACTCCTCAAACTCTTCAATGAAACTGAAAGGGAATTAATTCTCCCTAACTCATTCCTGGAAGCAAGTATTATCCCAATACCAAAACCAGAGAAAAACCCGACCAAAATAGAGAACTATCAGCCAATCTCCCTAATGAACATAGATACAAAAATCCTCAATAAAATACTCACAAACAGACTATGGCATGAAAAAAGATATAAATTAGTATATATACACTTAGAAATTACTAAGGTGATTGTACTACTAATTCTATTAGTTCTTGGAACAAAACAGTTAACACCCATAGGATTAGATCAACTTTGTGTTGATCTGTATCTGGTAATTTGAGTAAAACTTTTGAAGATAACAATGCAAAACAACAAAATTTGTTGCATTCCTACCACCTGGTTTTGAAAGCCTACACTGTTATTGTTTTGGGCTCTTTGTTATAATTATTTGACTCTTGTTTTTCTTATACTTTGTTTCGTTTTGCTTTTCCTTCTAATACAGAAAAGACAGATGTACATGTATAGGTTTATATATGCCTTCACCTAAAGACTTTAAAATAACTGATTTTAGTAGGTGTGATGGTACAAACGGCTACACTGAAGAAAATGAGACATCATGGTAGCCACTGATGATTTCCTATCATTTTGTTTTGAAGTCCAATGATACTTTTATTCTTGGTTTTGATTGGTTTTAGTCTGTTTCCAATTACTTGATTTCAAAATGCATGAAGGTATGGACTGCTATTTTGAAGAAAACAAGAGACATTACAGTAGCCATCACTGATTTCTTAGTGTCTGGTTTTAAAGGCCTGTAAGGCTCTCATTCTTTTATTTTGATAGCTTTTATACTATTTTGATTTGTATTAACTTCTTGTGTGTGAAGATATGAGCAACTATTTCAAAGAAAACAAGAAACATTATGGTAGCCATTGTTGATATCTTGTTGTCTTGTTCTGAAGTCCTGTGTTACTTGCATTGTTTTGCTCTGATTTGCTCTGTTCTGTTTCGTTTTGCTTTGTTTTATTATCTTTAAAATTAAAAAAAGGGGCTGGGAATTTAGCACAGTGGCATTAGGCGCCTGCCTGGCAAGCACAATGTTGTGAGTTTGATCCTTGGTACCAAAAAATAAAATAAAATAAAATAAAATCCAATTCAATTAAAAATGGGCACCTAAAATGGAACAGATACTTTTCAGAAGCATTATCAATGCCAATAAACACATAAAAGATATTCAACATATCTGGCCATTAGAAAAATGCAAATTAAAACAATACTAAGATTCTATCTTACTCCATTAAGAAATCAAATAGTAACAAATGCTGGGAAGGCTGTGGGGGAAAAAGGAACTCTTGGGCATTGTTGGTGGGAATGTAAACTAATGCAATTACTATGAAAATCACTATTGAAGATACCTTAAAAACTAAAAGAAATTTTATTTGACCCAGCCATTCTTTTAGATATCTTCCTGCAAAAGTTATAGACATCATATTACAATGATACATGCATAGTCATGTTTATAAGCAGGACAACTTACAACATATAAATTTTGGAAATGACCTTTATATCTATCAACAAAATGAGTTTCAAGACTAGCCTGACATACATAGCAAGATCCTGTCTCCAAACAACAACAAAAAATAAAATCAAAACACATGAAACAGATGAATGGAGAAAGAAAATGTGAACAATGGAACACTACTTTGCTATCAAAGAGTAAGTCTGAGTTATTTATAGGAAAATAGGTACACCTTAAGATTAACATTAATTAAAATAAATCAGACACACAAACTTAAATATTGCATGGTTTCTCTTACATGAGAAACCCAAAGTATACATAAAGAGCAAAATAAAAGACAATAAGCAGCATGAAGACAGATCTTCTGCAAATGAAGAAGGGACCAAAGAATGGAGGGAAGGCAGAGAAAGGGGAATAAAAAAGAATTAAGATGTGTTATAAACATGTTCCCCTTGATGAATGTAACCACTGTGTCCTGCAAATAATAATAATAACTAAAAGTTTAAAAAATAATAAAATAACCTTGAAATAGCTTATAAATAAAACAGGAAGCTGCCTGTGATCAGCCTTGCCCCTCTCAGCCTGGCAGACACTGACATTGCATCCAAGTTCTACTCCCATACTCTGATGTCTGCTGTACCTGTGGTCCGCTGCAAGGGCCTCTCTGGACTCTGGGTGCAGGATGCTGATGGTTGTCCACAAGCAAATTCCCTTGCTGTAGTTCAGCAGTCCCAACAGATGCTTTCTGTATAATATGTAACTTATAAACAGCACTTATCAAATTGTGAGCACTGAAATAATTGTAGTGATAATGCTACAAGCTTCAGTAATAACCCTGAAGTAATCTAAATAGGTCAGAGTATTCTTCCATACTATGATACAAAAGTAGCCAGTATACTTTTTTGTTATTCTTTTTTTGGAGGGAGGGGGATACGGGGGATCAAACTCAACCTCATGCTTGCCAAGCAGGCACTTTTGCCACTGAGCTAAATCCCGGGCCCCTTTCTTACTATTCTTAAAAATCTTAATTCCATCCGCAAAGCAATTTCAAATTTCATTTATAAAAGAAGGATATTAGTATCTATCTTCCAGAGTAATTGCAAGAATTAAATGAGAGACTTATACAAACTTGTAAAACTATTGTGGCTATGATAAGTAACCCAATGAGAACAAGTTGTTATTACAATAACAATAATGCTAATAATAATAAGAGAACACTACCATCATCATCTTTGTTAGTAACATAGCTCTGACAGCCCAGACCAAACTCATAAATCTACTTTGTGTTGCTTACTGTTTATTATACTGCGCTCTACCTGCTCTCTGGCAGAACCACAATCCTGGATTTCATGTAAAGCATGTCCAGAACACTCTGGAAGTAAGTCCTTTCTCCCGCTTTCATTTGTCATATCATGTGATGCTGGCCCACAGTTCCTGTGCTGAAAGATAACATGAACAACAACATAAATTATCCAAGTAGGAACGTGAGTTCTTTAGCAACAAAACAAGCTTCAGCTGAACAGGCCAAAGGTAGTTTCAATCAATCAGGGTGGTGTGATACATCACAGAACAGGACGAACGTTCTCTGCCCATTATTACTGTCTTTAACACTAATCTCTGAAGCATTTCTACACTGCCTTGATCTTGAGCCAAAACCTAAATACTTTACTCTCGGCTACTTACTTATCACTTCTATTTCATTTTCCTTATTCTCCAGGAAACACCAGGTCTTGAATACTAGACAAACCCTCAATAGCTCTCCAGAAGCAGCTTCTCTCCCTATCGCCCATATCTCCAAAGATCAAAGTTGTTTGATATACTTGCTCTAAAAGAGTAACAAAATATAAAACTGACTGTCTAAACAGAAATAGAGCAAACAGACTCCAGTTACAATCCCAGAATGATGACTCTAGGTGAGGATAACACAACAGTTAGGTGTGTTTGCATATCTATGTGTACCTGCTTGTGTGCATGTAACATAAACACTTCCAACCGTACACTGAAGAGGAAAAAAATACGATAAAGCCCAAGGTAGACATCACTCAACTTGAACAATTAGCAGTATTTCACCTTTTAATCTTTTTTCCAACTTTTCCAGGAACATTCTAAAGCGAATTAGAGATTTTGGCACATTTCAATATACCTAAAAACATTTTATTTTACTCTTCGCCTAACTCTGGAGGCCTTACTTCTACATAATTCATACACAAGCTAGCTCAATAAACTCCCATCCAATCTTAAATAATTAGTCTTATTTCTCATTTAGAAAGTATAATGGGTGATCAAAAAATAATGGTGAATGTTTAAATTTATAAAAAACTTTTATTGTAGTAAAAAACACAACAAAAATGACAGGGTAAGTATGTTTGAAGCATTTTGGGGAAGGACTAGTGGCAATGTGTCTTTCACCTTAATATATTTCTTGATCTAAACATTCAGCATGCATGTGGAACAGCCTGCATTTATCAAACATTTAGAGACGATTGCTGTCAAACAGAAACATGACAGTCCGTCCTCATCCACCTCACTCACTGGACTGGCACTGGGCACCCTCTAGCTCTTCTCCAAAGGCAAAATGATTATAAAAGACGAAAATTTTGAATTAAATCAGGGCATTGAAGCAGCCACACAGCAAAACTAAAGACACTCATGAAACAGAGCTTTAAAGAGCGACTTCAGAAAGTGCTAAAAATGATGGGAAGAGTGTGTTCAAAGCAAGGGGCAATGTTTTGAGGGTGTTAAGAAGGAATGGATCTTTTACTGTAGTAATTTTTTAAAAATTTCAATGTTCACCATATTTTTGCTCACGCCTTCTCTATGCTGCTCTACCTGTTCTCCAGAGGGTTCGTACTGGATCTTAGCTGGAACAGACTGATGATAATCTAGAGGTGATTCCTCTTTCATTCTTTCTTCACTCATAAAAGATGAGGTTTGGTTGAGAAATCTGTTCTAAAGGAATAACAAAAAGGGGGAATAAAAAAACCTTTCCAGGATAACAGCTAATTTTTGTAGATTTCAGCAAAGGTAGTAGATAAGAATATTCTTACAAGTTTTGAGATGAGTAAAGATACTATACTTTTAATCCAATTCTATAGTTTAACTCTGAATCCCAAACCACAGTTAGAAAAGTTTCAGAAACCCTTTTTTCTTTTTCCAGTATTGGGGATTGAACCCAGGGTCTACAGCTACATTCCCACCCCTATTCTCACTATTTATTTTTGAGACAGGTTTTCACTAAGTTCCTGGGCTGCACTCAAACTTGGAATCCTCTCGTCTCAGCCTCCCCAAGTGGTAACATGACAGGCATGAGTCACCGTTGCTGCTTCTTCCTAACTCCTAACTTGTTCAAGGATGGTCAGTACACTTGCAGTAATGCTGTGGGAGTCAGCAAGGGTTAGAGAATGATCACAGTAAACCAAAACATACTAACTGATCTATCGGCCTGTCAAATGGCAGAACTGATTTCATTTTTTTTTTTTGTCTTTTTCGTTTTTATTGGTACCGGGGATCGAACTCACGACTGCCTGCTTGCAAGACAGGCACTTATGCCGCTGAGCTAAATCCCCAGCCTTGATTTCATTTTTATAGTTCAGTAAAACAGGATCTTTTGTACCATTAGGTGTGTGGCAGATGAGAGAAAAAGAAAAGACCAACAGGAATTGAGTTGATCAGAGCTTAATACCCTGTGCATCCTTCTTGAAGCAAGAACGTGGTCCTAATATGTAGAACTATCATCCTACTAATATGAGAAGGAATCAAAGAGATACTTTTAGTTTAGCCCCAAAGTTCCTGATCCTGTATTTCAAATCAACAGTTGCTAAAAATTTATAAAACCTAGCTACTTTACTTCCCACTTCTTTCATGCTGCTTTCCTTACTCTAATGAAGTTCTGGAACTGGGGTTTAGAAGGCTGACACTGCTAACTTGCCAGAGCAAAGTCTTCTCCCCCTTTCTTCTGATCCGTAGTCAGACGCGTTATCCATTGCGCCACTGGCCCACCTCTCTTCTCCCCCTTTCTCACCTGTCACATCAGAGAGTGGATCCTTCTTAAAGTGAACTTTCTAAAAGAAGAAAAAAATCCACCAACTAGAAAGCACTCAGTAGCAGTGCTATGATAGTGATGAGATAGGCTTTATGGAGAACAAAGCCTATAATTTAACTCAGGGTAATATATTATGAAATAAAACAGAAACCATGCTTTTGGTCAGTTCTGAAGTTTAACAAACTTTGGAAGCTCAAAACTCAACCCTCAAAACCTCTATTTTTGGCTAATGGCCACCCCTTTCCTGTTCCGCTTTGTCCCTGGTGGACACCTGATGATGCCTGACAGATCCCAATGGCCGTCCAGAGGAAGCTCCCCCACCTAACTACCAAAAGGGATGCTGGCTGCTTTGAATCCCAGTGGTCATCCAGAGTACAGACACCCCCGTCTGACTATCAGAAGGGATGGTGGCTGCTTTGAATTTGCTTTCTAATAAAGTAAACACAAAAAATTAACTGTTAACTTAAGACTTGAGGTTTCAGTAAGAAATGTAGAGTTAACCTGAAGTCACAGTGTGAAGGGCACCTCTGTCTAGCCGCACCCTAACTAACTTACTTCCTGTGGGTCCCCTGCTTCCTTCTGCTCTAGCTGATGACTGGTGGAAGACTGGCCTTGGAACCCGAGTGAAAGTGCAAGATACTGCTGGGCACTTGTAGGCCACTCCTTTTTCCATCTTTCAGCTGTCAAAGCAGAGGTTGGCTGACAGAAATAGTTTCCCTAATGAAGAGTAAAAATAAGAAAGTAAGTAAATAAACTGTCCAGATGGGGTAATATGTGCTGATAATACTTTAACACTTAGTATGAACCCTGCAGTTTTAAGAAATCAATCAGGAAACTATTTTCTAACGATGGATCTCTGTATCAGATACAATGTAATCCTTACAAACCCCACTCCAAGTAGTTCTAAGTTGCTAACCTGCAGTAGCTCATTTCTTCTTCTTAAATCTCCTTCCTACTATTTTACCTGATGTTTGGATGGAAAATTCTGCTTCTGACATTGGCCTAGAGTATTCTGGTCTTTAGGAAGAACTCTCTGGTCTTTGGGAAGAAGATCTTGATCTTGACAGTTGGGTATTATACTGTGGTCTTTGGAGAGAAATTTTTGGCCTTTCGGTAGACAGTCTTGATCCTTACATTTAGGTATAATATTTTCATTTTGGAGAACACATTGGTCTCTGGGTAGAAAATACTGATCTTCAGGTACAAACTCTTGGTCCTGACATTTAGGTAAAATATTCTGGTTTTGAGGAAGAACACACTGGTCTCTGCGTAGAAAAGACTGGTCTTCAGGTACAAAGTCTTGGTCCTGACATTTGGGTAGAATATCTTGGTTTTGAGGAAGAACACACTGGCTTCCAGGTAAAAAACTCTGGCCTTTAAGTAGAAAGTCTTGATCCTGGCAGTTGGACAGAATATTCTGGTCTTTGGGAAGGACACACTGGTCTCTATGACAAAAATCCTGGTCTTCAGATAGAAAAGCCTCATCCTGACATTTGAGTGGAATATCCTGTTCTTCAGAGTAAACATGCTGGTTTGTAGGTAGACAATCTTTGTCTTTATGCAGAAAATTCTGGTCCTGATATTTGCATAGAGTATTCTGACTTTCAGGGAAAACACAACTGTCTTTGGGTAGAATACCCTGGTCTTTGGGTAGAAAATCCTGGGCTCCCAACTCAGTATTTCCATCTTCGAGCTCGATATTACAGGCTTTTACCATAATGTCCTGAGTTTCTGTCTCAGTAGCCTGGCCTTCTGGCTCAGCAGCCAGAACTGCTAGCTTAGCAACCTGGGTATCGGGCTCAACGCTCTGATCTTCAGGAGTGACACTCTGGACATTCTTCAAATCACCCTGGGATTCTGGTGGAATACTCTGAACACTCTGACAGCCCAGCTGATTTTGTTCTTTCTCTTCCATTACCTCAAATAATGGATTTTTGAATTTTACCTTCTAAAAGAAAACATAAGTAACAAATATAGAATGTTAGGTAACAGCAACGCTCTAGGTTTTCCATGTAATTTCTAAAATCATCTCAAAATAATATGGTGATCATACAAATTACTAAAATATTTTGCTCAGCTAGTTTATCTGTATTTTTTACCTGCATCTTTACACACAGTGTGCTGGAAATTAACTTACCTCCTGGATGAGTGAGGCTTTCCTTTTATCCTTTGGCAACACTACTGCCATTTTTCCACTCCCAGTTTTAAAGGATGCCAGCCGGTGACGTGCCAGTTTCATGGTCTGACTAAGCTACCATGGAAAGGGGGAGAAAAGAAAACAAAACAGGGTAAAGTCTTAATATCAAGAGTACTAAGTGTTCCAACAGGAAAACAAGTTCCTATTATTAAAAAATGCCAGGCCTAAGACAAGAGGCTTACTTGTAAGCAAACTTTGATCTGCTGATAGTGTTTAATGACATGATTACAGTTATTCTAAGATAACTGAAAACTTGATTTAAGGACTATTAAATCAATTTTTAAATGTATAGTCAATGTTAAGTATATACAGAACTTAATGTCTAAATTAATACATTTGAATTTATTAAACAGCCATAGTCCTTAACATTTTATTCATCTTTTCAAGTTTTTTCTTCACCTGGTGCTTACATGCTTAAATGGTTTTCATCACTCTGCTCTAGAAAAGTCTATTTCTAGTTCCCCTCCAACTTTTCTTTTCCTCATTTACATGAATCCCTTCAATCCCAGGATTTGAAAATTACAGAACTAAAGATGTAGTTCAGTGGCATAGCACCTGCCTGGCAAGTGCAAGGCTGAGTTTGATTTCCAGTAGCAAAAAAGAAAAAAGAACACTTCAGTTACACAAAGTCTCTTTTCAGATCTCCCTCCCTTCAGGAAGCCTTCCTAAGTTAACTTAGAACACAAACATAATAAAAAAATAAATAAATTCCAACTTGTTTGTGTTTTTTCTTTATCTCTATCTAGTAACTTCTATATAGACTTATTTTGATTTGTTATTCAGAGGAGCACAACCTATTTTGTATCTCTCAAATCTGCAACTTATGTCTTATTTGGGGAAAAGAAAGAAATAAGCCACACACCATTTTTTAGGATAAGCACTGCGTCAGGTAGAGGGCAAGCTATCACCGCACAGTTGGAGAAATAATGTCAGAGCCAGGGCCAGGTCTACCTATTTGTCAAAATTTTAATGATATCCAGTTTCCCTTGAGGGAAAATATTGCTATAACTTTCAGATATGACTGGATACTTTATGACTTAATAACACACTAGAAATTAAAGAAAAAGCCTCAACCACCAACCCAGTTTTTTCAGAGTATGCCATTTGCTTAGTCCTTGCCTTTAGAGATTTACACAACTAGTCACAGACTATGTTCTACCAAGAAAAGGACCTCTAGATTTGGTCAGTTGAAGAGTAAAGGATCAAAACAGAATTATTCGCAATGTAAAAGGAAATATATGAGTTGTAAAAAGAAAAACAGAGCCTTGACTGTGCCTGCCTTTATTACTGCCAATATTGCCAACTGTGGGAAGTGTTAATACCCCCACATCACATGAACTAGAACTCAAAAGCTCCACCGTAACGAACTTAAAATGAAGGCTCAGCATCTACATTTTCCATCTAGTCCTAACGTTAAGAGTCACAGTGATTATAGTGAAAGCTATTTCAACTGGTCCAGCAGTCAGAATACGTATTATGTTTCTACTGTTTCTCTTCTGCACCGGGGCTGGGGATTTAGCTCAACAGCATAAGCGCCTGCCTTGCAAGCAGGCAGTTGTGAGTTCGATCCCTGGTACCGATAAAAAGGAAAAAGACCAAAAAAAAAAAAAAAAAAAAAAAAAAGTCTGCACCAAACCTGAACTTTGAAAAGGGCCTTTCAGTGACCTGGTAATGAAGACTACAGCAGGCTGAAAAGTGGCCTCCCAAACACACCAGACCCTGATCACTACATCCTGAAAATGTTACTTTATAAGGAAAAGGAACCTTTGTAAGATGTGATTAATTTAAGGAAATTGAGGTGAGATAATTCTGGATTCGCCAGAAAAACAATAAATGCCCTTCTAAGAGAGAGAATCAACACAGACAGAGCAGGCGATGTGAGGATGCAGGCAAAAATCAATGCATTGTGGCAACAGATGAAGGAATGTCAGCAGACACAAAAAGCTGCTAAAGTCAAAAAACCATTTTCCTCTAAAACCTCTGGAGAGATCATGGCGATACTGACATCTTGATTTTGATTCAATGAAACTAATTTTGGGCTTCTCACCGCCAGAAATGTGAAATGATTTATTTACATCATTTTAAGCCAATACATTTACTATATTTACTACCATAATAGACACTATATTTAGTGTCTATATTTACTACTTATAACAGATACCAGAAACACAATTCAAAACAAGAACCAATTTTAGTATTAATAAGCAAGAATTAAAACACCGAAAGCACAGGGATATTACTATTATAAAATTATGTGATAATCAGAATGAACAAGTATATAAGTACACTTCTCTTACTGTAAGACAAGTTCATGATAAATGTATATGACAGCCGGGCATGGTGGTGCACGCCTGTAATCCCAGTACTTGAGGAGCTGAGGCAGGGGGATCGTTGCAAGTTTGAAATCAGCCTGAGCTACAAAGGAAGTTTAAGACCAGTTTGAATTACATAGCAAGACACTGTCCCAAAGACAAAAAAAAGTATATGAGACTGTATAGTGTGTGTGTGTATATATGCATTTGCATGTGTACATACATATCTATATGTATATATTTATATGTATGTGCATGCATGGTCCCATGTATAATCCCTGCCCTCTGGGAGGCTGATGCAGGATGACTGAAAGTTCATGCCAGCCTGAGCAACTTACCAACTTAGTGAGACCCTGCCTCAAAAAAGAATGCTCAGTATCAAGACTCTAGGTCAGTGGTGGGGAATCTATGGCACACGTGCTGTCGCAGGCACGCAGAGCCCTCCGTGTCAGCACGAGTCAAGTCACCCCAGCAGCCGAGCACCATCGAGGCCACAGAGTGTTCATTCAGGCCATGTGCATGCTCAAAGAGGAGCAACAGTGCCAGACAATGAAATTAAGAGCCAGGACTCATTAGCTGTGCCCCATCTGAACTTGGACACAGCCAGTCACTGTGCTGTCAATCATATATATATGTATTTGCTTGAGCTGGAAGTGTGTTTTAATACATTTGTTTTTAATAATAAGATTTTAGCTTTGAGTTTTCTCATGAAAAACTGAAATTTAATATCTAAGAGTTAGCAAAGAGATGTTCTAGTTAAGAGACTGAGATTCTTTTAATGTTGTGCTGTTCGACTGTCATGTTTGAATCTGCAGCATTATATTTAGTTGTTTGTGAAGAGCAAGGATATATATATTTGCTTGTTTAATAAGAGCAAGGATATATATATTTGCTTGAACTGGTTGTGATTTTAGCAGAAGCCCTCAAAAGGTAAGAAATGCACTCAGATGCCTCTTTTAGAGCAAGCCAAAAGCTGGTTAGTGGAACAGTGTTCCCTTACACTGGTGGCCATCAAAGTTAAGAGGAACTCCAGCTGAGAATCACTGCCACAGACTGCTGATTCAGGGAATATCCAATTTTTTACAATAACTGATAGGACAGATTTATATTGGGCGCTTCATTTTTTTTAAATTTTGTAGACTACAAGTTTTGAATACCAAGAAATGACTACTGCAAAGAAAGCAAGCCCAAAAACAAATAGTGCAAGATCATTCCAAGAGGCCTATACTGAGTCAGACAACAGGAAAGCGTATGCATTTTGTAGTGAAGGAATCCTGTGTTGCACACCAAGTGTCAGGCAGCACTTTGACATCAGCCACAAGAGTGTTGCCAAACTTGGTGAAGCTGAAAGAAAAGTGTTCTTAAAGGGAAACTGAGAAAATACCATTCTTAGTTTTTGTAACTGTCTTTCTAAAACAAATCATCTGACAGCCGTCAGCTTTCAAATTTCACTGTGCATAGCAAAACATAATAAGACCCTCTCTGATAGGGATTTTATCAGAATGGCTATGTTATCTGGGAGCAATTCCCTTTTTCATGATTTTCCAAACAAGAATAAAATTATGCAACAGATTTCTGAGATGCCACTTAGCAGAAACACTATTAAAGCTCAGGTCTTGTGCATAGCAAGTAATATTAGTCAGCAATTAACCACTGACTTCAAAAGGTAGTCACTGTTAATACCTTGTGCTTGGATGAAAGCACAGATATAAATAATCACACAAAGCTAGCAGTAAATTTCTGTTATCCTAGTTGACATCATGACAGAACTGGTGAAATTGGTATCTTTGCCTGGAACAAAACAAAGATTAGATATCTACAGTGCTGTGATGGAGGCTTTTTGTCACAAGATAGAGACCAGAAAAAGTGGTTTCAATTACGAGTGACAGGGCACCACGCATGTGGGGGCGACATTTGTTTTCATGCAGTCTTTGTTATTAAAGAAGCAAAACACCCATTCAGTTTCTATGTATTGTACATCAAGAAGCTCTTAGTGCCAGAGAAAGCAGCAAAAAATTAGATGAGGTCACAAAAATGGTGAATTACATCATAGCTTGTTGTCTTAAGTTTTGACAGGTTCAAGTACTTTTTGATGCTTGGTCTCTAAAGGGTTTACGATCACTGCTCTAGGTGCAATCACCAATACTGCAAAAAAAAAGTACATTTATAAATGTGCATGTGTTATATGTGTATGAATACTCAAAATATAAAATTTTATTAAGTCTTTTATACTAGAATCTTATTCCTTTTCTTTCTTTCGAGACAAAGTGTCACTATTTAGTTCAGGCTGGCCTTGAACTCACTTTGTAGCCTAGGCTGCCCTTGAACTCATAGTGATCTCCCTGCTTCCTGAGTGCTGGGATTAACAGGCATACAATACCACACCTGGTTTAGATATTCTTTTATAGTTTTAATCATTATTACTAAAACTCTGACCAAAACTTAAAAATTCCCTGATGACCATGAATTACTAATAACTGCATAGAAAACCTAGCAAATGAAAAATAATGATGTGCATGTACCAACTCACATGAGTAATGATTATGTATGGCAAACATGTACCAATGAAAATAAAAAGAAATGTAAGAGCTGAGTGTGGTGGTACATACCCGTAATCCCAGTACTGAAGAGGCTGAGCTCAAGGCCAGCCTAAACTACACAGCAAAATCATATCTCAAAAAAAAAAAAAAAAAGAGCAAGACAAGGCTATATATTTATCTCATGGCACATCAATACAAATGTTTTTTTTTAAAGTTTTAAAAATCAAGAAGGAGCACTACGAGCATATTGCTTAGAAATGTGTTAATAAAAGATAAAACTATAAAATTCAAATAGTCTTTTTGAGGAGGAAAAAATAAGGAAATCTGCAAAGCCTTTTTTTTTTTTAAATTATAAACACTGTACACATCTACTTGTTTTTTAAAAATTTTTTATGACTGCATTCATTGTAGGAAACTTGCACATGTACCTGATACTTCTCAATTTCCCTCCTTCCCTCCACCCTGCATACATCTATTCATGTGTTAAAGTATGTACAACTATGATCTTTGTTTTGGTTTTTTGTTTGTTCGTTTTTGCTTTTTTTTTTTTTTTTTGTATCAGGAATCGAACTCACAATCTTGCACTTGCCAGGCAGCCAACTGTGTCACTGAGCTATATCCCTGGCCAGTACATATATGATCGTGATAAAAATAGAAATGTGAAAAAGAAAAACAAATCCATGACAATTTCCCTTACAAAGTTACCTCTTCATATACAATAAAAGTATATGGCCATATCTTGGGCCTTATATTGCATATGTAAATATACATACTATATCAGACTTTAAGAATATTCTAGAGAACACAAGCCTAAATTTTCTTCTACTCAGAAGAAAAAAAAACATTGTTCATAAACCTTCAGTCATACTGACCCTTAGAAATGATATTCCAGATGTACCAATCAAAATGTCTTCTAAAGAAAATGTCACTCCTGGCTGGGGGTTTAGCTCAATGGCATAAGTGCCTGATTGGCAAATGTGAGATTGTAAGTTCAATCCCTGATACCACCAAAAAAAAGTAACTCCCACAATACCTAATAGAGGGACATCCTTTGGCAACCTACTCCCTAGATTTAGTTGACTAAAACGGGGGCTTCCTAGAAGTGTATCAAATAAATACAAATCTTGATGCAATGTTTTCTACATATAGCTATGACATAAAGGACTATCGTAACACAAAAAACTGTCATATATTAAAATCTAAAAGTAGATCATATTAAAAAAGTTTTTAGCCAGGTGTGGTGGCACATGTCTGCACTTCTAGCACTCAAGAAGCTGAAGCTAAAGAATCCTTGTGAGTTTGAGCCCAGCCAGGGCTACACAGTGAGTTCAGAGCTAGTCTGAACTATACAGAAAAACTCTGTTTCAGAAAACCAAAAGCAACAAACGTGACAAATTTAAGTATCTCCAAACACTATTATTGTTCTATATCGTTCAGTTCTTTATACTTTGTTCATGTAATTTTAATTAGGGATAAAAAGGATGGAATTTATATGTAACTATATAAATGGAACAATAATACTAAGTAGTGTAATAAGAAAAGACTACAGAAAAGACCTAATATCTATAGAACTTCCCCTATTCTACTGTCATGGTGATCTAACACCACTTGTGAAATGCAATAAATAACTAAACTGCAAACAGTGGCATAGGCCTGTAATCCCAGATACTCAGGAGGCTGAGTCAGAAGCACAATGTTTTCCCCAAAGTAAGACCTAGATGGAAAATAACCAGCCTTGAAAGTAGGTATCAAAAACACCAGGCCAGTCAGCCCGTCCTTGCCCTACCTGCCATCCTTATTCTCTCACTTGCTGGCTACTCAGTTTAGGCACTAGACTCCTGTCCTGAGAAATACCTCCATCCTGGGCAAACAAAGAAGGCTGGTCACCCTATGAAAGCAACTGATTCCATCAAGTTAATGTTTAAATAGCAGCATAAAGATCAAAGATGCCACCGCTGACGCTCCCCTATATCCAGAAACACTCAAATTGCAGACTTAAAGGGAGTTAAGCTTTGGATGAAATTATGACTTGGCCTTTATTATCCCCGGTATATTCTTAAACTTTCCCATTGTTTGGGTTAGCCTGAAGTCTTATAGCCCACACAGCTGAACTATAACACTACTTCCTTCAATAGGAGATTACAGAAAATTTAGTAGGTTATTTTACATCACTTAAACCTTTACGCAATTATAAAAAGTAATTATTTCCACACTACTAAAAAGCTTCAGGATTAGGGATGTAGATCAGTGATAGAGTGTTGCCTATGATGTGTGAGGTCCTGGATTCAATCCTCAGAACTGGAAAAAAATTATGCAAAAACCTGGAAAATTGACATTGTAATGAGTGAATTAAAAATAAGGTAGTAAAAGGTTCAGTGAGAAACAAAAAGCCGAGATAAACCATGCTAGAAAAGAAACAGTGGTGAACTGAATAATCTATACACTATTATTATATGATAAGAATAAAACAAATAGAAGTTGTTCTTCAATAACTGCCAAAATGAGGTGATCACGCATCATAGAAACTCAATCCCTAAAGATAAATATCTTCCTAACACAAGAAGGAGCTGTTTCTACTTTATAAGGCCATAAAATTGAAATTTCTATGATTCTGGTTTCTAACTTTAGGTATCTAATCTTGTTTGATCTTAGAGTCAGTAGGTTATACCACATATTTTTATATGATCATAAAACTGAAATTTTTTTCCATGTGTCTGGTTCCTAAATTCAGGTGCCTAACCATATTTGATCTTTGCACCAGTAGGTAATACCAAGTACTTTTAGGTACAAGGTTAGGTAGGGATACAGAATATGAGCAATCCTAGACAAATCACATCTGCAACAGTATTGTGTTCAGTTCTTGGAGTCATATTTGAAAAAAAAAAAAACTAAACAGCATTTAGAAGAAATCAACCAAAGAATTAGGCATGTAGAAATCCAGAAACAGAAAAATGATTAACTACAACTAAAGACCTGAACTGCTCTTAAATATTTTAGTTTTTCTATTACTTGAGAAGGCAAAACTAAATCAAATATATAAAAATTATAGAGAAAAAATTTTGACTCAATATATTTAAAAAAATGTCATAATAACCACAAGTATTCTAAAAATGAAATGAACACTCAGAAAAAACAGTAAGATGTCTAATACTATTAGTGTTCCAGCAGACCATGAATATTTTATATATATATACATATATATATAAAACATATATAACATACATAATAAATATACACCCGCACTATGAAAGGATTTTTCCTTTCAGTCCCAGGGATTGAACCCAGAGCTTTGCAGTGAGTCACATCCTTGACCCTTTTCATTTCATATATTATTATGAGACAAGGTCTCACTAAGTCACTAAGTTGCCTGCCCTGGATTAGACAAAAGAAGGCTTTGTAGAGAGAGAAAGGTAGGATCAGATTAGGTAACTTTTCTAAACATTCAATTAAAAGCTTAAATTCAAATGTGGAAAATGTCAAACATATATGGAAGTAAAAAGAACTCTTTTGGTAGAGGGTGGGTACTGGGCAGGGAACAAGGGCCTTCACACTGAGCTGCATCCCCAATCCTTTTTAAAGCTGTTTTATTCTGAGACATAGTCTTACTAAGTCACTAAGCTTCTCAGGTTGTCCGGGAATAGTGGGGCACTCTTAAAATCTTAGAACTTGGAAGGGCGAGGCATGAGATCACCATGAATATGAGGCCACCCTAGGCTACACAGGAGGTTCAAGGTCAGCCTAAACTTCACAGTGAGACCCTGTCTCAAAAAAACAAGGACACTGCCATGTGCCCGGCCCGTGACACATGTGAGGAGGACCAGGGAAGTGAATGCTCTGCTCCCAGCCCAAGAGGCCCTTGGAAACACACACCTTGTCCTGAGTTAATGAAAACCCACTGGGGCCCACAACAACAGGAAGACAAAGGAACCTGGTGCGCCAGCCAATGCCAATGCCTACTGGGCCCTGCACCAGATCCAGGAAGACGCAGAAGAGGAAGGTCCAGGAATGGCACGCCCGCCTTCAGCCCCTGGGGTTCCCCACAGCACAAGGCAACAGAGTTGACAATGAACAGAACAACCTGACTGAAAAAGAGATCAACACCAAGGAGGAGAGTCGTACTTTAGGACTGAAAGAATACTCTCTTCCACAGAGACTCAATGAGCGAAAACCTTGAGAGACAGGCTTTGAGAGGGTGAGAGCTAAAGATATCCTGGATCCCTGGAAGGTCCTGCTTGGCCCACGAAGGTCATGGGCCGTATTCCCTTGTGGAAAGCCAGGTTTGGTGCGTCTGTCTGAAAGGCAGTCCTGAAGAAGAAATTTAACCCAGTGGTATGTTTAAGCTATCTATACTCAACTTATATTCAATAAATGTTAGTTATTATTAGCATTAGAAGAATAAAAAAGTACAAGAATATGTGGGAGGGCAATTGGTTTTCTCTCCATGCCAATACCTACATTGTTGGGGGCAGGGAATCATAAGCAGTACTGTGGTCACTCTCCAGGCACTGGGCCAAAGAATTTGTAAACCCCAGCACAAAAAAACAAGTAAACGAACAAAAAAGAAAATATAAAAAGACAAAGCAAAAAATGCCTCGAAAAACTCTTAACTTCCCCAAATCAGTACAGGGCATTGAAGCTGAGTAAATCATAAACTAAAAGCAGATAAATCTGAAAGGGTAACAATGGAGGTAAGACAGTTGTATAACGTGCTTGGTGAAATTATAGAAGATATAACTAATCACACAACAAATAAATGATCAGTAAGTCTAGAGAAGACTTACTTACTAATAAACAGCTAGTGGTCCTAAAAAAAAAAAAAAAAAGAGATGCAGAATATGAATGCCCAACATAAACAAGGAGTTTATAAGAAAATCCCAAGCAGCAATCCAAGAGATTAAAAACATCACTGAAAGTACAGGTAGCAGAAGCAATCAGTGTGAAGACCTAGAGGACAGGGGTGTGGTCAGTGATTGGGTAATGCAAGATACCTTAAAAACAACAAGGGAGCATGAAAAATGGATCCAATGGCTCCTAAATGATGCAAAAAAGAATAAAAGAGCAATTGGAATTAGCAAAACAATCAGAAGATAGCAGAAAGGGCATTTTAAAAAAAAAAACCTGTTTGCGCAATTTCCAACCCAGACTGATTCATGCTGCAAATTTACCTTTCAAAATGGATGGAGATTACTTCCATGATACAAAAAGCCTAAAGAAATTCATCCCTGATTGATGTGTTTTGAAATTTTGTAATTGTTTTTCTTTTCCTTCTTTTTTCCTTTCTTTTTATCTTTGAATAAAATGGATTTGGAGGGAAAAAAAGAAATTCATAACCACTAAAGCAACACTTCAAAAAACTCTCAATGACATCATAGGAAGAGACAGTGAAAGCTAAGAATGATAAAGGTCCAATAATATGAATACACCTGGCAGGTTAGCAATTAAGTATAAGGAAACAAAAGCAAAAACAGTCAACAATAAATTAATACAATGACAGGAATAAGTTAATAACTATCAATTATAATTATCAATGTAAAGACTCAATTTGCTAATCAAAAGACACAGATTAGCAGAATGGATCACAAAGAAAATCTAAAAGGATGCTGTATACAAGAAACACAATGACTACTACAAGAAATGATAGACTAAAAAAATCAAAGGATGGAAAAATAAACTTCATGCAACAAGAACCTAAAAATGAGTGATAGTGATCCTATTTTCAGACAAAGTAGATTTCAAACCAAAGCTAATCAAAAGAGGTAAAGAAGGATGATACAAACATACTACTCAAAAGGAAGAAGTAACAATTACAAACATATATGCACCAAACCATAGCACACCCAACTTCACAGAACAAATTCTGATGGACATAAAAGATCCATAAATTCAATACTATCATAATGAGGGACCCACTATCACAAATATATCAACTAAACAAAATATCAATAAACTCAATAGAGTTGAACCAAACCTTTCAAAAAATGACTTAATAGATATATACAGTGTTCCAGTCAACAATAGAATACACTCTTGTAACCTGCACACAGCACTTTCTCCAAAATAGACCACATACTAGTGAAAAAAAACATGCACAAGCCAATACAGAAGAAGCAAAATTTTACCCTGTATATTATTATACTGCAATGCAATTAAACTAGAATTCAGTAGCAAATGAACCACAGGAACTATGCAAACATATGCAATTTCAACACATTCTTGAATCAATAATGGGTTATAGAAGAAACTAAGAAAGAAATGAGACAATTCCTAGAAGTAAATGATAATGTCAGTACAATATACCAGAACTTATGGGACACAATGAAAGCAGGGAGAGTTTAGAATGGTAAATAGAAAACTACAAGGAATCCAAATTATCTAAATCTCAAGGTGTTAGAAAAACAAGAATAATCCAAACTCAAGAACTCGTAAAAGGAAGGAAATTTAAAGATCAGAGCAGAAGGCCAGGGAGATAGATCAACATAACAGCACCTGCTTAGCAAACCCAACATCATGAGTTTGATTACTGGTATCAAAAAAAATCAGAGCAAAAATTAATGAAGAAATGGAGATAAGAGGGAGAGAGAGAAGAGGAACAAAAGGGAGAAGGGAAAAAGGAAGAAGAACCAATGAATTGACAAACTGGTTCTTTGATAGAAAAAATAGGCAAACCTTAGCCAATTTTACCAAAACAAGGAAAGACACAAACTAATACAATTAGAAGTGAAAAAGGAAATCACAGTGGACACTGCCAAAATCCAGAAAACTATTAGCAACTACTTCACAATTAGAGGACTCAAAAATGTATATATTTGTAGATACAAATGAATTGTCAAAATTGAACCAAGACGATTTAAAAATCTTGAACAATTCAGTAACAGGCAATAAAAATGAGGAACAAATTTAAAAACTATCAACTAAGAAAAGCCCAAGACCTAAAGAATTCATAGTAAAATTCTACAAAAACTTCAGGGAAGATCTAACACCAACACGCCTCTAACTTTTTAATGAAACTGACAGGGAAGGAGTATTTCCAAAATCAGCCCCAGAAGCTAACATCATCTTGATCCCCATATCAGAAAAGGATCCAACCAAAAAAGAGAACTATAGGCCAATTTTTCTAATGAACACAGATGCAAAAATTCTTAGCAAGTTACCGACAAATAGAATGTGACAAATCATCAAAAAGATCATACATCCTGACTACATAGGCTTCATATGAGGCATGCAAGGATTGTTCAAAACATGTGTTCATGATATAAACCCTGAAGAAAATAGGTATAAGGCCAGGTGTTGTAGCAGATGCCTATAATCCAAGCACTCAGGAGAATGAGGCAGGAGGATTGGCATGAGTTCAACGCCACCCTGGGCTACATAGCAAGACCCTGTCTCCAAAAAAAATTAAATAAATAAATAATGAAAATAGGTATAGAACGTCCTAATCTCAACATGATAAAAGCCATTTATGATTAAGCCACTGTTAACATCATATTAAATGGAGAAAAGCTAAAAGTTTCCCCTTTAAAATCAGGGATATCTCTTATCACCATGCCTGTTCAACACTGCCCTTCAAACATAAGGCAAAAGAAAGAAGTGAAAGGTATTCCTACAGGAAATATGTACAATTCAAAATATCATTATTCTAGATGATATGACCCTTTACTTTCAATATCCAAAAACTGCACCAAGAATCCAAGAATTGGTAACTAAATTCAGCAGCGTAGCCAAATACAAAACAAACACATAAAAATGAATAGCATTGGGACTGGGGACTTAGCTCAGCGGCCTAAGCACCTGCTTTTGCAAGTGCATGGTCATGAGCTCAATCCCCAGTACCGATAAAAAAAACAATTGTAATTAAAAAAAAAGAATAGCATTCTTATACACTAAATAATAAATACACTGAGAAAACAATTAGGAGAAGAGACCATTCATAATACTATAAAAAACTTAAATACTTAGGAACTAGCGTAAGGCACTGAAAAACCTCTACAATGAAAATTATTCCAGACTGAAAAAGGAAATGAGGAAGACATCAGAAAAGACAAAAATACTCCTTGTTCTTGGATAAGCAGAACCAATATAATCAATAGGGCTACACTTCCATAACCATTACACATATTCCATGCAATCCCCATCAAAGTACCGCGGAGTTTTCTCAGTTACAGAAAATAATCCTAAAATGTATGTGTAGTCAAAAGAGATTTAGAACAGCAAAAGCAATCCTATGTAACAAAAGCAAAGCAAGGCAACATCACAATTCTACACCTGAACTTACACTATATAACCACAGGGGTAAAAACAGCACGGCACTGGCACAAAAACAAGCATGGGGATCAGTAAAACAAAACTGAAGTGGCAGGGCCAGGGGTATAGCTCAGCAGCATAAGTGCCTGCTTGGCAAATACAAGGTCATGAGTTCAATCCCTGGTACCAAAAAACAAAACAAAAAAAAACTACTCTGAAGAGGCACAAATAACCCCACACATGCACAGCTATTTGATCTTTGACAAAGGAGTAAAATACATATCCTGAACGAAGGTCTCTTTAATAAATGGTGTGGGAAAGTTGAATATTCACATGCAGAAGATTGAGTCCAGACTCATATTTTACCATCTGCTAAACTAAAATCAAAATGGACCAAATATCTAAATGTTAAAACAGAAACAATTTTCCAATCTACTGGAAGATAAAATAGGTACAACTCCTTAAGAAATGATACTGGGAATCAGCGAAAGTATCATATCAAATTAAAAAGCATCTACACAGCAAAGAACAGCCAACAAAAATGAAAAAACAATGTACAGAATGGGAAGAATTTTCACCAGCTATTCCACAGACAGAGCTAACATCAAAGAACATATAAAGAACTTCAAAAAACAAGGCCCAATCAATAAGAGGCAATCAAAATGAATAGACACTTCTCAGAAGTATCAACGGCCACTAAATATGGGGGGGAAAAATGGTCATCATTGAGGCCATCAGAGAAATGCAAACCAAAACTACTCTAAGATACCACCTTACCCTAGAAAGAAGAGCTATCATCCAAAAATCTAAGAACAAATGTTGGTGAGGATGTAGGGAAAAAAGGACTCTAGTACATTGTTGTTGTGAATGAAAACTAGTACGACCACCAAAAATCAGTGTGGAGATTCATCCAATAACCAAAAGTGGAAACTCCATTTGACTGAGCCATTCCTCCAAGGTATCCCACCAAAAGAGCTAAAATTACCATATTACAGGCATACATGCATATCCATGTTTATAGCAACATAATTTATAATAGGGATGTATGGAAACAGAGTGTATGTCCATCAACGGATGAACGGCTAAGGATAATGCAGTATTTGTACACAATGGAAACTACGTCTACCAAGAGGCTTGTAGGTAAATGGATGCAACCTGAGAACATAAGTGAAATAAGTCAGACACACAAGCTCATATATAAACTCATATATCCCATGGTTTGCCTTACATGAGAAACACACACACACACACACACAGAACAAAACAGAAGTCATAAATAGGAAACAGGGACAAGTTCAAATACTTCCCCAAATTAAATATTCCATTTTTAAAATATTTCAATATGTGACTTTTATTTCATTTATACTAATATTTTATCTTAGCTTGTTGAAAAGAAAATTTGTGTTTTTATCTGTTTCTTTCTTGCAAGAAATCTTTTTGGTTTATGTCTTGTACAGAGTATCTACTTTGAAGATAATGATACACTATAATAAGTATTGCTATTCTCTTATTATTTGGTTATGAAAACCTGCTTTATTTTTTCATAAAATAAAAAGATTTTTAAAAGAAAAAGAAAAAAACCCTAGTTGCTCAGGCTGGGCTTGAACTTGTGGTCGTCCCATTTCAGGCTTTCAGAATGCTGCTATTATAAGGCACATGCCTCCCTCCCCACTTTAGCTGTCACATTATGAACCTGCTTTACCCGTAACTCCCTACATCATCTCTCCCTGACATATTCTGAAGTATATTCCAGCTATCAAGTTATTTCACTCATAAATATTTTAATGTCTGTCAAATCGACTTAAAAAACTTCCACCTCCAAGATTCTGCGTTTCTATATGAGCAAAACACAAGAAAACTGAAAAGTCTGTTAACATTCATAAAGTGAATTACGTTCACCATTTACTTAGCTAGATGTAGATAAATTATGGTGGTACTTTAATATTTTCACTGTCTATAGTTTCATGGTGACATCTAGTGGATACAAATGAGAACAGAAACGGTAAGGTTAAAAAATACCTAATGCATTGGAGTTGTATAGGCAAAAGTTCCCAGGCCCAAAACAGCTAAATAACAGAATGTTCTTCAGCAACTCATCTTCTTTTAAGGAAAAAAAAAAAAAACCCAAAAACAGAATGTAACACGAAAGGCACTTTTGGGGCGTGTGTGTGTGTTAGGTGGTACTGGCAATTAAATCCAGGGCCTTCACACTTAGCTAGATCCCCGCATTTTCCTCCCTTTCTGACTTAAGCCATTAAGTTGCCCAGCCTGAGCTCAAATTTGCAATCCTCCCGCCTCACATCCTGGCAGTGCTGGTATTACACACCTGCACTATCACACCCAGCTCGTTTGATTATTTTGTCTCCTACTTATTTAATCTCATTTTTTGTTCTTTCTTACAAACTATTAGAAAGTTTCTACCACTTATTTCTCAAATACACAAAGCTCAGTGCAGATTCTAGCTTTTTAATTGTTTCTATTATCTCAAAAATTCTCTTGAATTTATCAATTCAATTCAGCTTATCAATTCAAAGTATACCATCCAATTCCATCCCTTCCATGAAATCTTCCCTACTATTTCCTCTGAACTTTAAATTATGTGAACTCCTAAAGCACAATTTTAATTGCCAAATATAGGAAATGTATTTATATTATTATCTAATAGAACCTATAGTATTATCTTTGCATATATCTATGTGGGAATATAAACTCATGGGAGGTTTTTACTACTACCCCTACAGTGCTTAACAAATACAGAGTATTCAAATACTGCTGACCGATATGTTTTGTGCACTTAATTAGGCAGATGAAGTCAAATTCTTACTACAGTGGGATTTATGACTGTAAGTATCACAATACAAGGACTGGGTCTACCTTAGTGACTGGTCTATCCTTGTACCTTATACAGTAATGGTCAGATAAACAGTTGCTAAACAAATTGCTTATAATCTTAGAAAGAAAACAAAAAATTTTATAAAAATTATAACTATACAGAAGATGGAGGGAATGAGAATCATGAGAGGAGGGGAAGGGAACATAAAAAATATTAAGATGTGTTATGTACATGTACCAATTTACCACGGTGAATGTAATCATTATTTGCTGTAAACCAAACCAAATTAAAAAAAAAACAGACTTGTAAAATACTTTTTCAAAGTATTACTATAAACCAAACAAGGAAAACAAAAAGTCAGTTTAAGACAAAAGAAATTTCTTTTAAAAATTTAAAATGATAACATGTGTTTTTAAAGGTTCCTCTATTTTTACTCAAAGCTGAAATGATTATTGGCAAGTGCACTAACTTATGCAGCAACAGAGCTTTTATTTTCATAGTCACTATTTTCCATATTTTTCTCTATTCCTCTCACTATCCCTAGGATTTTTGTTTTGGTTTGATTTGATTTTGGTTTCTGGAGACAGGAAGCTTGCAATCCTCTTGCTTTAGCTTTCTAAGTGCTGCTAAAAGTTTTTGAATAAGATAAAGAACAAGATGAAGAAGGAGAAATGAAGAACATACAAACTAGAGCTGACCAAATGGAATTAAATGATTTGACTATCTATTCAGAAGAGTTTAATTTTTAAATATCAGGCACATAAAAGTTAAACATTTCCAGAAAGTCTGGACAGCCCATGTATTTATTAAATTACTTGGTCTATAACTATAGACCCATTTACCATGGCAATCAGGTTAAAACAGAAAAATAAGGAAGGCCAGACATGGTAGTGCACACCTATAATTCTAGCACTTGGGAGAGATGAGGCAGGAGGATCACAAGTTCAAGTCCAGCGGGGCCCACATAGTGAGTTCAAGCCTGAATTACATAGCCAAGACCCTCTCTCAAAAAAACCAAAAAAAGGGCCATGTGCAGGCTGACTGGGGGAGAGCTAAACGCCAACCCTCTCCTGTGAGTTGATGCCATTCAAGACTACAGGGGAGGAGAACAAGAAGTTAACAAGAAGCTAAGACCTCCTGTGACATGTGCCATGCACAGGTTGACTAGGGGACAGCCAAGTCAGCCCTTTCTGGTGTGCAGGCAGGGAGACAAGAAAAGCCAACGTCCTCCCCATCCCCCTGCTGAGCAACCAGCTGATCTGGAGAAAAACAGGCTGTAATGATAGCTGATGAGGTAAAATACAACTTAATACTTTGTAGTGTTTAGTGTTTCACTACTCTGCAGGCCTAAAGCTGGTAGTCTGATCATCTATTCAGAGAATAATAATATGCAAAATAGCACACATGGGGGAATCTCCTCCTGAAGGTAGTGGCCACTGTTAATTCCCCTTTATCACGTTTTGAAATCCTGCATCATTCTCATTGTTTTGTTTGGCTGTGTTTTGTTTTACCTTGTTCACTTCTGTTGTATACGCTGTCCATTTTGGATTTACTATTATCTTGTTTTGAAGTTCTATATTGCATTCATTGTTTTGTTTTTATTGGTTCTATTTTGTTCTGTTTTGTTTGATTTTACTATGTCTGAAGGTCTGGGCTATTTTGAAGACAACAAGAGGCATCATGTTAACCACTGTTTTATTTTTCGCACTGGGGTTCAAACTCATGACCTCACACTTGCCAGACAGACACTTGTACCGCTGAGCTATATCCCCAGTTCCTTGGTAACCATTGTTGATTTCCTATTATCTTGTTTTGAAATCGTGTGTCATTTACACTGTCTTGTTTTGATTTGCTTTATTTTACTTGGTTTTATTCTCTCTAAAGTAAAATTAAAAAAAAAAAAGTGAAGTTGAATGTAGTACCTCTTAATTCTATTTCATATACTATATAAACTGGAAATCTCTAAAAGTTTCAAGGTTGGGGAAAAATCATTACAAAATATTACTTACAGCCTGCGCTTGTTGTTGAAACAACTCACTTTGATTTTCTATTGCATCCCCAAGCTTCTGGGAAGTGGGTAAGCTAAAACTTCCAAAAGCAGCATTCGAATTGCTTGGAAAAACACTTGTCCTTTTAAGAGTTAAATGTCCTGGATCAAAAGATCGCGTGGTTATAGAACCTCCTTTTTCTGCCTATACAAAAGAAAAATGACAATCAGATTTCAGCCCAACTTAGTCTAATCAAACAATGCATTTGGAGCTAGGCATAGTGATGCATGCCTATAATCTCAGAACTCTGGGAGGCTGAAGAAGGAAGATACCAAATTCAAACCCAAACTGAGTAACAGCAAGACTCCTTGTCTTAAAAGAAAATATAAAAAGGGCCAGGGATGTAGCTCAGTGCAAAGGGACTGGGCTCACTCTTCAGTACTACAATAAAAATAGTAATACCTCTAAGCAACCAAAGGTTTTCAATTTGGGAACAAGGGATT
This sequence comes from Cavia porcellus, assembly GCF_034190915.1. Classification (NCBI taxonomy): domain Eukaryota; kingdom Metazoa; phylum Chordata; class Mammalia; order Rodentia; family Caviidae; genus Cavia; species Cavia porcellus. The sequence goes on along the minus strand of NW_026947492.1, from coordinate 19,030,270 downwards.
AGCTGGTAGAAGAATTAACATTTACCAGGCACCTATGTGTTAATAACTTATTTAGGCTTTCCCATCTAATTCTCACACAGTCTTGTGGCTAAGTGTCATATTCCTATCTACAGATAAAGAAACTACAATTTAAAATAGCTGGTAAGTGGCAAAGCCAAAATTCAATCACAAGCCTAAACTCAAAATTCTGTTATTATTTTTAACTATTTGGTGAAAGCAAAATAGAAGAGCATAAGGATAAAATATGGTTTCTCTACATAAAAATCCACTGTGCTCAATGAAAATCTAATTACACCAAGCACAGAATCAAAAGAAAGTGCCTCTGTTACTGCCTAGTAGTTTATTTCACAATACACATACTTTCCAGTCTGCACTGACTCATGTTAAAACTTACTGCTTCATAAGACTTCTGAAGCTGTTGCTTTTTCCTCAGCCTGATTTGTTGATTGACTCGGTGTTTGACTTGTCTCTGAAAATGTTTCAAAGCTTCCTCTTTTCTTCTTAATTGTTCCTTTAGTTCTTCTTCAATTATACATGCTGAAGTCTTTAAATATAAAACACAGAAAATGAACTTAAATGTTAGCAGTTTTGCCTACTAGGAATGTAGACAGAGAAGTCAGGATATGAACTTGAAAAAAATAGTTCAGCTCTACAATCCAGAATTCTCAGAAAAAATAAGGAAATCTGGAGAATTCAGAGCCAATGATCTAAACAGGGTTAACGAGTACCAAGAATGTAAACCAAACCACAAACTGGAATTTATGAATACTCAAATTGTAACTTTTTATTAAACTAAAACTAAGTAAAATGGCTTCCCTACTTTTTAGTGAGCCAATTTAAAGTGACTTCTGTTAAATATTTTCTAAAATGAGTAAACGGTATAGGAACAGCAGACGGGTGACCACTCAGATAGTGTACTACAAAATGCCTTCATACTAGAATTATGTTGCACTTTTAATTTAGCATGTCCTTCCTTTTGCCTCCATCTAGTAAACATCTGCGCAGCACAGTGGTACACACCAGTTTTCACAGGACTCTAGGAGGCTGAGACAGAAAGGTCACATGTTCAAGCCCATCATAGTCAACCTAACAAGACCCTGACTCAAAATTTATAAAAATAAAAAGGACTAGGGATGCAACCCCATGCAAAAGCCCTGGGTTCAATCCTCAGAAATGCAAAACAAACAAAATTACTCAGTGTTTAATACTATCAAATATCACGCCAGTGTTTTCCACAGCACTGTCTTCCTCTAAGCTCTTATGCTACGGGAATTTCCATTTTACTAATGTTACTGAGTATAGGGTTTATTGACTCCCACATTAAATTATAAACTCTTTATTTTCCCTATACCTTATAGTTTAGTCTTGCCTTTAAAGGTGAAGAACATTTTATCACATTTGAGTTTCTAATCTATATTCTTCTCCTCAGTAATCAAAGTAACAGCAGTTATCACTCTGAAGGCTCTATTATGTGATAAGGTCTTTATAAGATATCACTCTAGTCTCAAAATCACCTTCAGTAGTAAAGTAATCCTGTATATTACAGACGAGAAAATTGGGGTTCAGAAAGATAAAACTCAGCAGCGATCCAAGGTCCTATAGCTGGCTAGAAGTTTTTCTTACTCCTACAGTTATTTTCTATTCTGTACTACTTTTCTCTTGAGTATGTGTTTCCTTCATAAGGAATTTTCAAGTTCCAGTAAATCATTATCAGACTTTCTTCCCAATGGCTTCTCTTTTTCGTTTGTTTTCCACTACTGGGGATTGAGCCCAGCGAGTGCGGAGCTATGCCCCTACCCTTTTGTACTTATTTAGTATTTTATTTTGAGATAGGATCTGAAAGGCTGGCCTCCAACTGGCGATCCTTCTACCTCAGCCTTCTGAGTAGCTGGGATTACAGACATGTACCACCCCTGAGCCAATGCTTCTACTAAAAGAACAATTCCAACTTCTAAATCTCAAGGGTGTCTTAGATTATTTTATAGGCTGTAATAAAATTCTCTTTAAAAGGTTTTAATACTTATTTTCAATACATAATGGATACACTCACCATAGGTAGTCAGTACATACACACCCTGCATCTTAATCCTTTTTATTTTCCCTTCCACTCCCTTTTCTACCCTCTCCCTCCTTTCAAGGAAAGGTCTATTCCCAACTGCACAAGCAAAACCTCCGTGTTTGCTATCATCTATCTTTTATTTTGTTCTGTCATGAAATTCTTAAAATTAATTTAAACTTTCTAAGAAATCAATCCTATAAATTTTCTATGTGAATATGGTTCATAGAAGTGAGATTACAACACAAAGAACAATCAGGCAAACTAACCTCAAAGAGATACAAGTGGTAGCCCCTAAACAGTTGACCCAGATTAGCTCAAACAGTAGACAAATTTAAACGATTCACCCTTCCATTTCATTTCATTCCGTTCTCTCCATCTGCCTTTCTTTTACCCTCACACTAAGATAATACAGATCTGAAGCTATGGCTTTTTAGGAATTTTGATGAACCACTGAAATTTTGAAGAAAAAAAATAGAAATTCCCCTTTAGAGTAGACATGACCTTTGGGTAACAACTTCTTAGAAATAACTATTTATATCCACTCTGAGCACACAGTGTTGTATCTCTTTGTAAGGGTGGATTCCCAGACTAAATATGCTAAAGTAATAAACAGTTCTATTAGATGCGTGACCAAATTCCCTTTGGCTGAAACTTAATTGGAATTTTATAAATGAAGACATGTTTACAGATGTCCTAAGACTTCAAGACTTTGATTATGTGAGAACTTAAGATTCAAGTCTTTTTAACAAAGAAAAAAGCTCAATGGTGCTAAATTTCAAGTATTCTGATCCTAATGACATTATAATGATGCTATAATCTGGATAATTAAAAAATGTCTTAAACAAGGCTTGGTGGCACAGGCCTTCAATCCCAGCATTCTGAGGCTGAGGCAAGAGGATCACTTTGAGTTCAGTTTAGCCTGGACTACATAGCGAGTTCAAACTCAGACTAAAACTCCAAAACAAGACTCTTTCAAAAAAAAAGTGTTAATAACTTAAATAGCAAAGGACCTTTGTACCAAATCTTATTGATTCTTCTAGGAAGTTTCTTGCATTTATTGCTTTTCATCCCACTCAGCCATCCTTTTTCAAGTCTTTTCCTATACATTCTTTACTACTAAAGCTGTTTTGATGGTATATTCTGGCCGAAATTGACACAATGATATCCTATCTGTCCCACTGTATCCAGTCTCTCCCTAACTTTTAAGAACTTTGAAGCATTTAATCTAAACAATTCGATCATTTAATTCACCTGTACGTACTAAACAATGAACTAAATCAAACCCCTCTCCAAAATGTCCTATAGTTTGTCACCATTCCCATTTTTCACAATTCTGCCAAACACTATCCCCCTCTATGCTCCAGTCTAACAATTTAATCTACCCTTGAATCCTGAGCATACCTTGCTCATTTCCTAATCACATCATCCTCCTTAACAGGAGACTCAACCTTTCTTTTCTTTGATTATTCACATTCTTCTACTTTCCTGGGTCACATCAACTCGCATCATCTTTCTTCTTTGATTAAGTATCACAGTCCTCACACTTAATCATATATCATTCAGACTCTTAAAATCTCTCCTGATAGGCAAGGTGGGAATAAAGTGGTTAATGTGTACATATACATACAAATATAAATACAATGAACACATTATATTGCATCGTTATTCAACATTGAACTTTTTTGGTTTGTTTTTGAGACAGGGTCTCACTGTGCAATTCAGAATGGGCTTGGACTCACAGGATCCTCCTGCTTTCACCTCTGGAGTGCTAGAATTACAGGTGTGTACCACCACACCATGCTCAACATCTACTTTAAATCTGTCTTATTTTAAATAAACTTGGGAAACGTAACTCTTACTGCTTCGCCCATGTTCAACACCATGTCTATACATACAGAAGACCATCATGAACTTGCCTACTAGGAAATATATAGGCTAAAAGTGAAGGCATGATAATAAAATTTGTTTCCTATGTACAAGGAGCTCACTTTCTATCAGAAAAAGTGATGTGAACTTAGAATAATAAAACATGTCACAATAAAATTTGACCAAACAGCAGTGTTTCACTTTGGTAAATTCTATAAAAAACTTACAAAAATTGTGGTCCCGAGCCAAGCGTGGTGGCACGTGCTCATAATCCCAGTACTCATGAGATTGAGGCAGGAGTTTGAGGTCAGCCTGGGCTACTCAGTGAGTTCAAGGCCACCCTGAACTATACTGCAAGACTCTGCCTCAAAAGACAAAAAATTGTGATTGTGTATTAAGTGGTCTATGAGAATCACCATGTAAACCTGTACACATGTAAACTTTGTAAAAGCTGCCCTTCAGCTGAAATACCCCTCCCTAACATATGTATTTACTACATTCCCATTTTTCCAGGCCAACACAGACCATATTCTCTTTCATTCATTTAACAAAAACTTCCTGAAGACCTACTACGTGCCAGGGGAAAAAATGAAAAGAAGCAATGGTCCCTGTCTCATGGAAGTTGTATTTAACAGTCTCCGAATTAATCTCTTTCCCCTTTATTCTCTTATCGCATTTTGCCTAAATCTCCCTTACAAATCTTACCATAAATGTTAAGAAACTAATATTCTTAAAGTATGACCAGCTGCCATCCCTGCTAAATGCAGGAGTGCATGAAAGATGCAGACAGCACCTACCTCTTGTGCACAACAAGCTATCAAGTTTGCACAATAACCTTAGGAATACCTTGTCCTGTATGTCATGGTCTGTATAGAAGGTGAGCAATAACTAAGTAATTCCATTATGCCAACGAGAGCTGCAGCAAGTTTTGGCAAATACATGTTTGTTCTATAATCCTAATGCAAGAATATAATCTATTTGTAACAGAAAGAAACCGTATCTTCTGGTCATCTTTGTGCACCAAAACCTAATAATAAAAGAGGGTTAATAAAAAGGGGAGAGGGTTGTCGCCTCGTTAGAATCAAACTGACACTCACATATGCTGGGATTTCATAGCTATTTGGAGAGGCTGGCTCCACCCATGCCCCAACTGGTACGACAGCCTGGTTCCTCTCTGCCAACACTGCCAATACGTCCTTGCTCTTCATGGGGTTTAGAGCCAGAGGCAAATCTGCCACATTGCGATGTTTCTTGAGGGGGCACATACGTCCTGGCATCTGTGACTCCTAGGTAGGAGAAAGGAAAACCTTAAAATCTTCAAATCATCGTGTTAAAAGCTCAAACCTCCTAACCACTGCCACAAACCGGTGAAGAGAAGCCCAAAAGGAGGTAGAGGCCTGGTAGGGAACAGAAAAACAGGGATTCTGGAGAAAAAGGAAAGGAAAAGAAGTAGGAAAAAATAAAGATGGAAGGAAAGGTTTTTAATGCCTTCTGGAAGGAATGGGGATGAGGGAAAAGAAACCAGGGGTGGGCAGGAGGGATGAAGATTTTGCCCTGCGCCACGAAGTACCAGGTCTGAGACAGAGTCCAACTACGCACTGTTGTCGGTATCTAGGAGGAAGCGAAGCGCTGAACCGCTGGTAATTCCGGACCAGGTAAAAGTCTGCTTCTAAGGCCGCGGAAGCGGACTCCTGCTAAGACGTTAGTGTCCAAGTACCGGGTATCAACTCTTGACAGGCTCACACAGTGCGGGTACTCAAGAAACTATCTCAAACTAACCGCCACTTCAGGTACTACACGCTACCCCGCCCCTCCGTCGCCTTGTGCCCGCCTCTTCCGGGCTTCCCTCACATCCAATGGACTGGAAAAGGCGGAAGGGGCGGGAGTTTCCGTCGCCGCTACGTCACTTCCGCTTCCTGACTGTGGGCAGGAACTGGTGGGTTTGGGGATTGTTAGGCACTGTGCAGGCGCGGGCCTTGCTAGCCTAAGGCTTCAGGAGCTGCAGGAGACCTGATACCCCGTTAAGAAAAGGATTCCGTGGGCCAATGATCTATCTGACGGACTGAGTGGGCCAGGGATCCCATTTGAGGAAAGCCCTAAAAAATGATAGACAAAACAGCCCATCGGTATTCATCAAGGAACAGATTAAGCCAACAATAGATCATACTTTTATACAGCTTATTGCGTTTACAATGCTGTTTCAGCCATATTCTTGGATATGAACACTGCAGCTTCTTAAAGGTTCTCTCTCTGGTCCAAGCTCTGTGGTAGTCTAGAAACTGTATTAAATTCCTGTGGGGTTATTCATTCATTTAACATTATTGCAAACTTTCTCTATACAAGTACTCCTGTAGGCATTAGGGATAAATAGCAGTGGACAAAACAAATGATATCCCTATATTTCAATATAGCCAAAGAACTAATCAAATAAAAACATGAGTAAGTAAATGTGTCTGATCCCAATGAGTGCTATGAAGTAAAACCAGGAAAGATTGGAAATATGTATGTGAGTGGAGGGAGATGTTAGGATATCCAGAGATGGCTTCACTAGGATGTTTTGAAGCAATGCCTTAAGTGAGATAGTGCAACAAGAAACTGTGGTCTTCAAGGAAGAGTTTTTATAAGGATGTTTCAGGTGGGAGAACAGCAAGTACAAGTGCCCCAAGGTGACAGCATTGCCTGGGTGAGAAACAACAAGGAAGCTAGCACAGTACAAGTGGAGCGGAGTGAAAGGGGAAATGCTGAGATAGGAGGTCAAAAGTCAGGCATGGGCAGTCATACAGAGTATTGTAAGCTACCAGAATGTGCTCAGATACAGAGCTATTGGAGCACTTTGAGTAGAGGAAATTCATAATGTGATTTAAATTTGTTCAAAAAAAAAAAAAAAAAAACCTCTGGAAGCAGCAGCAGCAGCAAACACCCTCTCTGAGAGTCACTGTCCAGACACTGGAATATAGCATAGCATAGTGAGGAAGACAAGAAGAAAGGAAGGAAGTGGGTTCCCTGGACCCAGGAAGAATCTGAAGTGTGAATTAAAGCCCACAGAGAGAGTGAAAAGAAAAACTTCAGTAAAAAATGTAATAGCCGGCAGCACCTTCTCCCTGAGGCAAACTCCCTGCTCGGGAGGAGCTGTTTGAGCCTCGGGATGCATGGTGAGCCTCGGGATGCATGGTCATGCTGACCGTGATGACTGTCAGCCCTGCAAGCCTCTGCAGAGGGTCCTAAATACTATCAGTAAACCAACCCACCATAGGCAACTTACAAGAATTACCCCAGGCATTAAACTAAAAAAAAAAAGAAAGAAAGAAATGAGAAGACAATTAAGATGCAAACCTAGACATCCAGTTCACTGAGAGCAAACTCAGGAGGTAATGAGGTAGAACAATCCGCAAGACACCCACCAGGTCTCTCTGAAGTGGAAACAACAAAGTAATTGAATGAGGCTCTGAAAAAAATGAAATCAGAAATAATCTCTCAGATAACTACAGCTATTACTAAAATACACACCATGCTCAGTGATGTTAGTACAGATATAGGTCAAAAAAAATAGATGAGCTTAAGCAAATTATGGATGAAATGGAATCCTTAAATCAGATTCAGACAGCTATCCAGGAAAACAAAAACTTACACTGAAAATATTCAAAGCCAGAATAGGCTAATGTGAAGACAAGATCTCAGATATTGAAGACAGGCTTGCAGTTAGCGACCAGGAAAAGAAAGATTTCTCAGAAATATCCAAGGGCCATGAGAAATCAATCCAGAAGTTTCTAGATGAGACAAAGAAAAATAACTTAAGATTAAGTAGAGTCAATGAACAAGCAGGAGATACTACAAATGACAGTAAAAAAATGTTCACAGATATCATGGCAGAAAAATTTCCTGGTAGAGAAAAAGAAATTGACATAAAGATAAATGAGATATATAGCATTCTAATTAGCAATGATCAAAAAAATCTACAGCCAGACATATCATAGTCAAGGTTCCAGAAATGCAGCACAACAATGTAATCCTAAAAGCTGTTAGAGAAATAAATCACCTATAAAGGAAAGCCCATCAAAATTATAGTTGGGATGTCTTGTGCTCTGGGTAAACGATTTTTGGGTTGACAATGCACAATGTATGTATCATGGTTACCCCTTGATTGATGTGCTTTGAAATTTTGTTGTAGTTTTTTTCTTTTTATATTTGAATAAAATGGATTTGAAAGACAAATACAGCTGACTTCTCAGCACACCCCCTCAAGTCAAGGAGAGATTGGAGTGAAGTACTCCAGGTTCTAAAGGAAAACAACATTCATCCCAGATTGAGGTATCCCACAAAACTATCTTTCAGCATTGATGGAGAAATAAGATACTTCCATGACAAAGAATATCTGAGGAAATCTCTGACCACCAAACCAGCACTCCAAAATGTTCTGAAGGACATTCTAGAAAGAGATAATGAGAACTACAGCTCCATGAATCCCAACAGAAGGAACCCACCAGGAAAAGCAAACAATTAGAGGGAGGGGAAAAAAAGGGGAACTAACAACAGGAAAATAACAAGGATAAGTCAATATATATCAGTTATAATATCAATGTTAATGGTCTCAATTCATCAGTCAAGAGACACAGACTGGCAGAATGAATCAAGAAGCAGGATCCAGCAATATGCTGCATACAATAAACACATTTAATTCAAAAAGAAATTCATAGACTGCAAGCCAAAGGATGGAAAACAAGACTCCATATGACAGGAACCCAGAAAAAAGCAGGGATAGCTATTCTTTTTTTTAATAGAGGATTTTATTTAAAGAGAAAAAAAAGCAAAACAGAAAAAAGGGTAGAAGTAATACAGAATTTCAAAAAAACAGTAAGAAATCACTAGTTGATAGATTACATATTGTTATCTTAGAAGTCACTGTTAAAGTTACAAAATTAAAGCATACAAAGTGGACATTTAAACAGTAAGACTGAAAACAGTTCTGTTCAATGATCCAACAAAAACTTAGTAATATGGCTATCTGTTTTACACACTTAAACATACATGGGGTTATATCCTTTAGCGCACTTTCTTTTCCTTTCTTTTTTATAATAACAATTACACATTTTAAGTTTTATTACTCCTACAGTTCTTATTACTTTGTTTGAAGAGAATAAAACCAAATGTGACAAAGCAAAATGGAGTCAGTTAAAATAAGAATAGATACAGTATATAATGTAAAAACAAAATACAAGGTGACCAACAATGGCTACTATAGAGCCTCTTGCTATCTTCAAAAGAATTGCCCATATCTTAAAGAGGATAATATTAAACATACCAAAACAGAACAAAATAGATCATAAGGAAACAATTTTAAGAAGCACTGATTTCAAAGCAAGTCCACTGGAGATCTTCACTGTCGGTCTTATTGTCTCTAGTTTTCTTCCAAATAGTTGTCTCCATCTTCACACACAGTGAATATGAAGACATACTAAACATTATAGAACTAATCTGATCATAACAGGGTGATGAAGGCTTTTTAGGTCTTCAAGAACTGACCTTGGGAAAGTAAGCCTGTTGTTATTTTGATGATTTGTCCTTTGTAGGTGATCTGCTTCTTTTCTCTGGCCACTTTTAATATTCTGTTCTTGTGGTGGATTTCTGGAATCTTGATTATTATATGTCTGGGTGTAGATCTGTTTTGGTTGTAGTTGGTTGGAGTTCCATATGACTCATTTATCTGGATATCATTTCTTTTTCCTATGCTTGGGAAGTTTTCCTTAATTATTTCTGTGAATAGTCTTTGTAATTCGTTTGTGGTTACTTCTGTTTCTTCGCTTATGTTTTTTATTCTTAAGTTATAGATCCTCTTGTCATCTTCTAGTCTTTGAATTGTTATACCTTGGTTCTTTGTTCTTTTTAAGAGGTCTTTTTTTTTTCATGATCACACAATTGTAAATCTCTCTTCAAGTTTCGAAAGGCTGACTTTTGTTTCTGTCAAAGCATTTTGCCAGTTTTCAATGGAGTTTTTAGTTCCTGGTAGTCTCTTTGGATCTGTTTCATGTATTCTAGATTGTGTTTATATTCTTCCTTTTCTGGGTTCCTCCCTTCTTCCCTTGGTGTTTTCTTGAGGGGGCTTAGCATTTCTTTAATTAATGTTTTTATTTCTTGCTTCATTTGGGTCAGAATTTCAGGTTTAAGTTCATCTATGAAGTCACGAATGTATTTCTTTATGTCTGCTGATGTTGTGGCTAATGTTGCATTATTGCTGGACTAATTCCCTTCTGTATTTACCTCTCCTGGGCTTATTTTCAAAGGGTCAGCAGCTGGAGGTTTTGTTTTATCTTTTCCTCTTATCATGCTTCTAGTTTCTTTCAGACAGGTGTGTGGAGGAGGTCTCAGGCCATCTCTGTATTACTTACAGTTTTTTAAAGCATGCTGGCTGGAGGCTTGCTGCTCTCTCCAGTTTGCTGATATCTGAGGCAGCCTGCAGGGATGCTGTGGGTTGGCCCCTCATCTCTGAGGCAGTCAACTTGCAAGTGCCTTCAGCACTTTATGCTGTGCTGTGGCAGACGTCACAGGGTCGGAACAATTTTGTCCCTGGCTATTGGTTCCTGACCAGCAGTGTGGTTCAGCCCAAGCTGCTCCCACCAATCCTCTCTGGGCTAGGGGCAGTGGACTGATGCCACCGTGGCACAGGGCTCTACCCTACTCCAAGTTGTCTTTCAGTCAGCCTCCCCCACCATGGGATCCAATTTCCAGCACTCACCAAGAGCCAATAAAGCTCTCTACCTTGGCTTTACTCCACACTGTGCCACATCCTCCCACCAAGGGCCTGGGACTCACCAACTCCTGTTATTGGCAGCCTTTAGGTGCAACCTTGAATCATCTGACTCCACAGTGCACCCAGCACAGCATGGAACGGGTCTCAGTGAGCGTGTTGGGCTTTAGCCCTCCACCCACACTTTTCCTTCCTCTTCCTGATTTTTTTCTTTCGGTTTTCTCCTGGGTTAGTGAGAATCATTCTCAATCGTCTGGCCCTCTCCATGTTGTCAGATTCTAGCATCTGGGCTGTTTTCCCCAGAGAGGTTCTCTATCAAGCTTCCTAGCAAGCTGCCATTTTTGCTCCTCCTATAAGGAATAGCTATTTTATTTACAGACAAACTGAATTTCAAACCAAGACTCATTAAGAGAGATAAAGAATGTCACTATATACTCATAAAGGTAACAATCCAAGAGGAAGAGATAACAGTCACAAATATATATGCAACAAATACACCCAACTATATAAAACAATTACTAACAGACATCAAAAATCAAGTCCTAATACAATTACATTGGGAGACCTCAGTACCCCACTGTCACAAAAAGACAGGTCAACTAGATGAAAAATCAATAATGAGTAGTAGAACTAAATCAAGCTTTTGTGCAAATGGATCTAGTAGATGTCTATACAATATTTCACTGCAAGCATCAGAATACACATTCTTCTCAGCTTCACATTAGACATTCTCCAAAATAGACCATATATTGGCTCACAGAACATGCTTAAGTAAATGCAAAGGAATTGAAATTATCCCATACATACTATCAGACTGCAGTGCAATGATATTGAAAATCCATGCCCAGGAAAACCACAAGAACTTCCTTTTCTTCTTCTTTTTCTTCTTTCTTTCTTTTCTTTTCTTTTCTTTTCTTTTCTTTTCTTTTCTTCCTTTTTATCCTTGAATAAAATGTATTTGGGAAAAAAAAGAAAAAAATTCTGGATGCTATTTGAGAATAGACAGAAGGGGTCAGAGTACAAGCAAGACCAGTTAAGAAGCCAAGTGCGGTGGCACACACATGTAATCCGAGCATTTGGGAGCTGAGGCCAGAAGATCGCTACAAGTTTCAAGCTCCTCTGGACTACATGGTGAGTTCAAGCCCAACCTGAATTAAATAGCAAGACCTTGTTGAGATAAATAAGTAAACAATTAGGAGGCTACTGGAATACTTGATAGGGAATTATAGTGCCTTGGATTAGGGAAGTAGTGATGGCGATGGTAAGCAGTGGATGGATCGTGGAATATTTGAAAGGCTAAACTTTCAGGATCTGTTGAAGATTTAGATACAGGGCTGGGGGTTTAGCTCAGCGGCATAAGCACCTGCCTTGCAAGCAGGCGGTCGTGAGTTCGATCCCCGGTACCGATAAAAATGAAAAAGACAAAAAAAAAAAAAAAAGATTTAGATACAGATTATGTGTTGTGTATGAAAAAGAGAGGAATCCAGTAAAACTCAAGGAGTTTCATCCTCAACAATCAAAAGGATGAGGTTCCTGTTTACTGAGATGGTGAGGGAGCAGGTTTGTGAGGGGAAAGATTAGAAGTTTGATTTGGGACAGATTAAATTATATTTAATCCATGTGCAAGAAAATACTGTGGGGGGCTGGGGATTTAGCTCAGCGGCATAAGCACCTGCCTTACAAGCAGGCAGTCATGATTTAGATCCCTGGTACCGATAAAAATGAAAAAGACAAAAAAAATACTGTGATAAAAATTCCTGGAAGGGAGTTATGAGTTAAAATTATAAATCTGAGAATTATTAGTCTACAATTAAAATCATCTGACTGGATGGAATCATAAAGGAGCTGAATAGAGACAGTAAGGAAATAGGTCCCCAGACTAGGCCAGGGCATTCCAGCATTAAAGAGGCTGAAAAGAGACGAATTTAAAGAAACTGGGAAGGATCAGTCGATAAGCTAAGGAGAAAAGACAAGAGGGTATGGGGCTTTGAAAGCCAAATGTACTTTGAGAAAGATGAATGATCTGTGTTAAAAATCACAATGATAAGTCACATAACATGAGTATGGAGACTTGAGGACTGGATTCAGCAATGTGGAGATCATTAATCACTTTGAAAAGAGCCTTGTTTTTGGAATAGTTGGAGAGCAAAAAGCCTGATGGAACAGATTTAAGAGAGGAGGTATTGGAGACAGCAATTTTGTACAACCCTTTAAATGAATTTTATTTAATCCTTTAATTTTTCTTTTATCAGTACATATTGCAGTGCATGATGATTACATTTATCATGGGGAGGTGGAAAAGATGTATAACCTACCTTTATTCATGGTTGTGGTTAGAAAATATGCATAACCCACCTGTATCTCCTTGCTCTCACCTCCATTCACCCTCCTTCCATCTCTTGGGCCTCTTCCTATCTTCAGAATCAGCGAGTTTATTTGAAGGGGACACACAGAAAGGAGTGTTAGAAAAGAGATCGAGAGTCACGGGAGAATTCTTTGAGAGCACAGTTAGCCAGCACAGTGACACATGTCTATAGTGCCTGCTATTTAGGAGGCCAGGGCAGAGAGATCACGAATTGGAGACCAATCTGAGCAGTTTAGGGAGATTTTGTCTCCATAAATAAACAACCAAACAAATAAATGAATAGAGCTGGAGATGTAGCTCAGAGGTAGAAATTTCCTAAGTTCCATCCCCAGTACTCAGGAAAAGGAAGGAAGAAAAAAAAAAGAAAGAAAGAAATAGAGAAAAGAAGCAGAAAGAAAAAATTACAGTACTTTTTTTGGTTGATGCGAATTATCAAGAGAAAGCTCACAAAGCAAGAGAAACACTGGAGAATTGTGGGACCCAAGTCCTTAAGCAGATGAGAGGGAATGAGATGTAGTGACAAGTGGAGGTACTGATCATAAATGATTAACAAGAGTAATTAATTATGACAGTGGCCAAAGAGTGAGAATACATGCTGGTAATTGGGTGACGTGATGGATAGAGTATAGAGCTTAGGGAAGTCTCTTCTGATTTTTTTGTCTTCCACATAAAATGATATTTTAGCCAGTTTCCAAAATGGCCTCCAATGATTCCTACCCGCTAGAGCTCCCATCTTTGTGGACTCCCCTCCCACACTGTCCCTGGGTTGGTCTGTGTGACACTAGCATATTACAGTGATGGTGGATCATTCAGAGGTTATGTTATAAAGACACCGTGTCCTCCCCACCACCGTCACCTCCCTTGCCTTTGCTTTTACTCTCATTCTCCCTCTGGTAACTTCCTCAGAGGAAGCCATGTCTGATATGAACAGTTCCACAAGGAGGCCCACATGACCAAACAAAGCTGCCCGCCAACAGCCCTGTGCATGAGGTTATCCAGAAGCAGGTTACCCAGGTTACCCCTGACAAAGTCTTTGGGGATTGTATTCTTGCTCAACAATTTGGCTGCCACCTCATAAAAGATACCAAACCAGCCAGGCACAATCCTACCTACTTAAGAAGCTGAGGCAGGAGGATTGCAAGTTCAGGGCCAGCACAGGCAATTGAGCAAGGCTATATCTCAAAATAAAATTTTTAAAAAGTGTAACTCAGTTATAGACCACTTGTCTAGCATAATGAGGTTTAGTTTGAACCTTAAGTACGACAAAAAAATACCTTCAGCAAAGCACTCAACCAGAAATTGAATAAAATTCAATTTCTAAATTTGCTAAATGTCTAAATTTTCTAAAATTGCTTTAGGCTGGTCTTGAACTCACTATGTAGCTCATGTTGGTATTGAACTCACTGTGATCCTCTTGCATCAACATCCCAAGTGCTATAATTACTGGTATGTGCACCATGCCTGCCTCAATCCTAATTAAAATTTGATTTCCATCTACTTCTTGTCTGTGATCATTCCACTAAAGAACAATATTCACTCTGTTGGCTGGTCTCACTTTTAATTCAAAGCCACCAACCTTACACCAGTCTTTGGCATCATCTAGCAATTGTACATGTCTTTAACTCACACTTCCTCTTTTCTGGAAAACTCTTTGATACCTTCTACTCAAGACTTAAACATCTTTTCTTCTATTTTATTAAGTTTATTTGGCTCACAGTTTTTTATATTCTACTTTTAAAAATTTATTTAGCTCACAGTTTAGGAGGATGAAGCTCTAAACGGCTTTGTGTGGGCTCTGGCAAGGGACCATTGGCTGCATCATGCCATGACAGAAGCATGTGTGGAATGAATCCCATGGTGAGAGAGGAAACCAGAGAACAGGGAGGGGCCAGGCTTCCTCTTTCACAGCACAGCACTCTTAGGAATAGCCCACATCTCTTCCAAGGACGATGCTTCCCATGGCCTGATCAACTTTCATTGGTCTGCACCTCTTGAAAGTGTTACCACTTCTTAACTTTACTGGGATCCAAGCTTCCGACACATAAACTCTTCAGAGACAAACTATACCCGAAGCTTGACAGTAGATAATGCTGGAAAGAAAGACAAATGGGAGGTAAAGTACAGTGCAAAATGGTAGGGTCAAGAGATTTTAGGTTCTAGTGGAAGTCAGTTTGTTAGAGTAGGAGTGTAGAAACAATGTACACACAAGCTACGAGGTTGATCTGAGATTGGGGTACTTGAGATTTCAGGGTATGGAGGAGTATGTGGTTATGAATCTATGGTGAGACCAACGTGGGGTGCTGAAGTAGGTGACAGAGCAAGACCCCTGGAGCAAGGCCATAGAAATACAGGATGAGGGGCCGGGGATTTAGCTCAGTGGCATAAGCACCTGCCTGGCAAGCTCGAGGTCATGAGTTCAATCCCCAGTACCGCAGGGAGCTGGGCGTGGTGGCTCACGCCTGTAATACCAGCTCAGCACTCGGGAGGCTGAAGCGGGAGGATCCTTTTGAGTTCAAGACCAGCCTGGGCTACAAAGTGAGTTCAAGGCCAGCCTGAACTGCATAGCGAGACCCCATCTCAAAAAAAGACAAAAAAAAATAAAGAATCCATACTCTCTATGAGTTCAGAGAGCTCACATCTGAGGCTTTAGAAAGGCTTGCATTCTGTATGGCCAGAGCTGATTTCTCTGCAAGGGAAATGTTTGCTAAGAAACATCTATCTTGGGGCTGGGGATATAGCTCAGCGGCATAAGTGCTTGGCTGGCAAGTGCAAGGTATTGAGTTTGAGTCCTGATACAAAAAAAAAAAAAAAGAAAGAAAGAAAGAAAAAGAAATATCTTCTTCAGAATATGAAAAGAATGATTATTGCTGGCACCAGAGCACGGAGGCCCTGCCTCTAAACATTCCTCCTCAGAACCGCATAATCCTTTGTGTGTGCCTGGGGGATCCCTTGTCATGCCTGCACAAAGGCCCAAGTCATGGTCCTCGTCAGCAGTCTGCCCCTCAATGAACTGATTGTTTGTTGAGCACCAGGGAACAATTTGCTGTTTAGTCAGTATTCTATTTCTGGCTGACTTATCGACACCTCGAACTCACAGTGATCCTCCTGCCTCAGCCTCCCAGTGCTGGGATTAAAGGCATAAGCCACCACGCCTAACTTGCTTACAACAAATTAGAAAATGCTGTCATGTCAGTCAGTTATCTGAACCTGTCATAGAACTTCCACAGAAGTGAAGACGCTGCAGGTCCCCTCTCTCTGGTGGCAGGGGGTTGTATTTTGGGAACTGAACCTCAGGCCACTTTTACCTTCTCAATATTTTTTTTTTTGTATTTTTTGTACTGGGAATCAGACTCAAGGTCTTGCACTTGCCAGGCAGGCACTGCACTTGCTGAGCTACATCGCTGGCCCATCCTCTCCCCAAGTTTTGTTTTGTTTTGTTGATTGATTATTTGTGCATGTATGTGTCTGTGTGTTTTAGTAATGGGAATTAAACTCACAACCTCACACTTGCCAGGCGGGTGCTGTGTCACTGAGCTGAGCTGGCCCTATGTGGTTTGAGATGGGCTTGCTACGCAGTGCAGGCTGGCCTTGAACTCACTATGTAGCCCAGATGGGCCTTGAACTCATGGCAGCCCTCCTGCCTCAGTCTCCTGATTATAGGCTTGAGCCAAACACCCAGCTCTCTCTCTCTCTCTCTCTCTCTCTCTCTCTCTCTCTCTCGCTCTCTCTCTGCAAATTTGAGCAGAGTTTTGGAGATTACATAGGATTTTGAGTCATTTCCTAACAACAAATCACAGGATTATCCTCCTTTATTCTTCCTCCTCCTCACCTGCTTCCAGAATACCCTTTCCAACTGGAGTAACTAGAAAAGTCCTCCTGCTTATCTACATCGATCTGATTTACTGTCCCATTTCACTGTAAATGGTACCTAGGGCAGATTGCTCCAGTCTAACCCACTTTTTCTTGACAGCATCTGCTGTAGCATTTTTGCAAGAGTATGTAATTTTATCATGAACAAAGAAGTATTTTTCTCCTTCTATAGTGTATGATAAAAAAATTAATAGAGGGGTATCATTGACTCTCCATATTAACTAGATATTCATTAGGGCATGCAAGAAATGTGCTGCCCAGGTCTCCTTATAAGGAAGGGCTTGTCCTGCCTTTTGGGAACACTATAGTCCCTTCATCTGTCAACTCCTGAAGGAATGCTCTTGATGTCACAGCTGCCTCCCAACCCTCTGAGGCAGTAGCCACATCCAGTGGCTGGTGTAAAAGTTGGTGTAAAAACTGGTCCAGCTGACTCCACTTGAAACAGGTCACTCTTTCAGTCTCAGAGCTCTATGGGGACAAGATTGCCAGAATCTAACTCTACCCTCTGCCCACTCCTGCTTTCTTCCCCTTTCCTTAGCTCTCAGTTCCAAAAAAACAGCCTCTTATAAACATCCTGAACATGAAATTCTGCCTCAGAGTTTGTTGCCTGAAGAAAGCAGCTACGACACCATCTGAGGGTTTGGAGAAGCTCAGTGACCGATGAGCTGGCAGCGTTTAAGCCATGTCATCCCCAGGGTTCAGACCTACAGACTCCCTTATTATCATTTTTTTCTTTCCCACCAAAGGGAGTTGCAACACTTTGAGGAGCTGGTCTAACCCCTTTTAAGTCCCTCTTCATATTCCCCATTGAACCCGTGGAGCCTCAGGATTAAACTAGCTCTCAAGGTTACCTCACCTCTTGACTTTTGGAATGTATGGGTCAATAATATTCTGTATTACAATTCCAGTTTCTACTCATTTTTCTATTATTTGTAGCACAGAGAGCCCCAAGATGAGCAAATTGGAGGAGTTAATTGGTAAACAGAGGAAAATAGAGAAGACAACAGAAAAAAATACCTACAAAAAATTGGCTCCAGAAGCTGCTTCAATGTTTGGGTTCTCCACCTCCAAATGCGAGTCTCACTGTCTATGCAATGTGCCTCTCCTCTGCTGAAAATGTTACTGAGGTACCTGTTATTTGAAGTGTGACATCACTGAACCAAACTCTTCCCATGAGCCATACCCAAAGTTCTTGAATCACACGGTCAGATATAGTCACAGCAATGACCCAGCTTCTCAGGAACCAAATACTGTCTTGGTTACTTTTCTCTCATGGATGGGATGAAATGCTCAACACTCAAATGAAGGAAGGAAAGCTTTATTTAGCTCATTGTTTGTGGAGGTTTCAGCCCATAATCAGCTGGCCCAAGACAGGGTAGCATGGCACCAGGGTGACACTTCAAGGCAGCAGCCAGAGCAAAGGCAGCCACAGCCTCTTTTCCTCCCTTCCGACAGGCCACCCTCCACCCTCTACCTTGGGTCAGGTGTAATAATCACAAAATCTCCTTGCACAGAATACCTATGTTTACAAAGTAAGAACTGTGGCTCCCTACTGAGTGTCTTAGTTAAACTCGTTGATACAATGTATCAACCATAACATTAAGGTACCATAAATTACCATAAAGCTAATTTTAATAGAAGTAGTCTTATGTAGACTTGTAAGTAATATTATTCGTTATAATTTGGCCTTTTAAAAAAATGTAATAAAAATAAAATAAAATAATTTTAAAATGTACTTAAAATGTTAAAACTGCAATCATTAAAAGATACTTAGCTGGGGTGGGGGGAGCAAACCTATGATCCCAGCTGAGAGGATAGCAAGGTGTCCAAGGCCAACCCGAGCTAGATAGCAAGCCCCTGTCTCAAATAAATAAACAAATAAGTATAAAGAAGATACTACAGGCTCTAAAAGCAATATCAGAAGAGGAATTCAAAAAAAATTTATAGAATAAGTAACAAGTGCCTCAAGATAACGATTTTGAGAAATAGGAGCCATTCATATATGTGAATCCTGCTAGATTGTTAAAGCTATTCACTATTGGGCACATTTTCTGTACTTCAGATCTCTATGGACAGCATACTAAAGTAGAGAAAACAGACTTTGAAGACAAGCTTGGATCTACACTCTTGGCTTTCTCTCTGTGGCCAAGGCACATTGTCTGAGTCCACTTATAGATCTGTACCATGTGGTTAACACTGGATATTGAAGAGGTTATTTGAGGGGGAGGGAGTAAGAAGGTACACATGTGTGTTGGTCAGCTTTGCGTTGCTGGAACAAAATACTTGATGAGGGAGAGGTTAACTTTGGTTCATAGTGTCAAGAGGTTTAAATCCTAACTGGGTGACTTTAAGGCATGAACATCATGGCAGAGCAAAGCTGGTCACTTCAAGGTGGCTTGTAAGCAAGACAGCCAGAGGGAAAGATATACTGTACCTTCCTAAACCGTACCCCCAGTCACCCACCTCCATCACCCAGACCCTCACAGCACATGCAGATATGAACCCTCATCAACGAATGAATCCATAGAGTATAGTACTCCACATTCCAATCTCTTTCCTAAAGCCCAATCTCTGAGCATGTGAGACTTTGGGGGTTCACTTTAGATCTAAAGCATAACAATATGTAAAATGATATCCTTAGGAACCGAGACAGAAGTCAAGATGTGAATTTTTTGGCTGGGGATGTAGGCTCAGTAGTAAAGAACTTGCCTAGTATATGTGATGCCCTGAATCAATCCCTAGTGCTTTCAAAGAAAGGAAGGAAGGAAAGGAGAAAGAAAGGAAGGAAGGAAAGGAGAAAGCAAGAAAGAAAGAAAGAAAGAAAGAGAGAGAGAAAGAGAAAAAAGAAAGAAAGAGAAAAAAGAAAGAAAGAAACAAAGAAAGAAAGAAAGATGGGGAAAGTTAGTAGGCAGGTAGGAGAAATTAAAGGGCTTCAGTGAGGTTTCTGGCAAATAAAGAGTAAAAGCCCTGCTGGAGAGAGAAGCTAAGAAAAACCCAGAGAGTTGTTAAGAAGGCGCAGCTCACATTGTGGCTTCCCAGTTCCTCCAATTAAACCCAGAAAGGAAGTGGAAGGGGAGGCGCCTATACTATTGTAAAAAGTCGGCATATACAATGCACACCAACAGGCACCTATATGAAAGTGCATGCCTATCTTGTTATTTTCTCACTGTGTTAATAATACACTGAAATGCACAGCACCCTTTATACTCACACAGAGTGTGATTCCAGCAGAGAGGGTAGCAGGCTCTGTCAAATCTCAAGGTCAGCACCTGGACAGCACAGAGGGACCACAGAAGCACTTTCCAAGGACGTACACATAGCCAAAGAAAGGAGCAGTGGCCAAATCAGGGGTCTCAGAGCCCAAAATAGCAATCAAATGGTAATGACTCTCAAGGGGGCATCTCTTTCTTGCCACATAATAAAAGGGCTGAAAACAAAGACTCCCTGAGTTCCAGCTCTGACCGCCCTCTACCCCAACACCTAGCTCCCTTTTTCCAATAAAGTGATTTTGATTCCCCCATGCTCCATCCATTCTCAATAAAGTGATTTTGTTTCTCCTTCTACATGTATATCTCTAATTCATTTCCTGGTGTAGGTTTTTTGTTATTATTGTGTTTTGTTTTGCTTCACAAACCCTAGATAAAAATCTACCCAGAAGAAAGGAGAAGGGAAGGGAAAGAGGGAGGGGAGGAAACAAATTCCCATCCCTGTGAGAGCCTGCTTTTCTTTGAGCCATCACCTCAATAAACTTTGCTTGTTTTGTAAAAAAGAGTTGGCAGCAGCCGGTGGTGGAGTCAGAGGAAAGAGGGAGGAGGAGGAGGAAGTCGAAGAGGAGGAGCAGGAAGAGGAGGAGGAGGAGCAGGAGGAGGAGGAGAACCATCCCTTCTCCTATTTCTCCTAGTAATGCCCACATCGCATGATTATGAAGCTGTTGGCCCAGCCTGACCCACTGTTTCTCCTGCCCACCGTGATAGATCCGGAGCTTTGCACGACTGAAGGCCTTTACTGAAAGGGTTTTGGCCCACATTGGACACTGTAGCCAGAAAAAGCCTCAGCCGGAACCAGAGAGCTCCTGTCTCCCCCGCCCCTAGAGATTTACCTGTAACTCTATCTCTGCCCACCCTTAGGGATCTACCCCTGGGGCCAAACGTCTGTGCATCTCTAATGGCCCTAGGGCACCACCCTAAGCTTAGGCTACTTATAGACCCCGCCATGCCACGTGGAGATCGCCAAACTGGGGGTGGGGGTGTTGGTCATCTCTCTCCATGTTCTCAGAATAAAGGCCTCTTTTGTTTTATACTTTACATCTTTTGGAAATAATCCTATCATTTGGAATCCTATCACTTACCAAGTTACTTTTTAAACCCAGCTCCATCAAGGATTTTTCTCAAACTGTACTGCCCCATCTCTTAAGTGTTAGCAATGTTTGGCTATTTAAATTTAAATTATATAAAATTAAGTGAAATGTACCATTCATGTCCTCAGCCCCACTAGTCACAGGGAGCTAACAGTTACCACATGTGACAGCACAGATGTGGACTGTTTCCGTGGTCCCGGGAATTACATCAGACAGCACTGATACTGAGGACTATCTATCTACTAACCTCAGCCACATTACAGAAGTATAAAAAGTTTGAAAAATGAGGCTGACACAGGAGCAATAAATGAGTATAACCAGTGTTGTACCCCAAAAACGAGTCCCCAAAATGGTGTCCAAAAAACAGGGCAAAACATATTTTTTAAAGTAAAAGGAGTGCGATTTATTTATCCTGACACCAGGGACACAGTGCAGTTGGAGTTTGCAAGGCTGGGTAACTCGCTTAAAATTTTGACATACTTTTATAGAAAGTACAATTAAGAAGACCTTTGTTTCCCTTTGCTTAAGGACAGAGAGGTTTCACAGGAATTGACAATCTTTTGTCAGCTAATTTTAGCACTTAATTTTAGATAATATCTGTCCTTTGTGGAGGGGACCAATGGTTAACATATCAATCAGGTCAGATTCCCAGAAATTTACAATCTTTTGCAGAGGAGAGCAATGATTAATACATCAACTAGGTCACCCAGGAAGATGGCACATACAGAACAGTATGAGGCACTACAGCTATTTTTTTTTTTTTTTTTTTTTTTTTTTTTTTTTTTTTTTTTTACTCTCATCAGTACTGAACTACAGCTATTTTATAACAATGTGGTCGGTGCCCCGGGTGTCCGGTTGCAGAAAATAGTTGCGTTTGCGAAGGGAATTAACAAGTAATTTGGTCATATAACTTGGGCATTGGCAAACATAACAAAGGGTGACGAAGCTCTTTTTGCTAGTGTACAGCAACCAGGAGGGCCCTTTAGTGTCTAATTTCCAAGGATTCTTCTTCCTCCAAACGTCCATGTTTTTTTAATCATCTTTATTTTTATTTGTATTAGTATATCTTTGCAGTATATAATGATTACACTCATGGGGGAAGTTGGGGGCAGGTACACAGCACATCTTAGTTCCTTTTTTACCCTCTTTCCTCCCTTTCCTCCAAACTTCTTCCTTCTCCAAATTTTTGTTACACAGTGCAAAAAATTCTCCCCTTTTGCTTCATACAGTGCAGTTGAACTTCTCTCACCAATGAAGGATTTTGCCAGATCACATTCCTTAACTGATAGAATTTTCTGCACGGCTAAAAAGATAGAAATATGAGATAAAAGTGGCCTTTATCTTAAGAAGGCGGAGAGAGACTCCATGACCTCGGGGGTCTGGCTTTCTCTCTGCTGGACACGTAGTGTGGAGGCATACATGTAGCTTAGATTTGGGGTGGAGCCAAAGGGGCATTACTGTTGCACAGGTAGCCCATTGGAATTCATTTGTGCCACAGGTAAATTGCTTAGGGGTGGGGAAGCTGACCTTTCCCCTCCCAGCGCCTCCCACTACAGCGGCTCATTTAGGGCAAAATGCTTTCATTAACTTCTTGGGCAGCAAACCAGACCCAGAATCTTAAAAGCATGTCTGTAGCCCGGATCTGTAAACTAAACAAAGTCAAAGCCTGTAAATACTGCAGCAAGCACTGAAATTTCAGGCTGGGTGTGGCGGTTCATGCATATCTGTAGTCCCAGAATGCCAAAGGCTGAGGCAGGAGGATCACTGCAAGTCTGAGGCCAGCCTGGGCAAGATAGTGAGTCCTGGGCCTCTGTGATATACATAGCAAAACCCTGGCTCAAAACACTTGAAACAGAAAAGGAAAGGAAACATAAGAAAAGGAAATTTGGGCCTGTTTTCAAGATTATCTCCCCTACCAACTTAGCTGGGGCATTCTTTTTAAAAAATCTTGTTTTTAACATACATTGTATCACAAATTCAGCCTCTGAGTCTTCCGGCCTCCACACAGGGAATATTCCATCATTCTTTTGCTGATTAGGCTTTGTTTCCTGAGCTCCTACTGGCTGCCTTGTTCCCTTTATCCTTCACATTGTGCTACTTTTTCCTCATCTACTATCTTATTTCTGGGCCTGGCTAAGGCAACTTCTTTTAGCAACACAATATGAGCACTAGATCAGGCAGTGCAGGTGGGGTCTGGATTGGGCCAATTTACAAAATGTGTGACTTTAAGCAGGTTCCTTACGCTTGAGCTTTATGTTCCTTCTCAAAACGAAGGGGGAAAAACCCTACCACAGAGTCAGTAGATTAAAATAATAACGTAAAAAGTAATTTATAAAAGGCAATACTTGCTTGGATTCCGAGGCAGCTTCCCTGACTATCCTGAAGCTCACAATGCTGATGGTTACTTGCTCAGGTTTTGCAGGCTGGGGATGCACCTAGCACCTCACCCAAGCCAAGCACACCTCAACCACTAAGCTGTAGCCCCCCCTCCCCCCCAGCAACTGCTTTTGAGCAATGTCCCGCCTTCTCCCACCCCCACACCCCTCATTCTTAAACTCTGGAACACAGTGTGCTCTTCACACAGTAGTCACTGGATGCCCGCCAGCTAATTTCCATCTCTGTAACTCCCTCTTCAGAAGGAGGATGAGAAGGGAGACCAGCGCGAATCTTCCCCAGGGACACGGTGGATGGGTGGACACTGTCTGAAGACCAAAGAGAAGGGAAGCAACGGAGCCATTCAGACGTCATCGGTCGCTTCACTGAATTAGTGCAGCATGTCATTGGCAGGCGATCGGAATGTCCTCGAGGCGTCTTAAATAGGTCAGCACAAGCTGCATCTTTCCAGCCCTTTAAGGCCAATTAATCTGTTCTCTGTTCCTCTGGAGAAATGCTGAGTAGGGCACGCTTAGCCACCCTGGACTTCTGCCTGAGTTCCTCTCAGTTTCAGAGGGGAGTGGGAACTCTGTTCAGAAATCAAATATTTACTCCTGGCATACCATGCTTTGCTAGTTCTTTTTCCAGTATGGAAATGGGGGCACTTTCTCTCTGCCTCCTAAAAATTCATCCAGAACCCCACAAACACCTGGGATCATAGGTGTCTCCCAACAAGCCCCACATGGTTTAAAGACGAATGTCTCCACCAAGTCTTTCCCTCCGAGTGACTCTGCGTGTTTATTGAAATCTCCAGGCAACACTCATGTTCAGGGTAAAGGCCTGGGAAGGGTAGGAGGCACATTTTGACCCTACTTCACTTTTTATTTGGAGTTTCTCAGAAGCAGTTCAGAGCAGGCTGCCTAGGAGAACTTTAGAAAGAAAAACAAAAGGAATAAATGAGGGGTGGGGGAATGGGGGTGGGAGTGTTCCTTACAGACCAGTCTACAAAAAGCCTGTTTTGTTGCAAAGTGAGCTGCTAATCTGCCTGTCATTTAGAGGCTGCGGGAGGAGCCGGCGGGCCTCCCTGGAGCACAAAGCCTCACACACATTCCTTGTTTCCCAGGCGATGTTCCACACAGCAGTAAATTCTCGGCCTGGCGTTGGCCTCCTGAGCGCTCTTGCTGTTAGGTCAAATTGAACTTAGGGTCAGGAAGCTTGCAGCACTGTTTGAATGTAAGCTTAAGGAACAAAAACAAAAATATCTTCCACAATAGTAGGGTTACCAGAAGTGGGCACAGTGAGTCCGCCTTACATCCTGAGCTTAATCAGAGAGCGCGTGCTAGGGAGAAACTGCACGGGGCGGAGGCTGGAGTGTCTGGGCAGAGGACTTCTACACGGGATGACTTAGTGTGAGGTGGGCAAAGACCCAGACTGTGAACCTGGGCGAACCTGGATTCCTTCGGTTAATCTGCTATAGTAGCCACGCAATGTGGCGACAGTGACAGTAAAACTTTCAGAGGCTGTGTATCCAAAGGGCAAACCCAAACCCATGTATTTATTTATCTATCACAAAGTGCCAACACTCCAATGAAACCTGAATGAAAGAGTTTTGACTCAGACAGGACACTGTAGCTGGCAAAGCCTCAGGCAGAACCAAGGAGCTCCATCTCCCCCACCCCTAGGAATTTACCTATGGCACCAAAAGAATACCAATGGGCTACCTGTGCATCACTAATGCCCCTTAGGTTCCACCCCAAATCTAGGCTACTTATATGCCTCCACTCCACGTGTTCCACGGAGAGATTGCCAACCCCTCGGGGAGATGGTGCGCCCCAGGGGATTGGGGGTGTCTCTCCCCAAATTCTCAAAATAAAGGTCATTTATATTTTATACTTCTTATCTTTTCAGCCGCCACCAGTCCCCCACAGTTCTATCATATGGTTCCCTGACTGGGAATAGCCGAGAGACTCCTGGGCCCTCCCAGTTTGAGTCCCCTGCTGTTCAGGACCAAGACCGGACTGCATCTTGCATTAATTCCTCACTTCTACACTCAGGAGCTGTAAACTTGTCACTGCCAGTTCGCAAACAACACCGACCCAATTTACCACAGGTGAGCAACCCCCCGCTGAGATTGCCACTGGGCCAGACCCCAGGCGGGTTTTCTCCCCTTTTCTGTGGGTTTGCATGACACTATCAAGTCCTTAGATAGCCCAAGGCAGAGTCCTTCTGGGCCAACCTGTGTCCACTCTGGGAGACTCTCACGTCCTTTGGGTTCGGATAGCCCAAGGCAGAGTTTTCCTGGGCCAGCCTGTGTCTACACTGCGAGACTCTCACGTCCTTCAGAGCTTTTTAAGTTCTCATGGGCAGAGCTGTTACTAAACCCACGTGAAATCCACTCATATGTATTGGTGATGGCCAATTATTACAAGCTTTAGAACCATACAATACCGATCAGCCTAGAGTAAAAAGTGACGACTTATACTTACGGTCCGTTGCCTCATCTGACTATAACTCTGTGGGCCAGACCCCACACCAGATTTTACCTTGGAGATCACTTCCTGTCCCCCCAAAAAACTACCTATTTATAGCTTATCACACTGACAACAAGTTTACAAAACTCTCTATCTTTAAGCCTTTGTTTTGAGAATGTATGTCCTTTCCCACTAGCATCCCTTTGCTTCCTCACTGCTTTCCTTCCCCCTGTCGTGCGCCGACCCATTCCCCGCTGAGATGGGAAGTGTGCCCAAACAGTGTTTAGAGATACTGCAGCTTTAAGCTTTCACCCCATGTCCCAACTCCGCATGGTATCTCGGCTGTCATGAGTGCTCTAGGTCCGTGCTCTAATGCCGTGCCCTAATCCGCATGCCCCGAGAGCAGTTCCAGCTCCATGTGGCGGCTCAGCTCCGTGTCAGTCCGTCAGTCTGTCTGTCCGCCAGCATGTAGGGTCCCAGCTTCAAGCTGCCTCCCAACTCTGCCTCCCAGCCCTACCCCCCATGCGCACACCTGCCACTTCTGCCACCACCGTGGCTGCTGCCGCCCTGTGTTCGTTTCCAGGGGCAGTCCCAGCCTGCCCATGCGCTATGTCCCGGCACTCGCCCCGCCTTCACTCTGGGTGCCCTGCCCCCATGCTGGGCATGCTCTGCTGGACCACAAACACAGATGAACAGCAGCTTGGTGGCTCAGCTCAGAGATGCTATTTTTTTTTTTACATTCTCAAACCATTTAATCAAGGTTAAATAACCCAGCAATAGACAAGACTTTGACTGATAAACAGGATAGTGGCCACCTGGTAATTTTACCAGCCTTGTTTATCAATTAAAGCCTTCAATAATCTCCTAAACGTTTAACAACTAAAATTAAGAGGTATTTATGAATTCCTTTTGCTATAAACCACCATGGTGTTCTGTGTTAAGCTTACTGCCTATATTATACTGTATTGTCACTGATCTCCTGTTTAGCAACTGAAATTAAGAGGTACTTATGAATTCCTTTCTCCACAGAGCCATAATTAACTATATTCAACTGATATTAAATAACACCGTAGCTGATTTCTGTCCTAAATAAAAAGGTAAAAGTTAAACAGGCCATCTAAAAATCAGATGCAGATGGCATTAGACATTTTAATAACATAAAGAGATACTCATATATATGACATAAATAACATGTCAGTTCCTAAAATTCTCTGGACCTGTCCTCCTTATGAGAAGCCATTACTAAAATTATAAATACCCTGTTGATTATATTTGAGTCCTGCATACTTACTTAATTCTACAGATACATTATACTGTAGTCCAAATCCCAAACAAAAAGGCAAAACTTGACCTTCAAACTCCACAGAGACCTTCTTAATATGGCTTTTCATGTTTTCAACAACAAAAATAATAATAACACTTGTGACACTTGGAGTTCTGAGACAGGTAAACCGACACAAGATGGAGCTGCCTGAGCCCCCCCCCCCCCCATGGACAATGCCTCAAATGCAACAGAAGACATTGGGCAAGAGAGTGCCCCATCCTGGCATTCTTTGAGACCTTACCCCAGGGCTACTGGACTGTCCTAGTCACCAGAGAGTCGGTAAGCCATCCTAACTTCCAGCCCTCACAGGAAATGCCAACACTGCCAGATTCATCACCGACAGATCTGCTTAGACTTGCTGTTAAAGACTGATGGGGCTCAGGGCCAACAATAGCCCCCTTTATGGGTGTCCGACTCAGAGTCCAAGTCCCACTAAAAGTCTCAGTGGACATAGAGGCCATATATACAGAGTTCTTCCTGAGTTTTCAGGCCGCTATAATAAGTCCTCGACCTCTAGGAGGTATTGAGGGTCAACCTATGCCATTTATAAACAGGCATTATTTCGTGAAGGTTCCAGACTGCTTCTTCCCAATCCACCCAGTGGTGCCAAATCTTTCCTCCACCACTCACTCTTCATTCCTAAATATTAAAAATATTTTTCATTCCCTTGTGTTTATACAGGCTGACTTAGACACACTGAGGCCTCAACAGCTTACACCTGTTATCGCTAGTAAACCTCTCCTCAGTGATATAAAACCACCCCCTTCCTTTCTTATTGACCAATTTCTCAGGTGACCCTGGTCAAGACTGACAGATACATTTTGTTTTCTCACTTTGTTTATACTTTTTCAGGATACATAAAAGCCTTTCACACAACCAGGGAGACTGCTGATATACTTGCTAAAGTTCTGTTACAGCAAATCATTCCAAGGACTACACCAGGTTACAGCGACCCATACCTGATATTCTTGGTAACCTAAACAGTGATCAAAGTTGCTAGACTGCCATCCTGGTTTCATATCACTTAGGCCCTAGATCTAACCATCCTTTTGCCTACTCATCTCTGCCTTACCAAGACCTCAAAGCCACAACTCTCAGGCTGTCATGTTTTGTTATCTAGTCTGGTTTCTATTTCTTATTCTTTTTACAGCAGGATTCTTAACAATATTTTCTAAAGACTCCTACGTCATGCATACCAGAGACAAGCCTTACCTACCTACCGTCTTACCCTTTACCCTTTCAGATGGGGGAGTAATCACCTCTCATAACTTCACTCCTCCTAACCCCACATTTATTTTTCAGAATTCTACCTTACTGTGGAAATGATTCTACCTCAACATGGTCCTGATATAATGACATATCTAAATCAAAGGCACCTTTCTTTCCACCTCACCTGGGTCCTTAAATATGACAGTGCCATGCCTCCTCATTACATCTTGTCTTTGTTTTTCCTGTCTAATATACGCGCATTCACCAGTGAAGTTGTCCTGGCTAAAACGCCTGGCACCAGCTTTTACCTGGGCATCAACCTTCATCCCGTCAACTACCCTAGACCCCAGTACAGCGCCCCTTTATAGCAAGAAGCAGTAAAGAGAGGAATCTTCGCCCCTTTTCATAATAATAATCATAAGGTGGGATATGAAAGAGTTTTGGCCAAGACAGGACACTGTAGCTGGTAAAGCCTCAGGTGGAACCAAGGAGCTCCATCTCTCCCATCCCTAGGAATTTACCTATGGCCCCAAAAGAATACCAATGAGCTACCTGTGCATCACTAATGCCCCTTAGGTTCCACCCCAAACCTAGGCTACTTACATGCCTCCACTCCATGTGTTCCACGGAGAGATTGCCAACCCCACAGGGAGATGCTGTGCTCCAGGGGATCGGGGGTGTCTCTCCCCACAATTTCAAAATAAAGGTCATTTATATTTTATACTTCTTATCTTTTCAGCTGCCACTGGTCCCCCACAATTCTATCACTGAATCCCAAGGTTTTAATTCAGAAAAACCAACTTACATACTTGGCTCCTGGTGGACAGAGAGGCTTCTGCATGCCTGCTGGGGCATCCGTGCTGAGGGGCTGGCCCCCGCTGCCCGAGGAGATTGCTAACATTTTGAAAGTTTAGATTTCCTTGTTTATAAAACATTATAAGAACTTCTTCCTGGAATGGGTACTTGGAGAATCAAATAGATAAATAACATAACGTGCCTGACAGAGTCAACTGAGGAGTAGCTTTTACATACATACATGCATAGACACGTGGATACTCACACACACATACACACACAGAGCCATTAGAGGCTGCATGTGAGGGGTTGGTTGAAAGTCTGGGATACTAACCTTTCTTAACCCTTAGAAGCAGCTCTGCGCCCACAGCTGGAACAGTGGGAAACTTAGGGTAGTCACCCAGCCTCCCTGCCTTGCAGAAGGAGTAACTCTGCAGCGGTGTTTTTCACTGCTTCTGCAAGAGCTCAGAAAGGTGAGGGTCTGACTTCCACAGTGGAAATTTGCTTGATACTTTTATGGCTTCCTTCCCTTTCATGTCTCATTCCCCCATATTCCACAGATTGAGCTCCTGCAACCCAAAAACCCAAGCTCTGAAATTTTTTAAGTACCAACATGACACCACAAGAGGAAAATTCTGCATCTGACCTCACAGGATGGGTTGTAGTCAAATTCAGACACATTAAAAATATTGTGTAGGGTCAGGGATGTAGCTCAGTGGCACAGAGCCTTCCTGGGAAGCATGGTCCCAAGTTCAATTCTCGATACCCCCTCCCAAATTGTATAAAACTACCTTTGGGCTAGATGGGTAAGGTATATGTGAAACATAAATGAATTTTGTGTTTGGACTTAGGTCCCAGGCCCAAGACATCTCATTATGATATGCAAGTATTCCCAAAATTCAAAAGATTAAAATTTTTAAAATCTGAAACGCTTCTGGTCCTAAGCATTTCAAATAAGCAGCACCCACCTGAGTCTGATTCTATGAGAATTGCCTTTCAAATAAACTGCTTTCCTATCTCAGAATCTGCCTCTGAAGGAACCTCCACCAAAGATATCAAGATTTTTTCCAAAGTTTGGGGAACCCGGGTTGTCAGGATCATCTACGTTGCCACACTCCTGCCTCAGCTGAGTACATTGGTTCAAAGATCATTTACTATTCTACAGATACATCCCTTTTCCATCCCACACTGAGCAAGACCTGCACTCAACCTTTCTCTCCATAAACATGCACGCACACTCATGCACACTAATCTACACTGGTTTTCTCTACTGCATAACAAATTGCCGCAAATTTAGCAGTTTAAAAACCATACGTTTATTATCTACAGTTTCAAGGAGTCAGGAGACCAGGGACCACTCAGATCTGGCCCCTGCTCAGTATCTCACCAGACCTCTCTTAAGCTGTAAGCTGGTCCATGTTCCTGTCCAAGTCAGGGTCCTCTTCTAACCTTATATGATTGTTCAGAGAATTCAATTTGTCGGTATAGGATTTGTTGGGAGCCGCGGCCGAGCCCGGTCGCCTTACTTGGCGGACGTGAGGCCTGTAAGAAAGAACAAAGCCTGAGCTAGATTACCCCTCCCATCGAGTGAGCCAAGTTGGCGCCTGCTTCCTGCCCCCTGATTGCCCTGGCGACTTAAACAACCCGCTCTGTAAGATAGTCTGCCTAGCAACAACTGATGTTAGCCAATCAGCCCGCATCACGCGCTTTGAACTGATTGGCCACTGTTACCCTATAAAAGTGAATGCCTCTCCTGCCACGAGAGAGAAGCACAGAGAGAGATAGAGAAAGTCCACCGGCGAGAAAGGGCTGGTGGCAGAGCGGAGGCCTCGCGGGGCCCACGCGGAGACAAATAAAGACAAGGTTGCACACCGTCAGAATCTGTCGTGTGTTTATCCTGCCGGCCGGGAGCGACACCGACAAGGATTGACATCCTAGTGTCTTGCTGGCTGTCAGCTCCAAAGGGCAGCCAGCGGTTCCTTATGGTGCAGTAGTGCGTTTCTTCAATCAATAGGACAAGCTCTCTCTGCGGCTTGTGTCTTCTACAATATAATCGAGGGGGTGGCTGTCCCGTCACTGTGACCGGGTTTCATTGGTCAGAATCATGTACACATATCACTTGACTGTAGCAAAGTTTACTGAAAGTTTTGGGAAAGACAAGGTGAAACAACACAAGTTATTCTCAGATTTCTCTCAGGTCCTTACCCTGTTACATTCTCATTCCCTTTTCCTATCATTTCTTTCCCCTCTGCTCTTCCTCCATCCCCAAATTCATGCTTACTTATAAAGCAAAACAATTTGTCTTTTTATTATTTGACTTTTTAAATTTTTAAAAAAATTTCTAACTTTTTCTGCTGAAGCCCTTACCTTCTACCCCAAGTGGTATATGTAGATATTTTTCTTTCCTTCAGAGCAGGCTTAAATTCATTAAGATTTTTCAGTCTGTTACCAAGGGTAATTTACAAGGTAATGACGGAGATAGATATGACACAAATAATAGCAGGAAATGAAGGGGAGGAAGAAAGAATGCTGACTATAAAAATACCACTGCTGTGATGGTATTATTTAGGATATTTCCAATCCTCTCTAGTAATATTCCAAATCTTTCCAGAGCCAGAAAAGAAAGGAATGGGGCAAATGCTTGAGGGTACCCTTACATAATGGTAGAATTTTTTTTTTTTTGTCTTTTTCTTTTTCATCGGTACCAGGGATGGAAGCATGATCACACACTTGCAAGACAGGCGCTTATGCCGCTGAGCTAAATCCACAGCCCCTAGTGGTAGAATTTTTAAAATGGAGGTGTGTGTGTGTGTGTGTGTGTGTGTGTATGTGTGTGTGTGTATGTTATCTTTTCCTGTCTCCATTGCCCTCCTTTTTCTTTCTTTTGTAATTTCTACTTGTTTGTCTTTAAATAACTTAGGGACCTGGGTTCATAAAAGATAGCTCTGGGCATTTTAACTCTGGGCAGACTACTTATTCTTCTCTGGGAACTAAAGAAATGGGACAAGGTTATTTCTTACTACAGAATAACTGTCTAGTTTGTATAAGACATTGACAGTACTGGCTTTTACAATTCCCACCTAGCTTTTTTTAGTTTGTTTTTTTTCCCGTTCCCACAGTGTTCTGCTTAGGATGTAACTCGGCTCAGACCGCTGGTTTCTGCCTTTCTCCTGTTTCAGGGATGGACACTGAGGGTGTGGAGTGGTCCAAGCTGCTGGCCCTCTGGGACTCTGCACAGAGCTTGGTGTACAGCAGATCCGGCAGGCCTGGGCTACTCTGTGTGCAGGGATGAGGAGCTGGGAGCCCAGAGGTGGTGCCAGAGGAGGAGGAGCCTAGAGCAACTGTGTGCCATGCAGGGGCCAAGAGAACTAGGTTACATGGCTCAGAAGAGCACAATGCTGCAGGAAGCGGATCTGCTGGAGTGCTCTGAGGAAGCAGGGGTCTTAGAGCCATGGATCAGACAGGAAGTCTGCCCCATTGTTGGAGCAGCCACATTATGCAGAGCTCAAAATTGGATCCTAGAACCAGTGAGGAGATTGAGAGGAATGAAGAGTTACAATCCCTGCCCAGATGACTCTTCTAGGCTAGGGAGATGGCCACAGTAACTACAGCACATGGTTCAAGAATGGAGTCCTTCAGCACCGCAAACCTAACCTGGTCAGACTTCGTCCAGTGTATAAAAAGATTAGATAGAGGAAGGCATTTACAAAACTAAGACCAGGGTTAGAGGTGACCAGAAGAAGAGTGGTAAACTTTGTCTCATCAACAAATAGTGATTCCTGTATGCATAAAAAAAGAAAGAAAAGGCAATTTAAAAGAGAGACAGACAGACAGACAGAGAGACCAAGAGAGAGAGCATTTAAGCCTTTTTTGTCATCTTAAACTAAGGAAGGAAGATTGCAAATTTCAGCCCACCCTGGGCAGTTTAGTGACTTAGTAAGATCCTGTCTCAAATAAAAGGGAGGTGAAAGCAGCTCAGTGCAAAGGCCCTGGGTTCAATCCCCAGTACCAGGAACAAAGGTTTAAATGGCACTCTGTAATAAGGAATATGCTAGACATTCTCTTGCACCAAATCATCGTCAGTCTTTCCAACAGTTCCTCCAACGAGGTTATTATTTTCCCCAATTTAGATGTGAAACCAGAGGTTCCAAGAGGTTGTGAGCCTCTTTAAGATCATACAGTCACCGAGCACCTGTCCCAGGGGGATGGGGGATCAGAATAGAGCTAAGTGTGTAGCATGGCACAGCTGGGCTGTTTCACTGGTGACAGAACCCCAGGATGCTAGTTTCTGGGGCATCTTTGCTCTGACACATTCTATAGCACTGGCAGGAGGTGGTGGAGTGTGGAAAGAGCTCCCAGTACTTATGTAGGAGAGGATCGCAAGCTGGGTGGGAAAAAGGCAGAAAGAAACAAATTCAAGCCATTTCCCAATCTTCTTCTTTGGGATAAAGCTGAAGTTTTCCATTTCTTCAGCAATTCTCCAAGTCACTCGCTTCCCAGCTTGTTAAAAGTGCCTCTCCCTCCTTTTTCAGAGCTTATTAGAGGTCTGTCCTGGTTCAGGCCCTCCCTCCTAGGACCAAGGAGTGTGAGGTGTAGACAGGGTAGGTTGGGACACAAGGGCCGGAGGAGTGTATGTCCTAGCCGGTAGCTTCTCTGAGCCCAGATTCTCATTTGCCTCAGGAGTGGGACTGAGCACAGACAAGCACAGAACCGCTGGGCCCCCCGTGCCCCCCAGGAAGGACAATGGAGGTTATCTCCTTAGCAGGAACCCTGTCCAAACTGGGAATGTAGGGCTTGGAAACGAGAAAATGCAAGGTCTGAGAGAGAGGAAAGAACAAGTCCAGCAGTACACAAAGCTCTGTGTATTCAGAGGGAAGTTGGCAGGGTTGTGTTCGGGCAGAGAAACTCCGAGTGGTACAAAGAGACGTGCTCAGAGTGGAGAAATCATGCTAATTGTCTGCACCGGAGCTGGAGAACGCCACCCAAAATGAAGAGAGAAAGGGAAGCCCTGTCCAGAGGCTCCAGAGCCCTGAGTCTCGCTCCCTTGGTCTACCTGCTTCTGATCCAGCCAGGTAGGACACCCTGAAGGGTTAGAAAGGGTCTGGAGAAAGGACCCGGGGCTTTCAAAGGAGAGGGAGGGGAAAGCCCAGGGCCTGAATGCTTTGGGACGGGAGGAGGGGAGAGCGGGCAGCTGTCGTGGGAAGCATCTCAGTGAATCCAGGCATTAGTGTTGAATGTATTTCTTCATTCTGGGAGCCTCTGGCCCCCTCCCCCAAAAGGCTGCATGACTTTGCAGCTCCCACGGCATTCAGAGCGGTAGATGGAGGGCACCATGCCACTTCGTATGGGATGACTTGCTGGCGTGGGCCAGTGCAGCATTCTTTCCAAGGGATTGTGGTGGGGCTTGGAGGGAGGGGCAAAGGAAATCTTGCTTTTTTGCTTCCCCAGACCCTCATTCTGGCTTCTCGAGTATATCATGAGCAATGAAAGAAACTTTGGAAATAACGAGCCTCCTGATTTGGGATGGTAACTCCAGCCTATCCCTGATTCACTCCACGTTAGAGGCACCTCCCTCCTGTTAGCGCCCCCTATCAACTCGTTGGAGAATTCATCTCATTTTAACACTAGATGTATTTATGTGTACACACACGCACAATTATAGAAAGTCTAAGAACCCGCAATTCAATGGGGCAAACAGATGCCGAGTCATTTGTACACTGCATATTGTATGAGTCAGATATGCAGATTAAAACATAGGAATCAGAGAAAGGTCACTTACCCCTACCCAAGAAGCTGTTGCTACCAGTATGACATGAAAGTGGGAGAATACCAAAGGAAATTTCCTGGTAGAGGGAATGTCTGCACTGAATTTTAAAGGGTGAGGGACACAGATAATGGGAGTAGGTATTGTTGTTGGGTGAATGCGTGAAGGTCAACAGCTTGAAATAGCATCATGTGTTAAGGTAGAATCCAGTTATTCATTGCTGCTGGAGAAGGAAGCAGGAATTGAGTTAGACAAGAGCCTTGTAAATGATCTCAAAAGCCTGGAATATAAATATGGAAGGAGAGGGCAACTGAATGGTTTTTAATTTGGGGACAGGCAAGGTTGTATGGGCACAAGTCTGCAGTGAAGCGCTGGAGGGGAAGCTGGAGGCAAATGAGATAGGAAAGGAAGCTTGTATTTTTTTTTAGGCTGTCTGCAGTGCCACAGCTGGGTAGCTGAAACAACAGAAATTCATTGCTTCACAGTTCTGGAAGCCAGACGTTGGAGATCAAGGTGTTGGCAGGGCCATCCATGCTCCCTTTGAAGGCATAAGGAAGGAATTTCCCAGGTCTCTCTTCTAGGTTTGCTTAGTTCTTTGGCTTGCAGAACTTAATCCTTCAGTGGCTTTGCATGTGTATATGCAGATTTCCCAATTTGTAAGGATACTTGCTGAAGTAGGTCCACTTAAGTGATCTCACCTTAACGTTAGATCTGCAATGATCAAATTGCCAAGTTCATATTCTGAGATACTGGGAGTAGGACTTCATCGTATGCATAGCAAATGTACCCACAGCAATATATTACAATATCTCAGAGAAGAAATAACGTGGGTCTGAACTTCAATAAAGATAAGAGGGAATGAGACATACTGAGTTAATATTTCAGAGGTAAAGTCAAGATCTAGTGACTGGCAGGAATTTGGAGGATCCAGAGAGGTAGATAAGGTTTCCAGGGGAAACTCTGAACAAAAAGTGAGATAGGACTGGGGATACAGTGACCAGTATTGCACATCGTTAGGTTGGATGTGTGCTAGCTTTCTGTCTCTAGGACAAAAGACCAGAGGAAAGTGACTCAAAGGAGGAAAGCTATTTTGGCTTACAATTTCAGGGGTAAGCCAGGTGTGGTGGCAAACACCTGTCATCCCAGCTGGGGCAGGAGGATCACTGTCAGTTCGAGACCAGCCTGGTGTCTTACAATGTGACCTCAAGGCCAGCCTGAACTGCATAATGAGACGCAGTGTTAAAAAAGACCACAAAAAAAAATTTTTTTTTCAGAGATTTCAGTAGTGGCTTGTTAGTGCCATTACTGTAGCCAGATATGACATAATAGAAGCTTATGACAGAGTAAAGCTGCTCACCTATGGCACCCAGAAAGTAGAGGAAGTGAGAAGACAGGGCCAGAGTGAAGCTACACTTTGAAAGTGGCATGCCAGTGACATATTGCCTAGAACTGAGCCCCGCCTCATAATAGCCTATTGAACTATAAACTCATCCATGGCTCAAGCCGATTAACTGACGAACTTAGTGGTCTTATCATCCAATCACTTCTCTAGGCTTCATCTATGAGTACTATTACATTGGGGATCAAGCTTTTAAAGCATGAGCTTTTGGGAGGACATAACCAACCAAGCTTGTTGGCATATACGGTAATCCCAGGACACTAGGGAGGCTGAAACAGGAGGACTATCACAAGTTTTAAACCAGCCTGGGGGAACTGGTACATATATAGTTCATATCACTTGTATCTGTTTTTTTTTAAGATAATAAAACAAACAAAAAAAATGGAGGAACATAGAAGGGAGATTTTGCTAAACTATATCTATGGTGCATATCACTTCTAGTTCTATTGGCTAGAACTCAGTCACATGGTCATACTTTACTGCAAAGGAAGCTGGGAAATGTAGTTTTAAGGTTGGCACTAACAGAAGGATTGGACCACATGGACTTGGATTTAAAGATTTATTTTATATCTTGAGTTATGATAGTAATCACCATGCTAGCCTCAAGAAAGTAAGTCTTTATTTTTTATTTTAATTTTTATTTCATTTATGTATTTATTTATTTATTTTGGTACCAGGGATTGAATTCACAACCTTGTGCTTGCCAAGCAGGCACTTAAACCACTGAGCTAAATCCCTGGCCCTAATTTTTATGTTTATTAATGCAAACATGTAATATATAATGGTTACATCCTATTGGAGTGTTGGTACATGTACACAACACATCTTAAATTTTTTAGTCCCTTATCCCTCCAAATGCCAGTTTTTTCATTGTTGTTATTAGTATTCATATTTACAACATCTAAGTAATAGTCTTCAATGTTCTTGTCCTGGTATGGACAAATAATGTTTTCTTAACCTCATCACAATCTATTCATGGAGCATTCAAACAAATGTCGATAAAAAGCTTCCAGCCCTTCCTTTTGGATCCCCAGGGTCTTCTTTACAGTTTTGGTTTCCTAATTTTCTGCTCCACTCTTGAATGCCTGGCCCTTCAAACAATTTCACACTTCTGAGGGGCTGGGGATTTAGCTCAGCAGCATAAGTGCCTGTCTTGCAAGCAAGCAGTCGTGAGTTCGATCCCTGGTACCGATAAAAAAAAAAAAAAGAAAAAGACAAAAAAAAAAAAAAAAGAAAAAACATAAATTTCACACTTCTGTAGTCCTTCATAGGCTTCAACAGGATAACATAAAAACACAACCCAGTAACCCCAGCATTTATACAATAAGCAGTGCACCTGAACAGTGACGGCAAGGAGTATTTCCTTGAATTGTCAATAATTAGAAGAATATTGAAAACCAAAAGCAGAAAACAGCATGCTCTTCCTCTTAGAAGACCAAACCATGTGCTGCCCTCAGACTATTGTGAATAGTTCTGGTCACCACACCCAAAAGGAAATGCTGTATTAGTACAGTCAGAGAAAGATCCAAGTTCTGATGGTTAAAGGGATGGAGGATTTTTCTTATGAAGACACACACAAACAAAATCCTGCAAGTGAAAAAAGGAATAACTGCAGTTCTTGTTGTTAGAGAACAGAAAAAGTGTCGGAAGACCAAATCCTAGAAGACAAATCTGGTATCACCCCTCTGAATCCTACCCACACTCCCGATTGAACCCAGGGCCTTCACGCTGAGCTACAGCCCCAGCCCTTTTAAATTATTTTTTATGTCGGGACAGTCTCACTAAGCTGCCCAGGTGGGTCTTGAACTTGTGGCTTTCCTGCTACAGCCTCTTTCAGTGCTGAGACTACAAGTGTGCACTATTGTACCATCTCTCATGGATGCTGGTGTTTTGTTTTGTTTTTTAGTACCAAGGATGGAACTCCTGACCTCAAACTTGTCAGGCAGGCACTTACACTGCTGAGCTAAATCTCCAGTCCTTCTCATCGATGCTTTTACTTTATTTTATTTTTTGGTACCTGGTATTGAACTTGTGATCTTGCACTTGCCAGGCAGGCACTTATGCCACTGAGCTAAATCCCCAGCTCACTGATGCTTTTAAAAGATAAATATAAAGAAAATTTTTGCCTAGCCAAGGGAGCCCACAAATAAAAGTAGATGATGATTTCTTTCAGGGAAGAAGCTATGAAGGGCACCCAAGGCTTTGTGCGTGTATGTTCTTATACTTTGAATTTGACCCTTCTTAGTTAGTGTCAAGACCCTACTTGTGAGGGGCAAGCGAGCAGCTCAGCGTACATTGTTCAGGTGGTCAGGAACATCTTGTGGAAAAGTTCATTTCCTTTTATTCAGCATCTGGTGAGAACAGAAACTTTGTGCATAATCATGCCTCCCAGACAATGATTAAGTTAATTTCTTCTCCAGGTTGAACAGTCCCAGGCCCATTTATTTATTTTTGTACTGGAATTGTTAGCCATTTCCTCATTTCTGTGTCCAGTTTTGGCTCCTGTCCCAGTTCTGTGTGTCTGTTGTGAAGCTCTGAACTTAACATAGATTCTGATTCCAGTGAGAGCATTTGGGAAACAGTGCCTGCTCAGCAAAATGCTCTTTGTCAGCTGCAGTGAAAGGCTGCTCCATTCCCACACAGATGCGGGCACACCCATGTTCACAGGCGTGAGAAGGACACCCACCTAGTCCAGGGTAAGGCCTGATGCACTCCATAGGCTGCAGCTTCTCCACTGTTTTTGTTCAGAATAAATAAAGTTTAAATGGGCAGAGAGAGCAGAATTAAAAGGGGAAAGACATCACACAATGACCGCTAAGAGCTTGGAATGGAATAGAAGGTCATAGCCAGAAAAGCTCAAGGGAGGCTAGAGACTATTAAAGGAAAAAAGGTATCCCTTCCATTTGCCCTGGGAGCTGGGACTGTCACTGTTTAGCTCCCTGGAAAAAGGAACTGAGAAAACTTTGGATCTCAGTTTTCCATTGCTATAATGAAACACGTTGGGCTGGAAATTTTATCAAGAAGAGAGGTCTATGCAGCTCAGAGATTTGGAGGCAGAAAGTACAAGCAGCAGGGCCCTGGCTCTGAAAAGGATTTTCCACCTATGTCACGTATAATAGAGGAGATGAGCAAGTACATGCCTAAGAGAAGATCAAATGGTGAAACAGGAAGCTAGAAAGTAGGGGTGGGCTGTCTCCTTTAATAGCAATAATTCTTTCTCAAGAATTAACTCAGAGAAACCGGGTGTGGTGGCACACACCTGTAATCTCAGCACTCAGGAGTCTAGGTAGGAGGATGACTGTGAGCTCAAGGTGAGTCTGGCCTACAAAGTGAGCTCAAGGTCAGCCTGAACTGCACAGCAAGAGTTTGGCTCAAAAAAAAAATTATTAACTCAGAGTCCCAGGATAACTGCCTTACTCCCATCCAAGGGCAGCGCCCCCATAATCTAATCAACTCCACCCCTTAAAGGTTTCACCCCCTCTTAATGCTGCTTTGGAGACTAAGCTTCCAGCACAGAAACTCTTGAGGGACAAACTATAAACCACAGCAAGAGCCCTGCGTAGATGTGCTAACCTGCAGGAGGGCCCTGTACCCACAAGCCTCATGTGTGTACCTCACTGTTTTAGACTGGATTTTGAGAGGAAAGTAAACATTCCCCAGTTATCACTCTGCGGTGTTTAGGGAAGCTTCATGATTTCTCCCGGGTCTACCTCACATTGTACATATGGAAGCCTATTTGTCTACTCAGGAAAACCTGAAACTTGGGTTTTAAATTAAGCCAAGCCTGGAGCCTAGCAGTTGCTAGGCAAGGAATCCTATTTAAAGAACTACAGAAATTAAAAATTGGGGGGGGAAACGTATGAATCACGTGGGCAAATGGATTTCACTCTGATATACAGAACCATAGGGATTCCTAGTGGCCTCCAGTTACTGAGGAGAATGGGAATCAATTCCTCACCATCCCTTCTAGCAAAGCAGATAAGTTGGAAACATATTTAGTTTATTTTCATTTTTATGTAAAATTTGTGGGAACAAAAATAGCTTCACTAGACAATGTTAAAAAGATCATTTTGTTTCATTCTACGTCCCCCAGAATAAGGCTTCCCATTAACAGGCATAAGCATTCAGATATTAGCTGAGTGTAGTAGCACATACCTGTCATCCCAGCAGGCTGGGAGGCTGAGGCTGGAGGATCTCAAATTGAAGCTCAGCCTGGGCAACTTAGCAACTCGGCAAGACCCTGTCTCAAAATTTAAAAACTTTAAAAATGGCTGAGAATAAAGCTTAGTGTGTGAAGGCACAGATTAAATTCTCACTACAAAAAACCCATTCATACTTATGGCAGCTTTAATCATTAGCATCATCTTTCTCAATTTTTTATTTGTTTGCTTGTTTTTTGGTCTTTCTAAGATAGGGTCTCGCTGTGCAGTTCAGGCTGGCCTCGAGCTCACTGTGTAGCCTAGGCTGGTCTCAAATTTGCAGTGATCTTCCTGCCTCAGCCTCCAAATGCTGGAATTACAGACATGCTCCACTGCGCCCCATTTATCTTTTCCACTCTTAGGACTTTATGATTCTAGCACATCTGGCTAGTTACGAATAGCAGTGTCAGAGTTAGGAAACACTTGAAACCATTCGGTTCCACTATTTCATTATACAGAGGAAGAGACCGAGGCCAAGAGAGGTGAAATAGCGGTCAACAGGTTCAAGACAAGGCGCTCACTACGTTACAGTGCCGCCATTCCAAAGGTGGACCAGACACATTTGGTGATTGCAGTGGCCTTGCTTGCCACAAGCCATCTTTTGGTTCAGTCATTTCCCGATTTGGCCTGGGCTCTTTAGGCCCAAGGAGGGGGAAAAGGAATGGAAAATACTGCTCAGCTTCCCCAACTCTAACCAGCAGTCCCAGCAGAGTGAGAAGTAAGGAGAGAAAAAGCACCCTAGAGGTAACAACAAAGGACACAGCCGGGCATCTGGAGGGACCCCCTATTTGGTACATGTGCACCTGTTCACCTAAACTTACTCCGTTACCGACTGGCATCTTCCCTAGAGAACCCTCTGTGCGGTGGTTGCCAAGCTCTACCTGGCCGGGTGACACCAATGAACAGCATCTGCTCAGGGCCCTAAACTCCTCTGAGGTCTGGGAATATGAGATGTGTCTCTATCCACTAGGCAAGGTGGTGAAATCCTAGAGTCACAGAGCTGGAAGGAACTGTGCGACCGTGCAGCCTGCTGCTCATATTCCCCATGAGCCGTATAAACCCTGCACCTCCTAAGTCATACAGCCCAGCAAGAGGGCACGTACCTCTGGAGTCCAATCTTGTGTACTTTCTCACTATCCGACAATGAATTGGGTATTGTACTGGTACAATCCTGTGGACATGATAAGCAGTTATAGTTATTATTATTATTGTTAGTTTATAAATGAGAAGAAGGAGGCTTAGAAACATGGCCAAATCTATGCAGCCAGTAAGTCGTAGGGCCCAGGACTGCGAGGCCGCGTGATTTTAAACTCTTTGTTCTACCCAATCAGGTCCCTCCTCTATCAGAAACACAAACTGCACTGGCGTTAAGAGTGAATTCCCAAAATTGCCTACCCAGATGTAGGCCTGTCCTGGGATAAGAACAGGGAAGGCTTTTGGTGGAAGAGGTCACGTCTTCAGGTCCTTAAACTTTCCCTGTATTAGCATTGTCTCATGGCATGTTTTCTTCAGAAACATATGTTCCCACATTTTCTGCATCTCCTGCCACCCCATCCCCTAATCAAGAAGAAAACTGACTAATTCGCCTCGATGTCTAATGGCCTACAAGCTTCAGGAGACGGGGATTTCTGTCTGCTTTGCTCCTGATTTATTTTAAGGCCACAGGAAAATACGTGGGTGTAAAAGGTGCTCCATCAGTATTTCTGTGAATGGAGTAACAGAGTGGCGCCTAGGTGGAATCTTCTTCCTGCAGAAGGCAATGGAATAAGAGCCACAGAGTAGGCAGGAAGGTGGAGGGCTGTGGGATAAATGTGAGGCAAAACTGAAGACTATGGGGGTCACAGATCTACTGGGGGACACAATGGCACCAGAGGGGAGGAAGCAACATGTGGCCAGGAGCAAAAGGCCTGTGGGGCTGAGGCTTTGGGAGATTCAAGGTGCCAAGGGCCTGACCCAGCCCTCTTCCCTATGGGTCTCTGTTCGCAGACCCCCTAGAGGGGGTGAACATCACCAGCCCGGTGCGTCTGATCCATGGCACAGTGGGGAAGTCGGCCCTACTTTCCGTGCAGTACAGCAGCACCAGCAGTGACAAGCCCGTAGTGAAGTGGCAGCTGAAGAGGGACAAGCCGGTGACCGTGGTGCAGTCCCTCGGCACAGAGGTCATTGGCAACCTGCGCCCTGACTACCGAGACCGCATCCGGCTCTTTGAAAATGGTTCCCTGCTTCTCAGCGATCTGCAGCTGACCGATGAAGGCACCTACGAGGTGGAGATCTCTATTACCGACGCCACGTTCACCGGGGAGAAGACCATCAACCTCACCGTGGACGGTAAAGCTCTCTGCAGCAAGGAGGCGGGACAGGCACCTGGGGCGGGGGCAGGAGCTGCCTGACCCAGGGAAAAC
The DNA here is from genome assembly GCF_034190915.1 of Cavia porcellus. Lineage (NCBI taxonomy): Eukaryota > Metazoa > Chordata > Mammalia > Rodentia > Caviidae > Cavia > Cavia porcellus. The sequence goes on along the minus strand of NW_026947492.1, from coordinate 18,987,075 downwards.
CAGCCCGAAAGGCATGGGTGCACACCTGTGACCTCAACTGCCCTCAGGGCAGGAGGATCCCAAATTCGAGGCCAGCCTGAGAAACTTAGTGAGACCTTGTTTCAAAATAAAATAATTAAAAAGGTTGGGGATATAGCTAAGCACTTTGATTCCCATTACCAAGGAGAATAGAATGATACTGGGTTAACCTGAGTTAACCAGAGACTGTTAGAAGTTAGCACACAGCACAGCTAACGTGGACAGAGCGCTTATCACATGCCAGGAACTATTCTAATACTTTGTGCACCTTGAGTCATTTAATGCTTGCAATAATTCAGGGAGAGTAACGTCATTCTCCCCATGTTTTAAATGAGGAGAATAAAGTGCAGAAAGGCTCAGGAACTTACCCAATCAACTGCCAAAGCCAAGATCTGAGCACAAACAGTTAGACCTAGGTTCCTCCTAAGTAAAATGTCTTCCACTGGGTCAGTTGAAAACCTTAAAGCCCAGTGGTTGTGGTATTTGGGTATTTGGGAAGAAAGCAAGGAAGTGGCACGCCACGGCTGTCTTACTCCGTATTGTTCCCCCAATGACCAGTAGGGAACTTGCAACTAGGGAATGAGTGTTTGATGGGAAAAGTCTGGACTGAGGACCCCCAAAGGGTCCCTCAGCCCACAGACTGAGCTATGATGCACCAGAAGGTAGGGGATGAAGGTAGGCGGTGAGAAAGGCTCACAGGATCCCCCACCCTTGGGACTCAGTGCCCATTTCAAGGCCACAGGTGTTAGTGGCTTCGACCACAGTGCTGGAGCTCAGCGAGGACTTCACCCTGAACTGCTCCCATGAGAACGGCACCAAGCCCAGCTACACCTGGTTGAAGGATGGCAAGCCCCTGCTCAATGACTCTCGGATGCTCCTGTCCCCCGACCAAAAGGTGCTCACCATCACCCGCGTGCTCATGGAGGACGATGACCTGTACAGCTGTGTCGTGGAGAATCCCATCAGCCAGGTCCGCAGCCTGCCCATCAAGATCACCGTGTACAGTGAGTCTCCCAACCCACTCCAACAGGCAGGTGGCCATGGAGACTGAGGGCATCCTAGAGAATGGTCCTGGCGGGAAAGAGAGGTGGCAGGGATGGGCCAACTGTCCATGGAGGACAGAAACAGGTGGAAAGTGCGCTGTGTACCGGTAATACCATTGGCCGGTCATGCTGCCCAGGGCTCCTTTCCTCTTCCTTCTTCAGTCAGGAGCTTTGCTTGCAAGGCTGCTGCTCCACTACAAAGCCTCTCCCACCTCTCTTCTCCTTGTCTCTCTCCTCTCTAGGAAGAAGCTCCCTCTACATCATCTTGTCTACGGGTGGCATCTTCCTGCTTGTGACATTGGTGACAGTCTGTGCCTGCTGGAAACCCTCCAAAAAGTCTAGGTAACTCAAGTTCCATCCCTTGTGCTCCTTAGTCCTAGGCTCTGTTCTGTGTTTAAGTCTCGTAAAATATCTTTCCTCCCTCAGCTGAGTACCTGGCCCCAGGACACTTGTCTTTCTGTGCCATACAGAGCTGTGTTCTGGGCTCACTGCCTCTGACCACCCACTCACTATTACTAATGGTTCCGCTTGCAGACATCTTTGAGCTCTGTGCTGGGGTTAGCATGGGTGCTACCTTTTAAGACCCACTACTTGCAGTTTACTGAGATTCAGATTGGATAAGGGACTGGTCGACAGTCACAGTGCTGGGGTCAGGCAGCCTCCTGATGCAAACCTAGATCTGACTCCGAAGCTTGTCAACTATCCCCTGTTCCCATCACACACAGCCCTAGTCCTGTCACCCGGTCTCTTTTATGGCCCCCAGAACCACTCCTGTGTCTTCCATCCCAGATCTTCTCCCGCTCATATTCACCAGCTCTGTTCTTGGTGGGGGGCTGGATCGGTTTGCAGGAAGAAGAGGAAGATGGAGAAGCAAAGCTCCCTAGAGTACATGGATCAGGCTGATGACCGTCTGAAAACAGAAGGTAAGCGTCTAGCACCTGCAAAAGCAGCCCATAGGCAGTTGGGAAAAGGCAGGAGAGGGTGCGGAGGAAGTCAGCTCCGCAGGGCCCCTTCCTCCACCGGCTGCTCAAAGACTGCAAAGCGAGGAGAAACGCAGCCATGGTAGGACCCAAGTATTCAGATATGTTAGTAGAGGCTGTGATGGAGACTTTGATGGCCACTTGGAGAGCAGAGCACAGGTGTTGGCTGTTGGCTCCGGCCTGTACTTGAGCCAGCCACCCCATTCCTTTTTCTGTGCAGCAGACACCCTCCCACGAAGCGGGGAGCAGGACCGGAAGAACCCCATGGCCCTCTATGTCCTGAAGGACAAGGTGAGTAGTTGTAGTGGGGTGCCCCCGCCCCAAACCCACAGTGAGCTCTGACGCACCCCTAGGAGTCTGAGATATTCGCGCCCTTCCCATTTTAGAGATTACAAAATAAGCCTGAGAGGAAACGATTTGTACAGCATTAGATACGTAAATGGCAGATCTGGGTTTGAAACGTAGACTCCAGCTCCCGGGTTTTCCTCGCTGTTCCGAGGCCATGCCCGAGGCTGTCCAGTGCAGGTGGAAAGAGGAGGGACGAAGAACCTTTGCTCGTCAGCCTTTACTGAACACTCGTTCCGTGCCAGGGGCCGTGCCGAGTGAGGCTTAACCAGAGCAATGCCACACCGGTGTCGCCACCTTCCGGGAGGCTGCGGTGCGGAACCGGGACTGCGCCCTCTAAGGGGAGTCGCGCCCCCTCGCGGGCCGGCAGGCCGCTGACCCCTGGGGCGTGTGTCTTTGCAGGACTCCCCGGAGTCCGAGGAGAACCCCGCTCCGGAGCCTCGGAGCGCGTCGGAGCCCGGCCCTCCGGGCTACTCTGTGTCGCCGCCCGTGCCCGGCCGCTCTCCGGGGCTGCCCATCCGCTCCGCCCGCCGCTACCCGCGCTCGCCCGTGCGCTCCCCGGCCACCGCCCGGACGCACTCGTCGCCGCCGCGGGCTCCCAGCTCGCCCGGCCGCTCGCGCAGCGCCTCGCGCACACTGCGGACTGCGGGTGTGCACATAATCCGCGAGCAAGACGAGGCCGGCTCGGTAGAGATCAGCGCCTGACACCCCTCCCCGGACACCCCCCTCCGGCACCCGCGTCTGGAGCCGGCCCCCCCGGGGGGGGGGGGTCAGGAAGTCCGGGTGCTGCCGGCGAGGGGCGAGAGGGGTCAGGGCTGGGACGCCGGTGACTGTTGTGCAGACGTGCGTGAGCGCCGGCCGATGGGGCGGGGGCTGGGGGCGTCGCCTCCGCAAAGTAGCAATCGGGTGTGATAGGGGAACCGGGTTACCTTCGCTCTGGGGTTGCGGGCTGTGTTCTCAGCGGGTGTGGGTGCCCTCTTAGGACCGTAGAGATTATTAAATTTCCGGCTCAGTCTCTAAAAGGGTCTTACGGAAACTAACATCAGTAACTAACTCCCCACGCCTATCCTGTGCTCTTCTTGGGGGGCTCTCATGCATCCCGCCCATTTTCCTTTCACCCCAACCAGCGCCCGGTTCCGGCGGCAACCTCACCCCCATCCCATACACCATGTCACCGAGGCCACTCGTGCAAAACCTGCAGCTGCACTTCACTAAGGAAAGGCCAGTTAGGCGCGGGTTACTGGGGTACAGAGGCTCTGCTGAGCACCCAGGAAGCCTTGCGAAGGCAGCTCAGAGCACCCGCTCCGGACGCTGGGTCCCAGGTCTCCCAAGGTGGTGAGGGAGAAGCCTGAGCATATTCCTTTGCGCCCAGAACCTGGGCCCTGGCAATGCAAAACCTTTTCCCCAAGCCTGCTCTGGTAGCGTTGGCGGTGGGTGGCAGTGGCTGCAGCGTGCTATGCCAAGCATTCTTTGTTTGGTGGTTCTTTTTAGAGAGGTGGTGCCCACTGTCTCCCCTCACCCAGAGAGCCTCATGCTTATGCCAGCTGCCCATCCCGGGGACAGCTGCAGAGTGCCCTCCTACCATAAGAGAGTGAGCTTCTGATCTCCAGAAAAGTGGTGTGGGGAGGAGGCTTAGTGTTCCCCAGTGTGTCAGAGCAGCAACCTCCACCCCTGGTTCCCACACCCCGAGATCCCAGGCCATGGGGCAGACGCCTATCATTAGTACCCTAACGACACTAACATCCAATACCCAGAGGCTGGGCCATGCTCAGGCTACTGCCTCTGAACAGTGTGGAGGAGGAAAGGACAGCTAAAAAGCTCAAAGAGTAGGAGGCGCTGGGTGCTCCAGTGCGTCCTCCGGACGTCCCCGGAGGATCCTGCCTGCCCAGTCCTTCCCTAAGTACTGATCTTCAATTTTGACTTTCCCAGGAGCAACCCCCAAGACCCCGGTATCCACCATCTCCACACAGGGGCGCACTGTTTTCCAAGGACACAAAGAGTTCTCATTGGTCCCCCTGCCCTCGTCTCCACAGCACCCCATTACTCTGTCCGTGTGCACTTCAGCAGGCCCAACTGAATAGTGTCTCTGCAGCTCCCCTAGGTGGCCTGAGTCGCCCCCTTAGCCCTCCTGGGTGCCTCGGCCATCCTAGATTAGGCATGTCGGGGAAAGCTGCTCAGGCCACTGGGAGAAATGCAAGGCTCGGAGAAGGAGCTCCTGCCAGTCAGCCTGAGACACAGAAGTGAAAATGGGGAGGGGGTGGGGGCGTGCCGCGCCCTGGTGCTGAATCCATGAGCAGCCGTCTGTCCCCCCAGACTCAAGCCAAATCTGCCTTAAACTGGGGAGGGGGGAAGGACGTGGAATTTTGTTTTTGTTTTGATCTTCATCTTTGTATTACTAGCGTCTAGCAAAGTGCCTAGCACACACTGGATGCTCAATAAAGTTTTGATAAAACGACCACTTTATTCCCCTCAAGCAAGGAGAACAAAATGAAAAACTTAGACACAATAGTTATTTCCTTTCCCTTTATTCTTCTCCTCTTCTTTCATCATCCTATGCCTTCTTTCCTAACCTCAAATTGTCCACTCCAAAACCATCACCCAAACTCAGGGGGTTTTGTTACTATTACTATTCACAAACATTTATTTATCTACCATTAACCAGGTCTTCTACTAGGTGCTGTTATAACTGTGCCGTGAGCTCTACCTAGAAGACAGACTCCTGGAGAAAGACAGATAAGTGGATTATTCCAATATGTGTAAGATGGACCATGCGGGGTAGTCTTCTGACCCACATTAGGGGCTGTCAGTAAAGATGTCTTGGAGAAAAGGCCTGTTCTTCATCTCAGAAAGATTAAGCAGGTTTATTAAAAGAGGAGAGGATAGATTCTTAGCAGAGGAAGAAACATATATAAAAGCTTGGGAGTGTGAAACAAACACATGGAGAATTCAAGGTACCGTGCCATGGGTGTGGACAAGATTATTTTAGGAGCAAGAGCCACAGTGGTGCACGCCTTCAATACCAGACCCTCAGCGGCTGACAGGAGGATCACAAGTCCAGCTCGGCCTGGACAATTTAGTGAGAACTTATCTCAAAACAAAAAGGCTGGGAGTGTAGCTTAGCAGCAGAGAGGCCTTGGGTTTAATGCCTAGCTCTGAAAATTAACAAGGCTTTTAAGAGAGGGAGAAGTCGGGAATAGGGGGGTCACACAGGAAAGTAATGAAGAATATGCATTAGGGCTGGGGTGTGGGTCAGTGATGGAGCCATGTGGGTAACATGTATGAAGCCCTGGGTTCCATCCCCATAGAACAAAAACAAGAAAAAAGGAAGTCTAATTTGGCAACGGGGGATGGTTGATCAACTTGACTAGAAGAGCTTCAGGTGCTCAGTGAGGGATGCAGCCAGATTGCAACAGGTGGGAAGAGATTGAGTGTGGAACTTCCGGCAAGTGGGTGAAATTGGACTCTTTTTTTTTTCTTTTTTATTTTTATCGGTACCAGGTATTGAACTCACGACTGCCTGCCTATAATGAAGGCACTTATCCCTCTGAGCTAAATCCCCAGCCCTGTGAAATTGGATTCTTAAAATAAGGTTCTTGGCAGGTCTTCCTGTTTCAAAACAGCTGAGTCCTGCTTGAACTATGGGAAAATACCAAGGGGCCAAGGAGAATTTAAAAGTACAAGTCTAGGGGATTTAGCATTTGTAACATGTGGGATTACCCTAGGGCATGTATTTATATCGGCATTGTAATGGAAGACCAGATCGGGGTCCATGGCAAGATGAGGTGAGCTAAACTGGGCTCTTGGATTAAGCTGGCACCTTAGAAGGGTCCCCAGTTAGAAGCAGCATCCCAGGCTTCTAATGAATAAAAATACAAATCTTCTATGGAGAGAAACACCTAAAATTTTTGGAGATTAATTTAAAACCAATTAAAGATGAGTTAACAAAAAATCATTGATCACACAGAGATAACACATCCACACATATCAAAGGACTATAATTAGTCTCAAAATAGATGAAGTAAAAGTTGATGGCATTATAAAGAGGAATCTATAAACCTACATTTTTGGGAGGATGTGGTGGGAATCAAACCCAGAACCTCAGGCTCTTCAGGCAGGCACTGTGCCACTGAGCTAAATCCCTGGCCCTAAATCTACTATTGCAGTGGGAAATCCCAGTATACCTCTTTCGATGACCAATTCTTCAGAGTTTAATGATGGTACTTAGAAGATTTTAATGGTTTAATGTACAAGCTTGGTATTTGGAAATATGTACAAATCTACACCAATTAAATAATATGTATTCTTCCACAGAATACAGAAAAAATTTTTTCCAAAACTGATCATTTGCTAGAACATAAAGTAAAATCAATAAATTTTGAAGAAATGAGATCAGACTATATTATCTGAAGACAAATTAAATTAGAAATCAATAACTAGAAAGTTATAAAATTCCACTAATTTGTATATTGAAAAACTTATTTCTTAATTTATATGCCAAGAAAATCACAATAGAAAATTTTCACCTTAAATGATAATAAAATTATGCATCAAAACTCATAGAAAAAAAACCCTGTAAGATGCAACAAAATTGCCACCAACAATAAGTTTTTTTGTTTTGTTTTTATGAGGAGACCGAAAGGCAATGTGATTTTCTTTTATTTTTTATTTTTTACCGAGAGGAAATTTTATGGCCTCCAATGATTACACAAAAAAACAGACTGCAAATTAAAAAGCAAAGTATCCACTTGAAGGTATAAAAGGATAAAAGAACCAAACAAAGCCAAAAGAAATAGAATTAAAGAAAACAACAGACAGAAGCAGAAATTTGTGAAATAGAAAAGGAAAGATACAGTAGAGAAGATCAAAAAACCAAATGTTCTTCGAAAAGATTTTTTTTTAAAGTTAAGCTATGAGAAAGAAGAGTTAAGCTATAGGAAAACCGAGGACAATTACAACATCATGAGTAAAAAAGGAAACTTCTGGCCCAGTGTGCGGGGCCAGAGATAGAGAGGACAATGCAAACAAAATGAAGTTGAAAATTCAGGCAAGCGTGTGGAGACAGGGCTGTCATCCCAGCACTCGGACAGAAGGCTGGCAAGTTTGAGCCAAGTTGAATAATTTGATCCAGACTTTGTCTCAAAATGAAAAATAGCGAGCTGTGGTAGCGCACATATAGAATTCCATCACTCTGGATCTTGAGGCAGGAGGATCACCTTAATTTTGAAGTAATAAATAAATTTTGAAGGACTAAATAAATAAAAACAAAATAAACAAGAACTGGGATGTAGTTTAGTACAAAGGCTCTGGGTTCAATCCTCAGTACTAAGCGAGAGAGACAGATATATAGACACAAAGACAGAAAGGGAGACAGAGAAAGAGAGACAAAGAGAGGTAGGCTTGAGTGGAGTAGAAAACTTTGTGTGAAAATTTAGGAAAAATCCTAAGAAAAGGTATTTCACCAAAACGAACTTAGAAAAAACTTAGGACGCTTGACTAGTCTTTGATTATGAAAGAAATTAAATCAGAAAAAGAAAGAAAACTATTCCTGGTTAAACTAATCATTTTAAATTATTTTGTAAGTAAGTCCTACCAAACATTGTAGGAATGGATTATTTCCATTTTATACAAACGTCTCCAGGAAACATGAAAAGGGTAAATGAATACTCTTGAACACAGCCTATGAGGCCAGCACAACTCTGACAAAAATGAGATAGGGAGAGTATAAGGAACAAAATTATAGGTCTATCTCACGAAGATAGATGAAAATGTTCTCAGCGAAATACAAGGAAATTAATCTAAAATATGTGAAATGGGTTTCTATCACAACCAAACTCTATGCTAGGAATGTGAAAACAATGCACCATTATGAAATTCTTAAATATCATTTGTCACATTAGCAGATTAAAGGAGAGAAAGTATCTCAGTAGGTGTCCATAAAGCATTTGCGTAACTTAATTTTTTTTTTTTTTTTGGTACTGGGAATCGAACTCACGACCTAGCGCTTGCCAGGCAGGTGCTGTGCCGCTGAGCTATATCCCTGGTGTAAAATTTAATTCTTAATCAGAATTAAAAGCTCATAACAAATTAGAATAAAAAGAAACAAAAGGGCAAATTTTTGAGCCTTGTAGCTAGTACTGACAAAAAACAATAGCCAACATCGTTCTTAGTGATCAGACATTAGAAACATGACTTTTTAAGTGAAGAAATGAATAAAGATACAATCATTCCTGTAAAAATAATACCATAAAGACTGGAAACAAAGAACCTGGTGTGGGAGCATGTGCCTATAATCCCAGAACTCTGGAGGCTTTAGTGGAAGGATCACTACAAGTTCAAGGTCAGCCTGAGCTACCCTGTCTCAAAAAATAAGAAAAGAAAAGAAAAAAAAAAAAAAAAACACCAAAACTATCACTATGTTTAAGTTATGATTTTCTACAAAGAAAACTTAAGTGAGAAATTATTAGGATGATTAGTAATATCAGAATCGCTCAGTTCTCCATCTGTAACAAACCACTCCAAAATGGAGTTTTAAACCACTACCAGTTTTATTTGTTGTAGTTCTTAGTATCCGTGACTGGGGCTGGGTCACATAGGCACTGCATTTGCTGGTGACGTGGGACTGACTCATTTAACAGCTGAGACAGCAGTTGGAAGTCTACCTGGCCCTACGCACGTGTCTGTTGACCCGGCTCACTGTGGCAGGTGTTGTTGGGAGTCCCAACCTGTCACGGTTTATCTCTGCTCTCCGCGGCTAACAAGCTTCACACCGAAGTCTCCACACAGTGTGCTTAGCAGAGCAGAGGCTGCCATTAAAGAGCAGAGCAGAGGCTGCCACGCCTCTTGAGACTTGGTCTTGGAAGTTGCACCTCTCCTACCCTACAGTCTATCAAAGTGGTTCACAGCTTCAAAGGGTAGATGAATTGGTTTTCTTCTGGTTGACAAGAGACACAGCATTACAAAGGGACTAGCAGAAAGGATGACGGGATTGTTACAGTTACTCTTGTGAGTAATCTGCCACACAAGGTTGACAAGTTAACTAAGAATATATTTGATGAAGCTGATTAAATAAAATATGTGTGACATCCATAGAGAACAAACAAAACTCTGTGTTTGTGCTGGAAATTGAGCCTGGACCGCACTGCACTGCATCCTCAGTCCTTTCTGTTTTTTAGCTTGAGACACTGTCTCTCTAAGTCATTAAGTTACCTGGCCTTGACTCAAACTCATGGTCTTTCTGCCCAGCCTTCTCGAGGGCTGCAATTACACATGTGTGCCATCATACCCAGCACAAAGTTTTATTCAGAGATATTAAAGAAGAGCTAAAGAAAGAGGTACAGGTACCATAAATGAGAAGACAATGCTATAAATGTTAGTTGTTTCTAATAAAAATTCTGGGGATTGGGGATTTAGCTCAGCGGCATAAACCCTGCCTTGCAGGCAGTCGTGAGTTTGATCCCTGGTACTGATAAAAAGGAAAAAGACAAAAAAAAAAAAAATCCACAAGGTTACTAGGACAAGCATAAGACAGAAATAGCCAAGATACTCCTGAAAAAGAAAGCAAGAAATTATCTATAAATGATGATTCTGAATGCTCTTATCTCAAACAAATCATAAATGAGAAGATGATGGAGAGCCTCAATAGCCTGAGTTGATCACTGCACAATGTGTAAATGTGTAAGGCATCATACTACCCTCAATAAGGATGTACAGTTAGCTGAGTATTGTATTAGCTGGTTACATTCCTGTACCTTCCCCTGGAGGGAGGCAGAGGCAGGAGGGTCACCTCAGTTTGAACCCACAGGATATAAATTTAACACATAAAAATCAATAGCATTTTTGCATGACAATAACAAACCTACCAGAAAAGGAATTAGGAAAACAATAGCATTCACAGTAGCTTTAAGAAAAATTAAATAGGGGAGAACATGGCGGACAGATAGCAGCAGCTATGGAGGCTCTCCGAGAGACCCAGCTTAGAATCCAGGAATGGTGGGGAGTGAGGAATCCTAAGCAAGAGGAGATACACCCTGCTGACCCAAGAACAAATTGGGCTGAGAGAAACCAACTGGGAATGCAATCCTGGTGCTGTAACAGGAACAGATAAAGCCTCAGCGTGGAAGCTGGAGCCCGCGCCATTGGAAGCCGCGATTTGGGTTTCCTGCCGCCACTGCTGCATCTGAATTGGCTCGGCAGGGAGAGAGACGCGTGAAAGCTCTGAGAACAGGAATCAGTGAACGGAGCTGAGAGCAGGACGGGCGGGGAGCCATGCATCGAACTGCAGTGAGTGAGGGAAACTGGGACTCTTTCACGGTCTAGGAGGCTCCAACAGAGGACATTCTGGGACCGGGCAGACTTGCCGGAACAGGGTGCTGTAGTGACTTCAATCACATATTCCCCTCTCAAGCGGGATTGATGAGCAGTGCCTAGTCTACGTGACGCTGCTGGCTGAGACCCAGTAGGCTGGCACAACCCAGGTCCCAGCGCCTGGAGGTGCACCCTAGTGGTTTGGTAGGCTGACTTGGAGGGGCGGCCCCACATAGGCTGCTCGGTCTGTAACTCCCTGGTGCGGTGCGGTGGGCGGGAACACCTAGCTGGCGCAATTCAGTCAGACTGTGGCCGACAGGGAAGGAAGCTGGGCCTCCTATATACACTTGCATATATAAGGAACAAAGAATATGGGAAGAGGGAGCAACAAGAAAGGCTCCGCGGCCCCCAATCCTGAGAAACAGGCAATAGCAGACATGACACCAATAGACATAAAGTGCTATCACCAGAGCCTCATAGACAAGTTCAGGAATGAAGTTATTAATGACCTGAAGCAAGACATAAGCAGAATAGTTAGAGAAATGCTAAGCACCACCCAAGAAAGCACAGATGGTGGAATGGAAGAACAGAAAAAGAGGGGAGAATTGTTTGAAAGAGAAAACATAGAATACGTGAAGCAGGCTCAAAGAGATTACCAAGAAACTAAAAACTCTATTGAAAACTGGCATAACAGCTTGAAAGAAACTAAGGATAGGTTATCTGAACTGGAGGACAGATTTGTAATGTGGGAGCATGAAATGAAAAAATTCTTAAAAATAACAAAGAAACAAACAGCAACAATACAAAAACTAGAAGATGATAAGAGGATCTATAACTTAAGAATTAAGAAGGGGCTGGGGATTTAGCTCAGTGGCATAAGCGCCTGCCTTGCAAGCAGACAGTTGTGAGTTTGATCCCCAGTACTGATAAAAAGGAAACAGACAAAAAAAAAAAAAAAAAGAATTAAGAACACAAAAGAAGAGGTAGGGACACAAACAAATGAACTACAAAAGCTACTCACAGAAATAATCCAGGAGAATTTTCCTAATTTAGCAAAAGGTAAAGATACTCAGATGTATGAAGCATACAGGACCCCAGCCACCTACAACCCAAACAGAGCTACACCCAGGCATATAATAATCAAGATTCCAGAAATCCAATATAACAACAGAATATTAAAAGCTGTCAGAGACAAGAAATAGATCACTTACAAGGGAACACCCATCAGAATTATAGCAGACTTCTTGGCACAAACCATCAAATCACAAAGAGTGTGGGGGGAAATAATTCAAGCTTTGAAAGATAATAACCTCCAGTCAAGATTGATATATCCTGCACAACTGTCCCTAGAAATTGATGGAAAAACAAGATGCTTCCAGGATAAAGAGGAAGTAGGGGAATATGCAACCACCAATTCAACTCTACAGAGAATACTGCAGGATATTCTAAAAAAGAAAAATACGAAGAATCCAGAAATAGTGGCAGAGAGGCCACAACAAATGGAGCAGAAAACAAAATGAAGAAGACAAACTGACAACTAATGACAGAAAAAGAGCTCAACAGAAATGAGACAGAGAGGATTGGATGATAGGAACAGCTATTTTGGAGAAAACAACGTCATAATAGGTAATGCTGATTTAATATCATCTTGTTTTGAAGTCCCATCAAGCTTTTGTTCTTCTGTCTCCATAGGTCTTAACATGTTGTATCTTATTGGATTTTATTATATGTGATAGTATAAACAAAAACTTTTATAGACAAGGAGATTATACAGAAGCCATTGTTCATTTTCTGTCAGTTGATTCTAAATACCCTGTAATACTGTCATTCTCTTGAATGGTTTTACATTGTTTTGATATATTTGATGCTACAGTATACGAAGTTATACTCAAAGATTTCAAGGAAAGAGACAATATGGTAACTACTTTTATATCAGGATTATCTTGTGGTGAAACAGTATTTTGCTTAAATGGTTATGTTTTGATCTGTGCTGTTTTGTTGTTATGCCCTCTTTTATCTCAATCTCCATTTTATTATTTACTTTTTTATTTTTATCCTTTTAATTAAGGGAAAAATAAATAAAAAAAATAGCAGGATATATTATAGTAACCCACTTTGATTTTCTATTAACTTGATTTGAAGCCCTGTATTGCTCTCACCATCTTGTTTTGACTGATGTCCCTCTATTCTGTTTTGCTTGATAGTACCAGGTTCGAAAGTTTAGGCAACAGCTGTGAAGACAGTGGGATTCATTATGACGCCCATTCTGGTTGACTATTATCTACTTTTGAAGACCTGTAATGTCTCCAATGTTTTGGTTTTGTTGGTTTCGTTCTTTACTGTTTTGTTCAATTTTATTATAACTGATGATATAGGCAATTCTATTTGAGATAGCAGGAGGCATTATGGTAACCATTGTTGATCACCTTATATTATGTTTTTACATTATGTATTATGTCCATCCTTTTGATTTGACCGACTCTGTTCTGTTATGTCACATTTGGTTTTACACTCTTCCAAAAAAGTAATAAGAACTGTGGGAGTAATAAAACCCAAAATGTGTAATAGTTATTGTACAAAAGAGAGGAAAAGAAAGTGCTCTAAACGATATAACTGCATGTATATTTAAGTGTGTAAGATAGACAATGATATTACTGAGTTTTGTTGGATCATTGAACAGAACTGTTTGCAGTCTCACAGTTTGAATGTCCACTTTATATGTTTTAATTTTGTAACTTAAACAAATATTTCTAAGATGACAATATGTAATCCATTAACTAGTGATCCTACTGTTTATTTTTTTTTCTGAAATTCTGTATAACTTGTACCCTTTTTCTGCCTTTTTTTCTCCTTAAATAAAATTTTAAAAAAAGAAAAATTAAATAATGTACTTAAGAATTATCCTGTCAAAGGAAGTGAGAGACGTCTCTAATGAAAAGTATAATAAAGAAGACATCATAAAATGGAAAGATATTCCCTATTCCTGGGTATACCAACATTGTCAAAAAGCCCATATTTCTAAAGATGATGTATAGATTAAAGCAATCTCAAACAAAATGCTGATAGCATTCCTCAAAGTACCAGAGAAAATAGCCCTAAAATTTATATGGAACCGAAGCGACCCAGAATAGCAAAAGCAATCTTAGAGCAACAAGAGCAAAGCAGGAGGCATCACAGTCTAAGAGTCTGAGTTAGATTACAAAGCTACAGTAATAAAAAGAAAGCAAGCAAGAAAGAAGGAAAGCCACACAGTTACAGTGGATCAATAGAACAGAAACAAATCATTGTATCTTCCTCCAGGTACAAGGAAACTACACACCATGCAAGTTCCCTGTGTGAGCAACCTAAGTCTAACTCTCTTTTGCTCCTGCACTTTTTTTTTCCCAGTATTTTATTCCGCTCTCTCATTGTTTTTGGAGGAAAGAAATAGCTATTGGTAGCTTAATCTGCTGCTTCCACAGCCACTAGTCCCAGGCTGTCCCTTTTTGTGCTCACCATGATCAAGGTTTCATCTGTGCTTTTCTCCTAGATGGCCTTGCATCCCTAGCTGTCCTCCGTGAGCTGCTTGTTTCAGGGCTTCATTTCCTGAAACCTCAGGGAGCTGTCTCATTTCACTTTGCCCCCTAACTGGCCTTGTGGACATAAGGAAATCTCACATCTACAGGTTGTAGCTACGGTCTCTATTTTCTAGGAAAATATGGGCCTCCTTCCCTCTTCCTGTCTAAGTCTGGTTAGATCCCCTCCCTGTTTCTTCTAACAGAAATTTAGGTAACGTAGAAATGTGTCGGATGACTTGAGTGGAACAAAAGGAACAGACCATGAAAGTCAAACAGCTGCCTGTGAGTAGAGTACATGGAAATAGAGCTGGGATATTTTAATAAGTATATTACAGACCCTATCTTTGTACTAGGAACTTTCCAATGCTTCTTTCTTAAATGTTGCTGAATGGGCTTCCTCAAAAAAAAAAAAAAAAAAGTAATAATTCCAAAGTCTTTTATGAGAACACTTGGGAGGGATATTGTTTCTCAAGTAGTTAGGTGATGCCAGCAGGGGCTTCGCCTTAGTCTTTAAGGAGTTGATGTGTCACACAAGAAAGAAAGAAAAGAAAGCCACTAGTGCTGCTTGCTTCACCAGACACATCTGGTGCTGCAGTTTGAGTCTCATGGGGCGCCTCAGAGTTCAGCAGGTCCCTATTCTTCTGCAGGGAACCCTGCTCAGAAAGACCCCAGATCCAGTCTTCTCTCTCTCCATGGGCACCACGAAGTGCTATAGGAAACATCCTGAAGATCCTAGCCACCTGGCTGTTAGGCTGTATCTTTAAAAATGGAAACAATTTGACCCTGATAATCTGAGGGAAAAAAGCAACAACTTATCTTCTTCTGCAATACCTTTTGGGTCTAGTGTGAACTAGGAGAGATGCATACAGAATGGCCATGTAAAGTGCAATGCTCTTCGTTGCTTAGATCTTTTCTACAAAATGCATGGAAAGTGGTCTGAAAGCCCTGATGCTCAAGCCTTTATAGCTCTTTATCCAAACCCATCCCTCTGCAAAGATCCAAGAACTATGGTCCTTAAAGAAGCCCCACCACCATCACCAAAAGACATTGACTTATTGATGATCCCCTCCTCAGACTCCCACCTGTCTCTCAGGGGGATATGGGTCTCCCAGCTTTTTTAATGAAGGAAAGCATACTGGGAGGTCTCTTCCTTACAGCCCTTGGGCCAGTAAATCAGTCCCACCCTCTCCAAATTATCATAAGCCTCTTAGCCAGTTCCTCAGAGAAGCTCAGTATTCCCCAGCTCTCTTCCTGCTCACATCTCTCAAATGGATTTTAGCTTTACAGGACATAGAGCAGAGTTTCTTCCCCTCCTGGATCATCCTGCCCCTAAGAAAGATCCCAGGATGCTGGGGACCATAAATTCACAATGGTTACTTTTGCATACTTCCCTGAAGGATGAAATGCAAGTTTGGGATTATTGGAACCACTCATCTAAGAGTTCCCATTGACTCTTCTAAGCATAAGATCACCTACCCTGTCTTAAGTCACCCCAAGATTATCTTCCAGGGCAAGATCCCTCTTAGCACTTCACATCTACGCCATCTTGAGTCTGAGTTTTTGGGCAAATTGGAATCTTTCACTAGCCCTGCCCTCCATTGTATACACCATACACCCAATGAACAGTGGGGGGTGTAGTGTGTTGGAGGAAGACCCATCGGGAGACATTCATGTATGACTAAACTTGTCTCTGTTTTTTACTTTTCTCACCATACCCTTAAGACAGACAATTGGGCCTCTCGGCTGGGTTCTTGATACCAGGAGAAGAGGGGACTCTTTGAGTCCAGGTTCTTCTGTGAGTCAGAGAAATTCCAACAATGCAAAGAATGTGTAAACTGATTTTCAGACCATCTTAGTAGCTTGCAAGTAGGTTTCACACTATGACCCTTGCTTTTGCCTCTCATTTGTTTTGGCCACTTCCTGTAACCCAGAAGAAAAACAGAGAATTCTGGAAGGCTAGGAAATAGCAGATGAGCAATGCTTCAGGAACAGAGAGGTTACCATGCCTCCAACAGACCCACACTGGGCTGTAACACTGGGAGTGGACTAAACACAAGGTCTAAAACGACGGCTATTCTCATCTTGGGAATAAAAAGATGGAAATATTCATCTTGGGAATAAAAAGAAATCTGCTGATTATGAAAAGGTGAGAGAGGTCACACCGGGCAAAGAGGAAACTCACCTGTTTTTCACAGATGATTACTAGAAGTTTCTATAAATATACTAACCTGGATCCACCTTCCCAGGGTGAATAGACACTAACAGGACAGAATTTCATTAGTCATTAACTCCAGATTTGATAATTTGACCCAAATTTTTTTTAAAAACTTCAGATGGGCCCCCAAATCCCTGTGATCCTATGGCAGGACACAGCCTTTTCTGTGTTCACACGTTGGGATCTGGAGAGAATGAAAAGGAGAGGAACTGAGGAAAAGTCTGGCCAGAGTTATGATGGTTGCCATTAGCAATGCTTTAAGTTCACCCAGTGCAAGGGAAAACCTAGGGCTGACTAAGTAAAGAGTCCCTGTTGTAACTGCAAGAAAACTGGTTCACGGCCACCACATGAATCCTGCTCTCTGTATCTGGTGGCTGATGTGTCTGGTTCATGACCCTGCAGGGTTGACTGGCCCTGCTCTCGGAGCGGGACTAGGCCAGCTAAAATCCTCATCTCCCACCCTGATGGGCCTGAAGGGGCCCAGGTCAAACTGCAGTGTCCCGTCCATGGACTTCTCCATCTCCTCTGAGGACCCCTGCAGGACTCCAGACATCATGGTGAGCAAATTCAATTCCCTTTGGACACAGGGGCAGCTTACTCTGTTTTAACTTCTTTCCCTGGAAAACCCTCCTCTGGATCTACAACCACAGTTGGGGCTGAGGGAAGCCATCATCAGAGCTTCTTTACTGCAGCTTTGACATGTGGATTTGAAGGTTAAAATGTTCAACCATGAGTTTCTCATTGTCTCACGATGTCATTCTCCCTTACTAAGAAGACATTCACTAGGAACTTTGGGGACAGTTATCCAATGTTAGCAAAGGCCAAGGTGGATTTTACCTGGTGAAACCAGGCCTCCCTGACCGAATTAGCAGATGGATCTGCTGCATGCTACAGTCGAATACCTGGGTAGGGACCAGGAGACAAACACAGCAATGCCTGTAGCTAATAAAACTAAAAGATAGCAGTCAATTTCCCAGTTGAAAACAGTGTCTAGCCAGCCCTCCCAGCATAGCTTTCTGTGGCCTTGCGGTCCCCTGATAAGACTCCCTCCCTCCCCACGTAAACCATCAGGAAAACGGCAGAGGATGCTAAACCTCGGTCTCATCCCAATCCGCCCTCTAGCGGCAGCTTTCTATACAATCCTCTCCTGGTTCCAGCAGACACAAATTTGTTCTGTCTCGGACTTCAGAGATACTTTGTTTTCTATTCCTTTCCGTCCAGACTCCCACTTCCTGTTTGCCTTTGAATGGGAAAATCCCACTTCAAAGGACAAACAACAATACCCTTGGACAGTTCTCCCAGAGGGCTTTAGAAATAGTCCCCACCTTGCGGTTTGGACATGGAGCCAAGATTTAAGGAACTCAGAGTTTAAACAGGGGCCTGTCCTACCATACACATAGATGGTATTCTAATCTGCAGGCCAAGTTGGAAGCTATTGCACTATTCAAACTCTCAATTTTCTAAGTAAAAAGGGATTTAAAAAATCCCAAAGGAAAAAGCTCAAATATTCCTTCAGAGAGATGGATACGTGGGATACATTCTTACACTCAGGGGGTCACAACTGTCCATGGACCGGATCCAGGCTATCTATGACTTGGGACTGCTACCACCAGACAACAGCTTTGTTCCTTCCTGGAAATGGTCAGCTTCTGCTGAACCTGGACACTTAATTTTGGACTAATGGCAAAACCTTTGTATGAGACTGTAGAGATCCTGAGTCTGAGCTTTTAGAATGGGCAAAAGTGATTGAGTAAACTTTGTGCTGTTCAAGCTTTAGCCCTGGGAATAAGTGCTTAAGAAAGCTCTTCTTGCTGGGGATTTAGCTCAGTGGCGTAAGCACTTACCTGGCAAGTATGAAGTCATAAGTTTGATCCCTGGTACTCCCCCCAAAAAAGAAAGCCCTTCTTCCTCTAAGCACCAAAAAACAGAGGACTTGCTTTAGGCTTTGGGGTTAAACCTGGGCAGCAACCTCATTCAGTGCCATACTTTTTCTCTCTTTTGGGGGATACTAAGGATCAAACTCATGACCTGGTGCTTGACAGGCCGGCCCTTGTGCCACTGAGCTAAACCCCCAGCCCCAAGTGGCATACTTTTCTAAATCAGTTAGAGGGAGTGGTTGCTGGATGGCCACCTTGCCTGGCTGAGGGCAACAAATACAACTAGGCTAACGAAAGAAGCCATGCAGCTACCTTTGGGATAAAGACTACAAGTCCGGATCCCATCAGGTCAGCGCTATTCTGGAGCTAAAAGTTGACAGGGAGTGGCTTACCAAATACCAGCCTGTGCTTCCAGATGCCAGTCAGGTTGAACTATGTCTATTCCTGCCTCAGCAACGCCTGCAGCCTCTCTTGTGAACACATGCTTTCCCAGACCTGTACAGTCAGGCAGGATACAGTGCCTTCCCCTCTAAGATCCGGGAGGCATCGGCTCGCTGATGGAAGTAGCTTTTGCCAAGACAGACATTATCAAGGGGCAGGTTATGCAGCTGTGAGTTCACAGCAGGTCACTGAAGCCAAACCCCTGCCCCAGGGACCTCTGTTCACAGCCTTTACTCAAGCATTGATATAAGGAGAAGGTGAGAAACCTAGCATTATACAGATTCCAAACACATTGGTAACCTTGGTTTGCTTGCAAGCAATTTGGTTTGCAAACAGACACATTCAGCCAATTTTTTGTTTGTTTGTTTGCAAACTCCACACAGAGTGACAAACATGACCACAGCCATCTTTCCTGCACAAGCACAAACATGGCCATCTGTTCCAAAATCATAAAACAAATTATATTTGTGAACCCAGGCACCACTGTATGCTTTTCTGGTGCTATGGGGCCATGAAGCAATCTGAAAAAAAAAGAGGCTTGTTAACTAATAAACCATCTATGAAGTACAAGCTAGAAAGTCTGTAACTCCTGGAAGCAGACCTTCCTAGACAGGTTACTGGCATTCATCACACTGTCATTCATGCAAAGGGACATGTTTGAAGTCTCCTGGGAAAACTGAAAGGCTTAGAGAGAGGCAGAAAGGGGAACCTTATATCCCTTTGAGACTCTGGCCTTATTACCAGTTCCACAGGAGATGTTAAAACTGGTCTAGGATCAGGGATGTAGTTCAGCAGCACAGCGCCTGCCTGGCAAGTGCAAGGCCCTGAGTGTGATTCCTGGTACAAAAAAAAAAAAAAAAAAAAAGAAAGAAAGAAAGAAAGAAAGAAAAAGCCCCTTAAAACTAGTCTTTACCCACCAGGAAGATAAATGGACCTTAGGACAAGGAGGACTTAACAAGGGGTTTTGGTGATGTTGGAAGGAGGAGTGTCCTTCTTCAAGAGACACAATGGGAAGGTACAAAAACCCTTCATTATTCTTTCCATATAGAAAGGGGTGGGAAAGGTACTGAGCATGATGGCACATCCTTGTAATCCCAGCACTCAGGAGGCTGAGGCAGGAGGATTGCCACAAGTTTGAGGCCAGCTTAGGCTACATAGTGAGTTCAGGAGTGTCCTGGACTAAACAACAAGACCCTGTCTCAAAAAAACCAAATAGATAGAGGGAATGGTCACTTGAATTTTCACAGGACTAGAAGTAGCAACTCAACACGTCCACAAAGCTTACCCACTCTGTTCTTATAACAATTCTGGAAAACTCAGATCATTTCTTTTGTAGGAGCATGTACCATGGAGAAGGATATAATCCTGGAGAGGGCTAGCAATTAGACCTTGCTTATCTGCCACTGTTTGGGGACTTTAAACAAATATTGGTCCAAATTGACACCTTTGTAGGTTGGATCGAGGTCCTTTCTATCCATCCAGAAAAGACCATGAAAGTAGTCAAGGTGCTTCTCAAAAAAATCATTCCCTGGTGTGGGCTACCCTGGTCCCTTCAGAGTAACAAGAGACCTTTTTTTTTTTTTTTTTTTTTTTTACTTCTCAGGTAACTCAAGAGATGGCAAAGACTTTAGGAATAAAGAACGTTTTCCATTTTGCATAGAGATCTTAGTCATGTGGAGAGGCTGAAAGAGTCAACCAGACCACAAAGAAAGTGCTGGCAAAGCTTTGCCAACAGACTTCTGAGTCTTGGCTCTGATGATTGCCAATAGCCTTCTTAAACATTCAAACTAACCCTAACACTAGGAGAAACATGAGCCTATTTGAGATGCTATTTTAGAGATTTTTCTACCTTTTAATAGGGTGATGGGCCCAGATCCCACAAGACTGTTATGTATCTTATTAACCTGGGCCAAGTACAAGCTATCTAACTGTATGGACAGGAGGTCCTGCTGGCTCCTGACCGTATAGGTCTCCACCCTGGAGACCAAGTACTCATTAAAACTTGGGAAGCAGAGCCTCCCTATGGACCAATGAAAACCAAAATGGAGGGACCCTCCTTCAGTGATCTCTGTCACCCACTGCTGTAAAGGTGACAGAGATGGATAGCTGGTTTCACTTTTCTTGGATAAACAGCTCCACCTGAACTACTTGAGGGAAAGAACCAACCAAAAGAAGAAAGATATTCCTATGAACCTTTGAGAGAGCCAAGACTCTTCAAAAAACAAGACTTCAATATCGCTCTGAGGGCAGATAAATTGTCACTAATGACCTCCAATCCACCACACCTTACGTGGGCACCTGTAGCAGGACCCTTGCTTTTAATTAGACTCAGAATGTGGGTTATCTCACTGGGGCCATGACTCTCAGACTCCTACTAGTTTATCTAATAACCCTGTTCACTATGCTTCCCTCTCCACATGAAGCATGAAAATAAAACTCCTTAGTAAATGTCTCCTGAATAACAGCAAATTGCAGGCTGTCTCCTTCAGTCCACCCTTTAAGACAGACCAGGAAATATTTTGATCTGCTACTTTTCCTATTTGGCCTCTGCCTCCTCAATCTAATAGTAAAATTTGTCCATTCAAGGCTTCGAAAGATCCACCGTCAGAGGACCATCCGGGCTACAGCCCACGATCCTCCTGACAAATGCACTGAGATTTCTCTGTTCAACAGGCAGCCTGGCAGTTCCTGACACATAGGTACTCTTTCCTCATGGTCTTCTGATAGGTTCTGTGCAGCCCAGATGGTGAGCTCCAGCTTCCAAAATAATCCAAGAGCACATAACGCCCTGTAGGCAGGGCCTAGGGCCTCTTTTAACAGAAGGCAGCTGCATGGAAAAAGAGACCTCTACCCCCTTGGCATCCCATAAAAGAGTATGCAAATTATGTCTCTCAGGGAGAGATGGGGTAGGAAATTAAGACTGGCAAGATTGGTCAAAGTACCGGTGTGGGGCAGGGCTCAGCGGCAAAGTGCCTGCCTGGCAAGTGCAAGGTCTTGAGTTTGACTCCTGGTACCAAACAAACAAACAAACAAACAAACAAAAAGAACTGAGTGTAATCTGTCCAAATCCTGGAGACCCAAGGCACATGCATAGAACACAGAACCCAGGATGACTTCCGTTCCTGAGCAGTGTATGCTGGGCCAATCAGAAAAGGGCTATTTTCAATTCATTTACATCTGGCATGAAACCAAGCAAGTCTTTGATAGGACAGTTTCAATCTGGCTCCAAAGTCCTGTGAGGTTTTTGATGGATCAACCATCTGAATGCCTTATTTGCCTGAGAAGTCAATCTAGGAATTGCAGATATGAAAGACACTTTTCTTGGCCTCATGTCACCAGTATGTTCAGCCCGCTCTCATGCTCCCTTGATAAATCTGGACATATCGCACTACCTTTTCTGCGTGTCTTGTTCAAGTCTTTGTTCAGGGCACCAGGAACCCAGAAAGAATTTCCCTGAGATCCAACAACCAGTAACAGGAGCAGTGTCTCCAGCCAGCAAATATAGATCATTATTCTGTCCTCACTTGACTCAGTTTCCTATCAGCTATTGGCCTCTTGGAACAAAGAAGAGACTTTGTAGAGACTGGGACCAACTTGACTCAAACAAAGAAGAAAGAAAAGAAACATGCAGATGTGACTGAATGAGGTGTCAGGGCTCCAGGGAGTGTCTAGGTGTGGTCGTGCTGGTCAGGGAGAGATTGGTGGAGCCAGGTCTCAGTGGAAGTGTAACTGGCTTCTAATCCCACCAGAGTTCGTCCCATTTTTACTCTGCCAGTTTAGCAGCAGGAGATCCAGCTGCATCTTCAGAAAACACCACAGGCAGCCTGAGAAGCCAGGATTATGGTGAAGAGAAATTTCCTTCACGGGGGTCATTTGGAAGAGTTCCTGGTCCTTTTCTTCTTCTGCAAACAACTGAGACAGAGATGCTTGCAACAAATGCAAAGCACTAGAACTGGGGTCCAAAGAAAGGTACCATGTGGTTTGGTGACTGGGTCTGTGTGTCACCAGGGCCCCAGACCAGTCTCCCTAAAATAACAGGAGGTGGCTCCCGACCTTCCACATCATCCTGGTGACTCAGGCTGCCGGCTCTTCCTCAGTTTGTGGAAATGAGACAATCGGACTGCTGGTGGACCTGCTTGCTGGAAATGACACGTGACCCCTGGGAGCCATCCAGACACACCTCCCTTTGGGAAGTCCCATTGGCCACCAGTCCATGTACCTCCAAGTCCCCTGGGTGCTTGGACTGAGTGAGGGGAAAGTGGCAAATGCCCTCTTGGAACTGCTCAGAGGGACTCGCCCCTCCAGTTCCCTTCAGGGCTTTGCTAATGGCTCTTCAGAGTCTGAGAGTTGGGAGATGCTGTGATCCTCAGGCGTGGGGCACTTGGCTGTCACAGCCCCTGGGGCTCCATCCCTATGGTGTGGCACTGACACCTCTCTTCAGGCTCAGGACAGTGCTACTGATGGATCCGAATTCTTTTGAGACTGGCTTTCTCCCCATACCCCACGCCCAGAGAAACTACACCATCCTTCTGGATTGTAGATATTTCAATAAAATCAAATTGGCATTAAAACACTAAGAGAGAATTTAGTCTCCCTAAATGCAATGCAGGATCAAGAAGGAGGACTGTTCGTAGCAACATTCTTGGGGGTCAGAGGTTACCTCAGCCACTGTTGGGGGTTGTGTAACTGGGAAATCTCAAATTAGCCATGAGTACAAGTAAATCCAGTTTCCCCATCACCTCCTTTCCTGTCTCTTCCTTGGCTAACAGCCACTTACCTGTCTGGACCCACAGATCCTTGGCCCCATGAGCCCTGGCTTGTACCATTGACTTGGTCACTATCCTTAGAGCTTCTACCTCTGACAATTCATGGTCTATTCTGTGAGCCCAACTACTATCCCTCCGACTCTGTCACCCCATCACATTTACTCAGGCTATTCTTTGCCTCAGGGAAGCCCTTAGATGGTAGAGACCATCGGGTTCTCTTGTCTCAACTGTTTCTTAACCTTAGATCCTATCTCAGTTTGGGAGGCCAAGAGGAGGAGGAGAGGGAGCCTTCCCTTGGTAGGCTGCTTGGGCTGGGCTGGCCCTGTGACCTGACTGGAGGTGGAGGAAGGTGGAGGAGTAAGCTGGGTTAGGGGCCCTGCTGAGTAGCTGACCACAACAATTGAGAACAAAGGCTGGACACTCTTCCCCTGAGCTCCATAGCCTGGCCTTGGCCTTCCGGGAACAACTCCAGGAAATGGCTGAGATTCCAGATCTGGAAGGAAGAGACCTGTAAACAGGAGCTGGGCTCTGAGAGGGAGTGAAGCCTCTCCAGCCTGTGGGCGGGGCCGGGCTGTCGGGGCAGAGCCTGTCTGCTGCAGACACTAGAAAGATCTTCTACTCCATCCTCCTCTCCAGGCCCTAAAAAAGGGCCCAAGAGAGGGTGCTGAAATGGTGATGGGATGCATGAACCATTAGGGTGGCCTAATCCTTCACTTACAATGTGTCGGCCCTGCAGGGTCTACTACTATATTTTTGTTTTGTTTTGTTTTTGTACTGGGAATTGAACTTAG
Organism: Cavia porcellus; assembly: GCF_034190915.1. Lineage (NCBI taxonomy): Eukaryota > Metazoa > Chordata > Mammalia > Rodentia > Caviidae > Cavia > Cavia porcellus. The sequence goes on along the minus strand of NW_026947492.1, from coordinate 18,962,738 downwards.
GATCTTGCATTTCCCAGGCAGGCACGTATGCTGCTGAGCTACATCCCCTGCTGGTATTCCTATTTCTAGGTCAAGACACTAAAAAAGTGACTTGCACGGTTAAAGTATCTGGTCAATTCAAGGTCTCACAGAAGCCTGGTTCGTTACCTCTGAGCTGAAGGTAAGAGAATCTGTCAGATTCTGACAGACCTTAGATTCTGTCAGAAGCTCCCAGCTTGTCCCAGAGGTTCTCCATCCTTTCTCCCCACTTCCTCCCACCAGCCCCCTCTGTCCCTGGGGAAATGGAGCATGACCATTCATCCCAGCTCCCTCCACTTAGCCTCCTTGACCTGCAGTCCCACCACTGCCATGTGTCCTCTGCTCACTGCACCCTCCGAGGACCCCCTGTGGGTCTCCAGCCCACTCTAACAGGTGGCCACTGGGACACAAAGACATAAGCACTGAGATTGGGGATAAGGCTTAAATACAGCCTGGGGGTTGAAGGGTTAAGGGTGTGGATGAACCTACAGTAAGTGATTTCCTTTTCAAAAACCCCAAACTAAACAGGAGGTAAACTTCAGGACTGAAGTTGGGTCAGGGGTTCTGGCTAAAGGGTAGAGGTCAGAAAGTTTCTCGCCTCTGGTCTCCTCCCAGTTCTCCAAGGCACTGAGGGCCAGGCAGGAAGCATCAGTTTCCTCAAAGCTGCTTCCCTACTGGGACAGAGTCACAAACAACTACCAACACCCTGTCCCGCCCCTCTTCGCTCACCGCTGTGAAGTCAGAGCCACAGGACAAAGTGGCTGGGATAAGGAGCCAGGACTGAAGCGGCCATGGGCTCTGGAGGAGTGGGCCTCCTTGGGGGCAGGGGGCCCCTGCTTCTCCTGCTTCTGTGTGCCGGGGGTAAGCGTGGCTGTCCCTTTCCTGGTCCACAATCCCTGACCAGGGCGGAAAAGACTCCCTGGCTCTTTGATTCTCTTTTGTTGTAGGAGTGCCAGAGATCAGAGATGATGATGATGGTGGTAGTACACGTGTGCTCGTGTGTGTGTGTGTGTGTGTGTGTGTGTGTGTGTGTGTGTGTACGCGCGTGCATGTGTGTGTAAGACCCAGAGAAAGAGAAGGAGGAGAGAGAGAGAAAGAGAGAGAGAACTATGCAAGTTCTGGCCTGGACACACGGTATATGCCGGTCCTGTCCTTTCCAGGGACAGGCCTTGTTCCAGGCCTGGTTATTTGGGAATCCACTTTCAGTGGCACGGGGCATTGTGGGAGGCAGGGCCCCTGAGGGTAGTCAGTCCCAGCTCTGTTCTCTTCTCCCTCCCAGGAGGCAAGACTCAGGAGTCCCCACCCCAGATCTTAGTTCACCCCCAGGACCAGCTGCTCCAGGACTCAGGCTCTGCCAAGATGAGCTGCAGAGCATCAGGCCAGCCGCCCCCCACCATCCGCTGGCTGCTCAATGGGCAGCCCCTGAACATCGATGTGGACCTGTACCACCTCTTCTCGGACGGCACCCTCCTCCTGCTGCGGCCCCCCGCGCAGGGACGAGCCCACGATGACCAGGCCCTGGCCATGATCCTGGGCATCTACACATGTGAGGCCAGCAATCAGCTGGGCACGGCAGTCAGCAGAGGCGCTCGGCTGTCTGTGGCTGGTAAGGCCGGGGAGGGGAGATGCAGGCGATGCAGGCGGGGCGAGCTTGGGCTGAGGGATATGGCGGGGGAGTCTATGGGGACACATGGGCTGAGGACTTGCGGGGAGACCTGGCTTGGGCCTACCCTCGGGGGAGGCCTGGAGGAGGCACACAGAAGGCAGTGAGAGTGGCGGGCAGGGGCAAGGCACATCTCTGGGGGAGGAAGCCAGGGCCCTGCTGCCTGCTGACCCACCATCTGTCCCACAGTCCTCCGGGAGGATTTCCAGATCCAGCCCCAAGACACAGTGGCCATGGTGGGTGAGCAGTTGGTTCTGGAGTGTGGACCTCCTTGGGGCTACCCAGAACCCACAGTCTCATGGTGGAAAGACGGGAAACCCCTGGCCCTCCAGCCAGGGCGGCACACGGTGAGTGGCGCCCCTTCCCACACTCCATCCTGCTCTGAGCACAAGTCAGCACAGCATGGAGGAGAAGCCCGCTTGCCAGCCCAGTGTTCCCTGGTGGGCTTTGAGGCAGGGAAGGCGTGGAGGCCTTTGGCTGTCCTCCAACGCCAGAGCCTCTGCTCCTGTGAAGACATCACAATGTATCCGGCCCTCTCAGGTATCCAGGGGTTCCCTGCTGGTGTCAAGAGCAGAGAAGAGTGACACTGGGATCTATATGTGTGCGGCCACCAACAATGCAGGCCAACGGGAGAGCCGAGCAGCCAGGGTGTCTATCCAGGGTAAGAGCAGGCGGCCAGCTAGAGTCCAGGGCAAGGCGGGAGGCTTCGAGAAGGATAGCATAATCGGGTTTGGGCTGGCATTAGGGTGTGTGGGCCTCAGTCTGGGATCAGGGTCAGAGTGATGGGGACCCCACCTATGTCCTAGCAGTGCTCTCGGCCTGGGAACTCTGGGAGGTTAGGGTCAATATGGCTAGGGGATGTGGGCCCCTCCACCCCTGGCCGCCACCTCTGGCCCCAGCCCATTCCTGTGCTCCCCAGAGTCACAAGATCACAGCGAGCCTGTGGAACTGCTGGCTGTCCGTATTCAGCTAGAAAATGTGACCTTGTTGAACCCAGACCCCAAGAAGGGCTCCAAGCCTGGGCCAGCTGTGTGGCTCAGCTGGAAGGTAAGGCCTCGGGGTGACAGCCAGTCCAGAGCTTGAGAGAGGGCTGTCATGGGCCTCTGACCCTCACTCTCCCTCTGGTTCCTTTCCAGGTGAGTGGCCCTGCTGCACCTGCTCAGTCCTACACAGCCTTGTTCAGGGCTCGGACAGCCCAGGGAGGCCAGAGAGCTCCGTGGGCAGAGGCGCTGCTGGACGGCTGGCAGAGCGCAGAACTCGGGGGACTCCGCTGGGGCCAAGCCTACGAGTTCAAAGTGAGACCGTCCTCTGGCCGGGCTCGAGGCCCTGACAGCAATGTGCTGCTCCTGAGTCTGCCGGAACAAGGTCAGGAAAGGATTTGCCCAGGGTCCAACAGTACTCCACCTGCCTGGGGACACTTATTTTTTGTGCTTGTGTGGGAAACTGAACTCAGGACCTTGCACTTGCAGACACTTGCACCATTGAGCTATATCCCCGGCCTTGGAGGCCCTTCTGGACTGGGGAGCCCTGGCCTGCCTCACTAGTCTGGGGGGATGACAGGGCTTCCTTCTACCTTGGATAAGCACGCAGAGCTGAAGAAGGTGCTATGCTTCTAAGTGGGGCTCTGACTCTGTGTCCCCTTCCAGCTCTTTTCCCTAAAAGAGTCCTGAGAGATCAGCACCCCTTATTGTCACTCTTCCTTCCCCCCAGTTCCCAGTGCCCCACCCCAGGAAGTGACCCTAAAACACAACAACAGCAGCATCCTTGTGAGCTGGGTCCCACCACCTGCTGAAAACCACAATGGCGTCATCCGTGGCTACCAGGTATTCCCACAAGTGGACACAGCCTTTCCTGGTGCCACCAGCACACACTGCAGCCCCTGTAGTTCTCTGTACCTCCGTTTGGGTCACTGTGTCACTGGTTCAAGAAACAGAGCAGCAATCAGCCAGGCAGGGTCAGCTGCTAAGCCTTTAAGGTGATGATGCTTAAAGCAGGGCTCCTGCATGGCCAACATCTGCAGCATCCAGGATCCTATTAGGAGTGCAGGTTCTCGCCTTGCCCAAGCCCCGTATCAGAAACTTGTGGATGAGCTTGGCCACTTGTGGTTTAGAAAGGCTCCAGGTGACTCTCAACATGTGGAGATTGAGAATCACCGGTCTGGGGTGTATTTTAACAGATTGCTTTCACCCTTTTCTGGGAAGAGGCCCCTCTTACTTGATACAAAGCAGGGAATAGGAACTGAGGAGCACTGGGGGGAGGGTCCCCTGAATGGCAGGGCACAGGACCAGGTACCAAAACCTGATGTACAGACACAGGGCTCCACTGCTCCCCTTTGTTTGTGTCCCAGGTCTGGAGCCTGGGCAATACCTCACTGCCTCCCATCAACTGCACCGTCGTGGGTGCGCAGACCCAGCTGGAGATGGATGCGCAAATGTCAGGCTCCTACTGTGTGCAAGTGGCTGCCTTCACTGGGGCTGGGGCTGGGGCACCCAGTAGCCCTGTGTGCCTCCTTTTAGGTGAGAGCAGTGCCCATAGGCTTAGCCCTTCAGCACGAAGGCCTCACACTTTAGTCTCCCGCCTTTTCTGCCAGACCCTTTGGCTTACCTGCCTTTCCCCTAAACCCCACCTTCTATACAGAAAAGCCCATGGAACAATCAGCCCAAGAACCCAGCGAGCAAGGTCCGTGGGCCCTAGAGTGGCTGAGGGCCACAGTGAGGAGGCCAGAGGTCATCGCCAGTGGAGGTGTCCTGCTCTGGCTGCTGCTGCTGGGCATCGCTGTGTGCATCTACCGCAGGCACCAAGCCAGGGTGCACATGGGTCCAGGTGAGAGGGGGGTCCCCAGTGTTCAGGTTTCCTCTGGGGCCTGCTAGCGTGCTGCAGTGGGTTAGATCCCTGTTCAGGCGGTGGTGCCTCTGGACTGAGCCTTCTCTCCACCTCTTCCCAGGTCTGTACAGGTATACCAGTGAGGATGCCATCCTAAAACACAGGTGAGAGGTGAAAGGGGCGGGCTCTGTGAGGTGGGGTTCAAGAGGCAGTGCGGTGGCACCAGAAATTTAATGAAGTGCTGGTCTGTCCTACCAAGTTACTGTTAATTTCTCTTTCACTATTGTTCTGCTATATGGCTTGAGCAAACTGAGAGTCACAAAACTTAAATGACTTTGACAAAGGCTTCACAGCTAGTACCTGATCTCCCCAACCCCTCTGGTCCGGTGTTCTTGTCACCCACCTCTCAGCAACGTGCCATTGGGTCTGACTTGAGCATGAGGTATGAATGAGGTGGGTCATAGCAAAGGGGGCACTAGAAGATAGATTATAGAAGGCCGTCAGCCATGCTGGCATCTGAGCTCTGCATCAATAAATAGGCAGTTACTGAAGGTTCAAGGCAGAGAAGCACATCTGGCAGCTCTCTGTTCTGGAAGGATCCCTCAGGCAGCTGGAAGCCAGCAGCCACACAGCAAGCACCTACTCCACCAGCCAAGGGACCACCTACTTCCTTTTTTTTAAATCCACAGCATCAGCTGTACCTGGAAGGTCTTGTGGTTGCCATTTTATAGATGAAGGAACAGGGGCTGAGAAAGGCAAATGGATTTACACACTTGGGGTCGTTCAGTGCCAGCCAAGGCAGACACAGATTTTCAAACCAGGTCTGCCTGCAGTTATTTCTCTTTACTGTATCCTAGTTCTGGGCAACTTGGACTTTCCCTGATCCCGACATAGAAAGGGCTGCTGAGTTTGGGGCACCAGGTGGGAGACCTCCCAGAGTCTGTGAAGGACTAAAAAGCAGTAGTGAGGACCAAGCTAATTCTGCTGTCCAACTCCTCTGCCTCCTTCTGGGCGGAGGTCTCCCCCAGTTAGGCTGCCAGCTCAGGCTGTTCTTCTCCCCCACCCCTGCGCCCGCCCCCTGCCTCAGGATGGACCACAGCGACTCACCCTGGCTGGCAGACACCTGGCGATCCACCTCTGGCTCTCGGGACTTGAGCAGTAGCAGCAGCCTTAACAGCCGGCTGGGGGTGGATCCCCGGGACCCACTAGACTGCCGGCGCTCCTGTGAGCACGCCTTGTGGGGCCAGGAGCCCAGGGCTGGAGAGCTGGGAGGTGCGACTTGCTCCTCATAACTCTTCTTGTTTTGTTTTGTTTGTTTGTTTGTTTGTTTGTTTGTTTTGTTTTGTGGCAGTGATCTCCTGGGATCCCCGAAGTCCCGGCGTGCCCCTGCTTCCAGACACTAGCACCTTTTATGGCTCCCTCATCGCTGAGCTGCCCTCCAGCCCCCCATCCCGGCTGAGTCCCCAGACCCCAGCTGCCAGGCGCCGCCCTCCTCAGCTGATCCGGACCTCCAGCCCCTGGCCCAGCTCAGACAGCCTCTGCAACCACAGGGGCCCCGATTCGCCATGCTCCTTGTCTCTGGCTCCTGCAGAGGCCTGGAAGACCAAGAAGAAGCAAGGTAAGGCGGGGCTGCTGGTGGGAGGGACCAAGGCTGTGCCCCATGGTGCTCACAGCACCCCTTCTCGCCTCTCAGAAGGCACAGGGCCTTGTTTCCCAGCCTGGAGTACTCGGCAGAAGGGAGCCCACCTCGGCTTGTCTTTACAGCAATAGGCTCTGTTTCAGTCCTTTTTTCTTTTTTCTTTTTGTCTTTTCAAGACAGTTCAGGCTGGCCTCAGACTCACTTTGTACCCCAAGCTGGCCTCAAACTCTGAAGTGATCCTTTTGCCTCAGCCTCCCCAAGTGCTGGGCTTACAGGCAGGCACCACCACTCCAGCCAGCCCTGCTTTTGTAGCCAGTTCAGCTCCTCAAACACTGAATAAACACCCCTTCACAGCAGGCATGGGGGTGTAGGAGACACTCAAGCACAGCCTTTGCCCCCTGCGGGCTCCTTGACTGCTGAAAGCATTGCCCAGCACCAAGTAATGTTAAAGCCTGGCACGGCATGGTCAGGGCTGCTGGGAAGGCTGGCGTTCTCATCTCTGCATGCCCACTGGGCACCCACACCTGGCTTCCTCTTCAGAGAGCAATGGACTCAGTCTGCCTTCCATGTCCACGCATGCTCAATCATCTGTGAATTGAAAATATTTAGAAAAATTGCATCTGTACCAAACATGTACAGACTTTTTGTTTGCAGTGATCATTGTCTAAACAATACAGAATCCTAACTATTTACGTTGCTTCAAGTATTTAAAGTATACAGAAGGATGTGCAAAAGTTATTGTGCAAACATGACGCCACTTTATGCAAGAAAGTTGAACTTCATGGGGGCTGGGGATTTAGCTCAGCGGCATAAGTGCCTGCCTTGCAAGCAGGCAGTCGTGGGTTTGATCCCCGGTACCCATAAAAAGGAAAAAGACAAAAAAAAAAAAAAAAAGAAAAGAAAAGAAAGAAAGTTAAACTTTCTTGGGTCTTCCTGTCTACGGGGGACCTGGAATCAATCTCCCATGAATCCACACCCCCACTGCTCCAGGGTGGATCAACCGCTGTGCCTGCTCTTGACTGGGGAACACTTATCTTTCACCCCTGGCTCTGGAACCTCAGCAGCACAGCAAAAGCATACTGTGACCTTGTCCAGAGTTCTGGGGCTGACTTCACTGCTGTCACCTCATCCAAAATGTGGCGTTTCTTTCCACTTCTAAGACTGGTATTTTTTCTTAACTCCTCTGCTCCCTTTGATGTGCTTTTTAAAAAATTATTACTGGACCTTAATTGGGAGTCTTTCCTTCACTATTGATATTCTTAAAACTGCTGTCTTCCATGTCTTGTCCATTATAGCAGGTTCTTGGTCAGGCTCTTTTTGCCAGATGTGTGCACTCAATAGTCTCATTCACGCATTATTTCATTCCAAATATATTTAGAGCAGCCCCGCTATGTCCAATGAGATTCAGCTTTTGACCGGGATAATGTTTTTATGGTCTAGTTCCTTCAAGCAGCATTGGAGTTAAAATGCAAGCATCTCCAGGCAAGGTGGGAGGCCTTTTGCTGCCCGGTCCCTTGCAGGAAATGACATGGGCTGGGATGAGGAGTCCTTCCCAGGCCTGGATTTTCCCCTTTCTTTTCCACTCAAGTCAACCAGTCAACATGTGCCCACAGGGGAGCACTGGACACTGCTAACCTGAAGATAGCAGTGTTAGGTCACCAGCCTTGAAGCTGGTCTCCAGGACTCCCTAAAGTCATATGAGAACTAAAGAATACAAACAAAAACAGCCTAAGAAGAACAGGAAACTTTAATGGATGAAGCCCAGCCTTTCTGTGGGTTTCATTAAGGGGATCAGAGGTTCAGGCTTCTGGTACACGGACTCCCTGGCTGAACCCACGCGTTCACTCATTTATTCAACAAACATTCCTGAATGACTACACAGCTCCCTCCGTGAGGTCAATACATTTTCCTTTTCTGAAGTTCCTCATCCTGTCAGCGACTCCCTCTGCTTTCAACTTGCATGGTCTGAGCCTTCGTACTTTTGCTTTATTCATCCAACTTGACAGTCCAACCTGTTTCCCCAAGTGAAAGACATGCAGGCATTTCAGGGCAGGGCTATCCAGACCTCTGCAATGCGAGAAGTGGAAATTACTGACAGATTCTCCCCATGAAAAGGAGTATGTGCCTGCAGACAGCCAAAATTCAAGAGGAAGGGAGCGCGGTGAAGGAACAGAGATCAGGAAGCCTGGGATGGAACACAGAACAGTGAAGAAAAAGCAAATGGACTTTAAAATAACTACTATTCCCAAAGCACTTGGTGATGTTTTTATCTAATCCTCAAAACCATTGTTTGACTAACGTGGTTGTTTACAAACAAACCTGAAGCTCGGCAAGGTTAATGGATCTCTCTGAGGTTACACAGCAGACGAGCTTTTGACTCCAAGCCTGGTGCTCCTTCCATCTTGTCACAGCTGCTCCGATGAAGATGGGGAGGTGGAGAGGTCACCGGGGAGGTGCTTCTTCTTCTGTTCTGGGTTCAAGGTTCTTCAGGGTGAAATGAATAACAAGCCCCAAGATGGAGTCTGCAGTCGGGGTCTGAAAGGCTCGCTCTGGCTGCCTCCAACCGCCAGCTCTTTGCTTTGCAGAACTGCACCAGGCCAACAGCTCCCCCCTGCTCAGGGGCAGCCACTCCTTGGAGCTCTGGGCCTGGGAGCTGGGACACAGAAGCTCCAAGAATCTTTCCCAGAGCCCAGGTGAGAGGAGACCCAAAGGGGAAGGGAGGGTGGGGAGGCATGTTTCAGGGACGGGAAGCCCAAGCCTCCACCCCGCTTCTCCTGGGTTCTACAGAGGCTGCATGAGCTGGTGGCGGACAGTGGCTGAGGGGCGGGGTAGGTGACTGAAAGAGCTTCTGCATGCTGAGGCCCGGCTCTTGCTTCCCAGCAGCTGTGCCCGGGGCTCTGGTGGCCTGGCGGGCCCTGGGACCACAGCTCCTCCGCAGCTCCAATGAGCTAGCGACTCGCCCTCTCCCTCCAGCACCTCTCTCTCCTGGTGGAGCCCCCACTCAGAATCCACAGACCCAGTAAGGGGGTATGGGGCCGGGAGGGTGTGCTTGGGTTTGGCAGGGGCCATGAAGGGGTGGACGAGACCTAAAGAACAGTACTAACCAATTTGCCGCCCCTCCTTCACCCCAACCAGGCACACAGTGGAACCCCAAGCTTCTGCCCCCCTCTCTGTCCTGAGCCCCTCTAGGCCCCCCAGCCCCCAGCCCTCCTCCCTCTCTGGCCCCAGCCCAGCCTCCAGTCGCCTGTCCAGCTCCTCACTGTCATCCCTGGGGGAAGATCAGGACAGTGTGCTGACCCCTGAGGAGGTGGCACTGTGCTTGGAGCTCAGTGAGGGGGAGGAGACCCCCAGGTGAGTGCCTGCGAGCAGGTGAGGAGCTTCAGGAGGACAAGTGTGGGGATCATCGCGCCCACCTCTGCTGGCCTCCGTGTTCCTGCTGCCATGCTCTAACCAATGCACCATCTCCCTCCTCCCAGGAACAGCACCTCTCCCATGCCCAGGGCACCCTCACCCCCTACAACCTATGGGTACATCAGCATCCCGACGGCCTCGGAGCTAGCAGACGTGGGCGGGGCTGGGGGCAGGGTGGCATCTGAAAGGGGAGGCCTGCTGTGCCCACCTCGGCCCTGCCCCACCCCCACCCCCAGCGAGGGCTCCCTGGCCAATGGGTGGGGCTCGGCCTCTGAGGACAACGGCCCTAGTGCCAGAGCCAGCCTGGTCAGCTCTTCCGACGGCTCTTTCTTCGCTGATGCCCACTTTGCCCGTGCCCTGGGCATGGCTGTGGATAGCTTCGGTTTCGGTCTGGAGCCACGGGAGGCCGACTGTGTTTTCACTGGTACGTGAGACCTCTGCCCTATCCTCCCCGTGCCCCTTAGGGTAGACACAGCCCCTGGAAGACTTCTTTCCTCCCTAGGCCTCCTGATGGCCACCCTCATCCCTGTCATTAAAAGAGCTGGCCTTTGTTGGGTGGTCACTATGTCTGAAGAAGTAGGATAATTGATTTTGGGTTTTTTGAGACACTTTCACTGTGTAGTTTAGGCTGGCCTTGAACTCACTGTGGAGCCCAGGCTGGCCTTAATCTCATAGTGATCCTCCTGCCTCAGCCTCCCAAACCTTGGAATTACAGGCGTGGCCTATCACACTGCCTTATAGGCATCAGGTGAACAACTGAATTAGGAATATTCTTTCTTTTAAACCATTTTCAATTTTTTAAAAATTTTAGCTTGTGTGGAGTCGGCTCCTGGACTTAACACATCCCAGTTCCTTTCCCCAGCCCCTTTCTCTCTCTTCCTGCCCTCTCCACTCATTCCTTGGTCCCTTTTCTTCTTTCTTTAACATGTGTGCACTACGTGATATTTGTGGAGTCCAACCCTTATCCCTTCGCTTCGTCCCCCTCTAGCTCTTGACCCCTTCCCTTCTGAGAATGATCTGTCTCCCCACTTCCTGTTACCTAGGATTTTGCTCTTTGCTTTTACTTTGGGTTTCTCACATCAGAGAAACCATGCAATAGTTAAGCTTGTGTCTCTTGATTTATTTCATTTAACATTACGGTCTCCAGATGAATCCATTTTGTACAAACGATTCAACTTCATCCTTCTTTGTGGCAAAGTAATGTTTCATTGTACATAAATATCACATTTCCTTTATCCATTCATCTGCTGATGAACATATCATCTGCTTCCAATATTAAGTCACTGTGAGTTGTGCTGCTATCAGCACAAGTGTGCATGTATCTCTGTACTGTGATGTCTTCAACTCTCTCAGGAAGATATCCAGAAGGGGAAACCTGGGTCAAATGGAATGTCTAGTTGTAGAGACATCTCTGTGCTGATTTCAGCACTCCCACCAACACTCCCACCAACAGTTTCAAAGGGTTCCTTTTCCTCTATATCTCTCCAGTACTTGTTATTACTTCATTTCTCGATGTTTGTCCTTTTTTCTGGGGTAAGACAGAATCTCAGTGTTGTTTTAATTTCCATTTATCTAATGACCAGGAATGTCAAGAATTTCTTCATGTATTCATTAATCATGTATACATCTTCTGTGAAGTGTCCATTCATTTTGTCCATTTTTTGATTGAGTCTTTTATTTTGAAGAGTACAATTTGGAAGGGGTTCTTTATCTATCCTAAGTATGAGTCTTCAGTCTGAAAAATAGCTGGCAAAATTTTTTCCCCACTCTGTACATTATCTTTTCACCCTGTTGGTTGCTTCCTTTATGTACAGAAGCTTTTCACGTAATATGGTCCCATTTGTTGATTCTTAGAACTCTTTCCTAATTGGGATTTTGTTTAGAAAGGCCTCATCTATACCAATGACTTCAAAAATTTTGCCTATGTTGTCTTTCAGCAAGTTAAGTTTTTCTGGTTTAATATTTAGATCCTTGATCCATTTTGATTTTAGTTAAGTGCATGGTGAAAGACACGGTTCTAGATTTAATCTTCAGCATGTGGAAGGCCAGTTTTCTCAGCACCATTTATTAAGAGGCTCTTTCCTCCAGCCATAAGGAATATTCTAGCACATAGGCACCTGCTCCTGCCATTCTCTTCATTCCCCTGTCTTCAGGGCTCCACCCTAACCAGACACGGTTTCCAGGGAAAGTCATGCCATCGCCTCCACCGCTTCCCCTTCCACTGCATGTTGCATGCCTGCTCCTTCCGCTGTGCCTTCCTCCTGCCCTGTCCATGGCAGGCCTGAGGAGAGGCTGGGCTGTTTCCATGTGTCTAGCAGAGCGGGCCTGTGGTCTGCAGGTTAGCAGAGGGCAGCTCAGGACTCACCAGTCCCCTTGGTGCTCTCTGCCCCTGAGCCCTGTCAGCTGCCCCACGCCCATCATACTAACTCTGCCCTTCACCCTCAAGAGCAACCAGGCTTCAGCTGAGAGCGCAAAAATGAGCCAGACACAAGTGCCCCAGATCTTGCTGTGGATGTAGTTTTATCTTCCGCTTCCTCCTCTTCCCCTTCCTCTTCCTCCTCCTCTCCCTCTTCCCCCTTCTTCCTTTCTTTTCATTCTTGAAATAATCTGTATTTTGGGGGGAAATAAATGCCCTTCATGGAGGCAGAAGGTGGATGTGGAGGGAATGAGAGTAAGGAGAGCATATGAATTAAAGCAAACAGCCCAAGCTATTCTCTCTAAAGGAACTGATGTCTGGGCAGCACACATGGGGAGCTCAGCACCCTGGAGGCTGGAGCAGGAAGATTGCAAGCTGGAGTCCGGCCAGGGCAGCTTAGTGAGACCGTGTCTCAAAATAAAAAATAAAAAGAGGTCTGGGGAGGTAGCACAGTGCAAAAGGCCTGGGTTCAATTCCTAACATCAGAAGAAAAGGAGAGAGAGACGGAAAGACACAGACATAAAGATAGGAGGAGAAGAAAAGAGGAAGTAGTGGTGGAGGAGGGAGAGGAAGAGGGCGGGGTGGGGCAGGGCAAAGTGAAAAGAAGAAGCCATGGACTGGGCCCTGGTCTGCCATCACCGGACTAAGGCTGAGTTGGGGCTAGGTCGTATTAGCACTGGGTGTATACTCTAAGCTGGACCTAAGCTTTGTGCCCTAAACTGGCCCCTAGGGACTGAAGGTCAGCCCCCTACAGACCCCTCCGCTCTCCCTGACAGATGCCTCATCTCCTCCCTCCCCACGGGATGACATCTCCCTGACGCCCACCTTTCCCTTGTCCCTATGGGAGTGGAGGCCAGACTGGCTGGAGGACATAGAGATCAACCACACCCAGCAGCTGGGGAAGGGGCTGCCCCCTTGGACCCCTGACTCTGGGATCTCGTCCCAGCGCAGTCGGCTCAGCTGTCATGTGCCCAAGGCTGGTGGTAAGTGCGGGGGTCTGGCTATGGTGGCGAGCTTCCCACGGGGCCTCTGGGGAGGAGCCAAGTGCAAGCCTGGGTCCAGCAGGAGGCACAGGGTCAAGGGAGGTGACTCCACTCTTCCTCACTCCTACTACAGACTCCTCCTGACCCGTGTCCCTGGGATAGGACATCAGGGCCACCCTTCCCGTCTGCTTACAAGACTGGCCTGTGCCCGTGCCTCCAGGAGAGTTCTCCCACCAAGACTGCTCCAGAAAAAAGAGAGATGAAAACGAGAGCAAAGCCGTCCTGGAACATTCTGGAAACAAAACATCACCTCCACCTGACCCCAGGAGTCTCCTCCTCATGGCCACCCCACAGCCTGGGCCTTTGGCCTAAGGAGCTGCTCTCCCCACTCTTAGGGATCACAGGAAATGGGGAGCCTGAGAGGTCTCCACAGAAGGTCCTACAGCTGGGGGGGGGCTATGGAAGAAGGGCGCCTCCTCTCTCAGCCCTGCCTCACCCCCACTCTTGAGGCCAGTGCAACCCTCCCCATAAGAGGCAGCACTGAGGTCCCACCCAGGACCAAAGCCAGGGGCTCCCATGGGTCTAGGGAGGAAGCTGGAGAAAGAGAGGTGGGGGAGCCTGCCTCCTCGTCCCTCTGTCACTTTGAGCTTCTGGAACTTGATGCTATAAAACCATAAAGACTTGAGCTTTGTGAGATCATTTCCTGGGGCATCACTTGGGGAAGGCACCTGGATGGCACATGTGTTAAGAAGGGCTCCAGCTTTCCCTGGCCCTGGGAGAACCCCTGTCATTTGCATTCTGCAATTGCGTACAGGGCCTGAGGTGCAGCACTAAGTGTAAGCAGAACCTACTAAAGGGGGTGGTGGGAGAGTCTGGGGTCTGCTGGCTCTGGCAGCCTGAGAGAAGACAGAACTTGCTTCTGCAGCTCCAGCCTCTCTGCTCAAAAACGAGTCCCAGATGGTTCCTTAAAAACAGGCAAAGATGCTAAATCCCACAAAAGGTAGACCTGTGATGGCCAGCTAGTGGGTGAATACTCTTGCAATAAAACTTGAGAGCAGAGAGATGAACATGGTGGGAGCCGCTGAAAGCTAAGTAGTGGGGGAGCTGGGCTCACAGGTGGCAGGAAAGGTCAAGGGTTGAGTCCACAAGGGTGGGGCTGGTGACCAAGGGCATAGGAAGGTGCCTCTGGGGAGGGGTGATCCAGAAGTGGGCCCTGTGAGGGGGAACTAGTCCTCCAAGTCAAGCAGGTGCACTCTGAGTTCAGAAGCCAAGTGGGTGGCACAGGGACTGGGCATGTGCTCATCAGGCCGTTCTGAGCTGGGTTTCCACAATCCCAGAAGAATTGGTGTTTCAGGTACAAATCCATACTAACTCTTTACTTTCGGGTTTTCTGCTAAAATTCCTTTTGTAAACATTCCAACTCTGTGTGCCAGCCTGCAGGAGAGAGAGGGATTTGTACACTTGGGTCAGCCTGGAGGGTACTGTTGGGGCCACAGCCTAGAGGGCAGAGGCCATGCACCAGGGTCCAGGGCAGTCACCGAGCCAAGGGTGGAGCAAAGGAAAAGGACACAGTTCCTCAGGCTATCACCAAGTGGGCTGCAAGTGATGGACACTGTGACATTCATGGCCACATCAGTCACCTCTGGGCCCAAACTGGTGAACTGGTCAAGAGGTGTCCCTTTGCAGACATCTTCCTCGAGGGAGCTTCAAGCATGCAGAAATGCATACTTTCTTCTTGCCTGGCAATTGCCTCTCCTTGCTTTGGGTTTTAAAAAAACTTTTGTTGTGGTGACCACATTCCCTTACAAAAGGGCAGACAAACCGGAGAGGTAAGCGCCAAGGAAGGGCCTGCCTCTGTCCTCTGAAGGCAGGGCAGGTGTCTGCTCCCAGGTTATCTGGAAAGTCCCTCTGATTGCCCCGGGACAGGGGGCTTCAGCTCCTTTAGGGGCCGGAATAGGTCAGTGTATCCTGGTGTTTGTCTTCACCTAGTACTTTTGATGGGCGTTCAAGAGGACACAGAGACAACTTATGAGCACTGACCTACCAAATGGCACAGCCCCCTTGGTGCCAGCTCACCACACGAGACAGACAGACATCCAAGGTTTAGGTCAGTCCGTCTTTATTGTCTCTTATACAAACAGGTCTCAGTCAGAGCGAGATGCAAGGGAAAGCACTAGCTTGATGACTTCCAAACCAACTGAAGCTACCAAGGCCAAGGGGCTTCACTGCATCACTGCAGGGGGACAGGACTCTTCCAGCTCCTCCAGGTTCATGCTGTCATTCACCAGGGGAGGGCCCCCGCCCCCTCCCAGGGAGGCTCTCTACGGTCTCATTACTTCATCAAGGGTCATCTTGGTTCCTGGAGACAGAGACAAAAACAAGCTGGCTGATTTGTAGAGCTCTGGCCAGGGCAAATGTGTCAGAGGAAGGAATCAAGTCTCTCTCCCAGTCCAACACTCCAATGACTACCCAGTCCACTCTCTAGGTTGAGGCATCTTGTCTTCTTCCTTTTCTTATGTATTTATTTATTTGTTGTTTTTTGTTGTACTGATGATTGGGCTCAGAGCCTCTCCCAGGCTGGCCAAACCTTTTTTAAACTTTTATTTTGTGGCAGTGTCTAAGGTGCTCAGGCTGGACTCAGACACGTAGTCCTCCTGCTTCAGTCTTCCATGTGCCTAGGATAACAGGCATGCATGCATTCCTACACTTTTCAGAGTTCTACAGGACTCTCTCTTTCTCTCTCTCTCTCTCTCTCTCTCTCTCTCTCTCTCTCTCACACACACACACACACACACGCATACACACGCATACACACACACGCACACTGAGTCTCCTTTTGACCCCTTCCCCTGTCTCTTTTGTACCTCTCTGTTTTCAGTCACCCATTGGCCTGCCCTCCCTGGCCTTCCACTCGCATTTCTCTGTGGTCTCTGGTCCCCACCTCCTGGCGTTTCTGTCCTGGCCTTTGGCTGTGGCTCCGGCTCCGGCTCCGGCTCCGTCCAGGGCCTCGAGAACCCCGAGAGCTGCCAGAGCCCCTAGAAGAGTTGCTCCCAGCTGTGGAACAGGTGCTGGTGCCTTGGCCTCGGGACAGGAAGCTTGGTCTGCTGCACGGGAGCCAGGCCCCTTCTGCAGTACAACAGAGGAGTGTGGCTGGGCCCGGGCAAGGGGCACCATGTCCCTGCTCACCACTGGCCATGCTAACTGCCATCCTAGTGCTGGGAGGTGACTGAGGGGCAGGCACTGGCCTTGGTCATGCTGAGTGCTGAGGAGAAGTAGAGTGCCCAGGATATGGCCTTGACATAAGGGGGCTCAGAAGTATGTGGGGAGCTCCCGAATGGAGAGAGCCCTGGGGAAGAGCTCCCACACCCCATTCTCCTCTTGTCCTAGGTTTCAGCCCCGAGATAGGACATATCCTGGATTTGGTCAAAGACAGCTGGAGAACAAGAGTCTTTGACATTGACCAGACACAAGAACCCAACTAAAGGTGAAGGGTGATTTGGATACCACCAGGACCAGCCTTCAGTCTCCCCCCATCACACGCCCTCCTTACCCTCCTGATGGGGGCCGCTCTGGGTCCCGGGGGGCACGGCCTGCAACACTCTTCTTTCCCCACTTCCTTTCCTCTCCAAGGAAGACAGGCTGCCTGCCGCTCTCAGCCCCAAGGTCCACCCCACCTCCTCCTCTGGTGGTGGCAGGGGCGGGGGAGGCAAGTCTGGGGAGAGACGGGTTCTCAGCAGGGTCTCACCTTCTGCCCACCTTCCTTCCCTGACACCAGGAGGCTGCAGCTCAATGGCCCACAATCTGGGTCCGCCTGCTCAGCCCCCAGAGCTCATCCTTGATCTCTTCCCTCCCTCTCTGACCCCATCTCCCAGACTCAGGGTCCCCTCACCCCCGGGACTGCGCTCCCTCCTATAGGGAAGAGCCTTGGGCTTTTTTCGGATTCGGGCACGGGGTCCTTGAGGCGGAGGAGTCATCTCCCCAGGGACCTGAAGGGCTCTCCCTGTAGCATCCGAGGATGGAGAGAGGTCAGACAAGAGAGGTCAGGTGAGGGGTAACAAGCTTGAGGGGTCCGGAGAGAATGGGCCAAGTGAGGGTCCAGACTCACCTGGGGTGCTGCTGGTAGTGCTAGGGATGGGGCTGGGGCTGAGGTGATGGGAGGCTGTGGGGCCAGCACCCAGGCCAGTGGGCCTCCCTTCGTGGCTACTCAGAGTGGGCTGGGAGACACTGAGAGGGGAACTTGGCCCAAGGGGTGCCCTCCTGCAATGACATGAGGCCTCTGCATTTGTTCGGTTCACAAAAACTAAGAACTTTCCAGGCACTGTAGCAGACATCAGCCTAATACTCAGAAAGACAAGACAGCCCACTGTCCCACAAGGCCTCCCCAGCCAGGGGAGCTGGACAAGGCCGTGTTTGAAATGCCTTGGAATGCTTGCACTCAGTCCAAGAGCGAGCCTGAAGAGAATGCGAGACTTTCTCAGCCTCTGCTTCCTTCCCCATGTCACTCCGCCCTGACACATCCTGAGACCTCTGCATCCGGATTCAGCTATCCACCCACCCAGGCACTGAACAGGGATGGGCAGAGGGCTTGTGATGTGTGAGGTCTGCACACCTCCCTACCTGGGCATCTGATGGAGATGGGGGATGTCACTGGGGGGCAGGGGAGGGTCAGGTGGTGAGGGGGTAAGAGTGGCTGTGGACTGCTGTCCATAGGAGGGTGTAGGAGAGGGGCTTTCCCCTGGGGATGGAGCCATCCGGCACCCTCCACTGGAGCTGAGCTCAGTCAGGTGGCTTCTCTCAGGCATTGGTGGGCACCACTCTTCTGACTCTGAGCTGGGGGCAAAGAGCAGGAAAGGAAAGGAAGGGCCAAGTGGTTCCCATACCTACCCCTTGGCCTTTCCACTGCCCCCTTCCCTTCCTCTACCGGCGCCTGTAACCCAGAAGGCCTCGGTGGGTCCCCACATGGGGCACTGCAGCAGGCAACGTCCTTACCTGCCCTCCATCTCCTCCTCGGGCCCCTCTGGGCAGCCCAGTTCACAGGAGGGAGGAGGTGGTGGCAGGCCTTCTGCCCAGTTCAGAGAGGGCATCTGCACAGCTTTTCCTAGAAGCTTCACTTTGCCTCCCCGCGCCCCTGAGGAGAGTAAATTAAAGATAACGGGCAAGAGCCAAAGATGAGATAAGTCGGAAGGAAGTGCTCAGCGAGGTGTCGGGTACTCTGGACAGGGCTAAAACTGGGGTGTAAGCAACGGGGTCATACCACCATCCCCCTGACTCCATTCAGGAGGAGCATACTGGCTCCAGGTGCCTGGGTCCCCAGAGGAGTGCTGGGGGAACCCCCCGTGGAAGGTCTGCAGCTCCTCCCCTGCTAAGTCAATGGTGCTGTAGACGGATGCCTCGGCAGCCGCAGCAGTGCCCCGGGCGGTCTGGGCCAGGTACAGGGAGATTCCTGCTTCTGAGGAGGAGAAAGAGGGAGCCCGAGGGAGGAGGCAGGGGGCGGAGACAGAAACGCACCGCACTACCGGAGAATGGAGCGCAAAGGGGGACCTCAGAGGATCGGCTTCCTCCAGCACCCCAAACCTTCCGTGACCCAAAGCAAAGGTCAGGTCTGTCCCCTGATGCATAGTCATCCAAGACCAACCTCAGGAAGACTGGGGCTCTTTCGTTTCCCCCAGTAGGCGGGGTAGGGGTGCGGGCTGAAGGAATTAGAATTTCTCACCATTGTAGTATCTGTCCTCCGGGTCGGGGTTGCTGGGGCAGCAGCTTCCCCTGGGTTCCTGGGCTGCGGGGCTTCCGGAGGAGGGGTGGGGCCACGAATCTGCCAGCCAGGAGTAGGGGGCGGAGCCGAGGCCTATGGGTGGCCTGGGGTCGGGGGAGCAGGTGAGCGTTGGGAGTGAACCCCTCAGTAAGGTAAGGGAGGCGCGTCACAGCACAGGGGTGCCGGGTGGAAGGCAGGGGGCCTGCAGAGGAAGGCATGGACTCGATGGAAGCGGTCACCCCGGAAGGCAGCTGGGAGAATTACCTGGAACTGGCTCCAGAGAGGCCCTCCGAGTGTGGGAAGGACACTGGGGAAGAGGAGGGGGAGAACCAGTGAGAGAAGGCCCCGTACTGGGGGCCTGAACCCCACGCAGGCAGAGAAGGCTTACCTGCAGGCGTGTAGGCAAAGGAGGCTTCCGAAAAGGAGCCCGTAGGAGAGAGGAGAAGAGAATGAGACCCGTGTGCCTGTCCACCCCGTTCCAGTCCCACGTCTACTGTACCAACCACGTCGGAACGCAGGTCCCCGAACCAAAGCTCCCCAAATAATTCCTGTGTGTAGCCAGGCCCGGAAACCACTAGCCCCGAGCCCTCGGCGTCTCTCCAGAGATGCCTCTCACTAGGGAGCAGCAGGCATCAGGTCGCCGCCTGGCAGCCGGCCCTTCGTGCCGTCCGGACCCCAGTCCACAGTTCACTTCCTGGGACCCCGACCATCTCCTCGGGCCAGGTCCCGCGCCCTCCCCTGCCGGAAGGGGCCTGCTACTGGGACTCTGAGCTGGGATCCCCACTCCCCTCCCCGGGCTTCTTAGCCGCGCTTTTGCCCTTGGCCTCAAATCCAGGTGGTGCCCAATCTTCATCTGCCCTTAAACCCCAGCCACGCCTGGCAGCCCGGGCGCCAGCCCTCCCCCACCTCTCCCTCTCTCCCACGCCTCCCTCACCTCTCCCCTCCCCCTCCCCCCCGTGGCTGAGCGCGCCCCCTCCCGCCGCGGGCCCCGCCTCCCCGCCCTGCGGGCGCCCCCCCAACCCCAGCTCGCCCTCACCGGCGTAGTGACTGAGCTCTTTGCGCTGCTTCTGGCGCCGGTAGAGGGCGGCGCAGAGCCCGAGCAGCAGCGCCCCGCAGGCGGCGCCGCTGCCCGCCAGGAAAGCCGGCTCCCGCAGCACCCGCGCCAGCCGCTCCGCCGGCCCCCGGCCCACCTCGAGGCCCGGCTCCAGTCCCGGCGGGGATGCTGTGGGGGGGCAGAGAGGGCAGGGGAGGGCCCGAAGCCCGGGTGCTGAGCTGGCGCCGCTGCCCCGGCCCCGCAGGCGCCCGCAGCCTCCCTGCCCCGCTCGCCCGCGCCCACCGCCCGACTCACGCAGCTGCACCGACACCGGGGCGCTGGCCACGCCCACGCCAGCGCTGGTGGCCGCCGCCACCAGAGTCCGGTAGAGCAGACCCGGCCGCAGTCCCCGGAGCGTGGCCGAGCGAGCCCAGCCTGCCGCCGACCGGTTGAGGTGGAAGCGGCTGTCACTGCCCAGGCACCAGATCTGGGGAGGTGAGGACCGCGATCAGAGGCAGGGATGCGATCTGACCCCGCGGGAAACTGAGGCCTTGAAGAGCAGCGAGAGCTCAGCCAGGCGTTCCTCAGCCTGCAGACCACACCCGGAAACCCGGTCCTGGTCCGGGGCCAGCGCTGGGCTCCCTCCACACAAACCCTGGCCGAGTTTGTCCCCCCATCCCCACGCACACACCCAGTCCCTCCTCCAGCCCTGCGCGGTACCTGGTACTCCGTGATGGCCCCGTTTTGCTGGGAGGGGAGTGGAGGCTCCCAGGACACAGTGATACTGCTGTTGCCGTCACCCCCCAAGGCCACCGTCACTCCCTGGGGGGGACCACTGGGTGCTGGGCCAGGGTGAAACATGACCAGGACACCGACAGTCAAAGTAGGCTGCTCCACTCTCCCCCTCTCTGCTCTTAGACCCCAGAAATCCAAGAGGCAGCCCTCTCTCCCTGCCCTCCCCGCAAATGCCCATTGCAAATGCCCATCCTCTCCTCTCCCAGTATTAGTTCTGTGGCCACCTTACCCTCTTCAGGAACGCTCCAGGTCACAAAGGGGCTTTCAGGCCCTAGCCCCTCGTGGCCATGTGCTTGCACCTTGATCTGGACTTGGGTCCCTGGAAGAAGTCCTCTTAGCACAGTACTCTGCTGGCTTGGGGTCTGCAGATCTAGCACTGTCCAGCTCCCCCCATCAGGGCCTGCTACCCTCCAGGACACCCGGAAGCCTTGTACCAGTTGGACTGGGCCATCCACCTATACAGGACAGGAGGCAACCAGAGGGCAGGCTGGGGCCACCTGCTCCTGCAGGCCCAGCACTTCCCCTCACACCTCCCCTAGCCACTCACCTCCCTTCCCCATACTCGTGTCCCCTTCTGTCGCCCCTTAATCTCATCCCTGTGCCACACTCACAGTCCAAGACACCTGCAGCGTCCGGGCTGCAAGGACTCTGGGCTCCTGCATTCTCACAGCCACTTCAGCCAGGCCCTGCTGGCCTCTCCATGGGTCCTCCACTGGCCTGGATGGGTTGCTGTCTGTTGATCAAAGAACACGCTCAGCAGGGCCACCAAGGACAAGGAGACAAGCCTGAGAATGAATTTGTGCCCTACCTGTACCCTGCCTCACTGACCGTATTACTCAAGAGTCTGACTGAGGTGGCCAGAGGAATCGTTTGCAGAGGTGGGCCTAGGCTTCAGCTATCAAGAATGTTCTCTCCACATAACTACACTGGCCTCCTTTGAAGGCCTTGGGTCCTCATTTTCAGAGTGAAGATGACCCCCAGATCCCTTTAGTTTTTTTTTTTTTTTTCTTCTCCCTTCTAGTCTTAACAGCCATTATCAATGGATATAAGGCACAGAAGTGAACAGCTACCAAAATGAACGTCTACCCCCTCTTCCTCTCATCCCCACCATGAGGGTGATACATGACCTCCTATTCCAGGGTAGGCCTAGCAAAGGAGGAAAGGAACCTATGATCTTCCAGTGTCATGGTTTGGGGAGGGGAGTCTGTGCATATTATATGTCATCCCCACAGCCCCGGGACTCTGACTTTACCCTTGGTGCGGACAGGCTTAGACACAGGACTGGGTTCACTGAGGCCCCAGGCTCCCACAGCTCGTACAAGGAATAGGTAGATAGTATTGGGTTGTAGACCGCTGACCGTGTGTGTCTCCAGCTGCACACCATCTGCCACTGTCCGCCATGTGTTCCCAGCTGCTTGGCTACAACAGCAATGAGGTGACAGGGTTGTCTAAGCCAAGAACCCCCCACTAATCTACTCCCCCTCACCCACTGTCTGGGGTACTTACTGCTTCTGCACCTTGGGAGAGGGAACTGGAGAATCCCTCCCCACAGCAGCAAAGACCCAAAGGGCACATGGTGCCCTCCTTTTAACTGTCCAGGTCTGCATTCAGAACTTCCTCCATACCTGAAGGCCTCTATCACATAGGAGGTGACTGTGGCCCCAGCCTGTGGATTGGGCTTCCAGGTCAAGGTAATGCTGCTCTTGGTGATCTCAGTGACCACTGGCTGAGAGGGAGGCCCCGGAGGGGTACCGTGTTCTGTAGGGGGATCTAGAGATGCTCCCCAATCTTCTGCAGTGGTAGATAATCAGTAAGTAGAAGGATGGGGAAAAGATGGCCCAGTGTACCCCGTCTCCTTCCCAGAGGAGCTGTGGAACTGTGGCAGTGGTGAAGGTCATAGGGCAACAGAGTATACACTACCAACACCTACACATATCTGCCTCCCACGCGCACCACTCCTCCTCATCCCCAAAACTGTGGCCATGGCATTTGGAAGATAAAATTAGCCTGGGGCTTGGAAAGTTACTGATTGCGTTTGAAAGATTTGGAGAAAGGTGCCAGCAAAACAAGGGCATGAAGAAGAAACTCACCCTGCTTCCTGAGCCAGCCACCCCAGGTGGCCTCCCCTATGGAACTCCTGGCCACACAGCTGTAGAAGCCCATGTCCGTCTCCTGTAGAAGAGGATAGAGTGCTGGACACTGGGAGTGCAGCAACGTGGGGTGAGGGGATGGAGGCAGCTAACAGAAGGATGAAGAAGATGCTGGATACTTTAGAAAGTCCAAGAGAGCAGAGGGGTAGAAACAGGCTTAGAGGTCCAGGGGGTACTTACTGGAGTGGGGGATGTGGAGCAGATTGCCATTCTCAGTCACAAGGGCCCCAGGAAAGACACTCACCTGCACTCTGGCAATGTACAGAGTGCCGTTGGCCATTAGGCTGAACTGAAGGTCATCCCCCTGCAGCCACTGCCCATCCTTCTTCCATTGGACTCTGGGCTGAGGGCTCCCAGACACTCTGCATGGCAGCCACACAGAGGAGCCGAGAGCCAGGGTCTGATTGGCTGGTCCCTGGAGGATGACGGGAGGCAGCCCATCCAAAGAGGCTGAGAGAGGAAGAACTTGGGCATCTCAGGGGAGGAGTCTAGGGTCAGGCAACCAGCCCCTTATCCTCACTGTCAGCTTTCTTCTGTCTCCCCACTGCCTGGTGATCCAAGGGAGCCTGCAACCATTCTGTTCCTGGTTTCCGAACTTTAAGGACTTGCCCCAAGAGCACCCTCCACCCCGCCACGCTTCCAAGAGAAACTGAGCTTTTAAGACCACATCCTTTCAGATGATGGGTGCAGCCCTGTCTTTGAGCAGATACCTCCTTTTATCTCCAGCAGTGCCTTGGCCAGGATGCTGCCAGCCACACTGACAGCCTGGCACACATAGTAACCAGCATCCCCACTCTGCACTTCAGTGATGTTGAGTTGGCCTCTGGGAGAGACTGAGATTCGTCCCGTGGGCTGAAGTGACTGATTAGGGAAAAGCAGGACCTGAGACAGAGCAAGGAACCAAGAAAGGCGATGAGCAGCTAGCTGGGCAGGGAGCATCCCCCAAGCCTGTCTGTCCTGGGATCCACACAATTCCAATGGTTTTGGCTTGCACTGCCCCCAGCCGCTGAAGAGATGGTGGCCTATTTACAAAAATAAATTGTGTTAGACTATTTTGGGGACAGCTTCCTTCTGTGACTTTCTAATTGAGAAACTGAACAAACCTGAACTTTAGTTTCTGTAAATTGGACTCTTACAGGGTAGTTAAAAGGATTAAATGCCTTTCTTGTTGCTGTCTTTCTTTAGACAGACACACAGAAGATAGAGAAGCAGGTTTGGGTCTCTGAGTGACACCTTTTCCCACCTCTGTGATCATCATTGTCTTCATTCACGTGATAATCTATAAAATACACCAGTTGCTGGTGCTAGAGAAGACACTGGAAACTTATGGCTGTGGATTTGGGAGAAATTTGTGGGTTGCCTGGTTTTCCAGTGAGGGAAGAAAATCAGATTTATTTTATTATGCCGACCCTGTTTCCTAGTAGCAAAATTCTTATCTTTCTCTAGAGAGAATTACTGATGTATCCTCAATGAGTGTTCCCCAGTGAGTACACAGAGCTCAGAGGAAGGGGACAACTGTGAGCTTCCTCTGGTACAGGGAGGTACACATAGGAAGAACAAGTAATGTTCCAGTTAAAAACTTGGTTTCCAGCTGGGGATTTAGCTCAGTGGCCTAAGTGCCTGCCTGGCAAGTGCTAGGTTGTGAATTTGATCCTTCATATCAAGAAGAAAAAGAAAAAAAAATACTTGATTTCCAGAGGATTAGGTAATGCCCAAAAACCAAGGCCCAAAAGGCCTAGGGGAGGGGATCTAATTGGACTTGTTGCATCCCTGGAACATTTTTGTCCCAAATAGGAAGATTCTCCACAGATTTACCACTCATGTGTGCCCCTTACTACCTAAACATATTACTGTATTATTTGTGATTTTTAGAGGGTATCCAATGCTCTAGGTCTTTTATATCCATTTTCCTGGATTAATCCTCCCAAATAACCTGCAAAGATTTCTAGTGGGTAGGACACCAAAGGTGACACAGAAGCCCTGGGAGAAGTTTCCAGAATGTAGAGAGGGGAAGGTTAAGACACAAAGGAGAAGCTGGTGGCAGGACAGTGGACTGGTCACCTACTTGACTCCCCTCCTTTTGCCAGAAGATGGCAGGCGGGGGATTTCCTTTGGTCTCACACTGGAAGACCACGTCATCACCAGGAGCTGCCATCTGGTCCTGCGGCTGGGTTACCAACTGGGGTGGGACTGGGAAGAGGAGGAAGAGAAAGGAACAAGGACTCAGGAGAATCAAGAGCGGAGAGTGAGGGTGCAGGAGAGAGAAGCCCATGCCTAGATTTTGCATAAGCCTGTGTAAGTGTCTCTCCTTCCCTAAGTCACAAGTGTCCCACCCACATTTGGGCCGTCCTTTCTGCCTCATTCTCCTCCACTCCGGCCCATCTTCCACCTCCGTCACATCACCCTTGCTGCCCAAGTCCTAGGTGGAGGCCTCACCGTGAACGCTGAGGGAGCCGGAGGCTTCCACTCGGCCCACGCTGTTCTCTGCCACGCAGGTGTAAGTCCCTTCGTCTTCGGCACGCACGCGCCCAATCCACAGGCTGTGGTCACTCCGGATCTCATACCTGCTCCACTCCCCGCCCCCAAGCCAGGTTGGCCACAGCCACAGAGCCCTTCTCTGTCCCTCAGGACAGATGCCAAGGTCAGAGGATGGAGAGGCAAAGCGGGACTCAGTACAGAAAGGCAAGGCAGGACGCCGACATAGTGGGGACTGCATAGGACAAGGAGCTCAGGCCCTGGGGAATGGGCGCCGAGGTCCTGTGCTCTCAGGTGGGAGGGGATCTGTTTTCCAGCTTTCTAGGGCAGGGTCCCCCCTTGAACTACAGGGGTCTAAGGTAGAAGGAAGGAGCTTCTCACCTGCCTGTGGGCAGCTCCCCATCCTCCTTGCGCCAGCGTAAGTGAGGCGGGGGATCTCCCTGTACCTCACACAGGAAATTCACTGGGGCATCAGCCAGGACCACCTGGTTTGCTGGTTTGCGCAGGAATGAGGGGCGCTCTACAGAGTGGGAGCCAGCCAGCAGTCAGGGGGCCTGCACAGCTACCTCCTCCTGGGGCTCACCACCCCCATAAGTCCAAATTCCTGGTGCATACCCAGGACCACAAGTTGAGCTGCCCCGCTCTCCCGCTCTCCTGCCATGTTGGAGGCCACACACACATACATGCCGGCGTCACTCTTGAGTGTGTGTGACATCATCAGCTTCCCTCCACGTATCTGCAGGGTAAACATGGTAACTTTGGTCCTTTGTAGCCACCAAAATATGTGTGTGTGTGCACGTGTGTGTGCATGTACAACATTTATTTGTTTCTCATAATGAGCCCATGAAAATAACCAATGAAGTTGAGCCAAGTATCAGATGTGCCATCCCTGGGATCTCTCCCTCTTCTCCTTTAATTCTTTTTTTTTTTTTTTTTTTTAACTTTTTGGCTTTTTGAGACAGGGTATCACTATGTAGCCCCAGCTGGCCTTGAACTCGAAGTGATCCTCCTTCCTCAGCCTGGCACGACAGATATGTACCTCTTTCCTTACCTTTCTTCCATCAAGTCTACCCTACCCTTCTTGTCTCTCATTCGACAGCTGGCTCTCAGCTTCTGACCATCTGGTGCCCTGCACTCAAGTCTCCCACAATGGAGGCACCAGGACATTATTCTCAGGACCCAGGTCCTTTACAGGCCTCTTTTGAGACCATGTCCAGACCACAGCCCATGGTCCCACTCTCACCGTGATCCTTCCCTCCTCTTCCTTAAGCCTTGCACTGTCTTTCTTCCAAGTCACAGAAGGCTCAGGGTGGCCCCTGGGGGGCACACATTCCATTACTGCTGGCTCCCCCACTGCCACCACCGCGTTCCCAGGAGATTGCCGGAAATCTTCACGGAGGACTGAAGAGAGAGAAGAGCGTCATGCGGGGAGAAAGCAGAACAAACAGAGTGTGATGTGCAGCAACTTGGTGATGACACACAGTAAGCATTGTCTCCGGAAGGCGATCTTGCCCAGGTTTCAAAAGCCCAGGTCCGAGTCAGACCTGGCCGGGGTATGAATGGACCTTGGAGACCAAAAGTGGCGGTTCCGAGAATGGGAATAGGTTGAGACCCCAGAGGCTGGCTCTTGGGGGTCTACTCCAGGCTCTGGAGGCGATCTCTCACCTGCCACCTCCAGAGAGGCGTTTCTGCTGGCAGCGGCCCCGAGGTAGTTGCGTGCCACACACGTATAGATGCCCTCGTCCGGCCGCGCGCGGCGCCCGTGCACGATGCGTGGAAAGAAGAGAGCACCACTGGGCAGCAGTAGGCGGTGCGCGCGTGGGTCCTCGCGCGCAGTGGCTACACGCGCCCCGTTCTTGTACCACTCTATGTTGGGTCGAGGACGCCCCTCAGCGCGACACGGCAACGTGGCCGGCTCCCCGCGGGAGACCAGCAGATCTGGTGGCTGTTCCACAATGCGCGGCATGGCATCCTCCGGCTCAACCCTGGACACTGTTGCAGAGAAAGGAGAGAGCTCAGGCCCAAACTCCAGAGGGAAACACCTCATCTTCCAAGCTTTGTCTGGAGCTCAGGGTCTGCCTGCCCACCCTCTTCCTCTGCAGGCTCTGATATCTCCCTATCTACACTTTCTTGGGTTGGAAAGAAGAAGCCTAAAACAAGATCTGTAGAGAAATCAAGACTCCGACTCCTAAATGGGCTTTCTGGATCACTGAAGACAGCCTCTCCAGCCAAGTGTAAATGAGGAGAGCAGCCAGGTACGGTGATTACCCCGCCTGTTCTCACCTACCCTGTTCGCTGAACAATCGAGCACAGCACTCCAGAGACACCACGTTCTTTTTACCCCTCTCCACATGGACCAAAGAAACAAACAACATGGTTGGCCTTGTATCTCTTATAAAAAAGTAAACCATGAGTGATCAGCCTGGGGCCCGAGACTGGAAGGAAGGGCGCTTCACCTGGCCTGTGCTACACCCCAGTTAATGACAGCACTTCAGAGGTCCTGTGAGGTCCTGGGGACTGAACACAAATGGGAGTAGACATGTGGGTAATGCTCCTTTTTCTGAGAGGAGCAGTGATTTTTTTTTTTTTTTTGTCTTTTTCATTTTTATCGGTACCAGGGATCGAACTCACGACTGCCTGCTTGCAAGGCAGGCACTTATGCCACTGAGCTAAATCCCTAGCCCCTAGGAGCAGTGATTTCAACAGCTTATTGGACTGGTTGATGTAGCCAACAAACACATCCGGGAAAAAATTTCCTCTAGGTCTGTGCTTCACGGAGGGGTTGGTCTGCATAGTCTGTCCTGCCTCTCCCTAGGCCTATGGACAGCCTTTTTCATTCCTGTGGCACTGTTTGGGATTCCAGAGCTGGTTAAATATTGTGCTCACTCTGTTATCTCTTAGGTTTTGTGAGCAAGTACACAGCTGGTGTGAAAATGTTGATGTTTATTCTAAACATGCAATACAAATTGAGAACTTAATGCTTTATTTTGATATTTCATGTTCCTGTTAACTACACATTGTGTCATATAATAAGAACCTCTGACAAAGTAGTAAGACCAGCCAGATGTCAAGTGTGTCCCATGAAAAGGCCAGAAATCAAAACACGTGTGCCGTCAGTGCAGGCGATACATGTATATGGAGTGTGCTGTGGTCGAGAAGGTCACTGTAGGCGTGATACTTGAAGATTATTTTTTTAGCTGGGCATGGTGGTGCCCTCCTGTAATCCCAGCAGGAAGCTGAGGCAGGAGGATTGTTGCAAGTTCGAGACCAGCCTGTGCTTCAAAGTGAGCCCAAGGCCAGCCTAACTGCATAGTGAGACCCTGTCTCAAAAAGACCAAAAAAAAAAAAAAAATTATTTTTGTAGCATGCCATTGGTTGGTATTTTCATTGCAGCATACATAGGAATTTATTTCTGTTATTCTTTTTTTAGACTTCGTACACCAAAAACTAGTCGATGTTGAAAATTGTGATGGTTTCATTTAAACACTCAAATATTTATGCTGAGTTTTTGTGTTTTTTTTTTCTGAGTTTTTTAATAGTATAGTACCTTTCCTACCTAGGGTTTTTTTTTTTTTTTTGGTATCGAGAATTGAACTCAAGACCTCACACTTTTTAGGCAGGCGTCGTGCGGACTGAGCCATACCCCCAACCCAATAAATGTTTTAAGAACAAAAAAAAGTACTGTACTCAACTTTTTCAGCCCCCTCCAGGAGAATTTATAACCCTTATGCACCAGTAGGTGCCGCTGCAGCTTCGGTAATCTGATGTCCTTAACCTCAGACAACCGGGCGCGTGTGTCCCCCCCCCCACCCCCCCCCGCCGCCCGCTCCTCCCACCTTGTTCCCAAACCCTCAGCGAACTCTAGCTTCCAAACTCCGAGTGGGATCAGATTGGTTTCCTGCCTCTCCTCTTACAAGTTCAGCGCAGACAAAGCTGGACAGACTGCCGCGAGCCGGCGCCGCCCTGGATTTTATTTAACCTGCTGGGGAAGAAGGCGCTTCCTGCATCTTCTCCCTCCTAAGTGCAGCGCTCTGCCGCTTGCTCGCGTCTTCTAGGCCTTCCCGGCGAACCCCAATTCGGCCACACTCCAAGGGGAGCCCCCCCTCCCCCGCAGTGGTTGCAAACACCCAAGGCTGGAACTTCCTGAACTTTTTAGACTTCCTGGCTGTCTAAGAACCGGGCAAATTATTTTAACTTCTCCGAGTGGCAGTGTCTTTATCTCCACTGTAACGTGAGGGTCCAAAGCCCAACACGGATGGAACGCCCTTGGGGACGAGGTCTTTACATACTACTGCGCCCAAAGGCTCCTCCTCTCCAGCTCGCCCGGCCTCGCCCCGGCCCCGCGCTCCTGCGTGACTGCGGGAAGGGACGGAAGCAGGGTGTGCGCCGTGACCGCGGAGACTTTGCTTCCTGCTGGTTCGCACCATCGTGGTCCCACTCGCCTTCCATCCATTTGCCTCAGGGGCAAAACGTGGCTATCCCATCTCCCCTGTGCCATACCCACTCAAATGACACGCGTAAACGAGCCGCCCGACGACGCGCAGCGAAAACCCCGTGGAAAGGGCAGGCGAGGGGGCGCGTGGCTCCGGGACGGCGGCAAAAAGGGGTCTGCGCGCACCCTCGTGGGAATCCTCGCGGGTGGATCCTCGCAGAACCCCGTCTCATGCCCGTCCTCTTCCTCCCGCCTCTTCTTACAGCGCCACGCCCTCCCGCTCAGCCCTGGCCCCCGATTCCGGCGGACACAGCTGCCGACTCACTTTCCCTGGAATTTCTTCCTTGTCACTCCTGTCTCTGGAGAGGCTTCAACGGCGGCCTAATGAATAGCTAATGGCCATGCTAATGGGGCTCCCGGGCTCCTCCCCAGCAACCTGGAGCGCCCCGCACACCGACGCGCGTAGCGCGGAGCCTCCTTTCTCGATACCTCCGAGTCCCCGGTGCAGGGCTCGCTCCTGCGCGCGAGCTGAGATACCGGGGGCTGCGGCGGGGAGCGCCTGAAGGAAAACCCCGGGAGAGGCGCCCCGGACGCGGGGGTTCCGGCGCGGCCGGCAGGCTGCGCGGTCGGCGCGCACCCCCTACCGGCGCTGCACAGTGCCGGGCCTCCCCGCCGCGCTGGGGGAGCGCGCTCCGTCTCAGCCGTTTATTAATCACGGTAACGAGCGGTGACGATCTCGCCGCCGGCACTGCGCGCTCGCCGAAGCCCCGCCGGGGTGCCCGGCTGTGAGTTCCACCGCACACACAAACTTGGAGCTAAGTTCCCTTGAACCTGTCGCTGCCCCGGGCCCCTCGGTGACAATACACTTACCACGCTGACTTCCCCACCCCGGGGCAGGGAGCGTCCTTGGAAACCACCTACCTGGGTGGATCTGCGAGCGGCCGGCTCACCCCAGCCCCGCCGGCCCTCGCGCCCCGCGATGGCCCAGCCAGTGTCGGCTTCTCCCGGCCCGGTGCGGGCGAGGAGCCTCTGCCTCCCGCGGCCGCCGCACCCCACCCTGGGGCTGCTCTTGGGACCCCTTCCCGGGCAGGCGCCGCCTCCCTCCTCGGCCCCAGCCCGGGGCCCGCCGTGCCCTCCCGGGGGTCTCACCGTTGACAGCGGGGTCCCCGGGAGGCAGCAGGCTGTGGTTGAGCGCCGCCAGCGAGGAGTTGAAGCCGCCGAAGAGCAGTTCGCTGGAGTTGGAGACGTTCCCGGCCAGGGAGTCCGCGAACAAGTTCATCTGCAGCAGCGTCTTGAGCAGGTAGCGCAGCATGGCGCGGCCCGGCCCGGCCCGGGGCGGGGGGCTCGGAGCCCAGGCCCTGGGTCCGGGACCCGCGGGCCGGGAGCCGGGCGCCCCTCCACAGCCTGGGCGCGCCGCCGCAGCCACGGTGCCGCTGTGCTCCGCGCGCCTGGGTACGGCCGGCGTCCCGCGCGCTCCGCCGCGCCGGTCCTTCTCTCCACCCCCCAGCGCCGTGTCCCGGGGGAGCGGGGCGGGCGGAAGGCAGGTGCCTGGCCGCCGATCACGGCGTAATTAAGGGCTTAATCCGCCTCCCTTCAAGCTCCCACCCCCGCCGACGGCCACTAGCAGGGCAGGAAACCAGAGTCGCCCAGCGCGTGCGTTGGAGTCCCCGCCCAGCACCCCTTGGCCCCACGTCCTGTTCTGGATGCAGCGAGAGAGTTTCTCTCCTTTCTCAAAGCACCCAAGACGAGTCTGAGACGGTCAGACTGTCCTGAGCTACTTTAGAACACGAATTTCTCCTCTTTTTTCCTGGCCCTAAGGGAAACTGAGGCAAAATGCAAGCAGGTGCTCTTTTAGCAAAGGCGTGGCCTTCACTCCCTTCCAAGCCCGGGTGCTTGGGTGACCGGAGAGCCGGAGGCCAGGGTGGTTTGGATTGGGAGCTGGGAGTGGGAAAGGAATTCCACAGCAGGTCCGAGGAGCCTCTTTCCCCTAACCACCTCGTCACACGCACGTTGGCCCAGGAGTCCTGCTCCAGAAGTCCCAATCTCAGAGTTTCTGCGGGGTCATCCGAGCACAGAAGACACTGGAGAGGGGGACTCAGAGAAACCCAGGCAACACACACTCGCGTCGTACTTTGCATTACTTTGTGCTGACCTGCTTTATTAAGCTCGGTTATATTTTTCAGAGCACTGAAGGGGAAACAAGGATTTTGAGAGACAGGATGGAAGCAAGATTCCTACAAACCTTTTCCGTCCTGATAGCGGCCACTGGAGTGGGGCGGTGCATGTCTCCCCTCCCAGCCTCACCCTGACTTTTGTAGGGTTCTTTCTACCTGAATCTCTTCCAGTCTCCCGCTCTCACACACGATCAAGTCTAGACTGGAAGTGGCATTGGGGTGTGTGGGGGAAAGGGAGGCCTGGGCTTTTCCGCGTGGTAAATGAGAAGCTGAGTTTTTGCTGTCAGGCTCTGAGGTGAAGCAGTCCTTGTGAAGTGGCTGTTTCCGACCGAGGACGGGATGAATGAGCAGGACCAGATCAGAAGAGGTGCACTAAGCAATCGGAGATCCCGGTATAGTCAAAAAGCAGAGCGTTGCAGACAGAGGGGCGGTGCAGTGAGCCTTAGGTATTATTAAGGGATGAGGGTCTGGTGCCAAGGGCCCTCCCCCAGGGCACACGCCCCCGGTGCACCCGCCGGCCTCTTCACCTCCACTTTAGGGCGTGGGTTACAAGCTAAGAAGCACAAAGCAGTTAGGGGCGCCGCGGAGTGGCCCTGTGGGCGGCGCCACCCTGGGAGCTTTCTTTCAGCACCTCCCCTGCCAGATCTGAACTAGGGCCTGGCGTCCCATGCCAGGTTCACATCGGAGGGAGCAGGCCTGGAGGCTGAGACAAGCTGGGGTGGAAGGGAGAGGGGCTAGCGACACGCTCTTTCCAATAGTAACATATTAATATTAATTTTTAAGAAGTAGAGTGTGCAGAATATTAAGAGATAGGATTTTGCATCTGGCCTTTAGTACTCTGCAGCCTTTCCTAAGGGCAAGGTGGCATTCAGGCAGGAGAGATGTTTTTCCTCACCAGAAATACATCCTTTTAGGAATGGGCAACCCAGGAGTGAGCTCTAATCTTATATTTGTCAGTTCCAAGATGTCATCCTTCTAGCCGTCCACGTTGACCTCAGTTTCCCCACCTGTTAAGGAGAAATTAAACCCTTGATCTGTTCTAAGTTGTCCCATTCACGATTCCAGGACCCTTTGCTTTGTCGCCTGCTGACCATGGTCACGTGGGTTCCATCACATCAGATGTGCAACCAGGACAGAACTCTGGCATCCTGGCACCAGGCCCTGCTTCGGAGCCGGGAAGGCTGGAAAGCCTCCCAGCAGGCAGGCCCTGCCCCATCCTAATCCTCCCATTTGCTCCCAGCCCAGCCAGCCTCTCAGCAAACACAGGGCCCCGCCAGTGCCTAGGGGCTTGTCACCCTGTTATCGGATTTGTTTCCGGAGATGGTGAAGTTAATTGGCCCTTTATGTGGGGATCAGGATGTATTTGCTCAGGGTTCCCTGAGCACTGGCAGCCAGTGCAGTCCATGGGCAGGCAAGGTCACTTTGTAATCCCTGTCATCTGTGTTTGGAGGCTGCACAAATAGTGGTACTACTCTCCTCCTTTTTTAGGGCTCTCCTGTCCCTCTTCTATATCTCACCTCTTTTTGGTAACTTTTTCTTCTCTCTATGTCTCTCTATGTCTGTCTGTTTGTCTGTCTGTCTGTCTGTCTGTCTCTCTCTCCCTCCCTCCCTCTCTCTCTGGCTATTCTTTGTCTTTTTCAGCATCTCTAGAAGATGCATTATGTATTGGTACTAAGATCCTGCAATGAATGGATGAATTATGTATTGAAAGCATATGAGAAAAAGAAAGCATATGATGATAAAATTCATCCATGCTGAAGGATACTCATGAGATAAAAGAATAGAATATTCTAAACCAACTCAGACCTAGACCCAAAAGAGGGTTGAGTACTCAAGACAGACGGCCCAAAGAAAAAGCACCTACCAACCACAGCCCAGTCCTGCTTTTCTGTCCTCCACTGCAGCCCCTAACCCGCAGTGTCCCTAGATTCCCCAAGCCTGGCAGAGGGCAGAGGACCATGTGAAAGCCACACCATCCAGTTCTTCTACAGCTCTTGCTTTCTGGTCCCTCTTTACTTACATGCTCCCTGAGCATCCTGGACGTGGCCTGGTGCCATTGCAAGTCTGCCTTCCTTGCAGGCTGCTCCCAAAGGCAGTTTTGGAGAGAGTTCGCCTCCTGCTTGCCTGCTTACTACACATTCTCGCACCCGAATCACTACCTCTTTGGACTTTGCTGTCTACGTAGAACAGAGAGGTGACTCTGCATGTCTCTCCACTTTCTTACCTGTGCACTAGAGGTGCTTGTGCAGCTGAGTAGCTGCATGGAGACCAGAGGGATATCAGCTGTTGTCAATGCACTTCATTTATAATCTTCCACATCGGTGAAGAAAGTCAGAGTTCAGTTCAGGCCTTCTCCCTTCTCCTTCTTTCCCAAGGCTTTTTTTTCTCTCTCTCTTTCCAATAATACATACAGTTCAAACTCTAGAAAGAGCACGAAAAAGAAAAAAGCAAGGTGGGTGTGAAGTGTTGAATTTACAGTTAGGGAGTATTTTTCTGATAAGGCTGGGACATTTGGGGGGAAGAGGTTTGTGTGTGTGTGTGTGTGTGTGTTCACTTGTGGAGCCTAGAAAAGAGTGAGGCAGATAAAGAATAAAAGTATTTCTTTCCCGAGATGGTATTCTGGGTAGTAAGGTTTACAGAGAGAATAGACAATATGAAAGAGAAGTAGTGTTTGGGGAATTACGTGCCTCTAAATGATCTCCCCTCTGCTCCACACTGAAGAGTGTGTGTGGGAAGGGGGTGTGGGTGTGGGTGTGGGTGTGCGTGTTGGGGGAAAGAATAGGTGTCCTGGACCAACTCCCTTGGCCCATGCCAGCACAAGGCCAGAGAATGTGGCATGGGCTTTCAGTGCCCAAGCTGGGGCTGTGTGTGCAGGCTTCTTGGGAGCCCCACGCCTGCATGCCAGTTGGTAGTACATGGAGCTGCTGGCATGTGATTGCCTATGAGGACAGTCTGACAGTCCCTCCCCTCAGCTACACACTGATTATTATGTCTGCCTGCCCCAATAGGCACACACACAGGCACACACACACACACACACACACACACACACACACACACACCACTGCCTAGTCCACTTCTATCTCCCCAGAGACTGTAGCCTCCCATCCCTGCCTCTGCCTGGACATCTTCCCAGAGACCTAACACACATTGAACATATGTGTCTGTGAAGGTTTTTTTTCGGGGAGGGAAGAACCTAATATCCGCCCCCTGCCTCCACTAGGATATGCCTATGAATGGCCCAGCAGGGCTGCTGGCTTCAGAGTAACCATGCCAGGGGGCAGTGACCCAGCCTGCAGAGGCCCAGGCCCCAAATAGGAGGGCGGATCAGAGCGCAAAGAGCAGGCACCCAGCTGGAAGGCAAACAGCAGGAGCTGACCCCAGCAGGAGCCAGAGTGTGCTGGCTCAACCCCTGTGGCTGCTGAGATAATAAGCCAGGGCCTCCTGCCCAAGACTGCCCCTCTCCCCACAGTGGGGACCCTCTGCCACACACCCCACCAAGTCTGGAAATGTGTGGGCAACTGGGCAAAAAGGCCCACAGCCCAGTGCAGACTTGATACAGTCTAAGGAGAACTTGGTTCTTTTCAACAGAGCTAGACACAGAAGGAACGCTCCATGAATATTTATTTAGTGAATATACTGTACCATACTAAATAGTCTCACAGCTGCCCCCTCTGAGCCCACCTAAGCGTCTCCATCTCTCTCTCTCTCTCTCTCTCTCTCTCTCTCTCTCTCTCTCTCTCTCTGTGTGTGTGTGTGTGTCTTAGAACTGCATGTAACAAAGTGCCTCAAACTGGGTACCTTAAAACCACGGGAGGGAGTTCAATCTCCTAGTTCTGGAGCCTGGAGGTCTGAAACCAAGGTGTCTGCTGGGCCATGCTCCTCTGACAGGTCTGGGAGGATCTTTCCTTGCTGCTGACAGCTTCTGCTGGTTGCTAAAGACCCTTGATATTCCTTGGTTTATATATGCACTAATCCAGTTCTGCACTGGCTCCCTGCATGGGTGTAAGAAAGTCTAGGGGGAGCCCAGGGTCTGAGTCTGTCAGGCAAGAGCTCCACTGCCAAGCTGCACCCCAGCCTCCTTACTCCAGGTGCCTGCAGCCCTGCGTGGCCCTCTTCCCTGTGCGTCTCTGCCTTCTCTTCTTGGGGGGTCCCCCAGTCTCTGGACTGGGATATACCACATCAATCACATGCAAACCCCACCTTAATTAGTTGCAGCTGCCAAAACCCTATTCCAGATAAGCTCACTGTGCTGGATCAAACCCAGGACCTGGTGCATGCTGAGCACACCCTCTGCCATTGCTACTGCAGCCCTGAGGTCACATCCTTAAGTTTGGGATGGGAAGGAAGGAGGGGGGTCTTCAGCTCAACGTACCTGCTTCTTCTGTCTTTTCCCTCCCTTTTTTTCCTCCATTATCCTTGATGCTCTCTTAGGAGCTCTCTCTTTCTAGTTTTAAAATATATTTTTGTCGGGGGCTGGGGATTTAGCTCAGTGGCATAAGCGCCTGCCTTGCAAGCAGGCAGTCCTGAGTTCGATCCCTGGTACTGATAAAAACCAAAAAGACTATATATATATATATATATATATATATATATATATATATATATAGTTTTAGTCAGAACATGCTCATGCAGAAATACCAAGAGTAAGGGAAGATAAGGTGAAAAGCTCAAGTCTGTACCCTAGCATGTAGCCTTCGTCCTGCAGACCCACTTGTGTGGAGAAATTACTGATGATTTCTTTGTATATAATTCTAGATTTTTAAAAAAATGTTCTCTGAAAATACAAGTATGATCCTACTATTTAGACTACTTGCCTTTTAGTTACTTTTTTAAAAGTTGAAGTTTTAAATTTTTTCCCCCATTTTTACAGTGCAGGGCTTTTGTACATGCTAGGCAAACATTTTGTCACTTAGCTAACATACCAGGGCACCAACTTGCTTTTAAAAATTTATCACTATATCTAGGGAATCCCTTCATAGGAAGATGAAGATGAAGATCTCTTTGTCTCTTTTAGTGATTGCTTTACTTTGAGTTGCATAAGTTTGTCATACATTTGTAATTAGTTTCATATTTATGGAGATTTTTGTTTCTGGAGTTTTGTTTTGCACACAATGCTATAGATAAACATCTTACACACCTTTGCATACATGAGTATCTGTACAACTCTTTCTTTCTTTTCTTTCTTCCTTTCTTCCTTTCTTTTTTGAGACAGGGTTTCACTATGTAAATAGAGTGACCTTGAGCTGGTCACGAAATTGCAGTGATCCTCCTATTTCAGCCTACGGAATCCTACCTACTCCCATGCCTGGTTTAAAATATATTCTTTTGTTTTGGGAAATTGTTTTGTTTTACCTTTTTTTTTTCTTTCTTTCTTTTTAAAACACAGTCTCACTATGCAGTTCAGGCTGGCTTTGAGCTCACTTTGTAGCCCAGGCTGGTCTCAAAATTGCTCTAAGTCTGCTGCCTCAGCATCCAAAGTGCTGGCATTACAGGCATGCACCACCACACCCTGCTGCTTTTGGTTTTTTGGGTAAGGTCTTCCTGCTATGTTGCCCAGGCTGATCTTGAACTTCTTGGTTCAAGCAGTCTTCTTACCTCAACCTTCCAAGTGGCTGGGATTGCAGGCCTCTTCGACTTGCTGGCATTACAGATATGTACCCATATCTGGCTTCAGACACAGTTTTTGATGAGCAAGTTACCAATAGCTGAAAAGATAGAAAAGGAACCAGACCTGAGCACTTTGCAGGCATAATGTCGTGTAATTCTCATAAGAACCCTACAGCACAGCCACCCCATTTCTTGCATAAGAAAACTGCACCTTCGACTGGATAACAAGTTACATAAATTAAGAAAGAAAGAAAGTTACAAAGAAGTGTATTTTTCTCCTGTTGAATTTAGGATATTTTATAGGAGAAACTCGTGCCTTTTGATTTTCATAGATATTCCAGATTGCACTTTACATTTTTACAAGAACCTGGGGACTTAGCTCAGTGGCACAAACGCCTGTCTGGCAAGTATGAGGTCATGAGTTCAATCGGTACAAAAAGAAAACCAAAATGTTGCCACCATTGACAATTCTGCAACAGTGTAGGGAAGCTCTTTCTTTTTCCACTGTGTCTGAATATTACAAAAAGTTTTGTATGTTACAATTCAACAAACAAAATATGAATTCAATTTTTGTAATATGCATGCATTTGGAACTTGAGCATGTTTTTATGTGCTTATTGGCTGCCTATGTCATTTTCTATGATTTGTTCTCTCATGGCACTGGGGAAATTTTATTGCTTTTTCTCTTATATGTCTGTTGTAAATTGCTTCCAGTTCCTCACTAAACTTTTAACTTTTAAATATTTTTACCAGGTTAAATAAAGCAAAATGTATCAAAATGTTGTTATATCTTTGGGCTCTATGTTACGCTTAGGAAGGACTGAGCCCTTGGGTACCCTAACATTAGAAGTTAGGGAATTAAGGAGGAAGAATAAAGAAGACTAAAAAGGCACCAGAGAAATAAGAGGAACCCGAAAACATGCAGTGGAAACTAAGAGGAGAGTAACCAAGTGAAGGGGAAGGAGGAGCAATGTATGCAGAAAGGCAAACCCTCAAGATAGCAGCAGCTACGGAGGCTCTCTGAGATACCCTGGTTAGAATCCAGGAATGGTGCAGTGCGAGGAGTCCTAAGCAAGGGGAGATACACCCTGCTGAGCCAGAAATGAACTAAGCTAAGAGAAACCAACTGGAAACGCAATCCTGGTGCTACAACAGGAACAGATAAAATCTCAGCACAGAAGCTGGATCCCGCGCCATTGGAAGCTGTGATTTGAATTTCCTGCTATTGCTGCTGCGTCCAAATCAGCACAGCAGGGAGAGAGATGCGCGAAAACTCTGAGAGTGGAAATCGTCGAATGGAGTGGAGAACAGGACTGGCAGGGAGCCCTGCATCGACCTGCGGTGAGTGAGTGGAACGGGGACCCTCCCATAGAGTAGGAGGCTTCAGCAAAGGACATACTGGGACCAGGCAGACTTGCCAGAACAGGATGCTGCAGTAACTTTAGTGGCATATTCCCCTCTCAAGCAGGATTGGTGGGGAGTGCCTAGCCTGGGTGACGTCACTGACTAAGACCCAGTAGGCTACCCAAACCAGGTCCCAGCGCCTGGAGGTGCACCCTAGCAGTGAAGCCTTCAGTAGGTTGACCTGAGGGGCAGGCCAGCAGAGGCTGCCCAGGTCTGTGTCTCCCTAGTACACTGCAGTGGGCAGGAACACCTAGCTGGTGCAATTCAAACAAACTGTAACAGACAAAGAGAAAAAAGAAACTGGGCCTCCTATATTTGCTTGTATGGAAGGAACAAAAAGTATGGGAAGAGGAAGTAACAAGAAAGGGTCCTCAGTCCCCAATTCTGAGAACACTGATCCAGGAAAGGTGAATGCAAAGGAGAATGAGGACAGAAAACATGCAATATCAGACACGGCACCAATAGACATAAAGCGATATCTCCAGAGCCTCATAGATGAGTTCAAAAGTGAAGTATTTAATGAAATAAAGCAAGATATAAGTAGAATAGTTAGAGAAATGCTAAGCACCACCCAAGAAAAAACAGATGGTGGAATGGAAGAACAGAAAAAAAGGGGAGAATTGTTTGATGGAGAAAATAGAGAAAACATAGAATACGTGAAGCAGGTTCAAAGAGATTACCAGGAAACTAAAAACTCTATTGAAAGCTGGCATAACAGCTTGAAAGAAACTAAGGATAGATTATCTGAATTGGAGGGAAGATTTGTAATTTGGGAGCATGAAATGAAAAACTTCTTTCTTTCTTTTTTTTTTTTTTTTTTTTTGTCTTTTTCGTTTTTATCAGTACCAGGGATCAAACTCACAACTGCCTGCTTGCAAGGCAGGCACTTATGCCGCTGAGCTAAATCCCCAGCCCCGAAATAAAAAACTTCTTAAAAATAACAAGAAAACAAACAGCAATTAAACAAAGGCTAGAAGATGATAAGAGGATCTATAGCTTAAGAATTAAGAACATAAAAGAAGAAGTAGAGACACAAACAAATGGACTACAAAGGTATTCACAGAAACAATCCAAGAGAATTTCCCTAATTTAGCAAAAGGTAAAGATACGCAAATGTATGAGGCATACAGGACCCCATCCACCTACAACCCAAACAGAGCTACACCCAGGCATAAAATAATCAAAATTCCAGAAATCCAATATAAGAGCAGAATATTAAAAGCCATCAGAGACAAGAAACAGATCACTTACAAGGGAACACCCATCAGAATTACAGTACACTTCTTGACACAAACCATCAAATCACAAAGAGCGTGGGGGGAAATAATTCAAGCTTTGAAAGATAACTACCTCCAACCAAGATTAATATATCCTGCACAACTGTCCCTAGAAATTGATGGAAAAACAAGGTGCTTCCAGGATAAAGAGGAACTAGGGGAATTTGAAACCACCAATTCAACTCTACAGAGAATACTGCAGAATATTCTAAAAAAGGAAAATACCAAGATTCCAGAAACAGTGGCAGAGAGGCCACAATGAATGGAGCAGAAAGCGAAATGAAGAGGACAAACTGACAACAAACAACAGAAAAAGATCTCAACAGAAATGAGGCGAAGAAGATTAGATTGTAGGAACAGCTATTTTGGAGAAAACAAGACATTAAACAGCTAGTGCTGATTTAGTATCATCTTGTTTTGAAGTCCCATCAAGCTTTTATTCTTCTGTCTCCATCAGTCTTAACAGGTTGTATCTTATTGGATTTTATTATATGTGATAATATAAGCATAAACTTTTATAAGCAAGGAGATTAAACAGAAACCATTGTTCATTTTCTGATAGGCGGTTCTAAAATTCCTGTAATACTGTTATTCTCTTGAATGGTTTTACATTGTTTTGATATATTTGATGCTACAGTATACGAAGTTATACTTAAATATTTCAAGGAAAGAGACACTATGGTAGCTACTTTTATGTCAGGATATCTTGTGAAACACTATTTTGCTTAAATGGTTATGTTTTGACCTGTGCTTTTTTTGTTGTTATGCCCTCTTTTATCTCAATCTCCTTTTTTTTATTATTTACTTTTTCATTTTTATTCTTTTAATTAAGGGAAAAATAAATAAAAATAGCAGGATA
This sequence comes from Cavia porcellus, assembly GCF_034190915.1. NCBI lineage: Eukaryota > Metazoa > Chordata > Mammalia > Rodentia > Caviidae > Cavia > Cavia porcellus. The sequence goes on along the minus strand of NW_026947492.1, from coordinate 18,921,824 downwards.
TATTATAGTAACCCCCTTTGATTTCCTATTAATTTGATTTGAAACCCTATATTGCCCTCACCATCTTGTTTTGACTGATTTTGCCCTATTCTGCTTTGCTTGATAGTACCAAGTTCGAAAGTATAGGCAACAACTGTGAAGACGTAAGATTCATTATGACGCCCATTCTGGTTGACTATTATCTTCTTTTAAAGTCCTGTAATGTCTCCAATGCTTTGGTTTTATTCTTTACTGTTTTGTTCAATTTTATTATAACTGATGATATAGGTAATTCTTTTTAAGATAGCAAGAGGGAGTATGGTAACCACTGTTGATCACCTTGTATTTTGTTTTTACATTATCTATTATGTCCATCCTTTTGATTTGACTGACTCTGTTCTGTTATGTCACATTTGGTTTTACTCTCTTCAAAAAAAAAGTAATAAGAACTGTGGGAGTAATAAAACCCAAAATGTGTAATTGTCATTGCACAAAAGAAAGGAAAAGAAAGTACTCTAAAGGATATAAATGCATATATATTTAAGTGTATAAGACAGATAACCATATTACTGAGTTTTGTTGGATCATTGAACAAAACTGTTTGCAGTCTCACTGTTTGAAAGTCCACTTTATATGTTTAATTTTGTAACTTGAATAACTATTTCTAAGATAACAATATGTAATCTATTAACTAGTGATTTCCTACTGTTTATTCTTTCTGAAATTCTATATAACTTGTACCTTTTTTCTGTTTTTTTTTTCTTTTTCTCCTTAAATAAAATTTTTAAAAAAATGCAAACCCTCAAGAGGATGTGCATTTGAGGCCATTGGAAGGTGACTGGGTCATGATGATGGAGACCAGGCAAATGGCATTGGTGCCCTTATAAAATAGGCCCCAGAGGCCAACCACAGTGGCACAAGCCTGTCATCCCATCCCTCTGCTGCTGCAGTGCTTGAGTTCAGACCAGGTAACTTAGCTGCATGATGAGATCCAGTCTGAAAACAAAAAATCTGGCTGGGGATGTAGCTCAGTACCAAGGCCCTGGGTTCAACCCTCAGTACGAGGGAATCAATGAATACAAATAAGTCCCAGGGAGCTCCCAAAGAAAGATGCAAACCTTCACCACTGGATCTGCCCACCACTTTCTCTTGGACTGCCTGGCCTCCAGAACTGTGAGGAACAAGTCTTTGTTCCTCAGGCTGGCCAATCGATGAGATTTTTGCAATAGCCCAAATGGACTAAGACAAGTAGTTTGAAGACCAAGACTGGCCCTGAATTTAGGAATGCATAGGTCACTGTTGGCTTTGTTCAAAGTAGATTTAATAGACCAGTGGGAGCAAAGCCTGACTGGAGTGGATTCAGTAATAAATAGAAGAAAAGCATTCAACCTGGTGAAACAGGAAGGAGATTTATGGAAAGATAATTGAAAAGAAGTGAAATTAAGGAATTTTTAATAAAATGAGAGAAATAACCTCATGTTTATGTGCTAAAAACTATACCACTGAAAGGATATTTATGATACAGAGACAGGAAAGGAAGTGTTGCGAGGGCATTGTCCCTAAGCAGGACAGACGATAGGGTCAGCATAAGTAAGTGAGTTCCTTCAGCCAGGACACAGAGCTCACTTACAGACATAGGACGAAGGGTGGAGTGCACGGACACAGATGCAAGGAGAGGATGGAAAGATGTGGGGGCAGCCCATGAGCTGACTGTTCACCATGGAACAGGGAGCAAAGTTGTCAGCTCTCAGGAACTGAGATGCTAAGGAACAGATCACTGGCAGTTTGAGCAGAGAGAAGAGTATCTGCCATATTCAGGCAGGAAGGCAGGAAGTTAAGAACTACAGAAATTCAGTGTGATCTCTAGGTAACGTTACAGGCTTACCTGAGGTCAGGAGTCATGAACTAAAAGTGAGACTGTTTTGCAGGGTATGGCAATCTGGGCAGGAGAAACTGTTTCTAAGAAATTAATGGAGAAACAAGATGCTTCCAAGACAAAGAGGAACTGGGGAAATTTGTGACCACCAATCCAACTCTACAGAGAATACTGCAGGGTATTCTAGAAAGAGAGAGAAAAGTACCAGGATTCCAGCGACAGTGGCAGAGAGGCCTCAATGAATGGAGCAGAAAGTGAAATGAAGAATACAAGCAGACAACTAATGGCAAACAAAGTGCATGACAGAAATGAGGCAGAGAAGGTCGGTTATAAACTCTAATATAGACAGTCTTGATACACTAAATTAAAAAAAGATAGAATCACAGGCAGAGTAGATCAGGAGGTAGGGTCCACAGAGATGTTCTTTATAGGAAATATTATTAACCTGAAAAAGGGTATATGGACTGAAAATTAAATATGAGAAAACAATGCTCTATGTGACAGGGAGCCAGAGAGTAATAGGAGAAACTAGACCAGTATTTGTGGATAGGTTGGAAATACAGGCTTTAATAGATAAAGGAATACAAATAGAGATCAAGTCCAGGAGGGAGAAGGTTTGGAACCACTTAGGTAACTGCAGACCCCCCTCAATTTAAAACTGAGGGTCTAGGTGAGACCCAAAAATGTACAGTGCACTCTGAAGAAGTGAAAGGGGAGGAATGGTCTTTAAAAAGACGGCAGAAGATATTGTTAATAGTGTATCAAGAATTAAAACCCATATTACTCGCACTACTCTGCTTAGATAGATTTTATTCTGTCCCAGTTTGTCTACTTGCACTAGCTCTGAAGGCACAGACAGCTATCCCCAAAATATCAGGATATAGCACAGTAATCATCTTTCCTTTCCTATTAACTTAATCTGCAGCCTTGTATGACTTATACTGTTTTATCATGACTGATCTTAGTTAAATCTGGTTTATTTGATTGCTGTTAGGTATTGACAGATTTTATTCAAAACTGATATGATTGATAGTATCAAGTCTGAGAGTATAGGCAGCTACACTGAAGAGGATGAGACTCACTATGATACCCATTCTGGCTTGATTACTGCCTGTTTTTGAAGTGTTACACTATATACAAAATTGTGTTTTTATTAATACTTTTATGTACTGATATATTCAATTATACTACGTCTGATGATATAGCCAATTCTATTGAAGATAACAAGACACAACACAGTAACCATGGTAGAATCCCTTGTACAGCAGTCTTGTATGTCTTTTTCATTTCATGTGTTTATAGGAATATGTTTTGTTTTGTCTTGCTTTGTTTTGTTCCTCCTTCTAAAATAGAAAGGATAGAAATACATGTTAAGACTCATGCATGCATAGAACCTATAAACAGTTTATAAGAACTGATTTTATGACACATGATGAAATGTACAAATATTCTGAAGAAAAAGAGATACTACAGTACCTGGTGCTGACCCAGGAGTGTCATAATGTGAAACCCAGCAATAGTATTATTCTTTGCTCAGAGTGATTTTAGCCTGCTTGGGTTTGTTCAGTCTCAACATAAAGGAAGATGTGGATAACTGCATGTATAAATGTATAGCATTGATAACCATATTACTAAGTTTTTGTTGAACAGAACTGGTTCCATTCTCACTGTTTGAATCCCCACTTGATATGCTCCACTTTTGTATCTTGAATAACTATTTGTAAGAGGATAATATGTAAATATCAACTGATAATTTCTTACTGTTTATTCTTTCTTTGAAAGTATGTGTTATTTCTACCCATATGCTGTTTTGTTTAGTCTTTCTTTAAATAAAATTTTAAAAAAGTAAAAGTGAGACCATAGTAAATGATCTTCTCTTTCCCTCGAGGTATTTTAGCTCTGCATTTTTAAGTGCGGTGCAGAGAAAGTGGATTGTTGAATTTGCCTGAGGTTGTTAATAAGTCAAACTCATATAGTAAGAGTCAGAGAAGGAAGTTGGAATCTATATAACAAAACTCACTCTGGTTATTATCAAGAAATCAACCAACAAATGCTGGAGAGGCTGTGGGGGAAAAGGAACCCTTCTCCACTGTTGGTGAGAGTGTAGACCGGTGCAACCACTGTGGAAATCGGTGTGGAGATTCCTCAAAAAACTAGGATTGGAGGTCCCATTTTACCCAGCTATTCCACTCCTGGGTATCTTCCCAGAAGAATTAAAAACATCACATCACAGTGATATATGTGCACCCATGTTCATAGCAGCATAATTTGTAATAGCTAGATCTTGAGAACAATCTAAATGCCCATTAACTGAGGAATGGATAAAAAAGATGTGGTATTTTTATACAACAGAGTACTACTCAGCCATAAAGAAGGATAAACTGGAGACTTTTATAGGTAAATGGATGCAGCTTGAGACCATACTCATAAGTGAAATAAATCAGACACACATGTGTAAATATTGTGTTGTCTCACTCGTGTGAGAAGCTGAAAGAAACAATATATGTATATCTACAGATATATAAAAAGATAGTTAAGACAGTTATATTACTGATTTCTGTGAATTCAGTGAAGAGAAAGATTTGTGCTGGTGTTGTTTGGACAATGGGATGCAGATGTCTCGTGCTCTGGGTGAATGATCTGGGGATGACAATCTGCCGTGTATGTACCATTGTTGCCCTTTGATTGATATGTTTTGAAATTTTGGGTTTTTTTTTTCTCTTTTTGAAATAAAATGCATTTGAAGAAAAAGAAAGAAAGCAAACTCATCCAGATGAGTGACCTTGCAATTTAAGCTGAGCAGGGAGGGAACGGAAGCTGTGAAAGTTAGTCAACAGTGGAAAGGATTGGAGGCCTGTGGGAGATAACTCAGACGCCTGGAGCAGCCCGCTTTGGTATAAGTTTTTGCTGGAACTGGAACTACCAAGAAAAGAGAAGAGGAGAAGTAGGAGCCAGTGACTGGAAATGAGAATGCTTGAAACGGATCAGGGAGAAGCTCGTTACTGGGTAGAACAAAAGCCTTAGGGTAGGACCGCAGGGCGGCTTGGCCAGGTGACCATGGGGGGCAGGAGGCCTGCAACTGCGCGGCAAGGCTGGCGGATGGGTTCTCTTCGTGCCTTTAAGCCAGTAAGAATGAGAGGAAGAACTGAGGAGTGCAGTGATCCGGAGCTAAAATCTGGAAGAAAGGAGCTGTAAGGAGCCGGGAGCTGCTACAGGTGGTGCTAGGCTGGGGGCAGTGGAATCTTAGGGATTAAACTCAAAGACTCTAGGGAGGAGGGAAATGGTTTACATTTAACACTGAGAGCAGAGATGTGCGTGTCCCCTTAGATGTGTCTCAGCCCAGGGAAACAGGAGGTGGAAGACACAAGATTTGCCGGGTCGTAATGACCCTCAGTAAGTTTAAAGTTTCCATCATTGATAGCCAGACCATTTTTGTTATGGTTATTTCTCTCTCTCCCCCTCTCTGTCTGTCTCTCTGTCTGTCGCTGTCTCTCTCTGTCTCTCTCTCTGTGTATTACTTAGGACTGAACCAGGGCCTTTGTACTGAGTTACAACTCTACACCTTTTTCTTTTTTTACTTTGAGACAGAGGTTTGCTAAGTCAGGCTGCCCATGCTGGGCTGGTTTATAGGCATGCATCACTACACCCAGCCTATTCCAATGTTTATTATTGGTTTCATACAATTTTGGGTTTTTTGTTTTTGTTTTTGTTTTTGTTTTTTTTTTTTTTTTTTGGTCTTTTTGAGACAGGGTCTCACATGCAGGTCAGGCTGGCCTTGAGCTCACTTTGTAACCCAGGCTGGTCTCGAACTTGCAGCCATCCTTCTGCCTCAGCCTCTGGAGTACTGGGATTACAGGAAGTGTGCCACCAAGCATGGCTATAGAATGCTTTTTCTTTTTTCTTCTTTTTTTTGGTACCAGGGATGGAACTCATGACCTCACACTTGCCAGGCAGGCGCTTATGCCACTGAGCTAAATCCTTGGTGGTTTCATACAATTATAAATAGGATTTTTCCCTCTGAACTCTTCTTGTTTGTTTGTTTGAGGCAGAATCTCACTCTGCAGTCCAGGCTGATCTTGAGCCCACTATGTAGCCCAGGCTGGCCTTGAACTTGTGGCAACCCTCTTGCCTCAGCCTCCTGAGTGCTAGATTACAGGCATGCACCATCACGCCTGGCCTCGGCCTGAGTGTCTGACATCCTTAAACTCTAGTGAGTTTCTGAGAGGACTTCACCATCTTTGTGTCTCTTACATACATCTCCATCATCACTGCCTCAATTTAGGTTCTCACAGTCATTTACCCTGACTATTGCAAAGCTCCCCAGCTCCCACCTCGGGTTCCCACTGAGAATCCCTCCTCCACACTCACACTGCAGGGAGGTGATGCGCATTTCTCCTGCTGTAGAAAAGAAAAAGGTGTAGAGTTGTAACTCAGTACAAAGGCCCTGGTTCAGTCCTAAGCCTGCTGTAACCTCCTACTAAGTGCAAGTGCTGACCTCTGTCCTTCTCTCAGCTTTTCTGATTTGATCATGCCACTGACTTATGCCGCCCACTTCCTGAAGGACAGGCTCCACAGGGTGTGGTCCACCTTCTCAAAATCCTTTCTACCAAGCCCTGCCTTCACCTCAACCTTGCTGGCCATTTATATACCAACTCGAAGTATAGTGCCTTCTATTCCTTGATTGCGTGATGCCTTCTGTGGCTCTCTACCTTGGTTCGTGCTGTACCCCTTCCTGAGCCCCCTCTTTCTGTCATTCTCCACCTGAATCCCTGTCTTTCCAGCCAGCCAGCTCCATTCACCTAGTTAGTGTAACCTTCCTGATGAGGGTCTTCCCAGATAGCTTAGTTTGTTTCCCTTCTATATAATTTAATAGATGCTGTTTTAATTATTTGCTTTACTTATCTATCCTTGCCATAGGTTTGGGTTCCCTAAAGAGCAGGGGAACTTATTCATCTTTGTATATCTGATGCCCACTGTAATATGTAGCACATTGTAACTGCTCATTTAATGTCAACGAAGACATGAATTATAATATGTATATCTCATTGTAAACATTGCTATGGCAGTTCTAAGAGCTTTACAGGTATTTACTAATTTAATTCTCCTAATAACTTTAAGAGCAGATACAAATTATTATCCACATTTTGTAGGTATCCACATTTTGGGCACAGAGTGATTATGTCACTTGCCCTGAGTGACTTGACTAGCAAGTGGAGAACCCAGGACTTAAACCCGGGTTGGTCAGCATCTGTATGCCCGTCCTATAAGGTCTACTACATCTCTGTGACTAGGAGAGCTGCCTCTGGGAACAGGAGAATGAAGTCACCTTTCCCTCCTCTGCCTCTGCCATTTACACATTCTACACTCATGTAGTTTAATAGCAGAGTGACATCTTCAACCACATGGCTGAGCGAAAATCTCTAAGCCTTTGGATCTTTTTCTGCCACTCTAGTTTTAGGTCTGAAATCCCCTTGCCCCTCAGAGCTACTGCATTAAATCCACTGCTCTCTGTATTTGCTCATAGCTGTAATTCCTAGTCTGGGGAAAGTCCAACCTGGACTCGTTTCTGTCTGTCTCAAGTTCTTTCCTCTCTCTCCACCCTTGGCTTTACTTCCTCTTGGCCCCTCTCTGGGTGGGAATGAAATTCACAAAGGAAAAGCTCAATTAAGATCTCCAAATCCCCTTCGTTCTACCCGGGATGTTCCACTTTTCAATTAAACAGGAATCTTCCCTTGCTTCAAATGATTTCCATTCAGAGAGAAACACTTTTTTGTTAAATAAAAATGAGAAAGGGTTTTCCACTTTCCATCACTGATCACTGTCTCTGTTTCTTTGGAGTATATGTGTGTGTACATGTGTGCACATGTGTGTTCATAGGTTTGTGTGCACGTTTGTGTTCCTAGATTATTGTCCTTGAATATTGGCTCTATCTCAAGTATCTACAAGGATCTTCTGCCCCTGCATCCCTCCTCCATGCCTCGCAATGACCTTTGGTTTCTACACCAAGCTTAATTCCTTGGGATGAAGATGACTCCAAGATATCTCTGGGCTTCTAGAGAGAAGGAGGGTGGCCTGGGAAAGCCGGCCTCCTTGTGACCTCCTTCCTCATTGTCTTAGTTATTTTTCTTGTCACTGACACCCAAAGTTAAAAGCAGAATGGTTTATTCAGCTCAGGGTGTAGAGGGTTCAGTCCATAATTAGCTGACTCCAAAGCAGGGTGGCATGACCCAGGAGAAGCAAACAGTTCATGGCGAGAGGTAGCAGAGTAACCAGGGACCTTACCTTCCTGCCCCTTTTATCTTACCCAAAGTACTCAGGGCGGGCAGCACTCACATCCTGGTCCCAGTGCCCCTGCACTGCATCATGCATCAAATGCAACATCACATGTGGATCCAGCCACCTCTGAAAAAGCCCCACCCATGATGTCATGAGGCTTTGGGGAGACGATGTTAAATACAAGCCACAACACTCATTTACACAAGTAAAGAAATCACTGTTCTCACAAGTCCTAGAGATTTATTTCCTTCCTTCCTTCCTTCCTTTTGTGCATCCTTCTCCTCTTTCCCTGGTTCTTTTTCATGTCTCTTCCTTCCCATTTTCCCAAACCCACCCTGCTGCCTGTTTATTCTTTAGGCTTTACCTCCTAGGTTCTGACTGTATAGCTTACAAATATTCAGCATCACCTAGGAGCAACCTCTGAATGGTATTTTACCACCCAGTGCAGTTCACCTACGATCAGAAATGGGGTTAGATCGCTTCTCGGCCTTTTGGCTAAGATCAAGTGTAGAAATGGGGTTAGACTTTTTCCTCAGTCACTTGCCTCTCTATCCTCTGCCCGGCACTTACCACTGCGGGCTGACTTTCCTCTCCATGGTCTTAATCATAAATGACTTGAACTTATAGACCCCAACTTTGATGGTCTCAAATCTCTCCATATCTCTATTCCAAGATGAGAAGGCTTACATAGTTTAGGACAATAATCTTGTCATTAGAAGCAGAGAGGGAATCTAGAGTTGTGATCCGGGTAGAAAAAATTATAGGTACTAGACCTGGCATGTAGTAAACACTGAGTAAATGTTTCATATGTTGAATGATTTCTTATAGCATATAAAAATAGAATGATAGAAGGGATCTGCAGCTATTTTGAGGACAACAAGAGGCATTATGGTAACCACTGTTGATTTCCTATTGTTTTGAAGTCCTGTGTCACTTACACTGGTTTATTTTGAATGGCCTTATTCTGTTTTATGTTGCTTGGTTTTATTCTCTCTCTTTTGTAATGAAATCATCATTTATAAAGCATTAAGTAGAGGAAGGAAGGCTGGCAGAGTCTTGGTTTGGGGTTCTCGGCAGGACATGGACCTTCTGCCTCAGGGACACCAGACAGCAGACAGAATATCGTTTCTCCCAGAGGCTTGGCGTGGGGATCAGCGGGTCCACATTGTTCTTTGTATCATAGAGGAGAGAACAGAGAGATGAGATGAGGATGTTAACTATAGGGAATCACAGAATTATGTCTCTTTGCAAAAAACTTCCCCAAAATGCTTTTCTGTGAGATTTTATACAAATGTCATCCAGGTCTGGCTTGAATCCTTCCAGACCGAGGACTCTAACCTGAGGGGTTCACAAAGTGACAGGCGAGGCAACTCCAACAATGACCAGCTCTTGTTGCTGGGTACCACTTTATGACCTAAAGAATAGGTTCTGAATGAGAGGGAAGAGAGGTATGGTCATGAGACAGAGATGGAGGTCCAAGTACTGAGGAAAAGAGAATCTCTCAGGAAGACGCAAACCCAAGGCCATGTTCACCTTTTGACCTGCCTGGGACTACTTGTGCCCAAGGCACACAAGGGAACTTAGATTGTCAGACCTGAGCGAGGGATGCATAGCAAAGTCTTGGGCCAGTGTCCGAGGAAGCAGCTCCACAGACCCCTTTAAATCCTACCAGCACTCCTCCTGCTGGAGACGGGAGTGGGGAATATTCCATAGGGTTCCTTTAAAAAGGAACTAGCCAAGGATGCTGTCAGTGGAAGCTGTAAAGGTGCCCATGTGGGTGTGTGTGTGTATGTGCCGAGACAGGGCCCATGTGTTTGGGGCTCTATTAACTAACTCCCTCCCATCCATCACAGCCTCCCCCCCCCCCCCAGGCCTCCACAACCCTGGCAGCTGGGTCACCCCGGGGAGGCTGGGCAGAGGGTCCCTAAAGGGAGCCAGGCTTCAGGCAGAGCAGCAGAGACACATGTGTGCCTGGCTGAGTTGGGGCCGGCGCCTCATTGAGAAGGGGACTCTCCAAGCTGGGCTTCATTAGGGCAGTGGCACTAATAGGGCGGGTGCAGGGGGCTGGGCTGACAGCCAATTACTTGCTCTTCTGCATTATGGATTAACCCATCTGGGCCTGGGAGATTGGCTCTGAAAGGGGCACAAAAGGGGGGGCGTGACCACAATCACACACTGAATTATCCTGTCTGAGCACCATTGTCCACCTACACACGGGGGCCTCAGGATGGGTGACCCCCTTGGGTTCTCTCCACCCCCCGGCTTGCCCCACTGGAACTGTGAGAGGTAAACTGCTGCCTGGTTAAAGGGCAGGGTCTGGGACAAGGAAAAAAGGGTACCGGTCCTTCCAGAAGGAGCCGAGGCAAAGTTCTCTTCACACCTTTTCACTTAGGCCCTTGACTTGATTGGCAAAGCGGGCCATGAAAACTTACCTTCCTGAAATACTGGGCAGAATCAGCCAGTAGAGGCTTGGCTTAGGGAAGCGACTTGGAAGGACCAGAATCAGGCATCTCACATCTTATGTGTCACCCCTTCTGAGGCTAATTGGTTCCAGGCGTGAATAAGGGGTCCTCACATGGATCTTGTAGGACCCCTGCCCTGCTCTGGCATCTCTGGCACCCTCCCAGGGGAGCTCGTGAGCCCCTCCCCCACATCCCTGAGCAAGTCCACTTGGGGTGAGAGAGTGGGAAGAACAGGACCGGCAGGCAGGGGGGCCTCTCCTCTGGCTAATCCCCTCATTACCATCTCATAATCAGAATCACGCTTTCAATGTAAATGGGGATGTTAAATATTGGTTTCTCTAGACGTGAGCTCCTTTGGAGAAAATTATTGACGCTTCCCTTTTTGCCAGGGCTTCTGGTCCCCAGCAGGGAGGGGGGCAGCTTGGAGCCCTGGTGAGGGCTGAGGGGGCTTCAGAGTGGAGTCGGTGAGGAGGGGGGAGATGTTCCACGAGAGTGGACAGTCTGACTTGGGTGTAGTTGCCCGGGCAGCCTCAGTTTCCCTGATCCAGCAGGAGAAATTTATCCAGAGGAAACTGAATTATTTCCAACTCATCAATACTTTGTTAGAGCTGATTGACTTCCGGTCTCAAATCAGCCTTGACTGGAGATCCATATGGAGCTGTAAACCCCAAAATCAGACTTGAGGGGAAGGATAGGGGTGCTCATGGGGGAGCCCAGTCTCCTAACCTTGCCCCACCTTTCAGGGAACCCTGGTGTGAAACCAGGGAGCAGAACAGACTCTGCTACCAGCCATTTCTAGACACGGAGCACAGCATAAAGTGACTGCCACCGTCCATGGCCAAGACTTTGTGTTTGTCCTTCCGTAGCTGCCCCAGGACAGGAGAATGGCAGTTACCAATCTCCTCTGGCAGATGAGGCTGCAGTCATCAAGCGCCTCGCCCAGGTTCACACAGCTGGCCTCTGGGCCCACCCTGGAGCCGGGTCTCCTGAGTCACACTGGCCAGGCTCGCTGCTTGAAAACCGATGCTCCCATGCTCTGCCACTGTGGGCAGACAGGAAGGGGAGGGCATCTGTGGTCTGCCCACAGGCCTGTGCCTGGAGGGGTGGCCATGGAGGTCAGGCAGAGGTCATTTTCTGGGATTTTTTTTTTCCCCAAAGCAAATGATTTTTATTGGTACATTTTAGGTGTAGGGAAGGATCACATGTATCAGGAATTTGTGGGGCTAGGAGCTATTTTCTTTTTGTTTCCCCCACCCCTTACTTTCCCCTCCTCTTCTCTTCCCCTCTTTATTGACAAAAGCTTTGTTTCCATTTTTTCTTTTCTCATTTTTATAACACATTTTCCTTCCTCTCTCCCTCCCGGTCTCAGGCTCCCCCAGCCATTTGAACACGGCCTTTCTAGTTCAGTGTCAGCCCTGGGTTTTGGCTGAAGGTCACTATACTGACACATACAAAGTTCTCAATAAATGGTGTGCCCTGATTCTCTCCTCCCCAAGGTCTTTATCTGTCAAATCAGGATGGAACGGAGCCTACCTCCTGGAGTTACTGGAAAGAATACGTGAGCTGATGCATGCCAGGTGCCTCATAGCTGACACATAGTAAGTCCTCAATAAATGGGAGTCGTGTTTTAGGGAAAATAAGGAACACAGGCCTTTGCTGTGTTGTGGGTGGCAGAGGCGGGTGATTTCCTGGTTAGCCCGGCCAGGCGTATGCACAGGAAGGCCAGAGTAAGCTACTAGGGCTAGGGCTTCTCAGCTGGCCTGGGACGGCGAAGCCAGCCAGGGTACCATGTGGTTTCGCTAAGCCTCTGCTCAGAAGAGGGCGGGAGATGCCTTCGGAGGGCTCTCTCCCGGGCCTCGGAGAGGGCTTCCGCTGCTCTGTTCTCTCCGTTTAGCTTTCTCCTCATTAACTCCGGGGCCTCATTAATCACACCCGCTGAAATGCGCCCCGGGGAACACTGCTCGCTCGCCTGCGGTTTGCCGCTTTAATTACCCTCCCAGCGGGAGCAGGCGGGGGCTGGCCCCCCTGGCGCCGGGGTGTGCGGTGGGTGTGGGTGTGGGTACATGTGGATGCGAGCGCACGTACCCACACACACTCACACAACAGTGCCCAGACAGCAGGGCCCAAGTTAGATCCTGGGCCAGCCCTAGCCAGAGCACGGCTCAGCTGGGGCTGCTGGGCGTTTCTATCCCCGGGTGAGACCATTGCAAAATTGCTTGTGTTATTTTCTCAGTGCAAGGAAAAGGGGCTCCTCTTCTCCAAAAATACCTACCAGCTTTCATCTCTTCGGGCTGGTTTCACTCACTCACCAAGTCCTTGCTGACCTGGCTACTGTGGGCTCCAGTCAGACCCAGGAAGCTCCCAGAGGGGACAGCAGGGGGGCAAGAGAAAACAACCAAACTCCAGGTCAAAAGGAAAAGCCCATCAGTAGCAAGGTGCTATTCTTAGTGAAAGCACAGTATGACCCGCACATGAAGATTCGGAAACCATACATAACTCTACATTCCAAGGTGTGCAACTGTACATAGCTAAGGCATGGAGAAAAAGGCTTTCCTGCCCCTGAAGCTTGAAGCAGGACTTCAGAAGTGGGAGTGAGCTGGTGAAGCAGTGGGCGTTTTAAAAAGCAAACACAAAGCACAAAATAACTGACCACAGCTGGAGGACAGGGTCATGCCAGGACAGTGTAAACAGCAGGTAGCCAAGTTAAGGCCGGTACCACCAAGGGCCCTGTGTGCCATGCTAAAGAAGTTTGATTCAGATGTAACCTAAAGGCAGTGGGGCGCTATCAGTGGATTTTAAAGCCAGAGAATGACATGATTAGACTTCTGCTTAGGAAAACCTCTCTTCCAGGGAGGATGGTGAGGTGGAAGAGGGACCTGACTGCAGGTAGAGGGGACAATTGGTAGGGAGGTGGCGGACTGGCTGTGAGAGCAAGAGAGAGAGGGGAGTTTGGAATTTGCCCAGTTTTCCTCTGCGAATCTTCTTGGGGTGTCTGGTAAAAGGTTATCCTTGAGGTGTTTCCAAGTCTGACTTAGCTGCAATTGAAGGGGAGGCTGCTGTTGCTTCCTGACTGGCTTCTTCCTGTTTGCTTTCTGCTCCTTTTATGGGCAGCCAGGAGTCCTGTCTTCCAGTCCAAGGCAGGTGAGTTACTTTATCAGCTCTCATATTTCTCAGATGAGACGTTTGGATTGGATCTGGCTTTATAAACTTATACTGTATTGCAGGGAGGCGAGAGAAGAGTTCTGAGCAGGAGACAGACAGTGCTCCTCAGACAGCGCTCCTCAGCTGAAGCTTGCTCTAGTCCCACTGCAAAAGGACTCAGGTCTACAGCAGAAGCCCAGGACTTAGTATTTTTACTATGAAATCTCCTAACGAAATATCCCTGCAGCCAAAATAGACTTGATATGAAACATTAAATATATTTAAATCTAAGTTCATAATAATGTTTTTATTTTTTTTAAATCTTTGGTGGTCCTAGGGATCAAACCCAGGACCACCCCATATGCTAGGCAAGTGCCCTACCTTTGGGCTTCCCAGCCCTCTATGATGGTGTTCTAAAAGAAAATCATGGGGCACCTTTAGAAGATGGGAGAGAATCCACTTGATTTTTTGAAAAATAATAAGTAAAGGGAAATAAACACTTACCTTCACTTTCCTATTAGAATACATTACTTGAGGTAACAGTTTATGATAGACTCCCTTGTGAGAGGGAGTAATATGCCAGCTCTTAAATGAAGAGAAAATCACAGCACGTGCCACTTTCACACTCCCCAGTGGAATAAAAGATCTAGGCAAAGATCATTACTAGATGCTAATATAACAACCACAAAACAGACAAGCAGACATTATTCCTGACAGAATTAAGCAATATTGCCTGAAAGTATTCTTTGGGAAAAAAAAATGCATCAACGGATCAAGACTCTACATCTAACAACTAATTTACAGAAAATAATAGGAGCAGAAGAACATGCTAAATGACACCACAGGGATACATTCAACAAAATCCAGACTGTGGAAAATTCTACAGAATTTTCACCTGATTTATTCAACAAAGGAATTATGAGGAGAAAAAATAAAAGACTAAAGGGGGAAATATCGGATTAAAAAAGACAATGCTCTCAATATACTTATTTAAATCTTAGCCTGGTCAACAATGAAGAAAATAAGACAGTTGGGGAAGTCTGGGTGTTACTACGTATTTGATAAGGAATTATTATTTAAGGTGTCATAATGGTATCACTATTGTTATTTAAAAGATTCCCTTCCTTTTTGGACTACACTGAGCTACTTACAATAAAATGATAGGTTTGCTGAGATTGCTCCAGAATCACAAGGAAAGGGTGGTGGATAAGATGAAAGTTGCTTCTGGATGTGTAAGTGCTGAAGTTGGACGGGTACTTGGGCCCACGTTATTCTAGTTTTATGCAATTTTATTTTCCACAACATAGTATTACCTGTGATAGACTGCTTACAAAATATTTTATGAGCCAAAAAATCTACGCCCTGCATTTGGTCCATGGGCTAGGAGATTATGGACTCTTACGACAGACACATCAGACTCCATCCAGCCCTACACTGCCCATGAATCAAATCCTTGACTGCCCAACCTTTTTTCTGGTCCCTTTCTATGTCCTTTTTGCAGAGTTACCCTTCTCCAGGGAACGTGACAGGACAGCAGAGAGGAGCCTTAAAGTTGCAAAGGCCAGCTCGAGTTCCCTGGACACCAGCTCGAGTTACAGAGGACACCACAGGACTAGGTGTCAGGAACTGTCACAACTACCCTGTCCCTTAAATTTCCTACAGGCGTCCCTTGCCCCTTCTCCAACCAATTCTGACCCTAAGGATAGAGGCAAACATTTGGTCAGGCTTTTTACCTCAGCCTTTACCTCAGCCTTCCAGAGTTCAGACAAAGACATCGACTGCCCAGGAGCGCGCGCGCGCGCGCACACACACACACACACACACACAACGCCCCGCTTTTGGAGAGGTTCAGGCTAGAAAAGAGGATGGCCAACCGCAGAAAGGCGGGCAGGGCAATTAAGACGGAATCGGGAGGAGCGGAAGTGCCCTTATCCAAAGGCATGTGACAGTACAGTGCTGGAGACTGGCACCGTGCAGCGCCTCTCCCTGCACCGGCCTCTCGCTCCGCAGTGAAAAACCCTTGCCCTAGCGCGCGTCTGCAGCGCCGGCTGCTCACTTAGCGGCGGGCCCGCTTGGAGAGTGAATTACGCGGGCGCGGGTTGCGCGGGGAAAGAGCTGGGAGAAGAGGCGCGCAAGGCGGTTGCTGGGTGGACACAATAGGCAATCAGGAAGACCGGGCGCCGGCTGCCGGCGCGCTCCCAGGACGCGCGTCCCCCCACTCCCGCCCACCGTGCCCGCAGGCCCCGCATTGTTCCCTGGACTCCTCCTCCCCTGCGCATTCCCGGCCAAGGGAGCCCACGGTGGCGCCCGCGTCCGCGGTTCCGCAAGCGTCCACCTGGCCGCGCCCGGGTCCACCGTCCCCGCCTCCCCCTCTGCCCTGCCGAGCATCCGCCCAGGCGCTCCCACCTCCTCCCGCGGGCGCCCCCCGACAGGTCCGGGTGAGGGGCCGCCCTCGCCTGAGCCTGCGCCATTGTGTGCGCGCCAGGCGCGGCCGGGCTCCGGGTCGGTGGAGGGTGACCCCCGCTTCACACCTGCTCCCCGCCCCCGGCCCGGGACCGCGCGGGTGTGTCCCGTCCCTCCCCGCGGGAGGGGTCGCAGCTGGGGCTGCACTTGGTAAAGAGGCCGTGGAGAGGCCGGCGGCGGCCCGAGGAGGAACCATAAATTTGGAGCAGATGTGGCCTGACAGTCGCTCAGCTTGGGGACTTGGGGGAGGGCTCTCGCAGTCTGTAGCTGAGTTAGGAGGACGCCAGGTCGAGGTGACCTGGGATTTCGGACATACGGATCCTGTCTCCTACGCTACACCCCCTCGCCTGTCTGCCCCGTGTGAGGCGATGCCTGAATACGCTTGTTACTTTCCCCCTAGAAACAGTGATTTCTTCAGAGGAAACTGAGGAAGGGGCCACCTGGCCCTGAGCTGGCACTTTGTGACAGCAGCTGGAGAGATGTGGGATGCTTTGTTCACCTGGCACTCTTTATTCGGTGGCTGCTGTCTGCGGCGCAGGCAGGCGGGATTGGAGGAGGCTAGGAAAGGTCGGCCCAAAACGTGTCGGGGACGAATGCCTGCGGTGCCGTGGTATTATCTACCACTCGTGATGGTGCATGTTTAGCTTTTCCGTTTTAAGAAGTGGTGTGGGCCGCGGATGTGGCTCAGCCGCGCGGCGCCTGCCTGGCCAGCGCGAGGTCCGCGCGCACACACGCTCACACGCGCGCGCACACGTGCGCGTCTCAACCCGGGCACACCAACCACACTGGGAGTCGGGGGAGACAACTTCCCACTACTCCGCATCCCTGGCAGGCTGCCGAGCCTCCAGCAGACCCGAGCGAGGAGAGCGTGTCGGAGCTGAGCCCAGCGTCACCATCGCCCAGTTTATGGCACTTGCGATGGGTACTCGGAGCGTCCCTGTCCAGTGTGCGAAATGAAGACCGAGTCTGTGCCTCCCACTTGCAGGTCGTGGTGCCATAACCTGGGTGTCCAGGGTGATCTGGGGGTCAGCGCCTAAAGCTGGTGCCCAGTGTGTTAGCAGAAACCAACGTGACCATCCCGTCCTTTGGCACCTCTGCCTCCTCCAACACACCGTGGGAGCCCTAGACTGGCTGGTAGGCACCACTGCCCTCCCCTCCGATCAGTACGGTGGCCTGGCTTTACTAGAGGAGTAGCTATCAAACCCCAGCGGGCATCCGAATCACCTGGAGGCCTTAACACCTGCCGAGTTCCTGAGTCACTGGGTCTGGGATTGGATCGGACAATCTGCATTTCTTAAAAGTTTCCTAGAGGGACTGTACTGACGCTGAGGACCACGCGGTGGGGGCACAGCTTCGGCGGAAAGAACCACCCGAACTGGAAGTTAATTACTGGAAGCTGGAGCTCCCCAGGAGGCTGGGGTACTGCGTCTCTGGGAGACGTGTCTGGCGCAATCACTGAGGAGTTGCGGGCTTGCTCCAGGAGGAGAGAGGGAGCGCTGAATTCTCGGGACTCGTAGCGCTCCCCCTAATGGACTCGCAAGGTTTTGCTTTCTTCTGAGCCTTTCAAAGGAAGCAAGAGCTTACCCGAATTCACTTTCCCTGCCTCTTTTGGTCATCTGTCTCTTTGTCACTAAAAGAGCGGGGTATCTTCTCACACAATTCTGTTTGCAAATCGACTAGCAGAGGTTTTCGCACTCAGCAGTAGCTCAGTAACATCTATGTATGAGTGAATGAATAAATGAACGCGTTCTGTCCTCTCTAGAGAACTCTGACACCTACCAGTTCCCCCTCGCGTTTCCTTTTTTATATCCCTCCCAAGATAATTTAAAACGGTTGAAGCCAGGCGTGGTGGTGGATACTTGAAATCACAGGACTCTTGAAGGTTGAGTCAGGAAGTTCATAAAATGCATTCCAGCCTGAGCTCCTTAGACCATGTCTCAAAATAATAAAGAAATAAGAAAATGGGCTTGGAATGTAGTTTAGCAAGTTGTCCAATCAATACCAGGGAGAGAGAGAGAGATTGATTTTATTTCTTACCACCAGGTGGCAGACCTAGCAACGTTGAAAGAATGAGCCCTAACAAAAGCCTAGCCTAAAGGTTGATGTTTTTCAAATTAGAGGCAGGGCTCAAATGCTGTTTCTCTAGACAGCTGAGCTGGGAGGGCAGTTATCGAAAGCACCTTCATAACTGCTGCCAAGATACTTAAGTGACCCCCAGAGCGTCCTCATCAGCGGGAAATGCCCAGCTCAAATATCCTAGCTTTCTCTTCTGGAAAGATGTGTACCCTTGTAGATACACTAAAATGGAGTACTCTTAACTGAAAAAAAAAAAAAAAATTCAAGGAATCTAACTTCAAATCGTATTTATGGCACCCCATAAATACGCAGCAATTCGATATGATCATCAGCATATGGCTTGGTTTCCTTTGCTTCTGACCTCTGTCTGTCTGACAATTTTATTTCTTACTCTGAGAGTTCTTTGTTCTGTTGCTCATATTAAAATCTCCTCAAACTAAAAATGAAAGTTTTATTCTTCTTGTTGTTTTGTTTTTATTTTGGGTGGGCGGGGAATTGAACTCATGACCTCATGCTTGCCAGGCAGGTGCTGTGCCTCTGAGCTATAACACCAACCCAGAAAGTTTTATTCCACTAACTTCTGGTTTTGCAG
This sequence comes from Cavia porcellus, assembly GCF_034190915.1. NCBI lineage: Eukaryota > Metazoa > Chordata > Mammalia > Rodentia > Caviidae > Cavia > Cavia porcellus. The sequence goes on along the minus strand of NW_026947492.1, from coordinate 18,902,959 downwards.
ACTGATGAACATGTGGGTTGATCTCCTGTAACATTCCCAAAGACCTTGGTCCTCAGATGATAGATATTCAATCATATAATAAAATACTCTTACAGCAAGAATATGGAGCTTTTACAGAAGGGTCACTGGATGTTTGGGGAGGACAGGTGAAAGTTTCTCATCCCAGGGGCATGTTACAACAAAATACTGCATGTACTACAATGTTAAGGTGAGGACATGGTATGCATAATATCTAGATATTCCCTCAAAGCCTCGTGTGCTCATAAGTAGGACTTTTGGGAGGTGACTGAATCACAGATATATGATACTAGATCATGGGTATATGAATTTGTTTGTACCCCATGTCTGAGTATATGGGCTTAAAAACTGAGAAGCTAATGTTACTGATATGCATAGTAATATTCATAAGAGTTTTAAAAGTTGATGAATCACCTTCTACAAATGCTCTTAAGTTTTTACCCAGAAGGTTGTGCCCTGGTTATTGTTGTAACCCCCCCCCCCAATAAAGCTCCATGATTAAAAATGGGGCAAGACTCCCGAGATGATAAATGGGGCAAGATGACATCTTTTTTTAAAAGAAGCGCTTTTATTTTAGCTGGCCCAGTGACACAGTACAGATGGAATTTGCAAAGCTGTGCAACTGAGTTAGAATTTTGACTGATTTTTATAGTTCATTTATGATTAGCTCATTGATCATTAAGTACATAATGATGAGAAACAGAAACAAGGTGGGCCTTTGTTCCCCTTTCCTTGAGGTCAAAGGCATTTCACAGTGGGTGGTTAGCCAATTCATAGTCCTTGGTCTGCCAATTCCAGGAACATTCGTCTCTTACAACGGGAACAAAATTTGACACAGCAAACAGATTACTAAGGTGGGGGCATACAGAACAGCATGACAATGTGGTCAGTTGATTTATAACAAATGTTTAACAATGTGGTCGGTGCTCCAGGTACATGGTTACTACGGCGATAAGCATAGAGCATAACAGTTATAGGCCATTAGTGAGCACCAGCGTACTTCTGGGTGTGGGTGATGGATTCTCTGTTGAGGGAAGACCCGCCCACGTGTGGCTTGTAGCTTGGATGGAATAAAAAGGGAAAGAGGGAAGGCTTACTCTTTCCTGCCTCCCTTACCGGACTGCTTCTCCTCTGCAGTCCCTTTGCCATGCTTCCTTATGAGCCAGCGACTATGGACTGAAACTTCTACAAACTGCAAGACAAAATAAACCTTTCCTCCTTTAACTTGTGGGTTTTCGGTATTTTGTCCCAGCAATGAGAAAGTAACTAAGGTAAAGAAAATGTATACATTCTATAGAAAATGAATTGTCAACACCAAGTCCTTTGGCACAGTGGAAACTTTGCCCTTTTAACCTCTGAGGTTATTTTTCTCGCTCTCCATCTGCTCAGCAGCTCTAGGTCTCATCAGCATTTTATGGTGGGCAGATCTCAGGTATGCAATTTGAACTGTTCCTTCTCACTGAAGTAGTTCCCTTATATACCTTGTTTATAGATATGTCAACAGCCAGCCTATGAGAAACAATATAACAAGGTTGAAATAGTACATATTTGAAGTTTTTCTCTGGGCTGTTAATGCAGTCAGCCTAATTATATCCATGGGAATGCCTGCTGGCTACATAGCGTGGCAATTCACCCTTCACTGAAAACCTATTAAAACTGTTAATAGGTCAAGCTTGGAAACTTTTTTCATAAAGGAATTTTCCTAGTTGCTGGGTTGACAGGGACTAATTTGAGATGCAAAACTAATGAACCTATTTGAGTCAGGAAGTCCTATATAAGCCACCACACATTGCAAATACGTGTGAATTTGTTTGTACCCCATGTCTGAGTATATGGACTTAAAAACTGAGAATCTAATGTTACTGATATGCACAGTAATATTCATAAGAAGAGTTTTAAAAGTTGATGAATCACCTTCTACAAATACTCTTAAGTTAATTTTTTACCCAGAAGGTTGTGCCCTGGTTATAGGCCATTAATGAGCATCAGTAAACAAAACCATGCTCATATCTGTAATGGTCATGCAGCTCTCATACCCAAAAACTAATCTTAAAAAGTCCACATCTTTTTTTTTTTTTTTGTCTTTTTGAAACAAGATTTCACTATTCAGTTCCATCCTCCTGCTTCAGCCTCCCGAGTGCAAGGATTACAGGTGTGTACAGGAGCACGCCTGGCTCCACATCTTTTTTGCTCTGTTTTTGGGTTACAGGAATTGAACTCAGGACCTTACAGGCAAGCACTGCACTGCTGAGCTATTCCTTAGTCCACATTTTTTTGATTAATACAAAAATACTCATTCAAGCAAATATTTGGTTTTTGAAATTTATTTCTAAACATAAGATTGTATGTTTATGGCTTTTTCCCACTGCTGACTTTAACAATCTTTATTAGCATATATATATATATATATATATATATATAAACACACACACACAATTTTTTTCCTCCTTCATGTGTTTTGGTTACTTTTCTTTGGTTGCTGAGACAAAATACCTGATACCTAAAATGAAGGGAGGAAAGGCTTAGTTCGCTCACAGTTGGTGGAGGTTTCAGTCAGTAATGAGCTGGCTCCAAGGCAGGGTGGTGTGGCTGAAGATAGCAAAAGCAACAAGAGCAAAAGAAGGGGAGAGCAAGCCTGTTCTCCCTTATTTTGTAAGCAGGCCACATTTCTCCTTCCCCACCCCCAGGGCAGGCGAAACAATCACAGAATCTCAGGGAGTCCTCTTGCAGAGGCTCAGGGTGTTTACAAAGTGAGGGACCCGGCCCTTGCTGAGTCAGTTACACTTCTAAACTTCTCAGATGGACACAGACTGTTGGCTATGACAACATTTAAGGTACTGGGAGAGAAAACTTTCCCCACTTCTTGCAAACCTTGCATGTTATAGGATTTGTTCCTATGACATGCTGTCTAGTGCCAAATCTTTACTGTAACCAAACCCCTCTACTGTATTTTGTATCTTTTCCTTTTGTCTTTTTGAGACAGAATTTCACTCTGCAGTTCAGGCTGGCCTCGAACTCACTTTGTAGTCCAGGCTGGCCTTGAACTTGCAGCAATCCTCTTGCCTCAGCCTCCTGAGTGCTGAGATTACAGGTGCACACAACACGCCCAGCTGTATTTCCTACTTTCATGGGGCAGGAAGAGAGAGAAAAAGCAGAGTTGGGCAGAAAGGCCTTATTCTGTTTTAAAAGAGGAATATTCACCAGTCACAGTAGCACACAATATCAGCTACTCAGGTGGCTGAGGCAGGAGGATCACTTGACCCTTCCCCCACCCACTACCTCCAAAAAGGTGTATACTTTCTATCAGTGATACAAATGTAAGGAGAAAATAGTATGAGTTTAAAGTAGGAGCTGGGGTCAGATGGTCCTGTGGTCAGAGCTCAGATCCACTACTTACTAGTGATAGGGTTTGTGAGCTCTGGCTAAGCTTACTTATGAAGTGAGTATAAGTAAAATCACCACTGTAAAATGCTTAGCATCTGGGCATATAAAGTATCTGACCAAAAGTTCTCAGCATCCATCAGGCACGCAGCTCTGAGAGAACAGAAGCCTCCTTCACCTCTGCTACTTCTGGTGCTTCCAGGTCAGAGCTTTGTCTGTGACACAGAGACTCGGCATGTGTGGTGGTGTGAAACTGTTTGCTCTTCAATCTTCTGACATACTGTTCCTAAAATTCCTAAAATCTCCAGTGATAAGTGTCCTTTGAATGGCAATGAGATGACTGCCAGGCTGGGGGCTCTGGTAGCCCCCCTTTTCAGGGGGGGGCTCGTCACAGAAAAGACCTAGGAGTGCTTGGAGGATTGGGACCTTTAGCCCCACTCCCCAACATCTGGAAAGAGGGTCACAGTTGAAGTTTGAGCTAATCATCAATGGTCCATGATGTGATCAATCAAACCTACTGTTTGTGTTTAGTTTTGTTCTGAGACAAGGTCTTGCTATGCAGTTCAGGCTGACCTACAGCTTGTGACAATCCTCCTGCCTCAGCCTCCCAAGTGCTGAGATTACAGGAGCGTGCCACCACACCTGGCCAATCAGATCTACTTAAAGAAGCTTCCAGAGTTCCAGGAGCTCCCAGATGGCAGAATGTATGAAATTTCCTGCAGGATGGCCCTCCAGAGATGGGATGAAAGCTTCATGGTCTACCACATACCTTGCCTTACACATCTCTTCCATTTGGTGGTTTGACTTCTTTGTAACCTTGATAACAAAAGGGTAGATGCAGAGCAGGTCTGGAATCCCTGAAAGCTGGGGGCAGGGCGGAGAGAGGCAGGAGAACCACAAGTTCTACTTGGACCTGGGCAATTTAGCAATTTAAAGAGACCTGGTATCAAAAAAAAAAAAAAAAAAAAAAAAGGTAGGGAGTGATAAGCAGTGTTTCCCAGAGTCCGTGAGCCACACTAGTAATTTAAGCCAAGGAGACAGTCATGGGAACTCCCAAGGTATGGCAGGTGACAATCTATTCCTAGAAAGTGGCTTCTGAATTAGGAGAAAATGTTGTGGGGCTGAGCCTTCGACTTCCAGGAATTATTGCCAGCTACTCAGGTTCATGTGCTCACCAGTCTCCTCAAACACTGAAGGGTGAAAAAGAAAAATGCTTTATTTAGGCCAGGCATGGTGGCACACACCTATAATCCCAGCATTCTGGGAGGCTGAGGCAGGAGGATCACAAATTAAGTACAGCCTGGGTCGTGAGTGATTTAATAAGACCCCATCTCAAAAAGAGAAGAAAGAATAAAAGCTGTATTCACAGTTGGCCCCAAGGTGAAGGAAGGGCCTCACGTTGCCATGGAACCTCCCAGTGTCCTGGTGTGCAGGTGTCTTTTACAGTAAAGGAAGGATGAGACGGGAGAGGGGCACAGTGAGACCACAGACAAGGCCACACTTGTTTTATCCCTTCTGGCCCCTTTTGCTTTCCTCCTTCCCTTGTAGAAACAAAATCCAGCCTCCTGCTGCTGGTATCCTCGAAACTTGTCGGTTCATCTGAGCAGAACAGCGGAAGAGGCGGTGGTTTATGCCCATAGACAGGAGGGAGTTTGGAGAAGCGATCTAACTGCAAAGGAAAAACAAATCTTCTGTTTGACTGCTTACAGGGTCTGACGCTACCTCTAGGTAGGCAGTGGAAGAACTGAAGCAAAGGACACTCAGCCTGGGTCTGTTGCAGAGTCGGTTGGTAGGTAGAAAGCCACCCCTACCCCAGTCTGGTATCAGAAATATTAAGTGCCTTTTAAGAGAATAAAGAATAGGGGAAAACATTCTAGGGTTTTTTTCCCTATTTCTTTAGCATGCATATGCAAGCACAGAAGAAAAATTGAAACAGCAGTAAACCAGGGCTCTGCATCATAAGGGATTCAGTCTGGAAAAAAAAGTCAAAGAAGAGCAAGACTTTTTCCCTGTTCCTAATTGTTGATTGGTCAGATCCTTCCAGAAGCTGACACTGAGACAAAGTCCTGAGTGCAAGGAGTTTATCTAGGGAATGGGGCCACCAGAAAGGAGACAGAGGTGTGTGGAAAAGGCAGAGAGACAGTAAGGATAAACAGCTTCCATTTAATCCCAACATGGCGGAGCTGGGGATTTCACTCAATGACTTAAGCGCCTGCCTTGCAAGCCTGCGGTCCTGAGTTCAATCCCCGGTACTAAACAAAACAATTCCTTTGTGGAACTTGGGACCCAAGGGGCAAAGCTGGGCTGTTCATTCTACCACAAGCTACACTCCTCATTAATTAGGGTCGGCTGCCCTTCCCCACCCTCTCCCCACACTGGGGCCTGGATCCAGGGCCTCTGTACTGAGCTGCACCCCCACAGCTTTTTTACCTTTACTTTGTACTGCTAACTTACCCAGGTTGGGCTGGAACTGCAGCTTCTGTTCTCAGCTACCCAGTTCTGGAGTCACAGGGGTGCACCTCCACTTCCATTTTTGTTGTTGTTTTGTTTTGGTCTTTTTCCTTTTAACCAGGCATCGAACTCACGACCGCACACTTGCAAGGCAGGCACTTATGCCACTGAGCTAAACCCCCAGCTCCTTGTTTTGAGACAAGTTCTCCTATATGGTTCAGGCTGGCCTTGAGCTCCGTAGTGCAGGCTGATCTCAAATTTGCAGTGATCCTCCAGCTTCCCCGAGTGCTGGGATTATGGGAATGCTCCATCACACCCAACTTCACGCCCAGTTTAAAATCTGCTTATTACTTACTAAGTATGGCCCTGCAACAGAACCCTAGAGGTCTATATTGCAAGTTTCCTAAAGGAGCATGCAAGAAATTTTACACAGGGGCCTGGGGCTTTAGCTCAGCAGCATGAGTTTTGCCCAGAAGGCACTGGGTCATGAGTTCAATCCCTGGTACCAGGGGGGTGGGGAGAAAAGAAATTTCACACAGCAGGCACCTCACAATAAGTATTTCTATGACCATAGAATTACTGTCATGTGGTCCTAGCAGCAAGGTCACTAAAACTGCAGCCAAAACCTACCATAGAGTCAGTTCTTGTTCTGGGCCTCTTGCAAACTGGTAGCCTTTCAGTCATCCAGTGCATGGACAGGAATAGAATTCTCAAATGTGGTGTGTGACATCTCCACAGTGCAGAGAGGCCTGGCAGTACCTCTGAGTGGAGGAAGGAGGCAGTTACAATAACGTGACCTTAAATTTGGAGGGAATGTCTTGACATGACCCAGCCAGGCATGGTGGCGCACACCTGTAATCCCAGCATTAGAGAGGCTGAGACAAGAGGATTGTCACAAATTCTAGACCAGCCTGGGTTACAAAGTGAGCTCAAGGCCAGCTTGAACTGTATAAGGAGACCCTGTCTGAAACAAAATAAAACAAACAAACTCCCACCATGTCTCAGACAAACTGGAACCTAAAAACTTCATAGATGTGGCAGGCTACTGAATTGTTTTACTGTTTATATCCCCACATCTGGCACACAAGTGATCCAGTTAGCATAATACACCAAAATAAGGGAATTTCGTGGAGTTCTAGGATAGAGATAGACAGATTAATTTGATGTCTTGGTTACTTTTTTCTCGTTGCTGGGAAAAAAATACTCGACACTGAAAATGAAGGAAGGAAAGGTTTATTTAGCTCACTGTTTGTGGAGGTTTCAGTCCCTAATCAGTTGGCTCCAAGGCAGAGTGATGCGGCACTGGGGCAGCACTTCAAGACAGCAGCCAGAGCAAAACCGGGAGAAAACAAGCCTCTTCTCTTGGCCTGTACTGTACACGGCCCGCCCACCCCATTCCCCTACAGGGCTAGCATAGCACTCACAAAACCTCTGTGTCCTCCTTTGCACAGGATGAGGATACTCACAAAGTAAGAACCCTGGCTCCCTGCTGAGTCTCCCAGTTAAACTTCTGAACTTCTCAAGTTGACACAATGTGTCAGCCATAACATTTGGTTTATTTGTGATTGTAAAATAGGCCAGCATTATACTCTATGAGAGAATGTTTCAATGCATCAAGCAGAGGACGATGGGCTAATATATAGAGAAAAATGCTAAACAAAGCAGAAACAAGAGCACTAAAAGTGAGCTGTTCACTTCGGAGTCATTGTCCTTGAAGGCATGAACAGAAAGAGGATGATAGAAAAAAACCTGATTGGCTAACAGTGGATTACTTCAGATAATGTTTTCTGAGGATTAAAACACAAGGAGGGAGCCTTGTGAACATGCCCACTGAAACTGTCCTATTGGGGAGATTTTGCTATTTTCTCTGCTGATTTCTTGGAAGATCAGATCACAACTATGTTTTGGTTTGGTGAGGAGGAATTTAGAATTCCATTTTTAGCCTAGCCCCCTGGGGCCCAGTGCAGAAATGTAGTCCAAAATGATGGCTTCTTGGCTAGGTGTGGCAGTGTACACCTGTAATTCCAGCATTTGGGAGGCTGTGGCAGGAGTATTACTGTGAGTTCCAGGCCAGCCTGGGCTACAAAGTGAGTTCAAACCCAGTCTGAATTATCTAGTGAAACCCTGTCTCAAAAAAGAAGAAGAAAATGGACGGCTTTTTGTAGTTTTTATTTAACATATATGAAAACGAGGAGTATTACCTTGAAGTTATGGTAAGAAAACACCCCTGGATTCTCCAAGCGCTGGCTTAGAGGGACCTTTGAGCATTGCCTTAAGCCATACAGAGAGTTCAGTTATACTCTTGCTTTGACTTTTTGGCCCCAGACTCCTTTAACATTGAAAAAAATGTACCAGCTAGATTCTGGGGATAAGGCACAGTTAGGTTTTCCAAACTGGCGAGACCTTGGGCTGTGATAAGTCCCCTGAATTCTGCCTGTAAGCTGAATAGCTCATTTTTCTCACCTCTTGCCCTGTGTGTTATTCTAGATGGTTAAGCTAAATGGTATGTTCAGTATTCCACCTGGAGATTTCCATTATCAAGTTTCGAGAACGTTTTAGGTCCGCTTCTATCTGTCAAGGTTTCACAGGCAATGTTTTACTGATCTTTTCATGACCGCGTAACAGGAGCTGCCCTTTCTCTGGTCTCCAGCGACTGTGCTCTTTCTGCTCTTCAAGCTCCAGCAGCTGTGGCTTCGTTATCCCTACGGGCTTTGCTCACTGCCTCTTTGGTGTCTTTCCAGCTCTAACCACCAAGGGCAAAATTCCAAGAGCAGGAGAGTGGACGCTCCGAGCCTGTTTAGCTCAGACTCCCGAACAACACCCCTCCTGTCACATCTTACAGGTCAAAGTAAGTCACGGGGCCATTCTACAGTCCAGCTGTGGGGAACTGACTCAGTCCTTAATGGAAAGATTTGCAAAACAGTATGACAGTGCCTTTCAATTTACAGCAGATGTCTCTTCACCGATATGCAGCTAGATCTGTAGGATAAGTTCTGGAAAGTGAATTTACAACTATAGATTTACAACTTTGTGAGCTGTTTACCACCACCCTCATTAGAGGCTGTCCTAGAATCTCATCTGGAACCCGAGAATCCGAGGGTACAGAATGAGCCCTCTGGGATCTCTCAACCTGATGTGTCATTCCTAAGTTTTCCTCTGCAGTCTCACGGGTAAAGTAGCTCTTCTAAGCTAGGTGTCGTGGCACAAACCTGTCATTCACCACTAAGGACGCCAAAGTGGAATTCTTAGGAATTTTATGGGAAGCTGGACTACACAGCAAGACCTTGTCTGGTAAAAATTGTACTTTTCATAATTCCAATTTATATTTTGCATATTGTAAGACTGGATAGATTTTATTTATTTGTTTGATACCAGGGATTGAACTAACATGGATAGATTTTATTTGAGAGCCTACTCATCCCTGGACAGGTCCTCAGGAATTCCCCAAAGTAGATATTGGGAACCCATGTTCACTTCACCTATGGGACAAGTTGAAAATTCACTGGCTCCCACTGTGGAAAATTACTTTTTAAAAACAGTCAGTAAGGGCCAGTGATGTAACTCAGTAGCACAGTGCAAGGTCATGGGATAGATTCCTGGTACAAAAATAAAAAAAATACTAAGAGGCACAGAAAATATTTTTTTAGAATTTTAAAAAGTATGTGTTAGAGAACATAGAACATAGGACCTTAAGAGAAGGGTACACTATTTTCTGGAGTTGGGCATCTCATTGTTCTTGGTGAGGACTGGAAATTTGTGAAATTTGTGAAACCAGGGCTGGGGATTTAGCTCAGTGGCATAAGCACTGCCTGGCAAGCACAAGGTTGGGAGTTTGATCCCTGCTACAAAAAAAAATTGTGATACTATACCAAGTTCCATCTTGGTTTACATGAGAAAGAGATAGCCCACCCACAGGCAGAAACTCATCTTATAGAAGAAAAAAATGATCCATTTTACAGGAAAAGGGCACTGACCTAGTCATTATGATATAGGGGAATGAAACTTCCAACCTACTATGTCCAGTGCAAGCTCATGTTCTCTAAAATCCAACAATGAATTTTAGGAACAATCGACATGAAGAGTAGAATATATTTATTGACAAAAAGGAAGCTTCTGTCTGAAGAGAGACAGAAGGGGATCCTGAGCAGGTTGCCCAATACTCTGTCTTTTCCAGGGACTTTTATAGAGTAAAACCACAGGTTCAGCCGGGGGGAAGACTGGGAACTCTAAAGCAGATGGGCGTAAGGTAGGACACAACTATAGTTAGCCAATAAAATCAGTGGTTTAGGTAAAATTGATTAAACTGAGGACAAATGGGAAAGCAGGTCATGTAGGAAGCAGGCATTCTTAAAGATCAGTGACTCCTCTTATTGGGGACTGGGATGGTGACTCTTGGCTTCTCAAGGTGATCCAGATCTAATCTCTAAGGAGTATACTTAGGTGTGGCTGCATTTGTTTTGTCCTCTGTTTTGAGATCTGACCCACAGCAAGAGGAGTATGTCCCCTCCAAGGTCATCAGACAGCTGGTCCCTTGTGCCTGCTTCCTCGAGGGTCCAGCCCTGTCTGACTGCCTATAATATATCTGGCTCAGCTGCCTATAACTGAAAGGGTTTTGGCCCAGATAGGACACTGTAGCCAGGAAAGCCACAACCGGAAGCAGGAAGCCCCATCTCCCCTGCCCCTAGGAAGTTACCTGTGACGCCATCTTCCCGCCCCTGGAAATTTACATATGGCGCCAAACCTAGGACCAATGGGCTACCTGTGTATCCCTAATGCCCGCCTTAGGTTCCACCCCAAACCGAGGCTATTTACAGGCCCCCACGCCAGGTGTCCACCGGAGAGATGCCGGAGGCCAGTGGTGGGGGTGCTGGTCATCTCTCTCTGTGTTCTCAGAATAAAGGCCGCTTTTTATTTTATATTTCTCATCTTTTGTTAATATTTTTCATCTTTTGGAAATAACCCTAGCAGTAACAACTATATTATTATTATTATTATTATTATTATTATTATTAAAGATGAGTTATCTGTTTTCCCCAAAAACATTTTTTGAAAGCTTTATTTTTTTCATTTTTTTTAATATATATATATTTTTAAGACTAGTCAAGTGCAGTAGTGAGAAGGGGGGAAAGAGTAGAACAAGGAGTTCAATCTGTACTGACTGTGAACAATCAATTGAGATAACTCACTACCTTCAGACCAGCCTCTTTTTTTTTTTTTTGTATCAGGAGTCAAACTTGGGACCTCCTAGTTGCCAGGCAGGTGCTGTGCCACTGAGCTAAATCTCTTACCCAAATGTCCTAAGTCTGTTTCTCTATCAGACTTCTGCTCCACATCTTATAAATTAAGCTAATTTATGAAATTAAAGTATTTTAAGGGATTTGGGGGATGAAGGGTCTTGAAGAAAGGAAGAACAAACAAGTATAAATGTGGGTAACCTTGCATAAATCTGATTGTGTCCTGAGATTGGAGTCTTCTTAAAAGTGCAATTTTAAAATTATTGTTTGTCTCAAACCATTTTAATTTTTTTCTTTTACCTCACGTCATTTTAATCAACCTTATTTCTCCTATCCTGTCTCATTCTCCACTCCCTGCTCTGTTCTGGATTTTGAGACCTTATTCTTAAGGAATGTAAAGGGGCCAAAGCTCCACCTTTAGATGCTTCAGGCTGGGCTGGGGCCATGGCCTTCCTAGCTAAGGACCAAAAGTGTCACTCCAACTGATCTAAAGAAGACAAGGGGAGGCCAGGATATAGCTCAGTGGCAAAACACCTGCCTGGCAAGCACGAGGTCGTGAATTTGATCCCTGGTACCAAAAAGAAGACAAAGGAAAGTGAGGTTTATTTTTTGATGAGTCAGTGAGGAAGGGGGAGAATATTAATAAGACATTAACTTTTTTTTTTTTTTTTGTCTTTTTCCTTTTTATCGGTACCAGGGATCGAACTCACGACTGCCTGCTTGCAAGGCAGGCGCTTATGCCGCTGAGCTAAATCCCCAGCCCCCATTAACTTTTTTTGAGACAAGGTTCACCGTGCAGTTCAGGATGGCCTTGAACTCACTTTGCAGCTCTGGCTCCCCTCCTTTGCTGTGCTCTTCCTGCCTCAGCCTCCTGAATGCTGGGAGTACAAGCATGTGCGGCCACACCCAGTTGATATTGACTTTTTAACTTCATTTTTATGAATGTTAAACAAGCTGGGGCCAAAAATGAACCATCAACTTTTGGTGATAGTGGGCTCAAAATGTAGTAACAACCAGAAAAAGGCAACATTTGGGATAATATTTATATCACTAATGTGAAATCCTATTTGTTTTATAGTGTTTAACCAGTACAGTGGGTGGAGTTTAAGAATGTATAAACTCCTCTCTGTTTTGTCAATAAGAAATTCCATTTTATCCTGTTAACTGTAACAATGCCCAAAGAATACACTAAATAAATATACTTATGTTTCTATGTGACCATTGGGTCATTACAATTCTTACCTCAGGACTCAGAATCTGGGATCTGGCCTCTAGTTTTTTAGACCTAAAGACCTTTTGTAGTGACTTGCTCCAGAAAATATAAACATATAAAGCTGGAAATACACACCAGCATGTTAGCTTATACCACAAAAGTAACAAAGATTAGTAAAGATAATATGTCGGCATTTTTATCCTATAGTCAGACCTCTACAAAAAGCCCAATATTTATCAGAGGGGGTTTTATCAAAAGTATATTAAAATAGCATAATGACAGTACACTATCGTGGAAAAATTCCCAAGTCAAACCAAAAGGAAGATTCTTCACACTGAGGAGTTAAGAAGGCAGTGTTTACCCTTTACCCCAGTGGACTGTTGTGAGATCATTTCCAAAGGCAACAGCACCAAATTTATAAAGAGCTTAGCTGACATAGGGTTTAGAGGTGGGAAATACAAAGCAAGTGACAAAACATTACATAGTTGGTTCCATGCATGGAGTCACATATTGACAGGCGGGCTGGTCTTGAACAGATTTGTTGAAACAAAGGAATTGTTTATCATAATATAAAAAATTCTAGGAACCAGGTGTGAGGACATTTGTAACCCCCACAATTTGCTTTCTTTTCTCTGCCTTTTTCCCCCCAAACCCTACTCTTGAAAACTTCACCTATTCTATGGCCTATAGATTATAGTTTAGATGTCTAGCTAGCAGTTAGACCTCAAACAGTGAGGGAACTTTGGACAAATCCCCCAAAAGCCTCCTCCTTTCCCTTAACTGACCATAAAAATGATGGAAAGGGAAAGAAATGGGTTTATCTCAGGGCACCAAACTTCCTGGTGCCCACATTCTGCATGTCAATTAACCAGATGTATAAGAAGGTCTTGTGATATTCCAAAGCAGTATTAGTGCTGCAAAAAGGTGGCATCATGGAAACCTCCGACCTTGTGAACTCATGGAAGGGTATATAACAGAAGGAAACAAAGGAATTGGTGCCAGCCAACCAGGAGCCAGGAGTTTCAATGGCAAAAGCTGACCAACCACTGCAATTTGAAATAAACCTTACTTGTTTCTGAAAGATCAGCTCCCATGGGTAAATTTCTGGAGCTCACCATAGAGAAGGGGGCCCTTACAGGGTGAGCATGGTTAAAGGTGTCCTTGACTAGCCCAGAGTGCCTTAGTGCCTAGAAAATTACTCTGACTCAGTGTGTATCAGAAGTATGCAGCTGGGTTTTAGACACTGTCAACTGAATTCAGCAGCAGACACTTGGTCAGAGACCTCTAACTGCTCTCTAATTTGTATTATGAAATACAAGTTGGCTACATTATAAATGTGTTTTTGCATAATAATTGTGCCCCACAACTAAGACAGGCTGAAGGACAATTTTTGGGAAGAACTTGTGGAACTAGGAATCATGAATTCTCGTGGCTATAGTGTAAGATGTGATAGATACAAGTAGTCAGTGATCTGAGCGCTGTTGTATGCTCAGAGCTCCTGTTTATATCTAATTTAGCTTTCTCTGTTTTCATATCACTACTCATTATTCCAGCTTTTTGGATATACTTTCCTGATCAGTGTTTAAAACCGAGTCAACGTAAGACCTCTGTTAATCAAAATTAACATATATGTATATATATGTATAATATATATATATATGTTAACTGACTGCCTACTATATTTCTACTTTGGAACTTTGAAATATGAAGTGTGATCATATTATAGATAGCTAAGAAGGGTAGAAATATAGTATATAGTATATAATGTATATAGAAATATATACATGTATGTATATACACATATATATACTATATTTATATGTGTATATGTATATATATCTCAGTGAAGTTGACTCAGGGTTTACCTTGGGTCATAGGAGCTCCTTAGAAGAGCTCTTCACCCCTCTAGTTTTTCCCTCAGAGTTATGTCATTTGCCACAATCAGTCATTGTCTTTCTTAACTGCACAGCTTTACTTGAAAGCATGGTGACCTTCCCCTCTTTAAAGACCTTTCTTTTCATAAAATGCATATTGGTTGACTTTTGTCCGCTGTAGTTCAACAATCCCTGTGCTTGGGAGATTGAGTGACTCATCAGAGTCACAGTGTCCTTTGCGAGGGTCCTATCCATGCCTGGGGTCCAGGCTGACCTTGGTGAAAAAGGGCCCAAACCAAAAATCTCTGACTGTCCCCTTTAGCTCTTTTTTTTTATTTTAATTTTAATTTTTATGTTTTTTGTCTCTCTGAGACAGGGTCTCATTATGCAGTTCAGGATGGCCTTGAGCTCATTTTGTAGCCCAGGCTGGTCTCGAACTTGCAAGGATCCTCCTGCCTCAGCCTCCTGAGTTACAGGTGTGAGCCACCACGCCCAGCCCCCTTAACTCTTTTATCTTCTTAGATGTGGCCTCCACTTTGGTTGTTGAAAATCCGAAAAATCAGTTACATTGGCTTTGAAGTGATAGCAGTAGATCTTTATCCTCTTTTGAATATTGGAACTTTGAAATATAAAGTGTGATCATATTATAGATAGCTAAGGTGGATAGAAATATAGTAGGCAGTCAGAACGGGCTGGGCCTGCAGCAGGGTCAGTGCAAAAGATGAGAATCCTTCAGGACCGTGGCTGGAGGCCCATCTGAAGAGTGAAGTCACAATGGTCAGCTTTACATGCCCCCTGAGGGATGAACGGAAGTTGGAGATTATTGGCATCACTCTTTTGAGATTTCTTATTGTCTCATTAGGGTGAGCCACCCTCTCCCACCTACTAAGACTATAACACTAAAGTTGCTAAGATTAGATACAAGGCCAAATGAGGGATATAGCTCAGTGGCACAGCTCCTGCTTGGCAAGTGCAAGGTCATGAGTTCAATTCCAGTACTAGAGAGAAAAAAATAAAAATAAAGACTAGACCAAAACTATAGATTACTGACTAAAGTTAATGATGTTACTCATGTACCCTTGATACTACTGAATCAATATTACCTAAGTGACTATACTTACAATCTTATTGGTTGACCCACATTGTACTCACCTCATAAATTTGTTCTGTAAAACTTCTTTTGAGAGGTGAGCTCCTTGGCAACCGACTTGGGATCCCTCAAGGGTTATTCCTATTCCCCAATCCCATTCTCCAATAAATTTTCCTACTTTTTTTTTGTGTGTGTATCAGGGATCAAACTCATGACCTAGCGCTTGCCAGGCAGGCTCTTACACCACTGACCTAAACCCCGGGCTAAATTTTCCTACTCTTAATCTCCATTGGTCCTTAGAATTCATTCTTCAACTTTGAGGCATACAAATTCAGTGTATTTGACATCTAGCATTTCTCCTATATCAATCAGAGAACAGAGACTTTTATTAGTCATAGTCACCATTAATATTAGAGGTCAGTGTCATAATCTGTCCTACAGATGATGACCTACCACCTTAATACCCTGCTTATGTTACCTTTCAGAGGTCATAGTCTATATCATGTTGACAGAAGAAGTCATAAGGTTTTATAGGGAAAATGCAAAAGAGCATTTTAAGATAAACGACGATATTATTGTACCCAAGCCATTAAGTTCTATTGTTTCTCCAGAAGACACTCAGAAAATAAAATGTTGGAGTGGTAATCAGCAGCAAAATGTAGCCTCTCTGAGATCCAGAATCAGAAACACTGTGAAGAAAAGAAGAAAAGCAGATTGCTAGGAATTGAGAAGGGACTGACAGGAAAAATTAGAAGCACAGAGAAGCGGAAGAGACAGTTCAAAATATGGAGAAAAGAAGGAAACAATTTGAAATGTTTCCAGGCCTGCTAGGAGCAATGTAAGCACTGAGGGCTGAGCGATCCAAAGAGCTCTGGTAGTGAGTGGAGCCCACAGCCATGGTGAGCTGCAGAAACTGTGGGGTTTTATTCCGAGGGAACCCCTTAATATGGCAGGGAACAGCCAGACAGAGACCCGGGGTGGCTGTCTGGCTATCACCAGAGTGCTTGGTCAGGCACCATTTTGGGGAGGGATGATTTAAATCTGAGACTCAGGATAGATCCACAGATTTTAAATTCTCTGAGGTGAGAAGCCAGGCCCAGTTTAAACTGTGCTCAGAATCGGCCAGTTTTGAAATTGCCTGCTGGCTTTAAGTATTTGAACCCCTGTTTTGTTGCCTACATCTGAGCAGTGACACATGTAGTGTGGACACTGCTACACCCTGGGGTGAACAGCTGGGCCTCTGAAATAGGAGGTGCACCTCACAAGTCTCCAGGGGGTAAGGCTAGGTGGAGAAAACTGAAGCTGCTCAACCCCAGAGTGTAGGTCCTAAGTGGAAACCATTCCAAACACGCAGGGAGGGGGATATATATACTTTTTGCACTCATTTTCTTTCTTTTTTGAATATCTGAATTTTTTTTTTGGTACCAGGAATCGAACTCAGGATTTTGTGATTGCCAAGCAGGCACTTTTACCACTGATCTAAATCCCCAGCCTTCTTTTTTTTTATTATTATTTTTTTTTCTGTGTAATTTTTCCTGTTTTTCATCCTCCATATTACTTCATTTTTTCCCCCTTTTGTCTTTTATCTTCTATTTCTTACTGGTTTTCTGTTATCTTTATCTAATTCTGTGATTCCTATTTCATAACAGGATCCTTTGTTTCACTTTTCTCTCGTCCTTCTCACCTCCCATTACCTAATTTTTCAAGTTTTCCTTTGTATTCTCCCACTCTCAACCCCCTATATCTTCAACAGTATGACCACTAAGTTTTTTTTGTCCTGGGCATTGAACTCACAACCTCGTACTTGCCAGGCAGGTGCTTGTGCTGCTGAGCTATATCCCTGGCTCTAGCTTTATTAATCTTTAGATACCCAGATAATTCTATGTTACCTGCTGTTGAATTCCTTTCTATCATTAGTGGAGGTACAAGTATCACATTTAATTTGCAGTATGTGAATATTTGGTATGTCTCCAGATTTATACTAAAATTCTTTATTTCTTTTCTAAGGTTAACAGTCATACTTTTTCTTGGATGGTATTACTGTTGCTTATTTACTTGATCTTTCTGAGGTCTCACAGTTGTTACTATTAGTAGGTTTTCTCTGTATGACAATACCCAAATGACCTTTGTGACATTGTTGCAGAAATCTGATATCAAATGAACTGGAAGCCCTTTGCTCCGAGGAGTTGGAAGGCAACTGTTCATTATGCTAGTGGGCTGGTGGGACAAGTCCAAATCACCAGCCTTGAGCCAGTTTTGGATTTAGTTTTTATAGAGTTGTAAGCAGGAAGTACAAAAGCCAATAGTGAATCAGTTTATGTCAGGTTGTATGTTGTCAAGCAGATTTGTTCCAGGCAGGTTTACTTACAAGGCAGGTTTATCAAAAGACAGGAGAAACTAGGGAGGAAGCTGAGGCTAAGGGAGTGGTTGAAGCTAAGCATGTGCTCAACTGGTTTATCTTGGCTGGACAGTCTTTGAAGACAGAATATGTTTACGTGTCAGACAGTGCAGGCAGTCCAGATGGACATGGTCAATCTGAGTCAGGTCGGACTATCTCTAAGTAGCAGCTGATGTGGTGAGTTGAGGCTGAGTCTAATGGTTTAACTATGTGGTGGGCTGGGCGAGCACATAATGTCTTAATAGGGAATCAGACTGTTGATTTTTAACTTTTCTGTCCAACATTAGCAATATAAGTTGAGGGGTATGGCTTAGTGGCTCAGTGCCTAGTTGGCAAGAGTGAGGTCTTGAGTTCAACAGCCAGTATCCCAAAACAAAACAAAACAAAACAAAACAAAACAAAACATAGGGCATTAGCAATAGTTCTATCCATTCCCAGATAACTGGATGCTGAGCCAATTACATTGAAACCTCCATCCCCAATATTAACAGAAGTCACTGGATCTTGAGAGAGAGGCAAAGAACTACAGTTAGGCATGCCATGAGTGCATCACTGAAAAACATACTAGCAACAGTCTTTTCACCATAAGTGACTACATACCTGAGCATAAAACAAACAACAATAAAAACAAGAGAAGGCAAGGCAGCACAACGCTTCCCAAATTTCCCAATTCTCCCAAAACTGACCCATGGGGGGGGGGGTCAAGGGAAAGGAAAGCAAAAATCATATAGCAAAATTATTAAAAAGATAACATAGGAGATGCAGAAGACATCAATAAGGTGCAGGCACACAGAAAACATAATTAAACATATAATGGAGGCAGTAAAATAATCAGAAAGCTTATAGAAGACGTTAATAAGTTAGCTGATCTAAACAAAATTACACAAAACATTGGTGACCAGTTTGTCAAAGAACTAGAGTCCACATAAAGATACCAAACAGAAAATCAGGAGATTAAAAATAGTATTCAGGGATCGAGAAAAGATAGCAGATAGATAACAGCAGCCACAGAGGCTCTCTGAGATAACCAGCTTAGATTCCAGGAATGGTGCGGTGTGGGGAGTCCTAAGCAGAGGGAGATACACCCTGCTGACCCAGGAACAAACTAAGCTGAAAGAAATCAATTGGAAATGCAGCCCTGGTGCTACGATTGGAACAGCTAAAGTCTCCATGTCGCCACTTGAACTCACGAATTGAACTTGCTGCCGCTGCCACTGCCGCGCCTGAATTGGCACAGTGGGATAGCCCACTAGTTTCAACTCAGACACATACGCTCTGAGGATGGGAATTGGTGAACTGAATTGAGAGCAGAGATGGCGGGGAACCCTGCATCAACCTGCAGTGAGTGAGAGGAATAAAGACCCTTCCATAGACAAAGAGGCTCCAACAGAGGACATTCTGGGGCCAGGCAGACTGGCCAGAACAGGGCCCTGCAGTAACTTCAGTCACATATTCCCCTTTCAAGTGGGATTGGTGGGGAGTGCTTGACCTGGGTGATGCCATGGACTGAGGCCCAATAGGCTAGCCCAAACCAAGTCCCTGTGCCTGGCAGTGCACCCTAACACAGTGAAGCCTTCAGTAGGTTGACCTAGAGAGGCGGGCCCAACATAGGCTGCCTGAGTCTGTACCTCCTAGTACACTGCAGTGGGCAGGACCATCTAGTCAGTATGCTTCAGACAAACTGAAACTGACAAAGAAAGAAACTGGGCCTCCTATATACACCTGTATGGAAGGAACAAAAACTATGAGAAGAGGAGGCAACAAGAAAGGGTCGTTGGTCCCCAATCCTGAGAATACTGATCCAGGAAAGGTAAATGAAAAGGAGAATGAGGACAGAAAACATGCAATATCAGGCATGGCACCAATAGACACAAAGTGATATCTTGTCTATGACCTCATAGACAAGTTCAAAAGTGAAGTATTTAACCAAGTAAAGCAAGATATAAGTAGAATAGTTAAAGAAATGCTAAGCACCTCCCAAGTAAAAACAGATGGTGGAATGGAAGAACAGAAAAAAGGGGGAGGATTGTTTGATGGAGAAAATAGAGAAAACAGAATACAGGTTCAAAGAGATTACCAGGAAACTAAAAACTCTATTGAAAGCTGGCATAACAGCTTGAAAGAAACTAAGGATAGATTATCTGAACTGGAGGACAGATTTGTAATGTGGGAGCATGAAAGGAAAAACTTCTTAAAAATAACAAGGAAACAAGCAGTAAAATTCAAAGGCTAGAAGATGACAAGAGGATCTATAACTTAAGAATAAAGAACGTGAATGAGGGGCTGGGGATTTAGCTCAGTGTCATAAGCGCCTGCCTTGCAAGCAGGCAGTCGTGAGTTCGATCCCTGGTACCGATAAAAACGAAAAAGACAAAAAAAAAAAAAGAATGTGAATGAAGAAGCAGGGGTAAAAACAAAGAAACTGCAAAGGCTATTCACAGAGATAATTAAGGAAAACTTCCCAAACATAGGGAAAGGAAAAGATGCTCAGATGTATGAGGCATACAGAACTCCAGCCACCTACAATCAAACCAGAGCTACACCAGGCATATAATAATCAAGATTCCAGAAATCCAATATAAGAACAGAATATTAAAAGCTGTCAGAGACAAGAAACAGATCACTTACAAGGGAAAAGCCATCAGAATTACAACAGATTTCTCAGCATAAACCATCAAATCTTGAAGAGTGTGGGGTGAAATAATCTAAGTCTTGAAAGACAATAACCTCCAGCTAAGATTGACATATCCTGCACAATTGTCCCTAGAAATTAATGGAGAAACAAGGTGCTTCCAAGATAAAGAGGAACTGGGGGAATTTGCAAACACCAATCCAACTCTACAGAGAATACTACAGGACATTCTAGAGAGAAAAGCACAAGGATTTCACGAACAGTGGCAGAGAAGTCCCAATGAATGGAACAAAATCAAAATGAAGAAGACAGACAACTAATGATGGAAAAAGAGCACAACAGAAATGAGGCAAAGAAGGTTGGATATAATTTCTAATATAGATGGCCTAGATACACTAACTTAAAGGAAAAAAGAGAGAATCGCAGGGAGAGTGGATCAAGAGGTAGGGTCCACCGAGAGGCTCTTTATAGGGAATATAATGAGCCTGAAGGTTTCTCAAATATGAGAAAATAGAACTCGATGTGATAGGGAACCAGAGAGTAATAGGGGTAACTGGACTAGTATTTATGGATAGCTAGAACAGATAGGCTTTAATAAATGAAGAAATATAACTAGAAATCCAGCCTAGGAGTGAGAAAGTTTAGAAACAGGTAAATAGCAGGTTGCCGCCCCCAACATAAAACCGTGAGTGTTGGGGAGACCAAAAAATACACAGTTCATTCTGGGGGTGTAAAGGGGAGGAATAGCCTTCAAAAAAACAGAAGAAGATATAGCTAATAGTGTATCAGGAATTAAAACCCCTATTAATTGCACCACTCTGCTTGGTTGGAACTTGTTCTGTCCTAGTTTGTATATAAGCAGTGGATCTGAGGGCACAGACAACTGTCCTGAAGATATCAGGACCTAGCACAGTGGTCATCTTTAATTTCCTATTAACTCAATCAGGATCCCTGTGTGACTTATAATGTTGTATCATGACTGGTCTTAGTTAAATCTGACTTGTTTGATTATTGTTTATTATTGACAGATTTTATTCAAAACTGTTAGGTTGCTGGTATCAAGTTGAGGAGTGTAGACAACTATACTGAAAATGACAATGATTCATCACAATATCCATTCTAATTTGGTTACTGCCTGTTTTTGTATCACTACATTATCTACAAAGTTGTATTTCTGTTGTTATGTACTGATATGTTCAATTATACTTTTTCTGATAATATAGCCAATTCTGTTGGTGGTAACAAGAAACAGCACAGTAACCATGGTAGAACTCCTTATACAGCAGTTTTATGTGTCTTTTTAGTTTTATGCGTCTATAGGAATATGTTTAGCTCTGTCCTGCTTTGTTCTGTTTCTCCCTCTAATATAGAAAGGATAGAAATACATGTTAAGACTCATGCTTGTATAAAACCTATAAATAGTTTATGAGAACTGATCTTATGACACATGATGAAATGAACAAATACTCTGAAGAAAAGAAAGGGGCATTGTGGTACCCAGTGCTGATTTCAGAGTGTTATGATGTGAAATCCAGCAATATTATTAATCTTTATTCAGAAGGATTTTAATCTAATAAGTTTTATTAGGTCTCAACATAAATGAAGATATGGATAAATGTGTACGTGTCTAAGTGTATGGGATTGATAGCCATATTACTTAGTTTTTGTTGGATAGTTGAACAGAACTGTTTCAAGTCTCCCTGGTTGAATTCCCACTTATATATTCTACTTTTGTATCTTGAACAACTATTTGTGGGGGGACAATATGTATACATCAACTAGTGATCTAGTACTGTTTATTTTTTTTCTTTGAAAGTATGTACTATTTCTGCCCATTTTCTATTTTGTTTTGTCTTTCTTTAAGTAATAATAAAAGCTGGGCTTGTAATCCCAGCACTCGGGAGGCTGAGACAGAAGGATCACTGTAAATTCGAGGCCAACCTGGACTTCATAAGTGAGCTTGAGGCCACCTTGAACTACATAGAGAGACCCCATTTCAAAAAAAGCAAAACAAAACAAACAAAAAAACCCCAAATTATTGAGAGATATTTTGAGAATAATAAGAGAACATGAAAAAATGAATTCAGCAGCAGCTACTAGATGATGACAAGGAGACTAATCTAAGATTACTTGGAACAAATGAAAATTAAGAAGACAGCTCAAGAGATATAACAAAAACCTGTTTATAGAAATAATAGAAAACTGGGCTGGGGGTTTAGCTCAGTGGCACAAGTGCCTGCCTGGCAAGCATGAGGTCACAAGTTCGATCCCTGGTACCAAAACAAAACAAAAATAATACTATTTTTAAATAGAAATAATAGAAAACTTTCCAAATATTGGGAAAGAATTAAACATACATATTAGTGAGACATACAGAAAACAAATAGCCATGATCAAAGAGAATCTCTCCATATCGCATCATAGTAGAAATTCCCAAAGTGCAACATAGTGAAAGAATATTAAAAGCTATTAGAGAAAAGCAATGAATCACTACAAGGTAAACCCATTAGAACTGCAACAGCTTTCTCAACATAAAACTTAAGGGCCAGGAGAGACTGTAGTGTTAAATGCCCTAGAAGATAATGTCCAAACAAACCCTATGTACCCTGCAAGACTTTCTAAATTGATGCAGGAATAACATATTTCCTTCACAGAGTACCACAAGGCATTCGTGACTTCATTACAGCTATGAAGACAGTGGTCAGCAGCTGCAGCTGGAGGCTGGACCCAGCCACGGTAAGGTTTCCCAGGCAGCTGCAGACTTGAAACAGTTCTGCCTGCAAAATGGATAGCATGATCCTTTGCTGACTGTAGTATCCACAAGTACAAATCCCTCCAGACTCCAGAAAGTCTGTTTCTTTTTGTAATTACATTTTTAGGAGTTTCCCAGTTCACTTTTAACCAACCAGTGACTACTCAGAAAAAAGGAAACTGTACAAAAGCTTTTCCTTTCTTAACATTTGCCATAGCACATAAACTTCTATTTTTGTCAGTGCTTAACATCTCTCCCTGAAATTTCATGATTTTCTATTTCACAAGGGTATTTTAAATATACTGTGGCAGTATACAATAAAATACTTACTATAAAAATACTCAAGGGGCTGGGGATATATCTCAGTGGCCCAGCCCCTGCCTGGCAAGTACAAGGTCCTGAGTTTGATTCCTGGTACCAAAACAAAACAAAACAAAAAAGCTCAAGGATATCCTACAAAGTGAAAATGAAGCGAACAATGACAAAAATCTAACAGAATTAATACAAAAGGCAGGGTAAGCACTTAAGCAGAAAAGGGAGAAAAAAGAAATCAGCAATAGGAAAGTAATGAAATGACAGGAAAAATTAAATGCCTTTTAGTAATAACTCTATCAAGGCCCTAATTAGCACAATGGATCAAGAAATAAATCCATTCACATGCAGTGTATAAGAAAAATATTTAAATCAAAAAGAAATACACAGATTAAAAGTCAGAGGATGTCAGGAGTCAATATTCCATGCAATTGAAACGTGGAAAAAGGAGTGCCTATCCTAATATCAGACAAAGTGGATTTCAAGCCAAAACTGATTAGAAGAAACAAAGATCAATCACTACATATTGGTTAAGGAGAAAATTCAACAAGAAAAAATAACAATTATAAATATATGTGCATCAAACATCAGCAGCTAACTTCATAAAACAAATATTAATAGACATGAAAAATCAGATAAACACCAACACAATTATAATGTGGGACCTCAATATTCACCTGTCACAAACAGGTAGATCAACTATGCGAAACATTAGCAAAGAAGTATTAGAGTTGAATCAAATCTTTGAACAATGATTGATACATTGTGTCAACTTGAGTTCACAAGTTTAACTAAGCAATTTATCAGGGAGCCAGGGTCCTCCTTTGTAAACACCTTCATCCTGTGCCAGAGGAGGGCAGGGAGATGCTGTGGTACTTCTCTCCTCCCCTAATGGAATTAGCCCCTTATAATGTACAGGAGAGAAGACACTTGTGCCCCCTACTTTTAATGTTCCTGTTTTTGCTGTCTTCTGCTGCTTTAAACTGTTGCCCCTGTGCCATATCACCCTGCCTTGGAGCCAGCTGAGTATAGACTGAAACCTCCACAAACTCTGAGCTAAATAAACCATTTTTCCGTAATTTTGGGTGTTGGGCATTTTGTTTCAGCAACAAGAGAAAAGTAGCCAAGACAGAATTTGGTACCAGAGAAGTGGGGTTGTCGCTGTGACTGCACCTAACCAAGTGGTACAAGAGCCTTTGGGAATGGCTTGTGGGAAGAGCTTGGAAAGGTTTGGTGATATCACCTGAAAGAGTAGAGTTGGAACACCTTAGGCTGTATTGTATGGGAGATTCTGGTCAGAGGTAAGAAGACCAGAGAACTGGTAAAGTCCAGGACTGGGAGTTTTCTGCTGAGAAAAAAGGCCTCCATGGTTGTTGGACTCCAGATGATGTGTGTTAAGGCTTGGCAGAAAGATTGCTTGCATTTCCCTCCTGTCCAGAGCCTTTGCTTGAGGTGGAGATTAAGGGCAGTGAATTAATTAATGTGACAGAAGCAATTTCAAGGCAGTTGAACCTTGAGGCTGTGGCATAGTTTATTGTTGGTGGCTTGTAGCCAGATCTATGTTGCGAATCAAGAGCAAAGAGCCTGACAGGATGATTTAAAATGTGAATCTGGCCAGAAAAGAAGCCCCAGTAAATCTGTGGACTACAAAGATAGAGCTGAGGAGATCTCGATTGCTGAGAAGGAACAGGAGAATAGAAAAGATGGCCTGAGGGCATCACAAGCAGCAGCAAGTCTTGACCCTTTGCATCCTGAAAAGACTGAAAGTCTTTGCTTTGAGAAGAATGCCACAGAGTATCATGTTCTAGAATAGTGGCAGCCACCCCAGGTTCCAGAATGGCAATGGCATAAAAAATTTGTTCTTCAGAATTGCATTCAGAGTGCCCAATGATCCCTACAGCCAAGAGACAGGGAAGCCTGGCTACTCCTCCAAGCTAGTAGCAAATCTTGGCATCATCTATATGGTGCTGATTTTAGGTATATGCAGAATGCAAGAGTTTTGGGGTTAAAAGTCTTCCACCTCAATTACAGGAGGCCTAGGAGGCCAGGCAGTGTGCCCCTGAGGGTGTGAAGTGGTGAGTGTGAAGACAAAGGTACAGTGGAGACCCCAGAAGTAAGGAAAGCTGCAAGGAGAGAGCAAAGCAGCCTAAGTGAGAAGCTGTGGGAACTTTAACCAGCAGAAGTGCCGTAGGGGTAGAGTCACTTAAGCCCTTTGGAGCTCACATTTGTCACAGATTGCTTCAGATGCTGGACATGGAATTATAGGACTTGATGCTTGCCCTGATAGATTCTGGACTTGGTTTGGTTCCAATCCTTTGTATTCCTGTTTGTAACTTTTAGAATGAAAACATTTATCTTGTGCCATTGAATGTTGGAAATGTTTAATTTTGTTCTCATTTGTGCAGGGGTTTGCAGCTAAGAGTTTGCCTTACCTTTTGGAGGAGACTTGGGGTTTAAGACTTTTCAGCAATGATGAAACTATTAGGACTTGGCAAGTCTTGTAGTTGAACTAAATGCCTTTTGCATAAAGGGATGTGAATGAGTCTTTGAGATGTGGGGAAAATATTATGGTTCTAATGTAATATAGTATCAATAGACAATACTGGTTCTTAGAGACTGTTAAATTTGTGTTATAATGTTCAAGTTGTGAAATGTCAAAAGTAATCATGTCTTTGTGTCTGGAATTCTGTTTAAATAAATGTTTCTGGTTGCCCAGTTGACAAGGGGTGGATTGTAATGTTGATACACTGGGTCAAATTGAGAAGTTTAACTAAACAACTCAGCAGGGAAAGAGGGTCCTCACTTTGTAAACATTCTTTTCCTGTGCAAGAGGAAGGCAGGGAAGTGGTGTGAGTGCCACACCCCCCCCTCTCTGGTGGAGGTAGCCTGCTTACAATACACAGGATGAAAAAGAAGGCCTATCTTGCTCTTGCTGTTTTTGCTGTCTTCTGAACCTTGAACTATTGCCCCTTTGCCATGCCAACCCTGTTTTGTAGCCAGCTGATTATGGACTTAAACTTGTACAAACTGTGAGCTAAATAAACCATTTCTCTGTCAACTCTGGGTGTTGAAGAATATTTTGTCTGAAAGGAAATAAAAAGCCCAAATCAATGCAATTAGAAATGCCAAAACCTAGGAGATTATGATTATTTTAAAAACCTGTACTCTTAAAAAATGGAGAATTCAGAAGAAATGGATAGATGCCTAGACAGTATACCAAAACTGAGCCAAGAAGGCATAAAAACCCTGAATAATATAATATCAGGCAACGAATCTGAGAAAGTAATGTTTAAACACCTACCAATTAAGAAAAGTCTAGGTCCCTATGGATTCACTCCCAAACTTTATAAGAATTTCAGGGAAGATCTAATGCCAATATTCCTCAAATTATGTAATGAAATTGAAGGGAAGGAGTACTCCCAAAATCATTCCCAGAAGCTAGCACTGTCTAGATTCCAAAACCAGACAATGACTCAACCAAAAAAGAACTACAGGCCAATCGCTTCAATGAACATTGATGCAAAAGCCCTCAACAAGATATAGTAATAGAAGGTGTAACAAATCATCAAAAAGATCATACATCATGACTAAGAAGAATTCAACCCAGGGATGCAAAGATGGTTCAACTTGTGTGAATCAGTAAATGTAACGTATCACATCAATGGAAGCAAAGACTAATATCACATAATCACTTCAGTTGACACAGAAAAAGCCTTTAACAAAATCCAACGTTCATTCATGATTAAAAGAAAAAAAAAACCTAGACTAAAACCTTACCTCAAAAACCTGATAAAAGTCATTTAAGCCAAACCAATGATGGGGAGACATCAAAACCTTTCCCTCTAAAATTATGAACAAGACAAAGGTGTTTTTTTTTTTATTTTGTTTTTTTGGTACCAGCAATTGTTTGTTATCACCATGCCTATTCAATATAGTTCTCTCAAAACATTAGCCAGAGCAGACAGGCAACAGAAACAAATAAAAGGGGTATGTACAGGAAAGGAAGAGGTCACATTATTATTATCTGCAGATGACATGATCCTCTACATAGAAGACCCAAAAAATTTGACCAAAATACTCCTAGAATTAATAATCAAATTCGGTAGCATAGCAAGATACAAAGTTAACACCCAAAATCAATAATGTTCCTGTACATCAATAATAAACTCATTGAAGGCTGGGCATGGTGTTGCATGCCTGTAATTACAGCACTTGGGAGGCTGAGATAAGAGGATCACTGTGAGTTTGAGGCTAGTCTGGGCTACAAAGTGAGTTCAAGGCCAGCCTGAACTGCATAGTGAAACCCTGTCTCAAAGAGACAAAACAAACAAACAAATAAATAATAAACTCACTGAGGAAACAATTAGGGAAACAATAACTTTTTAAAATAGCATAAAGAGCAGGGCATGGTGCTGTAATCCTGTAATCTCAGCATTTAGGAGGCTGAGGCAGGAGGATCACTGTGAATTAGAGGCAGCCTGAGCTACATCATCAGTTCAAGGCCAGTTTGTCACACAGTGAGACTCAGTCTTGAAAAAAAATAATGTTGGGAAAACTGGCTATCCACATGGAGAAGATTGGATCTAGACCATATCATCATGTATTAAACCCAAATTTAAGTGTATTGAAGATCAAAATGTCAACAGAGAAAAAATCTGCAAGAGAAGACAGCTAGAAATCTTGAAGATAGAGTCAAGGACTTTTGAAACATAACTCCAGTTACACAAGAAAGTACCAAGAATCAACAAATGGGATCATATCGAATTAAAAACCTTTTACATAGCAAAAAAAAAAAAAAAAAAAAAAAAAACCAGCAGGCAGAGTAAAGTGATAGCTACAGAATAGGCAAAAGCTTTTGCCAGCTATTCCTCAAACACAAAATATCTGAAGAACTCAAAATATTAGACTCCCCTGAAATAGGAGTCCAAACTTAAAAAAATGAGCAACTGAAATGAACACCTATCCCAGGAGTAGCAGTACAAATGGCCAATACATGAAAAAATGTTAAATAATTGTAGCCATTAGAGAAATCTAAGTTAAAACAACACTGAAATTTCACCTTACTCCAGAAAGAATGGCTACCATGAAGAAGTCAAATAACAAATCAGCATTGGTTAGGGAGGAGGGGGGAGGTAGCAGAGGGGGTTTTACACTGTTGTTAGGAAAGACATCAATGGGCAGAGTCTTTGTTATGGTTGATACATTGTATCAACTTGAGAGGTTTATTAGAAGCTTTAAGACTGTCAGTAGCAAGCCAGGGTCCTTTCTTTGTAAATATTCTCATCCAGTACAAGAAGAGGGCACAGAGATTTTGTGAGTGCTACATCTGCCCTGTAGGGGCCGGTGTGTGTGACCTTTTTATAATAAAGGGAGAAGAAGAGGCTTGCTTCCCCTAACCTGCTCTTTTGGTTCTGGTTGCTTTTGCTGGCTGCTCCCTTGAAGTGCCATCCGTGCCATGCCACCCTGCCTTCGACTTATGGACTGAACCCTTATGGACTGAAACTTCCATAAACAATGAGCTAAATAAACCTTTCCTTCCTTCATTTTGGTGTCCAGTATTTTGTCCCAGAAATGAGAGAAAAGTAACCAAGACTGTCTCAAAAAACAACTAGCAATTTAATTCGACCCAGCTGGTCCTCTTCTAGGTATTTTCCGAATCAGGATACCACATTACAGTAACACATGCATGCTACAAATGATTTGTGTGATCTTTATGGCACAGCAGTAATTGATTGTGTACAAATGGCGAATTTTCTTTAACCATTCATCTGTTGATAGACATATAGGCCACTTTCAAAGGTTTCTGTTATGATCTGTGGTTTTATAAACGTGGGTATGCCTATTTACAAAGTAAGGACCTTGGCTTGCTGCTGAGTCTCTTTCTCTCTTTTGATACTGGGAATCAAACTCATGACCTGGCACTTGGCGGGCAAGTGCTCACACCACTGAGCTAAGTCCTCAGCCCCTGCTGCTGTGTCTCTTAAACTTTTAAACTTCTCAAGTTGACACAGTGCATCAACCATAACAACTGCTTATGATGAATGTATTTACTATGCATGGAAAACTAATTTTTTCTAAAAAAAAGAATAGAAATACTAGTCCTTTCAGTAAATAGAGTTCAGATAATTGGGTATTCACATGGAAAGAAAGGAAGTATTTCTTGACAGAAATACTTGAACATATGCCCTGGGAGACATGTAGAAAAATGTTCGAAGGAGAAAATGATTTAGAAGGAGCAACATTATTCGTAACATAATCAATTTATAATATTCCAAATGTGAGACAACTCATGATCCAACAGGAGAATGGATAAATAAAATGTGATATATTCATGCTATGTTTACAGGAAAATTCATGAGATCCTGTCTCCAAAATAAAAAAAAGGGTGGGATGTAGATTAGTGGCCAAGCACTTGTCTGAAATGCACAACACCCTGCGTTCAAGACTCAGTATTAAAAAAAAAGTGATGACATTTTCATAATTATTTTCTTTTGTGGAACTGAGGGTTCAAATTGGGGCCTCTGTATCACTGAGTAGTCCCACTTATTTATTTATTTATTATTTATTTTTTATCAGTACCGGGGATCGAACTCATGACCGCCTGGTTGTAAGGCAGGTACTTATGCCGCTGAGCTAAATCCCCAGCCCCATTTATTTATTTTTTTGAGATAAGGTCTTGCTAAATTCTTCAGGCTAGCCTCAAATTTGTAATCCTGCCTCAGCCTCTGGAGTAGCTGGGATTACACATATGTTCCTTTCACAACTGGCTTCATAATTCATAGCAACGAAAGGGACAAACTACTGTCTCATACAGTAAACATGAAATTAATGTATTAATTTATAAAATTTATAAAATTATAAATTTTATAGTTTAATTTATAAAATTCATTTTGAAACCAGGGAAATGTATGTTATTTACTTATGCATCATAATAAAACTATAAATAAAGGCAAGTTATGATTGTGGTTATCTTTATGAGGGAGTGTTATGGCTTGTACCTAGACATTTCCCCAAAGTCTCATGTGGTCATAGGTGTGGTTTTTGGGAGGTGGCTGGATCATGGATATGTGATGGATTAGGGTGTGATCCTGGGATTAAGGGTGTGCAATAACTAAATTGGTTTAATATAGTTCTGGGTGTGGGTGGCACCATTCAAAAGGTTTGTGTCTGGATGGGGTGAAAGGGAGAGGAAGGCTTGCTGCTGCTGCTGCCTCCAGCCTGCTCTGCCATGGACCATTTCTCTTCCGCCATGCCAGCCTGCCTTGGGATCAGCTGACTATGGACTGAAACCTCTACAACTGTGAGCTGAAACCTTTCCTCCTTGAACTTGTGTGTGTCAGGTACTTTGTCTCAGCAGCGAGAAAAATGACTAAGACAGGGAGATCATGGAGAAGTAAGATCTGTGATTTGATGGTTCAAAAGAATGTGATATAGAATGCAAAGCAAATAGAAGAAAATATAAACCAGATACATGGGAGGTATGGAAAAGCTCAAACAATTCCCCAAATGACCTATTCTGTCACCTCAAAAATATTTTAGTACATATGCTAATTTATTTCATTTATACCATTACAGTAGTTTCTCTTACTTCACTGAAAATTTTATGCTTTTATCCATTTATTCTTTGTCTTTTTTGTCTATGATTTGTAGTCTGAGTCAAATTTTGGCCATTAAGATGATGATCACTAGTATATCAACCATTCTTACTCCCTAATTATTTTGTTATGAAATTTTATATTTTATATTTTCTTCATTAAATCTTGTATTACATTTAAAAAGAAAATAAACACTGATAAAGTATGCAACAGAATCAACCATGCTTTTGAACCAGAAAACATAGCTGGCTCTCCGTATGTGAGTTTCTACATCTGCAGATTCTACCAATCTCAGAAAATATTTCAAAATTTGTGTCTATACTCAATACTTATAGATTTGCTTTATTCTCTTTTTTTAGTTTAATTCTTGGGATGATGGTTGCAAGTTGCCTATAGGGGGTTGCTTTATCAGTAGTATTTAGGACCCTTGGGTGATGATTATATCTCTGCGGTATCTTCCAGGTGTAGCTGGTTTGAATCTGTTGGAAGATCTTAACCCTTCTGTGTGTTGGCGATCACAAGTTGTTGCTTGTTTGGCCTAGTCCCCGGTTCTCTGGCACTGTGCCACAGCATTTTCTGTGACCCTTAGTTAATCTTAGTTATGCAGTGAGTTTGGCTCAGGGAGAAGGTGCCGCCAGCTGCCGCCTTCTTCTTTGTTGAAGTTTTTCTTTTTACTCTTTTTGTGGGCTTCAACTTGCACTTAAGATTCTTCCTGGCTCCAGGGGACCCTCTTCCTTCCTTCTTGTCTTCCTCACAGTGCTATATCCCAGCATCTGGATGGTGATGCTCAGAGAGGCTGTTTTCTCTGCTGCTTACAGCTCCACCATCTTCCCAAAAGTCTCCTGTCTTTATTCCCTAAATGACATAGTACAACTATTTACACAGTATTATTGTATGCTATATGTAACCTAGAGATGATTTCAAGGACACAAGAGGATATTTGTAAGTTATGTGCAAATATTACAACAACTTACAAATGGACATAAATGTTTTGTGGGTCCTGGAGTCAATTCCTCAAAGATACTGAGGGATGACTGTAAGGAGAAGAGGCAGGCTGAGTAAGTGGGTATTAGATTCCAACTACTTGAAGGTTTTACAGAAAAGACCAAAAAAAATTTTTTTTTGATGCAAATTATGGAGGAAATGGAGGGGATAAAAGGACAGTTAAGGGAAATAATTAAAGGATAGTTGACAAGTAGACTAGTATGATTTTATAATGAAATTATTTTGAGACATTTTGTATGTTACCTTTCAAATAGATATGACTATCACACTTATGATCCTCATTTGTATCCACAATATAAAAGGGTAGTATATTATTTGAAATACAGTCACTCCACAAATTTTAACTGAACCATTAAGTCTTGAATAAGCAAGCACCTTTCACATCCTCTAAGATGCAGGATCAGCAATGGTAAACCAGCAAAACAAACACATAATCCTGGTTACCTACAGTATCCTACATATCAATGGTTTTCAATTATTGGTTATTTAACGTTCTTTATTTTTTTGCTACCTAGGATTGAACTCAGGTCCTTGAACTTGCCAGGTAGGTACTGTATGGCTGAGTCATATCCCCCATCCAGGCTTAGTTAACTTTAAGGTGTTACTGGAATTTTTTTCCTTTGGTACTGAGGATTGAACTCACAACCTTGTGACCTTTGCTTGCCAGGCAGGTGCTTGTGTCACTGAACTAAATTCCTGGCCCTTGGAAATTTTATTTTTGATACAACTTTTTTCATTAGGTAGACTAATAGGTATGAGAACAGAGAAAGGGAGTAGTAATACATAAATAAATGATTCAAAACAAGTTTGCAGGGCAGGAGAATTCTCCATTAACCTGCTTTTCTAGGAAGGCTTCCTGCATGAGTCAGAGTTGGTCTGAGAATCATGCAGAATTAGGTAATAAAGGAGGATTTTTATTCTCAGGCTGGAGGTATAGTAAGAGAAAAAAAGTGATGACTGTAACATTCTTTGGAATCTTTGGTTTGGTGTATGACTTACGCATGAATTTTATTTCACACATGGTAAGTACCTTAGGACATTAAAATTATTTTGGAGTGAATTTTGCTTTGATATGTTTAAGATTCCACCACTGTAAACCAAGCACTCAGGACTTTACGTGTATTTTCTCATTTAATTCTTTCAACAATGCTATGAGGTTGTCCTCATTTTACTGAAGAAAGTGAGGTAGTCAGAGGTCATTTAAGAACTAGAATTTGAAGCCAGGCATTTTGATTCTAGAATTCTTGATTGATTGATTAATTGAGACAGGCCTTACTATACTGCTCTGGCTGTCCTCAAACTTTGTTTGTAACAGGGTCTCACTCTGTAGCTCAGGCTGGCCTCGAACTTGTGGCTATCTTTTGTCTTAGACTCCCAAGTGCCAGGATTTCAGGGATGCACCACTGTACTCCATTTGGTATGCTTATAATGCGATATATAAAGACAATTACCTCCTCTAGTATTTCACTGTACTGTTTAGTCCTTTAGCTTTCCAAGGACAACCAACAGACTTTCTTTTCTGGTTAAAAACATGGCTGATCTCAGCTTTCTTTTTTTTAAAGCCTAACACATATCTGCTATTTAAAATCCAGTTGCATAGTTTTTCATATTCATTTGGTCAGCCTCCTCAGTTACAAGTCTGCTTTGAAAAAGAAATCCACTACGGTTTTAAAGTTAACGATCTAAGGTAATCAAGATGTGAGGTTTTGAAGAACATGAATGACATATCTTACAGGTATGCACTAGATTCAGTGTGCTACTGTTCATTAAATTACAACACTTTAAGGAACGTTCAGAAGCGACTAATGCATTAATTAGTAGAGGTCACAAGAGCTATCATAACTGAGTCTTTCTTACTCTCCTTAAGCTGGATAGTATGAAAACTGGAAAAACTATGTACTCGCAAATTACCAAGAATGCTGAATGCAATGGAAAGTAACTTCTGCCGGGCTCAGATTTTCCATGTTCACATTATGAGACACTGTATAAATGCAATCCGGACATCTGATTATTCCTAACAGGTCACACCTCCTCGGACTAACTGCAAGACCACAGATCTTAACCGAATCACGGTACCGTTCTACACGTACTGGGCTTGAGTTTCCTGAAAATCGCCAGCACATAGAACGTCTCGGTGCCCATCTGCCTTTCACAGCCGCCCCCAGACCCACTTTGCCCTCATCCTCTGCGCCTTCCCCGACCGAGCCCTGCTGGGGCTCCCCCGGGCCCACGCTGCACATCGGCCTCTCCACCTGGAGGCCAGTTTAGAGGGAAGCCGGGCAGAGCGGGGGACACGGAGCGAGCCGGCCGCCGCCTCCTCAGCCCGCGACCCCGTCGCGGGGCTCAGCCCTCCTCCCCGCCGCGGAGAGGAAGTGGGGCGGCTCCGACCCGCGCCTCGTCCAGTGCCCGCATGCCCCCACCCTTCTCCTCGGCTCGGGGCTGCGGCGCGCCCCGTCCCCGCCCCTCGCCCCGGGAGAGCAGCGGGCGGCGCGGGAGGGCTCACGGAGCAAGGCCGGGGTCAGCCGAAGGCCTCCGCCCCACAGCCACGTCCAGCGCAGCGAGGGCCCCCAGCCGCGCGCCCGCCGGCCAGCGAGCCTCGGAGACGGCGGGGGCCGGATGCGCGCTCGCGTCACTTCCGGGCGGTGCAGCGGCGGCCGCTTGGAAGATGGCTGCGCCCTGTGGCTCGGAGCTGCCCGCCAACTCGCCGCTAAAAATCCCGAAGATGGAGGTGCTCTCCCCGGCTTCTCCTGGAGGCCTGAGCGACGGAAACCCATCGCTGTCCGACCCTTCCACGCCTCGGGGTGCCTCCCCGCTCGGGCCGGGCAGTGCGGCGGGCTCGGGGGCAGCGGCGTCCGGGGGTCTCGGGCTGGGGCTGGGGGGCCGCAGCGCCGCCTCGTCCTCGGTCTCCTTCTCCCCTGGTGGCGGCGGTGGCGGGGCTGCGGCAGCCGCCGCCGCCGCCTGCCGGGGCATGTCGTGGACGCCGGCCGAGACGAACGCACTCATCGCAGTGTGGGGCAACGAGCGGCTGGTGGAGGCGCGGTACCAGCAGCTGGAGGGAGCCGGCACGGTGTTCGGCAGCAAGGCCCCCGGGCCGGCCATGTACGAGCGCGTGTCCCGCGCCCTGGCCGAGCTGGGCTACGAGCGGACCCCGTCCCAGTGCCGGGAGCGCATCAAGGTAACCGGCCGCCCGGCCTGGGGCAGCGAACCAAAGGCAGAGAGAAGGCGGGGAAGCGGGCCTCGGGGGCGGGGACCGGTCTGAGCGCAGGGCTCCCCTCCGGGGCCTGGTGGGCGACTCGCATCTCCTCCGCCTTTCTCTTCTCTCCCTGGGAAGAGGGCTTTTTTCCTTATGGCCGCCAGCCCGTAGGTTTCCTGAGTTTGAAGTTGGGCGTGCCTGCCGCCGCCCCTTTTTCTTGCCAATTGAGGCTGTTCTGCGCTCTGAAGTTGGTAGTTGCTCATTGTGCGCGGTGCGGCTGTCCCCGCGCTGCTGGCGCGTTTCGCCCCGCCGCCGGGGCCCTGCGCTTTGTTCCAAGCACAGGGACTCCCAGGCAGAAGCTTACCAGCTGGGGCGGGGTTGAGGAAGGGCCAGACCGGGGGCCGTGGAGCCCCCAGTAGAAATGTTCAGTAGGTAGTGGATCCTTTCAAAAAGCGCCTTGGAAGGGCTGGCCTTTGTGTCAGTCTCTTTGGTTCTAACTTGAGGTGCGAGGGGTGAGTGCGTTTTGAGATGTTTTGGAGAGAGAGAAAGGCTTGGTTGTAGCCAGGTTGCGTGTTGTCGTGGAGGTAGCAAGCACCTTGAAAGTTAGCCAGGCTGAGAGTTGTGGAATTTGAATCGTCGGTGTCTACAGAGTTACATTGGCTTGAGCTCTGCTGTTTCTGACAAGCCCCTTGAAAGCTAATTTACTCTGCTCTAGTCACTGTGCCAGATGTGATGATGAGTAAAACTCTTTGTATCTGGCTGTCCTTGTGCATCTGCATGTTTAATGCAGATGCTTGTTGTGGGCTACTGATTTTTATCTAGGCATTTATGTTTTTATTATGAGAGTTGTGTCTTTGTTAAGCTCGTGGCCTCCTCATAGCATCTGGAAAAAATTGGGGTAGGATTCTCCTAGTTTTTACTGAAAATACTTGTGTTTTGTAGTCATAGTGTCTGCATACTTTACTGGTAGGGCTGGCACTTTCAGGGAATACCAGGGGGGCTGGGTTAAAAATCAGTAGAACAGTTTTTAAGTCTGAGCAATCTCGTGAAAGGTCAGTCAAAATCCATTAAGAACAATGATAAGAGTAATCACAGTAAAGGAGAAAGATTGTGGCTGAGTTATGAGGTCTTAGCTCCAGTCGTGTTCATTTGCCCACTTCGTTAGAAATTTGCTCCAAAAGGCGATTTCAGACGGACTAATTGCTGTGGAAGGGAGATAGCACCCATTACAAAATAAAGTTAGCCTTTTGATATTATATGCTTTTGGGCTTCATATGCATCCCGTTTCTTATTTTTATTTTTTGTATCGGGAATCACACTCAGGACCTCGTACTTGCCAGGCAGGTGCTATGATCCCGGTTTTAAACAAGAATCTTATTAAAGTAATAGCTAATAGTTAAAAGCTATTTGTGATTTTCGTTCAGTGTTCTATTCAAGGTCATTAAGAATAAATTTTTCGGCCGGGGATTTAGCTCAGTGGCGTAAGCGCCTGCCTGGCAAGCACTCGGTGGTGAGTTCGATCTCCAGTACCAAAAAAAAAAAATTTTTTTTCTTAGAGCTTTTGCATTGCTCTGGATAGTACCTAGCCATGAACATTTTTTGAGTTTAGAACTTCTTTTAAGTGTGCTGTAGGCATGTGTAACTATTTTATGTTAATTTGCTTAATTTTTATCTGTAGAAATTTCACAAGTAGTCCTTGAGTGTGTATTTGAAATCTTGGCACTCAGAAGCTGAAGGAGTTCTAGGCCAGCCTGGACCACACAGACAGGCTGTCTCAAAAAACAAAGAAAAAAAGCAAGAAAAACAATTATCAAAGGGAAAAACTGTGCTATCAAAACCCATTGAACTTAATTTCTCCATAAAATCGTTTCTCAAACAACCAGGAAGTAGCTAGCTAAGATTGTTTCATACTCCAGTACTAGAAGGAAACCAAACCAAAGAAAGGTGATGGGGTTTCTGGAGGAAACAGTTCTGAAAAAGTTTAGTTTGCCTGTCTCAGACAGCTGAGTTCAAGGGTGTTGGAATAAGAGGAAGTCGATGATTGTGGGATCTCCCATCTATACAGTGGTTAAGAATGACAATAAATAAGTTTTTGAAGTGTTCTACTCTTAAATGATTTTAGTTAGGGAACCCATACTGCTTTGTTAATGTTCTTTTCTGCCAGATTTATTAAGTTCTTAAGGTTTTGATCTGTCTTAATTCATTAACATACCTACTAAATTTGTCAAATGAAATCCAGAAAGATAGTTTTACAACGCATAAAAATCCACAACACTGCCCTTGGCACTTTGGAACACAAGCTTTGGAAAACAGTTGCAAATACAGCATTAAAAATTAAACTGAGCTGGGTGTGGTGGCCATTGCTTGTAATTCCAGTACTTGGGAGGCTCAGGCAAGAGGACAGATGTGAGTTCAGGGTCAGCCCTAGGCTACATGGTGAGTTCAAGAGTTCAAGGCCAATCTGAACTATATTTCTAGACCCTGTCTCAAAAAATAAAAACTAAAGCTATGTCCCTTTAAGAGACAGTGTAAATATGATTTTAAAATAGAGGCAAGCTGGACGTGGTGACCCACTCCTATAATCTCAGCATTTGGGAGGCTGAGGCAGGTGAATCATCCTTAGTTAAATGCCATCCTGGGCTGCACAGTGAGTTTAAGCCCAGCCTTAACTGCATATTGAGATCTGTCTCAAAAAATGGGTGGGGGGATGGGGACGGAAGACAGACACAAACACGATAGGAGCAAATGTGTCACTGAAAATCATACCCTTATGCAATTATGAGGTGAACAATCAGGTAACACAGAGTATGTGTACGAAGATAAAAATAAAACCTTAAATTCTGCAGAATCTGAAACCCCTAAAAACAAATCCTTAGGTTCCAGTTTCAAAAGTACTGATTTTAGAACAAGTGATTTAGGACTCTCTCACTTTATGGTACTAATAATAATGGCAAAAAGAAATCCAATAATGCCTTTGCTGAAGTTTCACAAAATAGAAACAAAGTAGTTCAGTAAGATGCAGAAAATGACCTTCAACAGTTTAGTGTAGCTCACTAACTTGTGAGTTTGGGACTAGAGATGTAGATCAGTGTAACAGGCACCAAGGCCCTGAGTTCAATTCCTAGCTCTCAAAACAAAACAAAAGAACAGAGCTGAGCTTGTTGGCCCACACGTGTAATTGCAGCACTCTGGGAGGCTGAGGCAGAAGGATGGCAGGTTCACATCCATCCTGCTCAGTTTATCAGTTTAGCAAGACCTTGTCTCAAATTAAAAAAATAAAATGGCATGGTAGCACATGCCTCTAGTACCAGCACTTGGGAGACTGAGGACAAGATGATCCCTGCTTGAGTTTGAG
Source organism: Cavia porcellus (assembly GCF_034190915.1). NCBI lineage: Eukaryota > Metazoa > Chordata > Mammalia > Rodentia > Caviidae > Cavia > Cavia porcellus. The sequence continues at coordinate 18,864,456 of NW_026947492.1, read as the reverse complement.
GCCAGCCTGAACTACATAGTGAGACCCTTTCTCCAAAAAATAAAACTTAAATTTAAAAAGTGAGGATGGGGGGAGGTTTGGGAGAGGTAGCACAAGCCCTGGTTCAATCCCTGGTCTCAGGGAGTGGCTGGGAGATCAGTGTGAGTCTCACAGGGAGGAAAATAACATCGGACTCATTTACGTTTTTGGTCTAATGTGTTTGAAATTCCTGTGAAAAAATTTAACTATGAAAAATCAGTAGGTAATTTGTTCTAAGTTTGAAAGTTAGAGATAAGTAGTGACCAGTTGAGCTGTGCAGGTGATTTGACCCTGTTGATACAGCAGCCTTCATTGCACAATAAGGTGTCTTCTGCCAGCTGTTTTCACAGCCACCCTTCTGAACAACCAGCCTTAAAGCACATCTTTTACCTTCTCTGGATGGTACCCTTCATTACATAATGAAGTATGAAATTGTAGTTATAAAAACTGAATTAGGGCCAGGTGCTGTGGTGCATGCCTATAATCTCAGCACTTCGAGGACTGAGGCAGGAGAATTGCCGCAAGTTCAAGACCAGGCTGGGCTTGCAAAGTGAGTTCAAGCCAGTTTGAACTTCGTAGCAAAATCCTGCATCAAAAAGACAAGAAAAAAAAGAAAAGAAAGAAAGAAAAACTTAAAACTTAATAACTTGGATTTTGATACTAAAGCTACTTCTAATACTGTTCCCATGACTAAGTATTCAAAATTTTGAAAGTCAGATACAAACCTTCATTTAGTGCTTCAGAATTTGATTTTGGTGTCTGTCATGTTATTGATGTTTTATCTTTTAGATAAAATGGATGTGTTTGACACTGCCTTGTTACAGATTGTTGTTTAGTCTGAAGTTTTGTTGGATTTCTGTTTGCCAGAAGACAGTTTGTTAACAATTCCAGCCAAGTTTTGGAGTCAGATAAACAAATCTGGAAGGTTATTGTCCAGTCTTTGCCTGGTTTTTCTCCTAGAGACCTTCTGCTGGGTGATAGAAAGCATGAAAGAACTGCTGATGTGCAGTTCCTACAGGAATTTGCAGTCCAGCTGAAGCTTGTAAACACACATCAAACAGGAAAAAAGGTATAAAAGTACGAGGGATGTATGCAGGGCCTTACTTGATTAAATGTCACATAGCTAAAGACTGTGATGACTTAAAAGTCGGGCGTGAGCTCATCATTGTCCGTACTACAGTAGTTGAAAGATCTATCTGGACTGGGAAGTCATAGAGCATTCACGTCTGAGCCAACTCTACATTCACACTTTAATCGTTTAACCTGATAGACTGCAAAACTCATTCTTTTATCGCATATTTTGAGTATTCTGCGAAGCTTCACCTCTTAAAAGTTAGTTTTAAGTTTTTGAAAGTGACATGTATTAGTGCTGCTTCAAGGTGAAATGCACGGTGATTGTGTATGACCTAAAAAATTTGCCTTTACCAGACAAGGTGCATGCCCCTTAATCCAAACAGCCGGGGAGCCTGAAGCAGTAGGATCATGCTTTTGAGTGCAGCCTGGACAGTTTAGTGACTTAGCAAGACCTTGCCTCAAAAAAGAAAAGAAAGAGAGGAAAAAAGTAAGGATATAGCTCAGTACAAAAGCCCTAAGTTAAATCCCCACTAACACAATAAACAAAAACCTTGCCTTTGTGGGCAGTTGCTCATCATATACATTTAAAAATGTCTTTAGCCTAACAAAATGGTTATTTTCTAGGGGTACTGTTTAGGTTTATTCAACACCTGTCATTATTTTTGGAACACATAAGCACACAAATCACAATATAGTGTACTTGTTTTTCATTTTAGCTTTCAAGCCTTGCTTCTGTTTGTAATAGTGGAGAGGCAGTTTGGAGCCAAAAGATACTGTTGTTCCTGTGCCAGCATTTGAATAGACTCTGCCCATCATTGAGGACTAACTACCTTTTGGTGTTTGCAGACTAGACTTCTGCATTATCATTGAATCATTTCCGGGAAAAGTGGTAAGCCAGTCAACTAGCTCATAAGAAAGATTTATTCAGACTTTTTTCACAGCTTCTATTGTTTCCATCACAGTATTATTTGGAAGCTTGGGAGTTCCAGTTTGTTTGTTGGCTTAAAAATCTGATAGAGGATTGGTATGTGTTTTAGAAGCATGGACCATTTTTGACTGCTGACTGTACACTTATATTTTGGTTTTCAGTTTTGGAAGTAAGAGATCCTAACAAGGATGTGCTGAAACTGAATGAATAGGATTCTAAATTTACTTCCTGATGTTTCAGGAGGTCTAATAAAGAGTCAAGTTATATTTTTTGGATACTTCATTGAGACAATATATAAAGGGAAGAGTAATGTAGAAAGCATGGTGTATACACAGTGCTGTTCAATAAAACTATGATAAAAAAGTTTTTTAGCTTGGTTCAGTATAACTAGCAGGCACGTTATTGTGCCCTTGAACTATGACTAGCTTGCCTGAAAACTGAATTCTCAATCTTATTTAATTTCAGTTAATTTGATTTAAAATTTTAAGTGGCCACATGTAGCTGGTGGTCACCATATTGATCACTTTGTAGGAGAAAGTTACATGTTGTGTCCTTTTTTTGCAAAAGGATTTTCTTGACCACATGCTCGGACCTGTAGGGGGCGCTCCGGATTTTTTTCTTGGTCTTACAGTAACCCTGTGTAGGAGTAATCTTGATAGAAGTCAAGAAAAATGATTTTAGTACAGGATAAAAGTTTTATAGCTTCAGCTGGCAGCGGCTGGCAGTGTATATGTTCTTGTTTCTGTAGGACACTGCTCTCCAGTAGAACTTTCTGCAGCCATGGAAGTGTCTGAATCTGCTCTAGTATAGCAATCACAAACTACAGGTGACTGTTGGGTGCTTGCAGTGTGACTAATATGACTGAAATAATTTTAATTTTATTTAGTTTTAGTTAAATAGCCACTTGTGACTAGTGACTGTTATGTTGGCCAGAACAACTTTGGTATAATGTGTTCAAACTTTTTTGCTATATACTCACAAAAGAGTTTTGAAATCCATGTATCTTCCCAAGTTTTTAGGTCAACATTAAAATTTCTCATAATGTATTTAAGAGCTTACAGAATGGTCAATAGGGTATAAAAAGATTAAACCTAGTTTGAGATAAATAAGATGAAGATGACATAAAATATATGCATACTCTGTTTTAATTCTGAAAAAAAATCATGTGTCATGAAAATGTTGGTGATTAAGAAATGTTCCAGTTACATTTAAAAGACACAATGCCACAAGCCTAAATTGCCTTGGTCAATCTAAATTCTAGTGAAGCTTCACCTAAAAAGAGCAAACATACACAGAGTTGGCCAAAAAACGTACATAGGAGGAAAAGAAAAAACATTTTAACATGAAGTTTATTTCTGCATTATGATATTAACAGCAGTTACCTTTGGCCTCTACGATTCCCAGAGGTGCTCAGAGTGGTGCCCTGAGCTTCCAGACGCGTATTAGTGCAGCAAAGTCCTGAAGTGTGCGTTCTTCTGTGGGAGGCTGTGTGTATGTGACTGAACGGGACTGGAGTCGCTAGGGTTTTATGGTGCTCTGATCACCAGTACAAGGGACAAATGGCTGTCCCTGCTAAGACACTTTAGGACTCTGAAGAACTCCAAGTTTCTTTGGATCTTTTGAAGAGTTTCCTTGGCTGACGCAGTGAGACTGGGCCCTTGGCTTCTACTGCTCTTAGAACGCCCAGGACCAGGAAGGTTGAAAGGGACAGGGAGGAGCTTAGCTCTTGGTTGAAGTCCTGGGTCAGGTCGGGCGTAATGTAGATATCTTGCCTTTTTCCTCTTATTTGATTTAACTGGTAGATGCATCACATGCTTTCTTTAAAATAATAAGATCTGAAATAAAGACTCGTTTTTCATTATCCAACAGATGTTTTTGTCTCCTGTGATAGGCTCTAGAAATACAACTGTGAACCTTTACATTTACTTTTAAGGTGTCTACCTTGCCATGAAGAAGTCGAACTGAAAGGATTAGTTACACATTGCAGACTGTGTGCCTTGTTGCGGTGAGGCTTGTGGTGCTTCAAGAGCACGAATCGTCCTAGAGTGTCAGGAGGTGAATCCTGGAGCGGAAGTAGGTAGCCCTTACTGGCAGAAGGCGGTAGGATAGGTGAGCACCTGAGCAGGGTAGGCAGAGGCAGCAGAACCCGAGGTAGTGCAGCCTGCAAAACCAGCAAGATGTGTTTACCCGTGAGCCCCGACTGGAAGCCTCCAATTGGTGAAATTGTTTCAGAAATTCTTAGTGATCAGTTGTTTAAAAAGTCATACCTTACTGAGCACATGACTGAAATCCCTGCACTCAGGAGGCTGAGGCAGAAGGATCACCCCAACTTAAAGGTTAGCTTGGGCTATGCAGCCTGAATTGCATAGTGAGACCCTGTCTCAAAAGAAAAAAAAAAATCCTGCCTTTTCAGCGACCAACAATTTACTATAATGCATGGCAAATGGTGAGTTAGAAGCTACAAATGATAGTGTGGAGATTTCATAAAGATTCATGTGAAAAAGTGAAGCTGGTAGTTTTGGGATGACAATATACGGATGCATCAATTCTAGGTAATGTTTTGCTAACTTTTTTTGTACTGTTGAGCTGCAGTTGTGCAAATATCCAATACAGTTTTCATTCCTTAATTTATATACTGGAAAGAAGAAACAAAGCAGTGCACCTTTTTAAGACTACAACTCACAAAGGTGCATGTTCACCTGAGACCTAGTATTTTAATAATATATATGTAAACTGAAATCTCCAGGCATGGTGACACACACCTATAATTCCAGCACTCTAGGAGTCTAAGACAGGAGGACTTAAAGTTCAAGACCAGTCTGGGCAACTTAGTAATTTAGCAAGACCGTGTTCCAAAATAAAGGACTAGAGATCTAGCTCAGTGTAAAGGATTGCTGCTAGTTCAATCCCCAGTACTGGAAAAAGAGAGAGCTCATTTTATGTCACATTTATTGTGTGCCATATACTTTTCTAAGTGCTTTATAAATATTATTTAACCTCATTATGGCACTATAGCTGATAACATGCAATATAGTATTCTATTTGAACGCAGGCGGCCCAGCTCCCCAACCCCTTTAATAACAAGAGCCTGTGCCAGTGCTTGCACCTGTCAGCCACCTCCCTGTCCCTCCTCTTCCTCCTCCCCCGCCTTTCCAGCAACACCTCCCCCTCCAGCACAGGCCTGTGATGCCACTGACTCACCCCTTCTCCAGCCACAGTCTCAGTGTTTCCAGAAATGCCCTCACCTAAAACCAGTGCAAAGAAAACCTGGGCCACTGGGGACAGCTGCTCCCACTGGTAGTGAGCCAAAGGGTCGCTCCTTGGGGACTGGCAGCTCAGGGTTACATAGGCCCCCACCCAGGGTACACCCAGGAGACTGCAGGATGGAGTTGCTGGAGGCACTGGGGAAGGGATGACAGTTAAAATACATACCTGGGAGATCCCCAGACACCTCCTGTGTCACTGGCTGTCCTGCCCCCAGCCTTGCCCCTGGGGAGAGAGACCTGCTGAACTCCTGTGGGGTGGGCGGGGCGGGGCGGGCCTGGCAGTGTGCACTTCTCACTCACCCAGCACGCTGAGTTCCATAGTTTTGCTGTCATGGCCCCTGTCTTGCACATTCACAGAGCAGCTGTAGGAGCCAGAGTCTTTTTCCTGGAGGCCCTGCAGCCTCAGGGACACATTCCGAGAGGGCATGGAGTAGACCAGGGATACTCCAGGGTTGCCTGACACAGACCTGTTGATGTAGGCCAACACCTGGTGGGGTCAGGACACCTTCTTGTCACTCCAGGATACCCTGTGTTCATAGCTCAGCCTGTCTCCCTCTCCAGAGCTGGTTTTCTTCATGTGACCCTCAGACCTTCTTCAGCCCTCTCCCCAGCTACCCACTGCTGTGCTGAGGACTTGTCACCAGCATGGTTCTTGTTCCCCTATGCACTGCCACTTCATTTCCCACTGGGAGTTCGTGGAGGGGGTCTCAACTCACATTACCTAGAATTGATTTTGCAACCCTCTAATTGACCATAAACTACAGTTGATAAGAGGACTAGAAGATACTAAAGTGTGATCAAGATATTTTTATAATCATTGTGGTCTTTTAGACATAGGATACCAAAACTCCAGAAACAGCATTTGTTTGTAATAGCTTATGTCCAAGGTACTCCTGAACTGCCTTATTCTTTTGGTCCCGAATAGCCAGAGCCTAGGGTTTGACAGTAAAAGGCAAAGGAGGCTGGCTGTAAGAAGCAATGAGACTGGAGACATAAACAGAAGGTCAGGTGGAAGTGAGGAGTTTTGGAATTTGCTGTAGTCATCAAGGGAATTTTTTTTTTTTTGAGACAGGGTCTCGCTATGCAGTTCAGGCTGGCCTTGAGCTCATTTTGTAGCCCAAGCTGGTCTCAACTCGCAAAGCAATGATCCTCCTGCCTCAGCCTCCCGAGTGCTGAGATTACAGGCATGAGCCACCACGCCCGGCTTCATCAAGGGATTTTTAAGCCAATAGTAATAAGATTAGGCTTAAATTTTAGAGCAGTCACTGGCTGTAATGTGCAGAGTGGAAAGAGTCAAACTAGAAACACCAAGAGTGGAGGTGTGTTGCGTTGGGCTAGAAGAAGTGTGCAGGCAGTGGCTATGTAGCTGGAGGGAAGAGGACTTTCCATACATACAAACATCAGCTCCCTGAAGAATCTGGACATTCTCATCTACAGGATTTGTTAGGTTCTATGATGTAATTTGCTATCTCCTTTACCAACTCTCACAGGGTTCCTTGCAATAATGAATGCCAAGCTGCACAGTGTCTTCCTAGCTTACGTTTTTTAGGATTCGTTTCTTAGAACCCAGTGAAGTATATGTAGATCACTGTATGAACAATCCTGTCTGGGTTGGCTTTGTTATGTTTTCTGCAGACTCTTAGGCTCTGGTCTGCTCAGCAGCCCTCAGAAGTGATTATTGTAGCATTATTTTTCTGTCTTAACATTATCAGAGCAATAAAAGTTCAAATGTTAAAGATTATATTTTTACCCTGTACTGTCATTCTGTTTTTTTTATCTTTCTTATTATTATGCTAACGTAGAATAGCAGTTTTTCCTCCCATGGAAAGTTATATCTGTAATGTTTACAAGTGAAATAAAATGGGCTGGAAACTTTCTGAATTTCATAAACACAGGAGTATTGTAAAGTGCTTATACTTCAAACATTTGATTGTTGGGACTGGAGTAAATTAGACACCTTTTCATTTTGTTTCTGTTAGGCTCATGCACTGTGCTGTAGTCTGCTTCCTCATTACCAGTGCAGAAATTTCATCTAGTGTTTATGATGAATTCATAATTGTTTGCCTCAGATGCCTGTGTTACAATTTGTCTGGGGTTTATAATCTGTTGACTCCTATCCTTCTAAATACATAATTGAAAGATGTCTTCATTTGGGGAAAGACATATTTAAATTAAATCTGTATAACAGTCCTTGAGGTAGTCCTTGAAAGCCAGTGGAAATACTTTTTTTCTTGGCATTAATCAAATCGTTATTCTTTTTTTAGTAGAATATATTGTTACTCCTTAGAAAAATACAAACTATGTTCAGGCAGGAATAGGAGCCAGCAAGTTGTCTTGTATGTGTGTTCTTGACTGTACTCATAAATATTTTGAGTTACCAAATATTACTTCATTGCATATAAATTGAGGCAATAGAGAAGTTGTTTACTTAGACGTTTTGCAATTGCATCTCAGACATCTCAGCCTGTGTGAGATGACTTTGTTATAGTAGCCTGGATGTTTGAAAGTTACAATGTTGCACTTACTTATTTATAATGTTTATTATCTATCTTTCTCTTACTTTTAATATTAAAAACAAAGATAAAAAGAGAAAGAATCTCAAAACAACATAGTAGGAAATTAGTACTAGTTAATATATTGCATATTATCTTAGAAGTAGTTCAGATCACAAGATTCAGGCATAAAAAATGATCAAACAATGAATGCACAAACTGTTCTTTTTGATGAATTTACAGAGATTAGTACTGTAGTTATCTATCTTAGATATTTATATGCATGCACACATATATATGTATACTTCTATACAGTCTTTTCCCTTCTTTTCTCCTTTCCCCTGTCCCTGTTGTTCTTTCCTTTTGAGCACATTCTTTTTCTTTCATTTTTAGAATGTTTGTTGTACATTTTGGATCTTGTTTACTCTTTCAGTTTTTTATTTATACTAGGGAGACAATACTGTATTTCCACATGCAAATCTGATTTATTTTACTTATGAGGATGGTCTCAAATTGCAGCCATTTACTTAAAAAAGCCTCAAGTGTATCTTTCCTTATAGCTGAATAATATTCCGTTGTATAAAAATACCACATCTTTTTTATCCATTCCTCAGTTGATGGGCATTTAGGTTGTTTCCTAGATTTACCTATTATAAATTGTGCTGCTATAAACATGGGTCCATATATATCCCTGTGGCATGATGTTTTCAGTTCTTCTTGGAAAATATCCAGAAGGAGAATATCTGAGTTGAATGGGAACTCCAGGGAATTGAATTGAATGAAAAAACTCCAATCCTAGTTTTGAGGAATCTTCACACTGATTTCCACAGTGGTTTTACCAGCCTGTACTCCGACCAACTGTAAAGAGTATGTAGTCTTATGCAGACAATAACCCCTTAAAGCAACTATTTACTGTCTCTACGTAGTCCACTTAGAAGACTCCAAAAAACGCCACCATAAGACAACTAGAGTTAATAAGCAAATTCAGTAGTATAGGTGGATACCAAGTCAGCACTCAAAAATCAGTATTATTCTTATACAAACAACAAACTCATTGAGAGAGAAATTGTGGAAATAATACCTTTCACAGCAACATCCAAAAAAAATGAAATACTTAGGAATCAGTCTAACAAAGGATGTAGAAGATCTATATATTGAAAACTATAGTACTCTAAAAAGGGAAATTGAAGAGGATATCATAAAGTGGAAAGATACTCTTTGCTCTTGGATTGGAAGAACCAACCTTGTGAAAATGTCCATGCTCTGAAAACTGTTAACACAGATTTAATACAGTTCTGATCAAAATATCATTAGCATGCCTTACAGATCTAGAGAAAACATTCCTAAAATTCATTTGGAAACAGAAGAGGCCTAGAACAGCAAAGGCAATCCTAGGCAACAAAGATAAGGCAAGATGTATCATAATCCCAGACTTGAAATTATACTACAAAGCTACAGTGATAAATCAGCGTGGTACTAGAATAAAAAAGAAGCAGACCTGATGATCAGTGGAACACACCAGAGGATGTAGACACAAGAGCAAAGACATTCAGCCATCTTACCTTTCACAAAGTGGCCAAACATACACCCTGGAAGAAAGATAGCCTCTTTAGTAAATGGTCCTGGAAAAATTGGCTTTCCACGTGCCAAAGACTAATACTAGACCCATGTGTATCACCATGTACTAAGTTAAAGTTGAAATGGACCAGAGATCTAAATATTAAAACTGGAAGACAAGGTAGGTAGAAATCTTGAAGACATAGGGGTAGGCAAAGAGTTCATGAACAGAACACAAACTGCACGGGAAGTACCTCAAAGAATCAACAATTGGGATCTCATCGTACTAAATAGTGTTGCCTTTTTGCTGTCTTCAGATACTTCATTTATCTGGATAATTATGTTTACAGTTGATATTAATAAAACGAACAAAAGTTCATACCCACCCAAAACTACTTTTTTTAAAAAAAAAAACTTTGGAACTGACTTTTCTGTAATAGATAAATCTGCTGTGTGATTTAAAAAGAATATGATAGGTCAAAAAGTACCTCAACCTTATGTTTTGTACGTTAACTGCTTATACACTCTCAAGGTTTTTTTATCCACTCAATTGTTCATCCACTCATCAAAGATTTATTGAGAGCTAGGTTGGGGGTACAAACCTCTATAATCCCAGTACTCCTAGAGGTTGAGGCAGAAAGATCACAAGTTTGAGCCCACCTCAACAATTTAGCTACCTATCAAGGCCTTGTTGCAAAAATATAAAGTATAGAAAGTGTTGGGGTTGTAGCTTAGTGCAAAGGCCCTGGGTTACCGGGGCTTAACCCCGGTACTGAAAAGAAATGATATTTAAAACTTGTAATTCAGGATAGTTAACACAATGAAGACAAAAACTCTTCAAATATATCCTTTGATAAAGTCTTACTGGCCTTAGAAGTTCAAGTGCTGTTGCTTGCTTTATGTCTAAGAAATAGAAGTTTGCCAGGCATGGTGGCATGTAACCTGTAAACCTAGCACCCAGTATGTGGGAGACTGAGGTAGGATTTCTGCAAGTTTGAGGACACCGTGGCTACATAATGAGTTCAAAGTGAGCCTGAATCACAAAGACCCTGTCTCAGAAAAATTACTTTAGCTTTTTGAACAATTCATATAGCTTGGTATTATTCTTCTGTATTGTGTATATCCGGCTGTCACTGAGGTTCCAGTTACTAAGCAGCAGAGTGCTACCCTGTTACTCTTCATTCAGTCATTAGTTTATGAACACCTCCTCTTGACTCAGGTACTATGCAGGGTCCCAAAGGCAGTCTTGACCCAAATGAGTAATTTTTTTATCTGGTGTATAAATTAGGAAAATGAGGAAGTAAGCCTGATAGTTGGATTTTGAGACATTAGAGTTGTGCCAATTTTAGAACAGCATAAAATGCTTACTTTTTTCCTTATATTGTATGTACATAATATAGCCATACTACTAAATTAAGAGGAAAAATACAGGGGAAATTTTACTTTTGTTATAGCATATCCATAAAATGTTTTGATATTTTTCAAGAAGTCATAGTCATGGATCCAATTTTAATTTCAGTACACTTCCGTGCTCCAAAAGACTGAGAGCTCTACATGCTTTTTGTTCTGTCAAACTCCAAGAAAACTTCTGGTCATTTGTGCCTCTTACTTGTTTTCGTGCTGAGTTTTGCTTGCCTCCTGCTTCTTGTAAATAGGTGGCCTGGATGAATGAAGCCTAATTCTCTGGGCGGGTAGACAGTCCTTTTCTCTATGGGTTTAAATGTTAACGAGGCATCATGTTTGTGCTGATTGGCTTTTATTTGCAAAAGAGGAACTGAGTAAAGTTTAAAAAATATATAATGATATAGCTAGTTATTTCCAAAACTTGATTATGACCAGGCATGTTGATGCAGGCCTGTGAGCCTACCGCTCAGGAGGCTGATGTGGGAGGATTGTTAGGAACTTGAGACCAACTTGGGCTACAAAGTGAGCTCAGGCCAGCCTGAACTGTATAGCGAGACCCTGTCTCAAAAAGACGAAATATGGGCAAAATATGTTTATATAATGATATTTTATTTAAAACAATGTTATTTAATATTTGCAACCATACATCTAGGTATAAAGTCCTTTTATCTGTACAACTCATGTGTTGTCATGCAAAAACAGATTTTTAAAGGTTTACTAATAAAATGAAAAATCAAAAATTAAGTTACTTAAATACTTTGGATGATATGGATTAACTGCCACTTGCCTTTCCTAAATGTCTGTGATGTGCAATGACGCAGTAAGATTCTCCTGAGGATGTTATCCCTACGTGTTATTCCCACCGTGTGCCTTGGGTTACCACGCTGCTTCTGCTTTTCAGTGCTTACTAACCTTTGTTTCATAAGGCTCTCTGGTCTTCATATCATGGGACTGTATCATTTTTGGAGTAAGTTTACTAAGTGCAAGCAGTTAGGCCAACTGTTAAATGCTTTGATTTGCTTTCTCATTTAATGCTTACAACAAATTCATGATGGAGTATTGTTGTTAGCTCTCCTTCGGATGGAGAAATTAAAACACAGATATTAATTTGTCTAATATCACAGACCTTGGAGGTGGTAACTGGGCATCAAAGTCTCACTTCAAAACCTCAGAGGTAGCCTCCTTGTGAGTCACCAGTTCACATTTATTGAATTTTGACAGCTGAAATAAGGCTTTTGGCAGTGAGTGTCATACAATACCAAAATCATATAAATAGTAGCACTTAGATGAATGCTATTATGTGTATAATGTTTATATGTGTATATATATATATTTCTTTGTGTGTATATATTTAGCATCAAAAATAGAGTTTTAAAATTCTTGTAGAGAATTATTTTCTAAGCTTATAGACACAAGGAGAAACGTTGATTCAAAATTTAAGGGAGAGTCTAAAACACACAAAGTAAAGTCTTTATTGTAGAAAATTCACCAATTTGTTCAAGACTTTGTATAAGTGATGATATTTGTTGGACTACCAAGTCCTTGTGATGGGAGTTTGAATTCTAGCAAGAAAAACATTTACAAAGAAGAATTACCTTTTGACAGTAAGACCAGGTAAGTTCATGGCTTACCAAGGGAGGCTGAGGGATATGCCCATTACCTTAAGCCTACATCATTTGTCTAATGCAGTGGTAGTGAACTTTTTTGTATCATTAAAAGTGCTAAAAGGTTCTCCATCGCTAGCCTAGTGAGTAAATGGCCCGCGTACTTAACATCTTAGAGATACAGTATGGGGAGGAGACAGACAGACAGTTTTGTAATATATTCAAGTCATGCTCTGTATAAGGACATTTTGGTCAGTAGTGGAGCGTGTATATGAAGGGAGTCCTGTAAAATTTAACAAAATTTCCTATCACCTAATCATGGCATTCTGGTGTCTGGTGTCTTACAGCAAAACATTACTTACGTTTGTGGTCAAGCTGGTGTAAACCTACTCTGTGGCCAGTTGCAGAAAACACAGAATCTACACATATGGACTGTACCTAATACCGGATAATAGACAACCATGTCACTGGTTTATGTATTTGTAATACTTTTCTCATTACTTAGCATTTACACTTAATACTTAAATGTACTGTAAACAGTACGTGGTCTTATACAGACAGCAGCCTCCTATACCTACTAGTTACTGTCTCTTGATTGCATCAGGAGGCCTGTAAAATGATCTGTATTAGTCAGGTTTGTGTAAGCACAGTAAGGTTTTTGCACAATGACAGAATTGCCTAATAATGCTTTTCTCAGAACTGTCCCAGCAGTTCAGTGGTGCATAATTGCGTACAAAAAATGGTATCCTGGGGCTGGGGATTTAGCTCAGCGGCATAAGCGTCTGCCTTGCAAGCAGGCAGTCGTGAGTTTAATCCCCGGTACCGATACAAAGGAAAAAGACAAAAAAAAAAAAAATTTCTCTGTATTGAGAAAGCTCAAGATACAGTAAGCATTAAATCAGAGAATGCAGGATGTATAGAAGTAATCCAGGTAAATACGGCTACTTCTGCTGATTATTTAAACAAATTATGAAGTATCCAGCAACAATGGCAAAATCCTTGACTTTCTGTAATTTTCAGCATCTTCTGAGGAGAGGTATAGTAAGTTCTTGTTTTGAAAGCTAAGGTGAATTTACTGAGAAGTGACCTTGTTTAAGCTCTTACCTTTCTTTTAAAAATTTTCCTTTGCTCAAGGAAGCTGCCTTATCCCAGATGAGGTCCTCCCTCTAGTGGCAACCAAAATCCAATGGACTGGTCAGGGTGAAACACAAAGGTCCACCCTTCTTACGTCAGTTGAAGGCAGCTCTGAAGAGTCACCCCAATTCCATGCTTCATGCCTCACTTTGGAATTAGGCTCTTACAGTTGTGTCTGTCTTCAGGTTCTTTCTTTGTCCAGCTCTGCCTCGTCTCTCTCTGGATTTCCTTAGTGCTTGCACAGTAAACCTGCGTACAGTCCCCACCTCGGGTGTTGCTGGAATGTGTTAACATTGTGAGCAGGCGGAATGATAAAATTATCTGCTTAAATCTCAGCACACAGTAGGTGCTTAGGAAATGCTAGTCATGTGTGACTTTTGTTACATGGCACATTAAGCCACACAAGGGAAATGTTTGGTTTTCTTTATAGAAGGGATAGCATCTTCTACTACTACCAGTGAGTGGTCTCTTCTCTTAGCAAGCTTCATAAAACTGAGAAGCAAACATAAAAATTCTGTTAAATAAACTTCATAAATAGTGTTTATGAGAGTCTAAATAAATTCAGGTTGCCCAAGGACAGATGCTTAAAATAGACTTAAAACTTACATATTTTCAATTTTTTCATAAACATGTATCAGTATATGAGAATGTGTTCTTTTCATGTATTTATGGCCTGTGGTTATATTGTGTAAATCCAAAAGAACCTTAATGTGGTCTAATTTTGGTACCCAGATGTCTTGATGGAGGATTTCTAATAACCTTAGTTTTTAGATGAATTTATTTGAATGTCTGAGATATCTATAGATATAGATATGCTTTCTTTCTTGCTCTCACTGACGAAAAGTAAAAGTAGGTACATACACTAATAAATGTCTGAAAGTTAATAACCACTACTTTGAGAACCTCTTGTAATTGTAGAGACTAAGAGTAACTTGTATTAATCTCATGATGTCTCAATAAATTTGGTGTTAAAATATTTTTATTTTTCTGATATATTTTTATGTTTTGTTGGAACCCCCTACCTTTTGAGATATATATATATATATATATATATATATATATATACACACACATATATAATTTACTAATGAAAAATTCATATTTTAGGTTATCACAGCAGTTTTTGGTAAAAATTCAAAACTGAGATAGTCACGTGGCATATAAAAGAAATACAGTAGCTTGCAATTTCAGAGGCAAAACTCCTGGTCTGGTTAGTTTTCTTCTTAAATGTTGGTCTAGTAATAGAAAGCATTCTTTGTATGTAGGATTCAATACAGTGTTTTAAAGATATTTTTTAAAAATTGTATGTGTCTTTGCAGTTTTTAATATTTAGGTGTAGTTTTTGTAGAGTAATTAGTTCATAATACAAGCCGTATGGGGGACCTTTAAAGAGGAATAGTTCTCTCTTGCTAGACCAGGAATATTAGTGCTCTTAAATGTGTTTTTTAGGTTTCATATGCTAATAATAACATTTTTAGTTACCTAAATGGCATGTGGAGTTGTTGCCCCCAAGTGTGACATATACAGGAAAAGACTGAAAAAGATGCTCACGTGGCACCTTCCTTGGTGATGTAGGTGATATAAAAATAACCTCCAACCCAGTGGAGTTTTTATCTCTTTCAAGTGAGTGGGCAAATAGTGTTGCTTGCCTGTCTTTGATGACTAACTACCTGTGTTTTATATCTAGAATGTGTTCACCATAACTTTTTGACTTGTTTTGTAGAGAAGCATTTAGGATCCTATGGCTAGAAGATTCTTGAATCTCAAGCCCCTACATAGAAACATACTAGGTATGAGTTTTACCTTGTTGATAATCTGAAATAATTGTGTGGATGTCTACGTGAAGTATGGAAAGCGTAGAGTTTACATGAATTGTTGTTCCATAAGCAGTGAATAGTTGGGCTGGGGATTTAGCTCAGCGGCATAAGTGCCTGCCTTTCAAGCACATGGTCGTGGTGAGTTCGATCCCTGGTACCAATTTAAAAAAAAAAAAAAAAAAAGACTACATCAAAGCAGTGAATAGTGTCACTGACAATTAGTATTGTCCTCCTTGAAGGTTTTTTTTTTAAAGAAACCTAGAGAATTTAGGACTTGATAGACTTTGAGAACCAAATTTCCTGAATCATATGCTTTATGCAAGAATCTTCTTCTTGAAGACAGTCCAGAGCAGTTCCAAACACAGTGAGAGTGTCTCATAGCCAGGTTCAGAATGAAGTACAAATGTAGACAGAGGCTAAACTTTGAGAGGTCAGATCTCTGTTTTTGGTGGTCATTCCTCTGACCCTACTAAAATCCAAGAAATAATTGCATTTTTCCCTTTTCTATCTTTGATAAAAATACTTTATATTCTTGAATATCTATTTTATTTGTAAGGCATAAGAAATAACAAAGTTTAGAAATAATTGCAGAGCTCCCTTTGGCAGGTAACTGAGCCCCTTCCCCAAAGAAAGCCAAAACAAGAATACATAGATATTTTTAAAACAGCCTCTGTAGTGAGTCCTCCTTTGTTAATAAATTAGTTTTACTAGTTATATTCGTATCTATGTGTTATACCCTTTTTTGCTTTTTAAAAAGGATTCTAGTAACTCTATAAACTTTGAATTTATTGATTTTATAAATACAATATGCTCTTGTTAAACAATGAGTCTCCTAAATTTCTTTGCTGAAAAAAAAATCTCTTGCTAGTGATTTGCTAGTTTAAAAGTAGCTTAATTCATTTACTTCTTAACTATTTAAGGAATTATCCTTCTAGGCAAAAGGGAATAGAGACAAGCATAAAACCTCTCTTTTGTGGAGTTCACGGTCTAATAAAATGGTTTTCTTAAGACAACATCAACATTTGAGTGGCATTTATTCATTTTCATATACCAAATTCCTTTTGAAAGAATAATCATCTTTGGGCCTTGGTTTCTTATGTGTTAAATCATAGACTGATCTAGATACTCTTTAAGGTTTTTTTTTTCCCACGCAAAATTTTGCTGGACCCTGGTTTACAACTGGAACCTTGAAGTCCCACCTACCTCCTATAGGTCAGTATGTTGTATAGGAAACTGAACAGTGACATTTGGCAAGTGTAGTGATTCGAACAGAGGATGGTGAGTATCAGGAGCTACCAGGGAAGTCAAATAAATTAAGGACAAAGATTGAGGTACATTCTTCTTACTAGTTAAGACTTCAGTGAGCATGATACATACAGTTTCGGGGGAGTAATGGAAGAAGCAGTGATTCCTTTGGGTGAAGATTTGAATGAGTGTAGACGTTACCTAGTGTTGGTGACCTTCAGTCATTGGGTGGTGTTGGATTGGGAGGATGTCAGAGCTTCCTTGAGGGACTGCTCAGGAAGGTACTGAAGAGTTACTTTCCTGTACTTGTTTCTGGATGGATGTATGGATTTTGTTGTTAATACCTTAAGTAATTTATCTAGCATCTATATTGATACGTCAATCAAATGATGATCAAGTACTGTGGGATACAATTAGAACAGATAGCATAACAAAATAATTTTAATATTGCTTAATTAATGCTTTAGAAAAAAATTTCTTGCCCAGAAGATGAGAAATACTGCCTTGGTTTGAAGAGTAAAGGTGGGTCTTCATATGCTATTACTGATAGAAATTATTCCTTCAAGAAATGGCAGTGCTGAGCATGGTGATCATGGTGCTGAACATGGTGGGAACCTGTAGCTTTGGTTATTTGACAGACTGAAGCAGGGAGATCTTGAGGTCAGGAGTTTGGGGCCAGTCTGGGCAGTGTAGTGAGAGTATCCTTTTCTTTAAAAAGAAAAGATATATGCGCCAGTTCCCCAAACAAATGCAGTCATCATGTGTCGCAAATATATGCTAATGAAAAAAGAAACAGTTGATGTATGTCAAGTATTACGGGGAGGGAGAGCTAACAGAAAGGAAAGGAAAGGAAGAGAAGGTGGGTTTGACTCAGTTTACTTCCTAAGGGAAACTCATGTGCTTTGTTAAATGAGCAGGATACTGAGCATATATTGGTTAATTGTATTTAAACTGGTCGTGTCAGTTTGTAGAATACCTGTCTACAAGTTACAAATTAAACTACCTTGCTTTAGGGTTTCTGGCTAATGCATGTTAAAATTTTTATGAAAGAAAAGCTGACACTATAGAGATTTTAAAGCTGAGCTTCATGTATAGGCTCACTGAACAGTTGGTGTATGTGTATGTTTTTCTGGGGAGAGGATTTGTGCCTAAAAAGATTAAGAACCTCTGTGCTAGAGATAAAAAGGAAAAGATTTAATAGTGGAAAGTTTGTTTTTTGAACTTGCTGAAACTTGTTCTATAGTACTAAGAATCGGAGTGTGAAATAAAATTGCTGTGCTTTTCTTTTTGGTTTCGTTTTGTTGGAGGTTTTCATTTAGTTAATTTTAAAGGATTTAGTGCAGTGACAGAGAGCCTCTTAGCGCTTTCAGTGGTAACAAACAGCCCGCTGTGGCATGCATGCCATGGCTTCACCACCACTGACTCACGGCACCTGGCAGGCTAGTTGGCCACATTTAGTGGACCTGAGACCTAATAAATGGGCAGTGAAAGTTCTGACAGCCCCACGTGGTACCTTTCTAGTCATTGGTGACAACTGTGTCAAGTTCTGTGTAGGAATTTATGCTGGATTCTTAGCATCTCCCTTCTCTGTGCAGAAATGTTTATTATTTCTGTGTTTAAGGCTTTTTTGTTCCTATTTTTATGCTCACAGTACAGCTAATTAACGAAATGTTGAGTCTTAAAAATATTAAACATGGTGTTTTGATTTGTTGCCTCTGTTAACTAAGAGCAAGTAAAGAACATCTGCAGTGGTGTAAGAAAAATGATTCATCTTGCAAAGACTTTTGTTGCTCCAAGATACCCATCGCCTTAGTCTAAAATACTGTTTTTTCACACATTTATAAGAAAATGAGGCATTGGAGATTAACCCTTTGTATAATTTGCCCATAGAGGACATGTGATTTTTTTCTTAAGGCTTGCTTACAAATAAATTGCTTTATTTAATCATTTGGGTTACAGAAATTGTAGATTTATCATGTGTAGTTGGCAGAGGACTAAGATAAGTATGAAATCCATTTCTAGCGTGGCCAATTTGATAACTAGATTTGAAAACTGTTTGATTGCTTTTTTTCCCCTTATAACGTTTTCTTGCTGTTATAACCCAGCTGTCCTCCCCGCAGACTGACTTTATTTTTCACCTGACATTACAGACTGGCCACGTCAGTGTTTGCTAGACACCTGTCTATAGCTGTATGCACTGTCTGCTCCTCCCCATGAGATGCTCTGTGCTCCTCACTTATGTTGTCAGTTAGAACAGTGGTTTTGTCATGATTATTATTTTATGATTGTGTGAAATGGGGGAAACTTTGAGAAAATTATTGAGCCAGTAATAGAACTGGTTGATCTGTGCTTTGATAACTTACTTAGTTTGCTTGTTACTTGGCAATACCAGGGAAGAACTTAATTCTTCCCGTTTCCTGAAAGTTGAAGGAGGGAGTAGGGGAGACTAAGGGAAAGAAACCGTGGTCTCACCCCAGACGTAGCTTAATAATGTGAGGAAGGGCTTTGCTGAAGCCACTGGCCCTCCTTATAGATCTTGTTTTCCAAGCCTTTCATTATTTTATTTGCCCTTTTCTGAACTCTACAATTTCCCTCTCTTGTAGCTGGTTCGATGCCCAGAACTGAATGCTGTGCTCCAGCTGTGGCCTCACCGATGCTGACTAGAGAGGAAGAGCCACCTTCATAGCTTACATGTGATTCCTCTGCTTATACAGCCCAGTACTGGATTTGCTTACTTTGGCAAGACAGCTGCTCTGTGCACTGTATTTAATGTTACGTGTACTGTAACCCTGGGTCTTTCTCTGCATTGCTGCCGTTACACCCCAATCCTGCCAACCTGGACTCCTGCCTTTGTTCACCTGTCCCCTCCCCACAGACTCCCCGTACATTCATCCGCAATGAATGTCATCTTTTTATTCTCATTTCCTTTTATCTTAAGCTTTGACAAAACTTTTCATGCTGTCCTATGAATTGTCATTTGTCAGCCATCTTATTTTTCTCCCTGCTTTGGTAATGGGGGCATCTTCCAAATCTTTCTTCTGGTTCTCTCTCTCTCCTTGTTGTTAAGCACTTGGAATGGTGGGATTTTTAGGAAACAATCACCTGGCGTTTCTTCCAGTCAGATGCCCATGGACTCCTTAGGCTGAACTCTCTGATGAACCTCCCTTCACTTAGTTCCCTCCTCCTTACCGCACAGCTTTTCCTCCAGGGAGGAGACACAAACATAGTGTCAGTTGATTCAAACAATGTCTGATAATGAATGTTACCAGCTTTTAATTGTGCACAGTGTGGTCTTTGATAATTTTAAGCATGCTCTCTATCTTCCCCAAGACCTTTGTGAAAGCAATTAGAGCTTAAGTTACTATAAAGTTGTAAGATAAGGGAGGTAAATGAAGGTTTTGTGTTGAGTAGGACGTGGCCCTCTGAGAAAGCAGAATTGAGGTTGTATTGGATTTTATAGCTGTGTGGAGTGGATGGTGACACTTTGTTTTTCCAAGAGCCTGGAGCATTGTAATCTCAGACTTAGAGGAGGTTTTTAAGTTGGTTTATTTAAGACAGCTGATACAGATACCTATTCTTTTAGTTATGTGCCTTGGCTATTGAGTGTAGAATGTGAAACCTTTTCTGATTTACTGTGGGTGATAAGAATTGAATGACCATGCATCCTTTTTATCTATTTTTGAGCTCTCTCAAGTTTAATCTTAGTGTTTCTTTATAGTTGCAGTGATGTTTAAATTCTTTTTTAAGTTGATGTGGTATGTTTAACATACCAGCTTAGCTTTGTGGTCTTTACTGAATCCAAAAATTACTACTTATATATATATTTATATCTTGAGAGAGTTAAAATCAATTTGAAAATCTGTTAAACATTATTATAACACATCAGATTAATATGGATTTAGTAGTTATCTTTTCTTCAGACACTACATAGTTATTTTACATATCAGCATATTGCACTATAAAAATACTTTACAAAAGTGTACAAGAGATGCCAAGATCTGTTAGCCTCTTATGGTGAAATATAAAATGTATCACCTGATTCTTCATATCTATAGTCATTAAATATTGCTAGTTTCATTATTTAAAATTATATAAACCAAGTGAAATTTTAAGCTCAATTTGATGGTTTCCAAGAGAGTGAGTCTTTTCTGTTTCCCACCACATTTATTATCAAAAATTGGTGGCTTTGCTTAAAAATTGGTGCCTATTTCATATCCTAATAAATGTCACACCTGTCTTCACAGGAACATTGGTTTTGTTTCTTGACTTGCGAATTTAGCTCCTAGTGACAGGGCTGAGTGACTGGATTTGGCTCCTTTGTGGCTAAAGCTTTTCTCCGGGCAGCCCAGGGAAGTGAACAGTGGCATGGTTTCCATCTCCATTTATGGCCTGGAAGGGGAAAAGGGACAGGGTTGGGACTCTCCATTTATGGACCTTGATGGAGCTGAAAAGCGTGGTTGGGGTGTTCTTAGAGTCAGAAACTAGACATTATGAGATAAAAATAAATTGGCAGGAGACGTTTGCAATTCAAATTCCAGTCCCTGCAAGGAGGGCAGAGGGTGCTGGGAAAGGGGAGCTTGTAGACAGTGGATGAGATGCTGCGGCATTTGTCTCTTCCATTGTAAGACACATGTAAGTTCACGTGTCTGGATTCCCCTGAGAAGTTAATGTGGATATGGCTGTCCCTTATGAAAAGAAAGAAGAAGCACTTTTTTAAAAAACAGTATTTTGGGGGTTCGCATTTCTGAATGTCATTCAGGGTAACAAGAAGTATCAGGAAAGAGACAATTGGTCAGGTTCTTGGGCTAGAGGCAGACTGGTTAGCTCTAAGGCAGGTGACGCTTTCTTACTCTGTTTATGCCTGAGGAGACCCCGATACATCATGTTCTTGTTACATTGCCTGTCTTGACTTCTGGTCCCCAGGGGTAGAGTGTCTTGTAGGTTATCTGTGATTTAAAGATAGTGAACTTTCCCAAAGAGCTATGAAGAGTGTTGAGAGTAGTTTTAGTAAATAATACATTGACTTACGGAAGTAATCTCAGCTTTAGGAAAACATACAGTCATACTAATGCCTATAAATTAAGTCGAAGGTAAACTGGGTGTATGTCATTGAGTTAGACAGTATTTGGAAAAGGGTCTCATCTCTCAAAATGCTGAGTGAAACCCAGTAACATTGAAAGGAGATTAGAAGGAATGAAAGGAGGCAGAGGTGGAATAAAATCTGAATGTGACCAAATGTAGAAGCTAAAACTTTTTTTTATCGTCCAAAATATACATGATACTGTAAGATGTAAATTAACTCAGGAAGCTGGGTTAGTAATCAGAAATATGCATTAGAAATAAAGACCATGGAAAACTGGAAGGATTGTACAGTATAATAAGATTGGTTAGGTTTTATCTGTGGGCTTGCTTTATGATAATTTGTTGTATGCATGTGGCAGGAAAATGATTTTCCTACATCTTTCTCCCTTTAGAAGAGAGACGATTGGTTTTGTTTGGTTGGTTGTTTAGTTTGAGTTAGTAGACTAGTAAACTGTCTTTTGGTATTTTCTATTTGTAGGGATTAGTGTACTGCTTCTTGATCATTGCTGTTTGAGATTGGGAACTTGTGTTATTGCCTTGACTTCTGTGTTAGATTGTAGTAGCTTCCACAAAGGCAGTGAATTAGTAAGCAGTAGACCATGTAAATTAATAGTGTGCTTTACTAGGTAGTTTGTTTAGGCAATGTTTTTATTCTGCATTCCTTTTTTAGTCAACAATAAGGAAGCTGTTCTTTTCTTTGGGAAGTCCTTCTTTCTGTCCTCTTCCTCTCACTTTTTCCAAATTCTGGGCACCATAGCAGCTCTCTCTGTTCTGTGGCAGGTGTGCATCCTATTGGCTGGCTGGTTTTTCTTGTTTTTCCCCCCTTAGTCTTTTTATAAATGGGGGAGGGGGTATAAAATATGTGTATGGATACATGCAATAATGTTTTAATGTTTCTTGTTGTTTAATGGATAATTAATTGCAAAATAATTGTTTGAATTATAACATGTTTGAGTAAATGCTAAATTAGTATTTTTCTAATATAATAATGAATTTGAAATCTAGTATTCCTGTAACAATGTGTCTATGTTTGTCTGTCTGTGTCTGTCTAATAGTAATTAATATCTGTGGTCCGTATCTGGAAGAGGAAGTACAGCTTTAAAGGAATAACAAAAGACTTTGTGTCTTAGACCCTTCGCAGGTGTTACAGTCGGGTGAAAGAACATGGTGTTGGGAAAAGAAAGAGCAGTTACACATTT
This sequence comes from Cavia porcellus, assembly GCF_034190915.1. Classification (NCBI taxonomy): domain Eukaryota; kingdom Metazoa; phylum Chordata; class Mammalia; order Rodentia; family Caviidae; genus Cavia; species Cavia porcellus. The sequence continues at coordinate 18,841,636 of NW_026947492.1, read as the reverse complement.
GAACAGTTGGAACAGGTGTTTGGTCAGGGAGGATGGGATGCTCAGCCCTGCCAGCCTGTACTTATTAACAGTAGTGGCTTGTACCAGGAGCTGGAGTCAGATGGCAGCACTATGGAGGACTATTCACAGGAGGACTGGGGAAACCACAGTCAGGATCTCCATGGCTATCCAACAGATCAGGAATTGGGTAAGAGAGCCAATATGTATGAGAACTCTGTGTGTGTGTGTGTGTGTGTGTGTGTGTGTGTGTGTGTGTAGACGTGTGTGTATGTGTGTGTGTATCTGCCTGGTATATGTGATGCTTCTTGTCATCAGTGATGTTTTCTGGTACTGTTCTCACTGTCATCACAAAGCAAATCACCAGTGTGTTTGGGGAATGTGGACCTCCTTGGTTTACCTTTAAACAGCCAGCTAGTGCTTGATGATTTGAGTACCATCCAGGTTCCTGAGGACTGAGGAATTCCTAGTTCTGAGCTACCCAAGAAGGCTCAGTAGAATCTTTTGCAATTCTAAATACCCTGCACCTTCTAATTTTGATGCCTGCCAGAGTACTGACTCTTGGACGAATGCTCTAAGTGAAGCTTTTTTATTTCCTTCATTCCGAATATTTTTCCTTTTTTGCTTGCCCTTTGTGAATGGTCCTTTCCTAGATTTCAGTCTCAAAACAAAAACGACTTCAACTAAAAAGAACTGTTGTCTAGACTGCATTAATGATCATTTTCCTTCAGGATTCTTAAGGGATCCCATCCCAGTAGTAGCAGAAATGACTCATGTGTACACTAAAGGTATTCAAATAGAAAACGAAATTCTTGGCCATCAAATCTAAATTTTGTGGTGTGGTTAAAAGTATATATGTTTAAAAAAAAGTATATATGTAATTTTTGTTTATTTCTTTTTGTATTAAGTATTTAATTTTGATTTTCATAATCTGGAAGTACTGATGAGGTTTCTGCTGCAGCCCTTGTATATTAATAGCGATTTGTCTCATGAGCCCTCACGTTTTTTTTTGTCTTTTTCTTTTTTATCAGTACCGGGGATCGAACTTGTGACTGCCTGCTTGCAAGGCAGGCGCTTATGCCACTGAGCTAAATCCCCAGCCCCAAGCCCTCACTTTTAAGTAAATGTTCATCTTTCCAAGTGAGATGCTTGAGGACCCCAAGGAAGCATGTGTACAATTGGCAGTATAAAAGTGTTTCCCTAGCTGAAGATAAAATCCCACTGGCACTTTTTTCACAGAATTATTTACAACAGAAAAATAGTAATTCAAAATAAAAAATTAATTGTTAATATATATGAATGCTGTTTTTCAATCTTAGAAGAGAAAGAGGCCATAAAACTGTAAGACTGATAGTGTGTAAGAAAGGGACTTAAAGATAGAAGAGTAAGAGGGACAGATGCCAAATGATCCTTGCCTCTTAATTTCACAGCAGTAATAAGATCTAAATTACATTGGCCTTCCTAACACTGGTTTTGTCAGACAGAGTTCAGTTACCAAACCTTTGGGGGAAAAAGTAGCATTTGGAATATGCCAGTCCTGATGTTGGGGGAGTAATTACACTATAAAGCTTATGTAGAAAATCTAAATAGAGCAGAATTATTTTCATCTTGTTCTTTTAAAATCATGTTTTCAGTGAAGTTAAGCTTTAAGCTGCTAGCTAGAAATCCACTGGTGACCTTGAGGAATTTTGTACTTGTAGAGCTGGTTTCTGATCTTGCATATAAATGTACACATACCATTATACCATTAGAAGTTACATTTATAATTTGATATTAAATAATACCAGGCACCAGCATGAAAGCCTGATAAAGGAAAGTATGGAATGAACAGTAAATACAACTATTTACATAAATGTGCACTACCACTTAGAAAAATATAATCTGTTCCAAATTCTTTGCTTTTCAGATGAAATACCTGTCACAAAGAGAACATTAAAAATTAAACAGGAGTCTTCTGAAGAAGCACAGTAAGTAGCTTCACCTTTCTACAAAATGTGTCTGACTGTTAGGATCAGACAGTAGCTAGACATGCCTCAGTTGCTGGAGAGTTCCAGCTGTCCCGCGAGGAAGCATGTCTGTCTGTTCTCCCCCCTTTCCTATTTGTGTATTTTGCTTTTTTGAGTGTCTTGCGTTGTAGCTCAGGCTGGCCTTGCAGCAGTCCTTCAGTCTCTGCCTCCTGAGTGCTGACGTTCCAGGCATGTACCACCACATCCAGCATGTTTGTTCTTTCTTGACTTCTTAGCTTAAATTTTCCAGCAGTGACATGAGCTATTGGAAATTTTACATGCAACAAGAACTAAATGTACACATAAAAGTTAAGCATGTCAGAGGTGTTTGCCCATGTGTGAATGTGAGTATCTGGATTTTTATATAAGGTGCAAAGATGAGTCACAGGGACTTGAGCTTACTTGGGGCTACATGAAATGCTAGCAGGGCCATTTAAATTCCTTATAAGTATTACAATTTGGGAGTCAAACAACAAGCTCTTAGATGATCAATTTATGCTTCAGGAAAGAAAAGTTACTGGAGGAAGGATTTTAAAAGCCCAGGCATAAGAGTCCTCCATTGACCTTAAGTGATGTTCTTCTTCAGAGTTTAGTACCAACTGTTACATTTACAGTGCCTTTAGTAACATCAAGGTCTTGATTAAATCTATTGAAGAAAACACCTTAAAAGTTAAGAGCAAAAGGATACAGCTCAGCAGCACAGTGCCTGTCTGGCAAGTACAAAGTTTTAAGTTTGATCCCTGGTACCAAAAAAAAAAAAAAGTTAAAATTAGGAGAGCAATTTGTCTTTCATTCCACCCATGAGGGCTTAATGCTTGAGAGATAGTGAAGAAAAAAGCAAAAGGTGAGATAAAAAGGACTATGATAAATAACAAATAGTTTTTATTCACAAACCACCACTACCACCGTCACCCCTTTTAAAACCTCCTTTCTTCAGAGTATCTTTGGAATCAAAATTTCCTTGTGTTGTCAGATTCTCATTGAAGAGAGGGTGTGCCATTCAGGCATCAATTGCTTCCCAAAATTGAAGCCATTATCCTCAAAAAGAGTTTATGATGCAGATCAGTAAGTTTTAAAAGGCCATCTCTTTTTGGGAAGTGGTTACTTTGTAAATTGTGACATCAGGGTCCACCAAAGGAAAGGAAACTTTTTAAAAATGAATTACTACAAGTTCATAAATTCAAACTCCCATTCTCAAAAACACTACTGGCTCTGTCACTAAAATGTCCCCTCTCTCTGTAACAGCCACTTGGGACCTGCAGGACAGGCCCAGTGATATAACTAGGTTTGAACTCACACTTCACAGAGCTGGTGTCACCAGCCTGGAAGCCACTCAAACTTGGCTGGTAACTGGAACTTGGGAAAGCAGGAAATAGTAATCAGGAGCTATTAAATCCGTGAGCCTGGTTGTCACGATGCCCGCTTAACTTGCACCTAGAGCAGCATAAGGCTCAGGTCTCCGGGGAGGAAACTAACAGGCTCTGGAGAAGTCTCTGGCCTGTGCTGCTCCTTCCCCAGGTTTTAACTCATGAAGTGAGTTCTGAAGAGCTTTTTGATCGTTCATCTATTTCCCATTGCAGTCATTTCATTGGAAGTGAGTTTTGCAGTCTGGCTAGAACACTAGTGACGTACGGCTGTGATGGTGCTGAATAACTTCTTGGGACAGTGAATTTTTTTCCCTGCTTAGGTACACATGGAATTAATTGAACCAGCTGACATTACCTAGAGTAAAATATAACATCTTCATCCCCCAAGAGCAGTCACCTAATGTGCTTATCTATGCAGTGTATATTTATCAGGTACCTGTTGTGTGTTAGGCACTGAGATACATCAGTGGGCAAACACACAAATCTCTGCTCCTTCCCAGCTTGCTGGTGTTCTCCTTGAGGTTGATAAACCATCGCAAAAGAGCCTGGGAAGGATGGTAGGTACAGAAGAATTTTCCTTTAAGGTGCCGACCCACACAGAGAGTAATTTTGTAACTGCTTCACAAACACCACCATCAAATAGAAAAGTCATCCAGTGCCTTTGTTTCCCCTGACTAGAGGTACAGTTCCCTGGAATGCAGTATTTTACATAGACACCCACGTTGAGCAGCTTTCAAGAGAAAGTACAAAGGGTAAACCTAGGGCAGTTTTAGGCTAAAGAAGCAACTGATAACAAAATACTAGCTCTTTGTCATCCTCTCACAAAGACAGCCGGGGGGGGGGGGAGTAGATAGATAAAATGCCTGTGGAGAACCTTCCAGAAGCTCTTTCCCTGGAGGATATGAGAGTAGTAGGGATGCCTGAGATCTGGCCTCCTCAGAGCCTTCCCAGCAAGCTGTGAGCAGGCCTACTTTTTTGCCTTTGTGAATGTGAATGAATGTGACAGTTGGGTGTTTTGTGTGTTAGAACTATGATTGATGTGGAGTGTGATAGTTTGGTTCCAAATTAATATTTAACAAATTGCATTATCATAGTTTTGCCATTCTTGAGAAACAAACTTATAACTAACATTCATACATGGTATAAAATACATGAAATACTAGTTTTCAAATTATACATCATTTTTTAATTTTTATTTTTGTAAAATTATGTATCTTATTCTGTTGACTATATAAATCACTTGAGATCATTTCTATACTTTTCCCTTTCTTTATTAAGGGTTTTTTAAGTCCCACATAGTGGTATATGCCTATAATCCCAGCATTCACGAGACTAAGGCAGGAGGATTACTGCAAGTTAGAGGTTAGCCTGGGTTACACTGTGGGGTCCAGGCCAGTCTGGAATACATAGAAATACCTTGTCTCAAAAAAAAGTTTAAAAAAAGATGGAGGGGGCTGGGGATGTAGCTCAGTGGCTTAAGTGCCTGCTTGGCAAGCATGAGGTTTTGAGTTCAATCTCTAGTACCACAAAAAAAAAAAAAAAAAAGTGGAGATTTTCTAGAATAGTATCAGTTCATTGTCTTGCTTCTTTTTCTCTTAAAACCTAAGCCTAAGGGCCAGGGGTGTAGCTTAGCGGCATTGTGTCTGCCTGGCAAATACAAAGTCCTGAGTTTGATTCCTGATACCAAAAAACAAAACAAACTTAAGCCTAATGTGGACTTTTTTCATCTGAATTCTCAGATTCTTATGCTTTTAAATTTGAGTATACTGATGAATTTCAGACCAATAAAAATACCATTTTTTAATCAAGTTATTTCATCATAGTTATGTGTATGTTTTCCTACAGCATATGTGTATGTACCAAAATTATTGAACTTTTCAGAATGTTCAGAATTAGCTTGTTAATTATTTTAAGTGACATTGGATGCTCTTCCGTGTAAAGCATCCTTCACCTTCTTTTGACACTTAGAAAAGCCATCATCCGCATTTTGGCAGTTAATTTAAAAATGCATGATTGTGCTCACTTCTGCAGCACATATGCTAAAATTGGAATGATACAGAGCATTAGCACGGCTCCTGTACAAGGATGATACCCAAAGTATTTGTATTTTTAAGGAAGGTTCATGCTAATATTGATTGGAGAATTTTTTATGCCCATATCTTATATTCTGAGTAACTACTTTGAAGACAATATGCAGTGTACTAAGTATTATTCTCCTATAATTTTGTTATGAAGTTCTGTTTTACCTTTTTTCAGTTAAAAAAAAAAAACTCATTATTGTGCGTGGTGGCATTTACCTGTAATCTCAGGTACTCAGGAAGTTGAGGCAGAGAAAACTCAAATTTGAAGCCAACTAGGGATGTACCTCAGTGTAGCATGTATAAAGCCTGGGTCCAGTTTCCAGTAGCACAAAGGAAAAAAGCTTGAACTTCTGAAACTTTAGAGTCTCATATATTAATATATATTAAACTTGATGTAGCAAGATTGTAGAAGTGATAGAATGCAGTTTATAATTAGTTCCTAGAAACCTCGTAGTATTTTTATATTTGTAATAGAGTACTGATCTAGAATGGAAACTATTTGCTTCATGTGGCTATTTAAATGTGATTTTTAAGTTAAACATACTGCAATTAGACATTTAATACCTCACTGATACTAACCACAGTTTAAATTCCGTTGGCTACCGTACTGAACAGCATAGAGAACATTGGTATCGTCATCATAGAACATTCTCTTAGACAGTGCTATTCTAGGTACCTGAGGAATTTGATGTTCATTTTTCTTTCTAGGAAGCGAGACATCATGCAGAATATCGTACAGATTTTGGAGTCAGTACAGTTGAAATGGGAACTGTTTCAGAGCTGGACAGATTTTTCAAGGCTCCATCTTTCTAATAAACTGGCCATTTTTGGAATCGGTTACAATACCCGTTGGAAAGAGGATATCCGTTACCATTATGCTGAGATCAGCTCCCAGGTGCCCCTCGGCAAGCGACTTCGGGAATACTTCAACTCCGAGAAGCCTGAAGGTCGGATCATTATGACCCGAGTGCAAAAAATGAACTGGAAAAATGTTTACTACAAATTTTTGGAGATCACTATTAGTGAAGCTAGATGCCTGGAGTTGCACATGGAAATTGACTGGATACCCATTGCCCACTCCAAACCAACTGGTGGGAATGTTGTTCAGTATTTATTGCCAGGAGGCATTCCTAAAAGCCCGGGCCTTTATGCCATTGGTTATGAAGAATGTATTCAGAGGCCCCTGTCACCCCACGTGGAGCAACAATCTGTGGACCCAGGAAAAGAGGGCAGGGTTGACTTGGAAACCCTGTCAGCACAAGCCTCACTACAGGTGGAAGTAGAACCCTCCCGAATTACCTATTGCTACCTCGGAATTGCTGAGGTCAGGACTCTGCAGCAGTGCCTGTTTTTACATTTCCAGGCAAATACCAAAACCTTCAGCAAAGATTGGGTCGGTATTAATGGGTTTTTGTCTCAGAACTGTATTGTGGATCCAGGAGTTTCCCCCAAATCTATCTATATCAAATTTGTAGAAGTAGAGAGGGATTTTCTTTCTGCAGGCTCTTTAGTTGAGTGCCTGGAAAAAGCCATTGGATACCCCTTAAAATTTAACAACTGAGTGTCATCCTTCATAAGGATTTGGGCTCTTACCTCCCTCTCACTTTCCATTACCCAGACCCTTCCTCATTCAGATGCTGCCGTCAGATTCTTTGTGGGGACTCTCTCCACAACTGGGCCAGTACACCTCTAAGGAGTCACAGTACACTTTGTGCAGAAAAAACTGACTTCACCAGAAAATGCTCACTTTGAGCAAGCAAGATACGTAACAACTTGCATGGTGGGTCAGTTGTTTCTTTTTTAAAAAACAATTTTTAAACGGATTTTAGAGCCCTAATTAAACAAATGTAGGTACATTCCATATTGGACAAAACTTATACTTTGAGTTTCATATGAAATTGAAAAATTGTATTTTTTTCACAACATTTCATTTTTACACATCTCTATGTCTCTATATAAGTATTATTTACAATGCTGAATAAATAAGCAATAGATAACGGCAAGTTAAATCTTGAGTCACAGTAAATAAGACTGTTTTTCAATATCACCTTTTAGCTACTATTGTATATAGAGTTTCATTTTTTCACCAACCAAGTGTTTTGCTATTTCCAATCAGTGTTGCCTGCAAAGATCTTTGTTTCTGTGATGTACCAACTTTATGGTTGTGTTACCATTTAAACTTTTTTTAAAAAAAAAAATTAAAGTAATTCCTGGCCTCGTGGTGTGCTAGTAGTTAGCTTTCTGCAGAGAGTTCTGGCTTCACTGCCGTGAATGGTAGTGGAAGCAGCAGGGCCACCTTACTTTCTCCTGCACCCTTGGGACCAGTGTCCTTATTTCTTGTTGGAGTACCAAAGATCGTTGACCCTCTCATTTTATATTTCTTTTTTAAAAATGACTAAGCTGGGGCTGGGGATTTAGCTCAGTGGCATAAGTGCCTGCCTTGCAAGCAGGAAGTCGTGAGTTTGATCCCTGGTATCAAAAACTAAAAAAACAAAAAAAAGAAAAATGACTAAGCTATTCCTTCCAACCCTAGGAGCTTACATTTATAAGGCCGTTATTCCTTATTGTTATATTCAGTAATCAGGGGCAAGGAGTACAAGTGGGAAACTGATGTAGTCTTGCTGTGTCTAAGAGAGGGAGTGAGCATCCATTTAAAAAAGAATTTTAAGAAGTGATGCATAGGAAAGGAAATCAGAAGTATCAGTCCACTAGAAAGGTAGCTGTTAGGGTTAGATCTTTCAGAACTTTTAATGGGTCAGCCACCACTGTGCTTGATAAGAACATCTTGCTAGTACACTAGACAAGGGCCTCTGGCTTCATGGTAGGAACTTGTTAGATCAAGTATTTATCTTTAATGATTCCTCAACATCTCAGTTGCTCTACTCTAAGCAGGCTGCAGATGCAGGTAAGAGCTGTAATTCTCTTGGTTTCTCAGTACTATTGGAGATAAAATTTTACATTGTTAAAAACAATTTTACTCACAACCTGCATGATCTCAGACGAGTGGTTTTCTCATTTTCATATCTTGGCCTCTTGACATTTATTTTTTCTAATGACTAGAGAGCTTGCCATGAATAGGATGGCTGTGATTTATGTTATTTGAGTCTGGGCTTGTAGCATTGGCAGTTTTTTGCTGCAAGCTGCTAAAAATAGGTGCTAGTTCTAGGAGAATATTTTTATCCCGAGCGTGTGTGAGTGTAGCACCTGTTACCCTGGGCACAACTTGTAGACAGGAGCCTTAGGAAGCTCATGAATTTGCTCTCTTAGATTTGAAATTCCTAGATGCTGAGTGTGTTGACCATCTTGTAGCTGTAATCTCACAGTATTCAAAGCTAAGTGCTGTAGGAGAAGCATTATTATTAGGAGTACTACATAACATCCCCCAGACTCTGCCACTGGCCAGTCCGAGCTACATTACTAGTTCATGCATTTTTTCTCTCCGTCCCATTTCCTATTGCTGCTGTTTACTTAGCTGAAGTAGAACATTTTGGGAGCATCTAGTGAGGATGTTTGAGGCTTGTTAATGCTACTGAGAATAGTGGGGCATGGCTAGACTACCATGACCTGCATGGAAAAGGTGGCAAAGACCAGATCCAGTATGAGATTATCCCACTGGCTTGACATGCTTTGATCAGCGGAAGAAAAAGACAGAGCCATAGGGGGCTGGGGGTTTAGCTCAGCGGCATAAGCGCCTGCTTTGCAAGCAGGCAGTCGTGAGTTCGATCCCCGGTACTGATAAAAAGGAAAAAGACAAAAAAAAAAAAAAAAAAAAAAGACAGAGCCATGTCCTGGCAGTTGGAGGCTTGCTGGAAAAGCTTACTGATTCTAAGTATCCAATCACTTCAGTCAGAACAGCCTAGAAACAACAGCAGTTTGTCAGATAACTAAGAATTGCTAAAAACACGAAATGGGCTTTGAAGACCTTAAATGAGCCTCATAACTAATTCAGTGTTGGGGCAGAGACACCTTATTGGTCCTAGTTACTTTTTTGTCACTGAGACACTCAGCACCCACAAATGAAAGGTGGAGGGGTTTACTTTGGTTCATGGTTTATACAGATTTCAGTCCATAGTCAGCTGGCTCCAAGGCAGAAGAGAGGCATGGAAGAGAAGCTTTGCTTGTGGCATGGCAGACAAGAAGCAGAGGGACAGGGATCAAGGGAGATACGATATGCCATTCTAGTCCATGCTTCCAATGACCCCCCCCCATCCCACACCCCCAACCAGGCTAGATCAGTAGGGGGCTGGGGATTTAGCTCTGCGGCATAAGCGCCTGCCTCACAAGTAGGCAGTTGTGAGTTCGATCCCCGGTACCGATAAAAAAGAAAAAGACAAAAAAAAAAAAAAAAAAAAAAAAAAAAAACAGATCAGTGAACTGATCCACTGATGGGTATTATGCACCTGTGATTGAGTCACCTCCCCAAACCCCACACCTAAGCACATGGGACTTTAAAAGGACATCTGGATAAAAGGTATAACATTCTGCCCCTGGTCTCCAAAAGAATTTATGCCCATCCCTTTATGCAGAATGTACTTAGTCCATCTCTGAGAGTTGCTAGAGGCCTAATAATTTTAGCATTGCTGAAAAACCCAAGTCAAAAGTCTCTACAGATTTAAGGCAAATTTAGTTGTGAGCCCCTGTAAAAATGAAAAAGTTAAAACACTTCGAACATACAGTGGCACAGGATAAACAGTCCCATTACAAAAGGGAAAAGAAGAGGGCTAGAAAGCAATGGGACAAAAGCCCAAAACGCAGGGCACACATTAAATCCTGTAGTTCCATGACCAGCACCTGGGGCAAACTGTAGCGAAACATGAACTCCAAAGGGCCTGGATGGCCCCACCCTGTGGCTATGAGTGGTTAGATCCCTCATGGCTTCTCTCTGTCTGGCTCTGTTCACTGCTTGCAGCATTCCTTAGATGAGCCACATTCCTGGCTTCTCCAGCCTTCTGGGGTCTGCACTGCACTTTCGGCTTCACACAGCTTCACACACCGTTCTCTCGGGCACACTGTCTGGCCTCCCAAGTCTTCTGAAATCTGGGTTGTAGCCTCCCAGACCCCATAAACACTTAGGTTCTGCATGTGCCTGAAAACAGTACCACATACGTAATACCAAGTCTGATGCTAGCTGGGATAGTAGCTGAGCCCTTTTGCATCTTGGCTGGTGGTAGTAGAGGCCTCTGAGTGCCTGGATGGCTAAGCCCAGCGAAAGGAATCCCAGGACTCAATTTCCATTCCATAGGCTGCTGCCATTCTGGAGCATGGTGCTCTGGGCTGTTCTCAAAGCAAAGTCTCATTTTGCAATCCTGAGCCTAGGAAGATTAGAGACTTTTCCTTAAGATATATTTAAGATATTCCTTAAGATTTTCCTCATTTCCTTAAGATATTTTTCCTGTTGTCCTATTCCAGAGTACCTAAAAGTACGTAAGGGCTTTTTTTCTTGCCTCCTTTCCCCTCCCCAGAGTAGTTGCAGACCCATCTTTACTAGACTTTCCTTTCTGGCCAAACTCAAAAGCTATTTGCTCTTGCTCAATGTACAGCTGACTAGAAGTTCTTGAGAATACTCAAGCTACAGCCTGAATGTTTGGCTGGCTTGAAATTCCTCGACCAGATTAGTTTGTCACCCTAAATCTAAGTCTTCCCCAGAGTCTCAGGATTTGAGCACAATGCAGAGAAATTTTCAGCCAGAGTGTAACACGTGGCCTGGAGTGTAACTGTGAAGGGAGGCCTTCCTGCAGTATTGCAGTCAACATTCCGTCTTCTGAGCTCTGACCAGAGTCTCCCATCTAGCTCAGCTCACAGCATTCTAGGGCTGCTTCTCCAAACTTGGCTAAATTCTCACAAGCAGTTCCAAAGGTTTCTGAACCATATAGTGAGGCAGCATCATAGCAGTGGCCACATTTCTTCTGCACCAAAGTCCATCTTGGTTCACTGAGACACAATCCCCAACACATGAAAGTTAAAAAGGTTTATTTTAGCTCATGATTTGTAGAGGTTTCAGTCTATAGTCAGCTGGCTGCAAGGCAAGGTAGTATGACAGGCTCATGGCATTTCAGGCAAGAAGCAGAGAGGGATCATGGGAGAAGCATACGGTTCCCAGCCATTCCCTCAGTGACCCCCCCTGCCAAATCAGGCTTCACCTCCCAGTACCATGTTTAGCTATAAACACACCAGAGAACTGGTCCACTGATGAGCAGTATACATCCATGATCAGTCACCTCCCAAAGCCTCACCTATGATCACATGAGGCTTAACAGTGTTCACATTTAAGAAGCTGTAGGAGGACATTTTTGATGATCTGAGGGGAAGTGTGATTGAAAGAACATGAACTAAGAACTTAGTTCTCACACACGACCTGTCTAAGCAGTTCCCAGGGCATGTGAGGATAATGTGTGCTAACATTCCTTCACTGCAGGGTAGAGAGCAGTGTTCACCCCAAAATGCATCTTGGCCCAGACTTGAGAGAACAATGAAGATGTCGTGTCCACTTCCACTGCTTGATTCCCTCAGGCTCTGAAAAAAGAAGTGGATGGAATAAGAGATGCTGGAGGATTCCATGATGGGGTAAAGGTCCTGAAGAGACTGCTGCAGGTCCTCACTAGTGGCTTTACTTCCCATGTGGCAGGTTGAGGGGAATTCTGAGGGGAAAGTTAGCTACAGGGAGTGAACGTTGATCCTATACTTTATGTAAGCACTTAACAGGGATGAGCATACTTGTGTGACCAGATGCTGCTGCATTCCGGGGTTACAATCAGCATTTTGCATTGCCTTTCTTGGAAGGTGTAGTTAATTTGGGGTGACAACCCTGGTCTTGAAACGACAGAAGAGGGTCTTTGAAATGCAGACGGAAGGCAAGAGAAATGTGAGTAGGACAGGAGAAAAAAAAAAAAATAATAACCTGCCCCCTCCCTAATTTTTTTTTTTTTTTGGTCTTTTTCCTTTTTATTGTTACCGGGGATCGAACTCACTACTGCCTGCTTCCAAGGCAGGCGCTTATGCCGCTGAGCTAAATCCCCAGACCCCCCTCCCTAATCTTGACAGCCCACAGTTGGGTAGCTTCCCGCAAAAGGGTACCAGGCTCCAAGTTACCCACTGTTGCCTTTGCGGCCACTGAGCTACCTAGTATTGGATTCCAGGGCTGTCATGTGCAGTCCAGTGTTTGCATAGGCATTTCTCAGAGCCACTGCATGGCAAGTATTTGAAGAGGAGCCAGGCAGGTCACACTAGGAAAGAGCAGCTGAGAAGCCCAGAGGGTCTATAGTGCGTTGTGCAGAAAACATAACCACAAGGGACATTTTCAGTGTCAAAAACACAACCGCATACACGGGTATAGAGAATCCAGGAGGCCTGGCTTTTATTCCCAGACAATTCTGGGCTGTTCCCCTAGAGCGAGCGGGCAGCCCTAGGAATTTGTGTTCATGTTTTCTGTCCTAGCTGGCCTTTGCTCCATGGTAAGCACCGCTTCAAACTAAGGTTTGAGGCTTTGGTGGCGGTGCTGCGGCAGCTGCTGTTGGTAGGGAGAAGAGGAGCGTGCCCTTAGGAGAGGGAGCCCCGACCGGCAGAGGGCGCAGAGGTGCCTTTTGACCAAGTAGCAGCGAGTGGAGAAGGGGGGCGGTTAAATTAAATTCACAGCGAACAAGATCCGGTCCAGGGAATTAAAGGATCAGAGCGGGCCCGAGCTGTTCACGGTGGGGATGGGAGGCAGTGAAGACGCCAGGGATAAAGGAGAAACAGAAAATTTTGGGCTATGCACCTTCCCGCAGCCTCCCTCCTCCCCGGTCAGTGTAAGGCCTACAGCAGTTTGTTCCAGGCTGAGGAGCTGGGAACTGGACTGCTTGCCTCAGTTTCCCGCTCAGCAGCTCTTGGCGCGGGGGCCCCTCTTCCCAGCTCAGGGTGTGAGACACCAGGCCGGAGGAACCCTCGGGTCTGGGTTTCTGGGGTTTCGTGAAGACCCGCAGTGCGCCGCGGTCTTCCCGGCCCCCGCCCCCACCCGCACCCCCACCCCACTCCGCGTGGCGCCCTCGGGGACCCGCGCTGGGGCGGCGAGCCGGCTTCTTCCGCCGCCGCGCTCCCACACTGCGGACCTGGTGCCCTGGTGCGGGGCTTGGCTCCCTGTCCTTCAGGAGGCCGCCCTGGCTATCTGCAGACGCAGATCCCCCAAGCTTGGAGCCCCAAGTTCACAGTGGCGGGGTGCGGGCGCCTCCCGTCGGGCGTGTGTGAGTTCAGGCCCGCCCCTCTCCTGCTGCCCCCGGCCGGCTCCGGGGCACCGCCACTTACCCCCCGCTAGCCTGCAGCCTGCCCGGGGGAGGCGGCGGCGGGCCTGGGCTGCGGGCGCTGCGGGGTCCGCTCCCACCCCCACCCCACCCCACCCCGGCCCGCGGCGGTCCCGCTCGCCCGGCCTCTCCGCCCTGCGCACGGCCCGCCCCCGCGGTGTCCCCACCCCGCCCCCCGCGCCGGCCGCGGGCTGGACGGGAGCCGCCCTAGTGACGGTCAGTGGCCGACGGTCGCGCAGCCTCCGCACCTGCCGGACGCTGTGGCCGGGACCTACAGCCCTGACTGCGCTCGGACCAGGGAGGGTCATGACTGCCCGGCCCGCACCCCCTGCCACCAACGGGCCGCTGGTTTTATTCCTGGGGCTCAGTGTTCTCGGTGAGTCAAACCCGGGACCTGGAGGGGATTCGGGATGCAGGATGGGTCCGTGTGGCCCCGAGGGGACCCTGGGCACTGAAGAGAAACTGGTTTGGACGCGTCTGCAGCACTCCCCACCCCCGCTCTCCTGGGCATCCCTGGCTGGGGCTCATTTGTCTCGCACTGTAGCGGGGACAGCTTCTATTCTGCTGGAGTGAGGGCATCTCCAGGCAAGACCCGGATAAGTGGGATGAGAGGCAGGAACCGTTCCCGCTCCACCCCTCCACCCCTCTCCTCCACTCCCAAGGGCATCTCCAGGTAGACCCGGCCACCTCTGGTGAAAGTTACAGGAGTCATCCCTCCCCTACTCCCCGCCCCTCAGCAGAGCTGGATGAGCCGGGGCATAGATGAGACACTGACTAAAGAGCTTAAGGACTTAACTCCAGCCCCGTCTGTGCCCCGACCCACACAGCTTGATGCCAAGATCCCAGGAGAATGCCTTGGCCTTCGGGCTTGATCCTCGAGCTTCATGTCAGTTCCCAAGCCCAGTTCCTCCCGCTTGCCCCCTCCTGCTTCCTGCCCTGGAAATAATGGGAGGTGTCCCCAAAGCATGACCGGGAGGCCGTTTGGACACAGGAAATGGGGGAAGGGTTCAAAGGCTGAGAGGAACAGAGTTGGGATACCCCCTTGCTTCCAGGTCCACCACCTCCTGGATTCCCTGACTTACAGGGACAAGGGGAATAGGGAAGAGGGGATAGAAAGAGAAGAAGGGAACCTCTCAGAGCCAGTGCTTGATGAGCGTTGAAAGCCCCAGGGGCACCTGGCCTCCCTGGGAGCTGAGGTGGCCCAATACCACATCTGGAGAAAAAAGGACCCCATAAGAACAAAGCCCTCTACACTACTCGCTGGCTGCCTTCCAGGCTGTTCTGCTGTTCCCTTTCAGGTGTCCCAGTCTAGGTTTGGGGACCTCAGCTTTAACTCATTTCTTTCTCAGCCTGGAGGAAGATAGGTTAAGTGGGGATAGGAAGGAGGATATAGAGTTAAATTCAGCCCAAATGGTGGTATCTACCAGCTCCTGTCCATGTCTGCTCTGGTCTGGCCTGGGCACCAGTGGTGTCGGGCATGAAGAACTAGGATTCCCCCGTGGGTCTCATGAGCAGCCCCCAGCCACTGCAGAGCCAGACAGCTTATTGCTTCTAGATGTGACAGATCCCAACCGGGACCCATCAGCCTTCCACCTCTGCTTTCCTAACTTCATCCTCAGCTGCTCTCCCTTCTGCAGTCCACCCCAAGTCCCCATCCCTCTCCCTGATGGTGGGTCTCCAAGCAAGAAGGAAAGTCCATGCTTGTCTGGTCATCACTTGCAGCTCATGGCAACCCGGGCTCCCAAGCCTCAGCTTGTATACTGAGGGTCCAGACTTACTTGTTCCCACTGGCTGCCCTGGAGGTTGCCCAGCTGCTGTCCTGCCCGAAGGTTTGAGTGTTAAATCCCCCCACAGGGCACAGGCACCCGGCTCGCAGCCGGCTTGCTTGTCCTGACTCCTCAGGGCCCTCCTGCTCTGCCCAGGCTGCGCAGCCTCATGCCCCTGGGGCGTGAGAAGCCTGCAGGGGGAGTTTCTCAGAGAAGAGGGAGACTAAAAATAGTCGCCCTGGGGAGCAGGCCCTTTTCAGGCCTTCCCTGTTCCTAACTCTGGTCTCAGTGAGCCAGAATGGTCGCTTCTTGGGCTCTTGTGTCCACAAGAAGCTCTTGTGCTTCTTGTGAAGGCACTGGGACCCACTCCTCTCCTAATGGCACCCAAGATGCCGGGTGGGGGAAGGGACGTAAAGTAGAGACCTGGTCTTCTGTCCCAGCAGACACCCAGGAGCGAGGGTGGGGCAGACTCTGGCTCTCAGTTCTCCGACGGAGAGTGCAGGACCGGGAGCATTTGCTGGGACTCCGGGTGTACCTCACTGTGCACTTAAACCACCTCCCTGCTGCGCTTTGCAAAGTGCAATCGTAAATGGGGACCTGGAGTTAGTCCCTGAGGCTCCTGTGGCGGATGCAGGTGCTTTCCCCGCCCAGAATCTTTTCTGGCCTGGGAGTGAGCTAGGCAGAGCCCCAAGGCTCCCGGTGTGTCCCACTTTAGCAGACTGGCCACTGGCTAGGTCCCCAAGGGGCGTCGAGCTCCTTGAGGGCGGATTGTTTTTGGCTGTAGGGCCTCCGGTCTAGCGGCCCCCCTTTCATTGTCTCCTGCCTTATCAGCGGGCACAAGTTTCCTGCCAGGAAGTGAAAGGGGGTGCTTCGACGTGTAAGGAATAGGGCGGGCTTCTGCAGAAAGGCGCAGCAGCGGGAAGGCGGTGGGGGTGGCACGCATCCTGGCCGCACGCTCCCGGCCTCGGAGGCCTTCAGTGCGCCTCTGCGAGGGCTGAGTCCACGGCTGTGGCCTGGCCTCTCACCTGCAGGACCGCGTCTCCCGCCTGGGGCCGCTCTTCGCGGCTGCGGGAGCGTGGGGTCCAGGACGAGGTCACCAGCTTCTTGAGACTCGGCCAGGTGCTAGCCCCAAGTCTCTCTCCCCAGAGAGCTTACATTTGGCCACTCCATTTCCTCTCCGAAGAGCACAAGTTGAGCGTCCCAAGCGTTAGCCACACAACGAACACCTGAACTCATCTCCAGGGCGCCGCGCATCCACAGAGGAAGCTTTCTTCTGCTCATAAGCCTGGCTTTTGCGGGGTCGGGGATATAGCTCAGTGGCACAGGTGCCTGCCTAGCAAAGGCAAGATTGTGAGTTTGATCCTTGGTACTTCCCGCTCCCTCACCCAAAAAAAGACTGGCTTTCGCCTCTTCTGTAATTCCCTGCGACCCACCCAGATCACCCGGACCCCCCAAAACTTTCTGGGTTCAGGGGCTGGGGATTTAGCTCAGCGGCATAAGCGCCTGCCTTGCAAGCAGGCAGTCCTGAGTTCAATCCCTGGTACCGATTTAAAAAAAAAACAAAAAACAAAAAACTTTCTGGGTTCCAACCTTGCACTTTCCTAGGAAGTCCAGGCCACCGTAGTCAGCTTGCTAGCCTCGCTTGCTGGGCAGCCTCTTGCCTCTGTACAACCCGTTGTTCAGAAAGAGCCGCAGAGTTAAAGAGTAATCCAGAGTAACCCAGAGCAACCCGGTTTCCCAGCCCGCTGTGCCCATCCAGCTGAGAACTCTGGAGGCTCCTACCACTGCCACCGGTGCCCTTGCTTTTTGCCCACGGAAAGGAGGGGGGGAGCAAGTGTGCAGCGTGAGGTATGGATCAAAAGTAGTGGATCTGCCCTTTCTCCTGTTCTCTTCCCCTCCCGGATGGAAATCTGCCCCCTCTTCTGGCTGTTCAGAATATTTGCTTTTGGATATGAATAAATACCCAGAGGTGTGTTCCTCCCCTCACTAGAAACCCATGAGTGGGCGATGGGAAGCAGGACTGTGGGTCAGCCGCCCCTGGGCACCCCTCGATGCCCCAGTATCTGGGCTGAGCCCTGTGGGGGAGCTCACGGCTTGCTCTGTCTCCAGCAGTCCTCTCCGGGGCCAATGTGAAGGTGCACATGCCTGCCGGCCTTACCAAACTGCAGGCGGTAGAGGGAAGAGACATAGTGCTCCCGGCCTGGTACACTCTGGAAGGAGAGAAGCCTGAGGGCCGGCCGTGGGAAGTGCCTCTTGTGATGTGGTTCCTGGAAAAAAAAGAGAAGAAAGGTCTAAAGCAGGTAAGGGCAGGGGAAAAGTATCCCGGGTAGTGGTGGTCACAGAGTGGACCCGGGATGTAGGGAGGAGCTGGCAAGTGTGGGAGGGATGGCTGGAGGCCACGGGCACCAAGAAGAAAGTGCAGGGAACAGCAGGTGTGCTCGCAGTATCAGGGTCAGCCTGCTCATCTTGAAGGCTTCCCTCAAAGACCTCTCTTTCCCCTAATTTTCCCAATTTGTGCCCCCAGCGCACAAAACACTATTAAAAGAGCTGGGGTGGAGGCTAGGAGTTTAGCTCAACTACACAAGTGCCTCCCTGGCAAGCGTGAAATTGTGAGTTTGATCCCTGGTACAAAAATAAAATAAAATAAAAGAGCTGGGTGATGGTGCCTCCCTGTATTTCCAGCTGAGGCTGAGCCTGGAGGACCACAAGTTCAAGCCCAGCCTAGGAATTTAGCAAGACCCTGTCTCAAAAGATAAAAACAGGACTGGGGATGTAGCTTAGCATGGAAGCCACGGGTTCAATTCCCCAATGTGCATGAGGAGGCAAAAAACACTTAAAAGCAAAGAGACACTGACATGGCTGTGGTGGAGAAGGGGCTGGGGAATTGAGGAGTGGGGGGCTGACAGCCTGTAACATGACTTTCAAAAGCCGGATGTGTTTCCTTGCTCACATCCTCTGTGCTTCAGCTACAAGTACAGGCTACTTTCAGGAATGGTCATCACTTGTCACCTTGCCCCTTTGCACCTGGAGAGGGTGAGGCATTG
Source organism: Cavia porcellus (assembly GCF_034190915.1). Classification (NCBI taxonomy): domain Eukaryota; kingdom Metazoa; phylum Chordata; class Mammalia; order Rodentia; family Caviidae; genus Cavia; species Cavia porcellus. Next base: position 18,823,102 of record NW_026947492.1, on the reverse strand, counting down.
CCTCCCATGCGTCACACCTCTTTCCCTTCCTGAGTGCTCCAGGCTGGTTCACCAGAAGCCGTGGAGCAGTTTTCAGAGCCCCTCACTTGTACAGACTCCTTCCAATGTCCTGTAAAGTGTATTCAATAAAGTCATTTGCTCTTTTTTAAAGGATGTTTCTATCTTCATTAAAGAGAACCCTTCCAGTTGTATAAATTTCAAACTCTACAAAACCCAGATCTATTCTGCAATTTTAAATTCCCTTACTTCCTCCTTTTTCTATTATGCACCCTTCTAAACAACCTCAGTGGGAAGTAAGTGATGGTCCTTAGGGGAACAATACCTTGGCACAGGGGAGGGTAGCTGGGGAGAGGTGTGAACCCTGAGAGTTGCATGAAGAAGGCCAAGTATGGAGACAGTGACAAGGAGGTGTCCTGACCCCGCCAGGTGTTGGCCTACATCAACGGCTCTGTGTCAGGCAACCCTGGAGTATCCCTGGTCTACTCCATGCCCTCTCGGAATGTGTCCCTGAGGCTGCAGGGCCTCCAGGAGAAAGACTCTGGCTCCTACAGCTGCTCTGTGAATGTGCAAGACAGGGGCCATGACAGCAAAACTATGGAACTCAGCGTGCTGGGTGAGTGAGAAGTGCACACTGCCAGGCCCGCCCCGCCCCGCCCACCCCACAGGAGTTCAGCAGGTCTCTCTCCCCAGGGGCAAGGCTGGGGGCAGGACAGCCAGTGACACAGGGGGTGTCTGGGGGTCTCCCAGGTATGTGCTTTAACTGTCTTCCCTTCCCCAGTGCCTCCAGCAACTCCATCCTGCAGTCTCCTGGGTGTGCCCCAGGTGGGGGCCAACGTGACCCTGAGCTGCCAGTCCCCAAGGAGCGACCCTTTGGCTCACTACCAGTGGGAGCGGCTGTCCCCAGTGGCCCAGGTTTTCTTTGCACCCGTTTTAGGTGAGGGAATTTTTGGAGACACTGAGACTGTGCCTGGAGAAGGGGTGAGAGAGTGGCACCGAGGGCCTGTGCTGGAAAGGGAGGTGTTGCTGGAAAGGCTGGGGAGGAGGAAGAGGAGGGACAGGGAGGTGGCGACAGGTGCAGGCACTGGCACAGGCTCTTGTTAATTAAAGGGGTTAGGGTTAGCTGGGCTGCCTGTGTCCAGGTCTAACCACGCCACTCACTAACTTTGTAAAACGGGTTATTGATATCCATGATTTGAACACACCAGCTCTAAAGACTCTTTTAGCGACAACTGGGACATTTTTAATATGAAGAGTTGGGTGATTTTGGAGGACACCTAAGATTTTGGAGGATACCTAAGATTTTGGAGTCTTTCTTAGGTATAGCAATGGTATTGTGGATGTGTGGGGTAATGTTCTTACTTTTTTGAAGCAGCACATCACAGTATTGCTTTTAAGTGTTAGAGAAATGAAATAAGCAATAGCGAAATGGTAGCAACTTTTGGATTTACTTGGTGGGTGTATTATAGAGTTTTTGTCTTTTGTACCTACTTTTCATTTACTGTTTTTGTTTGCTTGCTTTTTTTGTTGTTGTTGAAGGATTTTTTGGGGGGTGGGGGTTCTAGGAATTGGATCCAGGGCCTTGCACATGGCTAAGAATGTACTGTATCACTGAGCTACACCCCAGCTTCATTGGCCATTTTGATAATAAAACCCAAGTGGAGAGGGGTATTCAGCTAGCTGCAACTGGAAACAGAGGCCACATACCCTTCCCCTCCCACAGGGAACAGAGAAGTGGTGACTCCCAGACAGTGAAAGAGGATATTCCAGAAGAAGGGAAGGATTGTTTTTTTTTAATCTCCAACAAGGGAAAGCAGGTCCCCGGACTGATGGCTAAATTGTATCCACAGATAACATCCGTGGGTCTTTAAAGCTCACCAACCTTTCCACTTCCATGTCTGGCATCTATCTCTGCACTGCCCAAAATATAGTGGGCAGCGCCCACTGCAATGTGACCCTGAGTGTAATCACAGGTTAGTGAGGGGCAAGTGTGGTCTTGAGAAGCGTGCTCAGTGGTGGGGGTGGCGTGGCAGGTGGTCAGGGCCTCTTGTGACACAATAGGTAGCTTGCCCTGATCAGAGTTTCGTGTGAATGTTTGGGCAGCAGCTTCTATTTTCTGCTTGACAGTCTCCCCTTTTCATGGAGAAGTGAGAGTGAATGGTGGCAGTGGGGAAGTGGGGTTGGAGAGGAGCCTACAACAGCTGGGTGCCCCTACCCCTCTGATCACAGGACTTTTTTTAGGGTCAAGAGCTGCCATGATTGCCGGAGCAGTTGTGGGCACTCTGGTCGGATTGGTGCTGCTGGTCGGCCTGATCCTCTTGTACGAGCGCCAACACCAAAGCAAGCTCCTAGAGGATGTATCCAATGATATCAAGTGAGTGCTCCTGCTTTCTGCTGAGATGAGGGATCCCAACTCCCATCACAGATTCTGGGAATGTGGGCAGCTTCTGTCTAATGGAAGGGTGGACAGTAAACAGAATAGCTTTTTTTCTTTTTCTTTTAATTTTTTATTATTTTGAAGGTAGTAAAGTACAACAGAACAAGATGGAGCAAAGCAAATTGAGACAGTGCAGTGAAATTGGTACAGAACTTCCCAGCAGGTTACTAGGATAACAGTAATAGGTACCATAGTACATCACGTTATCTTCACAATAGTTGTTCTTTCAATCAGGTATAGCAAAATCAAATGGAATACAGAACATTATAGAACGTATCAAAACAATATTGAATATAGCAATACAATTAATCAGAACAAAGCACAACAGTGATAACAATATTTACCTTCAAAGAGAAGGTAGAAGGAGATACCCCTTATTTGCTATTTGTATATCGTCAGCCTCCCAATAGCTGCTCAGATCTCTGGCTCCCATTTGCTAACAGGGAGCAGGATGGGATGTTTGATTTTCGGCCCGTGTACCAGTAGACTCAAGGCTGTATACCAGGAAGGCAAGCTGGTTGCTTGGTTTCCTAGCAGCCTAAGTTCCAACATGGCACGGATCAGGAGACGTTGGGTGCCCCTACCCCTCTGATCACAGGACTTTTTGGGTGCCCCTACCCCTCTGATCACAGCCCCCTGGGGTGGCTGCAGCTTGCCTGTGCCACAGCTACTTACCAGGGAGGTGAGCTGGTTGCTTGGTTTCCCAGCGCCCTAAGTTCCAACATGGCGTGGATCTCAGGACAGAGTAACTTTTTGATGGGCAGATTTTTTTTTTTTTTTTTTTTTTGGTCTTTTTGAGTCAGGGTTTCACTATATAGTTCAGGCTGTCCTTGAACTCGCCTTGTGTCCCAGGCTAGCCTGGAATTTGCAATGGTACTCCTACCTCAGCCTCCTGGGTGCTAGAATTACAAGCTTGTACCACCATGGCTGGCTCTCGGGGCAGATTTTAAGGGAGAGGAAGAGAAACGTTGAAGTGTGTAATGGAGGCAGAGTGTAACCAAGTATGAGGAAACTCTCCCCTTCTTTTCCCTTCTTCTGACCCCTTGTTACTTCTCTGATGACTAGGGAAGACGCCACTGCCCCACGGACCCTGACCTGGTCCAAGGCCTCAGACACGCTCTCCAAGAATGGAACTCTTTCCTCCGTCACCTCAGCACGAGCCCTCCGGCTGTCTCATGCCCCTCCTAAGCCTGGCACACTGACCCCTGTGCCTGGCACCTCCACTCAGGCTCTGCCCTCACCCAGACTACCCGAGACAAATGGGACTAACCCTCAGCCAGTGTCCCTCAGCCCCGGGGGGCTTTCTCACTCTGCTCTGAGGCGCATGGGTGCAGTGAATGTGATGTTACCTTCTCAGACTCAGGATGGGTACCTGGTGTGATGGCTCAGGCCCCGGGCATCTGGTGTCTCATCTACCTAGAGCACAGACTGCACCCTGGGAGGGTCACCACACTCCTCCCACCTTCTCACCTCGCCTCTCAGTAAGCCCCAGATGTCCAGAAGGTCACAGGAGAAGAGGAATCGAACCTGGTTTGGGTTGGGGTCTCCATTCCTCCTTATGAAGCCAGCTGAATCCTGCTGAGATTGGCTGACCTCCAAGGGCCCTGGAGAAGACTGTCAGTCAATGAGCACCTCAGCCTTCTAGGATCTGCACCCCACCCCTATCTAACCCTCACTGCCACTCCAGCTCCTTGCATTAACATCCTGCCGGGCTGGTTGGGGGGTTGGGGCAGAGGATAGGAAAGACATTTTTAAAACTAACTCCAAATGTGTATTTGTTTTTATTTTGCACATTTCAATAAAAATACATTGTGTTTGTATGGAATAAGAATCAAATACCCCTTTCTAGTTGAGGATTCCTAGAGGTTGAGCTTCAGGAAGATATCAAGTGAACCCATGGGGGCTCTGCCTCAGTGCTCAGGGCCTGAGGCTAGGCCAGGCCATAACAGTCTGCAGAGGAGGGGCAGGAAACTGGCTGCTCACTTGCTGCTGGAGCTTTAGTGCTTCCTGCGGGGTGTTAAGGAACTTCATCTCCTCTTGTCTCCAGGGCAGGTGAGAGGAGACAAACACCCCCCCACCCCTGGGCAGCTATACTGCATTCCCTCTTGGTACCCCAGGGCGGGATGGGCAGAGGATGTGCGTAGGTTTATGACTGAATACCACCATACCCTTTCTTGCCGAGGCTGAGAGGTCTCTAGGTCTCAAGATTCTCTGCCCATCAAGTGGGCTACCTCTGGGGATAGGGAGTGGTGTAGTCTCCATGGAGACTTCTATCTCAGAAGGTAAGAGGCTTGGAAAGGAGCGGATTTCTGAAAGTGCCAGAAAGTACCTTCACCCTGAGAAAAGATGATGGAGTCGTTTCCCTTGGTATCAGAATTTTTCTCCAAAGACACTTTCCTTGTGGAGCTCCAGTTCTGGGTCTTTGCCTTCAGTGTGCTCACCCCAAGACCAGCTTTTCCCCAGGGCCTGACAGTTTTAGACACTGGAAAAAGGAGGAAGTGAGAAGGAAGCCAGGTCAGAGTGACTCCGGTGGACCTGGAGGAGGGAGGAGCATTTGCTTACCTGAGAGTGCTGGCCTCTCCCCTTGTTTGCTCTGAGATAGCCAGGCTCACTCCTGCCCAGCACACTGGAGGCTGCCCTTGGGGCACTCCCTTGGCTTTCTCAGACTCAGATACCCACACAGGCCAACACCACGCTGAGCTAGGTGGCCATGGCGTGGCTCCTTGGGCCTTTCTTCTGCAGGACCCTGCTGGGTTTCCTGTGCCTGAATGGTAAGCAGAGGCTGCGTGGCCTGTGTCAGAGCTGGAGGGGGAGACCTCTTTCCCTGAGTCCTCAGCGTTTGCTCAGTTCCCCCCAGTGGGCTGGAGCTCCCTTGAGGAGCAGGGCCCCAGGTGGTGGCTGTGAAAAGCTAGAAAAGGATGTGGGTGAGAAGGGGCCTTGGAGGCTGTGAGGGCAGAGGAGGGAGGCAGACAATTGGGCTGGGCAAGTTGGGCCTCTCTGTCCAAACAGGAGTGTTGTTTCCTTTTCTTGCCAATGCATCCTCATACCTGGCCCGGTTTGGGCCCTTTTACCCACCAAATCTCAGCTGGGCTGGGGGGCCCTCCCTCCTTCCCGAAACCTCAGGCTTGGAGATGGAGTTATTAGATGGAGGGGAAGAGGCAGTGCTGTGGGGAGAGAGCTCTCAGCCTCTGGTCTACATGCTGGGGTGAGGGTCAGAGCTTCCAGCTCACCCGGATTGGAGCCCGGACCTCCCTCTTCATCCTCAGCCCTGGGGCTGGCCGTGGAAGTGAAGGTGCCCACCGAGCCACTGAGCACGCCTGTGGGCAAGACTGCCGAGCTGGTCTGCAGCTATAGCACGTCTGTGGGAAGCAACTTCGCCCTGGAGTGGAGCTTTGTGCAGCCCGGGAAGCCCATCTCTGCGTCGCATCCCGTGAGCGTAACTGTGTGCAGGGGGAGGGTTGGCCAGGAATAGAGGGCTCGATCAGGGTGAGTTGGGTGGGAGTAGGGTGGCATCTGGGGATCAGCTGGGAGGAAACAAGTGGCTCTTCCTAGGTCTTCTCAGGGCTGTGGTCTCTGTGGCCCTGTATCATCCTTTCCTCTCCCATAATTCCTACACTCACCTCCCTTATGTTCAAGCTTCCGTGTCAGTTACTAAACACATTTAATGTGGCACTGTGCTATTCCTTCACGGTTCAGGATAGAGGGTGTCAACTGTCCTAGCTGGCTAAGTGAGCAGACCCATTTGTACTTCCAAGCAGAAGGACTGCAGAGTTGATGTCCAGCAGAAAGGGGGACATAGGCCTGTCTTCTGCCTTTTCTCAGATCCTGTACTTCACCAATGGCCACTTGTATCCCACTGGCTCTCAGGGAGAGCGGGCCAGCCTGCTCCAAAATCCACCCACAGGAGGGGTGGCTACCCTGAAACTGGTAGATGTCCGCCCATCGGATACTGGAACCTATCTCTGTAATGTCAACAACCCGCCAGATTTCTACACTAATGGTCTGGGACTAATCAACCTTACTGTTCTGGGTAAGGCAGGCTGGGGACCCACTAGCCTGAAAGTGTGCTCTGGCCGTGCTAAATATCTCCATGTCTTGGTCTCTACCCAAGCGTACAAGTGCACTGGGGACCTCACAAAAAAATAGCCAGGGGCCAGGGATTTAGCTCAGCAGCATAAGTGCCTGCCTGGCAAGTGCAAGGCTGTGAGTTCAATCTCTGGTACCAAAAAAAAAAAAAAAAAAAAAAGAAAAAAAAAAGCCACTTCCCAAGACTTCTAATCCAGATGGTCACACTCCATCACACTCCAGCTCTACAGAATGCCTCTTCCTTTAGGTCCTGAGAGAGGAAGCCTTCTCATATATGAGGATGGAGCCACAGCCCCGCCAGCTGCAGTAGGGAGGAAATTCCCTTTGGTAGCTGAGTTTGGTTCCGGTCACTCCCAACCTCAGTGGCAGAGAAGGGAGGTGGCCATCAAAGGAACTAAGCCCCCATCACTGAGCAACATCTCACCCTAAATCAGAGCCTGGTCATAAGTAGGCAATCAGAAGAAGAAAAAACAAGACTTGGCATGTGGTGCGCTATGTGCAAATATCTAAAGGGCTTTGTCATATGGAGCAGAGGTTTTAATTTGTTGTTGTGGGCTCAGAGCACAGGAACTAGAGCTGATGGGTGGATACCATATTAACACAATTTTGGCTCAATATGAGGAAGAGTTTTCTAACAATCAGAATTTCCAATAGTGGAAATAACTTCCTGGGGAGGTGGACCACTGTTTAGCAGTGGTGTCTGAGCAGGAAACTGAAGGGCTCAGTGGATACAAGGGCAGAGGATTCCTGAGACAGTTCTGTGGGTTTTTCAGTGCCCCCCAGTCGGCCCTCCTGCAGTCAGAGTGGGACGACGTCGGTGGGAGGCTCTGTGGCACTGAGGTGCAGCTCTTCCCAAGGAGCTCCCAAGCCAGTGTACAGCTGGGCTCGCCTGGGATCCTTCCCTACGCCTCCTCCCGGCAGCATGGTTCAAGGTAAGGACTCCAGGCATCATAAAGAGGGGCCAAGAGACCTAGGCAAATCTAGTCTGTGGCCCATATACACTGACATTTCAAGTTCCGTGACCAGCAGTGTGAGAAAAGCCACTCTGCTTTCCCCGTTTCTTCTTTGTATTGTTCTCTTTTTGCCTTCCTGTACAGTCTGTGGCTGGGTTCCTGAGAGAATTTCATTTTGCTTTTGGAGACAAAATCTTGCTATGCAGTTCAGACTGGGCTTGAACTCAGTATGTACAGTAGTCTAGCTGGCCTTGAGCTTGCAGCAATCCTCCTGCCTCAGCCTCCCAAGTGCTGAGATTACAGACATGTACCACCACGCCCAGTCCCTGGGAACATTTCTGAAGTAATGCCTGATATCCTGAAAGATCACAGAGAGCAGGGGACATTCTTATGATTCGTACTTGCTTACTTTTGGAGAATTCCTTTTAATTTCTTAAGATTTATGAATCACTTCCAGACTTCCTGAAGAAGAAACTGAGGCAGAGAACCATAGACTGGGTTGAGTCATCTTGCCGGTTTCTCTGGAGGAGTCATTTCCTAGGAGCCTTAGCGTCTTAGTTTCTTTTTGCTGGGTCCAGTTCCCAGGCTCTCCCTGTTGCCCTAGGCCAGGAAATCCTTGCATCAATCCAGACCCTTCTCCTTGGATTACTTCCTGATACGTGCTCTGCCCTCTCAAGCAAATGTCAGAGTCTGTAGAAACACCTGAGTTGGCTCAGGATCACTCCAGAGGAGTTTTTTAGCAATAAAGTTTTTAACCCCCAATAAGGAATCTCACCCCAGCTAGTAAGCATACTACCCCAATTCTATGGCCTTCGTGTGTGGGGTTCCCCAAATCCTAAAAAGGCAGTGACGCGGAGCAGAAAGAAAACAGACGTGGCAGTGGCTGTGGAATTACTCTCTGGATCATCGTGGGTAAGTTGCTTTCTCTGAGCCAGGTTTCCCACCAATCAACTGAGGTGAGGCCTCCTCTGGCAGGACTGCTTCAAGGATGAACTACGCGCTCACTGTGTGCTGAGTGCACCGTGGCACACGTCCTCTTTGTCCTCTAGATGAAGTGTCTGGGCAGCTCATTCTCACCAATCTCTCCCTGACCTCCTCGGGCACCTACCAATGTGTGGCCACCAACCAAATGGGCACAGCATCCTGTGAGCTGACCCTCTCTGTGACAGGTAGGGGATGTTGGGCAGAGGCCAGGCTGGAGGTCTGGGCTTGGGGAGGCTGTGTGACATTGTTTGGGGGTGGGCCCGCTCTAAAAGTCCTGTGTATCCTTAGGTTCCTCTGAGGGCCGAGTGGCCGGGACGCTGATTGGGGTGCTTCTGGGTGTGTTGCTGCTGTCAGTCACTGTGTTCTGCCTGATCAGGTTCCAGAAAGACAGGAAGAAGACGCCCAAGGAGACCTATGGGGGCAGCGACCTTCGGTGAGCAGGAGGGCTAGAGGGAGGCGGAGGCTTGGGTTCAGAGTAGATGCTGTCAGCCTCTCCCTGGTAGGGGTAAGGAGCACTGTGTAGCTTTTGGTGGTGGCAGGGGCAGCATAACCTATTGAATGTGTAAGCTGCACAGAATAGGGGGCCTGGGACAGGGGTAGCTCAGCTTGTAGGACTACACTGACCCGCCTCATACTTAAAATATTTACTTTCTCAACTTTTTAATTATTTTTTGAGACAGAGTCTTGATATGGAGTCCAGGCTTGCCTCAGATTTGCACCCTATCCCTTTGTCTCAGCTTCCAAGGACTTAGATTCCAGGAATGCACTACCATGCCAAGCTACTTTCTCAATCTTTTAGGTGTTTTCATAGTATGGTTTCCCTTTGGAAGGAGTTGGAGGAATTGTATTTGTTCTGACCACTCAGTTGAATTTGAGTGTTGTGTGGAGCCATCAGGAAAGGAGGCCAAAGATGCTTCTGTTATGTGTTGAAGCAGCAAGACTTGGGGTGCTGAACAGGGATCAGAACAACATTTTATCTTAGACTTTCCCCCCCTTGGGTACGGGGAATTTAACTCACGACTTTGCGCTTGTTAGGCAGGTGCTTATGCCGCTGAGCTATGTCCCTAGCCCCCAGAGCAGCATTTTAGGATTTAAAAAAAAAAAAAAAAAAAAATCGTGTGTTTGGTGTGTGTGATATGGGGCCTGGAATCTTTATTTAGTCTTTTTGAGACAGGGTCTCACTATGCAGTGCAGGCTGGCCTTGGGCTCATTTTGTAGCCCAGGCTGATCTAAAACTCCCAATGATCCTCCTGCCTCAGCCTCCAAAATGCTGGATTACAGGAGTGTGCTATCACACCTGGCTTCTGGAATCTTTATTTTAATAAATTCCACAGATGATTTTCGTGCACCAGAAAAATTTAAACTGGGTTGGACCATAGCCATCCCCTGAAGGCTGGGTTTGTCCGCAGTAAAAGTGTTGTCTGTCTCCAACAGGGAGGATGCTACTGCTCCTGGGGTTTCCGCGCAGGCCTCTCCAGAGGCAGATTCTAGAAAAGGCCTTATGGAGAGGTCCCCATCTGCCAGCACGACGACGACCACCAAGTCCAAGCTCCCTGTGATTAACTGACTTCTCAACCCCTTCCCTTTAGTGGATGCGCGGGGTGGGGGGTGTATAGCAATGATTAAAACCTTTGGGGTACAATTTTGTGTTGTCTTCTTTTGCCAATACAGTCAGTCCTTCCTGGAACTCTAGAAGCCACCTGTTTAGGGAAGGGGTGTGTGTGAAGCCTCAGAGGCGACGCCTACCCCGGAAGGCTTCTTGGGTCAAGGGACAGATCTGAACCTAGGTGCCGCTCCACCTACCAGTCTCTCCCCCAGGCTTTGCAGTTTTATCGAAGACTTGTTGAAGCTCCAGACGGTGCTCCCCACCCCCGCACCTTGAGAACAGTTGGACATTCCTCTTTATTGTTCACATTCCAACCCAGCACAGTCACATGCACACGCAGAGATTAAAAACCTTCCGGCCACAGCCCCAGGAGCCCGACGGGGCTGGGCCTGCGGGGGGACAAGGCTGGGCCGTGAAAGACTCCTCCTACCGAGTCTCCAGGCGCTCGGCTTTGCATAAACAGCCTGAGAGCTGCCGAGGCTACTCTCGGGGTGCGCTGCGGGTCAGGAAGGGGACATGACAGGCAGGTAGGTGTAGGACAGGGCCTTTCCTTCTGATCAGAGCAAGGGGCATCTGACGTCATCAAAACCCTCTTTGGTTGCTCCAGACCTAAAGTTCTGGGGCCAGACAGGGCGGGAGCTGCACAGAGACGCGGGGCGCCCCCTTTCGTTGCGCGCAGAACGAAAGGACTTTTTTTCCTTTTCAAGTGTGTGTGTGTTCGGCGAGGCTGGGGCGCCCTCCGCAGGTGCGCAGGACAGCGCCCCGGCGCTGCGGAGGCAGAGCTGCATGCTGGGTGCTGGGAGAGGTGGGCGGGAAGCACAAGGCGGGGAATTTGGGGGCCCGGGGTCTGCGGAGAGGGTGGGGAGAGAACAGCAGGGGGACCACGTTAGACCGGAGCGCTAACTAGTAGGGCACGGACTTGGCAGCTCCGCGACGAAGCCTGCCTGGGAGAGGGAGTCTCTGGGACGCAGGGGCTCCTGAAGCTGGCAGGTTGGTGGCAAAGAGGGGGTCACAACACGGTAGGAAATTCTCATCACTGCGAAGGGGACGCGGCATCCATCTGTCCTTGGGAACTGAGGAGAGAGAAGGTCTGAGAGCCCGACCTGCCCAGGTCATCTGCCCTGCCGCCTCCCTTTCTGAACAGAGTAGGGACCAGGAGAGGCTGGGGCTGCAGTCACCCAACCGGGTCAAAGCATCGCTGGGCCAAGGCGAGCCCCTGGCAGGTCCATGAGTGCGCCACGGTGCGCACGGCCCGCGGGCGGTCGCCGTCCGGGCTGGCCCAGTGCGTCCCCAGCCTCTGGATGCCCGCGGGGGTAAGGGCTGGGGACCCGGTCCCCTTCGCCCTCCTAGCACCTCACCACCCCCGCCGCGTCGGATCGGATCCCTTACCTTCGAAAATAATTCAGTTCTTCGGTCCGGGGCGGGCAGACAGGGAGGCAGAGAGAGAAAAGCAGGTGAGCTCTTGGGACCTGAATCTCCCTCCGCCCACCAGCCTTGGTCCTGGCCCCCCACCCTTAGGTCCACTTCTGCACACTCAGCTCGTCCTTGGGGTCTCCATCCCTTAGAGGACAGCTGAGAGCCAGGGCCCACCCAGCCCACCGGCCTCACCTGGCCTAGTCTCCGCTGGGACCGCCGCCCGCGCCTCCCCGGGCGCCCCCAGCTCCGCCTGGCCCCCCGGGGCCCGGGCCCTTCCGGCCGCGCTCTCCACTCTTTATCTTCTTCCGCGCCATGTGGCCCCGGAAACTCGCCTGGATTTTGGCAGCGGCAGCATTGGCACCAGGGTCGTCCAGCGGGATGTCTAGGATGTCGTCGTCCGGTTTGGAGCAGGCGCTCTCCTGGGGACGGGGCAGGGAGGTTCTTGTGGGGTGACTGGGCGGAGACTCCGAGGGGTTAGGTTAAACTAGAGCCCTGGGGCCGCTGAGAGGGGACAAAGTGGATGGGAAGTGAGGGAGCTCTGTGTGTGTGTGTGTGTGTGTGTGTGTGTGTGTGTGTGTGTGTGTGTGTTTTCCTGGGCAGCAGCAAGTAAAGAGGAAGGGTCAGGGCCAGCTGAATGCAATTATGTACCCAACACAAGAACGAGAAGGGCAAGGTGAGATGGGATACAAGATACCCAACAGTTCTGGTGTAACCTTTACCAGTGGGCAGGCTGCAGGGCTGAGCTGAGGGCCGGATTGGGGGAGCCAAGAAACAGCAGCAGGTACTCTGGGTGCAGCTGCCCATCCCCCTGCCTGCAGAGGGTGGCTCTAGCTCAGGAGGGCCCCTCCCCATTCCAGGGTTCCCTTGGTCTCTCCTTGGGACTCATCACTGCAATTAGGGAGAGAATGGGGCCTCCGTTCTGGGAGCCAGTCAACCCCACTACAGGACAGCGGTTCAGAGACCCTTTTGTCATTTACCCTCTACTTCTATTGTTTCCCAGGTTGAACCAAAAACAGAAGGGAGGAGACAGTCTGGAAGAAACCGACAGAGAAAATGCATCACTTCAAAAAAAAATAAAGACAAGGAAATGGTCAGCAGGAGGAAGAAACCTTTCCTGTTGTGCTCATGGAAAGAAAGGAATTAGGAAAACAGCTACGAAGCAGTTACTTTGTTCCTGATGCAATGGGTCTCACAGACATTATTTTATTTATTCCCAACAATAAAGTGATGACGTACCCTTTTGATGTTACCCTAGTTTACCATGCTAAAACCCATGACTGAAATGCATAAAAAACCTATGGGGGTTGTACTGATAAGTATCAGTGAACTAGGATTCAAACTGTTGCATATCAGAGCTCAGAGTGTATTAACCCTTACTTAGTAGAATAAGCAAATGCAGCCCAGAAATACTCTACTCCTTGCTATAACTCTGTGCAAGGGTTGGGTAAGTTATTTAATGCTTTCCTGCCTTAGCTCCTTCATCTAAAAAGTCAGGATAATAATATCCACCTCTGTGGATTGTGGGGAAGAATTAGCGTCATATGCACAAAGTTTGTGGCACAATCAAGTTGCTCAATAAATGGTATTAAATGATTGTTTTATATAATAATATTAAATTGATCAAAATAGTTGTCTCTGTGGGCCCACCGTATCCACATTTCACAGTTCCACCCAATAATAGTCATGTACCAGATAATGATATTTTTTAAATTTTTTTTTTGTTTTTTTCCTTTTTATCGGTACCAGGGATCAAACTCACAACTGCCTGCTTGCAAGGCAGGCGCTTGTGCTGCTGCACTAAATCCCTAGCCATGACATTTTGGTCAATGACAGGACATAGAATGATGGTCCCGTAAGATTAGATCACCTAGAGTTGTCATGGTTTGTGTAACTGCTGTTACGTTCTCAGTGATCCTTGTGTTTTCGGAGACAGTCTTTTATTTTTGAGACAGGTCTTACTATGTTGTGCAGACTGGTCTTCAACTTGTCTAGCACAGGATGGCCTTGAACTCATTGTAATCTTCCTGCCTCAGCCTCCCAAATGCTGGGGTTATAGGTATGTACCGCCACACCTGGCTTAGAGACAGAGTCTTGCTGTGTAGTCCAGGCTGATCTTGCATAGTGAACTTGCAGCTATTCTCCTGCCTCAGCCTCTTGAGTACTGGGATTAGAGATACGTATTATCACACCAACCTTAAGGACACATTTCTTAGAATGTATCCTCATCATTAAGGAAGTGTGACTGTACTCAGACCTGTCTGTACGTCTGCCCCAACACAGAGTTGAATGCACGGGTTAGGAAATTGATGGTGCTGATTTCAGAGGCCCTAACCCTGTTGGTATCTTGACACACAGTATCAGTGTGACCTGGGATGAGGATCGTTATTAGGAAGCGTTGCTCCTTTAGTCTTGGGCCTTTGGCCTGTAGGAATTTCCTTCCTTTTCTTCCTTCTTCCTCCCTCCGTCCCTTCCTTCCCTAGCCCTAAGGATGAACCTAAGACCTTCCCGCTGAGCCACATCTCCAACTATTTTTTTTGTTTGTCTTGTGTTTTTTTTTGTTGTTGTTTTTGTTTTACTTGAAACAGGGCCTTCCTATCTAGTCCAGGCTGGCCCTGGCCTTGAACTCATTATGTAGTAGAGGCTGGCCTTGAACTCACCGCAATTTTCCTGCCTCAGCCTTCCAGGTGCTGGGGTTACAGGTGTGTGCCATCACCTCTGGCTTCTTTTTATACTTTTTATTTGGAGATCGAGTCTCCAAATGAATGGCCCACGCTGGCCTCTACCGTTTGATCCTATCTCAGCCTCTCAGGTAGCTGGGATTACAGACTTGAGCCCCCACACCTGGCTGCCCTCATTTCTTGCCTAAGAATGTCCAGTGCTTTTACTGTCTTCTTCTCAATGTAAGATGATTAAGGCCCCGAGATTCAGTTCTCTTGCCTTCTCCTGGCCATCAGCTGTCTGGTCAGAACTAGACATGATCTGAGTGAGCTGCTGGTGATCCTCTTCCCATTGGATCTGGCCCAGAAGCACAGGTTTACAAATCCTCCTGTCACCATGCTTCCTCAGGCCGTCCCCCTTTCCTGGGCTTCACAGCTTTCGGTCTGTTCTCATGATGTCCACAATCAATTTCAACATAGTTACAAACAAAGCCTTACCCAGAGGCTGCTGTGAGCTGGAATGGACCCAAACTCCCCTTTTGCTCTTCCCAGGTCTAGAGGTCTCCCTGACATCTTGTTCTTCACCTAAAACCCAAGCCAACTCCTTTGTGTTCTTTTTTTCTTTTTGGTACTGGGAATCAAACTCAGTACCGTGTGCTTGCCAGGCAGGTGCTGTATTGCTGAACTATATCCCTGGTCCTCCTTGTGTTCTTTGATTCTCAGAGCCCAGTCTTTTTTGAGATAGTTTCAGGGAACAGTGAAGCTTCTCAAAAGAGAGTAACAACCGTAAAAAATCATGTCCGCCTCACCTCTCCTTGGGCTTACAGTTGTGGAGGGGTGGCAGGGGTTGAGGTGAAGAGGGGGGGTCATATCCCAACTGTGCTAAGGTCATCACCCACCCTAGCTGTATCCAGAACAAAAACTGGAACAGCAGGCAGACACTCCTGGTGCCTTATCCCACCCCACAATCAGCTGCCTCTCCCACCAGCTGGACTCCGAGGGCAGAGCTGCTGGGCAGTGGGGTCCACATGCTGATCAGGAGAATGAAAGGAGTCCAGAAAGGGGCTCCTTAGTCTCGGTGCCTGGCTGGTGCCTTCCGAAGCCCAGACAGATGGTTGTTTCTGAGAGCTCTGCATGAACCTGAGGACACCAGGAAAGAGAGGGGTCGTGGGAAACACAATGGTCTGGAAAGTGGGCGCCATGACTCTTGTCCCTCGATGAATAAAGTCTCCTTTAGCTCACAAATCCTAATAGCTTTAAAAATTAAGGGTGCTTGCTGCCCATTATGTATTAGGCTTTTCATTAAGTACTTTAGACACTGTACCTTATTTAAACTCCATTTTAGAAGTCAGAAAACAGGGTAAGGTCGAACAGACTGCCTCAGGGCAGGCAATTATTTCTATGCCTTCAGCTAAACCAAAGGCCACTAGACCAAGCAAAAAAAAAGAGGATTTAAAAAAAGCTTCTTGGCCTTTTCATATTAAGTGAATGTTGCAAAATCACATTGTGGCCATGTAAAACAACAACTAGGATGTTTGAATCAACAGCTCTTAAAAAACCACCGTGGCCTGGGGTTGTAGCTCAGTGGTAGAGTGCCTCCCTGGTGTACATAAGCTCTGGGTTTGATCTCTGACCTGCAAAAAAAAAAAGCAAAAAACACCACCACCACTAAACAAAACAGCAGAGAAAAAGCAGATCTGTTTTCTTCATCATTTCTAAGCTTCCTTACCAAGGGGAAAGGAAGGAGTAACGCTGGACTAGATTTTCCCCAAACACCAGGTGGTCACCCAAGACCCCAGAATGAAAGAGGAACAGCGCACTGCTCTGTGTCCCAGCTCCTAAGCAGCCCCATCCTTGCCCTTATCACCCTTTCTCTCTCTCTCTGCCCCCCTGCACAGTCTGAAAACAGTGCTCTCTCTTGCTGAATCCTTTGGGCCTGCAGACAAGATAGATCAAGGAAAATGCAAGCTCTTGTGTACCTGGTGCATTGGAGAAGAAGCCCACCACACTGGGCCACGGGATAATTGTGTAATTGCCTCCTCCATACTGCTTGGATGAATGGTCTCTTCTTTTTAAGAGACATGGGATCCGGCCATCTCTACAAGCTCCTCAGCTGTCAGCTGTCAGCACCCAACATCTGTTACCTAGTTATCTATCTATCTGATCTGCACCAATGTCTTTCTGGCCACTCTCAACACCCTCTGGGGCAGACCAGGGCTGGCAGACAGGGCTCCCACCCACATCATACCTTCAGTACTGCAGACACCAGAGGAGACGGGTTACATTCCTTCTTTGGCTTCTTGGATTTTCCAGTGACCATGTCTCCTGCTTCCTCTTGCCCATCTTTCTTATCTTCGCACCTTAATCCTTCCTGCTCAGCATTATCACGCTCACCCAACCCACAACTCAGAATCCACTATCCATTTTCTTAAAAAAAAAACACTGTGTGTGTGTGGGTGGGGGGGGCTCTTCCTTAGTGAAGACCAGAAATCCCCATTTCTCCTTTCATAACCAAAAACAGTTTCCTGGGACTCAGTTCACTGGGAGAGCACAGAGCTTGTGTGCACTAGGTCCTGGATTAACTCCCCAGCATAAATAAATAAAAATAAATTTAGAAAATTGTTTCCTTAGGCTGGCCGGAGTGGCACACGCTTGTAATTCCAGCACATGGGAGGCAGAGGCAGGAGGATCACTGCAAGTTTGAGGGCAGCCTGGGTCACATAGTGAGCTCAAGGCCAGACAGACCCTGTCTCAAAATAACAACAACAACAACAACAACAACAACAAAAAAAAAAAAAAAAAAAAAAAAGAAGAAGAAGAAGAAAGAAAGAAAAGTAAAAGAAAATTGCTTGCTGGAATATAACAAGCAAAGGGAAAAAGACAGAATAAATATGTGATCAGAGTATTTTCCAGGGAATAGGATTATATGTGATTGATTTTTAATGCTTTCTTTAACCTTTATATTCATTATTGTGAGTATATTTTATAATGAGGAAAACTTTATTTATTTATTTATTTTTGGTACCCAAAATCTAACTCAGGATCTTACTCTTGCCAAGAGGCGATTGTGCAGCTAAGCTATACCCTAAGAGAAGAGGTTAAAGTACATCTGTTTGAATCCCACGGGCCCATCCTTGAATCCTGCCTCCACACTTAGGAGTAGTGGCTCTGGGGAAGAACCATTTGATTTCTCCAAACCTGAGTTTGCAGATCGGTAAAATAATATCCACTTTGGAAAGCTGTTGTGATAAAAACTTCGTTCACGGTGAGCATTCGCAAATTGGCAGCTACTGCGGATACCGGTAAGAATGAAAATCACAGCAACAGCGACTGGTTCCTAAATTCTCTCTGCCTCTTGGTACCAGACATGACGAAAGCTCACGTTTTAGAGAACCCGGCCACCCTTTCCTTCCAAACCACACTGTTTTTGTCTTTTGCACACCATAGGATGGATGGGGGTGGTAAAACTCATAAGCTCTGGTATCTTTAGCTGCGTTGACTGAATGATTGAGAAAACACAAGGACAGTCTTTCTTTGTACGTGGGGCCTAGAAATTAACAAACTATATATGCATGATCCCTGCGAGCCAGGGCGAGTCCTGCGCTAGGCGCTCTTTTACCGAGTCATCTTAGTAGCAATCTATGTAGACTGGTCAGGCACTGGCAGCATTGGGCTGCGTGTGGGCGCTGACAAGCTGCAGACACTTCCTTCTCTGGCCAGCAGGGCTCTCTCGCGGTCACTTTACCCAGCCCTCGCCTGAGCCAGGAGGCGTTGGGGGCCGGGCCAACCCTTTCCCTGAACCGCACCGTCTAGGCTCCTTGCTGCCTGTCAACACCACCAAGATCAAAATGAATCGATCGCTCCAGCCCACGCTGCACCAGGCGTAGGCGATCGTCAGAGGGTCGTGGAGATCGGCCTGTGTGCCCCTCGACGGCGGCGGCGGGATGGGAAATGGGGAGGGGGCAGGCCGCCCGGGGAGAGGAGCGCTGCAGTGCCCTGAGGCGACGGTTTCCAGGGTCCCACTGGGGCTCGCGCCTCCTCACTCTAACCTGCAGCGTCCCTGCTGGCAAGCCCGGCCCAGCTCCAGGTTCACCCCAGACAGCCGGGCAAGAGCGCGCAGACGCCCCCGCGGCCCGGGCAGCATTTTTCTTAGGGTTTTCAAGTCGGGTGGGTGCCTCCCACCACCATGACCCAGGTCTCCGCGGGACCCCTGGCGACCCCCAGGTCCTCCGCACCCGCTTCCATCCCTCACTCGCTTAGAGGCTTCGCAGGCACCCCTCGTTGCAGACCGAGCCGAGGAGCTGTCCCCAGGCCCTGTAACTTACGGTACAGCAGTCCATGCTAGTGATGAGGGTCCTGGGCTGGGGTGGAGCCTGGCCAGGCGGGGGTGGGGTCTGTGTGATGCTGGGTGGCGGCTCCGGGACGTGGGGCGCCCGCCGACCCGCGTAGAACCAGCGGCTCTCTGCTCGGTCCTGTCTCCCGCGCTCAGCTCTGCAAGCGAATGTAACCTGAGCCCTGCGGCCGGGAAGCCAATCAGAAGGCGACTTGGGCAGGGTGGGCGGGGCGATCTGGGGGGAGGCCGCCCCACTCCCTCCGCCTGGCTCCCCCTCCTGCCCCAAGCCCTCCGCCCACGCGCTTCCAGCCCTTCTTCCCACGCAGCGCAGCCGCCCACGGCCCGGGCTGCTGCTTGCGAGGCGGCAGACAGCCAGGCAGATGCGTGCGGGTGCACTAGAGGCCCCCCGACACCCAGGGCGCAAACACGCTCACATCTGGGCACGGCACGCCCTGCTCGCCGCCCAGAGAAAACTACGCACTCCCACCCGCCTCCCTACACTTCCACAATCTAGCTAGCGCCCCAAATATGGCTCCGACTCCCCTCCTCCTCAGACCGCGAAGAAAGGCTCCCAAAGACGTTCGGCGAAAAAAAACCAGTCTGACGATCATTCCTGCGGTGGAATGGAGAAAGCTGTTGGTACACAAGCTGATGGTGGGCACGGATCACACCACAGCTCCCAGGCTCTGCGTGTCCACATATGTTCTGCCTGGGGCTGGCTGTAAATGCCTTTCCTCCACTGTACACAGCCTGCAGAAAACAACTCCGCAGACGTCGTACACAAACCTGGACAGATGCCGGGAAATGCAGACGTTCTGTACACACACACACACACACACACACACACACACACACACACGAGATCACTCTACAATTATACAGCAAGCATGTCTGCAGTTATCTATCGCTACCCTACTATCATCCGTGTACATCACCCATTCTGTGGGTACTCATACACCGGCACCTGTTTAGGAGACACACCTCACTTCCTTTCCACTACTCCTACCAGACCCTCCCTCGCCTTTGATCCACAGCTTCAAAATAAGGCGAAATTTAGTCACCCTGACTCCCCAATCTTTGGAAGAAGAATAGCCTGGGCAATCAAGTTGTGTTGGGGAGTTATCAGGAGGGATTGGCTCTTTGGGTCCATGATGAGGAAGGACGTGGGCTTTGGGAGAGGCTGGGCAGGAGAGATGGAGGAGAAGAGTGTGGAGGGCTAGCTCACTACTTTTGTGGGTGCGGACCTCCCCCAGCTTGCCATGGTGCTGGAGCTGGCAGCCTGGCATTGTGTAGCTAGTGCGGACCATCTCTGAGAAAAACTACAAAGTCGGGCCTAGCTAAGGTGCCAGGGGAGAGGGAGAGGACAGGAAATTCTGGGTGGTCAGAGCCCTCAGTGTCTATAGGCATCGTGATCAGTCACAGCGTGGCTGTTACATGCTTCCTTTGCACCCAGATGTTTGGGCCAGAAGCTTTCCTTGCCAAAGGGAAAATATTGGAGAGGGAAATTCCTGTGTCCATTCAGGACACGGACAGAGTCATCAGCTCTATCCCCACCCCCAAAGTTGAGCTGGAGGCTGGCTGGGATTCCAGAGCTTGGGGTGTAGGGGTGTCTTTCCCAGCATGTTTGGGACCCACCCACCCCTGTAACTGAAAATCTGTTCCCCAATCTGTCCCTGGCACATCCTCCTTCCCCACCTCCACCACATGGCAGGATGTCCTGGGAGCTCAGGCCCTTGCCTACATGATGGGCATATCTGAAGCCTTGGGTTGTGCCAGTTTCCTCTGGACTTCCACTACAGGGCCCAGAGGGGAGAGGGAATGAGGAAACTGAGGGGCAGAGAAGCTATCAGGCCTGGACTCTGTGCTTTTCCCTTCCCAAATCAGAGCAGAGGAGTTTGGGATTTGGTGAGTTTGCAGCAAAGTCTCCCAAGTTGCTAGGCAACGTCCCTCTGCAGGCTGTGCTGCCTCTGGGCCCTTCTTCCTGCTGGTCAGAGCGGAAGTGGCGGGGGGGCTTTATAACAACCCCTCAGAACTCCCACACAGGTTGCACAGTGCTTCCTTCTTCCCGAAAGCCACCTTTGTGTGGGGTGAGGTTGTCTCTGAATATTGGTGGACTCATGGCAGAACAGATAGAGCGACTGCCAGTTCCATCCAAGAAACAACTTGGATTTCAGCAACTGCCCACTTGAGGCGCCTACGCAGCACTGGCCATAGTGCTTGCTCTGGGGGATGGGCAGACACTGAGGTGAGGAAAAGACAGAGAAAAAGCAAAGACCGGAAGGAGAAAACACAAACTCAAACGCTCAGAGCTAGATGACATACACATAGACCCAGAGGTGCAAATACACAGGTCACACATTCACAGAGACACACCTGAGAGGACTGTCACACAGTGACAGCCAAGGACTCAGCTTGGATCCCTCCCTGCCTGAGAGCCAGAGGACACGCTAAGCCTGGTGAAAGGTTCCCTCCTGGACAAGGTAACTAGACTCTGAACCAGGTGAACGGGTGGGATTCTGAGCTTGTGACTGAACAACTGAGCCAGGAAAAGGCACAGGCACAGTGTGGGATTACCGAATGGCTCTCTGAGGCTCTAAGCCTCAGCAGAGCGAAGCCAGGTCTTGGGTGCTACAGGACAGGTTTTGGAATTTTAAAAGTTATCTAGCTGGGGCTTCCACCCCATAGTCTTTCTTGATGCTTCTAAAGTCACGACCTCTACACTTGCCAAATCCACAGCTCTAGAAGGAGAGGGCTACAGGTGTGTGAAGAAGACAAGCTCCTGAAGAGCTGGGTTGGCACGGAGCTGGGGCATGTCAGCGCCGTGGGCAGGAGGCAGCAGGGAACATGGAGGGAGAGGTAGAGAGAGCAGGCTCTAAAGCAGGCAGAAGAGGAGACAGTTAGGTAAAAGAGAGAGTGAAAGATGGATTAACGTGCAGCTCTGTGGTCCAGTACAGATCCTTCCTGAGACAGATGGGGCATCTGGAGAGGTTTGGTCCTAGTAAGCAGAGAAGAAAGCCAAGGCACGTGACAATCTGTGCGCCAATACTTGTGGCTTCCCCTCTTTGGAGTGGGCACTTTCTGCACACAACATCCCAGCTCAAGCCCACAGAGGGATGCTGTATGAGAAAGGGTGGAAAGTAGGAGGCTTGTGCCTTCAGCAGAGTGAGGCTGAGGGTTTCTTAGGTCAGGATTTTTACCCATTTGGGTAGAAGGGAGGGGTAGGGTAGCAGGAAATTCAATTTTCTTTGCAAATATTTCAGCTTTTGCTGTAGTAGTATTTTTAGCAGCCTTGTTGGCAGAGGAGCCCGGGTTCATTCTTTAAAGGGGCCTCTGCTAGGCTGGAGGGCTCGTTAGACCCTCACCCCACATTTCAGAAAGAGGATAGGGAGGAAGCACGTAGCTTAAGATGCATTCAAATATAAAAATTTGGTTTTCTGGGCACTAGGTGACCATAGGGTCTTTCTCATCAATAGTTGTTATCAATCATTCTCAGCATTACTACTGCTGGCAAAATTATCAAGAAGAGTAAATATTTCTTGATCTTCTGTGGGCATCTTGCTGCTACAGACTCAAGCTAGAAGGCGTGGTATGATATGCAGTTGACCTTCCATCATGGAATTTGCATCAGGGGTTCGGGCAACTGCAAGTTGAAAATGTACAGAAAGAAATTGCGTCTGTACTGAACATATTCACAGATTTTTCTTATCATTTTTCTATAATACAGTGTAACAAGTACTTACATAGCATTTACATTGAATTAAGTATTATAAGGAAGTGAGAAATGTTTGAAGTGTGCAGGAGGATGCGCACAGGCTGTAGGCAAATATTGTGCCATTTTATACAAGGGATTTGAACGCCTTCAGGGTCTGGTAACTATAGGAGTCCTGGAACGAGTGCCATGTTCACTGAGGGACTGCTGTACTTGATAAAACAGGAAGACCCAATAGAATTGAATGAATACTAGGCTAAATTTGACTAATGATATACAAAATGATTTCATGTGTGTTACTTAATGTGGTGCCCTTAAGGAGCATGTGAAGGGGAAACTGAGGCCTAGAGACATTGAGTGGCTTGTTAGTCACTTAACTGGTTGGGCCTCCAATGAAATACAGAACCAGGACTAAAGCCCAGGAATACTGGCCTTGAATTCTATTTCCCCCTGAAATGCCCTGGTATGTGTCCTGGGCTCCATGCGATAAGTAAACTCGTCAGACACGGTCTCTTCTCTCTTGGCTTTTACTGTCTGATGACAAACATGCGTATATAGTGTGTGTGTGCACATGTGTACAAAATAAAATAACATGCAGCAAATGCCAAGTAAATGCCACAGACGGTGTTACAGGAGGTGAGGTGTGGGAGAAATGACTGAGAATCTGAAAAATTATCAGTGCTCTTGGTTGAGATAGGCCTGCAGCAGGGAGAGAGCCTGTAAGTGAAGGGGCCTTAGCGCGGGCAGAAGAACATTTGAGGCAGGGCCCAGCGTTGCAAATTGTGCAGTGCCTTTGGTGTGCTGGAAGCTTGTGCCACCCCAGTCCAAGCAGCCCTGACCACAGCACTTCCTGCCTCCTTCCTTACTCACAGGACTTTAAATTTAAGCTCAGAGTCCTAACTCTGTCTATAGTGATGTGCTTGAACTCACTAGGACCTGGGGTAAACTCTAGATGGTGCTCACTGCAAGGTGCTGGTCCTGTTCCCTAGGTCTCTAGCACACATCTGTCCCCTCCTCTGTGAATGTGCCACATGACTGCTTCCTCCCCTTCTGACTCTTTGTTTCCTGTCTCTCAGTGTAGTCAATGTCCCATAGATGACTTTCTGCTTGTTCCTATAGTGCCCCAAACATCTGTACTAAGACATTTGCTTCCTCCTCATCTCATTCGTGAAAGCTTCAGATGGCTGGGTAGTTGATGCCTGCGGGGTCTCCCATCCTGCCTGTCACACCAGGCCAGCATAACCTGATACTAAGGTAATGTTCATTTTAACAACATTCGAATGACAGCCCCTCGAATGTATATCTTTTTTAAAAACAACTTATTTTAGAAAAATTTAAACCTATGCAAAATTGAAGTGATATATAATTAATTCCACTGTACAGATCATCCACATTTAACAATTCATCAGAGTTGTTGAACCTATTTTCTTTTGATTCCCCATTATCATTTCATTCATAAGTATTTACCTATGTGTCTCTGAAATACAAGGACTTTTAATACTTTTCCCCTCTTTCTTTCTTCTTTCTTTCAGGACTAGGGATTAAACCCAGGACCTTTCCACTGATCTACGTGCCAGCACCTCTTTAGTATTTATTTTGAGAAAGAGTTTTGCTAAATCAACCAGTTGTCCAGACTGGGCTTGAGCTTGGAAGCCTCCTGCCTCAATCTCCCAGAGTGCTGGGTCTATATGCATGGACCTCTGTGCCAGACTAGCAACTATTTTGAAAGCATAGGCTCCCTAGGCTGTAACTTCTGTGGGAAAAGAGGTAAGAGTTCAGGATCCAGTATACAGCATACTGACTTCTCTGTGAAACTAGGTCTTAACTGTGCTGACTATACAAACACCAAAAATGGAAACGATGTGTAGTGATGAATGTGTTAATTAATTTGATTGTGGTGACTACTTCACGGTGTATTTGCCTATCAAGCCATCACATTGTATACCTTAAATATATATAATTTCTGTTGATTATACTTTAATAGGGCTAGGAAAATTCAAAATGTAAAATAAATAAGAAAACAGATTAGAGCTATTTTCTCTATCACTGTAGCCTCAACACATTGTCTAGAACATAATGGAGATTCAATGATTTTTTTTCAGTGATTGGATAAACAAGAGAAAGGGGTCTTAGTCACTTTCCCATTGCAAGACTCAACACTTGTAGCTTAAAGGGGGAGAGATTTATTTTGACTCCTGGTTTCAGTCCAAGGTTGGATGGCTCCAAGGTAGAAACAGAATGGCAGAGGGCATGATGGGAGAAAAGCTGCCCAACCAATGGCAGCCAAGAAACAGAGAGAGAGAGAGAGAGAGAGAGAGAGAGAGAGAGAGAGAGAGAGAGAGTGTGTGTGAGAAAGAGAGAGAGAGAGAGAGAGAGAGAGAGAGAGAGAGAGAGAGAGAGAGAGAGAGAAGGAGCCAGGGAGGGAGACACGTAAATCCTTCCAGCAGGTTGCCAGTGAGCCACCTTTTTTGACCAAGCCATATTTCCTAACCAGTTTTACCTCTAAACTCATCAATGGGTTAAATCACTGATCCAATCACCTTTCAAAAGACCTCCTCAAAACACACGAGCCATTTGGAGAGTATGCTCAGTCTAAACATTAACAGGCAGAACGAATGAGTGAATGTAGGGAAGGAAGCAAGGGATAAAGACAAGTACATCGTGCAGTGATCAGTCTACCTTCATCTGCAGTGCTGCAATTCTGCCTGAGAACATCTTCTGCAAGGATTTATAAGGTAGGTAAGCCTTACATGGGAGGCAGTTCTTCATCTCTTTGAGAGCTGGCCTCAGGGTTGTCTTCTCAGGACTTAGCCATGGTGATGTGTTTCTTACACACCTTCACTGAGTGGCCCCTTCATGCAGCAGTCGATAGAACAGGACGCCCTGAAAGCCAGGAAGGAGATGTGTCTGGACCATTTTACCTAGTTCAGTGTTACACTCCATGCAGTTCCACTTTATTGTTTTCTTTCTTAGCTTGGTTAAGCATTCCAACTTCATTTTACCTATGCAAGGAGACATTCAAGGTACAGTTACATCCTCAGTGTTAAGCTAGAGAGGCCGAGACAGGACAGCCAGCTTGGGCTTTGTGGTGTTGCAGAAGGTGCTTTCAGGCTTTGTGCACTTGGTACTCTGTTCCTTTGCATGATTCCCTTGCTACTGTTAGTCTTAGAGGGCTCTATTTTTATTTAAGAAAGTGGGCATTTTTTTCATGGTCTGCTCTGCCATGGTTGATCCTCCAGTCCTTGAATAAAATTTGTATGTTAATGGCTTCTACTTACTAAACCAAACAAGTAGCTTGATGGGTGAATAAAGGACCAGTCCATCACTGCCATTTATAAGGAGTTAAGGACCTAACATCTGTCACTTTATTAAAATGAATTCATATTAGCCATCTGATTAAAGATGATGTAACCATGATCATCTTATACTGAATTTTCATATGAGCTTCACATAGTAAAGGTGTTGGTATGGGAAGTCCTCTTATCTTTAAACTTCAGAAGGAAGGAAACATTGATAGAATTATTCCCATGGTCTGTCCTCCAATTTGGCATGGTACAGGTGGTCAAATATTAGAATCCAACCATTGTGAGCCCTAACTGCTGTGCCACCCACACAAGAAAGCTGCCTCAAGAACACTCATTACCTAACATGAAGACATTTTACCTACCCCCAGGAGTGAATGATGACAGAGGAATTTGGTCATTTGGCACATATGTTCCTGTAAGTAAAAATCAGAATAATTCCATCCAGATCGTTTCACTTCAGAACTAATCATAGCAAGTGTTTCTTTTGTTTGACTTTTCTTGGGACCAGAGTGAACCTCTGAGAAGTAAAGGGTTATTGACTACGAGTTTTTGCTGTGGTGCAGTTTGGATGGAATGTTTAAGTTCAATAAAGTGTGTACCGGTGGTTATTGAGGTATATTTGTGTGATTTTTGCTTTGCCTTCAGTAGATTGTGTGTTGGAATAAAGGTGAGAGAGTGGGCACATGACCTGTTTCTGGATTTCAGGCTTAAGTTGTTTTCAGAAGGAATCTTCCTATCATTCAGAGAAGAGGTATGCCAGGTAAAACTATCCTTCCTTTTGACTCTTACGTATTAAAATATTATAATAGTCTTTGTATGGATATTTAAGGCTCATATAGATCTAAGTAGGTAGGATCAAAAGGCTTTGCTGTAAATACAACCCTATGCAGTAAATGCTCCTGAAAAGACAGAGTAGAAAGATTGATCCTTAAAGAAGAGATGATATTTTCTTTTCATTGGGGACAATGCTGTGGACTATGCTGCATTACAGTTTGTTAATATGTCAGATCATGACAACAGGAAAGTCTCACATTTGGGATAATTTTTGGAAATAAATGTTATGGCTTGTGCCTAGGTGTCTACCCAAAACCTCATATAATCATAGGTGGGCCTTTTTCAAAGGTGTCTGGATCTAGAGTACATGATCCTGGGAATAAGAGTATGTGATACCAAATCAGTGTACTGATTGGTTTGGGACTGCCTCAATACTAGTAGTCTGGGATAACAGAAAGCTGCTGCGAAGGTCCATTGCTTGCTTTGCTATGTTCTGCCCACCATGAACTGTTTCTCCTCTTTTATGCCTGTTTACCTTACCACCTTGCCTTGGAGCCAGCAAATTATGGACTGAAACCTCTACAAACTGTGAGCTAAATAAATCATTTTTCCATTAACTTGGAATGTCAAGTATTTTGTCTCAGCAATGAGGGAGAAGTAACTAACACAAGTAGATCTTAATGAAACCAGGATACATGCATCATTGCTTATCTAGCCAATGTCCAGGCCTTCCTTCTTCTAGATAACATAAGTACAATTTTGTTGGGACAGTCATGGACCCAGGTGAGACAATTGGTCAAGGTCTAAGACGGTCTCTCACTTTTTATCACAGTTTGGGGGGATCACAAGATCAGATATGGCCAATTAAACACATTGGTTTTGTGCTGGAAAATCTTTCAGGAAAATTCTTGCTTTCTAAGTGGGTGGTGGCAGAAGAAACTACTACCACTCTTCTTTTTGCTTGAACACAGACATGAAATCTGGAGCTGCCCCTCTTACTTATGACCATGAAGCAAAATATCAACATGTTCAAACCATGAGTACAGAAAACCCAACCTCATTTTTTTTTTTTTTTTGTTTTGGTGCAGGGGATTGAACTCATGACCTCATGTTTGCCAAGCAGGCACTTATGACACTGAGCTAAACCCAGGGCCAACCTCATATTTTTAAAGCCATAATCATTCAGGTTTTCTGTAAGATTTACACAATAGATTCTTAATATGCCATAATGATGTGAGATATTTGGGTGCATCAGATCCTGTTGTTTTAACATGATGAGAGCCACATATTCAAGTTGTTCTAGGGATCCTTTGATGACAGGCCCTGAAAATTCTATATTTAAATAATTAGTAACTCAGGTATGAGTTTGTGCATTCTTCGGCACCTTGGCTTCCTAATTGATTGTTCTAGTTTGGCTTTCTTTGATTGAAGGAAGCATAGTAAGATTTGAAGTGACCACTTATAGTTTCTGCAGTCCTATTCAAAGCCTTTCTCCCCTGATCTCTTTTGCCATATCTGTCACATTCATCTCTCTCATATCTAGAGAGGGGCTTGATGTATTTAGATAACTGGCAATCAAAGGAAATCCCTTTGAAAGAAAGATGAGTATTGGACATTCTCTCTAGCCAGATGGATGATCTGCCCTGGTTTTAAAAACATGGTAAACAAGGGCAAAGGATGTAGCTCAGTGGCAGAGCAACCAGTCACTATGAACAGAGCCCTGGGTTTGATCCGTAGGCCTGAAAAAAGGTTTGAGATGATAGGTCTTTATTTCCTTATAAATGGTAGTGTCAGGCTGGTCAGGCAGAAGTTATCAATAAATTATTAATATATGAACTTATCCAAGGACTTGGATCAGCCATACCAGACCACCCAATTAAAACACTTCCCTTTTTAAATAAAAACAAAATATCCAAATGCTGTGACTTTCGTGCCACAGCTCTTGAACGTCCCAGAGTGAGGACTGTGAAGGTCCAGGAGAAGGTGAAGAAATAAAGGCAAGACACAGAAAGCTGGGATCAGGTGGAGCCCTCTCTCCGAATGGGAGGAAAGTAACTGCTCAACTACTGCGCGCGGCATTTATTTATACACTCAGGGGGTTGATGTCAATTTCAGCCCCTCTGCTTGGCAACTCTGTATGGCTCCCCTGAGCACCTAGCTTTCTTGGAGCTGCAACAGCTTGTTTACATGGCTTACCTTTGGCTTTCATGTTCTCAGGGCAAGGCTTGCTTTAACCAGGCACATGGGATTGATCTCCAGCTTCAGCAGCTCACTACATCCAAAGTTAGTACTGCATGAAAATAAAGACAGAGTGGATGTGGGGATTTCTTTCTCTTCTTTTGATTGTACATAATTATTTCATCCAGTGCACGTGTGCATGTACACACTGTGCATACACACACATGCATGCATGTGTACACACACACACACACACACACACACACACACACACACACAGAGTTCTAAATTCATCTTAAAGCAAAGATTCCATAAGGCTGGAAGGTCTGAGCCATTTTTATGGGATCACTTCCTGTGCCAAATATTTATTATGAGCATTTATGATGTGCCATCTGTTTTATACTAAGTGTATCCCATGCTGCATTCATCAAGACTCTTTTGGTTGGAAGGGATAGAAATCCAATTTACAGTAGCATAAGCATTGATTAATGGAAAGGGCAGAGGAGGAGCTCCAGGAGCAGTCAGACCCAGGCATGAAAAGTCTTAGGAAGAACTCTACTTTCTTTCATCTCAGCTTCCTTCTGCATAATACTTCCCTTCCCAAAGCACTGGGGCTATGACCACAGGCACCTGTGAACTTAAGACATTATATCCTTTGGACCAAAGAGGAAACATCATTCTTCAAACCCAGCTTTATTAACAATAACTTAAAATTCCAAGAGGAGATGTCTAGAAACCAGACTTGGGCCATGTGCCCATTCCTGCACTAGTGTTTGTGGCTATAGGGATGAAGCATTATAATTGGCATAGCTTGTGGTACAGCCATGTGGCCCGCTGGATTTAGTGCCCTCCAGAACCATCTGGCTAGAAATGGGGGAAGAGTCATTCCACCAAAGAAAGGGCATTCTGGACTGGGCTGACTAAAGAACATGTGTCCATCTCAGTACATTTGATATTGTGTCATGTTCCCTGTACTCCGATGAAACAAACACTACTAACACTGTAGTTGAGGACCATGTAGGGAAATAAAAAAGTAGCATGAACAAGGACACGCTCTTGGTAAGCAGCAGTCCTGGGATTCAAGCCTGTTTAACTCTGAAGACATCCTATTATTTGGCCACCTCTCCTCCACTAATAAATTTCGCCCTAATTTATGCATCTTACTTTCAAAAAGAGAGCACTCTAAATCTGAATACCACCACCTCAACACCTCTGCTGTCCTCCGGGAAAGCCTGTCTTGTCACCGAGGATTCTTTCAGGCTCTTCCCTCAGAGGCTGTCTGTCTTAGATCTGTCATGGTGCAGGAAAGGAGGTTGCTGGCACCCCAAACTGTCAAAAGAAAAAGAAACCATCTTTCTCTGTGTCCCCAGATATGAAATTTTGTGCAAGGGCTCTGAATAGCATTTGCGTATAGTGTTAGATTTGCACCATTATGACAAAATACCTGAAATGATCAAATTAGGAGAAAAGATTTATTTTGGCTCATGGTTTCTTGGTTGCTTGGACCTGTGGTTGCTTGGCTGTGTGGCTTTGGGCCTGTGGCAGCATAGTACATCATGGTGGAAGCAGGGAGCCCGGAAGGAGAGCCAGGAAGCAGAGAAGGGGCCGTGACCCGAGAATCCCTTTCTGGAGCACAGCTCCAATGGCGTAACTTCCTCCAATGAAGTCTCAACTCTCTCTCTGTGTCTCTCTCATTAGTTTATTGTTTTGTGGTAATGAGGATTGAATCAAGGGCCTTCGAATTGAGTTACTTCCTTAGTCCTCCTTTTTCTTTTATTTTGAGACTAGGTTTTACTAAGGCACTAAGTTGCCAGGCTGATCTCAAACTTGTGATCCTTCTGTCTCAGCTTCCCAAAGTGCTGGGGTTATAGGTATGTGTCACCACAACCAATTTAGATCTCACCTTTTAAAGTTCTGCCATCTTTCCAAAATGACATAGGTTAGTCACCAAGCCTCTAACATATGTTGACCGCTCAAGATCCATACAGTAGCATGCCTGTGTTACTGACATGCACTCCAGAAGCACACAGACTCAGGGAGAGGGGGGTCAACTCTAGGAAGGGATGTCCCATACCAATGCCTGGCAAGACAGAATCACACAAAGTTGCAGCCAGTCCTCCGCTTCCCTGTAATTCTTATCATTTTTTGTGCTTTATTTACAGTTATCACTTTGCCTAGTCATTGTCTTTCTTCTTTGGCTGTGAACACCTGCAGAACCAGAATTTGGCCTTTCACTTTGTCATCTAAGCAGCTAGCATAGTGCCTGACATATGGTAGGAGCTCAATAAATATTTATTGAATGAATGATTATAATATAGTGGTATTGCTTATGAAGTTATGGTTAAAAATACAACCATTTCCCCAAAGGTCTGGTATCTAACACCATAATAAATACTGTAAGTTAGATGTCATTGCATAGTTTACAAAGTAAATCATAAGTACTCTGCCAAAAAAAGTTTTGCCTGTGCTTGGGTGTAACTTACACATGAGAACTTGTGTGCCACTTCTTGTAAAGCTGGCGGTGCTTTGGGTACAGAGGAGGCGGAAGAACATCACAGAAGTGGTCTTGCAGAGAGGTGAGATAAACCTCTCCAGGACTGCAGGTAATAAATTCCTCCACTCGACGGGTGCTCCTTGGGGGAATAGCTCAGCATCTGTTCAGCCTTCTCAAGAGGGACTTAATGGGTATATTCAGATCAGGGTTAGAAGAGCAACAAGAAGAGCTCTAAAAAAATGACATGTGTGGAAAGGTTAAAGGCACCGAAATGACTCAGGTTAGATAAGAGGGCTGAGAGGAAACTGAGTCATTTTCTTCAGCACGAAGAAGGGATCTGACTGGGGGATGATGACCAGCTGTCCTCCTTTGCCTCTGTGTGCAGAGCAAGGGGAAATGGGCTTAGACCGGAGGCAGCGCTAAGATTAGAGTGCAGGCAGAACTTGGCAGTGAGGGATGTTGTATAACCTACTTTCCGAGACAACTTGGGGACTGAGGAGACTCCCACACTGCTGGTCTGGGCCCAGTGGACAGGGACGTGGGGCTGAGCTGGCTGACTGGCTGTGCACAGAGGAGGAGGTCCCGGCGCTGCATCCCTTTCTGTGTCCTCGATTTCTCGTTGGAAGTTAAGTTCCCAAATTTTGAAGCTGGCAAGGCAGCACCTCCCCCACCCACCACGCACTGCACCAGTGTTCCTGGGCTGGGTAATAATGCCTGTCATTTCCTCTCCCGGGGGAGTGGGGCTGCAACCGCCCTGACAGCCCCGAGGGATTGAAGGCAACTAAAAATAGTGCATTAAATATAATCTGTTGAGGGGCAAATTTGCATTGCTTCTCTTTCCCCTTTGCCTGTCTCTTCATCCTCCTTTCTGGCATGCTGGGACCGGGTCGAGCTCTGGGCATTGGGAATCAGGTTCCAGGCACCATCTGCTCTCATTTTGTGGCAGAAAGGTTCTTGTGTCACGAGGTCAAACCGAGCAAATCTGTAAGGCTGGGTCCGGGGTCCTCAGTTTCCTCCCCTATCCTCCCCTGGTTCGGGGGTCTTTCAGGGCTGATTGGTGCAGGGAGAGGAGCTGGAAGTGGGAGAGGCAGTGTTGGGAAGGAGAGCCAGCCGGGGCTTTGTTCTCCCATCAGCCACTTCCGTCTGCTACACAATCTCTCTGAGGTTAAATATTAATTAAGAGCAGAATGACAGTGAGAACTGAGCAGTGTCACTTCTGTCCCAACATAAATGTTAATTTCCTTGCAGGTATAAAGTGAGTTTGGAGTGGGATTGGCAACCCGAGGAGAATAGCTGGGGAGAGGGAGGAAGCAAGGAGAGATGGGTGGCGGCTGTGGCCCTGCCTCAGGAGGATCAGGGAAAGAGGCAAAGTTTGGCTGCTGCTGTGCCAAGGAAACAGGGCGTGCCAGGTCTTGGAGGACATGCTCACAGCACAGTCCTAGGCTCCCCACACAGCGACAGCAAGCATCTAAAGGGTTGGACTAGAGCTGGTTCCTCTCACTTCCCTAAGGCAGGGTTCTTTTTTCTTTTCTGGATGCAAAACTCTTATGATTTTATTTAGTTAAAAACAACACGCAAAGCAACAAGAATGAAATAAGCTGCATAAATCCAATATCTGAATCCATGTCTCTTCGCACTGTGGATCACAGGGCCCAGTGCAGCTGGGGTGGGGGTGGGGTCTGTGGCGTTTAAGATGCTTTCTTGGCAAAGTCTACAACATCTCCTGGTAACCTGTCTGTGCTGGGATGAGGCAAAATTCTTTCTTTTTCTTTTGTGGTTCTGGGAATAAGCCCTGTGGTGTGTGCTTAGGCAAGTGTTCCATCGCTGCTGAGTTATTCCCCCAATTCATAGTAAAGCTCTTTAACTGAGTCCTACACTGGTTTCAGGGTTAATCAAAAATTCTTTGTAACATTGACTGTATTGCAACCAGAGTTCGGGAGAATTGTGGATTTCTTGCAAGGACGATGTTTGTCTTCCACAGCAAGTGGCACCCATCACTGAGGTGCCCCACAGTTTCAAATGATTGCTAGACTTAGCTGAACATCTATAATGTAGGCAGGAAACAGGAAAAGGACAGAAGGAAGGAAAGGTAAGTAAGTCTTATTCGTGAGCTTGCTGAGAAATTTACTTTCATATTGCTGTCTATACCTTTTCACGAGAATCAGGGAAATATAATCTTACAGTTGACCATGCTGCAGCTCCATATAAAGCCAGTTTTTTTTAATAAGAAAAAACGAGACATTAAGGTAGATGACGTGGAATTTCTACTGTGGTGTCTGTCGCACGGGGGAAGAGGGATGTTAAGAGGGTCTGCATGCTTTGCTGCCCAGGCAAGGTTTAGGGAAGGAAGACCCCTGCAGCTGAAATGCTGCTTTGGTTTGGGTCCCCTTAGCTACTTCTGAGCTTGCAACTGGTCTTCAGAGTCTGCTCATCTTAAGTGAGACTGGCAGGGTTATCCTCTATCCAGGGACTGGCTATATGCAGGGTGACTCAAAAGGTACTTTTGTGCATGGAGGAATATGGCCTGGTGTGGTACTTTGCAATGTATATCAAAGAACAGCTTTGTTTGGCCTCTGGAATTACATTCTTCATGGTAGTGCATTACTCCTCTCAGCCTAAAATGAGTAGCATAGGAGAGGAAGACATCTTCCCCTATTCTGGAAAGATGCCATGGGAGAAGGGCCTGGGCTGTGGGCCTGGGAGGAGCTAGTGGATATTGGTAGGATCTGAGGGTCTTAGATATTCAGTTCAGTCCATCTTTTTTAGGTCTTTGTCCTTGGCACAAAACGTTCTGTTTGATTGGAATAGTCATCTCATGGTGGACTCCCCCAAGAGTCCATTTGGTCAAATTGTTCCTGGTTTCTCTTAACTATTGTCTCTTCCTTTGTGCCACCCCAGGAGACTTCCGGTGATTCTGTGAGGCTCTGTGCACCTTTGTTCCAGTATTCACCATACAGCTTAATACTGTCTAATTGCCTTCCTCCTTAGCGGTGGAGAAGCTTCCATGACCACCTATGGTTCACATCTCTTAGCTGGGCTCAGTACACACTTGTGGGGCACGGCGGGGTGGTTGGGGAACACATTTTAAAAATGCTAATGCACATCTATTTTGAGCAAGATTCTCTAGAGGTAAGATGGGAGTAAACAAGACAAAGGACCCAGACACCAGCTTCCAAGAGTTTAGAGTCTCGGGTCGGAGACAGAAGACTGGATTACTGATTTGATGAAAAAGAAATGGTAATAAGTTATAAGGATCTTTAGAACGGGGGTGGGAGAGATTAACAGAACAAAAGAGGGTCAGGGAAGGTAACACGAATTTGTCTGAGGCTTTGTAGGAAAAGTCATGCTCTTATCTTTAGGGTAGTGCCTGGGACAGGAGAAATGAACAAGGAGAAAGCAGGAGCCATCTCTGGAAACCTCAGATGTGAGACTAAACATGCCATCTAGGAGTGTTTCTGTTTGTTAGGCTTTTAACATGGGGAAACTGGCAGTGTGTGTGTGTGTGTGTGTGTGTGTGTGTGTGTGCACGCACATGTGGTTGATTTTAAGGCTTGACTTTTGTGTGCTACACCTGTGTGGCTCGAAGGTGATTATAAAGTGTCAGGACTGGGTGACAGTGCTCTTCAGGGAAAAGCAGGCAAGAGGCCAGGGTGGACATGGCATCTGGGATATTGTCATTTTGGCCTGAATGTCAGGGAGACCTGCACAGAGAGGGCCCATGCTAGGCTCTCCCCTCACCCTTTCTTTTTCCATCTCTCTTAAAATACCCTGTGTTCCTGCAGCAGTGCGGCTGCTAATCTAAAATAAAAACAGCAGGAAATGCAAATGGTCAGGTTCTCCTAGCAACAGGAGCCAACCCACGCAGGGCGTGTGGAGCAGAGCAAAACTGTCCTGAGGCTGAGATGGGGTGAGTAACAAGTCTGCTCTTCCACTTGGGTCCCTCTAACTTCCGGGAGGGACTGCTTAGTGGGCAGCCACCTGCTGTGCAGAAGAAATCCTCCACAAGCTGGACTGAGCAGTGGACGGAGTGTTGGGGAGACGGTGCAGGAGTGAAGGGTAGCGGGGGAGAGAGGGGGAGTTAGAGACACTGTTTGACTGCAGGGGCTGCAGTGGTGCTCCTCAGAGAACCGACACTAAAAGGCCTGACCTGGTGCATGGAGGGCCTCAGTCACGATGCACGTTTGTGCAGTTCATGTCAGTAAGCCTATGGAGCTTGCCATTCCTAAGGTTATGAAATAAAAAGAGTAAGGTGGCTCAGATCCCTAGGTAAGGGGATCAAAATCAGAAACTGCAAAGATTTTCTGAGACATCTGGCTTAATGCCTGCTTTACAAATGAAGACACTGAGGTCAAGAGAGGTAAGTGCATTTCCTGGGACACAGAACTAATTAGTGGTGGAGGTGGAATTGGAAAACAAGTATCCAGGCTGAGACATTTCTTTTTAAGTAGAAGCTGCTGACATCCCTCCTCTGCACACAGTAGATAATTAGAGGCTATGGTAACCTGGCTGGGCATCGGGGTAGGGGGGCAGTCATCCTAGGCACTTCTGGTGAGGTTAAAGACATTTGAGGGACAGATGGGGGCATGACGACATGCAGAGGTGGCATCTAGAAGTGAAGAGGAATTGGCAGGGGGATAGAGCAGTCACCACTCAGCCCCTCATGGTAGCTCTGCAGCTTTCCTGGGGGTCTCTCTGTTGGGGAAGAAGGGGCAGAGCGCCACCGCAGGAAACTGGAGAAGATAATGGGCTTGCCCAAAAGGACACATCTTGGCTGAACTTGGAAGAGAATGCAGCAAAAGATTTTGGCTCCCTGGATCCCAGAGAAGTTCGCGAGCCCTAGATAGTGTGGATTCTATTACATAAGCAACTCTGTCATTACTCACATTCTGGCTTCCTCCTACAAGGCTCCTACAGCTTCTTGCCTAGAAAACACACGGAGATAAAAGGGTTCTTATTCGCAGCTGAGTGCAGATGACCTGAGTATATGGCTGCTTTTAAGGATTCCAGGGCAATCAGCCAGGTGGATGGCGGCAGTGGGCCCTGTCGTTAGCTTGGTTGGTGTTTTCAGAGCTTAATGTCAGACCTACGAGTCTATATATAATGCTGTCTGTTTATCTATCTGTGTGCAGACTTCACCTCTGTGTGGCTCCAGTGGCATGCCCAGAACACTCCAGAGTACCCTCAGTCCTGGTCTCATGCTGCTGCACCCTTGCTGGTGAAGGCCAGAGTAAGTGGTCAGTTGATGGATGGATGAAGGAACACGGGCTTTGGTATTTACAACTGGACCCAAGTTCTAGCTCAAGAACTGTGTGACCTTTGGCAACTTACTCAACCTGTGAGTTTTGGATTCCTTATCTGTAGAATCAGGGCAGTTGTATCTATTTCATAGATGCCTGTAAAATGCAAGCCCAGCCAGGCATACAGTAGGCACCCAACAAATACTGGTTTCTACACTTCTCACTTGTGATTGCAGTTGCTCAGGGACCAGGTGGGACTTTCAACAACCAATGCCAAGGCAGGGAATGCTATTTTCCAGGTAGTCCAATATGGAGCTCAGAATACAGTTCTTCTGTGCACAAAAATCACTTTGCTTTTCTTTTTTTAAAATGATTAAATAGGTTTTCATAGGTTGATCTGGGAATGTACAGTATCCCTAGCAGTTTGTACAGCTAGCATTCAATAGGCATTTGTTGAATGTTGTTTATATGAAAAAGAGTATTTTAAATTATAGATCACCAGCCAGCAAAAAGAATTTCCGAAGTATATTGTGTTCATAAGTTCACAGACACCGGTAGACAGATCAGGGGACCTGTGGTGGGTTTCTGATAGGCTAGAAGTTACCAAGTCAGGACTTATAGCCCAGCTCTTGGACAGCTCCATTGAGACATCGGGCTGCAGGAATTTCTATGAATGAATTTGGGGGATGTAATTTCTGGGAAATCTCTGAGGGCAACTGGAGCCAGTCGCCTGCAGCCTGGACAACTCCACTCTATGGCAACCTTCCAGCAGCACAGATGAAGAGCAAACCCAACTGAAGCCTCTTCTATGGAATTTGTAACGCCCATCTCAGTTATGAGCACTCTGTCGCTTGCATGTGTACATGTCTGTCTCCATCTGCCTGTCACACACACACACACACACACACATACACACACGGCTAAGAGATTGGATAGTGATTCTGCCATTTTAATTCCTAATTCTATTTCTATTTCTCAAAAGTGGGTAGTGCTGGCTTGTTTATTTTCCTGTAGTTGTAAAGCTCAAGGTCCCACTGCGAGGTCATACCGCCTGTGTATCTGGGAGACTCATGAGAGTCAATACCCTCTGTGTTGGAACTCTGGGAAATCCTAAGGGCATCAGAACTGAGGGCCCCACTTGTAGGTCCTGAGGGGATCGCAGCCCTCTCTTCCTGGGAAGAGTGCCCCTGCTCAGCTCATCTGCTCTTTCCTGCAGTCCCAGACTTCCTGGTGTTCCATCCCCCCTTCTACACCGAACACATTATACACCCAGAAGAGGGATCAGAATTCTAGACTTAGTAAGAAATGAAATGGTTGGCTTCAGCTTTTTTCATTTCTAAAATAAGGGACTTTGCTCCCTGGAAGCAGGCTGCCTTATATCATTATCCTTAAAACTGGCGGAGAGTAAGAAAATTGTATTTCTCTTCATGGGTGAGAAATCAGGTCAGGGTCTGCAGTGGTACAGAAAACTCCCCCTGGCTGTGGAGAGAGCATGTACTGATTTCTGCCCAGAAAAACTAGAGAGGAAAACTGTGGCTGCCTACTATTGAGTATCAGGGGAAAATGCAGAGATATTTTTAACATACGGAATATCAGTGAACAGAATGCTAAGGAACTCGAAAACTTCTTCCAATAAATACGAAGCATATGCTCTGCCTAAAGCAAACCCAGCTTTTGCTGTATACAGATTTCACAAAGGAAAAAAATGTCAGAAATTGCAAATATATCTGACCATAAGTGGGCTACTACGGTGGGCTGCAGAGGATGGAGAAGGCTGTATGCAAGGCACAGAAGGTGACTGGTGGTGCGAGGGGTTGCTGGCCTTG
Source organism: Cavia porcellus (assembly GCF_034190915.1). Lineage (NCBI taxonomy): Eukaryota > Metazoa > Chordata > Mammalia > Rodentia > Caviidae > Cavia > Cavia porcellus. The sequence goes on along the minus strand of NW_026947492.1, from coordinate 18,785,110 downwards.
CCCTCTGGAATCTTGGGAGTACAGACTCCAGATGGACATCAGCCCCAGCTGCAGTCTCAACGTCAGCGTGTGTGTGTGTGTGTGTGTGTGTGTGTGTGTGTGTGTGTGTATTTGACAATCAGACATCAGGGCATCATCTCAATCTCCGTTGCCCTGAATCTCCAGATATGCAAAATGCCTGTCTCAGAGGCAGAGATTCCTGGTCTGGAAAAAAAAGACCCTTTGGATTTTTACGCCACAAGTAGGTGGTACGTCCTTGCAACTAGGACGATAACTATGTATCACCTCTATCTCTATACCTACCTGCCCTGGCCATGTCACAATCGCATTAGTGGGGTGCTAGTAATTGGGGATATTAGTTTGATTGCTAACCCTGACAAATATTTTACTCTCTCCCGTAGTGGATAATTGTATCTCCAAAAGCCTCTTCTTTCGTGCTGCCAGATGGAAGGATGTGTTTGCCATTTTCATTAAGACAATTAGTACCTTAGCATTTCGCCTGCCTGCTCGCTGCCTGCGCTCCCCGGGACCGGGAGGAGGGAGAAAGGCTGAGCCCTGAGGCCGGCTGCGGGGAGCTGGGTGCTGGGAAGCGCAAGGTGCCGGGGCGAAGGGAGCCTTCGGGACCTGCTGCCTGGGGCTGGAGAGCCCAGGCGGGAAGCGCACGGCTGCCGCCACCGACACCCGTGCGGGTCGGGACAGCGTCGCGGTCCCAGGTCGGTGCCTACACCAACGGCCCCGCGCGTAGACCCGGCCGTCCAGCCTCGTCTGCAGCAGAATCGCAGGCGTTGGGCTGCGGCCACTTCTGTCCTGGCTGTGTCCTCCCCAAGCGCCAGGAGGTGGCGGCAGCCTCAGACCAGAGGGCAGCTGCCCTTCCCGTGCACCGGGGAATGGACGCACACATGCAAGGGCCCTCTGCGCCTGCCTGGTCACCATGCTGCCCGCAGACCCTTCCTTCTGGGTTCCCAGCCCCAAGCCGCACCCCGGCTCTGCTTCTCAGTCTGGCCACTCAGCCATCCCAGGGATGGGCCTGGGCTCCCTTCTGGTGCTCTTGGGGAGGCGGAGGGAGAAGGGGCACATGTCTTGTGGGTGACGCGTGTCCCTTCAGGCTGCGCCTCGAGATTCCTCTTGGGTGGTTTGGCTGAGGATGTCCAGGATTCACTCATCAGGACTCACCGGCTTCTGGCTCCTGTCTTAGTCGGCTTTGGTTGCTATGACAAATATAATGTACACTGGGTGGCACAAATAACATTTATTCTTAACAGTTCTGGAGACAGAGCAGTCCAAGACCCAAACAATGGCTGATCACTGTAGAGTGAGAAGGGCCTCTTCCTGGCTTTCAGACAAGGATCTTCTGCTGATATCCTTCCAAGGCAAAGAAAATACTCTGTCTCTCTCTCTGTGTGTCTCTGCCTCTGTCTCAGAAGAGTCTTGCTGTATCCTTCAGACTGGTCTTAAACTCACTCTGTAGCCCAGGCTGACTTTTGATTTATGGCAATCCTCCTGCCTCAGCCCCTGATTGGTGGATTACAAATCACCAGGTCTAGTTTATTGTGTCTTCTTATAAGGGCACTAATCTCATCAGGAGGGCTCCACCCTCATGACCTGAAGTCCTCCAAAGGTCCTATCTCAAAGTACCATACCATCAGGGATTAGAGTTTCAACAAACTAATGTGGGTAGTGGTGGTGAGGGACAGAATGTCAGTCCATAGCAGCCGCCATCTTTCCAAGCTGTCAGAAGGGGGATAGCAGATGCCACTTGTTTCAGGTCTTGCTGCAGCCTGAGGTTCAGCACCCTTTCTCAGGCTTCCCTTCCTCTGGCCTCTCAGGGCAGATTTGGGGACTTTTCTGGAAGGGGTAGCCACTGTCTCTGCTAGGAAGGAGTCTATTTTGCCAGAAACTATGGTTGTTTGTAATGTAAAACATTTTTTAAAAAATCAGCCTTGGTCTTGAATGTTTTCACTGTATTGATAACTGTTTTAAGGAGGTAGCCATGTTTACTGGGACTTCAGTGTTTCTATGTATTTACAGTGTTTCTATGTATTGAAACATTACATGGTGCCCCCAAACTATATACAATTTTATGTTTCTATTGTTTAAAAATTAAATTGAAATAAAAATTTAAAAAATCACCCTTAGGTATGCTAGGTAAGATTGGCTATAGTCACTACTTTAGAGATGCTTTTCCCAGGTCTCTGATGTTCTTTGTCCTTATTTTGCATCATTTGCCAGCATCATCTTAACTGCTGATGGCCCTGGTGACAAAGAAATACTTTATTATTTAAAATTTTTGAAAAAGGAATACTTTAAAACACTTGGACAATGACTTTGCGGTCTAGAGGACTGGGTGGAAGGAAGCCTATGGTTCCCAGGTCTGATTGTGTCGCTGTAGAGCAGGAAACTGCTTTGTGTGACTTTTCTAACTTAGGGACCATACTTTCTGAGATGAGTCTTTAGAAACAAAGTTTCTTGGAAACACAGGAACCTTTTAAATGCTCTTGTTGACTGGGAAGACTCAGCCTTCTTTTCTAGCAGTGAGTCTTATATCCTCCACTAAGAGGCTTTCTTTGACCAAAGCTGTGTGGAATAATTCGTGGGGAGAATGTATCACCTTCCCACTTACTACTTGGTGGTCAGGTTTGGGTAGACGTGGCAGGAGAGCTTGTGTGACCTGATGGCAAAGGCTTTCCTTGTGTTGGATCCTGCTCAACACAAAGGCCTCATGAAGAGTAGGGCAACACATTCACAGGTAGTGTACGTTTCTTCCAAAATCTGAAGAGGCCCACCAAGCATCATGCTTCCTTTTTGGACAACCCATTCTTTTACTTTAAGAAATACATCCTGATAGGAAGTAGACCACTAGATCTTTAGGACCTCCACTGATACGGCAAGCTTTTGAACTTTCTATGACATTACCAGGGAATAACTGCTGGGATGTTCTGTGGAATATCAAGATAATCAAGGTTTTCATGTAGCTGGGTACAAAGCCAACACTCAAAAATCAGTAGCTCTCATGTACCTGAATAACAAACTCATTGAGAAAGAAATTAAGGAAACCACACTTTTCACAGCAGCACAAAAAATACCTACAAATCAATCTAACGAATTAAGTAAAAGACTTCTATATTGAAAATCACAGTGCTCTGAAAAAGGAGATTGAAGAATATATTAAACAATGGAAAGATATCCCTTTTTCTTGAATAGAAAGAACCAATATAGTAAAAATGGCCTTACTCTCAAAACTTGCTTTACAGATTTAATGAATTCTCAATCAAATTTCTCACAGTATATCTCACAGCTTTAGACAATATTCCTAAAATTCATTTGATACCAGAGGAGATCTAGAATAGCAAAGGCAGTTCTGGGCAACAAAGGCAAAGCAGAAGACAACACAATCCCTGACTTGAAATTATGCTGTAAAGCTGCTGTGCTAAAAACAGTGTGGTACTAGCAAAAAAAGAGAAAAGAAAAAAAAAAAAAAAAAGACCCAAGAATCAATAGAACAGATTACAAGACACAGAAGTGACTGCAGACATACTTAGACATCTTATGTTTGACAAAGTTACCAGACATTCACTGGAAGAAAGACAGCCTCTTTAATAAATGGTGCTGGAAAAACTGGCTCTACACATGCTGAGGACTAAAACTAAACCCATGTCTATCACCATGCATTACACTAAAATCAAAATGGGTCAAAGATCTAGATATTAAAACAGAAACACTAAATCTACTGGAAGAGAGAATAGATATTGGTGTAAGTAAAGACTTCATTAACAAAACCCCAGTTGCATAGGAACTATCACAAAACAATTAACAACTGGGATCTCATTAAGAAGCTTTTGCATAACAAAAGAAATCACCAACAGAGTGAACAGACAACCAACAGCATGGGAAAAATTTTTTCCAGGTCTATATCAAAGAACTACTCTCTAGAATACATAAAGTATTGAAAAAAATCTGACTCCTTCACATTTAAAGACCCTGTCCAAAAATGGGCAGCTGACATGAATACGCACTGATCAGATAAATAAGTAGAAGTGGCAAGTAAATATATGAAAAAATATTTGGTATCATTGGCCTTTCAAGAAATGCAAATTAAAACAATGCTGAGATTCCATCGCACTCTAGAAAGAATGGCTATTATCAAGAAATCAACCAGTATCAAATGCTGGTGGGGCTGTGGGGAAAAGGAACCCTTCTCCAGTGTTGGTGGGGGTGTAGATTGATGCAACCACTATAGAAATCAGTATAAATATTCCTCAAAAAACTAGGACTAGAGGTTTTATTCAACCCAGGTATTCCACTTCTTGGTGGAAAGAATTAAAATCTTGGAAACATTCCCAACACACCTCAACCGATGAGTGGATAAAAAGATGCTTTTTTATACAATGGAATTCTCCTTTGCCAAAAAGGAGGATAAATCTGATACATTTATACCAAAATGGATGTATTCTTAACTGAAATAAATTGGATACATGTAAATACTGGGCTGTCAGGTGCTGGGGATTTAGCTCAGCAGCATAAGTACCTGCCTTGCAAGCAGGCGGTCGTGAATTCGATCCCTGGTACCGATAAAAAGGAAAAAGACCAAAAAAAAAAAAAAAAAAAATACTGGGCTGTCTCTCTGGTGTGAGAACCTGAAAGTGTAACTAAGAATTGAAATATATTAAAGATATTGTGAAATAGGAAGACATTGTTCAAAAGGAAAGGGAAACAGGAGGGGCCAGGGAAGGAAGTGAAAAGAAAAAAACCAGAAAAGAAGGATAAGATGGAAACACAGCTTTGTAAATGGGAGGATTTTGCGGGATTGAAAGGAGGAGAGGGGAACGGAAAAAAAGAGGCACCAAGATATACCATGTACAGGTACAAATGTTCCGTGATGAATGTGATCAATGTGTATATCTAAATTGTACCTATAAACTTAATAATAGAAAAAAAAAGATAACCAAGGTCTTTACAGGCTACCTTAGGACAGCAAAGCAGGGACACTGAGGTAGGCTAAGATTAGCAAGTGGAGGTGTACTGTTGTCAGGTTGCTACTGATCCTTGTTGGTGACAGGGATGGAGGGAAAAATAATTTGTTAGGTTAACATCTGTATTGTTTTGTTCCATAAAGTTACCACACCCAGAGTCAGAGATGAATGGCACTGCTGATTAAGGGTGGGTGATTGACAGCCTTTCTGCAAGACCCTCTGGATTTTGGTGGAGTCAGGAAGGATGGGAAGAGACTTGGAGCCACACTTCTTCCTCTGTCAGGTGGCTGAGTCTGCGGTTCCTCTGGGGTGGTCACTTTGCTTTTGGGTTGTCAGCTGTGGAGCGACAGTGGGGTTTGCATGGGGAAGTTTTAGGAACTTCTGTTGCCTGGTACTTTCTTCTGACCATAGAAGTCCTCAAAACAAAACAAAACAAAACAAAACACTCATTCTGTGAGTCAGGAAACCAATATGAGGGGCCTCTCAGTTGCTATTTTTATTCCAATATACCTTTGGAGACTGAGAATCACAAAATGGTTTCATGATCCTATGGAACTTAGACCAAAACTCTGTCTTTTATCTACCTGATGACTAGTGAATCAAAGAGGTGATTCAGGTTTTATAATTAGAACTATTTCAGTTTCTTTTCTTTCTTCTTTATTTCCTTGCTCTTGTCTTCCATGGTACTAAAGACTGAGCTCAAGGCCTTCTCACTGAGCTACATCTTCAACCCTTTTGGAGTTTTAAAAAACTTTGAGCCAGCTTTCGCAGGCTGGGCTCAAACTTGCCCACCTCCTGCCTTTGCCTTCTAGAACGCTGAGATGACAGGTGTTCAGTACCATGTCTAAGCGTCAATCTTTCTTTCTTTCTTTCTTAACAGGGTCTTGCTATGTAATTCAGGCTTGCCTTAAAGTCATTATGTAGCCCAGATTTGCCTCAAGCTAGAGGTGATCCTCCTGCTTCAGCCTCCTGAGTGCTGGGCTTACAGGAGTGCAGCACTACGTACAACTCAGTTTATTTTTTAATTCTCGGAGGGAATATCCTTTGGACCTCTCAGAGGGATATGGCTAGGAAGTTTATAAGGTCCACATAACAGTCCATTTTAGCATTCTTATGTCTTTTGACATTTATTTAGACTTCCCCTTTCACATGACACAGCAGTTCTACTAAGTGTAATTTATTATTGAGATGGACCAGCTTAGCCGTTAATGCCACATCCTGAGTATTCAGACCATGCCGTCAAATCTTAATTCCTCTTTGCAATCATTTTTCAAGTCTTAGCCTATATTCACAGTCTCATCATGCTAGAATTCATTTAAATCTATACTCCCAGGATTCCTGCCGATACAAGTTAATGAAACCCTGCAGTTCTTCTGGCAATGAAGGCTGTCTCCTTTGAATCTGGGTCATGTGCTTTACAGTGTGGACTGTGCCGGTGTTTAATTCTCCTTGTGCGTCTGAAAGCAACGAGGGGAGTCCAGAGGGGTCCTGGGGAAATCACACTGCCATGTGAATGCAGTCATTGAAAGGTTTCTGTTGAATGGAAATAGTGTTGCAGGTATAAACTTCCCCCCAGAGGCGTAGAAGGATTTTAGCATTCAAATTCTTAGTCTCATCCATGTCTGCACAACCTCTTCATCCAGCATCTCTGGATCACACTACTTTCCTATCAGGACACTCAGGTTATTGTAGGAGACTGACACTGAAGGGTTTGAGTGTCTAATTGGGTTTTCAACTCTGCAACCCTTGAAATCATTTTCTAGACTTTATCCTAATTCATATCAGCTTAGCTTCCAGAAGAGAAAGACCTCTTTAGAGTCACTATAGAGGCTGATTTTCCATCCAGTTCTGAGTTGGATACTCAAGGCATGCAGTATGGTCTTTTTCCCTGTTCACAGTCTTCAGATCCATCAAAGACAGGAAGCTGACTGTGCAGTCTTTATAGTCACTGATGTCACCATGGTCACTTTATTTCTATTGCTCTGCACCTGAATTTATTCCTTGCCACCATCAATGGTAAGTTTAGTCACTGTTATGCCACTGAATGTCATAGATTGTTAGTATTCCATTTCCTTCTGGGAGGGGGTTAGTTGTGTGTTTTTAAAATATATGAGAGCAATAAAATATCAAAATACTATTTTGAGGATCTGTTTCCTTGGGCCCCTCCCGGTACCTATCTCTATATCTATCTGTAGCCTGGAAGACAACATATGGCAACTCAAATGGAGGTAACTGAGGTGGATTTAATAAAGGAGATATTTATAAAGATGTAAGTAAGAAGGAGAGGCAGATTGACTAACTGACTCCAACCTTCTTCACTGTCTGTATCCATGCCCTTTTGTGCCCGCATTATATGTGAAGGGAAAGCAAGTCAGCTCCAACCTCAGTCCTTAAAAGTCATCATGTTTTGCCAGTTGATCTTTGTTGTCAACTTAACTGGATTGAGAAAGAGATGAAAGTTACTAACCTGTTATCTAGAGCGAGAGAGATTTGAAGGTACTAACCTCTTTAATGGGTTCGCTCATTGGTGAGTTCATGATGGAAGGACTATTAGGAGATGGGGCATGGTTTGGAGGCAGTGGGTCATGGTTTGTGACCTTGGGGACTATATCTGATTCCTGGCTCCCTCTTCCCCAGCTTTTCCCCTGATGGAAATGTTGGGCAATGATCTGAGCAGATTCCCTCTGCCACACACCATTCTGCCATGGTGTTCCTGCCTTCATGCCAGCTTACTGTGAACCTGTGAACCAAAACCTTTGAAATAATGAGAGAAGATAAACCCTCCTCTTTAATTGCCAATGTCAGGCATTTTATTCCAGCAATAGGAAAGCTGCTCAATATATATGTAGAAATATTCCCATATATGGTTGTTTGACTTACATTTTTTTTCATTTTATGATGGTACAACAGTGATGTGCCTTCACTAGAAATCATGAAAATGTGGTACAATACTCTCTTTTGATATGGGGGGCAGCTGTAGTGACCTACAGTTCCCAGATGGCCCCACTGTCATGACCATGCTGATCAGCAACTGATACTCTACAGTGTACTGTATTGCTGATATTTTAGGATACAGGTGTTCAATAAGTTACATGAGATATCTAACACTTTATATAAAATAGTCTCTTTTTTTTTTTTTACCAGTACCAGGGATCGTTCAGCCATGCGCTTGCAAGGCAGGTGCTTATGCCGCTGAGCTAAATCCCTAGTCTTTTTTTTTTTTTATTTTATGATTTTGGCAAACTGTGTTCTAAATATGTGTTAGACAGACAAGGCTAAACTGTGTTGTTTGATAGGCTAGGTGTATTAAATATGCATTCAACTTACAATATTTTCTTTTTTCTTTTTGGGACCAGGGATCGAACTCATGACTTTGTACTTACCAGGCATGCACTTAAGACACTGAGCTAAATCCTCGACCCACTTTCAATATTTTCAGCTTATGGTGAGTCTTCTGGACATAATTCCAAGTTGGGAGATATCTACATTTTTGTTTGCTCTATGTGTCCCTGTTGCTGCCGTGAGAGAAGTACATCTCCTGGTCTAAGGGAAGTGAAAGACATGGGAACACTTGCTCCAATCATCTGTAAGCCTAGTGTGGGAAGCAGACGTGATCTAGCCACTAAGGCATGAGCTAGTGATGCCCAACTCAGATCAGTGCCCAAGCTCTAGTTGCCCTTGGATCCACGAGAAAAATCATTCAAAAAAAAATTTTTTTTGTTGAGACAGTCTCACTACGCGTAGTTCAGACTGGCTTTGAATTCACTATGTAGCTCAGATTGGCCATGAATTTGCAATGATCCTCTTGCCTCAGCTTCCCAAGTTCTGGGGTCACAGGTATGTGTCACCATGCCCTGCTAAAAAAGCCATTTTTTTTTTGCATAATTAGTGTTTCAGTTGGTAGCTGACATACTGGAGTATAAAGACTCATAAGAGGTAGGACATAATCTAGAAGATGTTTACGATAGATCTAAAGAATCAATGAGAGAAAGAAATGGCTGGAATCTGGAGAGAAGAGTTGTTGGGTTTAGATCTGGACTACCCCTAAAGCCTCATGTGTTCAGAGATAGGGGTTTTGGAAGGTGATTGGGTCATAGCAACACTGCAGCTGGTTTACTGGCGGGAATTGGGACTTGGTTAAAGGTGGGTCATTGGAGCAGTGACCTGGAAGTGTGTATCTCCTTCCCCAGGTCCTTTCTTCTCTTTCTGCTATGATGTGACAGCTTTTCCCTCTATTGAGACCCTTCCACCATGCTGCTCCTGCCTGAGACCGGCTGACCAGGAACTGAATTGGGAGCCAAAATAAGCCTCTCCTTCTTTAGATTGTGTTTGTCAGGTATTGTGTCTCAGTGATGATTAAGCGATGAAGACAGTGTTTGGTACCAGGAGTGGGCTTGGTGTTGTGAATATACCTGGTGCAATAGTGTTTGGAACTGGTTTTTAGGAAGAGTTTGGAAAGATTTGGAGATGCCAGCTAGAGAATCCCTAGAGTGCTCTAAGCAGAGCTTGACTGAAGATTCTGATCAGGGCTCAGAAGGCCCAAAGGCCCATAGAGATAGGGACAGTAAGGACCAGACTCTAGAAGTTTCAGTTGAAAAGAAGAAGGAAGGGAAAAGGAAAAAGACATACATTTGTATATACATGATAACTAAAATGACTATACTACTAATTGTACTAGTGTTGAAAAAGAACAGTATGAGTATGCAGAATTCAAGAGTTAGAAGGTCAAGGAGGCTTCCAGCCAGATTTCAGAAGAAGGCCTGAGAGGCCAGGCAGTGTGACCCTGAAAAGACAGTGGATGGAGGCACGAGAGTGAAGTCAGAAGTGCAGTACAGACCCCAGAAAGCTGGTGACATCAGGAATGTGGAACATCTGCTGGAGAAGGCTGTAAGCAGTGACTACAGCTGTACCAAGAAAGAATCCAGAAAGCTGAAACCAGTAATGCCATAGACGCCTGGGGGCTGGACCTGGAGCTATAAGGTTTAATGTTTGCATTGCTGTGTTTTGTCTTGCTTTTGCTTTATCCTTTTTGGTCCTCCTATTGTACCTTGATGGAATAAAAGTGTTTACCCTGTGCTCATTGTGTATTAGAAATGTGCAACTTTCTTTTTGATTTTTACAGGGCTCACAGCTAGGAGTTTGCCTTTAGGCTCAGAGGAGAATTTGGACTTGGAATTTTCAGAAATACTGGAACTGTTAAGACTTTGGAAACTTTGTGGTGGACTAACAACATTTGGATAATGAGATTGAAAATGAGTCTTTTGAGGGCCAGAGATGGAATGTTAATATGACGGCTCAGATCTAGATCTAGAATTTCCCCCAAGAACATCATGTGTCTCTCCGTGGGACTTTAGGAAGGCGCCTGGGTCATGGTAGCACCAAGGCTGACTTGGTGTCAGGAGGTGGAGTCTGGTGAGAGGCAGCTCACTGTGGGGGAAGACCTGGAAGAGTCTCGCTCCTTCCCCAATTCCTTTTCTCTCTCTCTACTTCCTGGCTTCCACGATGTGAGCAGCTTTTCTCTTCCAGACCCCTCCATCACACTGTTTCTGCCTGGGAGCCAGCCCACCAGGGACTGCAACCATGAACCAAAATAAACCCCTCCTTCAAGATGTAGGTATCAAGTATTAGGTTTCATCAGCTACAGGGGAGCACTGTAGGGCAAGGACTGTGAGCTTATAGGTCTTTTAAATCTGAAACCCGTGTCCTTTAGTTCTGGGACCATTTCTTGAATCATTTCATTATTAATGTATAGTATTGTTTCTGTATTGCCTTTTAAATTCTTTTGGATATATTCTATATCCTTGTTTTTGAGACAGGGTATTATTGTGTTGCCCAGTCTGGTCTCAAATCTGTGAATTTCAGCAATCTTCCTGCCTTACTTCCCTGAGTAACTGAGATTACAGGTGTGTAACCATGCCCAGATTCTACTATTTTCTCATTTTTTCCTCCTAAACTTCATCTGAGTTTTATTTTAATAATCTTTTAAAATGGTGATATGCTTCATGTAACATAAAGTTCTCCAGTGGTTTTTAGTACTTTTACTATGTTGTGCAATAGTACCACCAATGCCAGATACCATCACCCTGAAAAGAAACCTGTATCCATTAGCAGTTAGCCCAAATTTTCCTTACTTCTACTCCTTGACAGACACTAAATTATCTTCTGATTTTATGGATTTCTAAACATTTAATATAAATGAAATCATGCTGTATGTGTTCTTCTGTGTCTGGATTTTTTCATTTAGCAGGATGTGTTTAAGATCATCTATGTTCTAGCATGCAGTAATACTTTATTCCTTTTTATGGTTGAATAACATTCCATTGTAGGGCTGTTATACATTTTGTTTATCCATTGATGAACTAATAAACATTTTACTTGTTTCTACTTTTTGACTATTATAAATAATGCTACTATTATCTTGACTAATTTTGGGGTACATTTTAGATATATTATAATGATCACATTCATCAGAGGAAGCTGTTACCTGTACATGATACATCCTGGTTCTTGTTTTTTCCCTATTCCTCTCTCTTCCATTCAACCCCTCTTCCCCTCCTTGTTTTTGTCTCCATTTTCTTCTTTCTGTTCTCTGTTTTTCTTTTCCCTTCCTTCTTTTTCACATCTCCCATCCTTTGTTCCCCTTCCCATTTGACTAGCCTCTCCCTATTTCCAAGTATCTGTTATATACAATAATGCTACTCTGATCAAAATTTTCCATAAACATGTTTTCAGTCCTGTTAAGATACACTCAGAAGCAGAATTATTGTGTCATATGGTAATTGCATGAGGAAACCCTAAACTCTATTGACTTTTGAAACTTCCAGGAAGTTTTATATTTGTAAGAGTTCTGTTTGAAACATTTTAAGAATGCTTCTTACAAAAAATTGAATGTAATTTTGTATTTGTTCCTTTTCTGATGCTAATTTGCACAATAATGTTTGTTGAAATTTTCTTTTTCTCTGCATTGCTTGAGTCACAAAGTTAATTTAATTAAAAATTTGTGTTGCTGAGACTTCCGGAAGAACATGGCAGATAAATAGCAGCAGCTACGGAGGCTCTCTGAGATACCCTGCTTAAAATCCAGGAATGGTGCGGTATGAGGAGTCCTAAGCAAGGGAAGATACGCCCTGCCGACCCAGGAATGAATTAAGCTAAGGGAAACCAACTGGAAATCCAATCCTGGTGCTATAACAGAAATAGATAAAATCTAAGCTCAGAAGCTCGAACCTGCACCACTGGAAGCCGCGATTAGAATTTCCTGCTGCCACTGCTGCGTCCAAATCTGCTGGGCAGGGAGAAAGACGCAGGAAAGCTCCGAAAGTGGGAATCTGCAAACTGAGTTGAGAGCGGGACTAGCAGGGAGCCCTACATCGACTTGCGGTGAGTGAGTGGAACAGGGACCCTTTCATAGAGTAGGAGGCTCCAGCAAAGGACATATTGGGACTGGGCAGACTTGCTGGAACAGAGCGCTGCAGTGACATTAGTCGCATATTCCCCTCTCAAGCGGGATTGGTGGGGAGTGCCTGGCCTGCGTGATACCACTGACCAACACCCAGTAGGCTAACCCAAACCAGGTCCCAGTGCCTGGAGGTGCACCCTAGTGGTGAAGCCTTCTGTAGGTTGACCTGGAGGGGCGAGCCCAGCAGAGGATGCCCAGGTCTGTGTCTCCCTAGTACACTGCAGTGTGCAGGAACACATAGCCGGCACAATTCTAACAAACTGTAACCGGACAAAGAGAAAAAAATTGGGCCTCCTACATTCGCTTGTATGGAAGGAACAAAAAGTATGGGAAGACGAAGCAACAAGAAAGGGTCCTCAGTCCCCAATCCTGAAAACACTGATCCAGGAAAAAGGAAGACATAAAACATGCACTATGAGACATGGCACCAATAGACATAAAGTGATATCTCCAGAGCCTCATAGACGAGTTAAAAAATGAAGTATTTAATGAAATAAAGCAAGATATAAGTAGAATAGTTAGAGAAATGCTAAGCACTGCCCAAGAAAAAACAGATGGTGGAATGGAAGAACAGAAAAAAAGGGGAGAATTGTTTGATGGAGAAAATAGAGAGAACATAGAATATGTGAACCAGGCTCAAAGAGATTACCAGGAAACTAAAAACTCTATCGAAAGCTGGCATAACTGCTTGAAAGAAACTAAAGATAGATTATCTGAATCGGAGGGCAGACTTGTAACATGGGAACATGAAATGAAAAACTTTTTAAAAATAATAAGAAAACAAACAGCAATAATACAAAGGCTAGAAGATGATAAGAGGATCTACAACCTAAGAATTAAGAACATAAAAGAAGAAGTAGGGACACAAACAAATGGACTACAAAAGCTATTCACAGAAATAATCCAAGAGAATTTCCCTAATTTAGCAAAAGGTAAAGATACTCAGATGTATGAGGCATATAGGACCCCAGCCACCTACAACCCAAACAGAGCTACACCCAGGCATATAATAATCAAAATTCCAGAAATCCAATATAAGAGCAGAATACTAAAAGCTGTCAGAGACAAGAAACAGATCATTTACAAGGGAACACCCATCAGAATTACAGCAAACTTCTCAGCATAAACCATCAAATCACGAAGAGCTTGGGGGGAAATAATTCAAGCTTTGAAAGACAACAACCTCCAGCCAAAGTTGGTATATCCTGCAAAACTGTCCCTAGAAATTGATGGAAAAACAAGGTGCTTCCAGATAAAGAGGAACTAGAGGAATTTGAAACCACTAATTCAACTCTACAGAAATTACTGCAGGATATTCTAAAAAAAGGAAAATACCAAGACTTCAGAAACAGTGGCAGAGAGGCCACAATGAATGGAGCAGAAAGCGAAATGAAAAAGACAAACTGACAACAAATATCTCAACAGAAATGAGGCAGAGAAGGTTGGATGGTAGGAACAGCTATTTTGGAGAAAACAAGATATTATAATAGCTAGTGCTGATTTAGTATCATCTTGCTTTGAAGTCCCATCAAGCTTTAATTCTTCGTCTCTATTGGTCTTAACAGGTATCTTATTGGATTTTATTATATGTGATAATATAAGCAAAAGCCTTTATAGACAAGGAGATTATATAGAAACCATTGTTCATTTTCTGATAGTTGGTTCTAAATACCCTGTAATACTGTCATTCTCTTGAATGGTTTTGCATTGTCTTGATATGTTTGGTGCTACAATATATGAAGTTATACTCAAAGATTTCAAGGAAAGAGACACTATAGTAACTACTTTTATGTCAGGATATCTTGTGGTGAAACACTATTTTGCTTAAATGGTTATGCTTTGACCTGCGCTGTTTTGTTGTTATGCCCTCTTTTATCTCAATCTCCTTTTTTTAATTATTTACTTTTTTATTTTTATCTTTTTAATTAAGGGAAAAATAAAAAATAGCAGGATACATTATAGTAACCTACTTTGATTTCCTATTAACTTGATTTGAAACCCTGTATAGCCCTCACCATTTTGCTTTGACTGATTTTCCTCTATTCTGCTTTGCTTGATAGTACCAAGTTCAAAAGTATAGACAAATCTGTGAAGACAATAAGATTCATTATGACACCCATTCCAGTTGACTATTATCTTCTTTTAAAGTCCTGTAATGTCTCCAATGTTTTGGTTTTATTCTTTACTGTTTTGTTCAATTTTATTATAGCTGATGATACAGGCAATTCTTTTTAAGATAGCAAGAGGCCGTATAGTAACCATTGTTGATCACCTAGTATTTTGTTTTTACATTATCTATTATGTCCATCCTTTTGATTTGACTGATTCTGTTCTGTTATGTCACATTTGGTTTTACTCTCTTCAAAAAAAAGTAATAAGAACTGTGGGAGTAATAAAATCCAAAATGTGTAATTGTCATTGTACAAAAGAAAGGAAAAGAAAGTGCTCTAAAAATATATATAAGTGCATATATATTTAAGGGTATAAGATAGATAACCATATTACTGAGTTTTGTTGGATCAATGAACAAAACTGTTTCCAGTCTCACTGTTTGAAAGTCCACTTCATGTGCTTTAATTTTGTAACTTGAACAACTATTTCTAAGATAACTATATGTAATCTATTAACTAGTGATTTCCTACTGTTTATTTTTTTCTGAAATTCTGTATAACTTGTACCCTTTTTCTGTTTATTTTTTCTTTTTCTCCTTAAATAAAAAAAATTTGTGTTGCTTTATGGTCAGAACCGTTATCTCCCAGTAAGCTGACCAAAAGTTGAACACAAAGGGAAAGATAAGAGGAATCAATGGATGTTTTCTGGGCCCTTTAATTGTTCCTTTGGCTATACACATGTGATTCTACAAAGGAAGGGATGTAGCCACCAAGGGAATAGGTAGTGTTCAGAAAGGAACATCCCAGAATTGTTACCATTGGAAATCTGAAAGTCTACAAAATTACCCAGCATGCCCTTTTGCCCTTTCCATCTTGTTGCTAGTGGCTTCCATGGGTGACCATGCCACTCTGCCTTGGAGCTAGCTGAAACCTCCAAAAACTGATAAATGAAGACCCACTCATGATATTTCATTATAAGAATCACTCTCCATACAAGTAATATCAAAGTCTCAGATATATCCTTAACAATAATCCAATACTGAAGATTGAACTTTAGGACCCTCACCTTGAGCTACATCTCCAGCCATTTTTGTATTTCTAATTTTGAGACAGGATCTCACTAAGTTGCACATTGCCGGAGATGGGCTTGAACTTGCTATTTTTCTAAGTCAGTCAGTCCCTAAGAGAGCTGGAGTTACAAACATGTGCCATCATTCCTAGTTGGATAAACTATTTACAAAGTGAAAGAGTTTTTGGCGTGATAAAAGAGAAAATATAAAATAAAAATAGCCTTTATCCCAGGTTTGTGGAGAGGAGTTCATGACCACCGGTGGCCTGGCTGTCTCTACCAGAACGTCGGGTGTAGGTTATAACCTCTGACCGGGCGTGGTGCACATCAATGCTCTATTGATGACCCACGAGGAGCTGATTGGAGTTTTCTTCATGTGCAAACAGAATGGAGAGTTGCAATTAGGGATGAAGAAGCAGTAGGAAATGGTAAGCATTCCTGCTTTGGCCTTCCACCACATTAGATCACTGCCATAACTGTACAGTAATTTATTTTAGGGCAAGAACCTTTCACAAAGAGAATTCATTAACTTGCCAGTCTTTAAAATCTCTATGTTCTTGCCTCAACTGAAAAAGGTGATAAAGAGACAGAAATTAGAAGGAAACAAATTTATTGAAAACTGGCCCTGAAGAGACAAGGGCCAGTTTTTTGTTGCTTCAGCTCTCTGTCATAGGTCACTCAGAAGCATGAAGGGCTTTTGTAGGACAAAAAAAGATATCCAATGAGACCATGGGCAGAAAATCCCCACACTGAGAAGGGAGCTTCCTCTTCAGAGCAAGCTGTTTCTGTCTCTTTTTCCTCACTGCAGGGACCTCGACCTCTCAGGGTCAGCATCTACACTTTCTTTTCATTAATTTTTTGGCAGTGAGTTCTAAGGAGATAAGACAAGGAGGAGAAATCACAGAGTCCTCTATTCAGTATGTAGAGTACCATGTGAAAGAAGCAAACTGTTAAAACATTAAGAAAATGGGTTGATTAGGAAGAGGACTACAGTCATCCTATCTAGGAAGCTGCTAGGTTACAGGGTGACTAAATACAAGCTTAATATAAAAATGTCAGTAGCTTTCTATAATCCACAATATCCTGAGTGATTTTTTCTCTACTACTTGTTATACTAGAATATAAACAAAACCATTCAAGGACTGAATGGACAGATTTTACTTTGAGAACTAGCAGAAGAAGTTTGTGGTCCAGGTCTCATCCATTGCATCTCAGAGGGTGGGCCAGCTGGAAGAGTATAAGATTGATAGGAATCCCAAGACCCAGGACAACAGCCCGATGCACAGATGCACACACATGGAGCCAAGTAATTAGCGAAGCCAGTAATGTGGAAGTGTCTGAAGCAGCAGTGAGGAGACAACAGATGGACTCTGGAGAACTCCATTAACAGAAAACCAGTCAGCCTCCTCATCCAGAGGCCAAGATTCGGTCCATGCCCAGCACATCTCTGGGATGCTACACAGACATCATCACAGAACTGTAAACACCACAAGAAGAAACTGAACAGCAGCTAGCAATTGCAAAAGGAAAGATCTCTTAAAAACAAGAAGGAATCAGGAAGTAACAACTCAAAGGCTACAAGACCATGCAAAGAAAAATAATTTAAGGTATCAGCAAAAAAGCAGAGGTCAACACAACATAAAAAGAGTATTTACAAAAATAATAACAGAAAACTTTCCAAGCATGAGAAAACTACATGACATAAAGATAAGTGAGGTGTGTAGAACTCCAACTAGCCATAACCAAAATAAATCTACACCCAGACGTATAATAATCAAGATCCCAGAAGGTGAGCACAAGAACCAGACTGTTAAAGTCTGTTACAGAAAAAAAGTAGATCACCTACAAAAGAAACCCCATCAGAATCATGGCAGACTTTTCAACACAAGCCATCAAGTCAAAGAGAGCGTGAAGTGTTACAAATCTTGAAAGAAAACAAGTTCCAGATTGATGTACCCTGCCAAGCTATCTCTCAAATTTAATGAGAAATAAGATACTTTCATGATAAAGAACAATTGAAGGAATTCATGATCACCAAACCAACTCTACAAAGAGTGCTGAAGGATGTTCTAGAGAGAGATAAACATGACCATGGTTTCAGGAACAAAGCAGAAGGGGTGTCCTTGAGCAGGGCAGGCAGTTGAACAGAGGAGACCAATGGCAGGAGGATAGCATACGGATCATAATTATTAATGTAGATAGCCTCAACTCACCAGTAAAAATACAGGTAGAGTGGATCAGGAGACAGGATCCATTATACGACAAGACAATGCTTTATGTTACAAGAACCCAGAAAAAAGCAAGGGTAACTTGCCCGTCAATGTGGAATGGATAGGAAAGATATGGTATTTTTATTCAATGGAAAGTTACTCAGCTATAAAGAAGGAGAACCTTGAGGCTCTTAGAGATAATTGGATACAACTTGAGATTGTGCTCATGAGTGAAATGGTTTGGACTCACAGGGGTGAACACTGCTGTCTCCCTCATATAAAGAGCTGAACGAGTTAGTGGGATCCAAAACGTACAATGGATATTATGAAGGTGAAAGGGGAGGAAATGTTTAAAAAGGGAAGGTGGTAACCATTGTTATTTCCAGTTACTTTGTTTTTAAGTCCTGTATTGTTTTTATTATTTTGTTTTGCTTTTCATTCTGTTTTGTTTTGTTAGATTATATTATGTATGATGGTATGGGCAGCTATTTTGAAGGTAACAAAATATATTATGGTAGGCATTATTGATTTCCTATTATCTTGTTTTGAAGTTCTGTATCACATTTATTGTTATGTTTTGATTCATTTTGTTCTTTTCTATTTCATTGATTTTATTATGTCTTACAGCATGGGCAGCTATTTTGAAGATAACATGAGGCATTACGGTAACCATTGTTGATTTCCAATTATCTTGTTTTGAAGTCTTGTATTGCTCTCATTGTTTTGTTTTGATTGACTTTACTCTGTTTCGTTTCATTTCGTTTTATTCTCTTTAAAATAAAATTTTAAGAAATTCAAAAACATTTACCCAGCATGCTTTTGTTGTGGTCAATAAGCAAATTAAGAACAAGATTCTTATCAACAGAACTGATGTGTGTTAGCATATCGAGTACTCCAGGCGCTAAGATAGCTTCCTGAAGGAAGCTTTCCTCTTCCTGGAGGAAAATGATCAGGAAAATAAGGAAGCCTAAAAGAAAGGAACCAGCATGCAACTGCAGCACCAGCCAGCCTGTCCTGCCACCAGCCTGCTCACCAACATGCTGAGATACGAGCTGCTGGACCTATTCCCTAGGCGTCCATGGCAAAATAGGTGTTTTGTTTGGTTTTGTTTTCAAAACTCTCTGGACTGTCAATAGCAATGACAAACACAAAACAAAACCAAATCTCTAAACACCTCTTTTCTGTATAGGATACAGATATCTTATAACCCTTGGGTGATCAGGAGTGCTTTTATTCAGGGGAGGGAAGCCAGAAACCTGACTGTATCATGGTGTTGATCTTCTGAGTAGAAGCTTGACTCTGAGTTCCAGGTGACTTGATGGGTTATTTGTTAGTTATCTGACTTTCAGAGAAGGACTTCGGATCTCTCATCTGGAAGGCGAGGTTCTCTCAGTGCTCTGGGGATGAATGGGCAAAAGGATTGGAAGTCTCTCTACTCATGATGCATTTGGAGCTTGGGTCGTCCTCTTCTCTTGGCATAGCATTTCCGTCCTCACAGGGGCCTGGTATCATCTAGTAGGGACTACTGTATTCTACTTCTTTCCTGACCTTAACTCTGTGGATTTCTTCTTCTCTTTCTTCTCCTTTTCTTTGTCTTCTTCCTCCTCCTCCTCTGCAGTGCTGAAGACTTCACCAGGTGAGCACACAGTTACATCCCCAGCACTGTCTTCTCTTATTTGGAAACAAGGTCTTATGAAACTTCTGCCTTAGCCTTCTGGGTACTGGGATCAGACACACCACCACAGGGCTCCTACAGACTTCTGATAAGGTGAGGGAATGCATGGTGAATGTGGCGGGACAAGACAAAGAACCTGGGCACCTGCTGGCTCACAAACAGCGTTTACTCTGTTTTTTTGTTTGCTTGTTTGCTTTAAACGCTCTCCTCTTTTATCTCTAGCTGTGGTGGTAACTGGTCTTGCTAATCCTATACTTTTCCTGAGTTTTGTGGTGTAAATTGTGCAGATTCTCAGTCTTGTTCAATGTTGATTTGGGATTTGGCTCTTTCTGTTCTGCTAAATAAAACAGATAAATCTGTTTTGCAGCTTCTAAAATGTGTTGGTATTCTATCACTTCCTGTTGATCTAACCATGTGTAGTATTTTTTTTTAAGCCATTGGGTACTGTTAAATGCTGTTTCTGGAGGACACAGAATTCAATGCATTGTTCAGGTTTCCTTGTTAATCTAGAAATTTCAAAGGAAAACATCGTATATTCTGATTCACATTTGACTCCATCAGTCTAATTGGGACTCAGACCCTATCATGCTCATTTTCATGGAATTTAATGTAAAGAATTGTTCACTGAGTATAAAGGATTGTTAAAACAGTGACTGGAAGCCGGGTGTGGTGGCTCATGCCTGTAATCTCAGCACTCGG
This sequence comes from Cavia porcellus, assembly GCF_034190915.1. Taxonomy (NCBI): domain Eukaryota; kingdom Metazoa; phylum Chordata; class Mammalia; order Rodentia; family Caviidae; genus Cavia; species Cavia porcellus. Next base: position 18,764,917 of record NW_026947492.1, on the reverse strand, counting down.
GAGGCTGAGGCAGGAGGATCGTTGTGAGTTCGAGACCAGCCTAGGCTACAAAGTGAGCTCAAGGCCAGCCTGAACTGCATAGCGAGACCCTGTTTCAAAAAAGAAAAACAAAACAAAACAAAAACAAAAACAAAAAAACCCCGGTGACTGAAAATGTAAAAGAAACCTTAGCTACTCTGGAGACGGAACTGGCAGGAAGCAGCTTCCACTCTTAGGTCTAAAGGACCAAGTGAAGATGTGGGATTGCTAACACTGGTGCAGAAAAAGGGGGGAGCTGCTACAGGATCTGGTGCAGGCTGGGGTGCTGGGTAATGCCGCACAGGGCTGACTGAGGGTGTTTCACTGGCTTTAGCTGCCACTTCACTGCCTTGTTGCCCTGGGCTGAGGAAAATACAACATTCTGTGACACTGAGATACACAGGCAGCTCACAGGAAGGCTGAAGAACCGAGCTTGTACCCTCCTCTCCTCTGGCCTTGGTTTCTCTTTTAATGATCCCTATTGTCAGAGCCTCAAAGGGATTTGGCTGGCATGGAAGAAGTGTAGTTTGTAGAGCTCAGTCTAAGACCACAAAGCCCACTAGATGGTGGCCTTGAAGCTGAGACACAATAGCTAACTAATTGGCATAGTACATGCTTCTGACTACTCAAGATTTATATATGCTCTACTAAATATATTTAAACTGCCACACAGAGAAATACAAAATTAGTTCTGTTTCTATTTCCTCTGCTTCCTCCTCTTTCTCCTCCTTTTTTTGAGACAAGGTCTCACTATGTGGTTCAGGCTGACCTTGAACTTACTATACAGCCTAGGCTGACCTTGAACTCATGGCAATCCTCCTGCCTCAGCCTCACGGGAGCTGGGATCACAGGTATGCACCACTGTGCTTGGCTCTGTTTCTACCTTCTTACAAACAAAGTCACTTTTTATTTTCTCCCTAAAATGAGGAGACACAAAGTCTGAGTGGTAGTTCAGCTGTATCCTTGTAGGTGAGATAGTGTCACTGTATATTTCTGGGCCATATTAATTACCAGTCAAATTTGGTCATAGTTGCATCTCAGTATTCTGGTTTTAAACATTGTATTTTTGATCACTCTTTTCTTCCCTTAGTTGCCTTCAGCTCAGTCAGAATTTGAGTTGGGAAAACAGGGCCATAGATTGGTCCTCTTAAACCCCCAAAGATATGGTTATTTACCAGTTTACTAGCTACTGTGCCAATCTATATTCTTACAAGCAGTAAAAGTGAATTATACTTGTTCCACACCACCCATGAATGAAGAAGTTATATCCATGAATGAGAAGTTATATTTCACTATCATGGAATTTGTATTTCCTTTATCAAGGAAGATCGACCTCTTTCCCCCATACATTTATTGGACTTGGGTTTTCTCGTCTGCTCATTTTTGTGTCTGATTTTTAATTTTTTTCTCACTAATTTGCAAGAATTCTTGTGTTTTTTTTTGTGCTAATATATATATATATATATATATATATATATGAAGCCTGTAGATAATGATTGACAACATAGAAACTACATAAAGTATATAAAAACTATATAAAGATTGCATTCCTGCAATCCTAGAGCCTGGGAAGGCTGAGACAGTAGGATCGCAAGTTCAAACCCAGACTGGGAAACTTAGTGATTTAGAGCAATCTCTGAATGAGCCTTTAGCCTCCTTTCACTTTATTCTCCTCTATTTTTCCCTGTAGTAATCATCACCATGAATCTGGGTTTAACATTCCCACACAAAGTTTTTACACTGTGTAGCAGTTTGTATTCTGAATACCAACCCATTGCTATTTTTATGCATTTTCAATTGCAAATATCCCCCCGCATAGTATGCTGTTTTTCATTTTACTTATAGTGATTTTGATATATGAGTACAGAAAATTTAAATTTTAACATGGTTATATTTGTTTTGTTTTTGTCTTTTTTCCTAACACAGGATATTGCTATATAACTCAGGGGGCCTTGAACTTGCCTCCTGCCTCAGCCTTCTGAGGGCTGGGGCTACAGGGCTGTGCTACCATAGCTGGCAGTGTGGTCATATTTCTCAGATGTTTTTCTTACGGTGCTTTTTGTAAATCTTTTTTCTGTCCTTTCTGTATACCTTTTATGAATGTACCTTATTTCTTAGAGAATGTGTATGTTTTTTGAAGAAAAAAACATGACCTATATATCCTTTATTTTCTGTAATGTTAATAAGAACAGAATGTTAAACGAGGTTAGAGAAAAGCAACAAATCACTTATAAAGAAAAACCTATCGGAATTACAACAGACTTGCACACACAAAGTGCTCTGGTTACTCCCAACTGCTGGATCCAGGAGACCTGCTTGGTGGGCAGTAGCTTTCTATCCAGTTCCAGCTGCTGCTAGTGTACCCGGTATCTCACGTCCTTTTCTTTCTTTCTTTTCTTTTCCTTCATGCCAACATTCCTCCCTTCCAGTCTTTGCGCAGGACCTACAGACTTAGCAGAAGATGAGTTTAAACTTTTTGTTACTGGGTACTTAAAACTATTAAAAATAAAAGGAATTAATAGGTTTGTACAAGTGAAAGTCTGTGGATTTCAGCTTTGAATCAGCAGGTCATTGATACAATCTTAAACAGATGTAGTATCTTTCTATCTTTTTGCTCTGTTTTTTCTAGGTCAGCTTTATCTGTAAGTTTCTATTCCTTGGACTACATGACATGTTTGTTCCTAAGTCAGATTGCTCAATCTGCATACTAGTGGCATCTGATAGATAATTCTCCCAGCCTGAAGATTGCAGGACATTAAAGAGCATGCTTGGTCTGCCTATGAATCGCTGCAGTGCTTTGCTCCTGCCCTGTGCTGAGATTGCCAAAACTGTCTCCAGACATTGCCAAAAGTCTCTCAAGGTGTGGTGTCTCCCTTCATTAGGAAAAATTGTAGTCATTTTTTGTTGCTGTCATAGAACAATATAGTGCATAGAGAAAAGGTTTATTTAGCCCATGGTTCTGGAGGCGGAAGTCCAAAACTGAGTGACCATATTGGTTTAATTTCTTGTAAGGGCTTAGACCAATCTGGATTTATCACCAGAGTTGCCCCAACTTGTTCTACATTGATAAAGAGGAGGTACCAAAAAGAAGAGTCATATCCAGTGGAAAGATCAGAGGTGGGAGTGATGTTGGGTCACTTGGTCATTCCCAGAAAAGTCTAATTGCACGGTGGCACTCTGTGGGACAGGAGAGATAAGTGAGGCACAGAGAACCCTAAATAACCGTGATCAGAAAAAGAATCATTGCATGCCATCTAATAACTGAAATACCAGAAATCCAACATAAGAAAAGAACTTAAGAGGTTAGAGAAAAGCAACAAATCACTTATAAAGAGAAACCCATCAGAATTATAACAGACTTGCACACAACAAACCTTAAAGGCAAGGAGAGCTTGGAATGAAGTTTCAAGCACCAGAAGAAAAAACTTCCAATCAGGATTGATGTATCCTGGAAAATTATCTTTGAAAATTGATGGAGAAATTAAAATTTTTCATGATAAAGAACACTTAAATAAATTCACAACCCTTAACCCCCCCCCCCCACCGATTCTCTAGGACATCCTAGAAAGAGACAGTGAACTAACAATGCCAAAGGTCCAATAGAATGAATGCATCAGGTAGGGCTAGCAATGAAGTAGAAGGGAAAGAGATCAAAACAACAATAAGTAAGTAACACAACGACAGGAATAAATCAGTGTCTATCAGTTATAACTATCAATGTGAGTAGACTTAATTCTCCAGTCATAAGAATGGATTAGCAGAATGGATCAAGAAACAGAATTCAACAGTATGCTGTATAAGAGAAGCACATCTAACAGGAAATGAAGTTCTTAGGCTAAAATAAGAGGGTGGAAAACAACATTCCATGCAACAGGAGTAGCTATCCTATTTTCGGGCAAAATGGACTTCAAGTTAATGATGATCAAAAGAGACAAAGAAAGCCCTTATATATTGGTTAATGGAACTAATCACAAAACCATGATGCGCCCAACTTCATAAAACAAATGCTAGTAGACATAGGAGATCAGACAAACACTGATACCCTTTCAGGGGGTGTTGTCGCATGTGTGTATCTAGATGTCTCCACAAAGTCTCACGCACTGATAGGTGGGACTCTTCAGGGGTGACTGGGCTTAGGATGTGTGATCCTGGATTCAGCGTGTGTGGTACTAAACTAGTCCACTGATTGGTTTAGCATACTTCCGGGTGTGGATAATGGAAAGGGTCACCCTGGGCATGGGCAGCACCCCCTAAAAGACTTGTAAGCTGGACTGGATGAAACCCAAAGGACAGCCTGCTTCACTGCTGCTGCTTGCTCTTTTCTGTCTTCCATGCTGCTTGCCTTAGAGCCAGCAGATGATGGACTGAAACCTCTACAACTGTGAACTGAAATCAACCTTTTTCCTTTTATCTTGGGGGTTTGGGATACTTGTCTCAGTGACATGAAAGTACCTAAGACAATGTGGAATTTCAACACTTTATTATCACAAATAGACCAACTAAACAAAAAACAAAGAAATATCAGAGTTGAACCAAACCTTCAAGCAAATGGACTTCATAAATATCTACAGAATGTTCCACAAAACAAAGAACACATTGTTTCCTGCAGCATATGGTACTTTCTCCGAAAGATACCACATACTAGCTAATAAAGCATGGTTAATTTTGCAAAAGAATAAAAATTTTATCATGTATATTATCAGATCACAGTGCAACAAAACTAGAAATCAATAGCAAAAAACAAAACCAAAAAAGAAAAAAAAAACCCACAGAAACTATGAAACTATGCAAATCAAACAATGCACTCTTGAATAATCAGTAGTTAACAGAGGAAATTAAGAAATAAGACAGTTCTTAGAACTAAATGTGCCAGTACAGCATACAAGAGTCTATGTGACACAACGAAAGCAATCACACTAAAGAAGTCTATAGCTGTGGATAATCATATCAGAAAAACGAAATGAGACCAAAAAGTAACCTAATGATACATCTCAGGGTCCTAGAAAATCTAAGCAATCTAAAGCCTGAAGTTGTACAAGGAAGGTAACTATAAAGATTAGAGCCGAAATCAAAGAAATGGAGATTTAAAAAAAAACAGCAAAGACAACAACAACAAACCCCAAATTAACAACAAAGTATCAATGGATTGAAAGTTAGTTCTTTAAAACAATAAACAATAGACACTTAGCCAGTCTTATCAAAAAGAAAAAATATGACTCAAATCGATGCAGCTGTAAATGGAAGAGGTGAAATCATAATGAATTTCAGCTGCTGAAATTCAGGAAATTATTGGCAACTATCTCTCAAAAAAATCTCATTATCTCAAAAAATTAGCAAACAGAAGAAATGGACTCGTAAATATATATGAATTACCAAAACTCAATCAAGAAGACTTTAAAACTTTAAGTAATACAATATCATTGCAATTAAAAAAAACATTGTAAGGAGATTGAAGCATTAATAAGAACTTTACTGAGAAAATCCCAGAACCTGATAAGCTTCACAAGTCTAAGATTCACTGAAGACTTTTATGAGAACTTCAGAGAAGATCTAACACCAAATACTCCTCAAACTCTAAAAGAAATTGAGGAGAAAGGAGTATTCCCAAAATTATTCTTGGACGTTAGCATTACCCCCATCCCCAATTTGGATAAAGATGCAACCAAAAGAATTATAGCCGGGCATGGTGGTGCTCACTTGTAATCCCTGTACTCAGGAGGGTGAGGCAGGAGGATCAATCAGAGTTTGAGGCAAGCCTGAACTGCCTAGTGAAACCCTGTCGCAAAAACAAACAAGTAAACAACAAACAAAAACAAAGAAAAAACACAAAAAGAAGACAATTACAGCCAGTATCTTTAATGAATATAGATGCAAAAATCCTCAACAAGATACTGGCAAACAGAATACAACAAATAATCACAAAGGTCATGCACCAATATCAAGTGGGCTTCCAGGGATGCAAAGATGTTTCACCGTATACAGATCAATAATTGAAGTAAGAATAAAAATCATACAATTATTTCAACAGATACAAAAAAGAGCATTTGACAAAGTCTATTATTCATTCATAATAAAAACCCTGAAGACAGATAATAGGTATAGAAAGACCTCATCTCAATCTAATAAAGAACATTTTTGACCAGCCTACTGCCAACATCCTGTGAAAGGGGAAACCTGAAAGCTTTCCCTCTAAAATCAGGAACAACACAAAGATGTACTATCACTGCTTCTATTCAACACTATACTCAAAACATTAGCCAAAGAATCCTTTTTATTTATTTCTCAAAAAATAGAAATAAATAAAAGGAATATGTAAAGGAAGAAGTCAAATTATTATTATTTTCTTTTTCTTTTTTTTTTTTTTTTGAGACAGGGTCTCGCTATGCAGTTCTGCTGGCCTTGAGCTCACTTTGTAGCCCAGGCTGGTTTCAAACTCCTAACAATCCTTCCACTTCAGCCTCCCGATTGCTGGGATTAAAATTATTGTTATTTTCAAAGAACATTATCCTCTACATATCCACCAAAAGACCCCTAAATTATTTTTCTGAGATAGGGTCAAGCTGGTCTTGAACTAATATATAGCTCAGGTGGACCTCGAAATTACAGTGATCCTTCCTGCCTCAGCCTCTTGAGTGCTGGGATTATAGGCATGTGCCATCATACCCAGCTAGAATCTTTAATAACAAAATTCTGTAGTATAGCATGATACAAAATCAACACAAAAAATCAGTAGTATTTCTGTACACAAATGTTGAATTGACTAACAAAGAAATTGGGAAAAAGTATCATTCAAGATAGCATGGAGAGAAGTTAAATGCTCAGGAATAAATCGAACCAAATGACTTAGTTACTTTTCTAATTGCTGAGACAAAATACCCAACACCCATGGGATAAGGGAGGACAGGTTTATTTGGATTTCAGTCCATAGGTTGGGGCTGCAAGGCAAGGAGGCATGGCAGAAGACAAATAGTTATTGGTAGACAGAAGGAAAAAACAACAAGCCTCAGATACTAGTATCTAGCATCAAGCCTCTTTCTGTCTCTTACACTGAACCCAGGGTCCCTGCTGTTAGAGTGGGAAGCACTCACACCCTTACTCCTGGCATCACACCATGAATCAATCCCAGCATCATGTCCTTGATCTCAGCAGCACAAGTCCTAGATTCAGTTATCTGCATGAGGCTTTGGGGGTTCATCTAGATGCAAGCCATAACACCAAGGAAATAAAAGACCTCTCCAGTGAGAACTAAAGTACTCTGAAAAAGGAGATTGAAGAGGCCATCAAAAAATGGAAAGGTATCCCCTTTTTCTGGGTAGGCCAAACCAATATTGGAAAAATAGCCATTTTCAAAGCTGATACACATTTTAAACAGAATCCCAAACAGAATCCCAATAACATTCCTCATGGAACTAGAAAATAAGTCTAAGATTCATATACAACCAGAAATGATTCAGAATAGCAAAAGTAATCTTGAGCAACAAAAGCAGAAGGCCTCACAAACCTGGATTTCAAACTATAATACAAAGCTATAATGCAAAACAACACAGAACTGACAAAAAAACAGACATGTGGGTCAGTGGAGCAGAACAGAGAATACCAAAACAACCCAAGGCACGTTCAGCTATTTGATCTTTGACAAAGGGACCAAAAACATATACTGGAGGACAGATAGTCTCTTTAATAAATGGTGCTGGAAACCAGGCTACACATAGTACAGAATACTGCATCTAGACCCGTATCTCTCCCACATGTACTAAACTCAAAATGGGTCTAAATGTTAAAGCAGAAACATTTAATCTTTTTGAAGACAATACAGGTAAAACTCATGAAGACATAGACATAGGCATATGTATTTCTGAACTTAGCCCCAACTGTACAAGAAATAACATCAAGAATCCACACACTGGATTGTATCTAGTTAGAGAACTTCTGCACAACAAAGGAAACAGCTGAGTGAAGAGACAATGTACAGAATGGAAAGTTTAATTCTGCCAATTATTTCTTGGACAGAGGGTTAACATCTGGGATATGTGAAGAACTCAACAAAGACTTCCCAAATAAAAGACCCAACCAAAAAATGGGCAACCAAAATGAATAAATACTTCTCAGAAGTACAAATGTCCATTAAATATATGAAAAAATGTTCAGCATTACTGGCCGCTAGCGAGAAATGCAAACTGAAGCTCACTAGATGCCATCTTACTCCAGGAAAAACAACTATCACCAAAAAATCAAATAAGGACCAATGCAGGCAAGGATGTGGGAAAAAAACACTTCTACACTGTTGGTGGCAGTGTAGAGAAGTACAACTACTATGCAAATCAGTGTGGAGATTCCTCAAAATAGAAATTCCATTTGACCCCGCTGTCCTCCTTATAGTTATCATCTTAAAAGAGTTAATTCTATCATATTACAGGGATCCATACATAATCATGCTTATAGCAGCACAATTTATGATAGCTAAATGTTGGAAACAGTGTATATGTCCATCAACCAATGAATGAATAAGGAAAACTTATTATTTACACAAAATGGAGCACCACTTTGCTATAAAGATAAACTTTAGGCATTTGTAGGCAATTGGATGCTACTTGAGAACGTGTTAAGTGAATTAAATCAGACACACATGCTTAAATACCACGTGGTTTCTCTTATGTGAGACATATAAAGATGATATCTATCTGTCATCTATCTAAATAGAAGGTAGATAAATGGGAAGCAGGTAGAAATTCAAATAATTCCTCAGATTATCTATTCCATTGTTTCAAAAATATTTTGATATATGTCAGTTGGTTTCATTTATACTAGTAGTTTATCTGTGTTCATTGAGGATAAAATTTGGTCCTTTTGTTTCTTCTTTGTAAGATAATTTTTTGTCTATGACCTGTAATGTTTTTCCATTCTTGTAAGATTATGGTACATGGTGTGTTAACTGTTGGTATACTCTAAATATTTTGTCACAAAATTTTGCTTTACTTTTTCATAGAAGAAGATTGCTTTTAATATTTTCTTTATTAATGTCTGCATTATGTTAAAATGAAAAACAGGATTAATTGATGACCATGACAGAAGGCTCTATTTCTAAAGATATAGTGTTCCCACTGTTTTGTAAAAAAATTAATGTTGGCAGATGTTTATATTTAGTTTCCATAGGGCAAAATTTTGTGTGTGTCGTTTTATGGTTTACATCAAGAATGTCCCTCCAATGAACCTTATGTGCTCCTAGGTGGGCTTTCAGAAGTAATTGAATCATGGGTAAATGACCTGGCTCCATGCTTTTCTCTGCCTTCTGGCCACCATGACATAAGCAGCTTTCCTTTGCTATGCTCTTCTGCAGTTTCTGCACTGGAGCAGGCAGACCAAGGAGCATAACCTCTCCTCCTTTATTTATTTATTTATTTATTTATTTATTTATTTATTTATTGTCTTTTTTGAGATAGGGTCTCACTATGCAGTTCAGGCTGGCCTTGAGCTCACTTTGTAGCCCAGGCTGGTCTCAAACTCGCAATGATCCTCCTGCCTCGGCCTCTCGAGTGCTGGGATTACAGGCGTGAGCCACCACACCCGGCAACCTCTCCTCCTTTAAACTGGGGGTATTTGATATTAGGTTTCAGCCATGAGGAAAGTGACCATGTCAGATTTTGGTTCCAGAGAAATGGGGACACTGCTGTGAATATAACTGACCATGTGATTAAGATGCTTTTGGAATTAGTTTTCAGGAGGAATTTAGAAAAATCTGAAGATGCTGGTTGGTGAAGTTCTAGAATGCCATAAGCTGATCTTGATGTGGTATTCTGGCCAGGGCTTGGGAGACTAGAATGCTAATAAAATGCAAACTTTAGGATATTTCTGTTGGGAACAAGGATTCCATTGGTAGTTAGACTCAACACGACATGTGTTATTCTCTTCCAGAAAATTTGTCTATATTTTGCTCATGTCTTGAGACTTAACATGAGGCTGTAATTAATTTGGTGGAAGAAATTGAAGGCAGCCCAGTGCCATGGAATAAATACTGCTGGTGGCTTTTAGACATATGTACCAAGACCAAACAGCAGAACCAAAAAGCAGAGTTGAAAAATTTGAAAATTTTTAGTGGTGACCAGAAAGGAAGTACTTGTAAATTCAGGGCCTGTAAAATTTTGGCTGCAGAGAGATTAGTTGCCAAAAAGATTAATATTAGAAAGGAGCAAAGTATTTTGCATCAGTACAATATGATAGATGTCTTGAGGACATCAGTAAGACCTCACTCTCCATAGGCTCAAGGATCCAAAAGTAAAAAACTTTGCTTTGAGAAGAACGCCCAAGGACATGGGTTGGACACAATTCCCTGGAATCTACTTCACAGTGCTCTGGAGGCCTCTGCAGCCATGATCTAAGGGATTACTGGTAGTGGGGGTGGCAGTTACTGGTGTCAGTCATGTGTTACTGGTTTTAAAGCCATGCAGAATGTAAGAGTTATGGGGTCAGAGAGGCTTCCCCCCAGGTTTCAGAAGTAAGTCTGGGAGATGAGGCAGTGTGACCCTGAAAGTGCAGTGCATTAAGCTGTGAGAGTGAAGCTGAAAATGCAGTAGAGACTCCAGGAATTTGGAGAATCCAGGAATGTGGAACATGTGCTGAGGGAGACCATAGGCAGTGTGCAAAACTGCCTCAAAAGAGAATCTCTTGAGAGTTACAGCCTGCAGTGCTGTAGATAGAGGCAGACCAAGCCCTTTGGCATTCATATCTTTGCCCTGGCTGCTGGATGTGGAGCTAAGGAATTAATTATTTGCATGCTGAGTTTCAGTCTTGTTTTTGTCCCATTGGTTTTCTTGCCCATTCCTACCTGGAGGAATGGCAACATTTCTCTTGTTCCATTGCATGCTGGCAATGGAACTTTCTTTTTGAAAAGACTCATTTTTTTGAGTCCTTTTTGAAAGGACCAAGGACTCATTATTCAGTTTCTCCTCTCTGAGGAGAATTTGGTCTTGGACTTTTCAACTGAAACTGTTAATATTTTGTCAGCTTACAGAGACAGACCAAATGCATTTTGCTTCAAGGGATTTGTATGAGTCTTTTGGTGGTCAAGGTGGAATATTGTATTTTAGATCAAGACTGTCTCTCAAGGCAGTCTACACTCATAGGCAGGCTTCTGGAACGTGATTACATGAGGAGGTCATGATCTAGAAAGGTGTATGTTGTTTGATGGCTCCTGGCTTCTCTTTATGCTTCCCGTTTGCCATGACATAAGCATCTTTCTTCCACTGTACCACTCTGACATGCCATTTCTGCCCTGGAGCTGGCCCATCATGGACTGTAACAGTGAACCAAAATATAGCTCTCCTTTATATTGCTAATGTTGAGTATTGTGTGTCAGATACAAGGAAAGTGACTAAGACATACTGTATTTCTAAAAGGTTTAAACCTCACCCTATACATAATTTTTCATTTTCTCTTAGTTCCAAAACTAAGAGATTCTCTAGTTTTCATGGCACAACTCTTTGAGCTACCATTAGCAGTACAGTTTATGGATACTATTTCCATGTTCCCGTACCTTGTTAGCCCACAAATGCTGTTTTAACTTTTGGCTTTAGTTTTGATTCCCTCTCTAACCTTTGGTCTTTGGCAATTTAATGAGACATTTCAGGGCAATGGTTTACACAGTGGTATAACACAAGCCATTGTAGTATATATTTGTTGATTACCTGCCCTGTATTTAGTATTCTTTCTTCTTTAAAATGCTACCTTATGTTTTAATTTTAACTTTTATTTTAAAATGAAAAAAGAATAAAAATGATGATATAGAATTTCAAAACAGGGGCTGGGCATTTAGCTCAGTGGCATGAAAGCCTGCCTGGCAAGCTCTAGGTCATGAGTTTGATCCCTGGTACAAGAAAGAAAAAAAGAATTTAAAAACAAAATAATCAGAGATTACCAATGGTCAATATATTGTGTATTTCTGTCTTCAAAGTAGTTGCCCAGATTACAAGATGTAATAGGCATGAAAAAACGTTAAAACAATGAAAGCTAAACCACTTTTTGATGAACTAATAGAGAATAGTAGGATACTTATCTATTATCTGTCTATCTATCTATCTATCTAGTCTTTTCCCTTCATTCTTTTCTCCTTTCCCCCATCCTAGATGTTCTTTCCTTCTGAGCAGGTTTCCCCCCTATCACTTTCACAATATCTATTGTACTTCTTAGATTTTATTTACTCTTTCAGTTTTTTACACTAAGGAGACAATATATTTACACATGCACGTCTGATTTATTTCTCCTATGAGTATGGTCTCAAGTTGTATCCATTTATCTACAAAAGCTTCAAGTTTATCCTTCTTTATAGCTGAGCTATTTTTTAAATAGGAGATTTAAAACTTACTACACTTTCAACCAGGCTGTATCATCATGGTCATCATGATCATCATCATTAATTTATTTTTTGGCAAAATTTACCTCCTTCTTCAGGAGCATGTCCTGCTGGTGATAAGCATAAGCTTCTTCTCTTAGCCTTGATGGCTGATTCAGATATTTATGTCTATATCTATAGTTATTATCTATCTATATTCCAATAAAAGGAAATTAGGTGAAAGGAGGTATTTACTAGGGATAGTTCCACTTCTGTATAAGAAAGTTCTGATGATTTACTTTTTTCTTGGTGCGCTGATAAAAGCAGCACCACATTGAACAAAATACCAAATCTCTAGCCTCATGGGACATGAAAAGCCATTAAAGGAAAAAGCCATATAAAAGGAAAAGCCATTAGGGGTTTCAAGTAAAAAAGTGACATGATACAACTTAACTAGAAAGAATCTTCAGGCTGCTGTGTTAAGAGGAGGAAATGGTGTGTGGTGATTATGTGTCAACTTGACTGGGTTTAGAAATGGCCAGATAGTTGCTAAAATTTTTTCTAGGGCATTTCTAAGTGTTCCTGCAAGAGATCAGAGTTTAAATAAGAGTAAAGAAAATCAGACCTCACTAATGTAGATGGGCTGACACTGAGAGCCTCAAAAGGATAAAAAGCAGAAGAGTGAATTCTCTTTAGGAGGTGAACAATGCAACTTTTTGTGACCTCCAATATTATATTTCCTGTTCTCAGACCTCTAGGACTCTAAGACTTACCTAAAGGCTTTCAGTTTTTGGATTTGGACTGAGAGATCCATCTTGGGCTTTCTTGATTCTCAAGCTTTTACTTTCAGATTGAATTATACTATTAGATTTTCTGGTTCTCCTGCTTGCTGATGACATATTGTAGAATTTTTCAACCTCCTTAATTACTTAAGCTAATTCCTGTAATAAAACTCCTCTCAATATCTCTGTATATATCCTATTGGCTCTATTCCTTGAAGTACTCTAGGGAAGAGTGGGAGCAGGGGGGATAATTTTGGCAATTAGGAGGCTGTAGTGTATTGAAACATTGGCTTAAGTTTCTCATTGTTTTTAACGAGAGAGAGAGAGCAAGAGAGAGAGAGACAGAGAGAGACAGAGACAGAGACAGAGAGACACACACACACAGAGAGAGAGGTGAAATAAATTGTGGGTTCACCTGCTTTTGGAAATGGAATTGAAAGCTGTCAAATACATGGGAAATCCACAATATTTTAAAGAGAATTTTGTCATTAAATGTATACCACAAACTAAGAGTGACTGAAGCTGTGAAGTAAACAGGCACTTGGGTTCTGTTTTCTACAGACAGGAAGCAGGTTGAGAAATCTACTTATCCACCAAAAACATTTATAATCTTTAATATCCTCTGCAAATAATTAAGGATGGTGTATTTTAGGAGGATTTTGCTTGTAGGAAGAATTTGAATAATTATAACCAAAAGAACAGACTATGGTGGATTGGTTACTATTTTTCATCACCCTGACATGGTATTATTAATGCATGAGGTCTTTGCTATGGTTGCTTGATGAATAGTAGATTTCTCTGTATTCTTGACTTTTGGGTTATACAGATGACTTTTTTTTTAATCAATGGAATGTCGGTGTAAGTAAGAGTAAAACTTGAAGTATTTTTGCATGTTGGATTTTCCTGATTTTTCTTCTGTAATCACCATAAGAGCTTTCCTTGAGTCACGTTTTTCAGTATATAATTCAAATGAGAGAAGTGGAGAAGAGGTACTACAATTGATCCTTGGGTCTAGAGTGTGAAGCAGACCTTCTTCTCATAGTCAATCTATAAACCCTCAGTTTAGAGTGGAAATGAACCTAACTATGACATTGGAGTCTAGTCTAATCAGTTCAGTTGCTATCAGCATAAAGGATCATGGGACATAACAATTGTTTTAGGCCACTGACTTTGGTGTGAGTTGTAGAAGAATGGTGAACAATAGTTCTTGTAATAGTTCATGAGAGTGATGACGTGAAGTAGGCCTAAAATGGAAGTGGTAAGAAGCTTTCATCTTCTGGGTGTATTTTTTTTATAACTTGAGCCCACAGGTTTTGGTGATAGATTATTGTTATGGATTAAGAACTGGTGGTCAACTTAATGCCAGCTGGATTACATCAGCACTGAGTGAAGTTCCTCCACCTGAGGATAGTTGCCAGCATAAATAGGTGGAGGAGGAGGAGGAGGAGGAGGAGGTTGTTAATGCGGTTGATATGTTACTGCATTGTGTTGAGGCATTGTGGGTTCTCCTATGAGTTGCTGTTTGAGCTGTTGTTCTCCTGAAGAAAGTTTGGTCCTCAATTGAGCATTGCTTCCTGGCTCCAGAGGGGAAGACGTGTGCTGCTTGGTTTCCAGGATGAGACTGTCACGCTGGCATCCTGGCAGATACTCCACTGTGCTTGTTGTTGGAGGAGTTTGGGGCCTCCGTGTTGCTGAGGATGGCTGTGGTGCCTTTCAGGACAGCCCTGGTCTTTGTTGTGAGTGTGTCTTCTCGGCTCCAGCGTAGAACTCTCATCCTACCAGCACAGCTCCTTCACCCCACTGGCATAGACTTTCTGGCTTCCATCGCTGACTCTTGGGCCTTCCCAGCATGGATCCATAAAAGAGACTGGCGTGAGTCCTTTTTGTGGGCTCTGGACCTCCAGTTGGACTCATGGGAGGCATTGTCATGAGCTCTGAGGTTTTATCTGGACTCATGTGGGACATTGCTGTGGGATTTAGGCCCTTGACTAAATATTCTATGTCTTTGGTGTTGTAGATAGATTTCCTGCATTTTCTTGTGTTAACTCCTGGTGACCATTATAAAAATAATATTATGAACTCCATGTCCTGATTCTAATTGTTCTCTGCACAACCCATAACTAATATATTGTATACAGTAGAGAGAAAGTGAGGGGTTGATTGTTGCCCTGGAAAGTGGAAGAATGAAGCAGTCATTTTCTGAGATAAGAAAATGAGGGGATTGCAGATTTGAGGGTCAATGTCAAGAGCTGTTTGGGTTATGAATAACTTACAGATATCCAAATAAGGATGTTATTTAAGTGTCAGGGTTTGTGTTTGGATGTCTCCTCAATGCCTCATGCACCTTGAGATGGTTTTTTTTTTTTTTTGGAGGCAGTTGAATCTAGGGTGATTGTTTTGTGGTGCAATGCTGGGATTAAGGGTGTGAGTGCTACACATGCCTTAGATTGGATGGCCTGCATACTATATAAGGAACAGAAAGGGGCTTGTCTCCTCTACTTTTGGTGCTTTGCTGTCTTCTGATACCATGAACTGTTGCCCCTTTGCCATATGCCTCCCTTCCTTGAAGCCATCTGGATATGGACTGAAACCTCTACAAACTAAGCTAAATAAAGTTTTCCCTGTTCAACTTTGTATGTCCTGTATTTTGCCTCAACAATGAGAAAAGTAACTAAGACAGAATTTGGTACCAAAGAAGTGGGGTTGTTACTGTGACTATACCTGACCCTGTGGTTCAGGAACCTTTGGGAATGGATTGTGGAAGCTTGGAAAGTTTTGGCAATGCTGGCTAAAAAAGTACAGCTGAAACGCATTAGGCTGCACTTTACGGGAGATTCTGGTCAGAGGTTAGAAGCCCAGAAGGCTGATAGAAATTCTGCCAGTAAAGACCAGGTTCAGAAGGTTTTTGCTTGAAAGAAGGATATTGGTTGTTGCACTCCAGATGATGAGTGTTATGCCTTGGCAAAAAGTTTGTCTTCATTATGCTCATGTTCAGAGACTTTGCCTGAATTTGAGATTAAGGGCTGATTAATTTGGCAGAGGAGATTTCAAGGCATCCTAATGTTGAGGTGGTGGCATGGCTACCATTGGGGGACTTTAGCCAGATTTATGTTGAAAATCAAGAGCAAAAAGTGCATCAGAATGATTTAAGATATTTTGAGTTTGGCCAGAAAGGAAGCTCCAGTCAAACTGTGGATTGTAAAGATTGAGTAGAGGAGGTCTTGATTGCTGAGTAGGAACAAAATCTGAGGGCATCACAAGAACAGCAGGACTCCACCTTCTGCAGCCTCAAAATTGCAAAAGTGAAAGAGTTTGCTTTGAGAAGAAAGCTGCATAGCACCATGCTTCAGAATGGTGATAGCTCAGAGAGAACTTGTTCTTCAGAATTGGATTCAGAGTTCTCAGAAATCCAAACACTCAAACCATACCTCCAAGAGAGGGAAGCCTAGCTACTGCTCTAGCTGGCAGCAGACCTTGGCACCATCCACATGGTACTGGTTTTAAGTGCGTGCAGAATGGAAGAGTTGTGGTGTCAGAAAGGCTTCCACTCATATTTTAGAAGGCCTGGGAGGCCAGGCAGTGTGCCCCTAAGAGGGCAGTGTGTGAAGTTGTGTGAAGCCAAAAGTGCAGTGGAGACTCCAGAAATTTGGAGAAGCCAGGAATATGGATCATCTGAGGAAAATTGCGAGGAGGTAGCAGAGTGGACCCAAAAGAAAACCTGTGTAAGCTACAACCACAAGAAGTGCCCTAGGGTTGGAGCCACCCAAACCCTTTGGAGTTCATATCTTTCCACAGATTGCTTTGGATCATGCACATGAAGGGACAGGCCTTACTGTTTTCCCTGCTGGATTTTGGACTTGCTTTGGTTTCATTCCTTTGTATCTCTCTGTTGTAACTTTTGAAATGAAAATGTCTATCTTGTGCCATTGAATGTTGGAAATGTTTAACTTTCTTTTCTTTTGTAAAGCAGCTCACAGCTAAGAGTTGGCCACAAATTTCAAAGGAGACTTGGAACTTCAATTTTCTGTAATGCTGAAATTGCTAGGGTTTTAGCTACTCTTAGAGATGGGTTAAATGCATTTTTGTGTAAATGAATGTACCTGAGTTTTTGGAAGATCAGGGGAGGAATGTTATGGTTTCTGTTTAGATAGCCCCCCAATGCCTCATGCACTTTTAGACTGGGCTTTTTTGGAGGTAGCTGAATCTATCTTTTGTTGCCCCTCTGCCACGTACCACCTTCCCTTGGAGCCAGTTAATCATGGACTGAAGCCTCCACAAATTGTGAGCTAATTAAACCTTTCCCCCTTTACTTTGAGTGTCAGATTATTTTGTGTCAGTCACGAGAAAAGTTAAGACAGTAAACATTTGGCTATCTAAGGCTGGAGGTGAAAGGCAGAAAGATCTGGGAGTTATCAGTATGGAAATAGCTTACAAAATCATCAGACTAGATGAAATCAACAGGAGAGTATAGTAAAGGAGCTCAAGGACAGAGTCTAGGGGCCCTTTATTGTCTAGTGACTGGGGAGTTGAAGACAACAGGTAAATGAGATTAAGAAAGGGCCAAGAAGGGATGAGAAGAAAACCAACTAAGCATATAAATAATGTGTTATTCATATGTGCTGTTCTAATACTATATCCACTGTGTCCTACTTGTTTTTCTTTTCCGTAATCTGACAGCACCACCACTAGGAGTGTGTGTGTGTGCGTGCGTGTGTGCGTGTGTGTGTGAGTGAACTACAAGGAAAGCACAGTGTTAATTACTTTATGTATATAACAGAATTATGGAAATACTAATTGGTATCTTTTAAAAAATTTTTTATTTGTTTATAGTTAGGTTTAATGTTGACCCTGTTGGAAATTTGATTTAGTTCTCATCTAGTTTGGTTTGTGACTAGAATCATGGAAAGAATTGAGTTTATGGGCTGAGCTACCACTGTACATGTTTGAAATACATGATGATTATATGCATCATGGGGAGCTGGCACAAGTACATACCTATTTTTTTTGTAATACACTCACTTAGGAAAATTTTCCTCTTCTAGTCTCCTCTCTAGAACAGGGAAGCTAAGTATCTGTGTTAATTCTGGGCAACTTTTAGAATCCTCTGACATAGATGGCTCCGTCCAAGGGTGGGAAGGGTTGGAGGTTTATGCTTTGAATGGAATAGGGAAGTAAGCAGCTGGAATCCTGGGAAAAAACTGATTTTTTTCCTTCTCTAACTCTGGAAATGGGTTAAACATTGGATGTTTTAAACAGTAAATATTAGAGACTGGAGTTTAGTTAGCTTGCAGCTCTCTGGTGGCAGCAAGACCTTGGAAGCAGAAAGGTTGCCTGGAGGTGTACAGAGATTAAAGAGTGACTGCCACAAGCTTGACAGCATTCTGTAAGAAATTTGTGTTTGAGAGCATGACTTGGGCGATCTCCATTGTAGAGCCTGACAAAGGCTCAGTGACAGGGAAGGACAATGACACAAAATTACATTGAGGCTGAGCCTCAGGCTAGGATTTAAGGGTTTGCAGGATGGCCTTTGTTATGGTATAATACTTGGCTGATTTGAGAAGTTCCCCAGGACTGAGCCACTCAGGCTTGTTACTAAACTTTGGGGAACAGTGGCTAGTTTACTGTTCACTGAGAGAGATTTAATTCTTGAACCAAAGTAGGGGACACCTACATGCTACAGGCAGGGAAAAGAACCAGCCACGTTATTACCTCAGACTTCTGGATTATGTCATTATAGCAGTAGACAAGAGCATCAATTAAATGGTAGAACTCCAATTTCTCTCCTTTGCATTGGGAAGGAACTTGTTCTCTTGGGTCTAATCTCCAGTTTCTGGGACAATCAAGAACGGTAAGGCCTAAAAAAAGGAGTGACTTAATTTTCTAAATATAAGATCCTTGGGGCTTGAATGGTTCATTGAAAAATGAGCAGTAATAAAAGGCCTCTGAGTTTGTATATTACCATTTATACATTAAAAAGACTTGGGAACCTTCCTAGTTATTCTCTTGTTGCTGGACAAAATGCTTGACACCCTTAAGTTAGATGAGGAAAGGTTTATTTTAGCTCATAGTTTATAGAGCTTTCAGTCCATCATTGGCTGGCTCCAAGCCAAGGCAGCAAGGCAGCAGAGAAACAGTCCATGGCAGGATGGCAAGAGGCAGAAATCAGTGAGCTTTCCTTTCCCCTTTTGTTTTATTCATGCTACAAGCCCAGTGGTTGGTGCTACCCACACACAGGATGGGCTTTCCCATTATTTATACCCAGAAGCATGCTAGACCAATTTGGGGGCCAATCCAATTATCAAATCCATAATCCACTCTTACACACCCATGACTAGCTACCTCATAAAAGCTCCATCTATGAGCAAGCACATGGGGTTCTGGGGGGACATCCTGACATAAGCCATAACAGGAGCTGTTTGCTGAGCAAGAAATCAGATTGTCGTGAACTTTTGTTATTTTCTAATATGATGTTATTAACTCTTGTTCTGTGTAGTTTTGGAGAGTAAGACAGTAAGAACTGTAAGAACTGTAGCAGTGAAAGTACAAATATTCACTACTAAATCCCAGCACATGAATACCACTCAATACATTTTCAATAAATGATTAAATACATGCATGAAAACACAAGTGTAAAACTTAAAGAGGGCAGACTTTTTACTTACTCTTTCCTTTCCTTTCTTTCTTTGTACTGGGGATTGAACTCACGACCTAGCACTTGCCAAGCAGGCACTTGTGGTTCTGAAGTAAATCCCCAGGCCTACTTTATCTTTCTAGTAATTTAATGTATTAAAAAATTAGGGGCTCGGAAGATGCATTAGTGGTAGGGTATTTGCCTAATGTGGTGAAGAAGCGGGATTTAACTGCCAACACCCAACACACACATCCAAATTATATAGGCTATCTTTGAAATTCTTTATCTCTAGAGTGAAACAGGAGCTAAAGAACCATTTTTTGGGAAAGTGATAGGATCTATTCATTAAATAATGGTCAGACCATAAAACCTTCAGTATGATGGCCATACCAGAGGTATATTCATAGGCCTGGAACAAGTCGAAACAATCCTCATCATTCAGAGAGATGTTTTAAGTAACATGTTTCAGTGGCATGTTTATTAAACAAATGCTCAACAGATTTTCACAACAGCAACAAATATTATTTCACAACATCAAATCTCCCTAACTAAGGAAAAAATGACAGTTACAACAAGTTTGATGATTTAGATTGTTTTTCATGTTTCCTGGGGGCAAAACCAGTGTCCTCACTTATTTGCTTCTTTGGTATTTTCAAGTTTTTCTGATTTCATTTTCTTTACCTCTTCTCTGGCCAGGTGTCCCCGGAAGGCTGCTTGGATTTTGACAGCAGCAGCTTCCTCTTTATTTTCCCCCGCAGACTCCTTCATTGAAAGGAAAAAAAGTAAAAGACGTTTTAAACAACCTGTATTTTTGATGCCATTAAAATATATGCATACATTTAATCAATTTAGGGATCTGTTGCTTCCTGCAGAATTTTATATATTGTCACGTTGTACACATACCAAATGGCAAATGCCAAAATAGCAGGCACTTTGTGTGACAGTCTTTAATATATCTCTGCAATAAGATATATATCACTGCTGATTTCCTTTTTGGAGGATCGATCCAAAATAGTTCTTATTTTAAAATTTCCTGAGCAATAACATTTTTCGGGGGCAAGGGGACACGTAAGATTCCTTGAAGCATGGCAAAATGTTAAGATTAGTAAATGAGCCATTTTGAAATAATCATGATGACATACAAAGGATTAAAATGCTAATGTTTTAATTTCTAAATGATTAGCAAATATGAAACATTTCATAGTGGAATGCCAAAGAGAAATCCATTTACTTCAGTAATGTCAGGTTTAACATGGTTGACTGAACTTTGGCATACAGCTTATTCTTTTTTCCTCTCCTAAGAGATAGGTATAATTTACATATAGCAAAATGCATGGATCCTAAACGTATAACTGAACAGATATATAGCTCTTAATATATCTTAACTATAAAAATGTTACACAACTCTGAAAAAGATCTGTCACTTGCAGTGAAAAGTTTTCTCTATCTTTCCAAATCTTGAAGAGGAAATCATCATAGATTGAATGAACATATTCACACACACACAGGCATACAAACACATGTATATGTATATATATCATCCAAAATTTATACTTATACAAATATGAATATTTCAAAGATGAGATCAGTGTTGCGCCGCTCTCTTTTCCAGTATAACAATATCTTGGTTTTCTTTTTCTATGTTATTACCTGTTATATAACTCTGCCCATTCTCTTTTTATGACAACTTGTATTCCACTGTACTGATGTACTTTGATCTATGCACTCAAATCTCCTAATGATGAACTTTTGGATTGTTCAGCCTTCCCCCATCACATCCCTATAGTGATGACAGTCTTAATATGTGGCCACAAACTTAGCTTTTATTTTAAATGCAAACAGGATGGTATAAAATTCTCCAGATCATGCCTTCAATTGACAAGCAGTTGTCCTCAAGTTGGAAATCAATGAAATCCCAACCCAAACTCATGAAAATCTTTATAAGGGTGTCTAAGAAAGATGTAAGCAAATGACATGTTTTTTGTCTTCTTTCATATCATTGTATCCAATGCCAATGTTAGTGTTGATATAATTCTGGAATAACTATAGGAAAAATCTGGGTGGGAAGCAAGTTATTCCTTGAGGAGCATGTGCATTTTAGGAGTCCATCACTGGGGAAGAAACTGGGACATCAGGACATGAAAAGGACTCAGAAGTTTGGCTTCTGGCATTGTAGAGTGTGAGTTCTTTCTTCCTTGGCCTGGTCCTCCCAAGTCTGGACTATGAAGAATGTAGGCAGTAGTTTGCT
Organism: Cavia porcellus; assembly: GCF_034190915.1. Lineage (NCBI taxonomy): Eukaryota > Metazoa > Chordata > Mammalia > Rodentia > Caviidae > Cavia > Cavia porcellus. Next base: position 18,742,913 of record NW_026947492.1, on the reverse strand, counting down.
AGTAAGTGTTTTAATCTTGGGCTCACCAGCAAATCAAACAAAGACAAGGCTGATTTGTCACAGTCTTAATATTTTCAACAAGCTTTTTCATGCCATTAAAATTACATCACTGAATACGGAGTTGGGTAGCATGCACGATCACCTCAATGCTGGCTTTCACACACTACTGAATACAGTTGGGGAGGACTCGAGGGAGGACTCACCCAGGGAGAAGCGTTATTTGCAAAGGGCTGTGGATGGAAGGTGAGTGAGCTACACTGTGTAAAGACATTTCACTTGGCTCTACCAAATTCTCTTTGGTTTTCCTTTTATTACCTTTGAATCTTTGCCATTGTGGTGGTGGTAGGTAACAACTAATGAAAAAATTCCTGAAGTAGAAGATGAATGTGAAAGCTCAAGACCAGGACTGTAAGTTCTGTCTGCTTTTGCCATCCGGAGATTTTCTATCCATTGACAATCTTCAGAAATAAGAGTTTACTTATTTATGTTTTTTGCATTTTACTTTTTTTTCTGGTGATAAGGATTGTGCTCACTAGGCATGCACTGTACAGTGGAATTATATCCCTAATCCTAAGATGTTTTTTAATGGAAAGAATGAGTTTCTGGCTGTAAGTGGCATGGTTGAAAATGATCTACCTGTTAGTTTATTATTGATGTTAACCTAGAAAGCAAAATTATAATTTTAACAATATAAAGAGTAGACTGATTCATATTTGAAATGCAGTTTAAATAGTAATATCACTTTGTAGAAATGCAATAATATATATAAAGTATTACGTTCAGAGATGCCTGGTGCTTTTTTTGCTCAGGTTCATGTTTCTCAGATATTTGTTGGCCCTCGTGGGAGGGCAGAGGGTCAAAAGGCAGTGTTTTATTTTTTACTTTTTTAGGTACTGGGGATTGAACTCATGATCTTATGCTTGCAAGGCAGGTGCGCATGCCACTGAACTAAACCCCAGCCCTAAAAGGCAGTGTTTTAAAGATAGCAAAGGCTAAGATCAAACCGCTCAAGAGTAATGAACAATTAAGTTATTAAGAACTAGGGAGAATTAAATGTCTTTATCTTTTAACAAGAAAAATATGTTGGAAGAAATGAGAAAATACTAAGGGTACTAAGGGTATTAACAAATACCAAAGATGTAGGACTTGCCAAAATGTTGTTTTTCTGCTTTTGGAATGCATATTTTATTTCTTTTAAAAACAGACAATTGTCTCCTACTAAAAGTTGATAAGATGTGGTAATGAATTCTGAAGTATAAAAAAGAGGTACCAGTAATTTCCAAAATAGTAATAAATAGCATCATGTTCCATAGTGTGAAGTTAAGTTGACTTTTTAATGAAGTTTACAGATTAAAAACTGAAGTAAGTTTTGCTGTGGAAATGATTTATATATAAAAAGAGAAACAAGCTCTGCCAGTTCTGATATAGCTAATAAAGTCCTCCAAAATAGAGGCACTGCTAACTCACCACCTATGGGAAGAAATTCTCTAACCCATAAAACAGGAATTTAAGGACGTGCAAGCGAATCATCTAAAGGCTTTAGAATTCAAAATGAGAGAAAAACACCTGAAATTTCTGTTCAACCCAAGGATAGGCTGGGGATACAGCTCAGTGGCACAGTGCCTGCCTGGCACGTGTGAGGCCCTGAGTTTGATTCCTGGAACCAACCCTTCCCCTCAAAACTCCAAACAAACAAAAAACCAAAAAATCAAAGATATAATGTTTTTCAACATTAATCTTTTGATTTCAATAAAACATGAATATTAATAAAACATGAGCACTGAAAATCTAGTAAAATACAAATAGATAGGACACACCCAAATAAGGGGGTACAGACAGATGGAACTTCACTTCTGAACTCAGGGAATAATTAAACACTACTTCTCTAAGATGCTCCCCAGATCTGTTGGAGAACATCAAAATCTGAACACCATTAATTCCTTTTTATTCTAACTAATTAAAAGCTAGTGTCCCATTGGCTGAAGGTATTAACTTGGTTATATAGAACAGTGTTCTCAGTATTATTATCATTTTCTTATTATCGTACTATGTTTGAGACAGGGTCTCAGTGATGTGGTACAGGCTATTCCTGACCCCCTGGTTTTAAGTGATCCTCCTGCTTCAGCCCCCTGAGTAGCTGGAATTATAGATACAAGTCACTATGCACAGCTAGTGTCCTCAAATTTTATTATATCTACAAACTTTTACCATTTGCTAATTCTAGTTTCCCTTTTGTAACACGTCAGTGATAATAATTAGGCTAATAGTGCTCGTTTATTTTTTTGGTACTGGGCATTGAACTCAGTGCCTTCACCCTGAACTACATCCCTAACCCTTTTTATTTTTCTTTGAGACAGGGTCTCCCTAAGTCACCAAATTGCCCAGGCGGGGCTGGAATTTAGGATCCTCCTAGCTCAGTCTCCCCAAAGTGCTGGGCTTATGGGCAAGTGTGACCAGGCCTGGGCACTAATGGTGATTTTAAAATAAAGTATCAAGCACTGATTCATTCAATAAGGTATTTGTTGAGTATCTGTTCTTGCTAAGTACCTGAAAAATAAGACATGGAGCAGTAAGTGATTTTATAACTTTCAAGCACATTCTTATTGATCATCTTTAAACTTAAACTAAGTATCTACACTTGATTAAGATACATTAGAAATGAATTTGTCACCAGAAAAGCATAATTAGAAAGTTTTAACAAGTTATTTGCAATACTTTATACAGTTCTCACAATTTGTGGGAAATTACAGTAATTAACATGTCATAGTTAGGAAAAATAGCCAAATTCAATAACTTCCCAGGACTATACCTTGAATGCATGATTGTTATAGTAGCGGTCGTCTATCTTAGCCCCCCATTCTGCTGGATCAAAGTTGGTTTCTAAATAATAAAAATATAATAATTTCAGACTTATTTGGAACTCATTTTAAAAATAAAGCTAAAGCAGTAACACAAAGTGAGTTTCTTGTTTCATATAACAGGTACTTTATTGACAGGTAACAACAGGATCATATGTCCATCAACAGAAGAATGAGTAAACAAAATGCGGCATTTATATACAACGGAGCACTACTCTGCTTTAAAGAAGGACAAACTTGAGTTTCTGTAGGAAAATGGATGCACCTTGAGATCATTAACATTACATGAAATGATTCAGACACGCATGCTTAAATATCACGTCGTTTCTCTTATATGAGAAACCCTAAGCATAATGATAGTCAAAAAAAATCTTAATGTTACTGTACATAGCTAAGTACTGCAGACAATAACCAGTGATCATTAATATACAATGGCAAACAGACATTAGTGATCCTTGTACTTACAAAACTACACATGATTTCCTCATAGAATTTATAACAAAACAGGAAAGAGAACAACTGAATTTATAACAAAACAGGAAAGAGAACAACTGAACAACCTAAGTAAAGACACAAGAGTTTGTACCAGTAGATTCAAGTGTATACAAACAAGTGCTTTTTCCCTAACTATTTTCTGGAACTTTTCATTATGGAAAATTCCTACCTTAGATAGTAGAGAGTATCAAACCCCTATATTTACACTATGGAGATTCAACAATTGGCAACTCATGATTTATTTTATTTTATCTACCCTCCTTTCTTCTGGTTATTTTCTATTTTTCCTTCTGGTTATTTTCAAGCATCTATTACTATTTCCACAAATATTTATTTCAGCATTTCTAAAATACACTCTTTTAAAATATAACCACAACATCATTATCATACCTAAATATACTAATTCTCTAATATCACCAACTGTCCAATTTCCCCATTGTGTAACACACATAATTTTACTTATTTATAATTTAATTCAAATTAGACCTACCCAAAATGGGAACAGTCTTTAGCTGTTATATGTTTTAAATTGCTTTTAATGGAAAGCCCTCATCCTCCCCTCATTTTTTCTTGCAACATATTTGTTGATAAAGCTGGGTCATTTTTCCTTTGGAATTTTCCACAGTTTACATATTTCTGTTTCCATGATGGCTTTTAAAATGATCCTTTGCCCTTGAATTTCCTATAGCTTGATAGTTAGACCTACAGGTTTGACACGATTCAGTTTTGGTATTTTTTTGGTGGGGGGTAGGGAAGAGTATTTGGTAGTGCTGTGTTATCCTTTCAGGAGATTAATTATTTCATTTTTTCTTATAATTGTATGATAATTTGTGTAGGGGTTGGCTTCATAATGCTAATATTCTAACTTAATCATTATTTGTTTATTTCTGGAGGAAATAATGAAAAAAATGAATGAATAAAGAATAATGAATAATGAATAAAGAAAATAGCCTCATCAATTATGTATTTACCTTGAAATGCCATTCTTGCATTCTTACACCAAACAAAGGTTAAAGTTTTATTTTTTTCTTTTTATTTATCAATTTTTAGAACAATTAGTTGTTTCCCTAGAATCCTCTCAAGGTGATCAATGAGTGGTGAATTTTGTTTGTAGCATTCTGAATTTATGAATATTTAACAAACTGGATAAAATCCAATGCACTGTATTTATTATTATTCTTTTTTGGTTCTGGGGGTTGAACTCAAGACTTTGTGCTTTGTATTTATTATTCTTATTGATGCTCTGTGCGAAATTTTGGCCAGTGGCAGCTTGCTCAGGAGCTCAGATTCTCCTAAGTCCTTAGCAAATAATCCTAGTGATCTTTGAGGATCTTATTTTTTGGTATAACAAAATAGTCAGCCTCACTGTATGATCATGTATATATCTTGGCATTAGCTAATATTACAAGAAGGCCTAGTTCTTGGGAAACAGTATTCAGACATGACAATCTAGTGTTGAGGGGTCCACTGGTATAGGGGTTGATCACTGTTTTGAGGTCTTTTTAATGTATGGAACTAGAAACTACTTTTTTGAGTTTTTGAGAGAAAACATTCTGCGGTCATATGGATGCTTTTTTACATTCAAATTTAGGATTATGGAATTTTAAAACCTCTCTTATTTTGATAATTGTACAATACTTTTCCTGCACCAGAAACCTTATTCTTGATAACACTAGCACAGTTATTCAGTTTATTCTATAATATAAAAGAATAACTCCTAGGATAACTGGGTTCATCAGTTCTGTATTACTGTAAAAAGTACATGAGGTAAATCAATTTAAAAAGGACCAAAGGATTATTTTGACTCATAATTTTGGAGGTTTCAGCCACAGTCAACTGCCTCTTGTTGTTTGGACCTGTGGCTACATAATATATTGTGGCAGAAGAGTATATGGGGAGGCTTATTGATCATGGCTGAATGCAAAAGAGAGAGAGGAAGAGACCTGTGTCCTGCAGGCCCTTTCAAGGGTGCATCTCTAGGGACCCCAAATCTCCCACTAACTCTCTCTCCTAAAGGCTCTGTCGCCTTCCAGTAGCGTCACAAGCTGGGGACTAAGCCTCTAACACCTGGCCTCTGTGGGATGCTCCAGGTCCAAGATATACCACTCCACTATAGAACCTCAGTTTGTAATTTGTTGTATGATTTTGGAAAACATGGCCACGTTTGTGTTTGTGTGGGCAAGACGGTGTGGTCATGTGTGCCACCTGGTGCACAGTTTGCAAGCAAAAACAAAATTCTGCCAAATGATTTTGTTTGTGGACTAAACTGTTTCCAAATCAAAGTATTCATGAACCATTGTACCACTGCATCAACCATAATATTACTGAAAACAAGTTAAGGTGTTTAAAAGCTCCCTTTGCTTCTAGAATATATTCATCGTGGATGCATGGCCAGGTTACTGTTCTAAAGTCACTTAAAATAATTCCTTTTGTGTTTCCATGTTACTCAGTATTAGTTCATGTGTCTCAATTTGCTTTTAAATTTTATGACTTGCCTAATAATTTTTAAATTTAATTTTATAACTATGCCAAACATTAATGAATCCAAGTTCAAGATATATTCTATCCTGTTTCCTCTACCCTGTTTCCTTTTCTCTAAAGAAAAATGATTTTTACAAAGATTCTTAAAGATATGCATTCATATCAACTTTTGTCAAATAAATAGTATACTAAACTTTTCCTTTTTTTTCATTGATTCTTGAAGATCATTCCCTAGCATTATATAGAGACCCTCATTCATTTATACAGCTGTATATTATTTCAATGTGTATAGTCTTAGTTTATTAAGTCAGTTCCCTATTATGGGAATGTAGCTCAGCATTAAAGCAGTTTCCCAGCACCCACGGGGTTCTGGGTTCAATCCTCAGCACTTCAACAATAAACCCCCCCCCCCTTATAGTTATCTGGGTTGTTTCCACAAATAATGATGTAATGGAAGTGTGGAGGATGAACTTCTGTGTCAGGGGTTAAATACACGTGTAATTTGGGTGGATACTGTTGAGTCTTCTTGTACCATTTTCATCTCCACTTGCAGTGTACATGTAGACTTCTTTTCCCCCACTATAGTGAGTATAGTGACAAACTTGGCTTTTTGTCAGTATGGTGGTGGGTGGTTGTTGGCTGCTGGGTGGAGCTTTGATTTGACTTCTATTATGCCTCACTTTGAGTAGATTTTCATATATTAAGGGCCACTTTGTATTTATTTTTGTTTGAATGATATTTGTTCATATCTCTTATCCATTTTTCTATAGGGTTACTATAAGTATATGTGACCCACTGTTTCTCCAGGCAGTCTATTAGGTTTATTAACCCACAGAGGTAGAAACTGCAAATATTTTTTCTCAGCTTGTCATCTGTCATTTTAATTTTCCTTATGGTGCTTTTTGTCATGTAAAAGTTTACTTTTATGTTGTCAATTCTATCAATCTCTTCCCTAATTGCAGCTGGAGTTTTGAAGTAATTCAAGCAATCTAGCTAGCAAATTTTTCGTGTCTTATGTTATAGAGAAATTCATCCATGTTTTCTTCTAGTAGTTGTTTGGTTTCTTTTAAAAAATATTTACATCTTTGATCAATTTGGAATTTATCCTAGTATATGAGATATCGATCCAATTTTATCTTTTGCCATCTTTATCTCCATATAATTTAAGAAGTCTACTTTCCTTTAGTGATTTGATTATCATTTGTATCATAATGTTAGATACTAGATACTGTTTCCTATCACAAAAGATAAAAAATAGTAGTAGTCACCACCTATGAAGAATGATAGCAAGGGAATTCTTGCACCATAGAGAATGGCTTTGAAATCCATAATGATTTTTTTTTTTTTTTGCCTTTTTTGAAAGACTGAATTCTGATTGTTGGCTAATTCATCTTTGGTTGATATGCATGGAAGTGGGTGTAGTGCTTAAAATTTTTTCAAATGGTTTTACCCATTGTTTATTAGTTAGAGAGCTAGCATTCTGAGGCTATTAAACTTAATCATCTATTGCTTTTATTACTGGTAAGAATGACTCAAATATTTCTGTAATGGGATATTTCTGAGTTCTAAAATTAAGCAAATGACTAAAGACTTTTTCCTGCATGGATTTGTAAAATTAATGATATAATAACAAAATTAGTGTGATGACAACTCACCTTTTTTTTCTATGAGATTTATCTTAATAACCTTTTCCTTTTAAGAACTGTTCATCACATGATTTTAGTGGAATTTAAAGTTTCATATTGTACAACAAATATCCAACCTAAATGGATTTGAAAAAGACCAGTGATAGGAAACTGGCAGAGATTTTGCAGTCTGCAGGACAAAGAGGTGGAGCTGGACAGGGTTTATGGGTATTGTTTTAATTCTGGCTTTGGGTTAGGTTTCCTCCCTCTGTGAAACAGTTTATAATTGAATGTCTTTTTGCCTGCAGCTATTTCTAGTTGCCTTTACCACTCTGTTGGAATATCAATCAAAAGAAGTAACAACTGCTCATACAACAATGGGTTTCTAGTCAAGAATAGGTTTTTAGAAACCAATAATTCCCATTTGGATCACTGGGTCAGTATTGATAGTCATAAACTTTCAAGACCTTGGATCTGCAGAATTTAGTAATGGAAGGTGCTTTGCTTTGGCTCTCAACCAAAGAATCACTGTTAGCAAGGATTTTAGTCTCTGTGTAGGGGGGACTTTGAGAGGATAAAGAATATAAATTACCTTCCTAAGCCGGCAGTTCGCTTTTCAAAACAGTTTGTCTCTGTGCCTTTATTGAAGAACAGTTTCATATACCCAAGTGAATACCAATTTATTTAATCTGAGTGTTGAATTATTTTTATAACACTTATAATACTTTCAAATGAGAAGATTTGAAATTTCAAGAAAATGGCAAATTATCTTCTCAGAAAGAATAGACAGTCAACTATTGGGGATGCATAGGAACAATCTGCTAAAAAGAAGAGGGTATACTGTCTGATTCTTTTAGTTCAGTTTTCATTTTAAGAAATAAAATGAAAGTGGTCAGGAGAATAAACCAGTAATATTGAACAATGCAAAATTCATTTAAGAGAAGCTGTCGAAGAGACGCATGTTGTTTTAAATAGCAAGAACTGTTATTTGAAGACACTTTGCTTCCTAAAGGGCTTTTGTAGAAAGGACATGTCTTAAGTTTTGCTATAACCACTTAAGTCTCTTATTTTTAAAAAAATCTTACTCTCTCTTTTCTCAAGAAGGTCCTTAAAATACGCTGCTGCAAAAGCTGGTATATTTTCCGGTTGCTCCCTCAGGATCTCACGTGTGAGCCCTTCAAGAAGGTTCCCAAATCCTTGTGGAATTCGGAGGTAAGTGTTGGAGAATGGATTTGCCATCTTCTTGGGAAGAACTCCCTATGATACCTACAGAATCATTAAAGAGTACTAAGTATATCTAATTTTAATGATATAATCACAATTATGACAACCAATTATTCCTGAGGCCCAAATTCCCTGGACTTAAATTCTTTTTTTCCCCCCCAACAGAACCTGAGTCCATCTGTTTGTTGCAAAACATTTTGAATTCTTCATTGTGAATCAGACTATCACAAATATAGACCCATTCCACTGGCTAAATAATTTTCTAAAAACATAGTGTTCCTTATGACACTTAGAATTTTTTTCTATCTTCTGGTCCTGGAGAGCTGAGGGCAGTTGTTGCTCTCCTATAAGTATCTAGTGTGAATGACTGTTAAAAAGCTAACAGACTGTTAAATTATCAACTGCTCAAAAGACCCTGTTTAAGGTTTGAAATAGGAAATTTAAAAGTAGATACTAGTCCTGGTTCTAGAAATTCTTTTAACTTGTTAAGTTTCAAGATTTTTTTTTTCTCAGCTGCTACTTCTGGAGCATGACCTGTGTGTCTTGAAGCACCTCTGTACTTTGGAATGGGGTTGAGGAGGGGAAGGAGGTCAGGATTTTGAATCCCAGCCTCCAAACTTGTGGAATTCTTCTGTTTTCTGATATGGTCTTGACCAGCCAGGTCTTCTTCTTTGGTCTTGGGCTACAAAGGCTAGATTAAGGGTGAATGTCAAGCAGTAATTTGGGCTACTGACTATGGAAAGAATTCTGAGAAACCTGTTGGGTTTCTATGAAGTGTGTGTCGATGCCCCACCCAGGCGACGCGATGGCCGGCATCCTGGACGGCGTCCAGTGTTTAAAGCGGCCCAGTCTCCCCTTTTCCCTCTCCCCCTTTGTTTTTAGGCACTGAGTCATTTTAAGGGGTGCGAAACAAACTGGCCAGGCCCTAAACAGCCTAGGAGTGAGGGCGGATGGAGGGAGGGGAAGACGAGTTAAAGATTTCAGAATGCCTACGAAAGGACTGCCTTTAGCTCTCAATCCGCTCCAGGGGTTCCAGGTGTGTGAATCTACCTCTTACCTCTTCTTTCTCTCCCAGCTGGTGCCGTGGGTTAGAATTGTTTTTTTTCTTGTTGCTGGGTAACCGTTTTTTTTTTTTTTGTTAAAAACTACGGCGGCCGACAAGAGAGAAAGGCACCTCGCTCTGTAGCGGCAGTTGGTTTCGCAGACTGAGTACGGAAGAGGGCGGGGTCGATGTCCCAGGCCCCGCCCCATACATAGAGACCCCGCCCCAAACACTGCAAGCCCCACCCCTTCAGGCACAGGTCGAAAGCCCCACGCTGCGGATCCTGCAGGGCGCAAGTATGGCGGCCCCTGGGGCTGTGCTTGGGCTGATGCTGTCTGTAATCCTGTGGGCGGATGGAAGTGCAGGTGAGGCAGATCGGCCCTACCGTGCCCCGGCCGCTCAGCCAGTGCCGGCTCCGAAGTCCCGCATCCTCTTCGGGGCCCCACTGGCTTCCCCTTTCAAGGTCGGGGAGGGACTTTCTCTGACCAGGCCTGGTGCGCGCGCGTCTGCAGGGCCGCAGCCCGCGCCTCAGCTTTCTCCTCCTGCTCCCACCCTTGACACGCCGCCTAAGGGGTAGCGGGGAGTTCCGCTGATCCGAGAGGGGAGGTGCAGACCGAGGGCCTCGGGGGAGCTCGGAGGGAAGGGGGCGAAGCTAGTTAGATAATATTTGAAAACAGGTGACTGAGTCATCCAAAACATTTCAAGCAGCTGCCCCCTCAGTGGTGCCCTCGGGGAGGGTTGGCATCAGGCTAGGTTCCTCGCGGGAATTACATTTTACTAGTTTTAAGTGGTTATTAGGGCTAAGAAACACAGCCCCCTCACTAGCTCAGAATAATTTAAGGCTCAGCTTTGATTTCTGGTGCCGTCTGGAGATACTGATGGTGGAGTAATAATGCGTGGCATTGCGGGCGGAGGAGGCTGACGCACACTGGTTATTGTGCAGGTCAGAGGCTGTCACCTGAATACCCTGAGCTGGACACGGTGAGAGAGGAGAGGCCAGAAGAATCAGTCTGTCTGCTAATGCAGAGTAGAGTGTTTGTCCCCCCACACTTTCCTTCAAACCTCTTGAAGGGTGGAATCCAAAGATCCCTGTTAAGAAACAGAAGTGAAGGAGGGAGAATGGCACGACTGCTATTCTACTTAGGCACCTGCAAAATACCCGATTCAGACAAACAGCAGTCCATAAATGTATGTGTCTTCAGCACTTCCCCTCGTTCCTACTCATCGACCTTTGGCGTCTATTACACGAGGTGAAGAGAGAATTAAGAATAGCGTCACAGTTTTATTAGATTTTTCTGTTAACAGGTATTAACTTTAATATCAACATTTTGTCTGCTCCTTCGGGTCATTTCAATCACTTTCATTAATTCTGACTGTATTTTTCATTCATTCTTCCTTGCTCTAAATTTCTCTTCCTCCTTAACTTGGTTGACTACCCTGGCATCTTTTCTTTAAACCACCGGTCCCCCTTTGCCCCTGTTTATCATGTAATATTTGAGGTGTAGAAAACTACATGTAACAATGAGGGCAGTGACCCTTGAGCTCACACCCAGTTTGAGAACTATGACAGTTTTGTTGAGACAGCAGTGGACTATTCAGTGGAGTCTGCCAGGCCCCTGTCCCAATCCAGGTAATCACTTTCCCAGTTTTGTCGGTCCACTTGTAATCTTTCACCTACAGCACTCACTCTTGTATTTCTGTTCCAACCCCAAAGAAGGGAAAAGTTGAAGAACTTAAAAAAAAAGTTCACAATTAATTAATTGTATCTTGTGTTTGACCAAACATCTTGCTCTCTCATCTTGTTTTTCCATTGCTCAATTCCTGGGTGAAGTTCCATTGTCTATCAGGTGGAAATTTGAGCTTTTCTAAAGACAAGGAATATGATTTTTCCTTGACTTGTCATCATTATCTAAGTGGAAGTTAGAATAACTTTAGAATCACGTGACTGGTGTTAGCCCTGCCAGAAATAAGCTTGTGATTTGAGGCCAAAGTCTAGTGTCTCCAGGGTTCCTACCACAATAAAGATCTCTAGAAGAATGTAAATGCCCTGCTGGCAAAATTTTTTATCTTTTATTACTGTTTTTGTTTTTTCTTCTGTCACTTGTTATTTCTCCAGTGCTTAAAATAGTACTTAGCACGTACTACATATCAATAAATATTTGCTGAAATTAATGAATAGGCAAGCTTGGGTCTTAGTGTGTTGATCAATAATATGATCATACTTCTTGATGTAATTGATGTGATCACATCATGATTATAAAGATCCTTTCCATCTCTAAAATTCTTCAGGCCATCATAAAGGCAGCCCCTCTGCTCAGTAAGTGGGTGTTGGTGAGCACAGACTGGCGGGAAACAGTATTTCCCCAGCCTGCGGGCCGCTCTGCACAAATAAGCAACTAGCAGGCAGTTTTTTCTCCCCATCCCTGTACTTTCATCCTCTCTCTGAGGAGCTCTTCTTTATGCCCTATTTTGTTCCTTATGAAGCACCTACCCAAGAAAGGGCCCTCCCACACATGTGCCTCTTCCCCCAGCAGGTTGCCAACCTGCTTATGCAATTCTGACTGTTGTGATCTCTTCCTAGAGTATTTTGCTCATGGTAGTTGTGTATTTCCAGCCCTGTGGGCCTTCTGGATGATGATCTTCAGTTATCATATAGGTTTCATGATGGAACTCATGGGAGAGAGGGAGCTGAACAGTTTTAGGGTCTGGGCTGTTATTCAGAGAACAGTCTAAATATACCACCAAGCTTGTGGAAGAGACCCCATTAGCTCTACTTCCCTGTTAAATATAGTCTCAGGGGCCTGGCCTCATTTGGAGCTTCTAGGGAGGAAAATGTCAGCCTTGTTAATTCTAATTCTCTTTCCTGCCGATCACGTTAGCTTAAAACCCTTAAAAAAAAAAAAAGAAAAAGAAAAAGCATACTTTTGTGAATTTTTTTCTTTTAGGGATTTTTTGGAGGTCTGTTTTATTCATACAAACCTGGACATAAGTTTTATTATTTTTCTTGTTAAGCGTTGATAAGAAGCTCACTGACATGACTTCAATTGATGCTTGTTATTAAAAAATATTTCAGTATAGGCTAGAAGTTAAAAATAGGAATGATCTCGTTAAAATGAGTTCTTACTCAGTCTTGTTAGTGATTCTCTAGAATAGAATGTGGTTTCAAAAAACATTAAAAACCGCACAGTTTTAAGTGTGCTTCCTTTTTTATTTTTGTATAATTTAGCTTATGAAACAGATATAATTGTGATAAAAGATCTTTATTTAAAAGACTTTCGACCAGTCTTTTATTGGCCTTATTCTTGTGTCTGGATTCATCTGAATTTACCTGTGAAGGACATACTCTTGTCAAGGATATTGATAAATGCGGTACATTGGGTCATCAAAAAACCAAAATAAGGGAAATTATTTAGAGGAAATTAGCATTAACAGGATGGAAGGGAGGAGATAAGAGGGGGAAAATATTAGAGTAGCTTTGTTGGGGAGAGGCATAGCTCTTTATTTCCAGCTACTAGGAGTGGGCGTGGTAATGGAAAATCTGGGAGGGAAGTGGTTTATTTTTCACATAAACACCATCTGTGGAGTGCATGCAAGGTGCATTTTAGTGATTCTGGGGGGAGAAAGTCAAGTGCTGGAGCCAAGTTTGAGAACAAGAGATGAGCAGCTCTGTAGAGGGGGCGGGGTGTAGTGAGTGGTACAGTGGTTGTCCTTGGCTGCTGGAATTTTCCTTAGTGATCATCTTGTCCATGAGGCATATTGTTGGAATATGTTCTTATTGTGTCGCTTGTCTGATTAGAAGAAATAAGATCTAGCTTGAGGTTAAAAGGACTGGTTATACTCAGAATTCTTTTGTGTAAAGATTGTATATGTTCCTTGCTGTCCCACCAGTTGAGTTGGTAACAGACCCCTTTTAAACTGCTTCCCTAAATGTTTGTTAATTTTTTTTAGGTATTGGTTTTCGCTTTGCTTCATACATTGATAATTACATGGTGCTGCAGAAGGAACCTGCGGGAGCAGTGATCTGGGGCTTCGGTATACCTGGAGCCACAGTGACGGTGACCTTGTGCCAAGGTCAGCAAGCCATCATGAAGAAAGTGACCAGTGTAAAAGGTAAGGCAGTCCAGTCTCCGTTCAGCTATTGTCTTCTTCTGCCACCTACTGGATTGACTGAAAATGAGTGCTTGTGTTCCAGCTCAGGCCACCTGTCGTCTATCCATCCCTCCAATTGTCTGTCCATCCACTCACCTATCCATCTGTGAAAATTATTTCAGTATTTGCTGTGCAGTAGATGCCAAAGATATGAAGAAAAATAAGGCTCAAAGTCCCTGTGTTCAAGAAGCTCACGGGACGATATGAATAGATACCAAGTCCTGTAGTGTGTGGTCAGGGCTATGATGAAGGTGAATTTGGAATATCATGGAATGCAGAAGAGAAACAGCTAACTTGGTCTGGGTGGAATGGGAAGGTCCCTGCAGAAAGTGACGTTTGAGCTGAATCATACATAAAAGTGAGGTAGCAAGGAGGTGTAGCTAAGAACCTTTGCTCTAGAATTCACTGTCTGAAGTCAGCTCCTCACTCATTTTATGACTGCATAACCTTGGAAATGTTATTATACATGCGGAGATAGTTGGTACGGGATTATTATGAGGGTTAAATAATTTAGCACATTAGAACGGTGCCTAGCACCAGTGAGTACTGAATAAGTTTTAGCAGTCATTAGTGCTGTTATTTAGCCAGTCACTTAAATATTTATTGAGTAGCTGCACCTGCTAGATACTTTGCTATGTACTATTGATGTAGTAAAAAGCAAAACAGATATGGCCCCTCCTTTTATGAAGCTTGTAGGTTAGGGGGAAAGACACAAAAATGATAAGCGGTGTGGTGAAGTGTGATAAATGCCACAATAAGTAAGGACACATTGGGTGTGCTGGTGCGTGCCTGTAATGCCAGCAGTCAGGGAGGCCGAGGCAGAAGGATCAAAAGTCAGAGCCTAGATTGGACAATTTATCAACTTAATAAGACCCCATCTCAAAAAATAAAAAAGGGCTGGAGATATAGCTCAGGCCCTGGGTTTAATCCTCAGTGCTGTAAATAACAAGATTAGAGTGTTATTTTATTTTGTTGTGTTATCATGGGTTGAATCTAGGGCATTTGCCCTGAGCTGCTTCTCAGGGCCTTTTTATTTTTTGATACAGTGTCTCCCTAAGTTGCTAAATTGCCCAGACTGCACTCAAACTTGCAGTCCTCCTGCCTCATCCTCCCGGAGTGCCCAGATCCTAAGCTTCAGATTGTTATTTTAAAAGTTCACATTGGCAGCACTGTGGAAGATGGGTTAGAGATCAATGAGGTAGAGGAGGTGGGACCTGTTAGCAGACTGTTATGAATCCAGGCCATCCATGATGAGAGCTTAACTCAAGAGGGTGACTGTGACGATGAATGTTCAAGAAGGCAAGAATTAGCAGCTTCCTCGAGCAGGGAGATCTAACAAAGGTGCCTCTGTCCAAAGGAATAAGGATGTATAAGACAGTGTGTGTAGGAGGCAAAGCAGGAAGCCCTTGATTCAGGAAGGTGTGCTTAGAGCTGATCTTAGGGTTTGCTCTAAAGCAATGAGATGTGCAGAGAGTGACTCAGGCAGGGAGATTACTCTGGGAGTGGTGGAGTTAACTACAGAGTTGGTGGCTTGAGGAGAAAATTTGTAAATATAGACAGGAAAGCTGGTGGAAATTTTACTGGAAGAATTTCTTTCTTAGTTTTGTCAGTCTATGATACTGATTATCCAGAGCCACCCAGATCCTAGTGATGTGTCTTTATAATTCAGCAGCTTCCATTCAGCAAGCATTTTAAATACCATGCACGAGACACAGTTGCAAGGTAAGCAGTTCTAGCTCTTTATAAGACTTTTTAAGGTAAAAATATTGTTGTTTGAAACTAAGTGGAAACTGTAGTTAAGACATAGATGTCTGTTGGTGTAAATGCTACTGGTGACATGCAGGATGACTGAAAATGAAGACCTCTTGGACTAGCCATGCTTTCTGCTGTGTTCCTCTTAGTAATGAGCAGAACTGTGTGCCAGTAGTGGCCCTCTGAATAAATGGTGTTGGTTTAGATATTCAGAGAACTGCTGTAGTTCAAAAATAAGAATGGGGCTTCATGATGTGCTAATAAGTTACCAGCAAATATTCAGGAGGCAAAGACTATGTAGTGTTGTACTGAGAGAGACAGAAATACAGAAAGCACAGATATTATGTAGCATTTCAGGTTTTAATTTGCTCTCCTGCGTTACTTTTAGTAGTCCACGTGTTTCAGGACCAGTACTTGCAAGGTGGGCTGGGACAAAACAGGATAGTAGGTTGTGATGAGAAAGAATGACAGGTAATCATTAAGAGATGAACTTCCTTTATGGTGAATGTGAGCCTGCTTATTTATCTTCAGTTTAATTTTATAAACATCCATCAAGTGTTTACGTGTATAAAACACTAAGGAAAAAACTTTAGGAAAAGACAGAGGCAGATACAAATGGTGCTCACTCTGCACAAGCTCATTGTTTCATGTTCTTCTTTCTATTTAGTGCTTTAGGCTCACGTAATGCTTTATTTGCTCCACCAAAAAGTGACAAGGCACTTGGAGTTCAAACCAGCAAAACGTAAGGGAATGAACTTATTCGTAGACCATTGATAATTTCCCAGGAAAAGAGGGTGATGGTGTTGGTAGATCTATTTATCTGACTTGCCACATTTACTTACTACAGAACAAAGGTTTTTTAGTTTGTAGAGGTCAGCAAATCTCCTCCAGTAAGACTTTCGTTCTCTCCTATCTGTGAAGCAAAATGGAGAAAGAGTTACTTGGAATATAGAAAGTAGGCATGTAAGAAACTGCATTAAAGCAGACAAGAAAATGTCTCTCAAAAGGGACACTACAGGGGATATTATTGGATGGTTGGTTTCTGTTTTAGATTACAAAGAAGACTTTGGGATTTTTAGCCAGATGACCTCAATTTCCCTTTTTACCTGTGGTGATGTTTAATTTATTACCTATGACATAGAAAATGAGAGCAAAGATTTACCAATGTAAAAGCTTTTGTTCAGCAAACGAACACTTAGGCATTGGGAAGGTTAGAACCTGAAAGACAGTTGCAAACATGGATGGCGTACTGGGTACATTCAAACCATATCGTCAAGTGAAGGAAAACCAGGGAGAACAGGGTGAAGATGTAGGTGACAGAATGAGAGTGTATCTGCCTGTGTCTTACTGAGTGAATAGATTCATTTTTCTAACTTAGAAAAAATGTAGGCCTAAAACCCTCCTGCCTCCCTCTGGTGGCAGTGGAAGCGTGGCTATTGGTGCTTTATCCTACATAACAGGTTACTGCAAACTTAGACACTTATAACAACGTACGTATGTTTATTATCTCGCAGTTTCTGTCAGTCTGAAATTTGGCCATGGTATAGCTGGGTTTTCAGCTCAGGCCTCACCAGGCTGAAGCCAAGTACTGGTCAGGTCATGTTCTCAGCTGGAGCTGTGAGGAGGGTGCTCACACCTGCATCCAGGCTCCCTTAGGTTGCTTGCAGAATTCACTCCCTTGAGGGGTGCACTTCACCGTGGCATCTTTGGTACTTGATGTCTCTAACTTCTAGACCTTCTGCCAAAATCCTTCCCTTATTTGGTCAGCCCTGATAAACTAACCTACCTTTTTATTTGCTGAAAGTAAACAGATGAAGGTCTTTGATCCCGTCTGCAAAAATCTTTTCACCTTTTCCATGGAACATAATGTAGTCATCAGAGTGACATCTCCTCTTCCCCTTTGCCGTTTTTTTTTTTTTTTTTTTTTTTTTCTGTTGAGTGGAAGCCAATCACAATCTGTTTACCCTTGAAGGAGGGAATAACACAAGGCAGTGACTTTGCACATTACCTAGGGTGTGTCTGCCACAGCATACAGCAGTGTAAGTAACTTGACAGAAAAGTATTTTAGTTTTATTTTCTGTTCATTCACATTTGGTAGTGGGAGTGTCTTAGCTACTTCACATATTGCTGGAACACAATACCCACCACCCACAAATTAAAGGAGGGAAGGTTTATTTGGGGTTACTGTTCGTAGAGGTTTCAGTCCATAGTTGACAGACTCCAAGGCAGGGTAGGATGACAAGAGAGGCCTGGTGGAGGAGAAGCACATTCGTAGGACAGCACGGGGGAAGGAGAAAGCCAGGGAGAGGGAGAGAGTCACACTCTTCCAGGCCATGCTCATCTCCTCCCCTTGGGCTTCACCTCCCAACATTGCACTGAACCGTGAGCTTGTCTGTGGACTAATCTGCTGATGAGGATCATGTCCCCAGGACCCAGTCATCGCCCAAAAGCTCTGCGAGGACATTAGGTATAAACCATAACAGGTAGTTTTGAACTTTAGAATCAGTAGATGCAGCAGTAAGGCCTTCATCTTCTGGCCATTTCTAAAACCCACAGAACCACTCTGTAGTTGGTGAAGAGCCGGTGTTCTGTGCAGGGCAGTGAGTATGGCTGCCTGCTTCAGCTGTGTGTTTTTCCTCTTGGGAAGGGAAAGGTCATGGATAATTTTTCTTTTGTTGGCATCTGAGATTTTGGCACATTAACCTGCAAAAATAATTAACATCTGATGTGAATAGCATGAAGAAAAAAGCAGGTTATGACTAATCGTGTCTGGAGACAAGATTACTTTCATTTATTCCTTTTGATTTTCTGTTTTTGAGGTTGGAATCAGTTGGGGGAGATGGAGAGAAAATGGAGATACAACTTTTTTTTTTCGCTTATATCCTTGGCTGGAATGCGAAGAACAATAATCAGAAATAGGCCGTCAGATACACTGCTGTGCATGAAAACATAAAGCCCTAGTCAATTTGCATGGCTTTTTCATCAGTGTAACCAGGGTTGGGGCTTATTTTCTGTTATTCACTTGATGGAGTGCCTGGCACACAGTAAGCACTCTTAAGTCACTCTGTAATGAAGGCAGGAAATTAATCTTTCTAGATGGCAGACAAAAGAGTGCCAGAGAATAGAGATCTGAATTCAGTGAAAATGAGAATTTACAGAAGCCTGGGCCTGAATTGGTAAAAGATTACAAGGTAGCGAGTGATTAGGGTCCAGAAGAAGGTGCAAGTGCAGTGTTGCTCAGAAAGCTTCTCAGGATCAGCAGAAAGCCAGTTGGATGATGGTGAACCCTTTTGTGGTTAGTGGCTCAAGTTTATTATTTGGACTCAACAGAGGTGATCAACATAGTTTCTTAAAGCTATTAATTGGAATTCACTGCCTGTGGCAAGCTCCCCTTCGACAAGCCAGTCCTGAATTGACAAGCCAAGGACAAATCATTTCTTCTTATGGAACATGGGGTTGTAGTCAGGGCTTATATGGGAAAAGATTTAATATAGGACACATTATTTATAGGATTATTTAATAATGTTCACCCAAAGAGTCAAATGCAAAAGAGTACGGGACATCTGTCCACACACTAGAGACACAAAGAATCCAGCTGAGGGCCTGGATCCCATGGCAATGTCTTGTATGAGTCCAACTGAAGACCTAAAGCCTGTGTCGGTGTCCTCCACAAGTCCAGCTGGAGGACATGAGCCCACTGCAATGTCTCATGCAAGTCTGTATCAAGGATCTGCACCGGGAAGGCCCAAAGGTCAGTGGTGGAAGCTAGAAAGTCTGTGCCAGTGGGGTGAAGGATCTGTGCCAGTAGGCAGAGGATCTGCAGTGGAGCCAGGAAGCAATGCTCAAGGCAAGGATCAGAGCTCCCCAAAGAGAACCATAGTATTCCCAGCAGTAGCCAGGACCTGTGCTATTCCAACAGTCAGAACAGCCAAGTTCGTGTTGGGAAAAGCAGCATGACAAGCTTCTCCAGGAGAATCAAGAGCACGCTGTCTTCCCCTTCAGTTCTGTTTTTATACCGTTGGCCACGATCCATTGGTGGGCCTTCCACACCCAGCACCTTGCTGCTTCAGGTCAGCTGGGTGGTGCACGTTGACCATTAATGCACCACAGTGGCTTTTGTCTTCATATTGTCATTTCGTGCCTTTGGTCTGAGGATCATTTTTATAAGTGCTGCTCTCCCTCATGTACAGTATTTACTCAGGCACAAATGCCTTTCTGTAGAGTACCGATTTCCCTGCTTCAATAAGAAGTTAACTTCACACAGTCATCCTTGTGTCAGGGCTTCTTTTTCTGTCATCAAATGGGAGAGGTAAAGAGCTAGCTATCAGAAGAACTCAAGGATTAACCAGCACAGAAGGAGGTTCACCAAGGGCTTTGAGGAAGTTGAAAACAGATTTCTCTAGGGGAAAATTCTTGGGAAGAAGACTCAAGTCTTGATTCCTACTGACTTTCAGGCTTTAGGCCCTCCTGGTACCACCTCATTCTCTAGTTGTAGTAGGGTGGTGTGGATTTGTTTTACCCCAGATTTCCTGTGTTTTTATTACTGGGCAGCAAATCTTTCTGGAAGTTCTGGTGAGGGTAGTTTTCTTCAGTGGCCGTGCAGCTTGATTGAGTCTGAGGGTAAATGCCTGATTAACAGCAGTAGCTAGGAATACACTGCATTAGCAGGAGAAGCCTAAGAAACAGTGCTGTGAAAGTCTTCAGGGGTCTGACCTCAGCACTATGAATGCTCAGCAGTATTAGCCTCAGGACAGAGCTGAAGCAGGATGTGTCAGTGCAGGAAGCCTGGAGAGACCTTGGCAAGACTGTATTAGCACAGATTGGAGCGTCTGCCTGCTCAGAAGCGTGAGCCAGATGGAGCATGTCACACCTGTGCGATACAGTCTGTACTAGCTGCCCACTGTTTCCAAAACAGTGATTTTCCTGGTTTAGGTGAATTATATAGTTAATATGTGGATGTCTGGCTATTGGTGATAGAAAACCAATGGTCAACTTTTGACTCTGGCTTATTGGACCTCTTAGAGATGGCAGTAGCAAGCTCAATTGATTATGCTGTGGGAGGACCCTTTCACTGATGCCTTGGGGATTTTGGACCTTTCCTCCAAACTCTAAGCAATTCCTTTTGGTTTAAGCTCTTACCAGTGTTCTAAAATCAGTGTAGATACCGCATGCTTCTTTTTTAGTTTTTGCCTATTTAGAACTTGACACAGTATCTAGCTCCTAGTAGAGTCTTGGGTGGTGTTTTTATACTTATTATTTCTCACAAGTTGGGTTAATAACTTCAGAATGCTGTGTTTCCAGTGGTTACCATTATTTCCCTTTGAGTTTGTTGATTTGGTAGGCACAAGCTATAAATCAGTTCATAGTCTTTGAAAGATATTTTAAAATATCAACTCCTCTGTTTTTTCTATTTTCCCACTCTCATTTCTTTAATTTTATGCATGTTGCTTAGCTCTCTTAGGTGTACTTTTGCTGAGCTGACGGTATTTTCTTTAAAATCTCTGACTACAGTCTTGGCAGCAGTCATAGAAAGATGGCAGGGATGCTTCCAAAAGAATAAGCTATGAGTTTCTGAAAGGGGGTCTTGAATAGCTTCTCATTTCCCTAATTGAGCCCCCAAACCTTAAGTATTATAAATAACTCTGAAGTTAATTGGGAAAATAAAAATACATTTTTCATAGATTGATTCTGTGCTTCCCTCGCTTTTTGATGTGTCAGTTTCTCTGTGCATGTTTGCTTAGTAGTAGAACCCAGAGCTGCTGGAGTAAATATACTGATCCTTGTTAGCAATATGGGGAGATTTGGGAGTTGGTGATGAAGGTGATCCAGCCTCCTAGGGGAAAGTTTAAGGTTATGAACAGTTTTCTCTAACCTGTGTCACATTTGATTGGATAATTACGGATTAGCTTGGGGTGCTGTGTAAATTGGAAAAATTGGATTATGTTAATATTGACAGATAGTATAACAAGTTCTATTTTCTGTTTTTTACTAAACTCCCTTGAATTTTAATCCGTGCATATTTTTGTCTGTCCTTATTTAGGATTATAACTGAGTAACTTATTTTTCCTATAAATGGTTCAGTTAAAAATAAAGATTGGGACAGATTAAGGATAAAAATGCTGTTGCTCTTGTCAGTTTCGTCCTCTTGTCTGAAATTTGGCCAATCTTTAGCTGCGAATATGGTTCAGCTCCTCACAGAGGCTGGGAATAGCCACAAATGGGTATGATTTGGCCTTCATTTCATTTTAAGTGATTGATTAATTCCTTGGAGGCCCCTTGTTATTTCAGCACACACCAACACCTGGATGGTGGTACTGGATCCTATGAAGCCCGGCGGACCCTATGAAGTGATGGCACAACAGAGTTTGTGGTCCAGGAACTTTACCGTGCAAGTGCATGATGTATTATTTGGAGATGTCTGGCTTTGCAGTGGGCAAAGTAACATGCAGATGACTGTTTTACAGGTAATTTGCAGAGTCTAAGCAATAATAAATTATACTGATAATAATGAAGAAACAAAGGATGAGTTGGGAATAAGGAGGAGAAGAAAGGCTGTTTATTAAGTACTTATCATGTGCCAAGATCTGTTCCAGTTGCTTTCACATTTTAATTAATTTGATTTAATGATCTTAAGAGATTAGTGATTAAATTGACAGTTACTGATTGATACACATGTGTTTGTATACTTGGATTTATATCTTTAATAGGTTAATAGCTTGGATGGATTACTGTTTTCCCTGTTTTTTTATTTTTTTCAAAACTGAATTTATTTTGTAGTTGAGATTTATTTTCTTGCCTTTCTTCATCTATAAGAAACATTTGGATTTGAAGTCTTAAGAATTTCTACATCCAGATTCATGATTCACTTCAGTTCTTTTTTAAAAAATTTATACAATGAAGTACTTTCACATAATTTAGAATTTCTTGTTTTACTTGTATAGTTTTTCCCCCCCTATAGTTCCTTCTCTCTGTCTCTCTGTTTTTTTTTTTTTTTTTTGGTAGCAGGAGGAACTCAGACCTTGTGCTTGCCAAGCAAGCACTTGCACTGCTGAGCTAAACCCCTGGCCCAGTTTCTTATTTTTTAAAGTTAATACCAAATAATGCTAGTAAAAAATCTCACTCTGGACATATGTGCTTTCATAGTTAATTTTCTAATTCAGACTCTAAATTCTTGTGTTTGTATATTCCTAACCAATATTTTATTTACTCTTTCTGCCTTTATTACACATATGGAAGCTTTTAAATTAAAATGCTTATTAAACTGGACTTTGATTGGACTCTTAGCCTAAGTGGATGCAAAATTAAAATTTTATCTCTTGATGGAAAAGATGGTTTTGTGTAGAAGTGGAATCGTTGACTCATTTAAGGAAACAGTACTTTGCTTACTGCTTTAATTACACTTCCATGTTTGCATAGAAAAGCATGGACCAGATCTGTTTGTATCTATAGAGTCATTTTCTCAATAGCAGTCTATGCCAAGGGATCCCATCCCATTTTCTGTCAAGCTAAATGAGATCGTGATTGTTAAGAGTAAACACATTCTTTCTGTCTGGAATTTACTCCTAGGCATCTTCTGTGTTGAGCTGGGGCTGTGAGCTCTGAAATATAAGGGAACAGAGAAACAGATTCCATCTGAAACATCTTAAGTGTTAATTTTTAATTTTGTGTTTCAAACCATGCACTTAGCATGCAAGATAGCATTTTAGGTGCTAATAGTACCAACAGCCGTGCTTTTTGGTGTCTTAGCAGTCTGTGGAGCCTTATTTTTTGATCAGAAGGATGTACTTTATGACACCCGCTCTGATTTCTGCTGCTGCTTTCCCTTTGCAGGCTCCCCATACACACTCACGCGTGTGAGCCCTGGTCCCCACCCCCTTCCCCCCAAGGATCTTTCCTTTTTCTTCCTCCCTCCCTGTAGCTTTTCTGAGGAGGTAAGATTCTCACTATAACCTACCACTCTTCACATTCAAAGAAGGAAATGGCAGATTGTATGCCCATCTTGTTGTTAGGGTAAAGTGGAATTTTAACATTGAGTGTTATTTATAATGCCGAGTGAGATGTTTATAAATGGAGAAAAATCTAAATGTTCATCTGTTGCCTCCCAAGTCAGGATAGGTCTAAAGACTTGGCTATTTCTAGGTAAGTTTAGAAAAAGATGGCCAATGTCAGACAGGAAACCCATTTTTCAATATTTTGGCACCCCCTACATTCTTACTTGCCAAGCCGAAAAATTAAAATCCAGAGAGAAGGGCTGTTACCACATCCCAATAAAGAGTCTTAGGAGTTATGCTGGCTAGCTTATTTATAGCTGTTACCTCAGCCTTAAGACTGTGGGTATTCTATAGTACAAGATAGAATAACTTTCAGTCTCTCAAAATTCTTTAAGTCAGTACTTAAGTTTCTCTGTGTCTTTACCACATTTGTGCATGAGTGCACACATGCATTCACGTAAACATTTACATGTCCGCCTTGCAGGCCCCATACCAATATTCTCTGAGGAAATAGATTCTTGATGTGTCTTCATTAATTCAAGAATGTTGTATAAAGGTTACAAAATGAACACCGGCGAGCAGCTGCTTTGATGGAGAGTGGTCTGGTCCCTGGGGAGGCAGCGGTGCACTCCCGCAGCCTCAGCAGTGTTAATGACTTCAAATACCTTGGTATTCATTTACATCCTCATTTAAATACTTGGTAGAAAAATAATTACACTGAGGTGTTTGATGAGATGAAATCTGATCTCAGCAGATGGAGTAAGGCTTCCCCTTTCATCAGCAGGGAAACCAAGTGTCATTTAAATGAAAATCTTCCTGAAATCTCTTTATTCCTAAATTTGCAGCCAAAATCCCCTAGGAAATGCCTCCACGAAAAAGGCCTAGAGCTCTTGGGAAGGGTTACCAGTCTGACAAGTAATTGTCATCAGGTACAGCAGGAACTTTCCCCACCCCCATTTTTGTTAACAATTTCTCTGACTTTCAAATTCTGGCTTGAAATAATTCACAAATGTGAATTTGAAAATGGAAGTTTTCCAGGCAGTGTTTTTTGGACCCCGTTCCCTGTGTTGGTAACAGTACAGGAGAATACCAAACACCCTGACTCTATTGCCCTGGCAGTACTCTGCAGAGTTAGCAACCAGTTTAAAAGACAAGTGGCATGTTCTCCCCAGCTGCCTCCCCAAGCTGGCATCACATTGCCAGGAGGCGCTTGAGTTCCCAGGCAGTGCGGAAGCTTGTGTGGGTGGGAACGAAAGCAGTTCCATCCACTGTTTCCATGGGAGCGACACAGGATCCTTCGTGCTTAGTGCAGAACTGAATTTCAAGGGAGGCAACTTTTTTACAGGTACTTGCTGCTGAAAAATAATTTCCCTGCCAGAATATACTGTGAGTGCATTAGCCTGTTCTTATTCTTCAGTGTTTATTTTACAATAAACTTGCCAGGCTGGACCCTAAAGGGAAAGGCCTGAATTTCCTGTGGAGTTTTCCTGATACCACGTGTCATCTCTGTTCCGAAAGCTGGAGGACCAGTAACCTTCATGGCCCTGAGCTGCTGCTACGCAGGAGGCAGGCATTCAGACTGTGGCTCCCATTGTGACCCAAAGAGCCATGCCATTTGCATCTGCCCCATCTCATTGACCACAGCGGAAGGCTATTCAGTTGCAGCATATTTCAATAAAATGCTCTGTGGGGGCACACTGGATGCTCCATCTCTCGCCTCTGCTGTGGGCTGGAAGGCCAGCTGTGTTCTCTGTGGTGGGTGGGAGGGAAAGCGAGCCAGCTGCACACTTGGTGGATGGCAGCCAATGGAAAGTGTCCCAGCCTCCTGTGCCTCTTGCAGTGGTGGCCCAGACTCAGCTGGAGTACCTATTCCCTGAGGCGGATGGTAACTGGGCTTCCTGATGCTTCCCTTTGCCCTTTGTTTGGGGAGAAGCTGGAGTAGCTCAGGGGAATAGAGAGGACTCAAGAGGAAATATACCCCCCCCCCCACACACACTTGCACAAAACCAAGATATCGCTGGTCTAGTCTTTTGAACACAAAAATATAACTAAGAGATCAAGATTAAAGGAGATGGCACTTGTGTCTAAACTCCTAGAAGAATGAGGCTTAATTGGACTAATGAATAGACCACTCAAGAGAGTGCCTACTTTCTTGTCCGGAAAAGTCCTAACCCACTCCTGCCGTCTCGGCAACTGATGATGTTTGGACAGATCCTCTTTGTTTAATTCTTTGGGAAAGTTCTGAACTATTACCCTGAACCCTACCTTTCATGCCTTCTATGTCTTTTGAGGGGGGGGGACTTCCCAGGTCCCAGAGGAGAGTATAAGCATTGTGACAGTCACTCCAGTGTGTTTATTTCAACTCTCGCTTTTCGGGGGTGTTTCGTTTGAATAATTTCTCTTATGTGTTGTGGATCACATAAATCTATTTCTGCATGGACTCTATAACTCCATATTGGTTCATTTCTAAGCACTATTTTTTTTAAAGAAGCTAATTGACATAAATTTCCAACATCTGTCTCTTTTTTGTATTTTTTTTCAAGATAGTTCAGTGGTCTGAGTGATAGCATTCTTCACCTTAAACCACTGCACATCTTCCATCTGCCTAAAGTCACAGGTTTCATTATATTTGTGCCTCTTTGGGAAAATGCTATGTCGTGGTCAAAGTAAATTATGTTGGTTGAGGATACAGCTCAGTGGGACAGCGCCTGCCTGGCAAGTGCAAGGTGCTGAGTTCAATTCCTGGTACCAAAGTGAATTATATGATTCAGTCCAGGCCCTTACAGGTTTTGGTTGTTGTTCATTTGCTCTTGGTCTGTTGAAGGCTTAGAAGGAGCTCACTGGGCTAGAAGCCTGACAGGCCAGTTCACCGCCCACTAGATGAAATGACATTTCAAATTCTCTTCTAGATATTTAATGCTGTAAGGGAGCTGTCCGACACTGCTGCCTACCAGTCTGTCCGCCTTCTCTCTGTCTCTCTCACTGAGGCAGAGGAGGAACTGCAGGATCTCAATGCAGTTGACTTGCAGTGGTCGAAGCCCACCAAAGGTACGTGAGTGCCTCAACCTGCGTTATGTCTCAGGTAATACCCTGGTGCCCTAAGCGGGCTCTCTAAGCCTGGATTTGGTTCTTACTGTCAACTTCTGTTGCTGAACTATCTTTTTATTCATTTCCTACTTACTCTTCGTGCATTCCTGATGGTCACTATTCCATGTATTGCTTCCCAAGCCTCCACCAAGGAATCCTTCCCCCTGTGATGAAGAAATGACTCTTCCTTCATTTTCAGTGACAATAGAGGTGTTCAGCATGAGCTGTTCCAGACTTCCTGCGTCTATAAGGACGTGTGATTGGGTTACACTCACCCTGATGAGCCAAACCACTCTCCCTGTCTCACGCTCCTGATCCTAGTGCTATATAGAGCATCCTTCAGTCATTGGCAGTCGTGTCTTCACAGCTCCCAGGGGTCAGGGTGTGCACGTCTCTGTGTGTGTGTGTGTGTGTGTGTGTGTGTGTGTGTGTGTGTGTATGTGTGTGTAGTCTGATCTTTTGCCTACTACACATTCTCATTCAATCATTTTAAAGTTGGTTTCCGTTTTTTTTTTTTTTTTACACAAAATGTGGCTCCAGCCTTCTCTCCAGTCTTCCATTTATCTTTTTTCTAGTCTCTGCTCCAGCCAACTACTTTCAGAGTATTTCCTATGTGATATGCAACACCTATTCATTGATTCTGTTATGTCCTGGACATTGGGAATGCAGACAGGAGGATGATGAATTCCCTGCCTTTAGGTAGCTAATGGTGTCGTGGTAAGGAAAAGGCTACACAGGTTACTGTAGTGAGGTGTGGCAACATAGCCCTGCCCAGAGGACTGTGGAAACACGTGAAGTGGTGTCAGTATTTATGATCTGCTTCTCACTGGCTGTTTCCTGCGGTGCTAAAACTTCATACTTTTGTATCTCTTGAGGCACTTACCATATTTTGCCATGCATTTTATCTATTTATTTATTTTTAACTACAAAAGCTTTTATTTGTTCAAAGAACCCAGTGCTATAGATGCAAACCCAATAACTCTCCCAAATACTACTTTTAAAACCAACATATTAAACTTGATTTTTCACTACAATACTGTTTTTTTTTCACACTAACAAATCAAAACCAAGACACATATTATCCATGTTTTATATATATATAAATGATGTAAATTATTGAGCTTCCTCTTCTGGACAAGAATGCCACTGTTGTCGCTCTTCATAAAAAGCGATTGCAGTTCGAGGACATTTCCTGTTTGCCTCTTGCCCGCACCCAGTCAGCCACACCTGAATCTTCCCGTTTCGTGAGGAACCTCAGTTCCCCGCCGCTGTCTGTGGCACCAGTTATTTGTTCAGGGTCAAGATCTCCAGCAAAGCCTCTGGGTTTGTCAGCAGCAGCTCTTTTTTCTTTGATTTGCTATCATCAGATTCACTGTCAGACACAGATTTTCTTTTTGTATTGTTTTTTTCTTTACCAGCTTTTGGAGAATTAAGAAATGCTTCCATTAACTCTGGACAGTCTCAGTTTCCTTCGGGTTCCCGTGTGCTGTCAGCATCTGTTAATCCCTTCACTGCAGGAAAGATTCCACACGTCACTCCGGTACTTCTACTACAGATTCTTCAGGCTCTGCTTCCTCCACTTTTTTACTTTCCTCATTTT
This sequence comes from Cavia porcellus, assembly GCF_034190915.1. Classification (NCBI taxonomy): domain Eukaryota; kingdom Metazoa; phylum Chordata; class Mammalia; order Rodentia; family Caviidae; genus Cavia; species Cavia porcellus. The sequence continues at coordinate 18,714,609 of NW_026947492.1, read as the reverse complement.
GTTTCTTTCCCGTTTTTTGCAGTTTTGTAGTTTTATTGGGCACCATTTTTTACTGCAGACTTGAAGGGCTGTTGTTCACTGCCCTGGAGGCTCGGTTGCAGTTGCGCAGTGTCTCAGCCTGCGCACCTGAAGCCCATCTTGCTGTGCACTTTATAGAAAAATATTTATCCCATAAACCGCATGGCCTATGGAGTCAGGCTCAGGTTTTTGTACCTTTCATTGTTGTATCCCTGTCATCCAGTAGTTCTGGCACATAGTAGGTTCTAACTGCAGTTTAATTTATTGAAATTGATTGGAATTTACACTTTTTTCCTATTGACTCTTTTTTTAAAGTTTATTTTAAAAAGGATAAACCAATAAAACCAATCAAAACAAACTGGTATAAGAGATACACGACTTCAGAACATTATGAAATCAACAGCAGTTACCATAATACCTTTTGATGTCTTCAAAATAGCTGCAGATAACTTCAGACATAGTCAAAATCAAGCAGAACACAATAGAATAGAAAAAATAAAAACAAAATAATGAGTGCAATAAAGAATTTCAAAACAAGATAGTGGTAAATCCAAAATGGCTACCATAATGTATCTTGCTATCCTTGAAATAGCTGTTTCTGCCATCTGATTTAACATAGTCAAACAAAACAAAAGAGAATAAAACCCAACCCACCAAAACAATGGAAACCCAACCCAACAAAACAATGGAAATGACATAGGACCTCAGAAAAAGACCATACAGAATCAACAATGGCTGCAACCCTCAGAAGGAGATCGCCCCCTAGATGTCACACTGCGTACTGATATCCTGTGAACCCATGATCAGACCACTGGCCCTAGACCTGCAATGTTAGTGAAACACAAAGCACTACAGGCATCCAATTGCATTTCACCATCATAGCTATCATCACAGCTGTGTTTCTCTGGATAAGCTGGTTGTTTATGGTGTATGTGTGTGTGAGGGGGGAGTGGTATTTCTGGTTTGCCAGCCCGTACCCTGGAAGGGGCTGTGGTCTGGCCATTCCCAGTCTGGCGGTGGCCCACACATGGTGACGGTTTCGACTGGCCTTGTTTGCTGGTGCGGCCATTCTCTGTCCCCAGTCTGCGAGTGGCCTGCCCTATCAACTCTTAGAGTGCTAGAGTTATACAGCACTGAGTTTGAGTCTTTTGCAGTACCAAACCAGTGACGTATGTATAATAAATAGGTCTTTAAAAAGTATTGAGGTGAATGGACTCTGCCAGCGCTATGGGTATGCATGTTCCTCTCTTCTTCAGCTTTCCTTTAACATGGAAATTGCTCGCTTTGACACATGTTGATTACTGGGCAATATCGACAAAGGAGACTGCTGAAAATTTAATAATTTGTTTTGGTTTCTGTTCTCTCTTTTTGCCAGACTTCTTATAACTTAGATGTCTATGTCCTCATTATGATAATTATAATGTAAGGTCTAAAAAAAACCCAGAAAAAAGTGCACTTCTTCCCTACCTCCTGTCCGCTTGCTTTTTCTGTTAGTAGAGCTAAGTGGGAATGAATGGCTGGTAAGAGGAAAGCCGGCGAGGAGGGCAGTGCAGGGACATGGCGGCTTGTGCCAGTTATTACGGGGAAAGATGCATTAGTGTTCCTAGATTGTGAGGAACGTACAGGGAGCCTGCTTGCCAGGCTAGGGACGTTTGGCTCTGGGTTATGTAAGTAATTATGTGCTCTCACATTGAGAGCCATGAGTTATTATTTCCTCTGTGCCGGGATGGGAGCCTTATTTCTTCATGAAGAGAATACACATTTTGAGCAACTGACAAAGCTGGAGATGGATAAAAGGAAACTACTGCTGAGGTTATAGCTTTCTCCTTTGAAGAAGATTCTCCTTCGTGAAGGCTTGAAGCGATGCTTGGGGTTGGTGTTACTTTCTCACTGCCTCTCATCATAGCCCACTTTTGAAGATCCAGAAAGGTTTAGAAGGGGTGGCCCCTACCCAACCGCTTCACGTAGACCGACCTAGTAGCTTCAGTTCATATCCATCTGCTTTGCTCCTGACTCTTTCCCTTTAACTGTTTCTCTGCACAGAAAACTTAGGCAATGGCGACTTTACGTACATGTCAGCAGTGTGCTGGCTCTTCGGGCGCTACCTCTATGACACTCTACAGTATCCCATTGGGCTGATCTCCTCCTGCTGGGGTGGGACACCCATTGAAGCCTGGTCATCGGAAAGGTCCCTGAAAGCCTGTGGAGTCCCTACAAAAGGGTAAGAGAGCCATCTGCAGTATGGGTGAAAGCCCAGCAGGGATGATGTAAGACAGGGTCACCCTGGTCTCCTCTGGGGAGTTAAGTATAGGTCCAGTGTCCAAGCATATATTGAATTTATAGGATTTACTCATGCCTGGGTAAGATGTTCTTTTCATTGTTACCACCGTTGCAATCATCTGAGAATAGTCGAGAAGGAATTACGATCCTCTCCCTTATAAAACGCAATCACAAATGCTTACTGAAAGTGTTCTGTATTCCAGACGCTATTCTAAATCCTTCATATGTATTAGCTTTTTAGTACTCGCAGCAACTTCTTGAAGTGAAGATACTATTCCAGGGATAAAGACACTTGTTTCCCAGAGCTTTAGTGAGTTGCTCAGAGACAGGGCTAGGAAGGGGCAAGGCTGGTGTTCTTGCTCCTAACCACTCTGTTCTCTTTCCCAAAGGATAAATAGTCTCTCAAGAAGAATAAATATATAAACATGTCCTCAAGAATATATGAATAAATTGCTTATGAAAGCCCAAGCCTACCTAGGAAAAGTTGGATCAGGAAGGTGTGTAGAGGAAGAAAGGGCCATCATGGTACCTCGGTTCATGAACTTAATTCCACAGTTCTGGAAAAGATGGCCATGTTCGTTTTTGTGCAGGAATGATGGCTCATAGGTCACGTTTGTCATCCAATGCAGTTTGCAAACAAAAGCAAAATTTTGCCAGCTGCTTCTGTCTGAAAGCCAAACTGTTCACAAACAAAAGTATTCGTGAACCCAGGTACCCCTGTAGTTAGTAGAAGTCCCTAATACTACCATGAAAGTTTTTTTTCCCTGACACTAACACCAACATAGAGATGAGCAGAATATGCCCTGCTGCCCTGGACATTGTCACAGTCACCCTGGGAGGAGGATGGACTCTGTTGTGGTATAGTTGGGACAGTTTGGGTAACGGCCTGTGAACTGTGACAAGGGACAGGAGAGGCAGGCTCTTGTAGGGCAGGGGGGAGCGTCAGACCTAGTGTACGGGGGTGGTGGGTGGTCTACAGCCAGGTGTCCCAGACCTATGCAGTTGCGGATAGGGAGAGACCAAGGACAAGGAGCAGTGGGTGTTCTCATGCCCAGCTGCTGAAGATAAATTCAAATATCCATTTCCATAGAGAAATGTGGGATCATGTCCAAAGCTTTTAAAAAAATGTAGTTTTTAACTCAGCAATTTTATTTCCTGGAATTTATCTTAAGGAAATAACTAAGGATGTATGCAGTGATTAGCTGTAATCATGGCATTCTTTATAAAAGCAAAGAGGTAGCTGGGAATTGTGGCACAGGTCTGTAATGTCAGTACTCTTGGAGGCTGAAGCAGGAGGACTGCAGATTTGAGCCCAGCCTGGGCAACTTAGCAAGATCCAGTCTCAAAATAAAAAATAAAAAGAGAACTGAGACTGTAGCTCAGTGTGAAGGCCTGAGTTTAGTCCCCAGTACAAAAAAAAAGAAAGAAAAGAAAAACTTTTAAGTCAATCTAAGAGTCCATCTCTTGAATAGTAACATAAATTTATTGCCCGTGTGAAAAACTCACAATAAATCAGTCCTCCCATTTTGAACTCACAGAAGGCTCAGGGTCACAGTTATCTCAGGAAGAACCTGGAGGTGAAATTCAGAGACTAATCACATTGAAATGGGGCAGATCCGTTTACTTCTGTGTTACTTTCATCAGAAGTCTGTCCAGTGAAAGCAGATAGATGCCCGGTGTAGGACTCATGATGTGATCACTCACTAGCTTTCTTTCCATTGACACTCTGTGTCTGTCTGATTGCAGGTCTCTTCTATCGGATTCTGTGAGTGGTCCCAGCCAGAACTCTATTCTCTGGAACGCTATGATCCATCCACTACAGAATATGACTTTGAAAGGGGTGTTATGGTACCAGGGTGAGTGTTCACTTTGCTCTCTCTCCACTGTTATCAGTTAGCTTCTGCTGCATAACAAGCCAGCCCCCAAATGAGTGCTTTAAAACAATGATAACTATATAATTTTAGCATTATTGGCTTATGGTGTAGTTCTTCTATTTGGGCTGCTTCAGCTAATTTCAGCGAGGAACTCTTCCGTGTCTCTGACCTGTCAGATTGTTGGTTGGAGGACATAGGGTGGCTTCTCCCTCTAATCCATTTGCTCCGTGGTCCTCAGGTGGTCTCTCTTCCTTTAGCAAGTTGCTTCACACTCATTTGTCACCAGAATAGTCTCGGGGCTCAGGTGTATCAAGAGAGAGCTAAGCCCAAAGCTGAGACCTTTTTTGGGGTTCTGTTTCTGTCATACGGGTGGGTGGCTCATTGGCCAGGTCACATCCCAGGCCAGTCCTAAGCAAAGGCAGGAAGACCACCCTTAAGGGCATGGACAGAGGGAGCTGGGGGCGATGCATGCTGTTTTCGAAGTCACCTCCAAGCTTATCTCACCGTCTTGACTGTTTAAGGGGAGTCCAATGTTAACTATAACAAGGACCTGTACAACTGCACCTTCCCTGCACTCATTGAGGACTGGCGCCAGACCTTCCACAGCGGTTCCCAGGGGCAGACAGAGCGAGTCTTTCCATTTGGATTCGTCCAGGTACGTGTCGAAAGGAGGGAGGTTTCTGGGCACTGGTGCGAGAGCTACTGTTTATTTTTCCTGGAATTCGTACTCTTGTTTCTGCCCTGCCAGGGTGCTTGTCTAGAACTGAATGTAAGATTTAATCCATGTGAGTTTCCCAGTGAGACGAATCTTCTTTTAAAAAAATTGATAAGAAATTAACATTTATTTTTATAAAAAAAGCACTCCAAGTTGACTGAGGGAACTATTAAAAAGGTAAGCAAAAATAAGAAAGAAAGCTAAAACCATCGTGGATTCTACAATCTAAGAATAAGTGGACCTTTCTGCTCATCTGTATTTATAATAGAACCCACACCATAATACTGTACCATATCTTTTGCTCTTAATGTTATACTGTGATTATTTTTTCATGTTGATAAATACTAATCTTTAGCATAACTTGTAGTCATTGTAAAGTATTCTGAAATATGGTTGTATTGTGAAATATTTAATAAGAGTTTGTATAGATGAGTACTCAGGGTATTTGATTTTATAAGTGCTGACACGTTTATTTTACTTGTAGTGAATTCTTTGTGGCCTAAATCCTTCCGTAAGATAAATGTCTAGAAATGAAATTGCAGGTTAAAAGATCTATCTTTGAAGACTTTATTCAGTGTTCTTATTTCAATGCAGAAATTTATGAGTTTGTGCAAAGTTATACTTTCAGCAGCTGTCTGTGAAAACATGCACCCCACACGTCTCCCTGATTGCTGCCTTCTGCCCCTGCAGGTCCCCTGCTTTCAAGGTCAGGCATTGTATTTGCCCCTGCCTGGCACAGTGTCTCCTGTCCGTTAGGTCTCAGCCTGGATATTAGGTAGGAAACTTCTGACTATTCAAAGCGTGGGTTAGATCCCACTGCCCCCCAAAATATATATATTTTAGCACATTGTAATCCTTTTTTACTGGCACGAAAGTTGAGCACATGCCTATATTTTCCTAGCTCACATTTATATTTCTAACTCTTGGTTGGCGCTCATTAAGGAAAGGCTTATCACACGAAATGACAGGTGTCTCAAGAGAAAATTCACTTTCACTTGGAGGTAACTAGTGAGAAAGATTCTGCTTGCAGCTGTGTATAAATGGAATAAACATACTTGGCCAAGTTCATAACTGTCTTGCCTCACCAGTCCATGTGACTATTTAAGACCTAAACTCTTTGGGTGGTACTTCTGGCTTTTATGGAGCACAGGAAATTAAACAGATACGATGTTATGAAAATCAAGTCCCAGCCACAGTGCAGCAGTTGCGCAGGCTGTCCTGTCTGAGTGGGGTACACAGAGCTCCAACATCGGCTTCCATGAATCCCAGAGGTGCTTTCTCCCCCACGTCCCCCCATCTCCACCCTGTTCTGTCTCACCATATATCTACCCCTTGTCTTGAGTAGACATTTTTAAGAGTTTCTTACCATTTAAGATACTTTTATATTATCTTTTCTAATATTTGTTTTGACTTCGAAATAAGATTATTTTGCTCATTGTTTTCAAAGTAGATTCTGCCACCAGTTCCATATCATTATATGTTTTTCTTCTGTTGGTGAATAGTGATTTAAATATGACTTTAGCTAATGCTACCCAAGAGTGTGCCCTGCATACAGATATGCTGTGAACTGTGGGGTGCTAGAGATACAGGCTGGTCCTTTCTCTTATGCTTAGCAGAAGTCCTTTGAGCTCTGAGCTTTAACTTGAGCTATGTGATTTTGAACAAGATGGCAAAAATTTTTGTTATTTTAAGTGTTAAACAACTCAATCCATATGAAGATTGGCACATGCTAGATAATGTTAGTGTTTATTCTTCTTGAGAGAAATCAGAATGTCTTAGAGGGACGTGTGGTCTATTAGGAAGGATGAATTGGCTTTGTAGAAATGTTGTTTGCAGTACTTAAAAATATAGGACCTGAGCTCTGTAGAGTGAGGCCAGACATGCAGCCAAGAGTTATTGGTAGAGTGGATCAGAAACAAGGGAGCGAGAAAGAACAGGCAGCTGGAGACTGGAGTCCCTGGGAGTGTGGTTTTTTAAAGAAGTTTGGGCGAATGGCTGCAGATTGCATGTTACTTGTAAAATTTTCTGACTGTGGCCAGTTTTATATTATTTGGCTGGTTATATGCCTTCGTGAGCCATCGTATTCTGCTAATCCCTGCGGACTGAACAGTGCCCTGCCATAACTTGGGTTTAGAATACACCAATTTCCTTTGTGGTGGGGTGTGTGGGTGCCCCCTTGTGGCTAGTGGGTGGTAGTGCATTCTGTGGAACAGAGTGGGCAAACTGGAAGCACTCTCCCCACACAAACTGCCATTTGGAGAAAAGGTCTTTATCTTAAGGGGTGCCGTCTTGCTGCTGACTCCAGGCTGGTACGCACCGGGGTTCCTGTGACTCTCACTGTGAAGCTCGTGATGGCATTGGCTGGTTAATGTCATTCCACTGTCAGTCTTTGGGTGTTGTGTGGAAACAGGGCGACTCAAATCTTTATTCCTGTTTTTTAGTTTTCATGAGGTTCTTTTGTGAAGCTTTAGTATTTTTTATAATTTCACGTTAAAAAAAATTTTTTTTGAGACAGGGTCTTGCAAAGTCCACAAGGGCCTTGAACTCACTCTGTAGCCCCAGCTGGTCTTTAGCTTGCCCTCATCCTCCTGCTTCAGCCTCCTGAGTCTTGGAGTCTAGCCATGCATCCCTGTGCTTGGTTTATCATTTGCTATGTTAAACTGATTTGCATAGAATTTTAGCAAGAGAATCAAGGTGTTCACTTAGTTCCATGTCATCGCCAGGGCTCCTCCTTGCTACTATTGAAGCTTTTTATTTTTTCCTGTTGGTTTTCTAGTCTTTCTGCAGCTGCTCAGGAAGCAAATAACATCCTCTGTTCAGAGTGTCATCTGGCCACATACACAATGTCAGGCATTTCCTGGGCGTGTGAGTAACAAGCCTGGGTGGAACGGTCTGCTGTGCAGCTCCTGTGATGGGAAGCGGAGTCATAAGACAGTGTGGGTGCTGCGAGGCTGCTCCCCACCTTGTGTGTAATATCAGAAGGCTCCAGTGGCCCTGTGAGACTGAGGCCAACAAGGCCAGGCTGTGCACGCTCTGCTCACATCACCCTGTGCTTCACCGCGTGATTCTGTGTACTGCACAGCTCCACCGGACATACTGCTGCTCCTGGCTGCCTTTTCCCTTCCTTTTGACCGGGAAGTTTATCCTCCACTGTGTTAATTTTCCATTATGTGACACATGTGACCACCAGTTTACTGTAGCAGCTTAAAACAATACAAAACACATTTATTATCCCACGGTTTCTATAGGTGAGGGGCTTGGTCATGCATAGCACAACTGGGCCCTCTGCTCAGGGCTTCAGGAAATGGTCAGACACAAGGTCTTATCCAAGGCTTGGCGTTCCCTGCCAAATTCATGTGGTTGTCACAGAACTCGTTTCCTCAAAGCTGTGGACCTCATTGTCACTTTCTTGAAGGCCAGCAGCAGAGTTTGACTCTTTTGAAGGGTTTCCCTGACTAGGTCAGGCTCTTCTGTATGGGTGATCTCAAAGTCACCTGATTCCCTTACTTACATGTGAAAAATCTCTTCACGTTTGCTATACAACGGAACGAAGCATGGGAGTAAAATTCGATTATCTTTGCCAGTCTGTTGGTTAGAAGAAAGTTACAGACATTCACCATACAGCACAGGGTATTGTGTCAGGAGATGGGGTCATCGTGGCTCACATTAGAATTCCGCCTGGCATACTCAGACATCATGATGACTCCTCTGTCACCCTGTCCTTATCTTTATCCAAACTTGCCTCTCACTCTTCTTTGAACTTTTATTTCAATATACTTACCACTTTCTTACTGATGTAGAATTGTTTGTTGGTGATCTTTCCTTACTGGAATATAGGGATGGGAAGGAATTCTTGTGTTTTGCTTACTGCCAATATTAGTGCCTGACGCTGCGTAGGTGCTCAGTAAACATTTCCTGAGGGCTCCATGATACTACACGAGCTTTAATTCTCCAGGAGCTCTTTCTGGAACAATATTAGTTCCCATTATTCTCCTTGGTAAGATTCCCTGTATGCCAAGCAGCTAATTCAGATGTTATAGATTCTAAGCAGTAGATTCAAGCCTTTCTTTTATTCCGCCATATCCAGATGGTCACCCAGTTCTGTTTGTCCTATTTCTGAATGAACATTTCCTCTAAGTTAGATATATTTTTTGATTTGAAAGAGTGTTAGTTCATTTTCCATTGCTGTAACAAATACCTGAGATAAACTTATAAGGAGAAAAGTTTTATTTGATCTTAAGGTTTTGGTCCCCATGTTGCTTGGTCCTGTTGCCATAGTACGTCATGGCGGGAGTGTGTGAGGCAGGAGGCCTGTTCGTGGCGGATGGGAAGCAACGAGGGAGACAGGCAGGGGCTGAGGTACTGTTAGCTACTTCAGTAAATCCAGTGACTCAGCTTCTTTCTGCCAGGCCCCATTTCCTGAGGGTCCAGCCTTCCCCGCAGCATCACAGGCTGCGACCGAATCCTTAGTACATGGATCTTTGGGGACTGCAGCATCTAAAGTAGAGCAAATGTAGGAGCTTCTTGATTAATCTGTCTCTCTCATATACTCACCGCATCACTTTTGTAAAACAGTCCTTTATCATATCAGTGATTTCAGCGACTAATCTGAAATTCAACCTAAGATTAATCCTTTTCAAGAGGGAACATTTTAGTACATTCCCCATGTTGAGCAGGCGTCACCACCTACTGCTGCAGGATGAAGCAGCACTTCCGGCCACACCTTGGCCGAGCTGTCTTTGCGGCCCTGTCTGTCATGAATACCCTCATCCAGCTCGGCCCTGCCTTCTTCCTTCCTCTGCCCCTTACTAGGTTCTAAATCGTAAAGTCTGAGCAGGGCTAGTTGTAGTGGCTTCTCATATTTTCTTTGCCCATCTAAAATATTTTTCAAACAGATTCTGAGGCCCTATTTTCCTATAGTTACAATTTTTGTCTGTTCAAGGTATATACTTGAATTGCTCAGCCACTATTTTAGCATTTAACTTATACTATATTATACCATTGTGCATTAACTTTTTTTTTAACTTTAAAAATTTTTTGGTACTTGGGCTCAAACTTACAACTGTGTGCTTGCAGGGCAGGTGCTTATGCTACTAAGCTAAATCCCTGGCCCTGTGTATTAACATTTCTTACATTTTTTGTTTTTTCTGTTCAAGTCTGTATCCTTTAGAAAACCTGTAAAGTACTTGTACCAGCTAGCTATTGCTTTGTACAAATCATCTCCAAACTCCATGGCTTAGTATAATCTTTATTATTATAGCTCACATATCTGGGGAGCTGGTGTTGGTTGACCTTGCTTGAGCTCTTTGGGCTCTTTCAGCTCCTGGGCCTCACCGGGGGCCTCTGCTTTAGTTGGGGGTGGCTGCAGCGTTTACAGGGACAGCTGTGTTCCACAGCTCTCTCCTTTCTCCAGAGAGCAATAGGCCGGCCAGCCATGTGCCTCTCCTGGTGATGAGAGATCAGGAGCAGGGGAGGGCAGGGCTGCAGCTCAGAAACACAGCACTGCCTGGCAAGTGCAAAGTGTGAATTCTTCCCTGTACAAAAAAAAAAAAAAAAAGCCAGTGGAGGCAGGCAAATCTCTTGAAGCCTAGGCTAGGAACTGACACATTGTACCTTCTGAGGCATCTGCTGGTGGAAGCTACTGCTTGGCCGAGCTCAGAATCAAGGGCGAGGGAGTACAGACGTTTTTCTAGAGGAAGGAGAGGTAAGTGCACATGACAAGGTGTAGAGGAAGGAGCAAAGAAATAGGTTCTTTGGTACACAAGGGCGTTTTTTTCTCTTTCCTTGGATCGCCCAGCCCTGTGTGAATACAGACATATCAGTTACCTATTACTTTGTAACAAGCTACCCCTAACTTTAAAAAAAAAAATCTAAGAGCTTAAAATGTCACCCATCTTATTCACCTCACCCCATGGGCTGGGCAGGCGGCTCGGCTGGGATGACTCCTTTGCCTTACCTGATATCTGCGGGGCTGACTCACGTAGAATTCACACGATCGGCCCTGTCTGCTGAACTGCTAGAGTGCTGGAGCCTCCTTTTTATGATCTTTCAGTTTCAAAGGTCACCCTCTCTCTTCAGTATATCAGATGAGCTGTCCCTCTGTGGCCAGCACAGGGTCTCAAGAGAATGAACCCCAGGCGTCTTAGAGGCAGACTCAGGAGCTGTGTGCCAGTACTTCTGCATTCTGTTGGTGAGAACAAAACACAGGGCTGGCCCAGATTCAGTGAGGGGAGAAATGTGTCAGACTCTTGATGAGAAGTGTGACAAGGTGCTTTGCAGAAAGGCCCCTGAGATACGAGGGAATGGTTGCATCTGTTTCTGGATAGACAATGCTATGACAGAAGCTACTGAACACTTTTAGAATGAGTGAAGGAGAAGCAGAATCTAGTACAGGACTCTGAAGCAAGAAAAGTAATGATATCTGTACTTTCTAGTTATCTTCGTATTTGTCTACGGCGGATGACCCACCTGTTGGAGTTCCTCAGATCCGCTGGCATCAAACGGCAGATTTGGGCTTTGTCCCCAACCGAAGGATGCCCAACACTTTCATGGCCGTGGCTCTGGATCTGTGTGACAGGACCTCGCCTTTTGGCAGGTATGGGCTTTGCCTGACCAGGGTGTGGTATTTGCCGATAGTCCTCTACTCTGATGTTCACTGATGCGGGGGTGGATTCCAGGGAGCGAGGACTTTTTAGAGCTTAGGTGCACTATGTACCAGTCATCTGTGCTGGGATGCTACAGTAACAACAGAAACAACAACCACCACCTCTCAACGCTGCGGTGCTTTGGTGCAAGAAACTTTATTTCATTCTCACACTCTGACCAAAGAAAGTCAACAGAAACTGGCTGAAGTCATGCACAAAGCAAAGCAATGGAGACTCCAAGTTGATCTGTTCTTCCACTGTCACCTTTTAGTTTCATATTGGCAAGCAAGTGCTTCCATGTGGAAGCAATTTGAGTCCGTACTGCATCAGCAGAACCTGGTACAGAGCCGTGGTCAGCTTCAGTGACGGCAGGTCGTGGAGTTCTAGCATGGCCCAGAGGAGAGAGGAATCTCTGGGACCAGCTCCAGTGGATACTGGACACTAGCTGCAGGGTACAGGGGGATTTCAGCTATGAAATGGAGCCCCCAACACAAAGTCTGGCCTGTGGTAGGAACTCGATTGATGTTTATTTAATGAACAAATGAAAGCTGGAGGGGACTAATTTAGATGAAACACGGCTTTTAGTGGTCTGAATATATCACCTGTCCTGAGTTAGCTCCAGAGGCTTTGCTCTCGACCTCTCTTTGTTTATTCCTTCCTTCAAAGCCATTGATTACATCAGTGTTTCCAAACTCATAAAGGTCCAGAGGTCCACCTGTGTTTACCATGCACCATTTCTCTTGAGGCGACTTCAGTGAGTGAGCAGGGAATTCAAGCACCTTTCCTCTTACACTCTTAAAGGGTGCTTTGTGTAATCTTTTTAAAAAATATGCTTATTGTTAAGCTCAAACTGATTCTCTACTTGTTCTTCATCCTGTAGCATCCATCCCAGGGACAAACAGACTGTGGCTTATCGGCTGCACCTGGGGGCCCGGGCAGTGGCTTACGGTGAGAAAAACTTGACCTTTCAAGGACCACTGCCTGAGAAGATAGAACTTCTGTCCACAGACGGGCTGCTCAACCTTACGTATCACCAGAGCATCCAGGTGCTGAGGCAGGATCTGCAGATATTTGAGGTGAGCACAGCAGGAAGTGGAGGACGTCCCACCTGTGCTAAGAGTCAAGGTGTCCTTCTGCTGGGATGTTGTTATTTCTCATTACACTGTGATGATGCCTCATACTGTGATGCTCATGAGGCAGATGTAGTTGGCTGGGGGTGGAGTTGAATTATCTTAGAGGGATAAGGAAACAGCTGTTAATGTATTAGCTTAGAGGCAGTTTTGATAGGCAGGATAGATAAGGGAAGGAAAATAAGCCTCTAAGAAATGATACTCCTGTTGTAGTGTCCCTCCCAGAGTAACCATCTTTACTGAGGGAAGGGCCTGCAGCCTTCTTTATAAGTTACCTATGGAAAGAGCATTCCTCCAGAATTTCCCCTCATCCGTGGGTGACATTTTTTTTTTTCTTGTTACACTGTCCTAAATTCTGAGACTTTTGGAATTTAGTGTCTCCTTTGAAAAGCTTAAGCTTGGTGCTTTATAACTTAGTATCAGTTAATATAATGCACCTGCTTCCTTCTAATACCTAGAAGGGATCATTATTTAGAGATCTTCCATAGCGTTGAGGTGGGTGGTGGAGGTATTCCTGGATGGAAGGTTTAAATGAATGATTTGGGATTCTTAAGACCATTAGGCTGGGAGGAGGTATGGGAAAAACAGCATGAGAGATGAGAGAATATTAACACAAACTTCAGCTAGGAGTTTATCTAGGGTTGGCTGCTGCTTTGGGGTCCTGAGTATAGAGTGTCTACCAGCCTCCAATGCCTGGTCAGTGCTTGTCCTACTTCTTCCCAGACTCGTTTTTAGGTGAATTGAGATTCCCATAAGGCTGTGCATTCTGAGTCCCTTCAGTTGCTGGCAGTTTGCCTGTTACCTAGTGCGAGTCAGCTGGGTTCAGGAGAGAGTGTAACCTTTGGTCCTGGAAATCTGTGTCCCCTTTTCTGAACTGCCTTCTGACTCGTGAGGTGTGGTATCCACAGCTCTTTTGGGAGCACCAGGGAGCAGTGGCAGCAGCCGGTGGCTGGGCTCACTTCCGTTCCTGCCTGCTTTGCCCTCTGGTGGAAGGACCACTGAAGCCTGTCCAGGGGAGCCTCCCTAGTGCTTTATATATGACTGTGCTGCTTTGTCTCCCTGAGTTAATGTTTTGTTTATTAATGTAACTCATTGAATCACATGAACATTTATTTTGGTGTTGGAGTGTGAAGCCAGAGCCTTGTGCATTGTGAGCATGACCTATCCAGCCCACATGAATATGTGTTACCGATTTGTGCCCTTCGCAATCAGACCCAACTTATTCTAGATACTGTAGGAGATGGGTCTTTGGCCAGGAGTGGGTCCTTTCCTCCTTTCTAGTCTGTCTGACAGTGCAGTTCTCGGTTTCTTGGAATACCCTGACTTGACCGCTTGTATTCTGACTCTCTTATTAGATCTCATGTTGCAGTGACCGCCAATGCAAGTGGCTTCCAGCTCCAATGAACACTTTCACCTCCCAGACCCTGACCTTGAGTATCCGCTCTTGTCGTGGCACTGTGGCTGCTGTTCGCTACGCCTGGACCCCATGGCCTTGTGAATACAAGCAGTGTCCCCTCTACCACCCCAGCAGTGCCCTGCCAGCTCCTCCCTTTCTTGCTTTCATTACGGACCAGGCTTCCAGACATTAAAGCTGCTGTGTGGTCAGATCTGGGTCCACGGGAGGCACATTTTGCCCCTGAGGAGTTTAAAATGATGACAGCTATTGCTTTTAAGGGAAATTTATAGAAAGCCTCGCCGCACAGCTCCCAGCCAGCACGCGGCTGTGTATGCTGAGATAAGGTGGGGCTGGGAGACGATTTGAAATACCTGCCTTTGTCCCCTCATTAGTGTAAGCCACGAAACTGGGCTAATTCTGAGCTCTAAGCAAACTGGACCCAACATCATACACTGCCCTCATATAATGGGAATGAGATGTCTAACACTTGTGCTGCTTTTCCTCTGGAACTGTGGAATCTCAGTCAGAAGAGGTTTTAAAGACCAGAGAAACTGACTAGTGTTTCCTGTGTCCTTTGCAAGTTTTTTCACAAGTGATTATTGACTCTCTGGAACAAGTTTCCAAAGGTTTTTCTTCATGTGGAAATCTGAAAATCTGAAATCTTTCATGAAATTTTATTACATGTGCCTTTCAGCTAATTGAAGAAAGACCTATTTGTATTAAGTCCCAAACAATTATATTCCTTCAGTCTAAATAATGACTGTTTAAAACAAACCAACCAGGCTCATGCGGGCATATTGGGAGGGGCCGGGGGTCTGCCTTACGGAATGAAGAGGAAGGGCGGGGTGGGGGTGGCAGCATTGAGGGATGGGCGTGGCGATGGCTCACAGGTTTAAGAAAATATGACAGAAGTAGCTAAGGAAAACTGTCATTAGTGTTATTAAGTTTCAGGCTCTTTACAGCCAAAGACAAAGATAATCCACATTGAAGAAAAAAGGCTGAAAGTAAAGCAGCACAATAAGCTTATAAAGTAGTGCAGATGAGACAAATGTGGAAGGAGCTTTTGTCTTTACTAATTAAGAATCATAATGCAGCTTAGTAGTTGCCTAAAAACAGCTGATGACCCTTGAAAACAGTATTAGAAGCTGGAAATAAAAGCATTATGATTTATGATGTTTACATATTTATGTCATCAAAGCTCTGTCAGGGCTTTACAGTGTATGGAGGGAGCACGGGGAATGAGGATGCTCCCCATTCGTGGCTTTTATCCCTTGAATGTGAAGAATGAGAGCTAGCAATAAGCATCACTCTCAGGGGTTCTGGTGCAGTGCCAAACAGCAGAATAGCTTTGTTTTTATTTAGTAAAAAAATCAGGAAACAAACTTTGTGCCCTGCCAGGAACTTTGGCTCCTTCAGGAACTGTCTAGTGTACAGTTAACCCGAATGAGTACACTTCTACCTCTTTATGAATCTGGCCTCACGGGAATCGTGAACCTAGTGCAGTTTCCTGAGCAAAAGTAAGTACCTGTCCACCCCTCTCCCAGCCCTTCTACACATACACCCAGGGGCTGTTCTAATTTGGAGGCAGCTACAAGTAGCCAAGCCCAAGTTCCTGTATCACTTATTTCTAGATGCTCCCCCAAAGGCTTAGGCATTCACAGGTGGGGCTTTTGGGGGAGGGGTGACCAGATATGCGGGTGTGATATTCATCAGATTACTCTACTAATGAGTTTAGAGCTAAATGTGATATTGGGAGGTGAAGCCTGATCTGGGTGTCTCACCGGGGTGTGGCCTGGAAGGGTTCCTGCCTGCCATGCTATGAGCTGCTTCCCCTCTGCGATGTTGCCCTGTGCTGGAGCCAGCTGATTATGGGCTGAAACCTCTCAAACTGTAAGCCAAATAAACCTTTCCTCCTTTAAAATAGGTGTTGAGTATTTTATTCCAGCATCAAACAAAGTAACAAAGACAACCAGCCAGTAAACTAGTACACAGTGTAATACATTTAGTTTAGGTAATAGATATATTTATCTACACACATCAAGTTATGTGTGAATTTATTTTCAGTGACTGATTTAAAATACAGTGGAAATTCAGTATATTTCCCCAAATGGAAATGAATTTCTGCTGCTTAAAAATGACACCATAGAAAATGGACTCTAATGAAAAGTCTAAATCATCAGAGAAACTATTCTGGTCAACACTCACTTGATTTGGGTTATACAGTAGTATATACTAGATAGTACATTATTTTGTAATCTGTTTGTTGACATTCTACCAAAATAATCCTCTTTTTTTTTTGAGACAGGGTTTTGCTGTGTAGCCCAGTCTAGCCTCAAACTCACAGCAATCCCTTTTACCTCAGACTCCCAAATGCTGGGATTACAGCTGTGCACCACCATGCCTGGCTCAAAATAATTTTCTTATGTAAATAGATTTATAGAGTGTTTCAGTTTGTGGAAGCCCCATTTTGTATTCAGCTAATTTACTATTAATGGACATACTGGTTTTTTTTTTAACCAAATTTAAACTAATATTAAGATGAGTTTTACACACAACATATTTCACTTACTCAGTTATTTCTTAGGGTCATTAACATGGACTAACAGGTTAAAAATCAACATATATTTATTTAGTTTGGTACCGGGGATTGAACTTATGCTTATGCCACTGAGCTAAATCCCTGATCCATCAACCTGTATTTAAAATGTTGACCTCTCCAGTTTAATTCTAACAAAGTAGTAAAAGAATTTACATTTCTATTATTTCTCCATCTTGCTACTTTTAGCACATCTTTCATAATTTGATTCATGAGAAGATTCTAAGAATTGGACAGTGTTTTTCAAGTTTTTAAGAATTCATGATCCATAGTAACATTTGGTATTATTTCACACAGACACACACACACACACACACACAAAAGTGAAAACAAAGTTTCAATTTTTCTCCATGTGATGTATTCCAGTACATTGTAATTGTTGTATTTCAGAGATGTAGGTGTTGACTCTCTAAGCATAGGAACCAATAGGCTGAGATCTGTGGCTTGTAAACACTGCATCTTCTGGCCGCCCCCCTGCTGTGAAAGGCTAATTCCATCTGTGGTGTTTGCAGTTGGCAGTCATGAATTATAAAACAGGGCAGTTCATTGATTTTTTTTTTTTGTCTTTTTGAGACAAGATTTCACTGTGCTGTTCAGGCAGGCCTTGACCTCACTTTGTAGCCCAGGCTGGCCTGGAGCTCACGAGTCCTCTTGCCTCAGCCTTCCAAGTGCTTGGATTACAGGTGTGTGCACCACACCTGGCTGAACAGTTCATTCTTACCCATTCCTTCCTTATTCTACTCTGGTCCTTTGGTCCAACCCTTGCCCACCCTGCAGGCAGCCCTGGGCACCTGGCCGATAGAAACCAAGGCATCTCACAAGGTAATGTGGATTGTGGTGTAGGGATTGGCTGAAGTAGGATCACTCCACTCTAATGCTGTTGGCAGGTCCATGGATTTAATTGTGTAGGATGTGGAGTTGTTATATAGCTAAAATGAAGTGACGGGTAAGTCTGTTGTGGAAGATTGGAACTAATCCCCAGTTATGTTGTATTTGAGCTTATATTAATATGTGATTTCAACACACTGAGCTAAAAGCACATTCTCCAAAAAAGAGCTAAGGACATCTGATCCCCTTCAAGGAGGTGCAAAATCTAAAACAAGATTCACAGTATACCTTTCACTGGACTTTCCAGCTTGGGTATAAGCAAAGGATTTTTTTTTTCCTTTTGTGATGACGCTGAGATAAAAACAAAACAGGAATCTAGGTTGCCAGGGCTAGGTTGATATTCTTTGGACTAGGATCAGAATAAAAAGTGGACGGTTGTTAGAATCTGTCTCCCTTAAAAATTAGCAGCTGCCATGGCCTCAAAAGTTTGTGTTAAATAGTAAGCTCCAACCATGGCATTAGGAGCTAGGGTCTGAGGGAGGTGAGTAACCATACAAGCTCTGATGGCATGAGTGCCCTGATAGAAGGGACTCCAGAGAGCTATTTTGCTGCTTCTACCCTGTGAGGTTATAGCAAGACAACTATGTATAAACCAAGGAAATGGGCCTCCCCAGATACTGACTCTGCTGGCACTTCCATTAGACGTGCCAGCTTCTATAACTGTGAGAAAGATTTATTTTTTATTTAAGTAATGCGAATCAGACCCAGGGGATTGTGCATGCTAAGCTGCACTAGTATTATGCTCACTAAGTTGTCTAGGTTGCCTTGAATTTGTATTTTCCTGCCTCAGCCTGCTAGGCAGCTGGGATAATGGGTGTGTATCCCCATATCCAAAAAGAAATCAGTCTGTTGTTTGTAAGACAATCAATCTACGGTCTTTTCTTATAGCAGTCCGAAAAGACTCATACAGCAGCTCTTGTACTTAGGCAGAGTGAAGCAAACAATATATCCTGATTACGAGAAGATAAAAATAAGCAGAACTGTCAAGATAAATTTATTACTAAAAATAAAGCAAGTGAAGTTTTTCTCAGGGTATGCTGTCGCTACGGGAACCTCTGTGATGAAATATATTATCTTCTTTCTGTCCAAACTGCTGCCTTCTTCCGTATATTCCAAGTTAAAAACATTCCACATGATGAAGACGCAGAGGCTGAGCCCTCCTCCTGCTTAGTCTGAAGACTGGACTGGGCTACAGTGTGGTGGAGACTCGAGGTGCTGTAGATGTGTCTCTACCAAGGGTTCCTGGGTAAGGAACTCAGGCTCGTAAGAAGCCACAAAGGCTGCAGGCTGCAGCTCAGGGAGGTCCAAGGATCCTGGAGAAAACAATTCCTTAAGTTCCAGTGCTGCCCATGAACCTCAGCAGTGTTTTGTCAAGATACACACATGGGACCCTGTAATTCTTTAACAACCTTGCATCTGTCAGCCCAGTGTTGCCCTTGGTTGGTAAATTAGGACATTCACCTTTGCAATGAAGAAAACTGAAATAGATGAAGTATTTGCCTGTGGTCCCAGAGCACACTTCACCTCACAGGCCTCCAGTGCTGGCTCCGGATTGCTCTACCCAGCTGTGGAAAGCAGCCTGTGTCAATGCCACGCCCTGAGACTTTGAGCTTCCCTTGAAACGCTGTTCCTGACAGAATCCATGCACCCCTCCCTCCAGTGCTGAGCTTTTTTCTGGATCAGGGAAGGTTTCCGCCACTTACTGCCCAGCTATTTGGAGTACCCAGCAATGTGTGAAGGAGGCACAGTATTTTCAAAGCAGTGGGGTAAAGTTAAAAGATACCTGGTAGGATGGGATCATGCTGCTCTTCATCGAAGGTCGGTCTCTGAAAAGCTGCAAAGCTGACAGCTGCATCATTCTCTGGTTGCCCCTGAGATAGCTGCTCCTCTTCAGGGTTGCAAACATCAAATTTCACCCAATGGTAACTGCAAGATCAAAAGAAAACATTCTGGAGGTTGTCTGCTAGCCTGTAATAAAGCATCCCTACCTCCAAAGGGATCAGGTTTTTCTTAGTCGTCTTCCATATACATCTAGAAAACATATTAGTTAAGGAAAAAAAAAAAAAAAAAAGAAAATAGGCATGCCTTTTCCATGACACATTATCCTGCTGATCTGTCAACTCTTTTGCTGTTACAGCACACAAACAAGATAATACAAGTGAAGCATCCATACTCCGAAAATCCAAAATTCAAAATGCTCCAAAATCTGACTATTTTCACCTAAAGCCACAAGTGGAAAATGACATACTTCATAAGACAGGTCACAGTCCCAATGCAGGTGCACTGCAGTACTGTGTAAAATTACCTTCAAGTTATGTGTATAATAAAGGTGTGTTTATACTTGGGTCTCCTCCCCAAGATACCTCATTTACACAAATATTCAAAACCTGAAATACTTCGGGTCCCAGGCATTTTGGTAAAGGGTACCCAACCTATACTAACTGCAGCACAGTGGGGTCCTGGCTCCTGCTCATCCATCTAGAGTTATATTAAGATATATTTGTTGAGAAACCAACATGCCTTCAAAATAGCTGTTCAATAAATGTATGAATGAAAGCAGTGACTGTCAGTTTAGGACTCTGGTTGGCTGATCACTGGACCTCTTTCAATGGAATGGGTTTGACTGTACTTACTTGACACACTTTTGAGCTCCTGGACAACTCTGTATCAGGTTGAGGATGGTTGGATGAGAAAACCCAAAAAAGTCAGCTCCTGATGGAAGCAGGTCAGGCATCAGTTTCCCCCTAGGGAGGCGAGGGAGCGTATGAGCTGAGAGCTTAGAGGGAGATGAAGATGAGTTTAAGAGTGGAATGGAGGTCTGAATACACAGGCTAAGCTTTCTTGACTTAGACACTCTGGAGACTCTAGCTGCTAAGGTGTCTAAAAGATTCAGGATGGGTCTCTGTAGCCAAGGATCTCTACTCACTAACAATGAGCGGAAAGGCCCACGTCAATCTTTCAGCCTGCTGTAAGCTGCTGGTCACTTACACACTGGCACTGATGATCCTGAGCAGTTCTTCATGACAGCCGTCTGCAGAAGAGCTGACGATAGCATTCTGGGGGTCGTCTTCAGGGACAATTTCAAACTAAGCACAAAAGAACAATGAGATCCGTTTGCCAGGAGGAAGAAGCAGAGTCACATAACTCCTAAAACGTTTCTTCACTCTAAGATGATCCTGAAGCTGCTATATACACTAGAATCTGGGCACAATTCCTTGTCAAATCCAAACAAGTAAACAGAGAAAGGCCTCTATTTCTGTTTTACACCTTTAGGGTAACTGTTCTGTTCCATACCCTTTCTTATCCATTTACCTGTATCATCAAGTTCAGATACAAATCCTACTATGAAAATAAATGGGAGCACCCTCCATGTCTAATGGGATTTTTGTTCCCATTTGCACGTTTCTCTTAAGAAATACAAAATTACCTTGAAGTACAGCATTCTGGGTCAAAGGATATATTTCTTAAAATTGTTGAAATTACCAAATTGCTCAAGCAATGTTCATGCTAACATGTACTTGTTTTCCTATACCTTGCTCAAGATATCATCAAGCTGATACTTGCCTATGGGAAAAATTAAGGTCTAATTTTTGTTTTATCTTACTCTCTAGGCACACTTATCTGAATATTAATTCCTTGCCATATATTTTCTTCCTATTGGGTGTTACCTCTGATTGTAATGTTGTCATTCAGAAGTGTTTAAATTTTTAGTAGTCAAATCTGTCATTTTCCTTTATGGGTTCAGAGTTTCATGTATTGCTAAAGCAAACCTTTTCATCTTACCTTAAGATTTTAAAAAGTTCTACATTTTCTTTTAATATTTATAGCGTTAAAACATTTTATAAAAAAGTGATTCACATTGACACTCAGACAAATCAATGAAATAGAATCATCTGAGGACAGATCCAAACATTACATGTTTAATTTATATATTAAAGTCAGCTGATGTTAGGAAAAAATTAAAGCTAAATGCCTAGTTCAGAAAATACCTACAAATATTGTTTAGTTAGGTTAATTATCTAAACATAAAACCTGAAAACCTTACAGATTCTTTTTCAAAAATGTTTTACGATTTTGTCTTTCAGAGGAAATTAAGAATCGGCTTATCCATTTTCATTAAAATTCAATTGGGATTTTAATTAGATTTGCACTGCATTTACGGATTGGTCATGAATGTGACAAAGACGCTTACCAATAGCCTTTCTGTCTGAGTGCTCTCCCAAGAGAACTGCTGCCAGCCCCAGTCACGGGTGCTCAGCTCTGCCTAAAGTGCTGTCACTGACATGGGAGGGCAGTGCCGCCCAGGTGTGCCAGGCAGGCTCAGTGTTCTCTGTACAATGGTTCCTTACTGGGCATTTACCGATTCCCACCTAATCTGTAACTTCATTAGTGAAGTCAGGAACACAGAAAATTTCTAATTTTTCCTAAGGATCAAGAGGTCGGTGGGAAATGAAATGTGTAGTGTTTTACACTGAGAAAGATGAAGAAAGGATTTGGGACTCCCAGGTCCTTAAGCGTATGCACAGCCTCTTCTGAGTATGTAGTCTCTCTCCTACCTCTGCTCTGGTCCAACCTGAAGTGGCGGTGCATCAAACTAATCTTCCCTGAGCCTGTACTTAATCTAGCCTCAGGCAGACAGAATGTGGACAGGAGAAGCAGCACAGTTCTGAGAATTAGACAAATGTGGATTTGGATCTCAGGGGAAGGAAGGTGTTACTTGGGCTAGCTGCCTTTTCTGCATCCGGGATTCCCAAATGGTAACTACCAGTGCATCAGAACAGGTGACACATAGTAAGTGACTGGTGGCTAGAACAGATAAAGTTCTCAAAAAAAAAAAAAAAAAAAAAAAGGAGTTATGTTCCAGTGGGTACCTGAGGCTGCACACCTCCATCCTTGATCCGGCAGTTGTACAGACACATCTGGTCTGGGTACTTCATGCTGGCATACACTCGAGTACTGCTGTAGCCCACAGGGTAGATGGCATGCTCATCATGGAAGCCAGGTCGGTCGGTGATGATCTATAAGAAAAGATCCCCAGCCTGAGACTGAGGGACTGAAGGCTTTACAAGCCCAGTTTACTGTGGTAGCCTTTAGAACCACTGTGGGGCTGCAAAGAGTGAAAGCACCAAGAAGTGTCTGCTATGCAGCAGACAAAACTGACCTGGCTTCGTGGGGACTGGACTCTTTCTGGGCTTGGCATGGATCGGCAGGGGCTGTTGCTAGTAGGAACAGGGAGGGAAGGCTCAACCCCATTACCATGCTTCTCTGCCTCTCCTCTCTGCAGTCGCTGGTCTCACTCACCTCCCCCAGGCTATACACTGTTAGACCCCCTAGTCCGATGGGAAACACAGGCCGTCCAGAGGGATCCAGGGCAATGGGCTGGACCAGCTTGCGAGCACCTCCCTCCAGTTTCTTTTTCTTGGATGTTTTCTTCAGAACTGAAACGCAAATCTGGGGTCACCCACTTTAGCCCCCTCTCAATGCTGAGGGGAAGGGAAAGATTTACATGTGAATGCTAAGTGCAGTAAGCCAATCATGGTTTCATACACAGATGGTCTTCAATTTACAGGGTTGCTAGGGATTGATAAACCCATCCTAGCTGAAAATCCTATACACTGAAAATGCAACAATGTACCAAACATCATAGCTGGCAACAGTGTTTCCCTTTGTGGTCCTGTGGCTGAGTGGGAACTTGGCTCACTCTAGCAGTGTGACAAAGTATCACTCTGCAGATCAATATTCCAGGAAAAGATCAACACTCTAAAATAGTTTCTGGTGAATGCCTATCACCTTCACCCTATTGTGAAGATAAAAAATCATTAAGTGGAACCATTGTAAGTTGGGGACCATCTGTATTCACTTAAAAGGCATATGGGCTTCTCCCAGAAGCCCTGAATATCTCTGTAACCTGCCTACAGGCAGTAACTAATTCCAGTGTTAGCAGTGGGAGCTAAAAATCTGACATTTTTAAATCCTCTGTACTTGTATGATCAACTTCCCAAGCTAGTAGTGTGCTCAAGAGGTCACCTAGCCCATTTCCCTGCCTCTAGAAAACACTGATGTGACTACCACCCAGACATACTGGCGGAAGAGGGAGAGAGGAAGCCTCAGCCTGCTCTCTTTGCAGTTAACCAGATCTGACTAAACTCTGTCCACCCAAAGGGACTCTCATAAGACATCAGCCTGAGGATTATGAGATGGAAATGTGCATGAGGCCACAAGTGGCTAACAGTATTACATCTCAGTCATTGTAGTTGAGTCACTGGGACACTGATATACTGTCTCCCCAAAGTACCTTCCAGTTTGTTGTTCTCTTTGCCTTTTTCCTTTTTCTCCTTTTTGGATTTCTTCCCAAATGGCTCCTCAGCCCCAGTGCTGGGCCCAGACATGGGCCCGGCTCCCTGTACAGTTCCCACAGAGCTGGCCACACCATAAGTCAGGGGCAAAGTGGAGCTGTGGGAAGGAGCTGCAGCCTGCACGTCCCCTTCAGTTAGAGCCTGAAGTTGGAGGAGCTTCTTTAGCAAGTACCTGGGTTCAGGAAGGAAAGGCAGCACGAGTATGAAATTCTGTTCTGTTGCAATTCAGTATTCTCAAGTACTGAGAAAAGCCAAAGATTATCGTACTCATAAGAATAAGAGCTCCTGTTGAATCTTGGGAAAATGAAGAAGTTAATCAATACTGAAGTTCAAGAAGCCTCTCTTGAATCTAGAAGGGTCCTCTAGGTCATGAGGTGTTAGGCACTGAGAGGCATATATTATGAATTAGATGTTTATGATCCCACTGTGCTTTGCATTGAGTAGTGCAGACTAAATACTCACAACATGAGTATTTCTTTTATCCTTGGCCTTTTAGTAAGATTATTTATTAGATGTCATAAGAAGGCTTTGTCAGACAGATGAGAAGCGCAGCTGTCTCATCATCCTGGTCCAACATGAATTGGATACATGTGAATTTATCCCAAAGGTTGTGAGTTTCATTTTACTTGAACCCAAAATGAAGCCAGCTCACCTTCTTTCTTCTTTTGCTTTAAGGAATTTTTCCTCAAGACGAGCAATTTCATCACAAATAGCAGCATTTTCCTTTAAGAACAATTTGCAACACAATCACACAAAATGAATAGAAGATCAAGGTACTGAATTGGGAGGACCCATATTTGAAACCAAGAAAGTCTATGTCACTGGAGAAGAAGAAGGGCTATGCTACCTTGCAGACAAACCATAAATAGATCTACACGAAAGGCAATCATTCTATTACAGGCAAGTTAACTGTACTTTATGATCTAATCTGTGACACCTGTTAGTGAAGAGGGCACTATCATGGCTTATGCCAGAACATTCTAGTAAGATAGGCCTGTCCTGGATGAATACAGGTACCCTGATTAGGGTGGCCTTTGATAGAGAAAAAAACACACTACCTAAATTCATACTAGTGTCTAACTATGAGGGTTGTTCAAGTGTAAGTGCCTTGAGTTTTGAGAAACAAAAAAGCTAACCCAAAGCAACTCATATAATAGTATTTTAGGGAGAAAACCTAGATGGAACAAAATAAAATCTAATGTGTAAAATTCTTAAGCTTGTAAGCTTATTTGTAAACGTTCCAGTATTTTTTTTCCCCCTGAACTATTCCTAAGTGCCAGTTCTGAAGGAAATGCTCTGTTTTGGATGCTTAAAGCGAATGGAAGTCAAACAGATGGAACCCGGATGTTCAAAACAACATCCCTTTTCTTCACATACTTGAAGGAATCAACACCATTGTTATTTAAATACAGCCTCCAAGCTTTAGGTACCTTTGACATGTAGCCGGTAAAAGAAAGGGAACAGTCAAAGGTCAAGCCCTCTTAGTTCCACTTGTTTTCCTCCAGTGCACACACCGCGTGGTGAATAAATGCTTTTGGAATGAGTATTCTAATTTCCAAAACCTTCCATAAACTTCAAACATGCGTAGGAAGAAAAGGAAAACTAGATTCAGATTTAAAAGGACACCACGGGAATCCGTCTGTATTTCTAAGCAGCGAGACATGTTTGAGCAACCCAGAACACTGTGACCCAAAGTTATGGTTGGCAAGAGAGTTTGTTCATTTGATAAATACGAGGCCCCTCCAGTAAAAGAAAGGAAGGGGCTGGGAGTGTAGTTCAGTAGTTAATGTCCTCCCTAGCATGCTCGAGGTTCTGTGTTTGATTCCCAGTGAGGTCGAAACTAAACAAAACAAACACTTGGAAGATTCAACGGTCTTATCAAGAAGAAATTACAGAAAGGTTGCAGGAACGTTGTTTAGGGCAAGTAGTTAAGGGGGCGTGGAAAACTTGGAAAATAAAATGTGTGCTGGAAATACGTAATAAACTGGAACCTGAGTATCTAAGTTGACGTCAGGACAGAGCGCCCTAAAACAAATCACACACCTGCTATTTTTTAAAACGGTGCCTTAGTCTCAGGTTATCTCGAAAACCAATGCATTTCTGAGAATTCTCAATAACGATAATGACCCAAACGTACTGACAGATCTAAGTAACGAGGTCTTTATTTTTATCATTTAGTCGTCTGCAAGATAGTTGCTAGCTCCATTTACAGACGAGGAAACAAAATTAGGTAAATTAACTCGTCCAAGGACCCAGGGCTAACAAGTAGTAAAGTACATCGAAAAGCTAACACTGGATTTATACTGTCCCTCCGGGGCGGGTGACAATTTAGGGAAAGACTTTGTTAGAAAGCAGTCTCGCGGCGGAGACTGGCTGAGCGACCAGCAAACTCACAAACACCGTGGCCTTTGCTGCTTTGCGCAGCCGCAGGTACTTAAGCCGGTACTTCTCGTTTTGGCTCTTCTTCGGAAGCTTTTTCATCCTGGCCTTGCTGGACTGTAGCGGGGCTCGCGGCGAGGAGGCGGCGCTGCCCAGCTGGCTCATAGTCCGGCCCCAAGGCGGGGGCTCCTGGACGCTGCCCGCATTGGCTCTGAAGCCGAGGGGGGTGGAAGCAGCGGTTCTGTTTTCTATGGATTGGCAGAACCTGGCCCTAAGAAGCTAGCTCTCCAGGAAGCCCCCGAGGCGGACGGTAAGAGCAGAATCCCCGCAACCGAATGGGCTACCGGCGCTCCCCAGCACTTCCGTGTCTGTCCCGGAAGTGAATCTCACCGGAAGTTACGTAAGGACACAGACCGCGGGCAACTTCCGGGCTTGGAAAGCCTGCAGGTTGCTGCGCCGTGGATCCGGGGGAAGAAACCGTGGGGGCGCGGAGACCGGAGAGTGGCGGCGGGATGAGAGTCCCGCACGTCTGTGCACTTCGTGGAGGATGATCGTTGCCCCAAGACCGCAGTAAATAAAACCTGACCAACACTAGCTCTTGTTCGCGCTCTTACGGGGCCCTGCATTTCAACATCGACCTCGGATTGTAGGAAACGCTCGAACCCAAGTGCGGGGACTCTGCTTCTGTCCTTTGTGCTGCTTGCGCAGATATTTGTTATGTGGTGATCGTCCTCGGAACTGGGTCGACCGTGGTGAATAGGAAAAGAGGCCTTGGCTCTTTGACCGGTTAGAAGCCAGTAGGGACGGTGGAAGACCTGACGAGCAGTCTAACCAAGTGTATTTCTGTACCTAAACCTGTGTTTTTATAATTCTAACTTCACAACCAAGGACTTCATTGGACTTTTTTTTTTTTTACAATTATAAAACTTTTCTTGCAACTTTTAGAAATTTAGAAAATATAGAAAGCAGATTTAAAAAAATTTTTTCTCAGGGCTGGCACTGCAGCTCAGTAGTAGAGCACTTTCCCTGGGTTTGATACCCAGCACTGATAAATAAAGAAGGAGAGATAGAAATTATGGAAGTCAAGTCACATTTCAATAAAAATTTTTATTCCCAGCAGAACAAAACAAAACTTCCCCAAACCCAGAACAACCCCCACCCCCAAGTGAGCCCCCTAAAACTTGGCACAAACCATTGTTAATATGTTAGTGGGTGTTTATATTTTTATGCACTTTTATGCAGGCCAAACTACTGAATACGTTGCTGGTTTGTTTTCCATTTTCATTTGTCATTATCATTTTAAAGTGTTAAGACCTTGTAAGCATAATTAAAATGGCTGGTTAATATTCTGGTTATAACTTTTCTAGTTTGCATAATTATTACCATGTTGCTTGAATTTTGATCAGTTGCTGTGAGTGTTTGTGTATGAAGCATTTTCCATGTCGGACTGTTAGGAGGCTGGGACTAGTGCTCCAAAGACTGTGATGCTACTGACTGATTCATTCTTTTGCTAATTTGTATAGAAGAATATTCACTTGGTGCTTATGGTCGCACAATCTTTAGGAAACCATTCAAGAGGGAACAACAGACAAGTAAACTGGAAATATTAATACAGTGTATGTTTATTTCAGAGGTAGGTTTTACTTGCTATGGGAGAACCCAGTTAGGGGGGGAGGGAGGAAATGAAGGAAATAGACCTCAATATGCTTGCCAGAAGAAGTAGTGATTGAGCCAGAGGAGAGCATTCTGGGTAGAGGAGACAGCCTAGGCATGAGAACTGCAAGGCAATGAAAGTGAAAGCTGTGCGTGGAGGGAAGCAAGAGGTGAGACAAGTTTTGAGCAGGGCATGGGTCATGAAAGGGTTTGTGTCCCAGATGATGACTTGGACTCTTATTGACAATAGAAGTAATTAATGAACATAGACATATCAGCTTATTGCTTGTTTTAGGCAAATATCTGAATTTGACAGAAACAACATGGCTTTTCAACTAATTTATATCTAGAGGGATTTAAATGGCCTATGCAAAGGATACTCCCTAGAATTGCATAATTCTGGCAGTTTTAAAGAGAAATATTACATGTAAAGCAGCATGGTGTTGTGGGCTGACTGTGGTCTTTTGGAATCACATCAGTGCTCCAGGCACAGGGTTGGGAGTTAGCTGCAAGAAGAGGTGATAGCTGGGCATGGTGGGCTCATGCCCTGTAACCCAGCACTCGGGAGGCTGAGGCAGGAGGATCCTTGCGAGTTCGAGACCAGCCTGGGCTACAATGTGAGCTCAAGGCCAGCCTGAACTGCATAGTGAGACGCTGTCTCAAAAAGATACACACACACACACACACACACACACACACACAAAAGAATGAGGTTTTAAGTGAGGGGAGAGACTGAAGGCTGAAGGATGGGGCTCACTGGCACTTACGGAGTACTTTTTTTGTGTATTACTTTCTGTTTTAGTTCTAAGTGATTGCTACTCAGTGATTAGCTATGAATAAAGGTTTAGCATTCCCTGAGGTATTCAAACATTCTTGGGCTCATTAAAAGTTATGAAGGAGCCCATGGCCCATAATCCCAACTTTCAGTGAAGTGAATCTTAGGTTTCGATGATGAGAAGTATACCTGGATATCTCAAGGCTTCACCGATAACAATGCAGGTCACTTGCCTCTGTTTTTAAACCCCAAGAGCAGATTACAAGTAGATGCCATCAGTATCTCCTGGTTCATTTGGCAGATAACCCAGAGCATGGCAAGACTGATGACTTCCACAAAGTAAAATTGGACAAATTCTTAGGATTTCAGTCCACATCAAAGAGTTCCCAGGGTTTTGACATCTGTTAATTCTTACCATGTTGCTCACTTGCTCTTTGAGGTAAGCCAAGTATACACCCTAGAAGGGCCATGGGTTGAATATAGTGAGAACCTACCTCCATAAATAGCCTTTAGAACTCTCTTACAGAATTTCTAGGTTTTACTTCTGTTTATTTTTACTATCCTCATAGAATGTTCGAGACCTAATAGTTTAGTTCTTTGACTTGTGTTGCAGGTTTCATATTTATTTCCATATCTTAGTTATAGCTTCTTACAAATATGGGATATATAACTCATCTAAATCCAAGTTTAGCAATTCTGAGGTGGGTATTCTTTGTGTATTACTATGCGTGGCTTGTGAAGATGGTGAGCGACTTTACACAAAATTTTCTTACTCCATAGTTTTTGCTTAACTATGGGTGTTCATCACATACCCGTTTGGTGAGATGTTTAGGTTTTGAGGGTTCTAAGCCAGCCAGTAAAGTCATGAAGTCAACCACTGTGTCAATGTTATGCTTCTCCGTGGTTGTGTCCTTCAGCACACACAAGACACTCAGCCAGCTAAAAGAGATGAGCTCAGAGATGTTGGCTCGGAGGAAAAGAAGGATCACGTTGAGGTCATTGATGGGGCATCCGAGCATTTTTCTGCTGAGGAGATCAAAAGCTGGGAGCATCTCATAGATGGATAGGAGTCGTTTGTCCCACCGACATAGTCGTGTGAGGTTGTATATTATCACTGGAACCAAGAGGGTATATATTGCTGCACTAGAGAGGCTGATAATCTGGAAAACAGACAAGGAGGTCAGCCTGCATGTGATCAGGTCGGGGACGTGGGTCGCATCATGCAGCATCCCTGTCTTGATGGAACAGCTGAATTCTTCTTGAAAGAAGATACTCAGGTGGAAATGACCAAGGTACAGGTAAATGGCCGCCGTGAAGAGGAGCAGGAGGGAGTTCTTTAGGAGGTAGGCGGCCACTAGTGAATGTGAGCGCTGCTTACATGCCAGGTACCGCTCTAGCAAGGGAAATTCAAAGTATCGTTCTTTCCGGGCCCTGGGCAGGGGGAGAAAGGAGGCACAGTTAGGAAGAGCAGTTTAGGATGTCACCCTGTGTGTCATGTGGGAAAGTAACATATGAATATTCAACAGGGTGTTCTTGGTGCATATGGAAATCTGCCATCGCTTCACGTGATTTTCCCTCCGAAACAGCTGTGCAAGGATACCTTGACTCTCCTCGTAATGAGTGCAGTCTGATAAACTCGGAGATGATCAGTGAGTTGTGAATGGTCACAGAATACTTAGGCCAACAAGGCAGACTGAGGGTCTAAGCTGAAGGAGTCTTGTCTGTGTTACCTTTAGACAATGTTAGCATCCTGTGTGTGGCTACAGCTTTGTTGCTCCAACCTGTCTCCAGACACATACACTAATGTATCTGAAGCATCCAGGTGTCAAATGAATGAATGACTAGAAAGATAAATGATTTCAGGGAAAGAGGAGGCGGTGGAATAGCAGCTTTCTGTCACCTGGTGTACGTTGAATATTCCCTTTCCCAAATGCTTTGGGCCAGAAGTGTTTCAGATTTTGAAGTTTTGTTTTTTGTTTTGGATTTTGGCATATTTACATAGAATTCACCAAGGATGCAAAAAAATTTTGGATTTTGGGTGATTCAGTTAGGGACACTCAACCTATAGTTAGAATTTTGAAGGAACTAGGGAGAGAGGTCGTGCATGCCTGTGATCCCAGCACTCGTAAGGCTGAGGCAGGAGGATTGCCATGTGTTTGAGATCAGCCTGAGTTACATAGTTTAAGGCCAGCCTGCACTACAAAGTGCAGACCCTCTTTCAAGATGCAAAAACAAAAACAAATACAAAAAATAGTTTGAAAAATGTAGTTGGTGACTATGTTGAGGCCTTGGGCAAAAATTTGGGAGAATTCATATGTTTTTGATAGGCCTGGGGTGGGGGGTGCTCAAGGCTTCTGAGCAGGAGAATAGGGTACACAGGTGGTACTTTAGAGAGATAAATCCTTTTGTGGCTCAGTGTGATTATATGTAAACTACAGGTAGAGCCCTTTCCCTTTTAGAGGAACTACAGAAAATTCACGACGTTACATGCAAACACTTTAGGATGAGCAAGGATGATCTAAAGATTGCTCTGCATGGACACCATCTCAATGCTCAAACAAACGCCTTAGAAAAGGTGGAGAAGCAGCTCACTTGTCCAGCTCATCCCAGAAGACATGGGGGTCGGAGCTCTTCTGCCGGATCTTCAGCATGTGCTGCACCAGGCGGATGGAGCGATTGTAGGATTTGTCCAGCTCGCTGATGATGAACAGCAGGTCCGAGCTGAGGGCCGGCACGGCCGCACACTGCCACAGCAGCACTGGCAGGTACATGGCAACAGCCAGGCCCATTAGGGAGTAGGGTAGCGCCTGCAGGGTGAGAGCTGGCTGAGGAGGGAGTCTGGGGTGCTGAGCCTTGAGGGACAGCACTGAGTGAGGGGCTCACTTCTCCCCTGTTCCTGCCTCAGGGGGAAAGATGGCATTCGGAATGGGCCCAGACTCTCTTGATGGGGAAGAGTATGATAAGACCTGGTAGAGAAGGAATTGTAGGTCTTTTTTCCTTCACAGATCTGTGATCTATATAGTCTTTTTTGATCTATGGGCTGAATAGAGAACCAAAGAGAGGAGAAAGGGCAAAGATGAGAGAGAGAGAGACAGAGAGACAGACAGTGGGATGTAGGAGAGTGGGGAAGAGACACAGCAGTTGAGAGATCTCCCATGCCTGTGTGTCAGGCTGGGTAGCCAGCCTGAGGTCCTGGCCAACAGTGGCCATGCATACCAGAGGACAGAGAAATCCCATTTTTTCCGTTTAGCTTTCCTTGGCTTCTCAGATGTACACTGTCTCCCCCCGCCCCATTCATCCTTGGATTCTTGCTGATGTTGAACAATGACCCTATTTTGAAATTCTTAGAAAGTTCCCTCATGTATATAGATACATAAATTGACTTTTAGTTAGGAGTGCATAAACCTTGTCTCTTCAGCTATGTTGTTAGCATCTCTAGATAAGGAATTGAGATGACTTGAATTGTGTTTGTAGTTTCTATCCTATTCCAAATATGTGGGTGCTTTAATCCTTAGTATCTCAGAATGAAACCATATTTGGAAATGATTTGTAGATATAATTAGTTACTTTGAAACGATGTAATATTAAGAATGGAGTGGGCTCCTAATCCAGTATAACTGTTGTCTTGAAACACACAGACACACAGAGACACACAGGCACGTGGAATATATCATCCTACAGTTAAGTGTTGGTTCTTCTAAGGGTTGTGAGAGACAGATCTTCTAGACCCTTCCCTTTGGCTGGCAGGTGCAGTACCCTGAGTTTTCTTCCTGTGTGCACATCTACCTCCTGATATGTGTGTGTGTGTGTGTGTGTGTGTGTGTGTGTGTGTGTGTGCTTTTCCTAAACAAAGTGCTTCAAGAGAAAATAGAACCTTTTCACTTCTATTCAAGAAATGGCACTCCTTGAAAAATCAGCCTTCCATCCTACAGAGGGTTTTTTTAGGTTTGAAGTAGAGTTTGGGTTTAGAAAGCTGCTTAGAGGTTTTGATGATCAGGTATTTTGACTCTACTAACATGTCAATCCGCTTGTTAATATCTTGAATTTTTGTCTATCCAGGGCTTGCTTGAACTGCCAGTGACGGAGACTTCCTGGGCTTTCTCCATTAACTCCCTGGTTTTATTGGAATCCTAGAACTGTAACATTTTGAGGCCTAGTAAGTGATTTGTACCCAGAAAACACTGTGAGTGACTTCTCACTAACACTGAACTGAAAATAATTCTATCCCTATTCCCTCATGACCCCCACCAAGATGACAGTCGAGGATAAAAAGACGTACTCTTCCAAAGACAGTGAAATCAGGGGAGGTAACGAGAGCAACAAAACGGTAAAGCTGGAAAGGAGCTGTGTGATAGAGGACATCACTGCACAGACCAGATGGGGAGCTGGGACAGGGGCAAGCAAGCTATTTGGGACTCAGGGCCAGAAAGCCTCTAGTTTGGGTGAAAACCTTACCAAATGAAAGGGTAGTTAGAGCTGAAAATAGGGAAGTTGAAAAGTCTGTGTGAAGAACAGCTTGGCAGCTGTTTTCTGTAAGGTGATATACTCTGGCAACCACTCCTTCCTTCCCCTATCCAGAGGCTTGAGGTTTGCTCTGCGGAGACAAAAGCAGATTAAACTCTGCATCTGAGTCCTCTGAGGGCAGAGGAACCGTGATGAGCAGCTGGGTGAACACTGGCACACCCTGTGGCCAAGTTCCCAGAGCGGGGCAGCCAGGCTTAATACCAGCTGCACCCTGGCCTGCCCCACAGATGAAGGACTGAGTGGTTTGCTCTTAGACAAAACTGACCACCCCAGAGAAAAGACTATTGTATTACTGTTTGTCTCTTCGAGGTTTTTTCCTAATGAAGTAGATCAAAGAAGCCACCTTTAACTAAGGCTGTCTGTTGTCAAGCTTCTCCCACAGGCACAGAGCTTCTGATGAGATAGAAACAGTCAGCCAAGGGTCAGTGCGCATTTGAAGAATGTTTGAAACATGCAAGTAAGCGGAGCAAGGGTAGGGAAAGAGCAGTGTGAGTCCAGGCTGAGCCCTTCCGCTCAGCTGGCCTGACGGAGAGTTGGGTCTGCTTTACCTTGTGGGGCCAGAGGGATTTTGTCTTGTACTTGCCGGCCTCGTCCTGTTCATGGTGAACCAGTGAGTCCCAACAGGAACTGTCCACGTAAGCAGCCTGCTGCACGCTGAAGTTACTGGGAGCGAAGCAGCTCATTGGAGACCCTGGAACAGGGTTAGAGCTTTGAGATGGCCCTGAGGTGGAGTGGGGTCATCATCTAAGAGTTTGTAAGGGGCTACCTCCACAGTTGTTGGTCAACTTTTGTGTCTGGTAAGCACATAAGACGGCATCTTCCCATGCCTTCTTTCCAAACCCAGTTTTCTGGGTTTGGCACTGCTCTGTCACAGGAAGACAGGGAATGACTAGAGCCAGCACTGCCATTTGCCCCTTGCCTTCCAGTGCTCTGACAGCATGTTAGGTATGGCAGTGCTTGTTTCTCAGGGCGGCCCCAGGCAGGCAGCCAGTGGTGGCCCCTACACTCCTGCTGTTTGGCACCACAGGGCTTGTGGCTTGATGGTGATGTCTCCTTGCTGAACAACTGGTATCTTGTGGATTCTAAAATGTACAGAAGTAATTGCCTGGACTTCGGAGCCCAACTCATGCAAACCGGCATGTGAGTGGTGCTGAAGGAAAGCAGGATTGGAGGAAGGTCTCTGACATTTTTGTTTTTCCATCATTCTCCGAAAAGAGGCACAGTGGGGAACCAATACCTTTCTGTCTCTTGCGGATGAATGTAGAGGCAGCAGCAAGCTGGCATATCTCACTGGGAAATGCACCGTGCTAACAAGGAAGAAGACCAAAAGATGGAGGGAGCAGGTGAGAGAGGCAGATTACCTTCTCATACCACAAGGAGTGTAATCATGATGTATTATGAACATTACTAGTGAAAAAACAGAAACTAAGGGGGGAAAAAAGCAAACCAGAGGTCCCATTTCTTAGGAAGTTCATATTCTCTTTAATAGAGGTAGTGGATTTGCTAAGTTATCCAGCACCTGACACTGTGTATTTGTGTATGTTAATGTGTGCGGCAGGAGTTTGTGGAGAGAAAGCAGTAGATTTATCCAGCTTTCATGAATAACGCAGTGTTAGGTACTTCACATATGTTCTCAAATTAGCAGCCTTGGAGGTGGAGGTGGAAAGAAG
This sequence comes from Cavia porcellus, assembly GCF_034190915.1. Classification (NCBI taxonomy): domain Eukaryota; kingdom Metazoa; phylum Chordata; class Mammalia; order Rodentia; family Caviidae; genus Cavia; species Cavia porcellus. The sequence goes on along the minus strand of NW_026947492.1, from coordinate 18,679,711 downwards.
GCTCAGAGAAAACAAGAGACTTATTAACAATGTGGCTAAGACAAGGATATCTCAGGCCCAGAAAAGATGCTAGGGCCTCACCTTAGGAAAACCTATAGGAAAACCAGAGTGAAAGACTCATTATTGAAATGACACAAAATACATGAAACTGCCTTTGCAGCTCTTTATTTTTATTGCACGATTTTGGAGGTAATTTAAAACCATCTGGGCATCTCTGCTTTGCTGATGCCTAGACTCCTACCATGGGCTGCTCCTTGATCTGGCCCAGTATTGTGAAACCTTGCTATATGGGAACTGTCTCACTTCTGAGTTCGTGTAAGCAGTGCAATAAAGTGAGGTCTTAAAAGCAACTTACCGGAGGAGAACTCCTGGGCGAACGCCAGGGACATCAGCAACAAGGGAAAGCCTACAGCGACGAACTTGACCATCCTGTCCAGGGGCAGCTCCAGGCGCAGACCTTTGAGGTGGGAGCCTCTGCGGTCGGGCAGCAGGGCATCAGAGAGCATGTACTCTGCAGCGGTGTGTGCCAGCGACATGATGCTGCCGAACTTCGGGCCACAGAGGTGGCAAGAGGTGTCCTGGGATGGTAGGGTGAGACGAGCGCTTCAGGCAGACGGTGCTGTAGCCACAGCCTCACGGACATCTGTGCTAGGGGTAGGCAGTGGGTCTCTAAATACCTGCCGGGAACCTGAGCCAGGCACCCCGGTAATTAGTGGGTCCTGGCTGAGGAGGGTCGGGCTTCATGTGTGGCTGGTGCCAGGCTGCTCGCTTTGGATCGATGAAATCCATGGCTTTATGCTGCCCTCTCATTAATAAAGTATTTTCAGCAGGGTGGTGCAGAGGAGGAGGGCTGTGGGGTCAGGCTCCCCATGTAATTGATGTGGAATTTGGGTGGGGATTGCTTAAATGTGTTGAAGCCCTTCATTTTGTGGTTTGGGGTGGGAACGGACTCAGCCCAGGTTGCTTACTCTACAGAGGAGTTTTTGTTCAGTCTCTTTCCCAGAAACTGTTCTGTACTTGATGTTAAATTTTCTGTCCTGATCCTGGTTTTCTTCTCAAACATTTCAGCATATTTATAATTTCCATTTTCTTTTTTAGCCCCATCGGTTCCCTAGAAATCTGGGGGCTGTGCTCACTCTGTAATTGTATGATTTCAGTAGAGTTGCTTTGTCTCATTTTTCTCATCTCTCGAGCGGTGGTATGTTAGGATGCTAAGGATTGTGGGGATCAAGAGTGCTGTATGTGAAAGTGCTCTGTGAGCTGGAAAGTGAGCAGAGCAAGTGCTGTCGTTTAGATAAGTGTCCCCTAAAAGGCCCTATGTGGCAGGCTTGGTCCCCCATCTAGGGTGCAATTGGGAGATGGCAGAATCTAGTGGAAGGAAGTTAGTTCACTTGGGAGCACTGCGTTTTGAACCCAGGACTTTTGCTCTAATCTGCAACCCAAGCCCTTTTTTATTTTTAGTCAGGGCCTTGCTGAGTTGCCTAAGCCGGGCTCAAAGTTGTGACCTTCCTGCTTCATGCTCCATTGTCTTTCTCTTTGGTGTCCTGATGGCCATGAATGGGCAGCTTCTTCTGCCGTTGTGTTGGCACCATGATGAACTGTGCTGCCACAGGCCCGAAGCAATAGGGCCAAGTGATCAGGCAGTGAAACCACGGGCCAAAATAAGTATTTTCTCTCATTAAGTTGATCACATCTGGTGTTTTGTCACAGTGATGGAAAGTGTGATGCAAATATCTGCTCTTCAAATTGGGGTGTTGGATGAGAGAATAGGGTATTCTTGTCACTGGTGTCTTCACATTTGTTTTTAGATGCCCTTGACAGGCCTACATGCTAGTTCTTTTTGGCTGTATCCTTCCCCTAAGTCAAAGAGTCCATTGGTCTAAGGAGTTGCCTGTTTTATACCTACACAGGTCCTATGCAGCACGAGTTCACTCTTGTAGCACAGTAGACTGTGGAATTCCTGCCCTAATGGTTTCAGCTTGCTGCTTCTGGGACCTGTGTGGCCTTTTTCCTCAAGTGCATTCTCAAGATTGTGGTACTGGGTGCACATTCAGGCTTTAGGGTGCTTGGATGTGGGGGTTTGGATGGAATTTAGAAGTCCTGGGGTGTCCACTTGTGAAATTGTGAGATTGTGTTTGCTGATTACAACTTAGCTGGGTTTAGAAGAAAAGGCTGTTGGACTGAGGACGTGGTAAAATAGAAAGAGTCTAAATTTGAATGTAGCATTCCTGATCATTATGGTGTATGTATGTGTGTGTGTGCGTGTGCGTATAGGCAGATAGAACATATTTTTTTAAACTGTCCATTAGCTGGGTTTATAACATTTCATATTTAGAGACATGGTATGTGGGTCTCTGTGTTGGAATTTTTTTAAATGGGCCCACACACTTGGCCTGGATCTGCTTCTCATTCTACAAGACAAGACACCTCTGACTCACATCTGCCTCGTGTGTACTATCTGGACTAACCCAGGCATGGGAACATCAGAACAGATTATTTATTTCTGTTTTCCATTTCCCTCTCCACACTCTCATTTTGCTATCTTTTAATTATGTGTGTTTCCCCCAAATGCTTATTTTGGGCTTGAATGCATATATATTCTTTTGCTTCTCAAAAATATTTATGTATTTTTGGAACCTAATACACATTAAAATGCACATATGTATACAGGTCTATAGATTTTTTACCTCATCAGGAAGCAGAGCCCAGAAACCACCTCTGTGCTTCTTTCTAATAATTTTTACTTCCCAAAAGGTGATCATTATCCTAACTTTAAATAGCATAAATTAGTTTTGCATTTTTAATACATTGTATAAGTGGAATCATCTATATATAGTCTTTTGTGGCTTCTTTTACTCTATTTATGAGGATGATTAATTTTGCTGCCTGATTTTTGTACTTTATACACATGGAATTATATGTACTTTTGGTATCTGGATTCTCTGTTAAAAAAAATTTTTTTTTCCTTTGGTACCAGGGATTGAACTCATGACCTCACACTTACCAAGCAAGCGCTTGAACTGCTGAGCTAAATTCCCAGCTCTGTTAAAATATTTTTGAGATTTATTCTTTCTGTTATATGTGTTCAAAATCGATTACATAAAAAATTGTATAGAAAGTTAGGGCTTAACACAATAGCAAAACCAGTACTCATTCCAGAGAGTCTATAGTTTGGAAATTTAGGAACAATTTAGCTGAGTTGCTCTGGCTCAGGGCCCATTAAGGCTGCAGACATCCACAAGTATGGATGGACTATGGTATCTACCTGCAGACTCACTTGGTGGATATTGGCTGGGAGCCTCATTTCTTTTTTTTTTTTTTTTTTTCTTATCGGTACCAGGGATCGAACTCACGACTGCCTGCTTGCAAGGCAGGTGCTTATGCCGCTGAGCTAAATCCCCAGCCCCTAAATCTTAATTGCTTTTTTTTTTTTTTTGTCTTTTTCATTTTTATCGGTACCGGGGATTGAACTCACGACTGCCTGCTTGCAAGGCAGGTGCTTATGCCGCTGAGCTAAATCCCCAGCCCCGGGAGCCTCATTTCTAACTGAGTGCTTGGGGTTGACCACCTTCTTCTCTAATTAGTCTCTTACAGGACAACGCGACATGTGGTTTTCCCAGAACAAATGATCTAAGGGAAACCACAGTGCCTTTTATGATCTAAGCTTTGAAGTTGGAACTGCTATTTCTGATTTTTATAATTCACTAGAAGACAGTCAGTAAGTTTAACCTGCATCCAAAGGAGGTAAATTAGGTTGTATAATAATTTTGAAGGAATGTCAAGTAATGTAATGTACTATTTTAATTTGCTATATTGCATGAATTATTTGAGGACATTCTCCATTATTAAATCCAAATGTCAAATTTATTAACATGTTACTCATAATATCTTTATATAGTAATATTTTATTATGTAATCTAAAATATATGGCACAGTTGAATTTTACCTACAGAGAATACCTATGGTCTTTAATTCCGTCATTAGCATTTTACAGAACTTGCTTTTTAATTGATGAATCTATCTATCCCTTCCTCCACCCACCAATCTTTTTAAAAAGTGCATTTCAAAGTAAATCACAGACACTAATATTCTTTTCCCTAAGAAGTTTAGAATGTACATCATTAATTATACTGTATTTCAAGATGTATTGAATTTTTTTTCTCTACAAGGTAAAATTCACATAAAGTCAACTGCACAAAGTTTTATGTGTACACATGGAGTCTGACAAATACATATACCCATGTAATTCATACACCTTAAAGGTTAGAACATTGTCATCATTCCAGAAAATTACATTCAATACTTTTTTGGACATGCTGGTCTTGTTGGTGAAAATCTTCATGCTTTGATCTAATTCACACATCTTTTACTTTCTTAATAACATTACTCAAAGTTCTTTTAAAATTCCTATCACTAACTCCATAATCGGAGAAATTTATGCATCATTTTTGCTGTCTGCTTTTTGCCTTCATTGTTGCTCATTGCTATAATTCATATCTGGCCTATCTCCCAAAGCCCACTGTGTTAAAAGTCTTGGTCCCTGGCCTCCAGCTATTAAGAGAAACTTTAAGAGAAGGGGCCTAGCCGTAATCCTAGCTATCTGGAGGTTGAAGCAGGAGGACAGCAGATTTAAGCCTGTTGTTGGTATTGTAGTGAGACCTTGTCATGATACATGTCAATGGCCCCCAAGCTTCATGAATTATGGACTTGACCAAATCTAACGTTTGTGATTGGTTCGTTGTCTAGCGCTTGGATTGGTGGTGTGAGTGCTACAACCCGCCTACGGGTGGAGCCAGCATAAAGTGTATTGGCAGCAAGATGGCGTCTCTCTCTCTCCCTGTTGCTAGTTCTTGTCTTACTGTTTTGCAGCCGGCCATGAACAACAGCCCAGCCATAACACCCTGCCGCTCGGAGCCAGCTGAGTATGGACTGAAACCTCCGAGAACTGTAAGAAATAAACCTTTCCTTCCCTAACTTTGGGCGTCAGACTAGTAAAAAGTAACCAAGACAGCCCTTATCTCAAAATGAGAATTATAAAGGGCTAGTGATATAGCTAGGGATTCCCTGGGACCAATCCCCAGTGAGTACCATGGGGGAGGGGGAAGATGGGGCCGTATAGGAGATCTTGGGTGACTGGAGGTATTCCTTTGAAAGGGATAATGGGAATTGAATCCATATCTCTACCCCATTTTTGCTTTCAGGTTCAATGAGATAAGTTTTTCTCTGTCACAAGTTTGTCCCTTGATGCTCTGCCTCACCCCAGGTCGAAAGCAATGTCGCCAACCGAGCATGAATTGAGACCTCCAATATGAAGCTTTTTTTGGTCTTTTTCCTTTTTATTGGTACCAGGGATCGAACTCATGACTGCCTGCTTTCAAGGCAGGCGCTTATGCTGCTGAGGTAAACCCCCAGCTGCCCCCCCCCCCTTTTTATGAGTCGATTATTCTAAATTTTTGTTCTAGTACTAAAAACTGTCATAAACCCTTTCACTTTGCATTTTTAGTGATTTTTCACTATATGTTGAATAGTGTATAAAAACCCCATGAGAACCAGATGCTGTAAGTAAAGCTATCTTTTAACAAAAGTGGTTCTTGTTTCTGTTTCTAGACCTTTAGGATGAGGCATTGGTTGCATTGTAATGTCCAGTCAGAGTTAAGCCTGGTGAGGGTTATCTTGGAGTTTTATTAAGATTTGGTCTACATTTAGCTTTTCTCATTCTGAAGTCTGATCTTTCCAGGTTTTGGTTAAAAGCCCATTAGGTCTCTGTTTTGTAACCTGTGAAAGACTGTGAGAGGTTCTGTTTTTCTCCTCAGAGGATGTTTGTTTAATTATTTAGTGTCTTACTGCAGGTAGCTTCAAAATATGGCAGATGTTTTGAAGGGGAGGCAGGCTCTGTGAGGTTAATACTGGGTCCTACTTCTGGAATGTCTTTAGTCCCTAAGCACCACAGGGTAGAGGAAATTTCACTTTGTGTGTTAGAAGATTTGTGCTAGTTCTCAGTCCACTTAACTTCAGAACAAAACAAAATAGCTGTATGTCTGAAGTGCCTTGAGTTCCCAGCTGTCACTCCACCCAGGTATCAGCCATGGGAAACTTCGTGAGCTCAGTTTCCCCCAGTGGAAGCTGGCTGCTTGGATCAAGGCCAATGGCAAGTTGGTGCCCAGAGCAGAAGAGTTTTCTAGGGCAACAACTGGAGATTGTTACCTTTTATCATAATGATTCTTTTTTCCCCAGACTTCATTTTATCATATCCTTATTTGTTCAGTAGCTTTCTGATAGTCAGAGGACAGTGTTTATAATTAATATAGCCTTTTCTGTTTGTTGCCATGGGAGCATTCGTCTGTGACAGTGTATTACACTTTACTCAGAAGCCTCCATTATGATTTTAACATACCTAAGTGATGTTCTATTTTATATCTCATCCCTTTTCATACTTAAAAAATCTCTTAGCCTTGTCCCTCTAAAGTCAATCCGTGTTGCTCAGGCCCATTTGCTCATTACTCCCAGACTGACCATGGGAGATTATGTTTGGTGCAAAGGAAAGGCTTTACTTAAACCTAGCTCGAGGAGATGAGCTCATATTGACAGAAACTGCCATCTTATGCTATCTAGGTGTGCAAAGGCTTTTTTTTTTTTTTTTTTTTTAATAAGAAACAGAGGGGCAAAGGAGTATGGTAAGATGATAGACAGCCCCAGTTCCCCTTTCTCTTCCTGGCCACCTTCTCCTCCCTCCCTTCCTTACAACCATTCACCTGGGCTGAGGAGAGAAGAGTGCGGCCATTACGCCCTCAGCTGGATAAAGTCTGGAAGTATGGCTTGTCTCCAAAGGAATAACTGTAACTGTTAAAGATTTATTTTGCCCTTCTGGTTTCATTGTGATGTCCACAGCTCCTACTGCTACAACAGATTTTGGTTTACCTGCTCACTTTTCTATTGATGAATACTCATTTTGCTTCTACTGCGTGTGCCACAAGCATCATCCATTTTCCTCATGGTCTCACAAGAGAATTCAGTGGGGCTTTGTATCCCACTGATTAGAATATCTAGATCTTATAGGGCTACCAGTGTTTTGTTATTTTAATTTGTATTTCTATTGCTAATACATTTGAGTGTATGGGCTTCAACTATTTCTGTGTAACAAACTGCTTTAAAACTTAACGGCTTTAGACAGTGAACATTTATTACTTCCCAGTTTCTATAGGTCAGGAGTTCGGTGGGCACTTAGCTGGTTTGTACTGGCTCCATGCTGCTCACTAGGTCACGTCCAAGAGACTGGCTGTTCATCTGAGGGCCTGACTGGGGCTGGAAAATTCACATCCCTCATGTCTGCCTTGCATGGCTCTTGGCAGAAGATCTTCGTATGACGGAAGGTCTTTCTGCCTCATGGCTCTTCAGTTGTGGCTGACTGAGTGCTCTCACTATATGGCTCTGACTTTCTGGTGGGCAGTTCAGAGAGAACAGGGCAGAGACATGAATGCATCAGATGCATAGAAAAATCCCACAGTTGCTGCTGACGTCTTTGGGGCTGTCCTTTGTGAAGTTGTTGGGGAGGATACTAGATGGAAAAAGGGAGATGAAGCAAGTCTAGTGACTGCAAAATGGGATTAAGCCAAGAAGAACATCTTTGTGAGCCATGGTGGCACGGATTTGTAATCCTAGGTACTTGGAAAACTGAGACACAAGGATTTCAAGTTCAAGACCAATTTGGGAAACTTAGAGATTTTTGCCTCAAAAATAAATGGCTAGAGATGTAGGTCAGGGATGGGCACTTGCCTAGTATGTGTGAGGCCCTGGGTTCTATCCCAATCACTGCGAAAAGAAAAAAAATGGTCAAAGCAATATCGTATTCTACTGCTCAAGAGAAGTAATGGCTGCAGGATGACCCAGGACGGAATAGCTTTAACCTAAGATTTGGTGTTTACTATTGAGTTGATTAACCTCATTGTAAACATGACACCTATTGGTAAGAAACTGACTTGAGGAAATGTGATGACAGCAATTATTGCTCATCCTGCAACACCTGACTGGGACAAATATAAGGAAGAAGTAGAATTGTGACAAATATCCTCAACAAAATGTTATGTTCTTCTTCAACACAAATGTTCTAGTCACTTTCTTGTCACTGGAAAAAATTATCCAACACCCACAACTTAAAGAGAAGAGGTTATTTTGGTTCATGCTTTTTAGAACGTTCAGTCCATAGTCAGCGGGTCCGAGGACAGAATTATCATGGCATCCAGGAAGCAGGGAGAGAAGGGAGAAATTAGGGACAAAAACACACGCTTCCAGGTTTCCCCCTCGGTGACCCAGCTCCTGCCGGGCCCCACACCCTGAAAGAACCTTTCGTTCCTATATTTATCAGTGAATGAATCCACGGATGCATATAGCACCCCCATGAACTTTTGGGGACTTTTTAATCCAAGCCACAACACCAAACTTCATCAGCATTTCAGGGGTAATAACACAGCAGCTGCAGAGATCCTCACATAATGAATTTCTGATACAGCATATGTGGGGCTGTGGAGCTGGTGGTTAAAAGTGAAAGAGTGATTAAGACCAGGTTTCCCCCATGGGACTTGATAGATGCTGCAAAGAGGAGGAGCTAGAATTCCGGCTGGAATGAACACTACCCCTGTCATTTTCTGCCACTATTCTACTACAGATTGGAAGCCTGCGATAAGGCCAAGTATAGGCATCACTCCACGGACTATTCCCCAAGTTTTATACATCTCAGTACTGCTAGTATTTGCCAGGAACCGAGCTAGCCAGGGATTATTTCAGAGGTTTGTATGGTTAGAAAAGGCGGTACCTGGAGTTTTTACTGCCTGCCATATGTTCACCTTTTAAATGTTTTATTTCTTGGTTTGGTGCATATACTTTGCTTTTGTAATCTAATACTTTCTCATACAGGTAATCCTACAATACTCCCCACAATGTGATAATGTAAGGTGAACATTATCCCAGAAATAGAAAGTACAGTATATTGTTGTTATAATTATTATACTAATTGAGTGACAAGTCATGTCTTTATGTATCAAATGAAGAATAAAAATTATTCCTAAGGTACGTTGTAAGCATAAATAGGATAATGTGCCTGCACATATTTTTTCAAATGCTCAGTTGCCATAGATATGTGAGTTATCTTTAAGTGTATAGAAGTCTTCCTTGGTTTCCCCTGTACATGAAGCTCTGTGACCTAACACAGCCGGCATCCTACAACTTCAGGGAGGTTAATTAGCAATCAGAACAAGCAGATGAAGTGAGAACGTGATGGGGTTGTTTTTAAAGATACATTAAGAGTGTAGGCCTATAAGTATAGCTCAATAGGGAAGAGTGCATACCTAGCATGCATAAGGCCCTGAGTTGGATTTGAGTTGGATTTGATTCTCAGCATGCACACCTATTCCCACATACACACACACACAGAAGTGCAATCTGTAACTAGACAGATCGTGTATATCCATATTGACGGTGGTCAGCTAACATAATTTTGGTGCAGAGAGATGTGAAAGTTAGGAGACCATGAAGAATCTCTGCCCCAGGTACCATCTATATGATATGGACATGATGCCACCAAGAAAGGGAAAGGAGTAAAGAGCAAAGGATTGTACAAACTCACAAAAACATGTTATTCCAGTTATATATGTATAAAATTATCTAAAAGTGGGGGTGTAGGTGTAGAAAGTGGAAGAAAATGTGAAAAGTAGGATATAGCACTTTTTATAACTGTGTTAATAACTAGGTTATCGTTGCATAAGAAACTGGATTCGACAAGTTGGTGGTTGGGCTCGAACCCCCAGGATTGCTGAGAAGCCAGCATCTGTGACTCAAGAGAGGGCCCAGAGTTGTGCTGAGGAAGATTCAGATTATATCAGACAAGGGTTTTGTAGCTTAAAAAATATTGGGCAAATTACACTCAGAATGTAAGTTGTCCTCATAAGACAAAGAAACTTGGTGGGGGTGGGGGGAGGATGAGATCTATTATTACTCGTGTGCTCAAAAAAGCTCAAGAAGAGTCAGGCTAGGTCAGAATTAAAAGTAGCGGAACCAAAACTATTGGGGATCAGGATCCCTCCTCTGTGTGTCATTTCGTCTTATTGTGCAGTGCTAGGGGTCCACTTGTGTGTGTGTTACGGTCACAAGCAATCTGTCTGTCTCTAACTTCCTCTTTCCATGTCATACTTCCCTCCTGAAATATCTCAAGTGCTCTCGTTGCTTCACTATTTTTATATTGTTAAGCTTTGACTCTCTAAGCTCTGTTTATTGGTTTTCCACTTTTAGAGTCAATCTTGGTCAAGGCAGAAAGGCTTGCAGTTTATGGTAATTATATGTTGAAGCCCAGGAGGATTGTGGACAAATCTTGAGACATTTGAGATGAAAAGGCAGGTTAATGTTTGGTCTTTTAGAGCAACAGCTTTTAAAACTCTAAAATTCTTAGAAGAAAATGTTGGAATAAATTTTCTTGACCTTGGATTTGGCAGTAGGTTCTTAAATTTGACACCAAAAGCATAAACAACAGAGCTAAAAATAGATAAATTTTAGATATTTCTCCAGGGAATATATGTAAATTGCAAATAAGTATATGAAAAGCTGCTCAGTATTCATTACATGTCATAAAATTACATATTAAACCCAAAATGAGTCACAACTTCATATCCTGTAGGAGGGCCATAATAGAAAAGATGGACAATATCGTATGTTGGTGAGGACGTGGAGAACTGGAGCCCTTATACTCTAAAAAAATACATTTACATTCCTGCCCAGAGTGTGTAAGGATGGAACTCTCATGCATTGCTGGTGGGAACATAAAATGGTCTAGTGACTAGAAAAATTGGCGGTTACTTGACAAGTTAAACATAGTGATACCCTGCGACCTAAAATAAAACACAGTAATAAGATATTGTTGTGTTATTATAAACACTTAAAAATTACAAAAGAAATATGTGTGTGGGTAAAAATGATAAAATATAGATGAAAAAAAGTGAGACGTCTAAGGAGCTGTACCTCCTCTCTCCAGGGACTGTCCTTCTTAGCTACCTAATGTCTGATCATCCACATTTTCCTGTGGATTCACATGACCTTTACCCCCTAATTCAGATCATGTATATACACTGCTTATAGTTCTTTTTGGTGTTATATTTTCAAATACATGGTTTCATTTGATTTCGCCTTTCCTCTCATACATATCCATTGATAATACCTGCCCAAACTCTTCCTTCTCAGGTAGAGGAAAGAGGCTCTAAGATTTAGGTTGAAATAGTAAAAACAGGGAGATCCACACTGCTGTCTGTCTTAAATTATGGTGCCAGAAATGGCACTGTTTATTCATAACTGCAACTCTTTCAGTATTATTATCCTCACATGAAGACAAGAGTTTTGAAGTTCAGGGAACAGTTCAGCATATTTACCGCTACCGTTCACCTAGGGAAGAGGAGAGACAGGATTCATCCTCAGATCAATCAGATTCCGTGGTCTACTGTCTGAATAGTTATGGGGATTGTGCGACCTGCTGTTCTTCTAGGACACAGGGGAAAGCAAAGGGAGGAGGGAGGTGTTTCTGGAGCAAAGTCAGCAAAAATGGCAGAATAAGGAACTCCACAAATCCTCCAGCCGTTCATCTATTGGTGGGCATATGGGCTGTTTCCAAGATTTAGCTGTTAGGAATTGTGCTGCTCTAAACATGCGTGGGCATACAACACTGTGGTATGAGGAATAAAGAAAATGTTGTATTTATAAACAATGGAGTACTACTCTGTCATAAAGAAGGATAAACTTGAGACATCTTTAGGTAAATGGATGCATCCCGAGACCATAATTATACGGTCTTGAAATAAATGAGGCACACAAGTTTAAATGTCTCCTTTTTTCTCTTGTGTGAGAAACCCAAGGGTAAATAAGGAACAAAATGGAGGCTAGATATTGGAACTTAGAAAGAACTTGTTCAAATGAGAATGTGAACAAAGGAGGGAGTAGAGGGAAGGGAAGGAATGAAAAGGGATTAAAAAACAGAATGGGAGGAAAAAATTAGAAATGAAATTTTGTTTTGGGAGAGAAGTGTTGAAGAGAGGAGTGAGGAATGGAGAAGTAAGAATACTTGTACATATGTGATGTACACGTACAAACTCCCCATGATTAATGTGATCATATGTATGGAAAACATGTACTACTAATAAAAATACATGTGTATATTCTATATTTCTATATTTGTTTTATATATATACATGTAACAAAAAAATAAAGTCTTCCCACCCACATAAGCAACAGATAAACTGGCAAAAGCTTTCAGAATCAACTTTCTTAGAACTTTGGAGACTAAGCAAAACCTTAGCACAACTAGGGGAGCACACAGTTAAGGCAAACAAGCCGTGTCTCGGTGCGAGCTCTGCGGCTGCTTAACCTATTCTGGGCGCCTCTCCTCGAGCTCGCTGGCGGCAGCCTTGAAGACAGCAGCCCACATTCCTGGCATATGTACGCGGCGTGGAGGGAGAATAACACACCCGAGTCTGCAAAATCAAAGTTTCTTGGTAGTGGAATTTAAGGTTAACGTGGTTGTCTTCCCACTCAGGGTGACAGTTTGCGTCTCCCTCATCTGCTTGACCGCCACCAGCGCATCACTTCTGTTCCTTCGTGTACTCACTTCCGTCAAAAATTTCTTTAAAAAAATATGTTTAATTGACACATGGCACTTATACATATTTATGAGGTACGGTGGTACAGCATCTTAATACATGAATACGATGTGTAATGATTGTATTTTTTTGGTGTTGGGAACATTTGAAATCTTAATTAGTGAAAAGCATTTAATTTATTGTTGTCAGCCATAGCTATTGTGTTGTGCAAGAGAAGATTAGAAGTTGTTATTCCTAACCGGTTGTAACCTCATACCCACTAACAGCATAGTTTTTCCCAGACAAGGTCATGCTATGTAGTTCAGGCTGGTCTTGAACAGACTCTGTGGCCCAGGCAGGCCTCGAACTCACAGTGCTTCCTGCCTGAGCCTCCAGAGTGCTGGGGTTATGATTGTGTGCCACCAGGTCTGGAAACAACATCATTTTTAATATACCGGCTCATAGTGAAATGGTTACTACAATAAGCAATTAAAAATTCATCATTTTACAGGTTGTTTTTCTGGTAGGAACATTAAAATCTCTTCGGTAAAATATCCAGTGTATGATATGCTATTGTTAACTATAGTCCTTGTGTTATACATTAGTGCTATAGATTTATTCACCTTATGTGGTTGCACCTTTGTACTCTCTGCCCCTGGTCCCCACTGTTCTGGGTATATTAGACTTGCCCCCTGAAGAATCCACATATGAGAGGTCATATGCATGTTTTTCTTTCTGCATCTGGTTTATTGCATTTAAGGTGATATTCTCCAGGTTTGTCTTGATATTGTTGCAAATGACAGTTCTCCTTTTTAGAAGCTAATTATTATTCTTCTGTCTGTGTGCTATGGGAGCATATGTAATGTATCTAGTTGTCAGTCTACAGATGCTGAAGAAAATGAAACTTGCTTGTTTCAGCCACCGGTGGCTCTCTGAAAGAAACTGACAGGGCTGGCTGGGAACTGGCAGGGCTGGAGTGGCTTTGTGTGGTGTGGGATAGTAGGGAGGTGGGGCTTGTTCAAGGTACATTAAAGGTAACTGTAATAGTTTCAGCCTGAAGCAAGAGATAACTGAGGCAAACAATAGGGTAATCAAAGAGCCTGGAAGGAAAGCCTAGAGAAGGAGGTGCTTTGGGAAACAGGGACATTGGAAAGTTCCCCTGGACTCCTGGAAAACCGAGTGACAACAAATGCCCAAGGCTGGACATTCCTCAGCAGACATCTGAAAAGACCCTGTGCTGTCTCTTTCGGCTGGCCTAGCTTTCAGGCAGCATTGTTTATAATATCCCTGAAGTGGAAACAGTGCGAATGGCCACCAACTGAGGCATGTATAAAATGTGGGACATGACAATGCAGTATTCAGCTGTGAAGAGGAGTGAGGTGCTGACCGCGTCGCCACCTGGGTAAAGCCTGAGAACATTGTGCTGTGTGAGAGATTGCACAGAGGCTGTGCAAAGCGTAAATCTATGCAGGTGAAGCAGCTACAAGAGGTACATGCAGAAAAGACCAGAAGATGTTTAGTTGTTGCCAAAGGCTGTTGGTGAAAGGGGTGTAAAGTGACAATAGGTGTAGTTTCTTCAGGGGTGGTGGAATGTTCTGGAAATAAATAGTATCAACGATTGCACAGCACTGCGCGTGAGCTAAAGCTGTGCAAGTACATAAGTCTAAAAATGCTGAAAAAGGTGAATTTTTTGTTATGAGAATTTTAGACCAGTAAGAACAAAACTAAAAGACTTGAAAAATGACACAGGGTGCTCTAATAGTTTTCAGATGAAGCCTCCATGCCAGCAGTGTCTATAGTGATGTCAACTTGGAGTTTCTTTGGGGTTGCATCATCCAGACAGAATCCTCCAAGGTTTTGTGAGAAAAGTCAGCTTTTAATGAATCTCTAAGGTCTTGTTTGCTTGTGAGTCTCAAGGGGGCTTGTTTGAAATTTGCCCCATGGAGTTTATTTGAAGTTTGTCATAATGAATTGCTTTTTTCCACTTGTAATTTTTGTGCAGTGGATGGAGGACAGAGATTACAGTTAAATTAATGAGTCTGGAGGATGTGGCAACATTCTAATTAACAAAACTATAAATGAGGCGATGCCATGGCCAAGTCTTATTCGAAGATGAGCTGTAATCACTATTAAGTGTGAATGCATCCTCATAAGCAGAAATAAACCTAGGCGGAAAGAATAGGCTTTGGCTTTTGGGATGATTCCATTACTACTCCATTCTTCCAGCCCTTTGCTCTGACCAAAAACACATGTGTTATCCAAGGTTCGAATTTCCCCCAGTACCAATTAATTCCTGTGGCTAATAAACTTGGCCCTCATTCAGATGTATTATTTTAACATAAATGTAACACATAATATAAATTCCCCACACAAAAGTGAATGAGAAGGAGTGTGAGCTCAAGTGCGTATCCTGCTTTATTAACCCTGGCTCCAGTAGATGCACGGCTCGGGAGGAAAGTTCCATGCTGTATCCGCAAGGTAGTATACAGCCCTGGGCATCTTCTTCAGTCTTTACACACACATCACCTTGACGATGAGGCACAACCTGACTGGCATCTTTGCTTGTTTTATTTTTGAGGATATTAAAAAATGGAGAAAAAATTTTTTACATTTATCCACATGCTTGCAATTTCAAGTGTTCTCCAAGTTTATATCTATCTCTATCATATCTCCAAGGTTACTACAATTTCAAGAGCTCTTTAAGTTCCCATCTGGTATCTTTTTCCTTCTGCCCAGAGAACTTTCTGTTATATATATATATATATATATATTTTTTTTTTTTTTTTTTTTTTTTTGGTCTTTTTGAGTTAGGGTCTCACCATGCAGTTCAGGTAGTAGGCCTTGGGCTCTCTTTGTAGCCCAGTTGCAACAATCTGCCTGCCTCAGCCTCCCAAGTGCTGGGATACAGGAGTGCACCACCATACCTGGCTTTCTGTAATATTTCTTGTAATTTAGCTAGCTGACAACAGTTTTGACTTGGATGAAGTTCAAGTTTTGACTTGTATAAAGAAATCTACTTCAAGGCCAAAAGTGGTAGCACATGCCTATAATTCCAGAACTTGGGAGGTTGAGGCAGGAAGATCACTGCAAGTTTGAGGCCAGCATGGACTTACAGAGTGAGTTCAAGGTCAGCCTTGAGAGTGATATCCTATCTGAAACAAACAAACAAACAAACAAACAAATAAACAAACCCCCCAAACCAAAACCAAAACTAACCAACCAACAGATGAACAGTACCAGTGTCAGTTTTGAAAAATATTTCCATTGAACATGGAGTTTGCAATGACTTTCCCTTGTCTGCATTTGAAAAATGTCTTTCTATGCTCTTTGGCTAGGATCATTTCTGATGAAATCTGTAATTCTTATTTGTGTTCCTCTTTATGTAATATTGTCTCCTTGCTTTAAAATTTTTTTTGTCTCTGGCATTCAGAAATTGGATTATGATGTGTCTATATGTGATTTTGTTTGTGTTTATTCTACGTGCAGACACATTGAGCTTCACAGCTACAATAGAAGAAAATATTAGTGGACTGTGAAATAAACATCCCTTTCTTTAAGCTGTGGGTGTCAGTGATCAGAAAGTGACTAAGGTGGACAGGTGCAGTCCCAGCACAAGGGTGTGATCACTCTGGTTTTCTTGATGTGTGCCTCAGTTGTTTACTGGACCAGCCTTGCTGTGGCTCTTAGGGACTCCAATTTCCAGGCTGTGTGAGGTCTAGGAATTGTTCGGCTTCTTGCTTTTTGGTAATTGATTTTGTCAACAAAATTTAGTTTTTGTTTTTATACTTTTAAAGTAGCAATGAAATCTTTATTTTTAATACGCCAAATTATTAAATAGTTGCATAGTGAGAAATTGTCTCTTAAAACAATTTAATCTTTTTGCTGTGTATAATTTCAAAAATTGATGTGTAATAATTATACATATTTATTCAGCCTTAAGTAGGCCACTGCTTGATTTGTGGAATTCTTTGCCTGGTTACTGCTTCTCTAATTTTCTGACCCATGGATTCTCGCTTCTTTGGCTTCTTGATCTTCAGGGTCTGACTTTTCCTGTCAGGCCAATTTTTTGCTTCCTGATCCCTGCAGCCCTTTCTGAAATGGTCTCAAAGCAGCAAGTCCTATTTGCTTTTCTTTTTCTCCCCTTGAAACTGGTTTTCTGCCACTTTTTGATTAAGTCTGACAACAGTTTTTCCATATATTTGGTCTGGTTTTCTAGTGGCTTAAAGCAGAGGGCAAATCCAAACCCTGTTATTCCATCATGGCTGGGAGAGAAAATCTCAACCCTTCCTTTTCTTGAGAAAAATATTTTTGTACATTTAATGTGCATTTTGTGTATTGTAACAGTGGGTATCTTCATACACATTTCTCAGATGAAGAAATACAAATGGCAGACAAATATATGAAAAAAATGTTCGAAATCATTGGTCATTTGAGAAATACAAATTAAAGTCACACTGAGATTCCATCTCACACCAAAAAGAATGGCATTAAAAAAATTATCCAATAACAGAAGCTGGCAGGGCTGTGGGGAAAAAGGAGCCCTTCTCCACTGTTGGTGGAGGTGTAGACTGGTGCATCTCTGTGGCAATCAGTGTGGAGAATCCTCAAAAAACTAGGATTAGAAGTTCCATTTGGCACAGCTATTCCCCTTCTGGCTATTTTTCCAGAAGAATTGGAAATACATGGGCACCCATGTTTATAGCAGCACAATTTGTAATAGCTAGGTCTTGGAAACAACACAAATGCCCATCAATCAAGGAATGGATAAAAAAGGTGGTATTTTTATGCACCCGAGTACTCAGCTATAAGGACAGATATATTTGAGGCTTTCGTAGGTAAATGGATGCAACTAGAGACCATATTCATAAGTGAAATAAATCAGACTTGCATGTGTACACTTCATATTGTCTCTAGTTTAAGAAACTGAAACAATAATTAAGATCCAAAAGGTAAAATAAGCTCCAAAACGTAAAATAGATATTGTGAAAGGGAAAGAAACTGCTCAAAAGGAAAGAACTGGGATGAGGGAAAGGAGAAAAGAAGAAAGGGAAAAATATATGCAATGTATATTAAATAAAAATAAATATATATTAAATATAAAAATACACAAGATAACTAAGGTAATTGTACTACTAATTCTATTATTTCATTGAAAGGAACAGTTATTATTTATATTGTTTAATCAATTTTACGTGCTTGTATTTGATAAGCTGAGCAACTATTTTGAAGATAACAATATGCAATATAATAGCCATTGTTAATTTCTTATTATCTTGTTTTGAAATTTTGTATCATTTTTATTGTTTTTTATTCTCTTTAAAAAGATGGGCATCTTTTATATGATAGTATGTCACTAATATTTCTATTTTTTAAATATAGGTCTTTATTGTCAAATTTTACAAGCTCTTTATATTAAAGATGTTCACATTTCATCTGATATAAATTCCGTTAGATTTTCTCCATTTTTAAATTATGTTTTGACTTTCTTTATGGGTTTTTTCGCGTAAAATTGCTTTTTAAAATGCAGTCACAGTTGTTAATATTTTATTTATAATCTCTGGGTGTTAAATAACATTCTGCCAAGTATTCCCTGCTTTCTAGTTGTAAATAGCCACCTTTGTTTTATTTTTGTTTCCAGAATACACATAATTTCGAAGTTTATGTTGGAAGCATTTGAGACTTATACTGATTAAAGCATGAGACTGGACCTAAATGTTACTCTCCATAAGTCTGTTTAGTTGTACCACTTCCATTAAAAAATGACAATTCTTCCTTTTCCATATTGACTTCAGATTCTACCTTCTTCAAATATTAAATTTACTTTTGTTCTTGAATTGTATCTGCGTTTTATTTCTGTTCCAGTGATCTATGTTCTATTCTGACGCTAAAGTCATGTTTAATTGTAGGAGCTTTATAACGATTTTGCATCTGTTAGAATTGGCTTCTACATACTAGGTTGACCTTTTCTCACCAAGATTTCTTATGTTTTGCTTGCTTGCTTATTCCTTCCTGTATACTTCAAAATCAGATTGTCTGTCTCCAGAAAGGAAAAAAAAAACCTTTCTAATGCTGAATCTGTTGAGATCATATTACACTGAGAATCAATATATCCTACTGTTGAGTCATAAAATGCGAGCGCATGGTATAACTTTTCACTTGTTAAAACTGCATTTGTGTGCTTTAGGCCTGTTTATACTTATAGTCCTATACACTTCAGATTTTTGCCAGGAATTTAAGTTTTCCATCATGAAGTGATGTGATGTGACCTATCCATGTTAGTCAGCTTGTATTATTTTTAGTACTTTTTCATTTATTCCTTTAAAGCATCTATCTCTCTGTCTGTATGTCTACCTACCTACCTTTCCTTCTTGCTTTCTGATTGTCTGCCTGTAATTGTTCTTCTTTTGCATTTTCTTTTCCCTTCTTTACAATAGTAACAGTAATAGAAAATGATAGTGGACATCTATTCTGGCTTAGATTTTAATGGTTTTAATGAGTGCAACTAATATTTTTGCACTAGGGCTCTCTTCACATTTTCCTTAGGCATATTTCTATTTCATCAAATATTTAAAAACAATGAATGAGGATTAGATTTTTTCACTGCTTTTTTATGTCTCTTGGTCCCACCATCTCCCATTCCCTCAAATAACCATTTTCCATTTTATACCTTTAGTCTCCTTTTCATACAAATTCCTTCCTCAGTGTACAGATAGTAATAATGGCTTTGTTATCCTAAAAAATCCTCCCAAGTCTCTTCTTATCTCTTTCTTTTTATTGTAAATTTTTAAAAATGTGTTTTATTCTTATGCCTTGTCTTCCTGTGTACAGTCAAGGGCTGATACTCATTTTAAATAAATTATATCAGACTGTGAGTATCTTTTTTTCATATCCAGTGCCACAGAAGCCCTCCTGCAGATGTACCTATGTCTGAGAATCTGGGTTTTTGTATGCATTTTAGAACTTGCTGTCAGGTCTTTGTTGGACAGGATGGAGCTCTAAAGCATGTGTGATTCTGGCTTTGAATTTCAGGCATGATGCCACCAGGTGGCACTAGCAGAAGGAGTGATTCAGAAGGTCATGATGCTTTTTGCTCAGTTGATTTTTTTTTTTTTTTTTTTTTTGGTACCGGGGATCAAACACATGACCTCACGCTTACCAGGCAGGCGCTTAAGCAACTGAGCTAAATCCCCGGCCGCTCAGTTGATTTTTAAACACTATGTTCTATTTCTTTTTTATGGGAAGATACGGTTTATTTAATATACAGATGTGTATGTAAATTTATTTATTGTGCCTACTTATTTTAAAGAGTAAATTCTAGCAAGCATCAAGATATAGTTAAACAAAATTTTAATTTAGAGGGAAATAACAATAGAGAGGAAAAAACAAAAAATAGGAAGCCTAAAGAGAAAGCAGGGAAGGGGCTGAGATCCCACACTCCCCTTGGGGCATGTTCTCAGTGACCTGAAGAGTTCCTCTGGTGGGTCTCCTTACTTACAATTCTCTCCCGCTTCCTAACATCGTCCTGCAGACAAAGCCCAAGCTCATGAGCCTTTGCGGGCATTAAGATCCAAGCTACAGCAATAAGTGGGGCTGTGGCAAGGCCTCGAGCATGTCCTTCCTTGGATAGCCCTGTTCTCTCTCTGGTTGTTCTGAGTGCCCCTTTTGTAGGGAGGAGCTGCTGCTCTCCTCTACTTGTGCTGAGGTTTGTAACACTAATTTGTGGAAGCAGAGAGGAAATTAGCATCCTGTTGCGGCTGTGGTATTAATCTGTCCTATCAACCTCATCAATATTTAGGCTATTTATCTCCTTCCTGGCCCCTTTGTCTTCAAAATTTCCTACTCAAGAGTGTGGAGAGGAGGGTGATCAATTGTCATGAAACTATGGTTTGAGTCTTGACTTCCCCTTCCAAAGGCCCATGCAGAGGGCCTCAGCTTGGCACTGTTGGGAATTGGTGAAACCCTAGGAAATGAGATCTCATGGGAGGTTTAGGTCATTGGGAGACGTGTGACCCTGACTTTCCTTTTTCCCTCCTTCATGCCTAGCTATGAAGTGAGAACTGGCTTCCTCTCCCACACCTTCCCACTGTGATGTACCATCTCACCATGGGCAGAAAAGCCACAGAGTCAACCCACCCTGAATGCAATCCTCTGAGACAGTGAGCTGATATAAACTGTGCTCAGCGACTCGCAAACCACCCCTAGCCACTGTGTCAGTATTAGACAGAGCTTTCTATAAAACTATCACTGTCTCCTCTCTCTCTCCCGCCCTCTCTCTGATCATCTATTTCAGTGGATTCATTTGTTCTAATGAATTGGCTCATGCAGTTGTAAGGGGTGGGAAGTTTGAAATTTGTAGAATGGTGAATGCCCTTGAAATTCAGATATGAGTTTTCAGTCTGAAATTCATCATGCAGTACAGTTGGCTGGGAGGGAACTCAAGAAAAAGCCGATGTTAGGTTACAAGGCAGAATTTCTTCTTAGGGAAGTGTTTGGCTCCTGCACCTTCAGACGATTGGCTGAGGTCTCGTACATGACATAGAGTGTACCTACTTAAAGCCAACTGATCGCAAATGTGAATCATAGCTGCACCAAACCTTCACAGTAGTGAAGGCTGAATCCCTTGGCATGGCTAAGCTGATGTGTAAAACTTGTCATCATAAGTCACCCCACGTTGATTTCACATTCAGACATAGTCCTTTGTGCTTAATTGCCAGGTAAAGACAGTTGACAAAGAGTGCTGTGCTAACATGATACAGCAGAACTGACACACAAAATTAACAACCATACCACTCTTTTTCAAAGCTCTCCGATTTCACTCTTCCACATATGCTGTGATTTATCCAGAATATCACCTACCTTTCCCTAAATATACATGAATTTTCTATGCCTCCACAAAAAATCATGCTATTTTCTTTTCTTTCTTTCTTTTTTTTTTTTTTTTTTTTGGTCTTTTTCCTTTTTATCGGTACCGGGGATTGAACTTATGACTGCCTGCTTACAAGGCATGTGCTTATGCCACTGAGCTAAATCCCCAGCCCCTGCTATTTTCTTTATATGGAAAGTCCTAGCCCACTCTCTGCTCGTCATCTACTTTAGGATTGGTGGTGCATATCCTCCCCAATTTACAATGGGGTTATTTCCTGATAATTCATTGTATCTTGAAGGTACCATCTGATTAGGTGGATTAAATACACCTACCTTGCTGAACATCATAGCTTAGCCTAGCTCCTTACACATTCTCCGAAAGCTAATCTGGGCAGCATTTAAGAACATTAATGTCTTTCCATGAGTTTTGGAGCTCGTGGCCAAATTCAGATGCTTTGAAAGCCCATTGCAAACATTTAGTATAATACTTAGAATGTACCAATTGCACCTTGACCCATTGAGTGAAAGTGACAATTCAATAGTAAATACATCAGGATGCACATTATGGATATGTGTGGATACTTCACAGCTTTGTCTGATCAGGAGCTTCTGGAATGGGATGGAATTTTGCTTACAATATTCTCTTGCAACAAAATAGTTCAGAACCTCTCTTCAAACAGTGCTGGTATCATCCAGGCCTTCTTGTTACAGTGACAATAAATGGGCAAGCATATCCTGGCTCGTGTTCTCAAATGCTCTATGGTTCCCTAAATGTTGTATTAGGAAAGGCTTTAATTCTAGTTTTGTAGCATTTCCATTTGAAAACAGTTTGTT
The DNA here is from genome assembly GCF_034190915.1 of Cavia porcellus. Lineage (NCBI taxonomy): Eukaryota > Metazoa > Chordata > Mammalia > Rodentia > Caviidae > Cavia > Cavia porcellus. The sequence continues at coordinate 18,657,404 of NW_026947492.1, read as the reverse complement.
GAATATTGTGAATCCCATGGTTATTTTGGATTACTAGTAAATCTATGTGTGTTTTAGCACTCAGTTCCAGCATAGCTTTGTTTTGTGGGCGTTAAATGTTTGTTTTGGCAAGCACTTCCTATGCACAATTACCCTTCTGCAGCTCTTCCCTGAAAACTCCTGTGGTTTGGCATTTGCCTCCTTATCACTGACCTTCACCGTGTGGTGTCTTTAAAGCGCCTGCACCTGATACAAACATTTGTGTATATGTAGGGTCACTGGCACAGCTGTTTGGTGTATCAAAGGGATTTCTTGCCTCACCAGGATCATTAGTAGACTAAGAAGTGTGTGCTCCTATATGGATCTTCCATCCATGCAGAAGTAATTTTCCTGACCATCTAGCACCCCTACTCTTTTATTCATGATGACAATGAATTTAACTGATGCAGATGATTTTTCTACATTCATTTCATATACTTTGAGATGGTTAAAATCATCAGTTATGGAAGTCTTAACTCACATGTTGAAAGCTTTTTGCTTTGAAGTTGAGTAATCGTATTTTTTCTTTTTTTGTGACATGAGGGATTGAACCCAGAGCCTTCACACTAGATAAATCAATAACTCATTTTATTTTTTTCAATGTTGAGATAGGATCTTAGTTACTATATTGCCCAGATTGGGCTTGAACTTGTGATCCTCCTAACCCTGCCTCCCAGAGTGTGGGATGACAGATGTGTGCCACCATACCCAGCCTTTGCAAATTATCTTGAATTTCATTTCAGAAGCATTTGCTCTTCTTCTTACAAGAAGCTGGAGACACAGATGGGGATGTTTTATGTATGATAGGATGCAAAAACATAAAATAAGATATCCAAAAAATGCGCGGCAAAATGAGAGAGTGCTGGTTATGACCATGTGGCCGCCTGGGAGCTGTCTCTCTAGCACTACACAGCATCATGGGAGAGTATCCTACTGCATATGGCTAATCTAGAAACACATCGAAACTCCAAGTACAATTCCTGCTGAATGTGTAGCTCTTTCACACCGCTATAGAATCAGAATGTGTAAGTTGAACCATAGTAAGTTGGGGACCATCTGTAATGAGTTCTTAAATATATCTTAAACCATGATCAGGAATTTTTATAGTGATGTTGTTAAAAAATAAGACATGATTCTGAGTAAAATTAAGTAATAACATAAGTAAAAGTATGGCACCTTATCTATCACAAAAATAAATATATACCATATATCATAAACCATAATCATTGAAAAGCATAAAATTATAAAATAAATCATGCAAAATACCCAACAAACTACTTGTATTGATAATACTGTGAGTCCTTGACTTACGATTGAGTTCCATTTAGGAAGAAGTGTTTATAAGTCACATTTGTTTGCAAGGCAACAATGAGTTTTGTACAGTACACCTGTGAAGGTTTGAAATGCAAATGTTTCTAGGTTGGGGACCTACTGTATATGAAATCAAGGGATGTGTGTGTGTCTCCGCTTGTATATGTGGGTGTCAAAGACTGACCTCTACTGTAATAGTGATTGTTCAAAATAGAAATGCTAACAATACTGTATATTAAACATTAAATAATTATGATGCTTTTCGCTATGTTAGATTTGGGAAGTAATTTGGGAAATGTACTTGTCTGAGTTATTTTCTTGTCAGTAGGACATAATATATATCATATATTATATGATATATATAATCTCTCTCCTATCTCTGTCTCTAGCTATGTCTACATCTTTATGTTGCGAACAAACGTATTTGTAGTTGCTTTGTTGACCTCAGAGAATTAATAATTGGTTTAATTTTTTAATCTTTTAAAGTATAGCTCTTGTAAGACAAATGGACTACAGACTTTTCCACTCTTTTTCTGCGTGTTATTTTTTAGGAGAGTAGTAACGCTTGGAATGTGTTCTGTTTGGACATTTTTTTGCTCTTCATGCAAAAACAAAAAGTGAGTGGAAGAGAAAAACAAGTATAAAGAAACAGGAAACAAGTAACGTGTTGAATCATGAAGAAAGGGCTGCTTTTGCTTTGCCAAGAGGATGGTGGAGGAGGTTTATGACCAGTCACGGTGGTGTAAGAGCTGGGCACAGCCTAGAACACCGTCCTGCCCACTCCCTCTCACTTCCCTCAGCTCTCCATCTGGCTAGTGTTACCCAGCGACGGTTCTTAGTTGCAAAACATAGAATCTGACTCTGGCAATCTTCAGCAGGAAAGGAGTTTGTTGGAAAGATAGATAATGATTCACAGAATTGCAGAGAAGGATAGGAAATCATATTCAGAAGATAATAAGGATAAAAGGGAAGCCAGATGGCTAGAATCACAAGGTTCCACGTGAGGAATATATCAGGTTAAGACATACTGGCCACTGGACTTTGCCAGTAGCCCCTACCTGATAGCTCCTACCATATATAAAACATGTCTTGTTGCTAGAGGTTGTCATTTCTGACTTTTTGTGCAGTGGTTCTTTGCCCTTCTTACTCAGAAGTATAGTCTTGAGTTGGAGCATCTAATCATCTGCAGCTTTGAATCTTCAACAGTGTAAATTCAGGTTTTCCTCTGGTCTTATTAGCTACCTACCATTTGTGTGGTCTAAGTAGCCACAAAGTGGAAAAGTTTCAACTAAGACTCAATCGAGGACAGATTCTCCTGACAGAGAAGCTGGATCTGATACTGGGAAGCCAAAGATCAACTACACCTTCTTGTACTTCGGGTAATCGGTGGAAGAGATAACTATATCTTATTTCACTGCAAGATCTGTCTGCAGGACAGGAGCAGCTGTTGTGGGTGTTGCAGACATATAGACAAACGTCACCTTCTTTTTTAATAGTACTTTTTTAGTTTTGCTGAGGTTCCCATGTCCTCAGCTTTTCTCTAAAGGTGTCCCTTATTTCAGGGTGAATGGATCCAAGTGGACATGCTGGCTTGAGCCTGTGCTTTCTTTGTGCTGCTGGGGATGCCTCCAGACTTGCACTGCTCATTAGGCTCTTCTCCAGCTCCATGTTTCAGACCTGTGCTACATTGTGGTTGTTCATCCTGAGTTTAAAGAGATGGCTGGGGTGGGGAGGAGTTGTTTGCAGGAGATATGGACAGATAGTTTAAGTTCCGGGTATGTAACTGAAAAGGCCTGGGAAAAAGTTTAATTTTTCTTACTTCTTTCAAAAAATAAACTTTGTAGTTTTAACATGTTCAGGCTCATAGAAAAATTGGGAGAGACCAGGAAAAGGGATTCCTAATACTCCTTACTCTCCTCATGAATAACTTTCAGTTTCAGCATTTCTACCGGAGTGGCACATTTGCTATGACCAATCAGTGAGACCACATTGATCCACCATTATCATCATACAATGTCCTCATTAGTATGTAGTCTTTTCAGATTGGCTTCTTTCACTTAGTGATATGCATTCAAGTTTCCTTCATGTATTTTCATAATTTGATAGCTCTATTCTTATTAGCTCTGAATAATATTTCATTGTCTGAATATACTGTATATCCATTTCATTGGGTTGTGTTATTTGTTATTTTTTCAAAGAATTCTTTATATATTTTGGATAATAATCTTTCATCAGATGTATTTTTTACACATATTTTTTCATAATCTTTAACTTTTTTTTCCCAGTATCGGGGACTAAACTCATGATCTTGCATTTGCCAGGCAGGCACTTATGCCGCTAAGCTAGATTCCTTGCCCTAACTGACTTCTTAAATTGTCTTGATAGTGTCTTTTTAGAGCAGAAAAATGTAACTTGAATACCATCCAGCATAGGAGTTCTTTCATGGATCATCGTTTGATGCTCTGTATAAGACATTATCACCAAACCTTAACTCATCTCAAACCTCGCGTCAATTCTTCTATGTTATCTTCTAGGACTTTTATAGTTTTACATTTTAGATTTAGGTCCATGATCCGTTTTGAGTTATTTTTGGGAAGGGTGTGAAGTCTGTGTCTAGGTTCATTTGTTCTCTGTTTGGATGTCCAGTTGCCACAGCATTATTTTCTGAAAGGATTCTCACTGCTGCATTGTATTGACCATGCTTCTTTGCCAAAGATGACTTGACTGTATTTATGTGAATCTCTTTTTGGACTTTATTTTGGTTTTTTGATCTATTTGCCTATTCTTTGGCCAATACCACTTTGTCTTGGTGTCTTACTGTGACTTTGAAAATGGGCAATGCCAGTATTTCAAATTTGTCCTTCTCTTTCAATATTGTGTTAGTCACTGTAGATCTTTTCAATATAAACCCTAAACCAGTTTAACAATATACACAAACTAGCTTTCTGGGATTTTTATTGGGATTGTATAGAATCTATAAATCTAGTGGGGAAGAACTGACACTTGAAATATTGAATCTTCCCATTTACACACACAAATATGTCTTCCTTTAGTTCTGTTTGTGAAGAGACTCCTTTTAAAGGAGGTATTTACTCTTCTGGTAGTTCTAACACAACTTACTGGACTTAAACCAAAGTGTATCATATTTGAAGGATACTAATATAAATGGAATTCTACATTTAATTTCAAATTGTGCTTGTTCCTTGCTGGTGTACAGGAAAGTGATTAATTTTAAAAAACTTACTAATTTTGCATTCTGTAACCTTGTGTAATAGCTTATTATTCCGGGAGGTTTTTGGTTGATTCTTGAAATCTGTGAATAAACTTATTTTTTTCTTGCCAGTATATGTTATTTTTATTTTGTTTTTGTCTGATTAGGACTTCTGATATTTGAGTCTGTTTCTCTTTTATAAGGTTATTATTGCTTTAACTTTTTAGTAGATCTGTCTAGTGAAAATGTCTACTTTTCCTTTTGGTTTTTAAATTTTTGCTATTACAGGTTTGCTGTGCAAAAGACTGCATTAATTGTAGAGCATTGGTACAGATACACAACACATTTTAAAATTTACACTTCCTTTCTCTAAACTTCATCTCTAGATCCCATTTTCTTTTGCTAAAGATATGTCCGCATTCCTACTTATCTATCTCTTATGTAATTCTTTAATTTTATGTACTTTGGGTTTCTCATACTAGAGAAACCATGTGGTGTTTAAGCTTGGGTGTCTGAATTATTTCACTTACTATTAGAGTTTGTAGGCACATCAGGTTATCTGCAAATAATTCAAACCTATACTTCTTTGTGGCTGACTAGTATTCCATTTGTAAAAATACCACATATTCTTCATTTCTTCATCTGTTGATGGACATATAGACTACTTGAAAATTTACCTATTATGTGTTGTGCTGCAATAACCATGGGCATGCATATATAACTGTAATATGATGCCTTTAACTCTTTTGAGAAGATACTAAGTAGGGGACTAGTTGGATAAAATGAAATTTCTAGTTTAAAATTTTTTGAGGGCTCTCCACATTGATTTTCACAGTGATTGTACTTGTTCATATTCCTACCAACAACTTAGGAGAGTTCCTCTTTCCTTGAACCTTGGCAGTAATTTGATATTATTTGATTTCTTTCTTTTTTTTTGGTACCAGGGATCGAACTTACCACCTTGCACTTGCCAGGCAGGCTCTTATACTACTGAACTAAATCCTCAGCCCCTGATTATTTTTTTTTGTCTTTTTGAGATAGGATCTCACTATGCAGTTCAGACTGGCCTTGAGCTCACTTTGTAGCGTAGGCTGGTCTCGAACTTGCAATGATCCTCCTGCCTCAGCCTCCTTAGTGCTGGGATTACAGGCAGGAGCCACCACGCCCGACTCAGCCCCTGATTCTTGATGACAACCATTCTTCATGTAGTAAGATGGAATCTCAGGGTTACTTGCATTTCTTTAAAGGACAGAGATGTTCAATATTTTTTCACGTACTTATTGGCCATTTGTACTTTTTAGAAGTCTATTCATAGCACCACGACTGGGATAATCTTGATTCTTTCATACTTGTTTAACCATACCATTAAGCTTAGTAGATGATTTATTTTGAAGACTATTCTGTGGGTTGCTGAGAAGAATATATATTCTGTTTTTGGGTGGAACGCTTTGTGTGTGTGGATATCTTTTTTTTTTTTTTTTTTTGTATCGGGGATCTAACGCGCAACCTCGTGCTTCCCAGAGCTTACACCACTGAGCTAAATCCCTCGCCCCTGGATATCTATTTATTCTAGGATGTGTTTCTACTTTAATATCTCTTTGTTGATTTTTTTTGTCTAATTGATCTGCTTGTGATAATGCGGTATCTATGATGGTTGTGTTGAAGTGTATCTGATCTTTTATGTGTAGTAGTATTTGTTTTATGAAATTGTGTCAGTATCTGGTGCATATGAATGTACACTTATTACCTTTCCTGTTTAATTGTCCTTTATTTAAAATATAGTGACTTATTTTTGCCTCTTCTGATTGTTTTGGAGTGAAGTTCACTTTGTCTAAAAAGAGAATAGAATTCCTTTTGGATTCCTATTGTGTGAAACATTGTTTTCTATCCTTTGATTTTTAGTTTAATGGATTACTTTTTGGATTATGTGGTATACCATTGGGATATGTGGTATACCTTGGGATTTGCTTTTAGATCCAATCTGCTAACCAGTGTCTTTTGATTGGAGAGTTGAGATTATTTATATTGAGTCATTATTGAAAGATATTGACTTATTCCTGTCACTGTATTATTTTTCTGTTGCTGCTTCCTTTATTTTTCCTTTTTCATTAACTGCTTACCTTGCTTCATGTGTTCACTCTGTTAGAATCTTTGGCATTTTTGACTTCTTTATCTGTGTATCTTCGAGAATGTTTTGGATTGCTGATTTGACTGTCATGAATTTTTAAGGTGCTCTTTGTAATAGAAAGTCCTTATTTCTTCATTGGTTTTGAAAGACAGTTTTTCAGGATATATTAGTCTGAGCTAAAAATTGTTTTCTTTTAGGGACTGAAACACTTAAGTTCTCCTGGCCTTTAAGGCTTGTGGTTGAGAAGTCTAATATAATTCTAAGGGTTTACCTCTATAACGGATGTTGGTTTTCTCTAACAGCTTTTAAAATTCTGTCCTTGTGTTGGACTTCTGATTATGATGTTTGTTGTTAGGATTATTAATTAATTAATTTTGACTCTTTTTAAATTTTGTTTTCAGGTCGAGGGAAAGACCATCTTTCCATTTTTCTGTAGGTTTTTATTTTTCATGATCGGGAATGGGAATTTGTGAAATGTTTTTTTCTGCATTTATTGAGATGATCATGTAAAATTTGTCTTTGGCTCTGTTAAAATGGTGTATTACATGTATTGATTTTTGTAGGTTGAACCGTCCCTACATTCTCAAGGTGAATTCCACTTGGTCATGGTGGATGATTTACTGCATTCTGTTTGCTAGTATGTAATTGAGGATTTTGGGTCTATATTCATTAGGGAGACAAGCCTGTAATTTTCTTTTTTTGGTTGGATTTTCTCTCATTTTGGAATCAGGGTAATACTTGCTTCCAGGAATGATTTTGGATATATTGCTCCCCTTTCAATTTTCTTAAGGACTTTCAGAATTAGTGGCATTAACTTGCCTCTAAATTTCTTGTAGAATCCAAAAGTCAATCTGTCAGGGCCTGGGGTTTACTTTATTAGTAAATTTTTAAATTGCATTTTCAGTTTCATTGGCTGATATCAGATTATTTAGAATTTTTATCTTCTTTTTTATTTTATGGAAAAGAGGTTAAACAAAATTCCATAAGAAAATAATAGGATAATAACAATAGTTCATACATTACATATTGTTATCTTTAAAGTAGTTGCTAAGATTATAAGATATGGACATAAAAATTTATTTAATAGATAGTAGCACAAACCTTCCATCTTAATGAACTAAGAGACACTAATAGTCTAATTGACTTACATTTGTTCCCTTTTCCCTGCTGCTCTTTACCCTTTGGCCCATCATAGTTAATCTTCCCTTTTGAACAATTTGCCATTTCACAGTATCTGTTATACATTTTAGACCTCATATATTCTTCCAGTTTCTCACCCCTGGGGGAAAATAAGATGCTTACACATGTGAGCCTGATTTATTTCATGTATGGGTGTGGTCTCAAGTTGCCTCCATTTACTTATAAAAGTCTTAACCATTTCCTGTGAGTCAGTGCCATTGTGGACTGTAGGGGAAGAGAACAAGAAGTCACCAAGAAGCAAGCCCTCCCTGTGAACTGATGCCATGTGCAGACCACTGGGAGGAGAGCTGGATGCCAGCCTCTTCTGGTACATGGAGGAGTTCCCCTCTCCATTGTAAGTCACTGGCTGATATGGAGAAACACAGGCTGCAGTGATGGATATTGAGATAGAATACAATTTAATGCTTGTAGTGTTCAGTGTTTCACTGACTTTGCAGGTCTAACCTGATCATCTATTCAGATGACTAGACCTCTTTGGTGACTTGATGGTGACAGAGGATGGCAATACTCAGTGTGGCACTATGGGGATCTCCTTCTGAGGCTGCTGGCTGTGGTTGATTCCATGTTGTCTTGTTTCAGGGTTCTGTATCATTTTCATTGCTTTGTTGGATTATGTTTTGTTCTATTTTGTTTTGTTTGATTTTATTGTATCTGATGGTATGAGCAGCTATTTCAAAGATCTATTATGGTAGCTACTTTGGAGTTACTGTTATCTTATTTTGTATTGCATTAATTGTTTTGTTTTTATTGATTCTATTATTTTCTGTTCTGTTTGATTTTTACTATGTCTGAAGGCATCTGCAGCTATTTTGAAGACACCAGGAGGCATTATGGTAACCACTGTTGATTTATGATTGTTTCTAAGACCTGTGTCACTTATACTGATGTTTTTTGATTGGCTTTGTTCTCTGCAGAATAAAAAATTTCTCCAATTTATACTTCTTTATGGCTGAGTAGTACTCCATTATATAAAAATAACACATCTTCTTTATTTACTCCTTAGTTGATATACATTTGGTTTGTTTCCAGGATTCAGTTATTATAAATTTTACTGCTGTAAATGTTGGTGCACATATATCATTGTGATCTGATGTTTTTATCTGGGAAGATATAAAGAAGGGGAATAACTGGGTCAAGTGGGACCTATAGTTCTAGATTTTTGAGAAGTTTCCGCATTGATTTCCTCAGTGGTTGCACCTGCCTGTACTGAACAGTGCAGTGGAAGAAGGCTTCCTTTCCCCCCACAGCCTCACCAGAATTTGTTATTGGTTGATTTCTTGATGATAGGCTTTTTTTTCTGAGGTGAGATGGAATCTCAGTGTTGGTTTAATTTGCATCTCTTGAATGATCAGTGAAGTCGAGTATTTTCATAGATTTACTTGTTTTTATTCCTCCATCTGAGAACTATGTTTATTGCAGATGCCTATTTTTGGATTGAGTCTTTGAATATGAATATGAGGTTCTGATTTTTTTCAATTCTCTGTATGTTCTCTATATAAGTCTTTAAGAGACAGTTGGCTAACAATTTTTCCCATTCTATGGGTTGTCTTTTCACTCTGTTGATGAGTTTTTTGCTGTGAAAAAGCTTTTTAATAAGATGAGGTCCCAGTTGTTGACTCTTTGTGGTACCTCCCATGTAGACTAGATTTTGTTGGTGAACTCTCTGCCTCCATTTTTGCCATCAAGATTATTCCTTATGTTCTCTTCCAATAGATTCAGTGTTTCTGTTTTAATTTTGAGATCTTTGGTTCATTTTAATTTTAGTTTAGTGCATGGGGATAGACATAGGTCTAGTTTTAGTCTTTTGCATGTAGAGGGCCAGTTTTTTCAGCACCATTTATTAAAGATCTATCTTTCTTCCAGTGAAAATGTTTGGTCCCTTTGTCAAAGATAAGATGGATAAATGTGTTTGGAGTTGTTTCTGCATCTTCTGTTTTCTTCTAGTCCTAAGGTCAGTTTTTTTGCTAGTCACATGCTGATTTTTATCACAGTAGCTTTGTTGTAAAATTTCAAGTCAGAGATTTTGATACCTCTTGCCTTGCCTTTGTTTTCTAGATTTGCCTTTGCTATTCTAGCTGTCTTCTGTTTCCAAATGAATTTTAGCTATGTTTTCCCTAGTTGTGTAAGGTATTTTAATGGTATTTTGATCAAGATTGCATTATATCTATATAACAATTTTGGCAATATGTTCATTTTCACATTGTAGGTTTTGCATATTCATTAGCAAGGGACACCTTTCCATTTTCTGATATCCTCTTTGATCTTTTTCAGAGTAAAGTAATTATCTCTATCTATCTATCTATCTATCTATCTATCTATCTATCTTACTTACTTACTTTGGTAGATAAATTCCTAAGTATTTCATATCTTTGGATGGTATTGCGAATGATGTGCTTTCCCTAATTTGTCTTTTTTTTTTTTTTTTTAATCGGTACTGGGGATCGAACTCACGACCACACACTTGCAAGGCAGGCACTTATGCCGCTGAGCTAAATCCCCAACCCTCCTAATTTGTCTTCTGGTGAATTTGTTTATGTACAGAAATGCTGTTGATTTTTGAGTGTTGGCTTTGTATCCAGGTATGCTATTAAATTTAGTTATTAAATCCAAAAGTCTTTTGGTGGAGTTTTTGGTGACTTCTATATGGAGTATGTCACCTATGAATAATGATAATTTATCTTCTTTCTCTCCTATCCTTTTTTCTTTTGTTTCTCTCCTTGTCTAATTGCTGTGACTAGTGTTTTCAGAACTATATTGTAAAGAAGTGATGATAGTGGACATCCTTGTTTTTTTCCTGATTTTAAAGTGAAAACTTTCACATTTTGTCCATTTAGCATCTTGTTGGCTGTTGGTGTGTCATAGATGGCTTTCATGAGATTGCAGTAAAGACCATCTATTGCGATTTTTTGCAGAGCTTTTGTCATGAATGAGTTTTGGACTTTGTCAAAAGCTTTTTCTGCACTGACATGATCATGTGAGTTTTTCTTTGACTCTGTTGATATGGTGCTGATAAATTCATTTATCAAATTGTATATGTTGAATCTTCTCTGCTTTCATGGGATGAATCTCACTTGTTCATGGAGTATTATATTCTTGATGATTTACTGAATTTTGTTTGCTAGTATTTTATTGAGGATTTGTGCATCTGTGTTCATTAAGGAGATTGGCTTCCTGTTCTCTATAGGTTGAGTGTTTCTGTGGTTTGGGTATCAGGGTAATACTTGCCTCTATGAATAAGTTAGAGAGTATTGCTTCCCTTTCAATTTCAATTTCAATAAAGAACTTGAGAAGTCTTCATTTTAAATCTTCTCTAAATTTCTTGTAGAATTCAGCTGAGAATCCATTAGGACCCAGGCTTTGCTTTTTTGGAAAGCTTTTTATTGGTTTCAATTTCATTGACTGATACTGGGTTTTTCAGAATTTATTATCTTCTTGATTCAACTTTGGCAATTCATATGTATGTAGGCATCTGTCCATTTCTTCTGTGTTTTCCATGTAGATTCCTTCTAATGAAAGTGAAAAAATATTTGTTTATCTTAAAGTGGGAAATCATAAATCAAAAGTCTATGAATTTTGGTTATATAAAAATTATGTTTTATTCTAATACCAATGATAGATTTAACAGAAACATAATGTAATAGGAGAAGAAATAAAACATAATGGCAAAGATTTTTATATCTATCTTGTACAATAACATCCAGAAAATTATAAGGAAAGATCTCAATATCCATAGGGGAAAAATGCACACGGTATGGAATATTCCAGTTCAGGGAAGAGGAAATCTGAAATACTGCCAAGCCCATGAAGAGGCTTTCAAACCAAGTACTATACATAACAGTGCTAATTAAAACAGCAACATAGCATCTTATGTCTAAGATACTGGCACAAACTAAAAGCTGGGTAGTGATGATATGTGTTAGTGAGGAGATTGGGATTTAGCAACCCTCATGCACTGTAATTATTCTGGATGGCTGTAAGACATGCTTTGGAAAAATAAGTCTATGTCCACAGGAACCAGCATTTCTGATCTTGGGCATGTACATAAGATATTCTCTACCAGATCCAAGAGAGGACATTACAAAAACATTCACTGTATCATCACTCTTGATGATGAGAAAAACAGAAGCAAAATAGTGTCCCCTGTTGGGAGAGTAAGCAGATAATTATTATGGAGACTTTACAGCAATTAGGATTAGCCATAAGCAATATAGTTTAGAAAAGTAGTAAGAATCATAATGAGATGTAAAATGTAACATTGTTTTTTGTATTAAAAGTATATGCAGTAAGAGAATCATAGGTAGTATGAGGCTAAGTGACACATGCTCAGAGGCCCAGACATTAGGAGAGGTTGAGGCTGAGCGTTATTTGAGCAAAGGAGTTTGAGACCAACTGGGCAACATAAGCAAGATCCTATGTCAAACATGAGTAATAAGCTAATTGAAAAAATTAAAATTTAATGCTAGCAAACACAAAAAGACACATTTAAAAAAGTATAGAACATGTTAAGTAGTTTAAAATAACTGCTTAGAGAAATATGTAAAATTAGAGAGCAGAAAAAATGAAAGGAAACAAAAATCAAGAATGTCCACTTTCTGGGCCATAAAATACACGTTAAAAATTAAAAAAAAAGTCATACAGCATCTGTTATCAGGTCACAATTAATTTGAATAAGAATTAATGACAAAGATAGCTGGAAATACAGGTACGCTTTAAGATTAAACAACACACTTTTAGTAAATACTACATGGGTCAAAGAAAAAAATCTCAAAGGAGCTATTGAATATTTAAAAATATTTTGAACTGATAAAAAGTGAAACAACTTGAAAAAAGTGTATATGGGGCAGAAAAACTTTAGAGAGAATTTTATATCACTGAATGAATATATGAGGAAAGAGGAAAGATTGAAAGCAATTATCTAATTTTCCAGTTAAGAACTACAAAGAAGGGCAAATGAAAGCCAAAGGAAGCAGGAGATAAGGAATAATAAATAAATTTAGTATAGTCTCACTTGTTTATTTTTTATTTAGTTGCCTGAGTTGTGGTGCCAGAGGTTCCTCCCAAAATCAAAGCCAGGACAATACTAATGTCAAGAATTCTTCCCCTAATGTTTTTTTCTAGGCATTCTGCCATTTCAGTTCTTAAATTTAGGTCTTTATCTAATTTTAAGTGGATTTTTGTTATGGTTTATGTCTAGATGTCCCCCCGAAAGCCTCATGCAATCATAGATGGGTCTTTTCAGAGGTGACTGAAAATAGAGTGTGTGGTTGGTTTCTGTTAGGATAAAAAGTGGTAGGATTAAGGGTGGGTGATTACTAACTTAGTCCTTTTATTGGTTTGGCATTTCCCTAAACTTGGTACCCAGGATACAATGTAGGAGACAGAAAAAGGCTTGTCTTCTCCCTCCTTTGTTTGCTTTTGCTGTCTTCTGCTCATCATGAACTGTTTTTCCTCTGTGATGCCCGTTTGCCAAGCCACTTTGCCTCTGAGCTAGCAAAACTGTGAGCTAAATAAGCCTTTTACTTTTTTAATTTGGGTGTCAGATATTGTGACTCAACAATGAGCGAAAGTAACTAAGACAATAATTTGTGAATGATATAAAATAAAGATCCAATTTTAGTCTTTTGCATATCCAGTTTCTGCAATACCATTTGTTGAAGAGAGTGTATTTTCTCTACTGTGTCCCAGGGATGCTAGTCTAAAATCAGATGATTGGTTATATTTTGCTTTATTTTGTGACTATTTTATTTTATTTTGTTGGTCAATATGTCTGTTTTGTGCCAATATCATACTATTTTGATTACTGTAGTGTTATAATACATTTTGAGATCAGGTTATGGGGTATATCTATTTTTGTTCTTTTTGCTCAGGTTTTACTTTGACTACTTGGGATCATTTACCATGAATTTGAATATATTTTTCAATTTATATTAAAAATGTCTATGAAGTTGCATTGAATCTGTATATCACTGTTTTAATAGGAAAATATTAACAATATTAATTAAGTACACTAACATGACATTTTCCCACTTATCTCTATGTTCTTTAAACTATTCTACTAGGATTTTATAGTTTTCTATATGTCTTTAATCTCTTTCAATAAATTTATTCTTTAGCATTGAATCTTTGTGATACTAGGAATGTTTCTTTAATTCTTTTCAAATAGTTCAATGATAATGAGCAAAAACATCACTGGTTTTTGTCTGCTGATTTTGTACCCCAAAATGTTACTGACATTGCTTATTAGTTTTCATCATTTTTGTAGAGAACATCAACAAATGTAATGGAAATCTTCAGGTTGAAACAAAATACTTGCAATCCATATATCTGTAAAGAGACTCATATTCTAAAAAGGAATTCTATTACTCAATAACAAAAAAGTAAATGTACATTTTATTTTTAAAGGAGCACAGAACCTTGCTAGACATTTCTAAAAATGTTTAACAGACATCTTTAGAGGTGCTTGATATTATTAACATTAGGGAAATGTAAATCAAAGCCACAGTGGGATATCACTTCATGTCTGTTAGAATGTTTTTATCAAAAAGGCAAAAGATATGTGTTAGTGAAGGCATTAAGAAAAGTGAACCCCTTCACATCACTGGTAGGAACATAGATTGGTGTAGCCTTTTTAGTAAATGATATGAAAATTTCTAAAGAAATTAAAAATACAAGGCATAGGACCCTGGTATTCTAGCTTTGCTTTGTTTGCTTCCAAAATATCATTCTCCCTTCAATTTAAAAATTTAAAAAGGAAATTCAACCTAATTTAAAAAGGAAAATGAACGCATGTGGATCCCTGGCAACCCAGCAGTTCACTCATGGTCGCAGTGGTGGTAGGACACATGTGGCTGGGGAAGGGACTTCCAGAAACCTAGCGAGGTATCCATGGTCGCAGAGGCAGTGGGGTGCACACACACAATGGGACTGTCCCAGGCAGGCGCCTGACCCCCAAATCCAAGTGTGGATACACACACACACTAACATTTGGTAAGTCAGATGAATCAGCATTGTGCTTTGGCACACAAACAGGTAAAATAGAATGTGGCAGATGAAGCTTCCATTCTTTCCTTTTTTTCTTAATATATTAGAACCCCAGCTCACATACAGAGGTTAAGATCAGACCTATACATAGCACAAATCCTGCAGCAAAATTGGCTGGAGTACATAACACATTTCTGGATCAGTTTTGGACCTACCACTGAACTGTAAACACTAGAGGAATTTTACTTCATTTATTTTTCTATGTTTGTTTGACTGCTTTTTATTTTATTTTTCTGTTGGGTCAAGGTTTTTTTTTTTTTTGGTACTGGAAATCAAACTCACCACCTTGCACTTGGCAGGCAGTTACTGTGCTTCTGAGCTATATCCGTGGCCTGAGGATTATTAAAATTTAGATTAATTTTGTCTTGTTTTATTTTTTAGGGTTAATTTTGTTTTCTGTTTTTAGTCTTTTTTCTTTCCCTTTTTATCTTTTTCTTTAATGACTTAGATTTATTACTTTCCTTTTTGTTTTCATCTCGTCTTCTGTCTTTTGCCAACTGTCGTGCTTGATTTTATGATACTTTCCTGTGAATAAACATTGTCTTTTCTCTGTCTGGTACACTTCAATACTCCACAGTGTCCTCTTTCATTCTTTCACTCCTCTGTCTTCCGGTTTCCCAAAGCTTGGTGATCATCCTATGCCATCCAGTCTTTCTCCGATTGTATTGGACCTCATTCTTATCTCTCTATCTTGCCTCCTATCCCTCTTAAGCCCCTACCCTTGCAACAGGGTAAAATCACTCCACTAAAGGAAAAAATCATTGCATGCAGGTTCCTGGTATATTCTGTATTGTGTTAGACAACTGCAGAATTTGCTGCTATGGTTAAAAGTATCAGACTGATAGTTACCACAGTTTTTCAGTATCTAGGTTGTGCTAGAGACTGTTATTGTTAACTATATTACTGTAGCCAGGATACCATACCTGCTATAATCAGTTTTTCTGTCCTATATGATAGCTCTGTGATTGTATAAGAGCATTACAATCGCCATGATCCAGTACCAAAGGACTGGGTGCTAAGCCAAAATAGGTAACAACTTCTCATACTCAACTCTTCAGATAGACACAAAGACCAAGAACCACCTATGTCCCAGAATATATCCCTGTAGAACAGCCATTTTCTAGGGAAACCTCAATACAAGTGGTAAAGTGATCTACCATTAAAAAATCTATATGCATCAACACTGAAAACAAAATAACACAAAAAATAGAAAACAGAGAATAATAAGACACAGAAGCAAAGTGCAACTCCAGATTCCCAGCCCACCCAAGATAAATCTATAGCATAATAAGATAGTGGAAATCAGAAGCTAACCACTGAGAATTTCTGAAATGGTAGCAATAGAAGTGAAAAAAAAATGGAAGAGGTTAAAGAAAATGTAATCTCTAAGGTGCAAACAAACAAACAAAAACCCGACAATCGAAACAAATGAGATTAAAGCAGACACAAATTTTAAAAACAAGAGGAGCTTAGGGAACCCACAAATTCCCAATATAGGAAACAATGGGAACCACAAATTCCCAATATAGGAAAGAAATGGAACCCAAGAAACAGATCCAAACACGAGTCAAGGAGATTAAAAACCCCAATGAAATTATATGCAACAGATTGAATGAAGGTGATGTTAGACTATCGGATGTATAGAAGATCGGATCGTGGCTAGTGAAAAGAAAGATATCTTAAAAATATCAAGAAACAATGAAAAATCAATCCAAAAGCTATGAGATAAAGCAGAGTCAGTGAGAAAGTGGAGACACTGCAAAAGAAACAGAAAACTTTTCAGAAAAACAGTGACAAAAACTTCCCAAACATGGATAAAGAATTTGATATGCAAATAAATGAAGCAGATAGAAATCAAAATAGCCCTGACCCAAATAAATCTATACTAGGGCACATAATAATCAAGATTCCAGAAATTCAGCACAATAACTGAATATTAAAAGTGGCTAAAGAAAGAAAACATATCACCTATGAAGGAAAACCCATTAGGATTAAAGCAGACTTCACACAAACCCTCAAGTCAAGAAGAGACTGGTGTGAGGTACTTCAAGTCCTAAAAGAAAACAATCTTCAACCCAAACAGTTGTACCCTACTAAACTATCTTTCAAAATAAATGGGGAAATACACTTCCATGAAAAAGCACAGCTGAAGAAATTTATGACCACCAAACCAGCTCTACAGAATTCTCTGAAGGATATATTAGAAAGAGGTAATGAAGACAGCAAACACATAAACACCAAAAGAGAGACACTAGTAGGCAAGGCAAACAAACAGAGAAAGACAGAGATCCAATAATAGGAAAATGTGAAAAACAAGCCACTACATAGTTGTTATAACCATCAATGTAAATGGATGACCAGTCAATCAAAAGAAACAGGTGGGCAAAATGGATCACAAAACAAGATCCAACAAAATGTTGCACTCAAGAAACACATTTAGCATTCTGTGTGCACATCCAGACTAGCTGCCTGGGTCCTGGAGGTTCTGAACTCCACCCAACCAGGTGTAAGGCTCTTTGTGCCACACTCTGGGGGTGCATCCTTGCTAGCTACACTGAGGATCTGAGCTCTTCTCTGCCCAGTCCAGCATCCCAGTGCAATCCAGCAGGGGAAAGCATGGCCAGCCTCATAGGACACAAAGATACTGAGCCTAGCCCAGCCCAGAACCCCAGAGCCACCCATGAGGGAGCAGCCAGTGGGTCCTGGAGAATGTGAGCTATACCCATCAGAGCACAAGGCCCCAGTGTTATAGTGCAGAGGTGTGTCCCAGATTTAGAACTCCATCCAGCAAGGAGCAAGACCTTGGCCCAACATGCCACAAAATGTGCTCAGGCTAGCCCCATGGTTCAGAAGCTCTGAACTCTCAGCCAGATGCAAGGCCCCAGCAGCACCACACTCCGGGGGCATGCCCAGACTAGCTGCCTGTGTCCTGGAGGTTCTGCACTCCACCCAGCCAGGTGAAAAGGCCTGGTACCACTCTCCAGGTATGTGTCTTTGCTAGCTGCACAGAGGATCCAAACTCTGCTTTGCCCAGCCCAGCATTCCATTGCAAATCCAGGATGGCCAGCCTCATAGGTCACAGAGCACGTGGCTCTGGCACCATAGCTCTGGGGTGTGCTTTGGCTAGCCATGGAAATATTGGAGAATTGAAGCTCTGCCAGTGCAGCATACTAATAGGAGGGGCCTGGCCCCTCATCAGGAGGGGCCTGGCCAGCCATATGGGTCCCAGAGGAAAATGACACAACAAAAGTGCAAGATGCAATCTCAGTCCTCCAGCCCACTGAGAACAAACCCCAGAGACATTGAAATGGAAGACAGTGGACATCACACAACTGAACTTTCTGAAATGGTAGCAATGGAAGTAAAACAACTCCATGGAGCTATAGGGGAAATCACATCAGAAATAATCTCTCAGGTAAAGAAAGAAATGACAAACATTATGAAAAAAATGTTGGGTATATCTAAAGAAGAACTAGATAAAAATAGAGTAACATAAGAAAATGATGAAAACATTGGATGAACAATATAAGACAGAATTAGAATACATGAAACATTCAAAGGGATGTTCAGGAAATTAAAAATTCCTTTGAAAGCTGGAAAAAGTGCTTGAATGAAGCTGAAGATAGACTATCAGACATTGAAGACAGGATGCAAGCTTATGATTATGAAACAAAAGCTCTCTTAAAAATAATGATTCAGGAAAAACAATTCAACAGCTGCTAGATGATGCAAAGAGAAATAATATAAGATTGATAGGTGTCAATAAAAAAGCAGGGCTCAACACAAATGACATATGAAGATTATTTATAGAAATAATAGCAGCAAAATTTCCAAACGTAGGAAAAGAATCTGATATACTTATAAGTGAGGCATATAGAACCCCAATTAACCATAACCAAAATAAATCCTCACCCAAATATACAATAATTAGGATATCAGACATTCAGCACAAGAACAGAATACTAAAAGCTGTCAGAGAAAAGAAACAGATCACTTACAATGGAAAGAATATCAGAATCAGGGAAGACTTCTCAACACAAACCTTCAAGTCAAGAAGAGCTTGGAGTAAAGTATTTCAGGCCCTGAAAGAAAACAACTTTCAACCCATACTGATGTACTCTGAAAAACTAGCTTTGAAAATTGATGGAGAAATAAGTTATTTCCATGCAAAGAACAACTAAAGAAATTAATGACCACCAAACCAACACTACAAAGAGTACTGAAAGATACTCTAGAAAGAGACAAAGATAACTTAGAGGAATGACAGCAGAAGGGAACCACTAAGCAGGGCAAACAATTGAACAGAAAAAGCAGAAAACCAATAACAGAAAGATAATATGACATGGATAAGCCAATACATATGAGTTGTATCCATCAATGTAAATGATTGCAATTCACTCATAAAAAGAAATATATTGGCAGAGTGGATTGAGAAATAAATCCAAAAACATGCTGTGTACAAGAAACACATTTAACTCAGAAGGAAACTCATAGACTAAAAGTCAAAGGATGCAAAACAATACTTCATGCAACAGGAACTCAGAAAAAAGCATGGGTAACTATTCGGTTTGCAGACAATGTGGATTTCAAACCAAGAATGATCAAAAGAGATAAAGAAGGACACTAAATACTTGTTAGGTGAAAACTTGACGAGGAAGAGATTATAAATATATATGCACAAAATATGGGAATCACCCAATTATGTAAGACAAATCTTAATAGACATGAAAAATCAAATAAGCAATAGTATAGTTATAATGGGGGACCTTAACACCCCATCACCACAAAAAGACAGATAAACCAAACAAAAAATCAGCAAAGAAATAACAGAACTGAAACAGACTTGTGAACAAATGGACCTAGTAGTTGTCTACCTTTTGTTCTACCTAACAATATCAGAATACACATTCTTCTTAGCTGCAAATGGGTCATTCTTTAAAATAGATCATATACTAAGCCACAGAGCATACTTAAGTACATGCAAAGAAAATGAAATAATCTCACGCATATTATCTGATTGTATCACAATAAAATTGGAAATTAATGAAAAAAAGCCCACAAGAACCCCATAAACACATGAAAATTAAATAATACTCTCCTAAACATCACTGGGTCACAGAAGAAATTAAAAAATATATACAATCACACAAAAATGCAAATACAATTTACTGGAATCTGTGGGACACAATGAAAGCAGTCCTCAGAGGAAAATTTATAGTGGTAAATTACCTCCTTAGGAAAATGGAATGACCATTGTTTAAAGCTTAATGCTGCACCCTAAACATCTAGAAAAAGAAGAGTAAATAAAGCCCAAAACCAAAAGAAGGTAGGAAATTATAAAAGCAGAACATAAATTAATGCAATTGAAACTAAGAAAACGATGCAAAGAATTAATGAATTGAAGAGTTGGTTCTTTGAAAGCATAAATAAAATTGATAAACCCCTAGCCAACCTTATCAAAAAGAGGAAGGAAAAAACTCAAATCCATGCAACAAGAAATGGAAAGGGTGAAATTACTACATATGCTGTGGAAATACAGAAGATCATCAATATCTACTTTGAAAACCTTTACTCTCATAGGTTCGATAACACAGAAGAAATGGACAAATACCTAGAAACATATGAATTAAGATGTAAAACTGCCAAATAACCCAATTTCAGTTAATGAAATTTAAAATGTAGTTAAAAACTTAAGCAACAAAGAAAAGCCCAGTTCCTGAGGGATGCACTGCTGAGTTCTACAAGAAATTTAGGGAAGACTTACTGCTGATACTACTCAAAGTCTTCAATGAAACTGAGAGATAAGATAGTCTCCCTAATTCATTTCTCAGAGTATTACCCTACTACCAAAACCAGAGAAAGATCCCACCAAAAAAAAAAAAAAAATTACAAGCCAATCTCCCTAATGAACATAGATGCAAAAATCCTCAATAAAATACTGGCAAATGGAATGCATCAAATCATCAAGAAGATTGTACACCATGACCAAGTGGAATTCATCCCAGGAATGCAGGGGTGGTTCAACATACACAAATCAATAAACATAATACACCATATCAATAGAGCCAAAGACAAAAATCACATAATCACTCAATAGATGGAGAAAAATCTTTTGACAAAATCCAACACTCGTTCATGATAAAAACCTACAGGAAATCAAAATAGATGGTCTCTACTTCAATCTGAGAAAAGCCATATATGATAAACCAACAGCCAACATCTTACTAAATGGAAGAAAGCTGAAAACTTTTAACCAAAATCAGGAACAAGGCAAGGATGACCATTATCACCACTCCTATTCAATATAGTTCTGGAAACACTAGCCAGAGCAATTATACAAGAGAGAGAAATAAAAGAAATAAAAATAGTAAAGGAAAAAGTTAAGTTATCATTATTTGCAGATAATATGATACTCTACAGAAGACTCACAAAGCTCCTTTGAAAGACTTCTAGATATAATAACCAAATTTAGTAATGTAGCTGGATACAAATCATTCAAAAATCAATAGCATTCCTGTACACAGACAACAACTGACAGAAATTAGGGAAACCATACCCTCCTTAGGAAAATGGAATGACCATTGTTTAAACTTAATGCTGCACCCTAAACATTTAGAAAAAGAAGAGTAAATAAATACTATAGCATCCAAAAAAAAAAATAAAATACTTAGGAATCAATCTAACAAGGAAGTAAAAGATCTGTACAGTGAAAATTACATTAGTCTGAAAAAGGAAATTGAAGAGGATTTCAGAAAATGGAAAGACATATCCATTTTCATGGATAGGAAGAGAAAACATTGTGAAAATGATCATTTTTCCAAAATTGATGTACAGTTTAATGCAATTGCAATCAAAATACCATTTGCATATGTCACAGAATTAGAGAAATCATTCCTAAAATTCATATAGGACCAGAAGATATGTAGAATAGTGATCCGTCCTGCGGATCGGTCCGTGGGCCTCGCCTGGAGAGGGGACGGAGATGGAGGGCTGGGCAAGAGAAGAGAGATGGAGACAGGATGAGATTCCAATCGAGTCTCATTTATTCTTAAAATGGCTACAACTTATATAGGGTGGAGGCAGGCCATTGGGGCAGGAAGAGGGCATGGAGTGTTATCTGATGGGTCATCCTCACATCAGGATATATGACGTAAGCAGGAGAGGATTATGGGTAATGAAGGCAGACATGAGGATCATGGGAAATGTAGGCTGAAGCGGAAAGTTGCTTACATCATGCGCATTGTAGGCAAGGGGAGGATCATGGGAAATGTAGACTGGCACACAAAATGCCCTCAGGTGGGAGGGGCAGGGCAGCAGCAGCCATTCTGAGCCGCTCCCTACACAATAGCAAAAGCAATTGTGGGCAACAAAACTAAGGCAGGAGGCAACATAATCCTTGACTTGAAATTATACTACAAAGCTTCTGTGATGAAATCAGTACAGTACTGGAATAAAAACAGGCCAGAGGATCAATGGAGTAGATTGGAGGATGCAGCCACAACTACAAACACACTCAGCTATCTTATCTTTGACAAAGGGGCCAAATATGTTCACTGGAAGAAAGGTAGTCTCATTAACAAGTGCTGATAGAAAAACTGGCTCTGCATATGCCTAAAACTTAAACTAGACCCATGCCTATCACCATGCACTAAACCAAAGTGAAAATGGATTAAGGATTTATATATTAAGCAGAAACAGGAAATCTAGAGAACAAAGTAGGTGAAAATCTTGATGACATAGGTGTAGGCAGAGAGTTCATGAACAAAAATCAAACTGCACGGGAAATACTTCCCAAAATCAACAACTGGGATCTTGTCTTATTAAAAGACATATCTAAAGAATGTCTAAAGAAATCTCCAACTGCATATCTAAAGAAATTTCCAACAGAGTGAAAAGAAAACTCAGGAATTTGGAAAATATTTTGGCCAACTGCCCCTCAGACAAAGGACTTCTATGTAGAAATGTAAAGAATTAAAAAAGATCAGGCTTCCCAAATTTAAAGGCAATCCTCCAATCCAAAAATGGGCATCCAAGATGAATATACATTTCTCAGATGAAGAAATACAAATGGAAAATAAATGTATGAAAAAATGTTCAACATTAATGGTCATTTTGGAAATGCAAATTAAAACTATAAGATTCCATCTCATTCCAAACAGAATAGCCAAGATCAAGAAATTAACCAATAACAAATGCTGGAAGAGGTGTGGGGAAAAAGGAAATCTGCATTGCTGGTGGGAATGTAGGCTTCAACCACAGTGTAGGCTGCAACTAGAGTGCAACCACTGTGGAAATCTGTGTGGAGATTCCCCAAAAAGCTAGGATTAGAGATTCCATTTGACCCAGCTATCTCACTTCTGGGCATTTTCTCAGAAGAACTGAAAACATTATTCCACACTGATATATGTGCACCCATGTTTCTAGCAGCATAATGTGTAATAGGCAAATCTTGGAAACAACCTGAATGCCCATCAGTTGAGGAATGGATAAAAAAGATTCACCTGTAAAGAAAGCTTCCATCCAAGTTTTTATAGGTAGTTGGATATGACTTGAGACCATACCCATTAGTGAAATAAATCAAACTCACATGTGTAAATACTGTATTGTCTCCCTACTGTAAAAAATTGAAACATTATATATGTGCCAAAACCTAAAATAAATACTGTGCAAGGGTAAGAAACTGTTCAAAGAGGAAATGTAATTGGAACAAGGGAAAGTAGGAAAGAAGGAAGAGAAAAGGAATATATATATATATATATATATATATATATATATATATATAAGGTAGCAAAAACAGCTATACTACTAATTGTATTAGTTCTTGGGAAAGAACAGTTAATATTCATATGATTAGATCAATTTTACCTATCTGTATCTGGTAATCTGAGCAACCCTGCTGAAGGTAACGATATGTAATATTACAAGCATTGTTAAAAGCCTATCATCTTGTTTTGTAAACTTCTACTGTTAAATTGTTTTGTGTTTGTTGTTTGTCTCTTTTGCTGTTTGTTTTTCTTTTCTGTGTCTTTTGTGTCTTAAATAAATAAATAGAAACACATTTAACCCAAAAAGACATTCATAGATTAAAAGTCAAAGAATGGAAAACAATTCTCCATGCCACAAGAATCAAGAAAAAAGCAGGGGTAGCTATTCTGTTTGCAGATAGTGTGAACATCAATCAAGAATGATCAAAAGAGATAAAAAGGCCAGTTTATACTTTTTAGAGGAAAACTTCAAATGAAGGAGATATCATAATTATACATGCAAGAAATATGGGAGCATCCTACTAAATAAGACAAATGTTTATAGATGTGAAAAATCAAATAAGCAGTAACTGAATTGTAATGGAGAACCTTAATACCCCATTGTTACAAAGAGATAAATCAATCACATAAAAATTCAGTAAAGAACTATCGGAACTGAACCAAACCTTGAACAAATGGTCTTAGTAGATGTTTACAGTGTTCCCTGCAGTATCAGAATACATATTCTTCTCAGCGGCACATGGAATGCTTTCCAAAATAGACTATATACTACCCAAAGAACATGGTTAAGTAAATGAAATTATTCCATGTATGTTATGTGGCTGTAAAGCAACAAAATTGGAAATTAATGATAAAATAAACCACAAAACTTCATAAACACAAAGAAATTAAATAACACTCTCTTGAACCACGAATGAGTCACAGATGAAACTATAGAAGTTAAACAATATGTACAATTAAAGGAATATGTGGCTAAAACACACCAGAATCTGTGGGATGCAATGAAACCAGTCCTAAGAAAGAAATTTATAGCAGTGAATTCTCACAGCTAGAAAACAGAATGAGCACAAATAAGTAACTGAACACTGCACCTCAGGCTTCTAGAAAATGAATACCAAGTCAAGCCCAAAGCCCATAGCAGGGAGGAAATTACAAAGATCAGAGTGGAAATTAATGGAATTGAGACTAAAAATAATACAAGGAATTAATGAATTGAAGTTGTTTCTATAAAAGAAAAAATAAAACTGAGAAACCGTTAGACAACTGAATCAAAAAAGGAAAGAAAAGACTCAAATTCATGCAGTGAGGAAAGGATGTATCACCAGAGATCCTGTGGAAATTCAGAAGATCATCAGTATCTATTTTAGAAATCTTTACTTGTGGGAGACAGCCAAAATAGAAGCAAAGCCCTGACTTATGAGCATTTGGAGCATGGATTGGGGAAAATCAAGATAGAAGCAAAGCTCCCACCTGTGAATCGTTTGGGGTGCAGATTGGGATGAGCAATGAAGGAAGCAAAGGCCCCCTCTGTGAGCTGGCTGGTGTGTGGGCTGGGGTGAGGGGACCCCCCCCCATGAGCAACCAGCTGATTTGGAGGTACTGTACTTTTTGATTGATTTTGCAAACCTAATGCTGAGCAACCACGTGGTGGACAACAATGAGCAGTGTAGAACTGTTGTGGATTTCCTACTGTCTTATCACTGTTTCAAGTCATTTTATTGCTCTATTTTATTCCCCTTAAAATTATAGAGAGAAAAAAACTGAAGGAGTTAGTGGGATCAGAATGTACAATAGATGTTATGAAGGTAAAATGGGAGCAAATGTCTAAAAAGGGAAATTGATAGCCATTGGTAATTTTCTACTACATTATTTTGAAGTCCTGCACCATTTTCATTATTTTGTTTGGTTTGGTTTGATTCTGTTTTGTTAGATTCTATTATGTCCAGTATGGGAAGCTAATTTGAAGATAATAGACACATGATGGTAGCCATTGTTGATCTATTGTTTTGAAGTTCTGTATCACTTTCATTGTTTTGTTTATTGGTTTTATTTTGTTCTGTTTTGCTTTATTTTATTTTGTTTTTTTGTATCAGGGATCGAACTCTCAACTGCGCGCTTGCAAGGCAGGTGCTTATGTGCGGAGCTTAAATCCCCAGCCCCTCTGGAACGGTATTAAATGAAAGTGAAAAGTTCTCTCTCTCTGTATCCACTAAGGAGAGGGAAAAAAGGTATTGTAATTCAATGTGGACAATATATTTAAGTGTTCCTTGACTTGGTACAACTAACTTACATATTTTGTATGTTTTTGGCCCAATAATTTGTTTTTCAGTCTATATATATGATGATTAACTTTAAGATCTTATAAATCAGTCTGATGCCTGAAAAATAAAGGTGGTTGAGGAAAGGGGAAAAAAGAATTAAAATGAATTACATACATTTACCAATACCCTACATGAATGAAATCATTATAAACTTCAAACATGTACTAAAGAAAGTCTAAAAAATTAAAAAAGAACGGCTGGTGATGTAGCTCAGTGTGAAAGGCCTAAGTTCAATCTCCTATACTAAAAATTCAAATAAACAAGCAGACAAAGAAAAAACAAGTGGAAGAAGAAGTTTTATCACATAGTAAAAGCACTCACCAAGTAAAATTGATCAGTTATTTAGGCAGGATGAGATATTTTGCAGTAACACACAATCTAGGGTGATCAATCATCCTAATTTCCCTGGGACAGAGGTGATTTCCTAGAATGAGAGGCCATCATTGCTGACACTGATATAGAGCCAGAAAATCGGGACCAGGGAGCTGCCCTAATGTAAACTTGCCATAGTCATCTTGAGGCTGTGCACATAACGAAAAGGAGTTTGGGTAGATGACAAAACAGGAGGAGATTGGAAAAATTCTTATCAGGAGGCACTGGGAATTGGAGCAGCAAAACCAGGGCATCTCTAATAGACTCTCAGCCTGCAATGAAGGAACAAGATGTGAGAGCCCTGAGTGTGGACTGAGGAATGACAGAGTCTGTGGTTGGCCCTGAGTTGTTTATTTGCCACCAGGTGACCATAAGCAGGTTTCTGTACCATTTTCCATTCCTCCGTGGTACTAATACCATAGGTCTAATCGATACAAAGCAGAAAGTACTGAGAAGAGTTTCACTGTTGTCTTACTTTTCTCATTGCTGAGAAGAAAAATTGGATGCTCAAAGTTAAAGCAGGAAAGGTTTATTGTAGTTCACAGCTGGTAGAGGTTTCAGTTAGCAGTTGGCTGGCTCCACAGTAGGGTGGCCTGGCACAGGGGCATCACAGAGGAGAAACAGTTCATGGTGATCAGAAGGCAGGAAGGAGCGCAGCAGTGAAGTACTGAGGAAGAAAGTGATGAGCAGCAAGTGACAACAGTAGACTTCCTTCTGTCCAGTCTACCTATCCTTAGGGTGGGCAGAGCTCACCCGCAGGGCGGGCACCTATAATCCTAGCATCACACCACAAATCAATTTCAGCACCATATCCTTAATTCCAGCTTTGCACACTCTAGATCCAGCCACCTCGGAAAAGCCCCACCAATGACTGCATGAGGCTTTGGCCGGGGGTGGGGGGACATCCAGACATAAGCCATAACAATTGTTCAAAAAAGGATCAGAAGCAAGTTAACTGCTGTTACCATTATTGTTCTTACTAAGAAAATCACAAAAAGGGATCAGATAGAAATACTTGGG
Organism: Cavia porcellus; assembly: GCF_034190915.1. NCBI lineage: Eukaryota > Metazoa > Chordata > Mammalia > Rodentia > Caviidae > Cavia > Cavia porcellus. The sequence goes on along the minus strand of NW_026947492.1, from coordinate 18,630,017 downwards.
CAGGAATAATAGGATTGAAAGAGAAGGAATCTGAGTAGGAAAGGCTGAATAGATTTTCTTGGTGATTTTTCAGTTAACCTTTATTTGCCTGTATGTGTAAAATATAACAGTTGAATATAATAATACTCAAGGTAAGAAGGTAATAGCACGAAGAATAACTCTCAAAACAATGGTAAAATTTAATTTATGTTAATTTAGATTGAAGGAGGTAAATGCTTACCACAAGACTCAGTGCAGGAACCAGATAAAGGAAAAATGAAATTAGCTAATTTTAAATGAATGAAGGAAGAGAGGTAAGGAAAATGAAAGAAGACAAAGACATGTACCTAACATGCCAAGAAGTGACTGTTTCCAGTCCATGGCTGGGTCAGCTTATAGAAAGGATCGCTCTACTATTTACAATATTTTTACACTAAGAAGGGACAATAACGTTTGCATCAATAGAGTTTTCTTCTTAGTGTTCTCTGCAGGGCCGTCTTTACTTCCTTGTTCCTCAGGCTGTAGATCAAGGGGTTGAGCATGGGGATCACTGTGGTGTAGAACACAGAAGCCACATTCTCCTGGGCCAGGGAACTGGCGGTGGAGGGTTTTAAGTACATGAATGCAGTGGATCCATAGAACAGTCCCACAGCTGCAAGATGGGAGCTGCAGGTGCTGAAGGCTTTGGACCTGCCCTCTGTAGAGCTGATGCGGAGGATGCTGGACAGGATGAAGGCATAGGAAACAAGAACCATTAAGCTGGTGAGTATGATGTTGAATCCAGCTAAGAAGAAGACTGTCATCTCCACATCATAGGTGCTGAAACAGGAGAGTTTCATAAGAGGAAGGATGTCGCAGAAGTAGTGGCTGATGAGACTCTCACAATAGCTCAATTTCAACATGAGGCCAGTCTCTATTGTGGAGCCAATGAATCCCATAGTGAAGACGAGGGCCACCAGAAAGGAGCAGAGAGCATGAGACATGATGATATTGTAAAGCAAAGGGTGGCAAATGGCCACATATCTGTCATAGGCCATCACTGTGAGCATGTAACACTCGGCAATGACAAAAACAAGGAAGAAGTAGAGCTGACACATACACCCCACATATGAGATGGCATTCTTCTGAGACACAAAGTTGACCAGCATTTTAGGGGTGGTGACAGAAGAGTAACAGAAGTCCACAAGTGACAGGTTGCTGAGGAAATAATACATGGGCGTGTGAAGCTGCTTGTTGAGACATATCAAGGTGATCATGCCCAGGTTCCCCACCATGGTGACCATGTAGATCCCCAGGAAGAGGAGGAAGAGGGGCATCTGGAACTCTGGCCTGTTAGTTAATCCTCCAAGAATGAACTCTATCACTGTAGAGTGATTTTCTGCAGCCATTGTGTCTGGATGGGCGTCCTGTGGGCATGAGAGAAAAGACGCCTGTGAGATGGCGCCCTTGAGCTGTTCGGGCAGTTGTTTTTCCATGTTTGGGGCTGCTGAGCCATCCTAGTCATGGCTTATGTCCTCCCCCAGCCCCTTCTTTTCACCGAGTGGAGGACTGGTCCATAAGTGTTCTGTTCTTGAAAATGAGAAACTGGATCTCTTATTCCTTTCTCGTTTCTCAAGTATCTCAGAGCCTTGGTTCTCAGTGTGTTGCGCTGAACCTTTTGCACCTTATTATTCATGTAAAATCTCAGGCCTCATCTCAGAAGAATTCTGAGGTGGTGCTGAGCAGTCTGTGGTTCAGCAGTTCCTCCAGTGATACTGCTCCATGCTGAAGTTTGAGAGTATCTGCCTATTGCTCATAGTGTATTTCATAATTTGTTGTTGGAGATGAACTTTGCCTCAGAGATGGAATTTCACTGTCATCTATGCAATTCTTAAATTCAAGACATGAACATATGAATATTTATCTTACATTGATGCAGCATCAAGATTGCATAGTAGTTTTATTGTATTGTTGAATGACAAGTCTATTTTTTAATATCAGAGATAAACAAACTAGGAATATCATTTCCAAGATGATTCCATAAGTAACATGGGATAATGTATATTTTACAATCTTATTTCAAATACTTGATCCTATTACAATGTGAGTTACCATGAAGTGTGGCATTTCTCAATTTTTCCCTGAATGTGGCCCTAAAGCAAAGGTTCTTATTATTGTCTGTGTAGTATAAAGACCTGGAACATTTAGAAAGGTTGGTATTGGTATCTGGGTGTACCCACAAATGTTATGATTTAATTGATCTATTGTTCAGTTCAGGTACTATAGTGTGGCCCACAGTATGTATTCTATAGCTAATTATTATTATTTTAAGATCATAATATCAAATATTGTTCTATTATATGTCAATTATGAAATAAATTATATACATGTCTCTAGTATGTACAGATCGTCATTGCTAGATACTATGTATACATCCTTATCTATGGGATATATATCTTTGCCAAATAACTTAGTTCTCACTACTTTACTTTCTGATATAATTGTATCCTAAAATATCTGATATAACTATATCCTAAATTATATCAGGAAACCTCATTACCAGATACTAAGTGACTGACCTAAGAACTACTAATTGTTGGTGTCTCTGCTAATCAGTGTTATTTTGTTTTGGCCTGTCTTCATGTATTGCTTTGTTTTAGTGTATTAAAGTTTATTTATTAAATATCAGATATAGACATGGAATCTTATTGCAAATATAAGATGCAGTTTTCAAATTAAAGGCACAGTGCATTTTAGTTATTAGGATTGCAAATGATTTCAAATGATTCTATAAAATGTACAAATGATTCTATAAAACAAAACAAGAAAACAAGTATTTTCTGCTAGTGGGAGTATAACACTGGTTATGAATAAACTCCTAGGTTTTTTGTGTATGATATATATATATATATATATATACATGTGTATAAATATTTATGTATTTTTCTAAAGACAGTTTGAAGCTTCTTTTCACATGTGTATAAATATTTATGTATTTTTACAGAAACAGTTCACAACTGTTTTGCACAGGATTTGAAAAATCGTCTCATATGATTCCTGTAGTAACAATAGCTGATCTGGTACTTTTTTGTTTTTAGAACAGAAGAGCTTTTCAAGTCCTTCAGATGTGATCTGAATAAAATGTATATTATACTGTATAAAATGTATATTATACTGTAAACTTTTTATGTTAAATTATTTTATTTTATGATAATTAGAATCAGAAGTATGATGAATTGAAAAATATTTTAACCTATTAGAAAAGAATAAATTAGTTTTTAAATAAAAATAACAGATCAAGGATGGAAAAGGGAAAAATGCAAGGCAATTATACTATTATCTATTAGCTCATTAAAAAGGAAGGGGTGAGCCGGGTGTGGAGGTGCATGCCTGTAATTCCAGGATACAGGAGACTGAGGCAGGAGGATTGATGCAGGTTTGAGACCAGCCTGGGTTACAACCTGAACTGCAAGGTGAGATCCTGTGTCAAAAAAGATGAAAAAAAAGGAAGGTTTGTGCTAATATCAATTGGAGAAATTTTAATATTCATACTCTGAATAACTGCTTTAAAAGATAACAATATGGAACATATTAACTATTGCTATTTTCCTTTTATTTTGTTATGACATTTTGTTTTACCCTTTTCCCCATAAAATAAAAAAGAACATCTTACATATTCTCTTTTGAGCCAACCTCTACCTGTAAAATGATGAGAAAGGCAGAAAAATCTACTTATAATAAACCTTGTTATAGCGTAGAGTGTCTTACAAGGCAGGGAAGAATAAGTGTCATTTACTGCCCGAGACTCTAATAGGAGTGCTATAATATAGGAGAAGCCCAGGTAGCAGGGATTTAATTTTTTAACTCCCCCAGTCTAATATATACCGGGCCAACATGAAACATATGTTACTATAGCTATTAACTCTATTCTTTTCAAGGCATCAGAGTTACTGGGTTTTGCTGCCAAAGAGAACATAGCATTTGGAGACGAAGGTAAACCAAAGATTATAAATAGCTTATATTATAAACAAGAGCTCACAGAGGAAAAATTTTTCTCATGCAAATGTTTTACCTGTATACTTAAATACCTTTGCTGAGGTTTACTGGAACAATCTCCCAGAAATGTTAGGGAGTGCCTTTGGTTTTAACAATCAGGAATACAAGAAGCAGCGACTTAAGCATAGTCAAAAATGTACACATGGGGCCAGCACAGTCAATAAAAATGAGCCACCCAGATCAGGAAGTTCAGGGTCCTGTTTACCTGTGTACACACAGAATACCTCTTGGGATCTAGTCACTCTGGAGACTGGTCCTCACTATAGGAACAATTAATCTTGGTTTACACCTGCTCTATGAATCAAGTTTTGTCTCCCATGTGTAATTTTACTTGTATCAGAAAAGTCATCCCATAGTGATGGAAATTTAGTCTAATGAGAAGGTTGGGATATCTTAGCACCCGAAACTGCCATCATAATCACCATCCTCCTTTTCCTCTTTGTCATCCTCATTGCCAAGGCACCTCAGTCATGACCATCAACATCATCAGTTACTATCATTGTGGTTGTTACTCATCCTTGTACACCACCGTCTGACACTGAAATGTCTGGAGGGTGCTGAAAACAGAAGCGAAGATTTTACTAAAACAATCTGCATAGCTTTAGTAGAGAATGCTAAGTTAGAAAGAACCTTGCACTTGTCACCTGCTGCTCCACCTCTAGACGGTGTAGAATGGCAGGAGCTAAGGATCACCAGAAGATGGAATCTAACACTTCATTCCCACACGTTGTGTCTAAGAAAATTTCCTCTTCAGTATTTTAATATCTATTATATTGTTAGTGAAGAGGTTTATATTCCTGTTTATGTTGTTTTGCTCTTAATTATTTTCGTAGGAGAAATAAAGTACAAACTATCATTGACAGGATGACAGGAGAAGGGAGAAATCAAGGCCAAAGGCATGGAAGGCTAGTAAAGGCTGAATCATGTGGAGTGGCATGCAGGTGGATGCCTGTCTTCTGGCCTGCTGGTTCAGACACCCTCAGCCAGACAATTGGCAGCACCCTCGAAAACTGCAGTGACAAAGCTCCTTGGCTTTGTGCTCTGTATTTCCCGACAGACTTTCATGCCACAGAGAAGGGTCTGGAAGAGTGGAAGTCACATCAGGCCACACTTTGGCATCACAGAAATGGGCTCCAAACAGTCACTAACTTGTGTACAGATGAGATTCCCACCCACACAGGCATCTGTACAGACATTTCTGGTCAGCTGGTCCAAGAGAGGTAGAGACATGACAGTTTCCTTTCTAGCCTTTGCTCAATGACAACATCCATTCTTCATTCCAGCTGGAACTGCTGTTGTCTTAACAGTGAGAGGAAACTGGAATCTATGTCATCTTCAGCTCAGCATTGGACATACATTCTGGAGAAGCTAGGAACTGAGCAAAGACAGTTTGGCCCTCTGAATCCATACTGTGGTTCTCTCAAGTTTTGCCCGCTGTATGCTCTATTTCAGCAATTCAGCTAGACCTAGATGGCATAGCCAGAGTAAGAAAGAGCTAGGAGCATGCTACAAGACCAGAGTTCATTCAACAATGGGACAGGAACATGCAGCAAGTGGGCACAAGTCAGAATCTAGGGTTTACACTGAGTGTGAAAGCAACAGTGGGCTGCTAGTCTGATACGGCACTGTGTTTGACACTAACATGATGGGGACCTGCTAGCCAGAGTTCCTATGTGGGGAGTGGAGAACACTGATTCGTGTGGCCTCTGTCCTGATCTCAGTGCTGCAGTCATCAGGAGCACCACACTGCAGGCCACCCAGGTCACAGTCCTCAGTCCCTAGGGGCTATGTGGCTCTGGTTCCACAAGAAGGCTTCAGAGAGCCATAGGTGCTGGGTGGCAGGGAGCCATAGAGGAGCGGTCTTTTACCTTCCTTCTGTTTTCCTTTACCCCGTTCCAGTTCTTTCCTTTTGAGCAGTTTCTTCCCCTTTAACAGTATCTATTGTGTATTTTAGACCTTATTTACTCTTTCAGTTTCTTACACTAGAGACACAATATGCTGTTTACACATGCGACTGATTTATTTCACTAATGAGGATGAGTTCAGATTGCATCTGTTTACTTACAAAAGCCTTGAGTTTATACTTCTTAATTTTTTTTTAAGGAGCGTAAAACCAAACAAAATAAGACAAAATAAAAAAAATGAACATAACAATGAAAGTAATACCAGACTTCAAAACAAGATAAATGAAATTTCGTTCTCTTTTCTGATTGCTCGGGTCAAAGTTTCCAGTATTATGTTGAATAAGAGTGGAAACAGTGGACATTTTTGTTTTGTTCCTGGTTTTATAGTGAAAGCTTTCAGTTTGTGATTATTTGATATGATAGTGAATATTGATACCTTTGATCAGATTGAGATAAAGTCCATCTGTTTTAATTTTCTGTATGTTTTTAAAAAAATCATGAATGGGTGCTGGACTTTGTCAAAAGATTTTTCTTTGTCTATCGAGATTATCATACTTATTTCTGTTAATATAGTATATTACATTTATTTTTAAAATATGTTGAACCATCCCTGCATCCCTGGGATGAATCCCACTTGATCATTGTGTATAATCTTCTGACAATTTGCTGTATTCTGTTTGCCAGTATCTTACTGAGGATTTTTGCATCTACATTCATTAGGGAGATTGGCCTGCTCTTTTCTTTTTTTAGTTGGGTCCTTTTCTGGTTTTGGTATCAGGTTAATAATTGCTTCGAGGAATGAACTTGTGAGTGTTGCTTCCCTTTCAGTTTCATTAGAAAGTCTGTGAAGTAGCGGTATAGGCGTTCTCTAAATGTTTTGTAGAATTTATCAATGAATCCCTCATGGCCTAACAAAATGCAAAAATCTATCCACAACACCAAAGCATAGAATATTTAGCCAAGGGCCTGAATCCCACAGCAATGTCCCACATGAGTCCAGATGAAGACACAGAGCTCATGACAATGCCTCCTGCGAGTCAACTGGAGGTCTAGAACCTACGAGAAGGACTCACATCAGTCTATTGTATGGGTCTGCACTGGGAAGGCCCAAAGGTCAGTGGTGGAAGCTAGAAAGTTTATATCAGCAGGGTGAAGGAGCTGTGCTGGTAGGTTGAGGGTTCTATGCTGGAGCTGAGAAGTCACACAACAAGACCAGGGCTGTCCTGAAAAGCACCACAGCCATCCTCAGCAACATGGAGGCTCTGAACTCCTCTGACAACAAGCACAATCGAGTACATACCAGGAAGCCAGCGTGACTAGTTCATCCTGGAGACCAAGCCACACATGTCTTTCTCTCTGGAGCCAGGAAGCAATGCTTGATGTGAGGACCAGAGCTTCTCCGGGAGAACCAACAGCTCAAACAGCAATATGTAGGAGAACTGCAATGCCTCAATTACCTCAATGCGCCTCAAGGTACCTTAATGCCTAGCTTCTCCTTCTCCACATCTCCACATTTATGCTGGCAACTTTCCTCAGGTGGAACATCCATTCTCAGTGCCCTGCTGATTTAATTCAGCTGGCGTTAAGTTGATCATCAGTTTTTAATCCATAACAAGGATATTGTATGAGCCAGTATGTGGTCTGTTTTGGAGAATGTTCTGTGTGCAGCTGTTTGGGACTGCATTAAATCATCATAGCAGTTTTGAGAGTATGGTCATTTTCACTAAGTTGGCTCTTCCTGTCCAAGAGCAAGGGATATCTTTCCATTTTCTGATATCTCTTCAATCTCTCTCTTTCTTTTTTAATCCGTACCAGGGATGGAACTCACAACCACGTGCTTGCAAGGCAGGTGCTTATGCTGCTGAGCTAAATCCCCAGGCCCCTTCAATTTCTTTTTTTAGTGTAACATAATTTTCACAGTACAAATCTCTGACATCCTTTTCTAGATTGACTCCTAGGTATTTCAGTTTTTGAATGCGATTGTGCTTTCCTTAATTTGTCTGTGAGAGTTTATTGCTCATGTATAGGAATGCTATTGACTTTTGAGTGTTTTCTCTTGTATTCCTGTACACTACCAAATTTGAATATTAAATCAAAGTTTTTTGGTGGAGTTTTTCTACTCTGTAGAGTATAATATCTGCAAGCAGTGATAATATAACCCCTTCCTTTCCTATCCTTATTCCTTTATTTCTCTCTCTTGTCTAATTCCTTTGGTTAGTCTCCAGAACTATATTTATTAGAAATGGTGATAGTGGACATCTTTGTCTGGTTCCTGATTTTAGAGTGAAAGCTTTCAATTTTTGCCCATTTAGTATGATGTTGGCTGTTGGGTTGTCACAGACAGCTTTTATCAGATTGAGGTAGAGACCATCTGTTCTGGTTTTCTCTAGGGTTTTTATCATGGATAAATGGTGCACTTTATCAAAAGTTTTTTCTGGATCGATATGATGATGTGATTTTTGTTTTTGACTTTGTTGATGTGGTGTATTAAATTTATTGATTTGCATGTGTTGAACCATTCCTGGGATAAATCCTACTTCATCATCATATATAATCCCCTTGATGATTTGCTGCATTCTATTTGCTAGTATTTTATAGAGAATTTTTGCATTGATGCTCATTAGGGAGATTGGTCTGTAGTTCTCCTTTTTTGGTTGGGCCTTTCTCTGGTTTTGGTAGCAGAGTAATACTTGCCTTTGGGAATGAGTAAGGGAGAACTGCTTCCGTTTCAGTTTCACTAGAGAGTTTCAGAGCATGGACATTAAATCTCTAAATTTCTTGTAAAATTTAACTGTAAGTCCATCAGGACCTGGGATTTTCTTTGTTGGTGAGTTTTTAATTATGTTTTCAATTTCAGTAACTAATATTGGCTTATTCAAAATTTTTATATCTTCTTGATTTAGCTTTGATAATTCATGTTTCTAGGAATCTGTCCATTTTCTCTGTGTTTTCCAGCGTATGTAAGTAAAGATTTTAAAGTAGGTACTCATGATCTTCTGAATTTCTACAGAATCTGTGGTAATTTCACCCTTTTCAATCCTTATTGCATGAATTTGAGTTTTTTCTTTCTTTTTCTTGTTAAGGTTGGCTAGGAGTTTATCAATTTTGTTTATTTTTTCAAAGAACCAACTCTTCAATTCAATAATTCTTTGTGCTGTTTTCTTAGTCTCAATTGTGTTAATTTCTGCTCTGATCTTTAAAATTTCCTCCATTCTATGAGGTTTGGGCTTGACTTGCGCTTCTTTTTGAGAAGTGTGAGCTGCAGTATTATGTTGTTTGTGTTCATTTTATTTTCCTGATGTGATAGTTCATTGCTATATATTCCCCTCTTAGGACTGCTTTTATTGTGTTCCACATATTTCAGTATGTTGCACCTGAATTTTCATTGAATTATAGATATTGTTTAATCTCTTCTTTAATTTCATCTGTAATCCATTGGTTGTTCTGGAGGGTGTTTATGTAGGTTTTGCAGTTTCTTTTGCCATTAATTTCCAATTTCAGTGCACTGTGCATGAGATAATTTCAGTCCCTTTGCATTTACTTAAGCATGCTCTATGGGATAATACATAGTCTATTTTATTTTATTTTTTTAAATTTTATTGAAAGAAAGACTGAACAAAACAGAAAATGGGTAGAAATAATATATACTTTCAAAGAAAAAATAAACAGTAAGAAATCACTAGTTGATGATTACCGATTGTCCTCTTACAAATCGTTATTCAAGATACTAAAGTGGAGTATATAAAGTGGGGATTCAAACAGTGAGACTGCAACCAGTTCTGTTCAACTATCCAACAAAAACTTAGAAATATGGTTATCAATCCTATACACTTAAACATACATGCAGTTATCCATATCTTCAATTATGTTGAGATTGAACAAACCCAAGCTGTCTCATATCACTCTGAACAAAGAATAATACTATTGCTGGGTGTCACATTATGACACTCCAGGATCAGCCCTGGGTACTTTAGTGTCTCTTTTTCTTCAGAGTATCTGTTTATTTCATCATGTGTCATAAGATCAGTTCTTATAAACTGTTTATAGGTTCTACACATGCATGAGTCTTAACATGTATTTCTGTCCTTTCTGTATTAGAGGGAGAAACAAAACAAAGCGAGACAAAACAAAACATATTCCTATAAACACATGAAACAAAAAAGACATATAAGACCATTGTACAAGGAGTTCTACCATGGTTCCTGTGTTGTCTCTTATCTTCAATAGAATTGGCTATATTATCAGACATACTATAATGGAATATATCAGTACATAACAGTATTAATAAAAACACAACTTTGTATATAGTATAAAACTTCAAAAACAGGCAGTAATGAAACCAAAATTTGTATTATAGTGAGTCTTGTCATTTTCAGCGTAGTTGCCTATACTCTCAGACTTGATACTATCAATCGTATCAGTTTTGAATAAAATCTGTCAATACCTAACAGCAATCAAATAAACCAGATTTAACTAAGATCAGTCATGATAAAACAGTATAAGTCATACAAAGCTGCAGATTAAGTTAATAGGAAAGGAAAGATGATTAATGTGCTATATTAGTGCAAGTAGACATACTGGGACAGATTAAAACTAAGCAGAGTGGTGCAAATAATGTAGGTTTTAAATCTTGGTACACTATTAACAATATCTTCTGCCATCTTTTTTAAGACTCTCCCTCCCCTTTCACTTCCCCAGGTACACTATGCATTTTTGGGTCTGACCAAGACCCTTGGTTTTAAATGGGGGGAGGCAACTTGCTATTTACCTGAGTGGCTCCGAACCTTCTCTCTCCTGGACTTGATCTCTAATTGTATTCCTTTACCTATTAATGCCTGTCTTTCCAACCCATCCACAAATACTGGTCTAGTTGCTCCTATTACTCTCTGGTTCTCTGTCACACAGAGCATTGTTTTCTCATATTTGATTTTCAGTCCATGTACTCTTTTTCATGTTAATTATATTTCCTATAAATAGCATCTCGGTGGACCCTACCTCCTGATCTACTCTGTGTGGTTCTTTTTTTTTAAATTTAGTGTATCAAGGCCATCTATATTAGAGATTATAACCAAACTTCTCTGCCTCATTTCTGTCATGCTCTTTTTTTGCCATCAGTTTTCTGCTTGTCTTCTTCATTCTGTTTTCTGCTCCATTCTTTGAGGCCTCTCTTTCACTGTTCCTGGAATCCTGGTACTTTTTTCTCTCTCTCTAGAATGCCCTGTAGTATTCTCTGTAGAGTTGGATTGGTGGTTGCGAATTTCCCAAGTTCTTCTTTGTCTTGGAAGCATCTTGTTTCTCCATTAATTTCTAGAGACAGATTTTCAGGGTAAATAAATCTGGGCTGGAGGTTATTTTCTTTCAGGGCTTGGAATATTTCATTCCAGGATCTTCTTGACTTAATGGTTTGTGTTGAGAAGTCTGCTGTGATTTTGAAGGGCCTCCCTTTATAGGTAATGCGTTTCTTGTCTCTAACAACTTTTAGTATTCTGTTCTTATATTGAATTTCTGAGATCTTGATTATTATATGCCTGGATGTGGCTCTGTTTTGCTTGTAGGTGGCTGGAGTTCTGTATGCCTCATACATCTGCATATCATTTCCTTTCCCTATGTTTGAGAAATTTTCCTTAATTATTTCTGTGAATAGCCTTTTTAGTTCCTTTGTTTGTACCCCTCTTTCTTCATTCACATTCTTTATTCTCAAGTTATAGATCTTTTTGTCATCTTCTAGCCTTTGTGTTATTACTGCTTGTTTCCTTGTTATCGTTAAGAAGTTTTCCCTTTCATAATCCCACATTACAAACCTGTCCTCCAGTTTGGATAATCTATCCTTAGTTTCTTTCAAGCAGTTTTCCCATGTTTCCATAGAGTTTTTAATTTCCTGCTAATCTCTTTGAATCTGCTTCATGTATTTTCTTTATATTCTTCATCAAATGGTTCTCTCCTTTGTTTGAGTTTCTCCCTTCTTCAATCTGTGTCTTCTTGAGGGGTGCTTAGCATCTCTTTTATTAATCTTCTTATATCTTGCTTTACTTGGCTAAATATTTCACTTTTGAACTCATCTATGAGGTCCTGAAGATATCTCTTTATGTCCACTGGTGCCATGTCTGATATTGCATGTTTGCTGTTCTCATTCTCCTTTGTATTTACCTGTCCTGGGTCAGTGTTCTCAGGGTTGGGACCTGGGGTCTTATTCTTGTTGCTTTCTCTTCCTATCTTTTTTGTTTCTTCCAGGAGGCCACAGTTTCTTTCTTTGTTGGTTACAATTCTTCTGAAGCATGCTGGCTAGGAGACCCTTCCCACTGCAGTGTGCTAGTGAGTTGCAAACAGGGGCAGTGTATGCTGGCTCCTCCCCTCTCAGTCAGTCAACCTGCTTAGGCTTTCACTGCATTAGTATGCACTGCCACTGTAGGGAATTGATTTCAGATAACCTATTCAGTGTCCACCAGGTCACGTGACCCAAGCCAAGCTTACTCCACCAATCCCGTTTGGGAAGGGAACAACTGACTGAAGTCACTGCTGCCCCTTGTTCCTGCCATTCCTGCTTGGTCCCAGAATATCATCTGTTGTAGCCCCCTTCTTTGTGGAATGGTTTTATTCCCATCCCTCACCACAGGTCCACGTGGGTTCCCCCACCAGTCTAGTTCTCTGTTCAGCTTGCCAACTCCCATCCTCATTGCAAGTGCGTTTCCACTGAATCGAAGTGGCAGGATTTTGGATGGCTCAGTAAGTCACCACTGCTCGGATTCAGGTGCAGCAGTAGTAGCGCTGAACCTTCAGCTGTTCCAGTGGTAGCACCGGGACTGTATGTTTGATTGCTTCTTCTCACCTTAGTTTTTTCTGGTGATGAGAGAATTCATCTCCCTCTGTTTGGGACTCCCCATGCTGTATTATGTTGAATTCTAAGTTGACTATCTCAGGGAGCCTCTGTAGCCTGCTATTACCTATCTACCATCTTTGCTCCTCCTCCATAGTCTATTTTAGAGAATGTCCCATGTGCAGCTGAGAAGAATGTGTCTTCTGATGTAATTGGCTGCAACACTCCAACACTGTGAAAACATCTAATAAGTCCATTTGTTCACAGGTTTGGTTCAGTTCTGTTACTTCTTTGCTGACTTTTTGTCTGGTTGCTCTATCTCTTTGTGATAATGGGATAATAAAGTCCCCTGTTACAACTGTGTTATTGCCTATTTGTCTTTCCCCTGTTACAATTGTATTATTGTGTCTTATATATGGGATGCTCCTACGTTTGGTGCATATATATTATGATTGATATCTCTTCCTCTTGACTTTTTCCCCTAACAAGTATGTAGTGACTTTATCTCTTTTGATCATTTTTGGTTTGAAGTTCACATTGTCTGCAAACAGATTAGATACTGTAACTCCTTTTTTTCTGTGTTCTTGTTGCATGGAATATTGTTTTTCATCCTTTGACTTTCAGTCTATGGGTTTCCTTTTGAGTCAGATGTGTTTCTGGTATACAGCACGTTGTTGAGTCCTATTTCTTGATCCATTCTGTCAACCTGTTTCTTTTAATTGGTACATTGATGCTATTTACACAATGGTTATAACTGATATGTACTGGCTTAACTTTGTCATTTCATTTTCCTGTTGTAGGTTCCCTGCTTTTCTTCTCTGTTAAATTGCATTCCCTGCCTGGATTCTTTCTGTTGTTGTTCAGGGAATTGTAGTTATTTTTGTCTGTCTTTAGTATATCTTTCAGTATTTTTCTAGGGTTGGCTTGATGGGATATAGATTTATTCAATGATTCTTTGTCATGGAACTATGTTATTTCTTCATTAATTTTCAAAGAAAGTTTTGCAGAATACATCACTCTGGGCTGAAAGTTGTTTTCTTTCAGGGATTGCAATATTTTACTCCAAGCTTGTCTTGACTTGAGGGTTTGTGTTGAGAGATCTGCCATGATTCTAATGGGGTTTCCTTTTTAGTTGAGTTGTGCCTTTTGTCTAACAGCTTTAATATCCTGTTTTTGTGCTGAATTTTATGGATCTTGATTACTATATGTCTGGGTGTAGATCTATATTGGTTATGATTGTTTGAATTTCTGTGTGTCTCAGGTATCTGTGTATCAGATTCTTTTCCCTTGTTTGGAAAATTTCCTGCTATTACTTCTGTGAAGTTTTTATTTTTATGTCATTTGTGTTGACTCCTGCATTTTTGTTGACACTTATCAGCTTATATTGTCTTTTTTGTCTCATCTTGAAGTGTTGAATTACTATTTCATGATCCCTTGTTCTTTTAAAAAGCTGTTTCCTTTGTTATTGCTAGCAGTGATTCTGTCTTCAAGGTCTGAAAGTCTATTTTCAGTTTCCTTCTAGTGCTTTCACTAGCTTTTTTTTTTTAATACCAGGGATTGAACTCACAATTGCACACTTGCAAGGCAGCTGCTTACACTGCTGAGCTAACCCCCCGGCTTCACCAGCTTTTTTTGGAATTTTTTTTTGTACCAGGGATTGAACTCATGACCTCATGCTTGCCAGCCAGGCACTTGTACCACTGAGCTAAGTCCTGGACCCTGGAAGTTTTAATTTCCTGGATATCTTGATGAATTTGTTTCATGCATTCTATTTCTTTCCTATATTGTTCATTCATGGTTTCTATCATTTTTCCATGTTCCTGTACTGTTTTATCTGTGTCTTCTTTAACTATTCTGAGCAACTCCTTTATTAAGATTGTTATTTCTTTCTTTAACTGAGAGATTATTTCTAATCTGATTTTCTCTATGTTCCATGGGCTTGTTAATTTCACTTTCTGTAATTTAATAAATTTCAGGCATATGACTTCCAGTGTCCTGTATTTTGATGTCTCTGTACTTCTTCCTGATTGACTTGGTGTTTGAGATTACATTTTGCTTTTTCATTTTGTCGTTTTCACTTTTTTGGGTTAATGCTTTGGTCTTTTCAATCTTAGTCTCAACTGTCTGTTGTGCATGTCATAGGTGCCTATTGTGTGACTGACTTTCACCTAATTGCTGGGTACTACATGTACGGGATGGGCCAGTCACCTGAATTCCTCCATAAGGGCCTGTAAGGTGAGTCCAAATTTTTCTTAGATAGGATAGCCTAGGAGTATTAATGTAAGCCCACCTTGAGCTCCTGTTGTTATTGCAGCTTCAGGCTGTTGCAGGATGCCAGATCCACCTGTCTATAATATACATTCCAGCCAGGACCCTACTGTGTCTCTGGTGTCTCATAGGCCTTTTCTGGTTCCTCCATGTGGAGAGAGGCCTTGTTTGTGTTCTTGCCAATCCATATGGGATTCTCTGTATGGAAAAGGGACTCACCCACACTGTTGCCAGCTCACCAAGGTCCTACCATTGGGGGTAAGGATGCTGAGGATCCTGTTGATGTACTAAGGTCCTGTACTTGAGGGGGAAGATCACTATACTGTCACTGGCTTGCCAAGGTCCACTGTGTAGGGGGAGGGAGTTCCAAGCCTCCCACCAGCCCATCAAGGTACTAAAGGTGGTGAAAGGGGTCATTAATGGTCCATGAGCTGATGAGGTCTTTTGGGTGGGGGAAATAGCATTCCACAAGCATGTCAGCTGCTGAGGTCCTTCAGGTGCAGGGTAAAGGCAGCCAAGGCTCTCATAAACAGATGCCGAAGTCTTCCAGGTATGGCAGAAGGGAAGATGATGATCCCATTGGCTGCTGAGGTGCAGGGAAAGGGCAACTGAGGCTCCTTTCAGCTGCCAAAATTCTCTGGGTGGGCGGGGGGAATGGTGGCTGGCAATCTTGTCAGTAGCTAAGATCTTTCAGGTACAAGAGAAAGCCAGTCAAGGCTTCCTTTAGCTGCTTAAGTTATCTGGGCAAGGGGGAAGGATGACTAATGATTCTATTAGCTGCTGATGTGCAAGGGAAAAGCAGCTGAGGTTCCGCTTAGCTTCCGAGGTCATATAGGTGTAGGGAAAGGGCAACCAATCATCCTGTGAGCTGCTGAAGTCTTTGTAGGGGAAGGGTGGTGGATGCTTCTCTGAGCTACGCAAGCATGAGTGTGTGAAAGAAGGGCAGCTGATGATCCTGTGGGCTGCTGAGGTGAAAGCGAGGAGCAGCCAAGGCTCCCTCTGACTCTGGAAGTCATCTGGCTATGAGGAAAGGGTGGCCGACAATCCTTATTGGGTGCTAAGGCCTTTCAAGTGCAGGGGAAGGGCAGATGAGGTTCCCCTTGGCTGGTAATGTCATACAGGGGTAGAAGAAGGGTGGCCAAGAAATTATCTTAATGACAATTGTGCATTGTGCAGATGTGAGTGACAGAATAGACCAAATCAGAGAGGTGATTAGCCATGGAGATGAACTAGAAGACTTTGCATAGCAGTAAATTCAGACAGAACAATATAGGAGACATGGAAGTGAAATAATTAACATAGATTGATGTCCCAGTGGTAAAAGAGAGATGAATAGAAAGTTCCAAATCAAATTTAATTGTTAACTGAAACCTAAAGAGTCAAGAATAGAATAAGAAAAAGGAATGCTTTTTTGAATGAAAGAATGGTGAAATGAATTTCAGACAAGACTACAAAGTGCTGGCAAAATATTTAAAAAGCATAGATGAGAAAAAAGTTGAAATTGGAACTTCAGACCATATGGGAGAAAAAGTATAAAATGCAAATTGGGAGAATTTTTAGAACAGAGGTGATCACAAAAAACAAGTCAATGTTAAATTTATTACCTTTCCTTATAAAAACATCTATATCTTTACCTGATAATATTACCTGTAAAATATTTAGTTATTGCTTCTAAAATAATTTCCTGTTTCTACGTATTTTTGGTACTCTAATTTTAACATTTGTTAATTAGGTGTTCTACAGATTTTTTTTTTTATTTAAGAGGAAAAAGAGAAAAACACAAAACAAAACAAAGCAGTGTAAGGTTACATATAATACAGAACTACAAAAAAAAAAAACATAACAGTAAGAAATCACCTGTTAATAGATTACATATTATCATCTTGGAAATGGTTGCTCAAATCACAGTATCAAAGAATACAAAGTAGACATTCAAACAGAGAGACTACAAACAGCTGTGTTCAATGATCCAAAAACATTAATATAGTCAGCTATTCAACATCCCTATACACACTTGCTGTTATATCCATTAGAGCTCTTTTTTTTCCCTTCCTCTCTTTTTACAACAAAATTTACACATTTTAGATTTTATTACTCCTTAGTTCTTATTACTTTTTTTGGGGGGGGGGAGAATAAAGTCAAATATGGCAGAACAAAGCTGTCAGTCAAAACCAAGGATAGACTTAGCACATGATGTAGAACAGAGTACACGGTTATTAACAATAGTTATCAACGTTGTCTCTTGTTTCCTTAAAAAGATTTGTCTATCTCATTAGATATTATAAAGTTGGACAAAACAGTAGAGAACAAGACCAATAAAACTTAGACATTGTAAACATTACAGGACTTCCAAAGGAGACAATAGTCAAACCAGAATGGGCATCTTAGTGAATCTTATTGCCTTCAAAGTAGTTGCCTATACTCTCAGACTTGATACTATCCCACAGAATGGAACAGAGTCTAATCAGTCAAAACAAGATCGTGGGAGCATTACAGGACTTCAAAACTAGTTAATAGGAAATCGAAAAGAGTTACTATTATATATCCTAATTTTTTAAATTTTTCCCTTAATTAAAATAAACATAAGAAATAACTAAATAATTTTTTTAAAGAATAATAGTTACCATAGTGTCTGTCTTTTTCCTTGAGATATTTGGATAAAACTTCATATACTATAGCTTCAAATATTTCCATATCAAGAAGCCCAGAATAAAGCCTTTCTAATTAATAAGTGAAAAATTTTATAAGGCTTCAAGGCCACATAATGGGGAATCATGATTGCCACATATTTTCATATATTTGAATCCTTACTTACATTAGGGAAACTATTCGGTATTCATACATGCGAGATTGATTTATTTCACTTATGAGTATGGTCTCAAGCTGCGCCCATTTATTGATAAATATCTCAATGTGATCCTTCTTTATAGCTGAATAATATTCCATTGTATAGAAATACCACAACTTTTTTATCCATTCTTCAGTTGATGGACACTTGGGTTGTTTCCAAGATCTGGCAATTACAAATTGTGCTGCTATAAACATAGGTGCACATAAATCGCTGTGGTATGATGCTTTCAGTTCTTCTGGGAATATGCCTAGAAGTGGAATAGCTGGAATAAATGGGATTTCCAATCCCAACTTTTTGAGAAACCTCCAGACAGACCTCCACAAAGGCTGTACCAGTCTACACTCCCACCAACAGTGCAGGAGAGTTCCTTTTTCCCCACAGCCTCTCCAGCATTTGTTGTTGTTGGTTTTCTTGATCCTGGCCATTCTTTCAGGAGTGAGATGGAATCTCAGTGTGGTTTTAATTTGCATTTCTCTGATGACCAATGATGATGAGCATGTTTTCATATATTTATTTGCCATTTGCATTTCTTCATCTGAGAATTGCGTATTCATCTCAGATGCCCATTTTTGGATTGGATCTTTGAATTTTGGAGGTCTGAGTTTTTTTAATTCTTTATATGTTTTAGACAAGAGTCCCTTGTCTGAGAGAGAGTTCACTAAAATCTTTTCCCAGTTTGTGGGTTTTCTTTTCACTATGCTGGAGATTTCTTTTGACATGCAGAAACTTTTTAATAAGAAGTGGTCCCAGTTATTGATTCTGGGAAGTGTTTCCCGTGCGGTTTGAGTCCTGTTCATGAATTCTCTACCTACTCCTATGTCTCCAAGGTTTCTACCCACTTTGTCTTCCAATAGATTTAGTGTTTCTGTTTTAATATTCAGATCTTTGACCCATTTAGATTTTAATTTAGTACATGGTGATAGACATGGGTCTAGCTTTAGTTTTCGGCAAATGGAGAGCCAGTTTTTCCAGCACCATTTATTAAAGAGAATGTCGTTCTTCCAGTGAACCTGCTTGGCTCCTTTATCAAAGATAAGGTGGTTGAGTGTGTTTGTAGTTGTGGTTGTATCTTCTAATCTATTCCATTGATCTTCGCCTCTGTTTTGATTCCAATACCATGTTGATTTTACTACTGTTGCTTTGTAGTATAATTTCAAGTCAGGGATTGTGATGCCTCCTGCTTTGCCTTTGCTGCTTAGAATTGCCTTTGCGATTCTAGGTCTCTTCTGGTTCCAGATGAAATTTAGGAGTGATTTCTCTAGATCTATAAGGTATGTTGATGGTATTTCTATTGGGATTGCATTGAATCTGTATAAGAGTTTTGGGAGAATGGCCATCTTCACAATGTTTGTTCTTCCTATCCATGAGCAAGGGATGTCTTTCCATTTTCTGAGATCATCTTTAATTTCCTTTTTCAGTGTATTATAGTTTTCACTGTATAAGTCTTTCACTTCTTTCGTAAGAGTAATTCCTAAATATTTCATTTTTTTGCTTGCTAATGTGAATAATCCAGTTTCTCTTATTTCCCTCTCTGTGATTTTGTTGTTTGAGTATAGGAATGCTATTGATTTCTGAGTATTGATTTTGTATCCAGCCACATTACTGAATTTATTTATTGTATCTAAGAGTCTTTCAATGGAGCTTAGGGGGTCTTCTATGTAGAGTATCATGTCGTCTGCAAACAACGACATCTTAACTCCTTCTTTTCCTATCTTTACCCCTTTTATTTCTCTTTCTTGCCTAATTGCTCTGGCTAGTACTTCCAGTACTATATTAAATAGGAGTGGTGATAAAGGACATCCTTGTCTTGTGCCTGATTTTAAAGTAAAGGCTTTCAATTTTTGGCCATTTAGAATGATGCTGGCTGTTGGTTTGTCATAAATGGCCTTTATTATATTGAGGTAAAGACCATCTATTCCAATTTTCTGTATAGTTCTTATCATGAATAAATGTTGGACCTTATCGAAGGCTTTTTCTGCATCTATAGAAATGATCATGTGATTCTTATTTTTGGCTTTATTGATATGGTGGATTACATTTATTGATTTGCGTATGTTGAACCATCCTTGCATTCCTGGGATGAATCGCACTTGGTCATGGTGTATAATTTTCTTGATGATTTGCTGGATCCTATTTGCCAATATTTTATTGAGGATTTTTGCATCTGTGTTCATTAGGGAGATCGGTCTATAGTTCTCTTTTTTAGTTGGGTCTTTCTCCGGTTTTGGTACTAGAGTAATATTTGCTTCCAGGAACGACTTAGGAAGGATTGCTTCCCTTTCAATTTCATTGAATGGTTTGAGGAGTGTCGGCATTAGGTCTTCTTTGTATTTCTTGTAGAATTCTGCAGTGAATCCATCTGGGCCTGGGCTCTTCTTGGTGGGTAAGGACTTAATTACATTTTCAATTTCAGTAACAGAGATTGGGTTATTCAACAGTTTTACATCCTCTTGATCTAGCTTTGGCACTTCATATGCTTCTAAGAATCTGTCTATTTCTTCTGTGTTATCAAACTTTTGAGAGTAGAGGTTTTCGAAATAGGTGTTGATGATCTTCTGTATTTCTATTGGGTCTGTAGTGATTTCTCCTTTTTCATTTCTTATTGCATGAATTTGAGCTTTTTCTTCCCTTTTTTTAATAAGGTTGGCTAGGGGCTTATCGATTTTATTTATTCTTTCAAAGAACCAACTCTTTGATTTGTTGATTCTTTGGATTGTTTTCTTAGTCTCTATTGCATTGATTTCTGCTCTGATTTTTATAATTTCCTCTCTTCTTTTGGCTTTGGGCTTGACTTGCTCTTCTTTTTCTAGCTGTTTGAGGTGTAGCATCAAGTTATTTATTTGTATTCGTTCTGTTTTCCTGATGTGGGAACTCAGTGCAATAAATTTTCCTCTCAGGACGGCTTTCATTGCATCCCACAGGTTCCGGTAAGTTGTATCTGTATTTTCATTTTCTTTTAGGTATTGTTTGATTTCTTCTTTAATTTCCTCTGTGACCTACTGATTACTCAAGAGTGTGTTATTCAGTTTCCATGTGTTTGTGGGATTTTTGCAGTATCTTTTATCATTAATTTCTAATTTCAGAGCATTATGATCCGATAACATGCAAGGGATGATTTCAGCTCTTTTGCACTTGTTTAAATATGTTCTGTGAGCTAATATATGGTCTATTTTAGAAAATGATCCATGTACTGCTGAGAAGAATGTGTATTCCGATGTTGTTGGGTGGAACATCCTGTATATGTCTATCAAACCCATTTGTTCACAGGTATGATTCAGTTCTGTTATTTCTTTGCTCATTTTCTGTCTGGTTGATCTGTCCCTTGGTGTCAATGGCGTATTAAGGTCTCCTGTTACAATTGTGTTACTGATAATTTGAGTTTTCATTTCTGTTAATAATTGTTTTATATAACTTGGTGCTCTGGAGTTTGGTGCGTATATATTTAAGATAGTTATCTCTTCCTCTTGGAGTTTTCCCCTTACAAGTATGTAGTGACCTTCTTTGTCCTTTATGGTCATTGTTGGTTTAAAGTTCACGTTGTCTGCAAACAGAATGGCTACTCCTGCCTTTTTCTGGATTCCTGCTGCATGAAGAATTGTTTTCCATCCTTTGAATTTCAGTCTGTGAGTATCCTTCTGGGTTAGATGGGTTTCCTGTAAACAGCATATGGTTGGATTTTGTTTCTTGATCCATTCTGCTAGTCTGTTTCTTTTGATTGGTGCATTGAGACCATTTACATTAATGGTTATTACTGTTAAATGCTGGTTAATTGTAGGAATGTTATCTCTCTGCTGTTGCATCTTTATCTTTCTGTTCTGTTTAATTATTTGCTTTGCTTAGTGGTTTTTTCCTTTGTGTATCTAAACTGTCTTTCAATATTTTTTGCAGGGTCGGTTTGGTGTTCATGAAGTTCTTCAGCTGTTCTTTGTCATGGAAGTATCGTATTGCACCATCTATTTTGAATGATAGTTTTGCAGGATATATCAGTCTTGACTGGAAATCATTTTGCTTTAGGATCTGGAATATTTCACTCCATGCTCTTCTTGACTTTATCGTTTGTGCTGAGAAGTCTGCTGTGATTCTGATAGGTTTTCCTGTATAAGTGATCTGTCTTTTCTCTCTGACAGCTTTTAGTAATCTATTCTTGTGTTGGATTTCTGGGATGGTGATTATTATATGTCTGGGTGTAGTTTTATTTTGGTTATGAGTGTTTGGAGTTCTATATGCTTCACTGATCTTTATGTCAGTTTCTGATCTCATGCTTGGGAAATTTTCAGCTATTACTTCTCTAAATATCCTCTTGACATCCTTTATGTTGTCTCCCTCTCTTTCATTAATCCCTATCATTCTTATGTTATTCTTCTTTGCATCGTCTTGCAGTTGTTGAATTGTTGTTTCCTGATTCCTTGTTATTTTCAAAAGATCTTTCCTTTCCTGTTCACTAGCTGCAATCATGTCTTCAAGGTCTGAAATTCTATCTTCACTTTCATTAAGGCGGTTTTTACAACTTTCAGTGGAGTTTTTTATTTCCTGTATATCTCTGTGCATCTGCATTATGTATTCTGTTTGTTTCTTATATTGCTCGTCTAGGGATTCTATCTTTTTGTTTAGTTCCTCCAATTTTTTATCTGTGTTTTCTTTAGATATATTTAGAATCTCTTTCATTTCTTTTATCATTTCTTCTTTTATCTGGGAGATTATTTCGAGCTTGAATTTCTTTAAAGCTTCCTGGAGTTGTTTGTCAACTTCAGTAGCTATTATGTCCGATATATAAGGTGGATGGGATATATTTTCTTCTATATACATTGCTCCTAGGGTTTCCTGAGATGGGCTGGAGGTTTGAGGTTGTAATTTGGTCTTTCGTTTTGTCATTTTGTATATTTCTGTGTTTCAAGTGTTATTTGAAAGCTTCCTCAGGATCTGTTGAAAATCCCCTTCTATGCTTGGAGCTACTGAGACTCTGACACCGCACTACCCCAAGCCATTGGGCCTGCAGAACCAGTGTCCCTCCTCTGCCTGCTCAGAACTCCGCAGTTCCAGACAAGCTGGGCCTCAGGGACACTGTGCGCCCACCTGCCCCTTGGAAGATCCACAGCTCTTCAATTGCAGCCGGGTTAGGGTGCTCTCCACAGGCCGCAGTGCCTCAGGAGCCTGTGTTCCCTCCCTGCTTGCAGAGATATCCACAGTCCTCTAGGCAAAGGAAGGGACTTCTGCAGGCACTCCAGTTCCACCCAGCTCCTCCTCTGCAGGAGATGGCTAGGTGCGGCTGGGCTCGGGGGTTAGTGTAGGTCCGCCCATCCGTCAGGAGCTCAGCAGACTTCCAAGTGTAGCGGGGGGGGGGGGCAGCTGTAGTGGCCTCTAACCCACTGCTCCACTTCTCTGCACCCAGAAGCCTGGGGGGTCCGGAACAGTCTGAGATTTGGGCAGACTGTGCTGGGCACTCACCACAGGCTGAGGTGCCTCAGGAAGCTGCGATGCCTCCCTGCTTGCAGAAGTATTCAGTCCTTCAGACAAAGGAACGGGCTTCTGTAGGGACTCCGGATCCGCCCAGCTCCTCCTCTGCAGGAGATGGCTAGGTGCGGCTGGGCTGGGGGTTAGTGTAGGCCCGCCCATCCGTCAGGAGCTCAGCAGACTTCCAAGTGTAGCCGGGGGGGGGGGGGGGGCAGCTGTAGTGGCCTCTAACCCACTGCTCCACTTCTCTGCACCCAGAAGCCTGGGGGGTCCGGAACAGTCTGAGATTTGGGCAGACTGTGCTGGGCACTCACCACAGGCTGAGGTGCCTCAGGAAGCTGCGATGCCTCCCTGCTTGCAGAAGTATTCAGTCCACAGGCTGAGGTGCCTCAGGAAGCTGCGATGCCTCCCCGCTTGCAGAAGTATTCAGTCCTTCAGACAAAGGAACGGGCTTCTCTGTTCTACAGATTTTTAAAAAAAATCTCTTTATTGTTTCTCTGAATGCTTTAGCTTTAATAGTTTTTGTCATTCTACCAGTGTGTGCTACTAAGCCCATTAAGTATGTATTTCATTTTTACATTACATTTTTACCCACAAAATTACTATTTCACTCTTTTTTCATCTTTTAGTTATATTTTTATGGTGTTTATACTTAGTTTCAAAACTTTTGGAAAATCTGTAACAGCTGTTATCAACCTCTTGTGTCTCAGACTATTTTTTGTGCAGGATATTTTTCTCCTGGTTTTGGGACATACTTTCTTACTTATCCGAATGTTTAGTAATTTTTGATACAATGCTACATATTGTGTGCTCTCTGAATTGTTTTTCATTTCTTTAGAAAAACTTGAAGTTCATTGATCAGGTGCTGCTGTGATTGGCAAGCAAAAGTCTGAGATGGGCTCCTCTCCCTGCCATTAATTGGGAGCTGCTATAAAGATTGTCAGGAAGGGGTCCAAGATTGGTGACTGCTCCTTCCATTGCTGGTACTCTGGGACTGAGAACTGCAGGAAATCTGGAGACACAGTAGAGTCTTGGCTAGAGTACACATGATAGAGAGGCAGAACTAGGGGTGCAGAAAAATCTGTAGTAATAGTAAAAATATAAACCAGCAAATGAAATGTGCAAACTGATGGGGGCCTATAACCAGTGGAGGCTGATAAAAGAAGCAACCAGACTCCCTCCCCCTCAATGCCCACTACAGCTGCCACTAGGACACTTCTAAGGGTAGCCAGCATGGGCCAGGAGATAAAGCAGTCAACTTTGCCCCCATGAGTCCAATGCCACCATCAGGACCCTGCAGCCAGTGTGGGTTGGGAGAACCAGCCAGCCATGCCTCAGAGATTGCACTATCTGGAGAAGCCTGACTCATGCCAGACTGCCTCCCTTAGAACTTAGGAGAAATCTAGCTGAGTGACCCATTTCTCTATGTTGTGGAAGGGTAGCTAACACAGGAATTCCATGGGATGCTATAACCAACTTGTCCAGAGAAAACAAGTAAAATGTCAAGATGAAGGTACAAAAGGCAATCTCAGACCTCCAGCCCACACAGAACAAGCCCAGGAAACATGGATAGGGAAGAAATTGGCAGCTTCCCACCTAAAATTTCTGGGATGATGGTAACTGAAGTAAAGAGACTACTTAATGAGGCTGTAAAAAATCAGATCAGGAATAACGTAAAAAGAAGAAGAAAAAGAAAAGAAATAACAAACATAAGAAAAGGTTGCTGAGTATATCTAAAAAAACAGATTAAAACAAACCAGGAGCTTAGGAAAATAAGGGAAACCTTGAGTGAGCAACATAGGGAAGAATTGGAATGTAAGAAACTCAGTGAAACATTCAGGAAATGAAAAACTCCATTGAAAGCTGACAAAACTATTTGAAAGAAACTGAAGATAGACTGTCAGACTTTGAAGACAGGATTGCACCTAGTGACTGTGAAAGGAAAGATCTCTTAAAAGCAACGTAAGAACTGGGAAATAATAATTCAACTGGTGCAATGAAAAATAATTTAAACTGACATATGTCAGCAAAAAAGCAGGGGTAACACACATGACATAAAAAGACTATTTACAGAAGTAATAATAGAAAACTTAACCAAGCATGGGAAAAGGACCTGACATACAGATAACTGAGGCATGTAGAATTCCAACTAGTCATAAGCAAAATAAATCTATACCTTGACATATAATAATCAACATTCCAGAAATTCCACGCCAGAATAGACTGTTAAAAACTGTCAGAGAAAACAAACAGATAAAGGAAAACACATTAGAATCATGACAGATTTTTCAACACAAACCATCAAGTCAGTAAAAGTGTGGAGTGAAGGATAAATCCTGAAAGAAAACAACTTCCAACCCAGATTGATGTACTCTGCAAAACCATCTTTCAAAATTAACGGAGAAACAAGATGCTTCCATGACAAAGAATAACTGAAGGAATTCATGGCCACCAAACCAACCTTACAAAGAATACTGAAGAATATTCTAGAGAGAGATAAAAGTGGCCATGGTTCTAGGAACAGTGGCAGAAAGAGATTGTTGAGTGGGGCAGGCAATTGAATAGAGGGAAAAAGTAGGGAGCCAACAGCAGAAAAATAGCAAGGCAGAAAGGGCCCACTGCAGGTTGGCCATAACCATTAATGTAGATAGCCACAATTCACAAATAAAAAGAAACACAGGCAGAGAGAATCAAGGAACAAGGTCTATCAATATGCATTTTACAAGAAACATTGAACTTGAAAGGAAATTCATAGACTAAAAGTGAAAGGAGAGAAAATGATGCTCCGTGCAACAGGGAACCAGTAAAAAAACAAGGATAGCATGCTTATCAACCACTGAAGGGATAAGAAAAATATGGCATTTTTATACAGTGGAAAGCTACTCAGCTGTAGAGAAGGATAATCATGATCTCTTGCAGATAAATGGATGCAACCTGAGATCAAGCTCATGGATGAAATGGCTTGTGCTCACGTGGGTGAATGTTGGATTATGTCCTTAGCATAAAAACTAAGGAAGTTAGTGGGTCCAAAATGTGCAACAGACATTGTGAAAGTGAAAGGGGAGAAAACATCTAAAAAGGGAAGGTGATAGCCATTGTGAATTTCTTATTATCATGGTTTGAAGCCCTGTATCATTTTCATTTTTCTGTTTGATTTTAGAATGTTTAATTTTGTTTGATTTTATTATGGCTGGTGATATAGGCAGCTATTTCAAAGGTAACAAGAACCACGATGGTAGACACTGGTGATTTCCCATTATTTTTTTTTTTTTGAAGTCACATTCACTATTTAGATTTTATTCTGTTTTGCTTTGTTTGATTTTATTATGTCTGATGGAATAGGCAGCTACTTTGAAGATAACAAGAGATATTATGGTAGCCATTGTTAATTTCCTGTTATCCTTATTTTGAAGTCCTGTGTCACATTGGTTTTCATTGGCTCTAATCTATTCTATTTTGCATAGGTTTTTCTCTTTAAAATAAAAAAAAAATAAAAAGGAGAGAGATTTGAAGTTTGCTATAGGAGTCAGTTAATCTCCTGGAAGATCACTTTGGTGTTTCAATGTTAAATTTTAAGATCTATTGGAAAATATCAACTATGTTCTAGAATTTATTCCAGGACTAGGTTAGTACTAATACTCAGACAAGAATCTCGTGGATCCTGTACCTGAATGACACAAATGTCCCAGGTGCTCTCCCTGCTGGTTGGTGGTAACACAGGCAACTCCAGTCCTATGTAAGCTATGAAAACTAATGATGAATCTCAGAGTTTTCAAGTATTTCTTCTTTCTCAGACTTCACAGATATACACAGTTCAGTTTGCTGACAGTGATATAAGATGTGTTCTACATGATTCTTGAAGTTTTATTCTCTGTTGCTTCATCTTTCTCCATACATTTCAGATACCTCAGCAACTCCAAAGCTAATCCACATCTTCTTAACTAACTAAATATGCCATACTATGTTTCTATTTCCCTTCTACATGTGATGCCACAGATAGTGTACAAAAATTCAGGATCATGAGAGCAGAATATTGGACATGCTTTTGAAAGGGAAATAATTTTAGGAACAAACTTCTGTAGTGAATGAGTGCACACAATTGAAGGCTTCCTAAGGGTCTATGCTTGCTGTTCTACCCTGTCAGTGCAGAGGTATAATAGCAGAGTAACAAGTTTAAGGTTACTTGTCAATTTAGCATTCCTTTACTAACACTAGAGTTTGTTTTATTAAAAATCTGTGCCTCAGTTTTCAAAGCACTTTAGTGTAACTGTGTCAATGCTTGGTGATGGAGAGTGAGAAACTACTAACAAGGAGTAAGAGTCATAATGGTAGTAATTTCTGAAGATGCTGATGGCAATGACTGAGGTAGTTACAAAATGATGATGATGATGACAATGTGGAGGATGGTGATGAAGACAAAATTGATGATGCTGGGATGGTTGATGATAAAATATTCCAATGTTTGAATTAGATGTGAAGCTTATGTAGCTGCAAGATGAGTCTACATGCACAAAGAAAAATGATTCGAGGCGCAGGTGTAAAGTAAGACTCTAATTGTTCCTTAGTGAAGACCACAGTCTCCAGAGTAACTGCATCCCAGGAGATGTTCTTCCCTTAAATTTGTAAACTGTATTCCCTGCCCACAAATCTTGGTGACCTTTTCCCATGACAGTACTAGGCTTTATGAGCACCTTTAGCACTAGAAATATATCTATATATTTCCAGAACTTGCTGATCACTGAAGCCAATGGTATTCCCTAAAATTTCCAGGAGATGGTGTATCAGTTTTCTTTTACATATATGTTGAATAACAATTATATAAGAAAATAGGTCTCCTCTGAGCTCTTATTTTTAATGTAAGGTATTTGCAATCATGTTTTTACCTTCATTGCTAGGTGCATTTCTCTTGGTATGCTGTTCTCTTCACCAGCAATCCTGAGCTTCTGATGGCTTGGTAAGATTAAAGTAATACTTGTAGTAACTCATAGGGAATATGTGGTTTGGGGTGGCCTACTTTATATTATTAGAATATTATGGGTGTAAAAAATTCCTGCTGCCCGAGGTTCTCCTGCACAATGGAGTTCTCATTTGAACCCCAATTGCTATGCACTGATTTTATCATATTTAAAAGCAGTGATTGGACACAGGGCAATATGTAGTATTTTCTAACTCTTATTAGCTACAGAAAACTTATTTTGTAATAAATGGAATATATTTTAATTAAGTTTATTGGTACAGTTTATATGTACATAATCATCTCATTCATCATGAGGAATCTGCACCCATATGTGTTTAGTTTTCTTGAGACAGTGTCTTGCTGGGAAGCTCAGGCTGACCTTGGCTTACTGTGTAGTACAGACTGGTCTCAAGCTTGTATCAATTCTCCTGTCTCAGCCTACCAAGTGCTGGGATTACAGGGGTGCACTGTCACACCCAGCCTACATTACATATCTTGACTCCTCTCCCCCACCATTTCCCTCTTGTAGATTCAATCAGTCTTCCCCTCCTAATTTACAAAAGTTTTCCTTCCATTTTATCCTTCTTATCTCATTTTTTCCTTTTCCCTGCCTTTTATTCCTCCTCCCTCTCCCTAGTTCTCCTTCCCATTTAAATAGCTTTTTTCTATTTCGCAATACCTATTACACATTTTGGTTCTTATTTATACTTTCAGTAGAACTCACAATGCAATGCAGACTTCCTTGTTCTCACACTACATTTTAAGGGTTTTAAAGGCTATTTCTTGTATCTAAGAGAAAATATGAATAGTACAAGTTATTATTATTATTGAGATCAAATGATATTTATTTTTAAATCATATGTAAAAATTCAAGTTAAAAATTTAATGCATGTAAACGTATTTACATGCATAGAGATGTTAGCTGCCTGTGTTAGGTTCCAAGTAATTGGAAAATGTGGGGCTTTTATTCTTTGCTTAACATTTACAGTGATAAAAATGCATATAAATTACAAATAATATCACTTCTACCTTGAAAATTATAATAAAATATTTTTACTACTAATAATATAGAGATGTATGAAGTATCTACAACAAAAAAGCCAGGCCAGGGATATAGTTCAGCAGCTCAGTGCCTGCCTAACAAGAGCAAGGTCCTGAGTTCAGTTCCCAGGACCATAAAATTAAAACTTAAACTCCTGAAATAAAAAAGTATAATTTAATGGAGACAAAACAAATGAATAGTCAGTAGTCTTGAGTTTCAGAATCAGTCTGCCTCCTACCAGCAAGGGCATTTTCTATAACTTACTGAACTTTTAGAGTTTTGGTTTGCTGCACAATGAAAGCAAACAAGGAATGCATTCCTCTTATTGTGTTTACAAGGCACATGCTAAGCTAAGAGTAAGCTTGCTGTAATCACACTATTTCTTGGTGTGTTAGCATGCAGATTTGTAAGGCTACCTGTAGCGAGCAAAGGAGGAAGCTCAGGGTCAGAGAGGAAGAGAGGTAAATTTCACCCTAATTTACCAATAGTTTGTATATTGGGGCAAGTCAGTAGCATCTGGCATGTCATCTTTCTCCCCATGAAACAGGAATAAAAGTTTTTCTCTAAAAATATTTTGCCTTACCTTGATAATTATATTGAGAAACAATATAGTGAGAGTTTGTTTATGAACATAAGAAATTCATCTGACAAATAAGTATGTCACACTTCTGTCAGCTTTAGCCATGATTGTCTATGCTTCCTAGGGATGTAATTTAATTTAAATACTTTGTCATTAGGAATGTATAGTGCCATGCTTTGACAACATAGTATGAAAATAATCATATCCATAATTACCTATGGAGCACTTGCTGTGTGGCATTCCCTAAGATTAAACCATGGATCATTAATCAGTTCTCCTGTGAGTAGAATTCAGGCATTAATGCTTTCTAAATGTTCCAAGCAGTCATAATATGCAGGAAACATTGAGAAGCACTGCCTTCTATCACATCCTGTGAATAACTAAGAACAAATTCCTCATACTTAATGACAACTCCCATTTTAATAGAAATCAGTGCTTTAAAGAAGATTTGTGTGATGGTCTATCCTGCTTGTGTTTGAAATTATGTTTCTAGCTGCAATTTTGATAAGTCCACATCCTTTGTCTTATAAAAGCCCTTTATTCATAAATAAGAAAGTGGAAAGGACATATATATATAGAGATAGAGATAGACAGAGATAGAGATAGAGATAGAGATAGAGAAGATGATAGAGATACAGGTAAAGAAGAAGGCACATTTAGACTCCTTGGGAGGAATAAATGAACTTTATATCAAAAGATTTGTTGCTGTCTTATGATCCCCTTCTAAGAATAATAGCTGGATGTTTTTAACCAGAGTTCTTTTGTTAACAGTTAAATTTAACTGGTAATTTCATTGGCTTGAAAGAGGAGAAATGAGTAAAGCACCTTTTGGGAGTCTCTAGGTAGGTCATCAGGCTCTGACCTTTGGGATAATACCTTGGCCCTGCCCAGTTCTCTTTAGCTCTTCACCTAAATTCTGATTTTCAGGGGTTATGAGGTTGGCAGTTTTCCTCTGTCAACATTTTCTTCCATCATGTTTATGCTTTGGAACCAGCTAGCCATGGACTAAACCCTCTGCCAAAAGAACTTCTTCTCCTTTAAGTTTCAGGTGTTAGGGACTTGGTCTGAGAAACAGGAAGGTAAAATGTAACTTTGAAAGTTGTATCTGTATTTTCCCTGTATTTCAACAAAGAAATTGACTTAGTAAGTGACACAGCTTGTCACTAACCATAATAAGCAGATACTCTATCAATTTGAGATAGATATTCATGTCTTCACATTCACAGAATATGTAAGGAATACCTTAAATATTTTAAATCTATTGTTCAGTAGAAAAAAACTTATTTTTGTAAAACATTTTGTATTAATGAAAAGGTTTTGTTGCTGAAGGAAATTGCCTCTCACAATACAAACTATAAAATGAAATTCACTACTGATGAGAGATACAGTAGAAGATTTCCAACTTTAGTGTGAATCAGTATCCATGAAGGAATTGTTTATCCAAAGGCTATTCAACTGCTTCCCAGAGGTCCTGGTTCATACTGGCAGAGGAGGCCTGAGAATCTGCATCCATGTCAAGGTCAAAATCATGTAAATGGTGCTGGTTTATGGAAATAAAGTGAAAAATTAAGAACTAGGACACTGGAGAAGCAGGAGAGAAGTAAGAGATCCAGATCTGGACCCTATTCCCCAAGATCTTCAAATATTCATGGGCTGGTGCATCTCACAGTGCAAAGCCTGAGTTGCGGGAGGACGCATCAGCCAAAACCAGGATGGTTCAGCAGCCCCAAACATGGAAAAACAACTGCTCAAACTGTTCAAGGGCGCCATCTCACAGGGACCTTTTCTCTCATGCCCACAGGACGCCCAGCCAGACAGAATGGCTGCAGAAAATCACTCTACAGTGACAGAGTTCATCCTTGGAGGATTAACTAACAGGCCAGAGCTCCAGATACCCCTCTTCCTCCTCTTCCTGGGGATCTATATGGTCACCATGGTCGGGAACCTGGGCATGATCACCCTGATATGTCTCAACAAGCAGCTTCACACGCCCATGTACTACTTCCTCAGCAATCTGTCACTTGTGGACCTCTGTTACTCTTCTGTCACCACCCCTAAAATGCTGGTCAACTTTGTGTCCCAGAAGAATGTCATCTCCTATGTGGGGTGCATGTGTCAGCTCTACTTCTTCCTTGTTTTTGTCATTGCTGAGTGTTACATGCTCACAGTGATGGCCTATGACAGATATGTGGCCATCTGCCACCCTTTGCTTTACAATATTATCATGTCTCATGCTCTCTGTTCCTTTCTGGTGGCCCTCGTCTTCACTATGGGATTCATTGGCTCCACAATAGAGACTGGCCTCATGTTGAAATTGAGCTATTGTGAAAGTTTCATCAGTCACTACTTCTGCGACATCCTTCCTCTCATGAAACTCTCCTGTTTCAGCACCTATGATGTGGAGATGGCAGTCTTTTTCTTAGCTGGATTCGACATCATACTCACCAGCTTAGTTGTCCTTGTTTCCTATGCCTTCATCCTGTCCAGCATCCTCCACATCAGCTCTAAAGAGGGCAGGTCCAAAGCCTTCAGCACCTGCAGCTCCCATCTTGCAGCTGTGGGACTGTTCTATGGATCCACTGCATTCATGTACTTAAAACCCTCCACCGCCAGTTCCCTGGCCCAGGAGAATGTGGCTTCTGTGTTCTACACCACAGTGATCCCCATGCTCAACCCCTTGATCTACAGCCTGAGGAACAAGGAAGTAAAGACGGCCCTGCAGAGAACACTAAGAAGAAAACTCCTTTGATGTGAAATTTATTGTTCTGTTTCTGTATAAAAGTAGGTTCTTAGAAACTCCAGATGGGTGCTCTCTGCATGGTTACCCAGTTGTGGATTGGAAATTGTAATTTCTCTATGTATTGGGGTCCATCATTTCTCTTTTTCTTCTCCCTTAACTTGCACATTTCCATGATTATATTTGAAGCTATCTATTTCAAGTTGATTTTACTCTCAGTTAGGGTGCATTTTATCTACTTTCAACCATAATTATAAATTAGCAAATTTTTACATTGTGTTTGGGAGTCATTCATGGTCCTACTACTTTCAATATAGAAATTCTTCCACACTTCACTTCTTACTTCCGGCCACTAGCAATACCTAAGGCAAAGAGATGTGAATTCAAAAGTCATGAAGAAATGGTATTTTGTATCATTGTCTCCCAGATTCCTTTTTCTCCTCTGTCTCATTTTGTGTGACATATCTTCTCTCTGATATTCCTGCCCCTACATTTTGACCTAATTCCTTTGTGTAAATTTCTTGCTGGTAATAACAGTAACAGTAATAGTAATAGTAATAGTAATAATGGGTCACATGTTTTTCATGTTTCTTCTGAGATATGTATCTCTTCCAAGTGGACTATACTTTAATTCTCTTATACCTCACAATAGATAGATACATTGTGGTCCCACTGCACACAGATAGTAATTAGTGACCTGCACTAGGGCATCCAGGTGTCAGTCAACACTTGGATCAAACCACAACCTCAGGGGCGCCAAACTCACTCTGGTCTCTCACACAATGCCACCTTTTGCTGTATGCCTTCACAGTCTATGTGTCCCATCTAGAACACTTGCCTTATTTATGCTTTTCCAATTTCAAATGCTTCCTCATAACAATTCCTCAAATCTTCTCAATATTATCTGCATAAACTTATTTCTTTTTCTGTGCAACATCTTCAAGATAAATAAGAAAAATTACACTGCAGTGGCTGACCAGGCCAGATTACCATGAATCTCTCCCATTCTTAGCACTAAGAGATACACATCTTGGGTAAACTCTCTCCCCAGGCAAATCAGCATGACTGGTCAGCCTTGACTACATATTGCTGCAGAGTTACTTAGTGAATCCAATTGAAGGGGAACAACGTTTCTCCTCACACTTATTTATAACACTATCAAGGATTTTTGGTTTAGACTAAGCAGCTGATGTAGTCTGAAAGATTTATGTACGTTCATTTGTCATTTAAAATAATTTGGGCTATACAAGTGATTCAATGAGTGGTTTAAATTGGGAAATATAAATACACAGTTCCTTTAGACAGAAAAAAAATAAAACATGGAATTATATGCATATAGTTTTGAATTAATACAGAAAGTTTAAGCCATCTCCCAAAGCAATGCCACAAGAGTTACGACCTACACTTCAGGAAGGTCCAACACAATCATCACTGCTACTACTGTGTAGACGACTTCTCATGTTCATGAAGCTGGGAAATGAATGACAATCCTAATATGAGCTTCACCTGTAATTTTATTAGAAATTCAGATTTTCAACCCCATTCCAGATCTACTTAATTTCTATGTAGGAGCCAGAAATCTGTCTTAACAGGACCTGAGGTGATTCTCCATTATTGAACACAAAAGGAAAGAAACCTTCCAGTCCAACCTTCCAAATCTCTCATACGTGTGTTTTTAATTGAGACTGTGAGAAACTTGGGCTATGCCAGCTTTAGCTTTTTTTTTTAATTTAAAGGAAAAAAACCCCAAAACAGTATAAGGGTACAAGTAATACAGAATTTCAAAAAAAAAAAAAAGAGATAAGAAATCACTAGTTAATAGATTACATATTGTCATCTTAGAAATAGTTGTTTGAGTTACTGGATTAAAACATACAATGTGGACATACAAACAGTGAGACTGCAAACAGTTGTGTTCAATGATCCAACAAAAACTTAGTACTATGGTCTTCTATCTTAACACACCTAAACACACTTGCAGTTGTATCCTTTATAGCACATTTTTTCCTTCTCTTTTTTTTGCAACAACATTTACACATTTTGGGTTTTATTACTCCCATAGTTCTTATTACTTTTTTTGGAAGAGAATAAAACCAAATATGACAAAACAAAGCAGTCAGTCAAAACAAAGGACAGACATAGCACATGATGTTAAAACAGAATACAAGGTTATCAACAATGGTTACCATAATGCCTCTTGCTTCCTTAAAAAGAACTGCCTATATCATTAGGTATAATAAAGTACAGGTATAAAAAACAGTACAGAACAAGACCAATAATACCTAAACATTGTAAACATTACAGGACATCAAAAGAAGATAATAGTCAAACCAGAATGGGCATCATAGTGAATCTTATTGCCTTCAAAGTAGTTGCCTGTATCCGCAAACTTGATACTATCAAACAGAATGGAACAGAGTAAAATCAGTCAAAACAAGATTAATACATGTTAATTAAGTTAATAGGAAATCAAAAAAGTTACTATAATATACCCTGCTAATTTTTTGATTTTTTCCCTTAATTAAAAAAATAATAAAATAATTTTTTTATGAAAAAGAGGGAGATTGAGATAAAAGAGGACATAATAACATAACAATACAGGTCAAATCATGAAAATTTCAGCAACCTAGTGATTCACCATAAGATAACTTGACTTAATAGTAGTTAGCATAGTGTCTCTTTCTTTGAAGTATTTGAATATAAATTTGTATACTATAGCATCAAACATATCAAGACAGTGTGAAACCATTCAAGAGGATGAAAGTATTACAAGGTTTTAGAACCAGCTAACAGAAAATGAACAATGGTTTCTATATTATCTCTTTGCCTATAAAAATTTTTGTTTATACTATCACATATAATAAAATCCAGTAAGATACAACATGATAAAATCAACAGAGAAAGAAGAACAACAGTTTGGTGGAACTTCTAAACAAGATGATATTAGATCAGCACTAGCTATTATGATGTCTTGTTTTCTTCAAAATAGCTGTTCATATCATCATAGGCAATAATATCAAAAAGCCCAGAATAAAGCCATTCCAATTAATGAGTGAAAACTTTATAAGGCTTCAAAGCCACATAATCGGGAATCATGATTACCACATACTTTTGTATACTTGCATCATTTCTTACAATAAAGAATCTATTCAGTATTCATACATGTGAGTTTGATTTATTTCACTTATGAGTATGGTCTCAAGCTGTGTCCATTTATTTTTAAATATCTAAATGTGATCCTTCTTTATAGCTGAGTAGTACTACATTGTATAAAAATACCACAACTTTTTTATCCACTCCTCAGTTGATGGACGCTTAAGTTATTTCCAAGATCTGGCCGTTACAAATTGTGCTGCTATAAACATGGGTGCACATATATCACTGTGGTATGATGCTTTCAGTTCTTCTGGGATTATGCCTAGAAGTGGGATAGCTGGAACAAATGGGACTTCCAATCCTAGCTTTTTCAGAAATCTCCAGACTGACCTCCACAATGGTTGCACACTACACTCCCACCAACAGTGCAGGAGAGTTCCTTTTTCTTCATAGCCTCTCCATCTTCCACTGTTGATTGTTTTCTTGATCCTGACCATTTTTTGAGGAGTGAGATGGAATCTCAGTGTGGTTTTAATTTGCATTTCTCTAATGACTAATGATGATGAACATTTTTCATGTATTTATTTGCCATTTGTATTTCTTCATCTGAGAAATGTGTATTCATCTCAGATGCCATTTTTGGACTGGATCTTTGAATTTGGGATGTCTGATTTTTAAAATTCTTTATGTTTTAGACAGAAGTCCTTTGTCTTAGGGAGAGTTCACTGAGATTTTTTTCCCAGTTTGTGGGTTTTCTTTTCACTATGCTGGAGATTTCTTTTGACATGCAGAAACATTTTAATAAGAGGTGGTCCCAGTTATTGATTCTGGGAAGCATTTCCCGTGCGGTTGGAGTCCTGTTCATGAATTCTCTACCTACCCCTATGTCTTCAAGGTTTCTACCCAATTTGTCTTCCAATAGATTTAGTGTCTCTGTTTTAATCCATTTAGATTTCAATTTATTACATGGTAATAGGCATGGGTCTAGTTTTAGTTTTCGGCAAATGGAGAGCCAGTTTTTCCAACACCATTTATTAAAGAGACTGTCGTCCTTTCAGTGAACCTGTTTGGCTCCTTTATCAAAGATAAGGTGGTTGAGTGTGTTTGTAGTCGTAGTTGTATCTTCTAATTTATTCCATTGATCTTTGGCTCTGTTTTGATTCCAGTACTATGTTGATTTTACTACGGTTGCCTTGTAGTATAACATCAAGTCAGGGATTGTGATGCCTCTTTTCTTTGTTGCTTAGACCTGTCTTTGCTATTCTAGGTCTCTTCTCACTCCAGATTAATTTTAGGAGTGATTTCTCTAGATCTATAAGGTATGTTGATGGTATTTTTATTGCGATTGTATTGAATCTGTGTCAGAGTTTTGGGAGAATGGCCATTTTCACAATATTTATTTTTACTATCCATGAACAAGGGATGTCTTTCCATTTTCTGAGATCATCTTCAATTTCTCTTTTCAGTGTATTACAATTTTCCCTGTATAGGTCTTTCACTTCTTTCATAAGAGTAATTCCTAAATATTTCATTTTTTGGGTTGCTAGTGGGAAGGGTGTGGCTTCTCTTATTTCTCTGTGATTTTGTTGTTAGTATATAGGAATGCTATAGATTTCTGAGTATTGATTTTGTATCCAGCTACATTACTGAATTTATTTATCATAACTAAGAGTCTTTCAATGGAGTTTTGGGGTCTTCTATGTAGAGTATCATATCATCTGCAAACAATGATAATTTAACTTCTTCTTTTCCTATCTTTTCCCCTTTCATTTCTCTCTCTTGTCTAATTGCTCTGGCTAGTATTTCCAGTACTATATTAAATAGGAGTGGTGATAAAGGACTTCCTTGTGTTGTGCCTGATTTTAAAGTAAAGGCCTTCAGTTTTTGGCCATTTAGTATGATACTGGCTGTTGGTTTGTCATAGCTGGCCTTTATTATATTGAGGTAAAGACTATCTATTCCAATTTTCTGTAAAGTTCTCATCATGGATGAATGTTGGACCTTATCAAAAAGTTTTTCTGCATCTATAGAAATGATCATGTGATTCTTACTTTTGGCTTTATTGATATGGTGGATTACATTTATTGATTTACGTATGTTGAAACATCCCTGCATGCCTGGCATGAATACCACTTGGTAATGGTGTATAATCTTCTTGATGATTTGCTGCATCCTATTTGCCAATATTTCATTGAGGATTTTTGCATCTGTGTTCATTAGGAAGACTGGCCTGTGTTTCCCTTTTTCAGTGGGTCTTTCTCAGGTTTTTGATACTAGAGTAATATTTGCTTCCAGAAATTATGTAGGAAGGATTGCTTCTCTTTCAGTTTCATTGAAGAGTTTGAGGAGTGTTGGCATTAGGTCTTCGTTGTATTTGTTGTAGAATTGTGCAGTGAATCCGTCTGGGCCTGGGCTCTTCTTTGTAAGTAAGGACATTTTCAATTTCATTAATAGAAATTGGGTTATTCAGCAGTTTTACATCTTCTTGACTTAGCTTTGGTACTTCATATGTTTCTAGGAATCTGTCTATTTCTTCTGTATTATCAAACGTAGAAGTTTTTGAAATAGGTGTTGATGATCTTCTGTATTCCTGTAGAGTCTGTAGTGATTTCACCTTTTTAATTTCTTGTTGCATTAATTTGAGCTTTTTCTTCCCTTTTTAAAAATAAGGTTGGCTAGGGGTTTATCAATTTTATTTATTCTTTAAATGAACCAAATCTTTGATTCATTGATTCTTTGGATTGTTTTCTTAATCTCTATTGCATTGATTTCTGCTCTGATTTTTATAATTTCCTCTTCTTTTGGCTTTGGACTAGACTTGTTCCTCTTTTTCTAGCTGTTTGAGATGTAGCACCAAGTTATTGTGGGAACTCAGTTCAATAAATTTTCCTCTGAGGACGGCTTTCATTGCTTCCCACAGATTGCTGTAAGTTGTATTTGTATTTTCATTTTCTTGTAGGTATTGTTTAATTTCTTCTTTAATTTCCCCTGTGACCCACTGATTACTCAAGAGTGTGTTATTCAGTTTCCATGTGTTTGTGGGATTTTTGCAGTGTCTTTTATCATTAATTTCTAATTTCAAAGTGCTATGATCTGAAAACATGCAAGGGATAATTCCAACTCATTTGCATTTATTTAAATATGTTCTGTGAGCTAATATATGGTCTATTTTAGAGAATGACTCATGTACTGCTGAGAAGAATGTGTATTCTGATGTTGTTGAATGGAACACTGTGTATATGTCTATCAAGTCCATTTGTTCACATGTGTGAATCAGATCTGTTATTTCTTTGCTGATTTTCTGTCTAGTTGATCTGTCCCTTGGTGTCAATGTGTGTTAAGGTCTCTTGTTATAATTGTGTTATTGATAGTTTGATTTTTTAATTTCTGTTATTACTTGTTTTATATAACTGGGTGCTCTGGAATTTGGTGTATATATATTTAAGATAGCTCTTCCTCTTGAAGTTTTCCCCTAACGAGTATGTATTGCCCTTCTTTGTCTCTTCTGATCATTATTGGTTTAAAGTTCACAGTTTCTGCAAACAGAATGGCTACTCCTGCTTTTATTTGAGTTCCTGTTGTGTGATGTATTGTTTTCCATCCTTTGACTTTCAGTCTGTGAGAATCATTCTGGATTAGATGGGTTTCTTGTAGACACCATATGGTTGGATTTTGTTTCTTGATCCATTCTGCCAGTCTGTTTCTTTTAATTGGTGCATTGAGACCATTTACATTAATGGTTATAACTGCTATATATTGGTTTATTGTTGACATGTTATCTTTTTGCTGTTGCATCTTTGTCTTTCTGTTCTGTTTAATTATCTTCTTTGCTTAGTGGTTTTTTCTTAAGTGTATCTAAACTGTCTTTCAATAATTTTTGCAGGGTTGACTTGGTGATCATGAAGTTCTTCACTTGTTCTTTGTCATGGAAGTATCTTATTTCACCATCAATTTGAAGGACAGTTTATTAAGGTACATTAGTCTAGATTGGAAACCATTTTCCTTTAGGATATGAAATACTTTACTTCATGCTCTTCTTGACTTTATTGTTTGTGCTGAGAAGTCTGCTGTGATTCTGATAGGTTTTCCTTTATAAGTGATCTGTCTTTTCTCTCTGACAGCTTTTAATAATCTATTTTTTGTGTTGGATTTCTGGGATGGTTATTATTATATGTCTGGGTGTAGTTTTATTTTGGTTATGACTATTTGGAGTTCTATATGCTTCACTGATCCTGATGTCAGTTTCCAATCTCATGTTTGGAAAATTTTCAGCTATTCTCTAAATATCCTCTTGACATCCTTTATGCCATCCCCTTCTTTTTCATTAATCCCTATCAATCTTATGTTGTTTTTCTTTGTGTCTTCTTGTAGTTGTTAAATTATTTCCCAATTCTTTGTTATTTTTAAAAGATCTTTCCTTTCGTGTTCACTAGTTGCAGTCTTGTCTTCAAGGTCTGAAATTCTATCTTCACTTTCACTGAGGCAGTTTTTAGAACTTTCAATGATATTTTTCGTTTTCTGTGTATCTCTTTGCATCTACTTCATGTATTCTGTTTGTTTCTGATATTGCTCATCTAGGGATTCTATCTTTTTGTTTAGTTTCTCCAGTTTTTTAAATTGTGTTTTCTTTGGATGTATTCAGCATCTCTTTCATTTCTTTTTTCATTTCTTCTTTTACCTGGGAGATTATTTCTCGTTTGAATTTCTTTAAAGCTTCCTGGAGTTGCTTTTTTATTTCAGTTGCTATTATGTCCAATATTTGAGGTATATGGCCTATATTTTCTTCTATATACATCACTCCTAAGGTTTCTTGGGATGGGCTGGTGGTTTGAGATTGTAATTTGGTCTTTTGTTTTGTCTTTTTCCTATATTTCTGTGTTTCAAGTGTTATTCTAAGGCTTCCTTAGAGTCTGTTGGAAATCCTCTTCTATGCCCTCAGCTCCTGGGACTCTGGCACCCAGTTCCCCCAGGCTGCAGGGCCTTTGAAACTGGTGGCGCTGGCACAGCTGGGAACCAGGAGGTGGATGCAGACACCCCAGACCTGCCTAGCTGTTCCAGTACACCCAGAAGGCACGAGGTTCCCAAAGAAGCTGGACTTGGGGGAAAGTGCATGGGGTACTTACCCCAGGACGCCGGGCCTCTGGAACCAGTGGTGCTTACCTGCTTGTTTAGAACTCCATAGTCCTCCAAGCACACAGGGAGGCAGATGCAGGAGCCCCAGACCTGCCTAGCTGTTCTAGTGTACCTGGAAGGCGCGAGGGTCCCAAACAAGCTGGACTCTGGGCAATGTGCGCGGGGCACTTACCCCAGAACACCAGGCCTCTGGAACGGGTGGCACATGCCTGCTTGCTCAGAACTCCAGTCTTCCAAGCACACGGGGAGGTGCCCCAGACCCGCCTAGCTATTCCAGTGCCTGGAAGGTGTGAGGGTCCCAAACAAGTTGGACTCCAGGGAAAGAGGGCGCATGCCTGCTTGTTTAGAACTCCACAGTTCTCCAAGCACAGCCAGAACAGGCAGGTGGATGGATGCACCCCAGACCTGCCTAACTGTTCCAGTCACTGGGAAAGCGGAAGGGTCCCAAACAAGCTGGGCTCAGGGGAAAGTGCGCGAGGCACTTACCCCAGGACGCTGGGCCTCTGGAACCAGTGGCACGCACCTGCTTGCTTAGAACTCCACAGTCCTCCAAGCACACAGGGGAGGCGGATGCAGGCGCCCGAGA
The DNA here is from genome assembly GCF_034190915.1 of Cavia porcellus. Taxonomy (NCBI): domain Eukaryota; kingdom Metazoa; phylum Chordata; class Mammalia; order Rodentia; family Caviidae; genus Cavia; species Cavia porcellus. The sequence goes on along the minus strand of NW_026947492.1, from coordinate 18,588,584 downwards.
CCTGCCTAGGTGTTCCAGTGCATCAGGAAGGTGCTAGGGTCCCAAACAAGCTGGGGTCCAGGGAAAGTGAGCGGCCCCCTCCAGCTTTAGCTTTTTAACCTGATAAGAAAATGGATCAGCGCAGTAGTGAGTCAGTCATACCTAAGTAGCTTCTCCACTCATTTTCCTTTAACCTTTCCACAATATAAGTAAGTCTCTACCACTCTAGATCGCCAATGATTAGAATTACATGAACAAAAATATCTGTTGATCTTCAAGAGATGATACATGAAGAAAATACTGGTGTAGGTTGGTGTATAACTCTGAGATATGGTATTTGCCTAGCAGGCACAAGGCCTGGGATTTGATTTCTAGAGAAGACATAGATAAAAATATAGAGTTGCATAGGAAAATAATGGCAACCTCAAATGAACAGTATAAGAAAGAAACATAATGCATGAAACAGATTCAAAGGGAACCAGGAAATGAAAAATTCCATTAAAACTTGGAAAAATTGCTTGAATGAAACTGAAGACAGACTCCCAGACCTTGACAACAGGATTACAGCCAGTGGTCATGAAATCAATATCTCCTAAGGATAACAAGTGACCATGAACTGATAGGTGTTAATGGAAAACCAGTAGTCAACACAAATGACATAAAAAAAAAAACTATCCCTGTAGAAACAATAGCAGAAAATTTCCTGGGTATGGAAACAGAATCTCACATAGAATCTTCATCTAAATGAAACATATAGAATTCCAAGCAACCTTGACAAAAATAAATCTACATCCAGACATAGAATTATCAAGATCCAACAAATTCAGCATAAGAACAGAATATTAAAAGTTGAGAAAAAAGTAACATATCATCTATAGATGAAATCCCACAAGAATCAGAGCTGATGGCTGACTGTAACCTTCAAATGAAGAGCTTCAAGTGAAGTATTTCAACCCCTGAAAGAAAACAACTTCCAACCAAATTTAACATATCCTTAAAAACTGTCTTATAAAACTAATGAAGAAATAAGATACTTCCATGACAAAAACAACTGAAGAAATTCATAACCACAAAACCAAAACTACATATTGTACTGAGAGATATTTTAGATAGAATTAAAAATGCCCACAATTCCAAGAACAGCATCATAAATAAACCATGAGGTATGGCAAGTAATTAAACAGAGGGAAAAAAACGGAACCAACAGAAGGAAAAGAGAATGATAAAAATAAGCCATGCATTTCAGTTTTAGCCAGGAACGCCAATGGCATCAATTCATCGACCAAAAGAAACAGACTGGCAGAATAGATCAAGAAGCAAGAATCAACACTATGCTGTATACAAGAAACTCACATACTGAAAGTCAAAGGATGGCAAATAACACTCCACGCAACAGGAACCCAGAGAAAAGCAGGGGTAGCTATCCAGCTTACAGATAATATAAACTTTAGGTAAAAATTATCAAATGAAGCAAGGAAGCTCACTGCATATGTATTAGGGAGAAAATTCCAGAAGAAGCGATTACAACAAAAATATGTATGTATCACATATGAGAGCACCCAACTAAAGAAGACAAATATTAATAGACAAGGAAAATAAAATAAGCAATAACACAATTGTGATGAGGGACCTTAGTATGCCATTGTCACAAAGACATGGAACAACTGGAATAAATTTAATAAACAGTATTTATCAGTACTTAATATGATAATAGTACTTAATGTGATATGTGAACAAGTGGAATGAGTAGACATTTATAGAGTGCTCCACCCAACTACATCAGAATACACATTCTTTTCAGCTGTAACTGGTCATTCTCCAAAAAAGACCATATACTAGCCCACAGAACATGCTTAAGAAAATGCAAAGGATTTAAAATTATCTAATGCATTTTATCTGAAGATAGTGCAATGAAATTGGACAACAATGGCAAAAGAAACTTCAAGAACCCCATAAAGAGATAGAAATTATGAAACATCCTCCAGAAAAACCAATGGATCACAGAAGAAATCAAAGAAGAAATTAAATTATATGCACAATCAAAGAGCAAAATGCTAATACAATATACCAGAACTTGTGGGATGCAATGAAAGCAGTCCTAAGAGAAAAATTCTTCATTCCAGGAAATTCTCAGGCCAGGAAAATAGAAGGAGCACAAATAATCTATTGCTGTTCCTCAAGCTTCTAGAAAAAGAAGAGCAAGCAAGCCCAAAGCATAGAGAAGGTAAAAAATTATAAGAACCAAAGCAGAAATGAATGCAGTTGAGACCAGGAAAACAATACAAAGGATTCATGAGTCAAAGGATTGGTTCTTAGAAGGAATAAATAAAATTGTTAACCTCCTAACCAACTGTCTGAAAAAAAGGAACAAAAAATTCAGATTCATGCATTGAGGAATGAAGGGTAAAATCACTGCAGGTCCTGTGGAAATTTAGGAGCTTTGAAAATCTTCACTCTCATAGGATGGAAACCACAGAAGAAAGGGAGAAGTTCCTAAAAATGTTTGAATTACTAAAACTGAATCAAGAAGTTGAAAAAACTCTGAATAACCCATTATCAGTCAATGAGGTAAAAAATGTAATTAAAAAATTACCACCAAAGAAAAGCCCCAGGCTCTATGAATTTACCAGTGAATTCTACAAGAAATTTAGAGAAGATTTAATTCCAATACTTCTCAAAATCTTCAATGAGATTGTAAAGAAAACAATCCTGCCTAACTCATTCCTATAGGCAAGTATTACCTGACAACAAAACGAGAAAAAGACCCAATCAAAAAAACAAACAATATCCCTAAAAAACATATATGCAAAAATCCTCAATAAAATACTAGCAAACAGAATGCCGAAAGTCACCAAGAAGAGTATACACCATGACTAAGTAGAATTCATCTCAGGAATGCAAGGATGGTCCTACATATATAAATATGTGAACAAAAGACACCACATCAACTGATCCAAGGACAAAAATCACATGATCATCTCAATAGATGGCATAAAAAGCTTTAATAAAGTCTCAAACTCATTCATGATAAAAAACCCTATAGAAAATCAGAATAGATGGTCTGTACCTCCATCTGTCAAAAGCCGTCTGTGATAAACCTACAGCCAACATCATAATAAATGGATAAAAATTGACAGCTTTCACTCCAACATATTTAATAGAGTTCTGGAAACATTATCCACAGCAATTTGAAAAGATATAGAATTAAAAGGAATAAAGTTAGGAAAGGAAGAAGTTAAATTATCATTATTCACAGGTGACATGATACTCTACAAGCAGACCTTGAAATCTCCACCAAAAGATAACTAAATTTCTTAAGTAAATTCAGCTGTATAGCTACATACAAAGTCAATGCCCCAAAATCTATAGCATGCCTGTGTACAAAAGATAAACTCACTGAGAGAAATTAGGAAAATAGTATCTTTCACAATAGCATCTAGCCCCCAAAGTACTTCAAAATCAATCTGACAAAGGAAGCAACAATCTATATATTGAAAATTGCAGTACTCTGAAAAAGGAGATTGAAGAGGCCACCAGAAAATATAAAGATATCCCTTGCTCAAATATGGAAACCACCAACATAGTGAAAATGATCAGACTCACAAAGTATAATACAGATGTAATATAATCCCCATAGAAATACCACTAGCATATCTCACACTTTTAGAGAAAACATTTAAAATTCATTTGGAAACAGAAAGGACGTAGAATAGCAAAGGCAATGCTGGACAACAAAGACAATGCAGGAGGCATCACAATTCTTGACTTGAAATTGTAGTACAAAGCTACTCTGATAAAATCAGCATGATGCTGGCAAAAAATTTAAAAAGACCCTAAAAACCAAACCAACCAAACCAAACCAAAAAACCAGTTGAGGATCAGTGGAAGCAATTAGAAGGTGCAGATGCAACTAAAAACATACTCAGTTGCCTTCTTTTGACAAAGGTACAAAATATGTTCACTGGAAGAAATTCTCTTCGATAAATGGTGTTGGAAAAGCTGCCTTTCTAAATGCCAAAGACTAAAACTAAACCCATGTCTATCAACATGCACTAAACTAATTCAAAATGGATCAAAGATCTACATATTAAAACAGAAATGCTAAACCTACTGGAGAAGTGAGTAGATATCTTGAAGACATATGGAAAGATAGAGAGTTCATGAACAAAACACAAATTGCACAGGAATTACTTCAAAGAATCAATACTGAGATCTCATCTTATTAAAAAGATTTTGCATGTCATAAGAAATCTCCCACAGATTGAAAAGAAAACCCACGATTTGGGAAAACATCTTAGCCAAGTCTCCCTCAGTGAAAAGACTTCTATCTAGAACATATAAAGAATTAAAAAAATAGGCTCCCAAAATTCAAAGACTCAATTAAGAAAATGAGCATTTGAGATAAATACATTCTTTCAGATGAAGCAATACAAATGGCAAATAAATATATGAAGAAATATTCAACATCAAGGGTCATACAAGAAATGCAAATCCAAACAACACTGAGATTTCATCTCATTCCAGAAAGAATGATTGTCATCAAGAAGTCAACCAATAACATGCTGGTGGGACTGGGGGAAAAAGGAACTCTTCTCCACCTTTAGTAGGAGTGTAGAGTGATACAACCACTGTGGAAAACAGGGTGGAAACTTCTCAAAAAACTAGATTATAGTTCTCATTTGACCCAGCTCTTCTCCTTCTGAATATGATTACATAAGAATTAAATCACCATACCATAACAATATATACATTCTTGTTTATAGCAGCACTATTGTGTGTGTGCAAGAGATAGATAGATAGATAGAGATAGAGAGAGAGAGAGAGAGAGAGAGAGAGAGAGAGAGAGAGAGAGAGAGATATGCTGGCCTTCAATGCACTATGTAGCCCAGGCTGTCCTTGAACTCATGGTGATGCTCCTGCCTCAGACTCCCAAGTGATAGGATTATGGCATGCGGTGCCACGTCCAGTCTGGTTTTGCTGCTTTAATAACCCTTTTGGTTGTTGCTCTTAAAAAATCCTTTCCCTGTAGCGTTTAGTGTACAGGAATTCCATGTGGTCCAGACTCATGTATCTTGAATGCAACCTGTTGGTCTCCAGTCCCTCTTTCTGCTGGTCCCAATTTCCTCCTTTCTCACCTAACAATCACACGTCTTTTTTTTGAGGGGCTAGTTCAGCAGGTGGTTCCTACAGCCTCACCCCTCCTGCTACTCCACCTTGCTGGCTGCTTTCTACAGGCTCCAGCTACAGACCCCCACCCTGCTCTCTGGGGGCAACCTGTGCTGCCACATCTTCTAGGTGAAGTCAGATCTTGATCTGCTGTCCTTGCATAACAGAATTTGTGAGTCTATTTCTACACTGTGTTCAGAGAGCACCATTGCTCCCCTGGTTTGGTCCCATTCCACAGTTTCATGACACTTGCTGCAAGGGCTCTGGGTTGGTGCTGTTGCAGATTTCTTTGCTCATGGGAAATGGATGCCTCCTTTTCTGTACTGTTTATTTGTTTACCATGATTAGTGGTTTCACAACAGGAGAAGGAAATAAATATTTTTATTTATTTATTTTTTGTTTTTAAAAAAAATTTATTTTAAAGAGAGTAAAGCTATACATAACAAAACAGAACAAAGCAGATCAGAAGAAAACAATGTGACACAGATTTCAAAGCAAGACAACAGGAGATCATCACTTGCTACCATAATGTGTCTTGTTTACTTCCAAATAGTTGTCCATATCTTCACACACAATGAATTCATACAAAACAAAATAGTATTAAACTGACCAGAATAGAATGATGAAGACAATATAGGCCTTCAAAATCAGACAATAGGGAAATCAATGGCTGCCATAATATCTCTAGTTCTTTTCACAATAGCTGTCCATACCTTCATGTATATTGAAATTAAAACAAACCAGACTAAAATCACTCTGAACAAAGAATAATAGTGTAGCTGGATTTCACAGCATGATGCTATGGAATCAGCACTGGATACCCTAGTGTCTCTTTTTCTTCAAAGTAGCTGTTCATTTCATCATGCATTATATAATCTATTCTCATAATTTAGGAGAAGTTCTATGCATGTGTATGAGTCTCTACATTTATACTTACCTTTTCTGTATTAGAGGGAAAAACAAAAGAAAAAAACCCAAAGCAAATCCCTAGAAAAACACAAAATATGAAGAAATGTTCAACAAAAGACAAATAAAAAACAATAGGAAAGAGCTCAAAACACTGACAATGTAGGCCTTAAAACAAGGTGAAAGGAGCATAGCTAGGGTTGTTATTTTACATAATGATCTCCAAGAGTTCCTCAGGTCACCAGACACTAACGTGCACAATTGTTTCAATCCTTTGACTGTTAACTGTTTTGTTCCAAGGACTTACAGAATTTGTAGCACAATCAGTTTAGCTATCCTGTGTGTTTATATACTTTTAGACTTTTTCTTTTCCCTTCTCTTTTGTTTTTCCTCTTTTTCCCTGTGATATTATTTTTCTCCTTTAAGCAGCTTCTTACCCTTTCACTGAATTTATTGAGTATTTTGTATCTTATATGCTCTTACCATTTCTTAAACAAGGGAGACTATATGGTATTTACACAGGTGAGTTTGATTTATTTCACTTATGAGTATGGTCTCAAGTTGCATCCATTTATTTATAAATATGTCAATGTGATCATTCTTTATAGCTAAGTAGTACTCCATTGTGTAAAAATACCACCTCTTTTCTATCCATTCCTCAGTTGATGAGCATTTAGATTGCTTCTAAGATCTGACTATTACAAATTGTGAATAGCACAGTTTGTAATAGCTAAATCTTAGAAACAATACAAGACCCATCAACTGACAAATGGATAGAAGAAAGATGTGTTTTTTAAAATGCAGTGCAATACGACTCAGTCATAAAGAAGGATAACCTTGAGACTTTTATTGGTACATGGATGCAACTTGAGACCTTACTCAAATGAAATAAACAAAACTCACATGCATAATAAACATTGTACTATCTCCTTGGTGTAAGAAACTGAAACAGTAAATACTGTATAAAATGTAAAACAGCAACTGTGAAATGGGAAGAAATTGTTTAAAAGGAAAAAGAAACTAGGATGGGGAAAGGGTAAGGACTGAGGGAAAAGGAAAATAAAATAAATCAGTTAGACTGTAAGTGTCTCTTTTTGCTTTGAATCGGAAAGTTTGTACTAACACCACCTGGAGAAATTGTAATGCTTGTATCTTTTATTATAAATAACTTCTTTAAAGATAACAATATGCAATATATTAACTATTGTTATTCTCCTATTATTTTGTTATGAAATTTTGTTTTACCTTTTTCATAAAATAAGAAAGGGAAGAAAAACAAATAACAAATTTAACTTTTCAATGATTATGAAATGGTTAATTTGAATAAATTTCCCTGATTATGGTTATCAGTATTATGACTTTTTAAATACATTTACATATCTAAACATTCTTTATTTTACTATTTTTTCTAATTTTTAATTTTGGCTAAGTTTGTCAAACACACATTGAAAAATATTCTCTTTGTAAATGATATTCCTTTCAGTTTCTTAGTAACATATTTCAAGAAACAGTGAGAATTTCATTAAATCTTAAACAGTCAGTAGTGTTTTTTTTTTCCTGCCTAAATTATTTGCCTAAACGGAAACTACCTCAGCATAGGAACAGAACAATTGGAACTTAAGATCCATTAATTCATAATATGACAGGGCAAAGCCATCATTAAAGTGATAAGTGGACCAAGTGACCCACACTGCTGCACTTTAAAGCTTTTCCCCATACTTCTTTAATAACAGTTTCACTTAACATAAAGAAAAAGCCAGCTGGATGTTACAGTGCATCACTATAGTCTCACCAGCCTGTGAGGCTGAGGCACAATGATCACTAATTCAACCACATCCTGGGCTATTTAGTGACTCAGAGATGCTCTGTCTCAACATGAAAAGGGGCTTGGGATACAGGAATGCAGATCAGGGTCAAGGCTCTGGGTTCAATATGCAATTCAGAAGGAAAACAGAAGGAAAAAAGAAATGAAAAGAAGGAGGAAGGGAAGAAAGTAAGAAAGGAGGAGAGGAGAGAGCAAAGGAGGGGTCAAGGAGAAAAAAGAGACAAAGAGAGATGCGGAGGGAGGGCCTCATAAAGAATATTTAATGATTTTTACTTATCAAAGTAAAAGCAAAAGTCCATTCATTGATCCATTTTTAAAATTGATATTTTGACCTATATAGCACTTTGGATATTCTGACATATGTACATTCCTTCTAGATCACTGAAAATCATTAAATAAAAACACTGAAAATGAAAACATAAATACACTAATTTTTATAGCTTGTCTTTAAAACTCAGTGAAATTTTATTTTCCAATAATGAATTAATAGATGCTGCCTTAAAAATTAAATAGGTACTCAAAATTATTTACTCCCTTTGCTCAAACTTCCAGAACATTCCATGGTACCCTAAGCTGCAAATCTCTCCATCCTGGGTAAAATGCATAACTTAATTCTTGAAAAATCTCTAAATTATGACTGTTTTAGTCATGAAATAATACGACTTTCTACCTGATATTTTGTAACCTATCACGTTATATAAGACCTAAATTCATGCACTGAGATTAAAGGGTGGCATGCCAGAATTCAATCTGGACATACAAATATCATCTAATGTGCATTTCTGTCACTTGCTAAATAAAAACGTTTTCTCTTGCACTTTTAAAAAATTAGTGTTGAAGAATCAGTTAAAAGAGGTTACATTAATCTAAATATAATCAAAATTTTCAAAGGAAATCTATGAGTGTAGCAGCTTTCTCTGACAATATGAGAAAGCACAGCTTTGTTAAAACAAAAGTAGATAAATTCAGATGTGTGCCCAAATAGAACACGTACATTTCTCCATCTCTAAAACAATGAGTGAGAGGTCTAGATTAAGAAATCACTAAAATCCAATCAGGCTAAGTTACTTAAATTGTTTTGTGTAATGCTTGGTGTAGTTGAAATTAGATTAGATGAACAAAAGGTCAGGAAGATCAGATCTGCATGAAACATTCAGTCAATTAGAAAGACTTAAAATTCACCTTCTTACAATACAGAAAAACACCTGGAATTTGGCTCCTGATTAAAAACACAGACACAAATAAGCAATAACTTGTATCTTTTTTTTTTTCCACAGAAACTGTTCCTCTCTTAGGACAGTATTTGTCTGTTCAAGGTTTTCCTCAAGGCAATTTTGACATCCTTATTCCTCAAGCTATAGATTAAAGGATTTAACATAGGTACCACAATGGTATAGAACAGGGAAGACACTTTCCCTAGGTCAAGGGACAAAATGGATGGTGGTTTCAGGTATGCAAAAACCCCAGAACCAAAGAAAAGAGACACTACAATCATGTGGGAGGAACAGGTGTGGAAGGCTTTGGAGCTGCCCTCTGTGGAACGAATGTGAAGAATGCTAGATAGGATGAGGGCATAAGAAATAAAGATGATAACAGTGGGTATGCAAATAACAGTAGCCACAGTAATAAAGATCACCAACTCATTTGTACCAGTGCTATTACAGGAGAGCTCAAGGATGGGAAAGATATCACACATGAAATGATTGATAAGGTTATTAGAACAGAAGGTCAGACTCATTATGTTTCCTGTGTGGATCATGGCCCCAGCAAACCCAATGAAATAGACACCAAACAAGAGGAGTGAACACACCTGGGGAGACATGGTGACTGTGTACACAAGTGGGTTGCAGATGGCAACATAGCGATCATATGCCATTGCTGAAATAAGAAAAGACTCAGAAATGACAAAGAAGCAGAAGAAAAAGAGCTGAGTCATGCACCCAGCATGCATGATCTTGTTCTTCTTAGAGATAAAACTCATCAGCATTTTGGGGGTGATGGTAGTGGAGTAGGATAAATCTATGATGGCGAGGTTGAAGAGGAAGAAGTACATGGGGGTGTGCAGGTGAGAGTTCAGTGCTATGAGCATGATCAAGCCCAGGTTGCCAAGCACTGTGACCAGGTAGAAATCTAGAAAGAGGAAGAAGAGGGGGATCCGGAGTCCTGGTTGGTCGGTTAAGCCTGCGAGGATGAACTCGATCACAGAAGAATTTCTGGGTGCCATTCACACCTTTCATTTGTGATTGGTGTAAAAAAAAGAGAACAATTTGTAAACAAAGAAATACTAAATGAACTTTTTTCCCATCTCCCCTACTGTTGCAAAAAGAATGCACATAAAATTGTTAAATTTTGGTTGGGGAATTTTTCCCATTTGCTGTGAGTAGCAAACTACCAGGTGAGGTTAACTTCCAGAGTTTCCTGAGAGAACAAATTTTGCCTACAGAATAAAAGCTGATGATGCTGAAGAAAGGGATGCCATACCACATACAAGCTATTTATTTTTTTAGATATTGAAATAAACTTGTCTCCTTTCTCTCTGACGGCTCGTCCTGAGCCTCTTCCCTCTATTGAGAGGTAGAAGCTACCATGTCTCTGGATAAGTAGTGTAAGACCCAAAGAGATTTTATTGTAGTTTTTTACCTCTTTAATATAAAAAAAGTAAAATATTTTTATTGCTGTTTTACTTAACATTTTTATTTTATATTTCAATTAAAGTTATTTTTAACTGATACATAAATTATATTTTTCCAAGATCTCTTAGCTCAAGTAGCTGCAGATTTAATACTATTTTAAAACTAGCATTTATTTAAGAGCTCTCCAAATGGCTGTGTTTGTAAGAGGCTCTGTTTTAAGTGCTATAGAACAATGCTATTATTCATTGTTCATAGATGTGACAACTGACATTAAGAATCTAACCCAAAGTTACAAATGTATGAAATCTCATTAGAATGAATATTGGCAGCCTGACTCTTACAGTCTGCATTCTAACCCCTGTGTTTATCACTAACTCTGTTCAGGCAGGCACTCACCTTCCTCATTCAGAGCTGTGGTGATATTCTCTACTGTCTCCTGTCCAATGTTTATGAGAAGAACAAGGACCCAGTGAAGAGGAGACAGCAGACTTGATCTCAGGGCATTTTCCTCCCAGCCTGGAAGAAAGGATCAGAATCTGTAACTGATCTGGTAACATTTTGTGCCATGCAGAACAAGCTTTATATTTGGTTACTTACCCAAGAGTACATGATCTTCCAGAAAGGATACTGCACTTGTTTCTTGCATGTAGGTAACAGGAGAATAAGCACTTTGATTCTCAATTACACATAACCTGATTACAAGTCATAGATTCCCTCATGACGTCTTCCTAAGGGAAACCTTCCCTAGGCAGGAAAACATGTTTGCTTATCCCTTGGAATTGCTTGAAATTATTTTAGAGATAATTACTTCCAACAACATTTATTCAGTACTATTAAGTGAAGTTTTACTATAAAAAATAAATGCAATTACCATTTTTTGAATGTCCAGTAATCTACCTATAATGTCTAAACTTGATTATGCCAATTTGATTAGTTTGGAATCAACCTAAAACATTGATGGAGCAGAGATCTTGATGTGTGTGCACGTGTCAAGGAGGTGTGACCTTGCCTATCACATCTGTTCCCTGGCTCCTTACTCCAGGCTCAGTTCCCCTGCTCTGCTTCCCAGCTCCTGTGAACTGTGCACTTTGCCATTGCCCAGCCTTTCCACCATGATGTTTATGCCTTACAGGCAAATGGAGGTTCCACCTCCATAAATGTCCTGAAACTGTGAACCAACGTCAGTTTTCTTTGTTCATGTTGTGATATTCATAGTTGTGTCTCAGGGAAGGGAAAGTTCACTAATACAACACCTGACATCGTGTCCGTTACTGACGTCTGGTTGCCCAGATCCAAAGCACTGTGCAAATATATTGATGTTTTCTTCATGACAGCAATACTCATTTCCTTGACGAATTGTTTACTGATATGTTGTTTTAGAGTTCTGCATAGTTCTGTATGCCTCTAAGCCCCTTAGCTGAAACTAAAGACTGAACTACCTGAAGCTTTAGACTTACTCAAATGTGTGAAGCAATGTCTTTGCTTCTCAAAGCAGACAGTTCTTGGAAAATCACAACAACAACAACAAAAAAACCCAATACCTTTAGTTTTTAAAAGTTAATAATATCCAGGAAATGTTAATAAGGTGAGATAATGTGACCGAATAGAATACCAATAATATCTTCTATTTCAGGTAACTGCAGGAATTAATTGCATTAGTCCCACCTCAAAAACAAAAGGTGATGTCTCAGATTCCCTTCCTTGTCTTCTCATGGGGGATATGCTTACTAGTAGAAAACAATCCTTATTATCTGGAAACTTCTCTGTACCTCTACCAAGACTGAATTTTCTACAACTAACTTACTTGGCTTTGGATTTCCTTGCCTTCCACTTACTTTCTTTGAATACTTTGCCCAAGCACCTCTTTGGTTTCCTTTTGTTTTATTATGTCAGGTAACCTCCACTTCCAACTCTTCTCTATACAAAAATTACATATTCTAAATCTAACTCTCACAGCTCTTTACTTACTATTTTCATTAGTGGAATAAAGATGCCCAAAGCAGAAGGAGATCAAGATAGCTACAATTTGTACAGAAAGGAATTTATGAAAAAACTACAAAAGAACTTATTAGTACCTAACCACCATTAATATATAAAATTGTTATTATTTTGGGTGAAACTGTCACAGGACAGTTCACTGGACCTTGTCTAAGAGTCTGTACACAGGTTGAAAACTTATAATCAATTTCTGAGATCATGTTAATGTTAGTTTTCCCTAAATTTTCCCTGTATCACAGTTTCACTCCACATCAGATGTAGTCTAAAAAATTATTTCTTTTATTGAAGGAAAAAAACCTCAATTTCTTATGCATTCATTGATTTTTTATATTGGTATTTCTAACCATTTATATGTTTGGATGTTCAAGGGGGAAAATAACATTCTAATAGAATGTTTAAAATTGTGAATAAAATGCTAAAAGTAAAAATACCAAGCTGGGCCCCGGACCATGACCACATGCGTGGGTTGAATTTCAGTGCACCAGGAAAACTTGGAACTCTGTTCCCGTGCGGTAAGAGCACCCCACACATCTGAAATGACCCTAAGACCCTCGGGAGGTGCCCACGCCCTGGCCTAACTGCACCACACCCAAGGAACTCCCAGTAGCAGGCAGAGCCTGGCATCCAGTCCTGGGCCCTGACCACATGGAAGTTTAATTCCAGTACCATGGGAAGCCTTAGAACTTTGCTCTCAGTCAGTAAGACCATGCCCTGTGTCTGAAATCACCAAAGGACACACAGAGTTCATGCAGACCCAGCGGGCCCAATCCCAGGAAGCTCCAATGGCAAGCAGTTGCCAGCAGTCTGCTTTGGGAGCCAAAAGTGGGCCAGGTGGCAGAGGAGGGGCTGGGCGGATCTGGGGTGCCTGCATCGGCCTCTCCGTGTGTTTGGAGGACTGTGGATATCTCTGCGAGCAGGGAGGGATCACAAGTTCCTGAGGCACCACGGCCTGTGGTGAGTGCTCAGCACACTCTGCCCAAATCTCAGACTCTTCCGGACCCTCCAGGCTTCTGGGTGCAGTGAAGTGGAGTAGTGGATTTGAGGCCTCTACATCCACCTCCCCATCCCGGCTGCACTTGGAGAACTGCTGAGCTTCCGACGGGTGGGCGGGCCCACACTATCCCCGGAGCCCAGCCTGTTTTGCTGCCGCGCCTAGCCATTGGTGTGCAGAGGAGGGGCTGGGCGGATCTGGGGCACCTGCATCAGCCTCTCTGTGTGTCTGGAGGACTGTGGATATCTCTGTAAGCAGGGAGGGATCGCAGGTTCCTGAGGCACCTCGGCCTGTGGTGAGTACCCTAACCCGGCTGCGATTGGAGAGCTGTGGAGCTTCCAAGGGGCAGGTGGGCGCACAGTGTCCCTGAGGCCCAGCTTGTCTGGAACTGTGGAGTTCTGAGCAGGCAGAGGAGAGCCGTTGGTTCTGGAGGCCCATGGCTTGGGGTAGCATGGTGCCATAGTCTCAGTAGCTGCAAACATAGAAGGGGATTTTCAACAGATCCTGAGGAAGCTTTCAAATAACACTTGAAACACAGAAATATAGGAAAATGACAAAAAGAAAGACCAAATTACAACCTCAAAGCTCCAGCCCAACTCAACAAACCCTAGGAGCAATGTATATAGAAGAAAATATATACCATCCACCTCAAATATCGGACACAATAGCTACTGAAATTGACAAGCAACTCCAGGAAGCTTTAAAGAAATTCAAACTCGAAATAATCTCCCAGATAAAAGAAGAAATGATAAAAGAAATGAAAGAGATTCTGAATATATCTAAAGAAAACACAGATAAAAAATTGGAGGAACTAAACAAGAAGATAGAATCCCTAGACGAGCAATATAAGAAACAAACAGAATACATAATGCAGATGCACAGAGATATACAGGAAATAAAAAACTCCACTGAAAGTTGTAAAAACCGCCTTAATGAAAGTGAAGATAGAATTTCAGACCTTGAAGACAGGATTGCAGCTAGTGAACAGGAAAGGAAAGATCTTTTAAAAATAACAAGGAATCAGGAAACAACAATTCAACAACTGCAAGACGATGCAAAGAAGAATAACATAAGAATGATAGAGATTAATGAAAAAGAAGGAGACAACACAAAGGATGTCAAGAGGGTATTTAGAGAAGTAATAGCTGAAAATTTCCCAAGCATGAGATCAGAAACTGACATCAGGATCAGTGAAGCATATAGAACTCCAAATAGTCATAACCAAAATAAAACTACACCCAGACATATAATAATCACCATCCCAGAAATCCAACACAAGAATAGATTATTAAAAGCTGTCAGAGAGAAAAGACAGATCACTTATAAAGGAAAACCTATCAGAATCGCAGCAGACTTCTCAGCACATACAATAAAGTCAAGAAGAGCATGGAGTGAAGTATTCCAGATCCTAAAGCAAAATGATTTCCAACCTAGACTGATGTATCCTGCAAAACTATCATTCAAAATTGATGGTGAAATACAATACTTCCATGACAAAGAACAGCTGAAGAACTTCATGAACACCAAACCAACCCTGCAAAAAATATTGAAAGACAGTTTAGATACACAAAGGAAAAAACCACTAAGCAAAGCAAATAATTAAACAGAACAGAAAGATAAAGATGCAACAGCAGAGAGATAACATTCCTACAATAGGAATGTTTAACATTTAAACATGTATTTAACAGCATTTAACAGTAATAACCATTAATGTAAATGGTCTCAATGCACCAATCAAAAGAAACAGACTAGCAGAATGGATCAAAAAACAAAATCTAACCATACGCTGTTTACAGGAAACCCATCTAACCCAGAAGGATACTCACAGACTGGAAGTCAAAGGATGGAAAACAATTCTTCATGCAGCAGGAATCCAAAAAAAGGCAGGAGTAGCCATTCTGTTTGCAGACAGCGTGAACTTTAAACCAACAATGACCATAAAGGACAAAGAAGGTCACTACATACTCGGAAGGGGAAAACTCCAAGAGGAAGAGATAACTGTCTTAAATATATACGCACCAAACTCCAGAGCACCCAGTTATATAAAACAATTATTAACAGAAATGAAAACTCAAATTATCAGTAACAGAATTGTAACAGGAGACCTTAATATGCCATTGACACCAAGGGACAGATCAACCAGACAGAAAATGAGCAAAGAAATAACAGAACTGAATCACACCTGTGAACAAATGGGTTTGATAGACATATACAGAATGTTCCACCCAACAGCCTCAGAATACACATTCTTATCAGCAGTACATGGATCATTCTCTAAAATAGACCATATATTAGCTCACAGAACATATTTAAACAAATGCAAAAGAGTTGAAATCGTCCCTTGCATGTTATCGGATCATAGCACTCTGAAATTAGAAATTAATGATAGAAGATACTGCAAAATCCCGCAAACACATGGAAACTGAATAACACACTCTTGAGTAATCAGTGGGTCACAGAAGAAATTAAAGAAGAAATTAAACAATACCTAAAAGAAAATGAAAATGCAGATACAACTTACCGGAACCTGTGGGATGCAATGAAAGCCGTTCTGAGAGGAAAATTTATTGCACTGAGTTCCCACATCAGGAAAACAGAACGAATACAAATAAGTAACTTGATGCTACACCTCAAACAGCTAGAAAAAGAAGAGCAAATCAAGCCCAAAGCCAAAAGAAGAGAGGAAGTTATAAAAATCAGAGCAGAAATCAATGCAATAGAGACTAAGAAAACAATCCAAAGAATCAACGAATCAAAGAGTTGGTTCTTTGAAAGAATAAATAAAATCGATAAGCCCCTAGCCAATATTATTAAAAAAAGGGAAGAAAAAGCTCAAATTCATGCAATAAGAAATGAAAAAGGTGAAATCACTACAGACCCAATAGAAATACAGAAGATCATCAACACCTATTTCGAAAACCTCTACTCTCAAAAGTTTGATAACACAGAAGAAATAGACAGATTCTTAGAAGCATATGAAGTACCAAAGCTAGATCAAGAGGATGTAAAACTGTTGAATAACCCAATCTCTGTTAATGAAATTGAAAATGTAATTAAGTCCTTACCCACCAAGAAGAGCTCAGGCCCAGATGGATTCACTGCAGAATTCTACAAGAAATACAAAGAAGACCTAATGCCGACACTCCTCAAACTATTCAATGAAATTGAAAGGGAAGCAATCCTTCCTAAGTCATTCCTGGAAGCAAATATTACTCTAGTACCAAAACCTGATAAAGACCCAACTAAAAAAGAGAACTATAGACCGATCTCCCTAATGAACACAAATGCAAAAATCCTCAATAAAATATTGGCAAATAGGATGCAGCAATCATCAAGAAGTTTATACACCATAACCAAGTGGGATTCATCCCAGGAATGCAAGGATGGTTCAACATACGCAAATCAATAAATGTAATCCACCATATCAATAAAGCCAAAAATAAGAATCACATGATCATTTCTATAGATGCAGAAAAAGCCTTCGATAAGGCCCAACATTTATTCATGATAAGAACTATACAGAAAATTGGAATATATGGTCTTTACCTCAATATAATAAAGGCCATTTATGACAAACCAACAGCCAGCCTCATACTAAATGGCCAAAAATTGAAAGCCTTTACTTTAAAATCAGGCACAAGACAAGGATGTCCTTTATCACCGCTCCTATTTAATATAGTACTGGAAGTAATAGCCAGAGCAATTAGACAAGAAAGAGAAATAAAAGCGGTAAAGATAGGAAAAGAAGAAGTTAAATTATCATTGTTTGCAGATGACATGATACTCTACATAGAAGACCCACTAAACTCCATTGAAAGACTCTTAGATACAATAAATAAATTCAGTAATGTGGCTGGATACAAAATCAATACTCAGAAATCAATAGCATTCCTATACACGAACAACAAAATCACAGAGAGGGAAATAAGAGAAACTGGACTATTCACATTAGCAAGCAAAAAAATGAAATATTTAGGAATTACTCTTACGAAAGAAGTGAAAGACTTATACAGTGAAAATTATAATACACTGAAAAAGGAAATTGAGGATGATCTCAGAAAATGGAAAGACATCCCTTGCTCACGGATAGGAAGAACAAACATTGTGAAGATGGCCATTCTCCCAAAACTGTTATACAGATTCAATGCAATCCCAATAGAAATACCATCAACATACCTTATGGATCTAGAGAAATCACTCCTAAATTTCATCTGGAACCAGAAGAGACCTAGAATCGCAAAGGCAATTCTAAGCAGCAAAGAGAAAGCAGGAGGCATCACAATCCCTGACTTGAAGTTATACTACAAAGCAACAGTAGTAAAATCAACATGGTATTGGAATCAAAACAGAGCTGAAGATCAAGGGAATAGATTAGAAGATACAACCACAACTACAAACACACTCAACCACCTTATCTTTGATAAAGGAGCCAAGCAGGTTCACTGGAAGAACGACATTCTCTTTAATAAATGGTGCTGGAAAAACTGGCTCTCCATTTGCCAAAAACTAAAGCTAGACCCATGTCTATCACCATGTACTAAATTAAAATCTAAATGGGTCAAAGATCTGAATATTAAAACAGAAACACTAAATCTATTGGAAGACAAAGTGGGTAGAAACCTTGGAGACATAGGAGTAGGTAGAGAATTCATGAATAGGACTCAAACCGCACGGGAAACACTTCCCAGAATCAATAACTGGGACCACTTCTTATTAAAAAGTTTCTGCATGTCAAAAGAAATCTCCAGCATAGTGAAAAGAAAACCCACAAACTGGGAAAAGATTTTAGTGAACTCTCTCTCAGACAAGGGACTCTTGTCTAAAACATATAAAGAATTAAAAAAACTCAGACCTCCAAAATTCAAAGATCCAATCCAAAAATGGGCATCTGAGATGAATACGCAATTCTCAGATGAAGAAATGCAAATGGCAAATAAATATATGAAAACATGCTCATCATCATTGGTCATCAGAGAAATGCAAATTAAAACCACACTGAGATTCCATCTCACTCCTGAAAGAATGGCCAGGATCAAGAAAACCAACAACAACAAATGCTGGAGAGGCTGTGGGGAAAAAGGAACTCTCCTGCACTGTTGGTGGGAGTGTAGACTGGTACAGCCTTTGTGGAGGTCTGTCTGGAGATTTCTTGAAAAGTTGGGATTGGAAATCCCATTTATTCTAGCTATTCTACTTCTAAGCATATTCCCAGAAGAACTGAAAGCATCATACCACAGTGATATATGTGCACCTATGTTTATAGCAGCATAATTTGTAATCGCCAGATCTTGGAAACAACCCAAGTGTCCATCAACTGAGGAATGGATAAAAAAGTTGTGGTATTTCTATACAATGGAGTATTATTCAGCTATAAAGAAGGATCACATTGATATATCTATCAATAAATGGGCGCAGCTTGAGACCATACTCATCAGTGAAATAAATCAATCTCGCATGTGTGAATACCGAATAGTTTCCCTAATGTAAGTAATGATTCAAATATATAAAAATATGTGGTAATCATGATTCCCCAGTATGTGTCTTTGAAGCCTTATAAAGTTTTCACTTATTAATTGGAAAGGCTTTATTCTGGGCTTCTTGATATGGAAATATTTGAAGCTATAGTATATGAAGTTTTATCCAAATATTTCAAGGAAAAAGACAGATACTATGGTAACTACTATTAAGTCGGGTTATTTGGTGGTGAAGCACTAGATTGCTGAAACAGTCATGCTTTGACCTGTATTGTTATATTGTTATGTCCTGTTTTATCTCAATCTCCCCCTTATTCTTTAAAAAAATAGTTATTTCTTATGTTTGTTTTAATTAAGACGGAAAATTAAAAAAATTAGCAGGATATATAGTAGTAATTCTTTTTGATTTCCTGTTAACTTGTTTTGAAGTCCTGTAATACTCCTGCAATCTTGTTTTGACTGATTAGACTCTGTTCCATTCTGTATGATAGTATCAAGTTTGAGGGTATAGGCAACTACTTTGAAGGCAATAAGATTCACTAAGATGCCCATTCTGGTTTGACTATTGTCTCCTTTGGAAGTCCTGTAATGTTTACAATGCCTAAGTTTTATTGGTCTAGTTCTCTACCTTTTTGTCCAACTTTATAATATCTAATGAGATAGACAATTCTTTTTAAGGAAACAAGAGACATCGTTGATAACCATTGTTGATAACCTTGTACTCTGTTTTACATCATGTGCTGGGTCTATCCTTGGTTTTGACTGACAGCTTTGTTTTGCCATATTTAACTTTATTCTCTCCCCCCCAAAAAGTAATAAGAACTAAGGAGTAATAAAACCCAAAATGTGTAAATTTTGTTGTAAAAAAGAGAGGGGGAAAAAAAAGAGCTCTAACGGATATAATAGCAAGTGTGTTTAGGGGTGTTAAATAGCTGACTATATTAATGTTTTTGGATCATTGAACACAGCTGTTTGCAGTCTCTCTGTTTGAATGTCCACTTTGTATGCTTTGATACTGTGATTTGAGCAACTATTTCTAAGATGATAATATGTAATCTATTAACAGGTGATTTCTTACTGTTTTTTTTTTTTTGTAGTTCTGTATTACGTGTACCCTTACACTGCTTTCTTTTGTTTTGTGTTTTTCTCTTTTTCCTTTTAAATAAAATTAAAAAAAATATAATAAAAGTGGGCCAGGTGATTCACAGTGCACCAAGGAAGCTTTGAAACATTGCTCAAACCCCAGAAATAGGTGTGACTCCAACCCGGATGGAGGAATACCACACTGCCCTGGGACCTTGGCTCAATTCACTTACAGCTTCCTTAGTGACTCCTCTGGCCTTGGGGAACATATGCTGCTCTTGGACCTTGGCCTGCACAGCCACTTGCTTCCCGTGAAACTCCAGTCAACAAAAAGGAATGGCATGCTGTGACTTGGAACACTGGTCTGTACCCAGCAGAAGCGTGGATCCAGGAAATTTGCTGGCTCTTTGTGGATACTCCCTAACTCCTGGACCTAATACTGCTATTGATATTCAGCTCCATACTTTCTCCTAGAACTTTGGAATACATTGGATTAACGGATTAACTGTGCTAGCTTGAAAGGAGATTCAGTAACTGCCTCACCAAAAAGAATATATCAGCAGGCTCCTGTCAGTGTGGTCAGTATGCCCCTAAAGTAGAGATGTACAGTCGGTAAATAGGGCCAATACTAAAGCTCCCTCCAACTAATTGTAAGACCTTGGTAAGTGTGGCAAGAGTGGCCACTTCCTGGACACAGAAAACTTCAGGCAGGGTGAGGAGTGTGCCAATAAGGACTCCGCCGACTTGGAGAAAATCAAAAGGCTTATGAGATACACAGGCACACAATAGGGATACATTAAGGCTTTAGCCAACACAAACACTATAGACAGGGAGATTCGGTGACCTGGAATAACCTGAAGATAAAGTAATAGCAGGAACTAAAAGTTGACCTACATCAGTACTACTAGGCTGTGGAATAAAGATTGCGAATGTAGAAGGAAGTCAAGATAGTTATAATTTGTACAGAAAGGAACATATGAAAAAACTACAAAAAGAACTTATTAATACCTAACCACCAATAATATATAAAATTGTTATTATTGTGGGTGAAAAATCACAGGACAGTTGACTGGACTTTGTCTAAGAGTCTGTTAACAGGTTGAAACTTACAATCAATTTCTGAGATCATCTTAATGTTTCCCCCAAATTTCCCCCTGTATCATAGTTTTACTCCACGTAAGATGTATTCTAAAAAATTATTTCTTTTATTGAAGGGAGAAAACCTCAATATCTTATGTATTCATTGATTTTGTATATTGGTATTTCTAACCTTTTATATGTTGAATGTTCGGGGGGAAATATTCTAATAGAATGTTAAAAATTGTAATAAAATGCTAAAAATAAAAATACTAAGTTGGGCCCTGAACCCGGACCACACAGATGGGTTGAATTTCAGTGCACCAGGAAAATTTGGAACTCTGTTCTCAGGCGGTAAGAGCACGCCACACATCTGGGTACCCACGCTCTGGTCTAACTAGGTCACACCCAACGAACTGCAAGCAGCAGGCAGAGCCTGGCATCCAGTCCTGGGCCCTGACCACATGGAGGTTTAATTCCAGTGCCATGGGAAGCCTTCGAACTTTGCTCTCAGTCAGTAAGACCATGCCCTGTGTCTGAAATTACCAAAGGACACACAGAGTCCATGCAGGCCCAGCAGGCCCAATCCCAGGAAGCTCCAATGGCAAGCAGATGCCAGCAGTCTGCTTTGGGAGCCAAAAGTGGGCCAGGTGATTCCCAGTTCACCAAGGAAGCTTTGAAAAATTGCTCAAAGCCCAGAAACAGGTGTGATTCCAACCAAGACTGAGGAACAACACACCGTCCTGGTACCTTGGCGTAAACTGCCTCCAGCTTCCTATATGACTCCTCTGGCCCTGCTGTTGGGCCTTGGCCCACACAGCCACTTTCTTGCTGTGGAACTCCAGTCAGCAATAAAGAATGCCACCGTGCCCTGTGACATTGGCCTGCATCGAGCAGATGCCCAAACCCAGGAAATCTGATGCCCTTTGGGGATACTCCCTACCTCTTGGGCCTAATACTGCTATTAATCTTCAGCTCCCTCACTTTCTCCCAGAACCTTGGAATACACTGAATTAACTGTGCTAGCTTGAAGGGAGATTCAGTAACTTCCTCACTAAAAAGAAGATTTCAGCAGGCTCCAGTCAGTGTGGTCACTATACTCCTAAAAGTACCTTAAAATGTACAGTGAGTAAATAGAGCCAGTAGTAAAGCTTCCTCCAACTAATTGTAAGACCTTCGTGAGTATAGAAGTAGTGTAGGTGACCCCTTTCTCCACACAGAAAACATCAGGCAGGGTGAGGAGTGTGCCAATAAGGACTCCGCCAACTTGGAGAAAAACAAAAGGGCTTATGAGATACACAGGCACACAATAGCGATACAGTAAGGCTTTAGCCAACACAAACACTATAGACAGGGAGATTTGGTGACCTGGAAGAACCTGAAGATAAAGTAATAGCAGGAACTAAAAGTGGACCTACATCAGTACTACTAGGCTTGTCAGCCCAGGAAGAATATAGGACTCACCCAACAGGCCCCATAGCAGGAAGTCAGGTGGCTGGCCCATCTTTTCATTGAGGGACCCAGCACTGGGCAAAAATCAACCTTATATTAGGACCCCAAGTGGCACTAGTGGCATTGAAGGACAAAATGTTAAAAGGGGAAAATGGCAAAACAAAAAAGCAAAATACAATCTCAAACATCTAGTCCATCAGGAGCAAGTACAGAAGACACTGAAGTAGAGGTCTTCAAATGTAACACACCAGAAATCTCTGAAAAGAGAGTGAGTGAAACAAACAAACAAAAACAAAACAAAACAAAAAAAAAAAAAAACAACAACTCTATGAGACTATAGAGGATATCAAATTAGAAGTAAGCTCATATAAAGATGGAAATAACAAACTTAGTAAAGGAGTTGCTAAGCACAGTGAAAGAAGAAATAGAGAAAAAAGTATAGGAGTATGGGAAACTGATTGAAACCTTGAATGAACAATATAGAAAACAAGCAGAATTTTTGAAGCAAACTCAAAGAGACATTCAAGAAACAAGAAATTCCATTCAGCATTGGCAGAACCAATTAAATGAAGCTGAGGGTAAGATTTCAGACCTTGAGGACAGGGTCACAATTGGAGATCATGAAAGGATAGAACTTTTAAAAATAACAAAGCATCATTAAATGACAATCCAATGGCTTTAAGATGATGCCAAGAGAAACAATGTAAGATTAATAGGCATCAGTGCTTGGCCAGCACTAGGGATTTGGGCCTGCAGGCACATTCAGTTCTGGAGACTAGGTGGCCTGTGCTGAATATCCTTGCACCATCCCAACCCCAGGGGTTTAACATCCTTGCTCCTGCAGACCAAGGAACTTCATGGCTTCCTGCTGCATGAGACCAGATAAGAAGGTCTTGGGCCTGCCCGCACCAACTTCTCAGCTTCCTGCTGTGTTCAGCTGGCTCTGGGGATGTGGCCCTGACTGTGCTCTCAATTCTGGAAACTGGGCAGCCTGAGGTGAGTGTCTTGCAACATTTTGAGCCTGGAGGTTTGGGATCATTGCTCCCACTAGCCAAGGAACTTTATAGCTTCCTGCCAAACTTGCACAGCCCTGCAGGGCTTGGGCCTGCCTGCCTCACTCCCAGTGACCCTCTCTTAATCCTGAGAACTGGGCAGCTAGAGTCCCAGGAGCCAAGGGCTTAAAAATGGATTTTCAACAGGCCCACAGGGAGCCTTGGAATAACACTTGAAACATGAAAATATAGGAAAATGACAAAATGAAATACCACAATACAATCTCAAATCTCAAGCCCATCCCAAGAAACCTTAGGAGCTGTGCACATAGAAGAAAATATATGCCATATACCTGAAATACAACTGAAATAAAGAAGCAAATCTCAGAAGCTTTAAAGCAATTCAAACTAGAAATAATCTCCCAGGTAAAGGAAGAAATGATAAAAGAAAGGAAAGAGATACTGAACATATCTAAAGATGACACAGTTAAAAATTGGAGGAACTAAACAAAAAGGTAGAATCCCTGGAGGACAATATAAGAAACAAACAGAATATATGAAGCAGATGCAAAGATATACAGGAAATAAAAAATTCCATTGAAAGCTGTAAAAGTCCCCCCAACAAAAGTGAAGATAGAATTTTAGACCTTGAAGACAAGATTGCAGGTAGTGAACAGGAAAGGAATGATCTTTTAAAAATAACAAGGAATCAGACTTCCAGGAGAACATGGCAGATAGATAGCAGCAGCTAGGGAGGCTCTCTAAGATACCCCACTTAGAAACCAGGAATGGGGCCAGGTGAGGAGTCCTAAGCAAGGGGAGATATACCCTGCCAACCCAGGAACAATGTAAGCTAAGAGATGCAATCCTGGTGCTATAACAAGAACAGATAAAAATCTCAATGCAGAAGCTGGATCCCATGCCATTGGAAGCCATGATTTGAATTTCCTGCTACTGCTGCTGCGTCCAAATCGACAGGGTAGGGAGAGAGACGTGCAAAAACTCTGAGAGTGGGAATCGTCAAACAGAGTTGAGAACAGGACTGGCAGGGAGCCTTGCATTGATCTGTGGTGAGTGAGCAGAACAAGGACCCTTCCATAGAGTAGGACGCTTCAGCAAAGGACATACTGGGACTAGGCTGACTTGCCAGAACAGGACACTGCAGTAACTTTAGTGGCATATTCCCCTCTCAAGCAGGATTGTTGGGGAGTGCCTGGCCTGGGTGACACTGCTGACTAAGACTCAGTAGGCTAGCCCAAACCAGGTCCCAACACCTGGAGGTGCACCCTAGCAGTGAAGCCTTCGGTAGGTTGATCTGGAGGGGTGGGCCCAGCAGAGGTTGCCCAGGTCTGTGTCTCCCTAGTACACTGCAGTGGATGGGAACACCTAGCAGATGCAATTTAAACAAACTGTAACAGACAAAGAGAAAAAAAACTGGGCCTCCTATTTTCGCTTGTATGGAAGGAACAAAAAGTATGGGAAGAGGAAGCAACAAAAAAGGGTCCTCAGTCCCCAATCCCGAGAACACTGATCCAGGAAAGGTGAGTGCAAAGGAGAATGAGGAAAGAAAACATGCAATATCAGACACGGCACCAATAGACATAAAGTGATCTCTTGGAAGCCTCATAGAAAGAGAAGTATTTAATGAAAAAAAGCAAGATATAAGTAGAATAGTTAGAGAAATGCTAAGTACCGCCCAAGAAAAAATTGATGGTGGAATGGAAGAACAGAAAAAAAGGGAGAACTGTTTGATGGAGAAAATAGAGAAAACATAGAATAAGTGAAGTAGGTTCAAAGAGATTACCAGGAAACTAAAAACTCTATCGAAAGCTGGCATAACAGCTTGAAAGAAACTAAGGAGAGGTTATCTGAACTGGAGGGCAGATTTGTAATGTGGGAGCATGAAATGAAAAACTTCTTAAAAATAACAAGAAAACAAACAGCAATACTACAAAGGCTGGAAGGTGATAAGAGGATCAATAACTTAAGAATTAAGAACAGAAAAGAAGAAGTAGGGACACAAACAAATGGACTACAAAAGCTATTTACAGAAATAAGCTAAGAGAATTTCCCTAATTTAGCAAAAGGTAAAGATGCTCAGATGTATGAGGCATACAGGACCCCAGCCACCTACAACCCAAACAGAGCTACACCCAGGCATATAATAATCAAAGTTCCAGAAATCCAACATAAGAATAGAATATTAAGAGCCGCCAGAGACAAGAAACAGAGCACTTACAAGGGAACACGCATCAGAATTACAGCAGACTTCTCAGCACAAACCATCAAGTCACCAAGAGCGTGGGGGGAAATAATTCAAGCTTTGAAAGATAATAACCTCCAGCCAAGATTGATATGTCCTGCACAACTGTCCCTAGAAATTGATGGAAAAACAAGGTGCTTCCAGGATAAAGAGGAACTAGGGGAATTTGCAACCACCAATTCAACTCTACAGAAAATACTGCAGGATATTCTAAAAAAGGAAAATACCAAGATTCCAGAAACAGTGGCAGAGAGGCCACAATGAATGGAGCAGAAAGTGAAATGAAGGAGACAAACTGACAACAAATGGCAGAAAAAGATCACAACAGAAATGAGGCAGAGAAGATTGGAAGGTAGGAACAGCTATTTTGGAGAAAACAAGACATTATAATAGCTAGTGCTGATTTAGTATCATCTTGTTTTGAAGTCTCATCAAGCTTTTATTCTCTCTCCATTGGTCTTAACAGGTTGTATCTTATTGGATTTTATTATATGTGATAATCAAAATCTTTTATAGACAAGGAGGTTATACAGAAACCATTGTTCATTTTCTGATAGTTGGTTCTAAATACCCTGTAATACTGTCATTCCCTTGAATGGTTTTACATTGTCTTCATATGTTTGGTGCTACAGTATACGAAGTTATACTCAAAGATTTCAAGGAAAGAGACAATATGGTAACTACTTTTATGTCAGGATATCTTGTGGTGAAACACTATTTTGCTTAAATCGTTATGCTTTGACCTGCGCTGTTTTGTTGTTATGCCCTCTTTTATCTCAATCTCCTTTTTTAAATTATTTATTTTTTTATTTTTTATCTTTTTAATTAAGGGTAAAATAAATAAAAATAGCAGATACATTATAGTAACCCACTTTGATTTCCTATTAACTTGATTTGAAACCCTGTATTGCCCTCACCACTTTGTTTTGACTGATTTTCCCCTATTGTGCTTTGCTTGATAGTACCAAGTTTGAAAGTATAAGCAACAACTGTGAAGACAATAAGATTCATTATGACGCCCATTCTGGTTGATTATTATCTTCTTTTAAAGTCCTGTAATGTCTCCAATTTTTTTTTGATTCTTTACTGTTTTACTCAATTTTATTATAACTGATGATATAGGCAGTTCTTTTTAAGATAGCAAGAGGCAATATGGTAACCATTGTTGATCACCTAGTATTTTGTTTTTACATTATCTATTATGTCCATCCTTTTGATTTGACTAACTCTGTTCTGTTATGTCACATTTGGTTTTACTCTCTTAAAAAAAAAGTAATAAGAACTGTGGGAGTAATAAAACCCAAAATGTGTAATTGTCATTGTATAAAAGAAAGGAAAAGAAAGTGCTCTAAAGGATATTACTGCATGTATATTTAAGTGTATAGGATAGATAACCATATTA
The DNA here is from genome assembly GCF_034190915.1 of Cavia porcellus. Taxonomy (NCBI): domain Eukaryota; kingdom Metazoa; phylum Chordata; class Mammalia; order Rodentia; family Caviidae; genus Cavia; species Cavia porcellus. Next base: position 18,561,343 of record NW_026947492.1, on the reverse strand, counting down.
CTGAGTTTTCTTGGATCATTGAACAAAACTGTTTGCAGTCTCACTGTTTGAGAGTCCACTTTGTATGCTTTGGTTTTGTGGCTTGCACAAAGATTTCTAGGATAACGATATGTAATCTACTAACTAGTGATTTCTTCTGTTTATTCTTTCTGAAATTCTGTATAACTTGTACCCTTTTTCTGTTTTTTTCTCCTTAAATAAAAAACCACGGAATCAGGAAATAACAATTCAAGAGCTGCACGATTATGCAAAGAAAAACAACATAAGATTGAAAGGGATTAATGAAAAAGGGGACAACATAAAGGATGTGAAGAAGATATTTAGAGAAGTTAAAGCTGAAAATTTCCCAAACATGAGAATGAAAACTGATATTAGGATCAGTGAAGAATATAGAACTCCAAATAGCCATAACCAAAGTAAAACTTCACCCAGAGATATACTAATCACCATCCCATAAATCCAACATAAGAATAGACTATTAAAAGCTGTCAGAGAGAAAAGACAGATCACCTATAAAGGAAAACCTATCAGAATCACAGCAGACTTCTCAGCTCATACAATGCAATCTAGAAGAGCATTGAGTGACGTATTTCAGTTCCTAAAGGACAATGATTTCCAACCTACACTGATGAATCTTGAAATACTGTCCTTCAAAATCAATGAAGAAATAAGATATTTCCATAACAAGGAACAGCGCAAGAACTTCATGATCACCAAGCTAACCCTGCAAAGAATACTGAAATACAGTTTAGATACACTTAGGAAAAAACCTCTAAGCAACCCAGACAGTTAGACAGAACAGAAAAATAAAGATGCAATAGCAGAAAGCTAACATGTCAACAATAAACCAATATATAACCGTCATAATCATTAATGTAAATGGTCTCAATGCACCAATTAAAAGAAACAGACAGGCAGAATGTATCAAGAAACAACATCCAACCATATTCTGTCAACAAGAAACCCATCTAACCTAAAAGGATACTCACAGACTGAAAGTCAAATGATGGAAAACAATACTACATGCAACAGGAACTCCCGCCAAAAATGGGGCTAGCTATTCTGTTCGCAGACAATGTGAAATTTAAATCAATAATTCTCCAAAGAGATAAAGAAGGTCATTACAGACTGGTTAGGGGAAAACTTCAAGAGGAAGAGATAACTATCTTAAATATCTATGCACCAAATTCCCGAGCACTCAGTTATATAAAGCAAGTATTAATAGAAACAAAAACCAAGTTAGCAATAACACAATTGTAACAGGAGACTTTAACACACCACTGACACCAAGGAACACAACAACCAGACAGAAAATCACCAAAGAAATAACAGAACTGAATCACACCTGTGAACCAATGGTCTTGATAGACATATACAGAGTGTTACACCCCACAACATCAGAATACACATTCTTCTTAGCAGTACATGGGACATTCTCTAAAACTGATCATATACTAGCCCACAGAACATATTTAAATAAATGCAAAAGAGTTGAAATTATCCCATGCATGTTATTGAAACATAGTGCCATGAAATTAGAAATTAATGATAAAAGATACTGCAAAAATGCCACAAACTCATGGAATCTGAATATCACACTCTTGAGTTTCCGTGGATCATAGGGGAAATTAAAGCAGAAATTAAACAATACCTATAAGCAAATGAAAATACAAATACAACTTACAGGAATCTGTGGGATGCAATGGAAGCTGTCCTCAGAGGAAAATTTATTGCACTGAGTTCCCACATCAGGAATACAGAACGAATATAAATAAATAAGCTGATGCTACACCTCAACCATCTAGAAAAAGAACAAGAAGTCAAGCCCAAAGCCAAAAGAAGGGAGGAAATTATAAAAATCAGAACAGAAATTAATACAATAAAGACTAAGAAAACAGTCCGAAAGAACCAATGAATGAAAGAGTTGGTTCTTTGAAAGAATAAATAAAATTGATAAGCCCCTAGCCAACTTTATTAAAAAATGCAAAGAAAAGCTCAAATTCATGCAATAAGGATTGAAAAATATGAAATCAATACAGACTCTATAGAAATACAGAAGATCATCAACACCTATTTTGAAAACCTCTACTGTCATAGGTTTGATAACACAGAAGAAATAGACAGGTTCCTACAAACATATGAAGTACCAAAGCTAGGTCAAGAAGATGTAAAACTTCTGAATAACCCAATTTCTATTAGTGAAATTGAAAATATAAGTAAGTCCTTACCTACAAAGACGAGCCCAGGCTCAGACGGATTCACTGAAGAATTCTACAAGAAATACAAAGAAGACCTAATGCTGACACTCCTCAAAATATTCAATGAAATTGAAAGGGAAATAATCCTTCTTAAGCCATTCCTGGAAGCAAATATTACTCTAGTACCAAAACCTGAGAAAGACTCAACTGAAAAAGAGAACTACAGGCCAATCTCCCTAATGAACACAGATGCAAAAATCCTCAATAAAATTTTGGCAAACAGGATACAGAAAATCATCAAGAAGATTATACACCATGACCAAGTGATATTCATTCCAGGCATGCAGGGATGGTTCAACATACACAAATCAATAAATGTAATCCACCATATCAATGAAGCCAAAAGTAAGAATCACATGATCCTTTCCATAGATGAAAAAGCTTTTGATAAGGTCCAACATTCATTCATGATAAGAACTTTACAGAAAATTAGAATAGATGGTCTTTACATCAATATAATAAAGGCCATCTACAACAAAACAACAGCCAGTATCATACTAAATGGCCAAAAACTGAAGGCCTTTACTTTAAAATCAGCCACAAGACAAGGATGTCCTTTATCACCACTCCTATTTAATATAGTACTGGAACTACTAGCCAGAGCAATTAGACAAGAGAGAGAAATAAAAGGGTTAAAGATAGGAAAAGAAGTTAAATTATCATTGTTTGCAGATGACATGATACACTACATAGTAGACCCCCTAAACTCCATTGAAAGACTCTTAGATATAATAAATAAATTCAGTAATGTAGCAGGATACAAAATCAATACTCAGAAATCAATAGCATTCCTATACACTAACAACAAAATCACAGAGATAGAAATAAGAGTGGACACATTCTTCACACTAGCAACCAAAAAAATGAAATATTTAGGAATTACTCTTACGAAAGAAGTGAAAGACCTATACAGGGAAAATTATAATACACTGAAAAAAGAAATTGAAGATGATCTCAGAAAATGGAAAGACATGCCTTGCTCATGGATAGGAAGAATAAATATTGTGAAAATGGCCATTCTCCCAAAACTTTTATACAGATTCAATGCAATCCCAATAAAAAATACCATCAACATACCTCATAGATCTAGAGAAATCATTCTTAAAATTCATCTGGAGCGATAAGAGATCTAGAATAGCAAAGACAGTTCTAAGCAACAAAGGCAAGGCAAGAGCCATCATAATCCCTGATTTGAAGTTATACTACAAAGCAACCATAGTACAGTCAACATGGTACTGGAATCAAAACAGAGCTGAAGATCAATGGAATTGATTAGAACATATAACCACAAATACTAACACACTCAACCACCTTATCTTTGGTAAAGGAGCCAAACAGATTCACTGGAAGAATGACAGTCTCTTTATTAAATGGTGTTGGAAAAACTGGCTCTCCATTTGCCGAAAACTAAAACTAGACCCACGCCTATCACCATGTACTAAATTAAAATCTAAATGGATCAAAGATCTGAATATTAAAATAGAAACACTAAATCTTTTGGAAGACAAATTGGGTAGAAACCTTGAGGCGTAGTTAGAGAATTCATGAACAGGACTCAAACCACAAGGGAAATACTTCCCAGAATCAATAACTGGGACCACCTCCTATTAAAAAGTTTCTGCATGTCAAGAAAAATCCCCAGCATAGTGAAAAGAAAACCCACAAACTGGGAAAAGATCTTAGTGAACTCCCCCTCAGACAAGGGACTTTTGTCTACAACATATAAAGAATTAAAAAAAACTAAGACACCCAAAATTCAAAGATCCAATCGAAAAATGGGCATCTGAGATGAATACACACTTCTCAGATGAAGAAATACAAATGGCAAATAAATACATGAAAAATGTTCAACATCATTAGTCTTTAAAGAAATGCAAATTAAAACCACACTGAGATTCCATCTCACTCCTGAAAGAATGGCCAGGATCAAGAAAACCAACCACAACAAATGATGAAGAGGCTGTGGGGAAAAAGGAACTCTCCTGCACTGTTGGCAGGAGTGTAGACTGGTAGGACCATTGTGGAGGTCAGTCTGGAGATTTCTGAAAAAGCTGGGACTGGAAGCCCCATTTTACACAGCTATTCCATTTCTAGGCATATTCCCACAAGAACTGAAAGCATCATACCACAGGCATATATGTGCACCTATGTTTATAGCAGCACAGTTTATAATCGCCAGATCTTGGAAACAACCCTAGTGTCCATCAACTGAGGAATGGATAAAAAAGTTGTGGTATTTTTATACAATGGAGTACTATTCAGCTACAAAGAAGGATCACACTGAGATATTTATAAATAAATGGGCGCAGCTTGAGACCATACTCATAAGTGAAATAAATCAAACTCTCGTGTGAATAGCAATACTTTCCCTAGTGTAAGAAATGACTCAAATATATAAACATATGTGGTAATCATGATTCCACATTATGTGGCCTTGAAGCCTTATAAAGTTTTCACTCATTAATTGGATTGGCTTTTTTCTGGGCTGCTTGATATTATTGCCTGTGATGAAATGAACAGCTATTTTGAAGAAAACAGGACATCATAATAGCTAGTGCTGATTTAATATCATCTTGTTTTGAGGCCCCACCAAACTGTGGCTCTTCTGATCCATTGGTTTTATCATGTTGTACCTTACTGGATTTTATTATATGTGATAGTATAAACAAAAATTTTTATAGGCAAAGAGATAATATAGAAACCATTGTTCATTTTCTGTTAGTTGGTTCTAAATACCCTGTAATACTTTCATCCTCTTGAATAGTTTCACACTGTCTTGATATGTTTGAAGCTGTAGTATACGAATTTGTATTCAAATACTTGAAGGAAAAAGACACTATGGTAATTACTATTAAGTTGAGTTATTTGTTGGTGAAGCACTAGCTTGCTGAAATTGTCATGCTTTAACCTGTATTGTTATGTTGTTATGTCCTCTTTTATCTCAATCTCGCCTTGTTCATTAAAAATTATTTATTTTTGTATTTTTATTTTTTTTAATTAAGGAGAAAAAATAAAAAAATTTGCAGGATATACTATCATAATTTTTTGATTTCCTATTAACTTGATTTGAAGTCCTGTATTACTCCCACTATCTTGTTTTGACAGATTAGACTCTGTGCCCTTCTGTTTGGTAGTATCAAGTTTGAGGGTATATGCAACTACTTTAAAGGCAATAAGATTCACTATGATGCCCATTCTGGTTTGACTATTATCTTGTTTTGAAGTCTTGTAATGTTTACAATGTTTAGGTTTTATTAGTCTTGTTCTGTACTGTTTTGTTCAACTTTATTATACCTAATGGTATAGACAATTCTTTTTAAGGAAGCAAGAGGCATTATGGTAAACATTGTTGATAACCTTGTACTCTGTTTTTGCATCATGTGCTATGTCTATCCTTGGTTTTGACTGACAGCTTTGTTTTATCATATTTCGTTTTATTCTCTTCCAAAAATGTAATAAGAAATATGGGAGTAATAAACCCAAAATGTGTAAATTTTGTTGTAAAAAAGAGAGGGAAAAAAAGTGCCCTAAAGGATACAACTGCATGTGTGTTTAGGTGTGTTAGGGTAGATGACCATATTACTGAGTTTTTATTGGCTCATTGAACACAACTGTTTGCAGTCTCACTGTTTGAATGTCCACTTTGTATGCTTTGATCCTGTGATTTGCGCAATGATTTCTAAGATGACAATGTGTAAACTATTAACCGGTGATTTCTTACTTTTTTTTTGTAGTTCTGTATTACTTGTACCCTTACGGTGTTTTGTTTTGTTTTTTCTTTTTTTCCTTTTAAAACAAATTAAAAAAAAACAAAAATGGGCATCTGAGATGAACACACAGTTTTCAGATGAAGATACACAAATGACAAATAAATACATGAAGAAATGTTCACCATCACTGGTCATTTGAGCAATGCAAATTAAAACAGCACTGATAATTCATCTCGCTCCGAAAAGAGTGGCTGCCATGAAGAAATCAACAGATAACAAATTTTGGCGAGGCTGTGGGGAAAAGAAACACTGCTCCACTGTTGTGAGTTGTAGACTGGTGCAACCACTGTGGAAAGCAGTATGGGGAATTCTTAGAAGACCAGGATTGGAAATTCCATTCAACCCAGCTATTCCCTTCCTGGATATTTTCCCAGAAAAACTGAAAAGGTCATAACACAGTGATATATGTGCACCCATGTTCATATCAGCATAATTTGCAATACCAAAATCTTGGATACAACCAAGATATCTTTCAAATTCAGAGTGGATGAAAAAGGTGGTATTTTTATACAATGGAGTATTATTCAGCTATAAAAAGGATGATCTTGAGGCCTTCGTAGGCAAATGGAGAGAACTTGAGGCTATCTTCATTAATGAAATAAATGAGTCATATTTATAAATATCACATTGTGTCTTTAGTGTAAAAAGTAATAAGAAATGTAGGAGTAATAAAATCCAAAATCTGTAATTGCTATTGTAAAAAAGAGAAGAAAAGAAAGTGCTCTAAAGGATATAACTGCATGTATGTTTGTGTAAGATAGGTGACCATATTACTAAGTTTTTCTTGGATTGCTGAACAGAACTGTTTGCAGTCTCACTGTTTGAATGTCCACCTTGTATGCTTTAATTTTGTAACTTGAACAACTATTTGTAAGAGGGCAATATGTAATTATCAGCTAGTGATTTCTTATTGTTTATTTGTTTTGAAATTATGTATTATTTCTATCCTTCTTCTGTTTGGTTTATTTTCTTTAAATGAAAAAAAAAACTAAGCTGCTTTTTAAAATTCCAGAGAAATAAACTGTCTTTCCTAATAAACAGATGCTGGATCCTGCTTGATAACTAACTAGATTCTCCAAATTATTTCTTGCTTTGAAATTTCTATATCCCATATGATTACCATCAAGCACAGATATCTCCAATTTGTTTGAAATACCTGAAGTAGCTTTTCAAAATCTTTAAGTTTTGATTTTCTTAGTCATAAAACAATGTATAACCACATAGCATGTTAATAACCCTGCCCATAGCAGACAAAATCCACTAGAACGAGATTAGAGGGCTCCACATGACCTCGATCTCAGTGTCCCCGTGTCACACACTATCTTTAATGCACTTCTCTTGTCATTTGATCACGAGCTTAAGAAAAGTTTTCATCTTCTACTCGCTAAATAAATTTGGTATTCAAAATTTATTCAGAAGTCATATTAAGCCACTTTGAATAGAATCAGACTTTCATATTCTCTCATACTTTGAAAATAAAATATATAAGGGGCATGATAAAAGTAGAAAACAGTGCATAAAAAAACACAAAGCAGACTGGACTTAATGACCTGGATTAGAGTCCCAGTCATGGCACCAGACAGTTGTGTGCCTATAAGTAACACATATAATATTTCAGTCTCCAGCATCCATCCAAGGAGGAGGCTAGATTAAAGATTGGTGAGGCCCAGTCAAGATGACATGTTCTATCTGTAGAAAATTTGCATAAAATAAATAAATGGTGGAGTAGTTGAGCTGGAACAAAGGTCAGGGAAAATAGATCTGCACTAAACATAAAGATTATGAGCTTTTCTTTATATACAAAAGACTACCAAAAAGCCACCCTGGAATTTGACTCCATCATTAAAACTGTATGAGGTGAGTGGAGAGTGGGGCAGCAAGGGTGATGTGTCACTCACCTGATGCTACAGCACCACTTCTGTGGCCCTGAGCTGGGGCTTGTGCTTGAAGACTTTGTCATACATGTGACACCTGAAGGTGTTCCTTAAGCCCCAGACTCAGATGAGTAGCCTGCAGAACAAGTCACCACAATGATCCTTGCAGCCTGAGTGGACTTCCAGGGACTCCTTCAGATGGGCCTGCTATTGTCCTTCTGCAGGACAGGCAGGTGATCAGCTCCGAGGATGACTGTACAGTGGGTGCCCCAGCTCCATGGCACTGTTGTCTGTGATCCAGCCTGGGATCTGTCCATCTTTAATGCCATCGTTATGTAAGTTTGAGAGGCCTGGGACCCCAGATCTTTGGAATCTGGAACTCTGGGTCCTAGGGCTCTACTTCCTGATGGTAGAAATTTAATTATGCAAGCTATTTGCTCCCCAGATCTTTCAAAATTGTCTCCCAAACCATGAGTGTGATTGTAGGTGACAGAGGTGGGGGTGTACCCCGCACTGTGTTCAGAAGGGCTGTCATCCTGATCTCTGATTTCTTGTACATCATCATCCTTGGCATCTGTGGAATTTCTGATGGGGTGATTTATTTTGGGATAATTCTTACTTTTGGACTGACTCTTATTTTTATTGGGATTAGATACATCCTGCATCTGAGAACAGTTTAAAAGATTGAATATCAAGAATCTGATCTGAAGACATTAATACATCTTCCTTTTCCACAGAAATCATTGCCTCCACATGTAGTTCAGGACCTCTACAAATATATCAGAAGGGAAGAAATCTATCTCTATTGCTGAAGAACTAACATATCCACCTGGAACATATTGAAAAGTTTTTTTTACAAATAGATGCTGTAGGTGATGAGAACTCATCTGAATACTGCTCTGAATTTTAAATCTTCCACCTTAGTAGAAATATCACAAAATTCTCCTTCCAGGTGTTCATTGCATGTTTTCAGAGTTTTATGATCATCATCATTATGAACAAGTTTGAGATGCAACTTTTGGCTATTTTTTGGTGTTCATTGTGTTTCCCTGATGTGAGAATTCACCCCTATTATTTCCTTCTCAGGACTCTTTTAATTGCATCTCACAGGTTCCAGGAAGTTGTATTTGCATTTTCACTTAATTGTATGTACTATTTAATTTCATCTGTGGCCCATTCGTTGTTCAGAAGGGTGTTATTTAATTTCCTCGAATTTATGGAATTTTTGCTGTTTATTTCACTGTTAATTTCCAATTTCAATGCACTATGATCAGATAATATGCAACTTCAGATAATCAGATAATGAGACAACTTCAATTTCTTGGATTTACTGAAGCATTTTTATGGGCTATGGTCTAGTTTAAAGAACATCTCACGTATAGCTAAAAAAATCTACTTTGATATTGTTGGATGGAACACTCCATGAATGTTTACTAGGTCCGTTTGTTCACAGGTTTGAATCAGTTCCGTCATTTCTTTGCTGATTTTTTGTCTGGTTCATCTATCACTTTGTGACAATGGAGTACTGATGTTTCTTGCTTCAATTGTGTTATTGCTTGTTTGTTTGGTTTTTGATGTCCATTAATATCGGTCATATATATTTGGGTTCTTCTGTGTTAGTTGATAATGTATTTTTATTATCTCTTCCTCTTGAATTTTTACACTAACACATATGTAACTTTATTATTTACCTCTTTTAATCATTCTTGGTTTGAATTCACATTATCTGCAAATAGACTAACTTCCGCTGGGTTCCTGTTGCATGAAGTATTGTTTTCTGCCCTTTGACTTCTAATTTATGAATTTCTTTTTGTGTGAAGTGTGTTTATTGTATATAACATATTATTGGATCTTATTTCTTAATGCATTCTGCCAGTCTTTTTCTTTTGATTGGTGAATTAAGGCCATTTACACTGCTGGGTATTGTTTTTCTTTGTATTGGTTTTCTTTGTCATGTTATTTTTATGTGTTTGGTTTCCTATTTTTCCCTTTGTGTAATTGCTTACCTTGCTAGCTTTGCTGCTTCTATTGTTCTTTGAACTGTGGTCTTTTATGTCTTTAAAATGCCTTTCAGTACTTTTTGTAGGATTGACTTTGTGGTCACAAATTTCTTCAGCTTTTCTTGGTCTTGAAAGTGTCTTTATTTCTTCATTATACTCTTTGTAGAGTTGGTTTAGTGGTCATAAATTTCTTAATTTCTTAGTCATGATAGTATCTTGTTTATCCATTAACTTTGAAAGACAGTTTTTCAAGGTACATCAATCTGTGTTGAAAGTTATTTTCTTTGAAGACCTGAAATACTTCACTCTAAGCTCTTTCTGACTTAAAGGTTTGTGTTGAGAAGTCTGCCATGATTCTGAGAGCCTTTCCTTTGTAGATGATCTATTTCTTTTCTCTGACAGATTTTAGTATTCTGTTTTGTGCTGAATTTCTGATGTCCTAATTATTATATGTCTGGGTGAAGATTTATTTTGATTATGGTTAATTGGGATTCTATATGCCTCACTTATCAGAATATCAGATTATTTTCCCATGTTTGGAAAATTTTCTGCTATTGTTTCGGTAAATAGTCTTCTTATATTATTTGTGTTGACCCCTGCTTTTTCATTGACATCTATCAGTCTTACATTGTTTCCCGTTCATCTGGCAGCTGTTGAATTGTTGTTTCCTGGTTCCTTGTTATCTTAAGAGATCTTTTCTTTCATGATCATATGCTTCCATCCCATCTTCAATATCTGAGAGTCTATCTTCAGTTTTTTTCAAGTGGTTTTACTATCTGCTACCTCCACTGATGGGACTCAGGGCTCAGATAGTAGCAGAAAAGCTGGAGACACAGTAGAACCCTGACTAGAGTGCACACATTGGACAGGCAGGGTTAGTGGTACAGAAAAATTGAAACCAACAGTAGTGATTTGAATCAGCAGGTGGACTGCGGAAACTGATTAGTGACTGTAGCCAGTGTAGACTAATAGAAGAAGCAGCCAACCTTGCTCCTGCATGCATGCAGGCTGCCATTTAGCACCCATAGGCAGCAAAGCCCTAGAGAAGATGCAGCCAATCCTTTCCCTGTGTACCTGTTGACTGCAGACTAGCGCCAGCATGGGCCAGGAGAAGAAGCAGTTAGCCACATCCCCAAATGCACGCTGGCCATGACCAGGACCCTCCTTTGGTAGCCAGCATGGAATGGGAGAAGTAGCCAGCTCCACCCTCATGAGCACAACAGACACCATTTGGGACCTATAGCCATTGTAGGCTGTGAGAACCAGCCAGCAGCACATTGGAGAAGTTGAATGTGTCTGGAGAAGTTGAATGTGTCTAGAGAAGACTGCCCCATGACCTACTGCTTTCTCAAGAACCTGGTTAGGAAAGGCCCAGTTTCCTCGCTCATGGCCTTACAGCACAGTTGGGTAGCCAATGCACAAAGCACCTGGGACTCCAAACCAGCTCACACAGTAGAAACCAGGAAAATGTCAATGCAAAGGAAATCTCTGGCCTCCAGCTCACACACAGCAAGAAAAGGAGACATGGACATGGAAGAAATTGGAATCCATACAACTGAAATTTCTGGGATAATGGCAACTGAAGTAAAGTTGAGTTGAATAATCTGAGTTTCTAATAAGTTTCTAGGTGATACTCTCCTGAGGACTGTCATTCATCTTTCAGTTTTCTTCATTTCTCAGTATTTTTCATAGTTGTAATAGTGATGATGGTATTGGACCTTCTTGATGTGTAGGTCCTATCTATTGTGGAGTCACATTGGAGGATCACTTAAACTTTTTGTAGTAATACAAGACTATATGCATATAACTTTTTACATTACATCCTTTTCTGTCTGAGGAAACTAATTATTTATGTTTCCCAAATCAAACCACTCAGTGATACTCTAGTATACCCCAGATTGTTGTAAATGACAAGCAAATGTCCGTAAACTCTTCAGACCACATCAAGCTGCCTAGTCTAAACCACAAATCCTTGATAGTATTATAAATAAGTGTGAGGAGAAACTTTGTCCCCCTGCAATTGGATTCACTAAGTGATTTTGTCATAATTTATAATGGAGGCTGATCAGTAATTCTAGTTTACCTGGTGAGAGGGTTTTTTCAAGATGTGGATCCCAGTGCAAAGAATGGGAGAGATTCATGGTAATCTGGCCTGGTCAGCCACCGCAGTGTAATTTTTCTGATTTATCTTGAATATGTTGCACAGAAGAAGAAATACATTTATGCAGATAATATTGAGAAGATTTAAGAAAGTGGTATCAGGAAGCATTTGAAATTGGAAAAGCATAACCAAATCAATTTTTAAAATATTGGATATCTACTGTGATGGCATTCCTCAAAGGTGACAATGTGCGAGGGACCAAAATGTGTGTTTGCAGTCATTGAGATGGTGATTTGATCTAACTATTTATTGCTACCTGGAAGACCTAGCTATGATGAAGTTACTATCTGTGTGCAGTGGAGCCACAACTGTAACTGTGGTTAGGTGTAAAGGAAATAAAATAGTATATGCTTAGTAGAGATATATGGCTCTGAAAAAGCATGAGAGACACGTAAGAAATTATTATTATTATTATTGTTATTATTATTATTATTATTATTTTATCATGAAAATTGCATGAAGGGATCAGAAGGAAATTTGGGCCAGGAATATTAGAGAGGAAATATATCAGATGAAATGGAAGAATGTGGAAAAGGAATCTGAATGACATTGGTACAAAGTATAATTTCTTCATGACTTTTGAATTCACATTTCTTTGTCTTAGGTATTGCCAGTAGCCAAATGTAAGAAATGGAATGTGTAAGATTTTCTGTACTGAAGGTAGTACCATAAATGACTTCCAAACACAATGTGAAAATTTATGTTAATTTATAATTATGATTGAAAGTAGATAAAATACATTCTGAGAGAAAAATCAACTTGAAATAGATAGCTGCAAACAAAATGACAGAAAAGAGGGAGAACAAAAAAGTAGAGAAATGATGGACCCCAGTACATACAGAAGATACAATTTCCAATCCACAGCTGGGCAACCATGCAGAGAGCACACATTTGGAATTTCTAAGAACCTACTTTTATTCACAAAGAGGACAATAACACTCACATCAAAGGAGTTTTCTTCTCAGTGTTCTCTGCAGGGCCACCTTTACTTCTTTGTTCCTCAGGCTGTAGATCAAGGGGTTGAGCATGGGGATCACTGTGGTGTAGAACACAGAAGCCACATTCTCCTGGGCCAGGGAACTGGCCGTGGAGGGTTTTAAGTACACAAATGTAGAGGATCCATAGAACAATCCCACAGCTACAAGATGGGAGCTGCAGGTGCTGAAGGCTTTGGACCTGCCCTCGGTAGATCTGATGCGAAGAGTACTGGACAGGATGAAGGCATAGGAAACAAGGACAATTAAACTGGTGAGTACAATGTCAAATCCAGCAAAGAAGAAGATTGCCATCTCTGCATCATATGTGCTGAAACAGGAGAGTTTCATGAGAGGGACAATGTCACAGAAGTAGTGACTGATGAGGTGCTTGCAATAGCTCAATGATAACATGACACCCGTCTCTATTGCAGAGCCAATGAATCCTATGACATAGACCAGAGTCACCAGAAGGGAGCAGAGAGCATGAGACATGATACTATGATAAAGTAAAGGGTGGCAGATGGCCACATATCTGTCATAGGCCATCACTGTGAGCATGTAACACTCAGCAATGACAAAAATAAGGAAGAAGTAGAGCTGACACATGCACCCCACATAGGAGATGACATTCTTCTGGGATACGAAGCTGACCAGCATATTCGGTGTGATGACAGAAGAGTAACAGAAGTCCACAAGTGACAAGTTGCTGAGGAAATAATACATGGGTGTGTGAAGCTGCTTGTTGAGACATATCAGGGTGATCATGCCCAGGTTCCCCACCATGGTGACCATGTAGATCCCCAGGAAGAGGAGGAAGAGGGGCATCTGGAACTCTGGCCTGTTAGTTAATCCTCCAAGGATGAACTCTGTCACTATAGAGTGATTTTCTGCAGCCATTCTGCCTGAGTAGGAGTCCTATGGGAATAGGAGAAAACCTTGTGAGATGACACCTTGAGCTGATTAAACAGCTATTTTTCCATATTTGTGGCTGCTGAGGCATTGCCTGTCATGACTGATGCGTCCTCCCCAAACCTAGACTTTGCAATGAAGTATTGTCCAGCTTGTGAATATTTCAAAAGTCTTGCAGAATGGTGTTCAGATCTGGATCTCTTACTACTCTCCTGCTTCTCCAGTATCTTATTTTTATGTTTCTTACCATATTGCCATAAACCAGCACCATTTGCTCTACTTTGACCTGGATGCAGATTCTCAGGCCTCACCTCCCAGTACTGAATCAGGACCTCTGGGAAGCAGTTGAACAGTTTTTGGATAAGCAATTCTTCCATGGATACTAATAAACACTAACGTTGGAGATCTTTTACTGTGTCACTCATCAGTAGTGAATTCATTTTATAGTTTGTGTTGTGAGAGGCAATTTACTTCAGCAATACAACTTTTTTACTAGTACAAAATATTTTACAAAAGAAGGTTTTTTCCTAGTTAACAGTACAGAAATAGATTAAAACTAAGCTATTTCTGCATGTTTTGTGTACATGAAGGCATGAATATCTATCTGAAATTGATGGAGTTTCTACTTATTATGGTTAATCACACGCTGTGCCACGGAGAAACTAGTCAATTTCTATGTCGAAACATGAAGAAAATATTAATATAATTTTCAGAGTTACATTTCACCTTCCTGTTTCTGAGATCAAATATCTAACACATCAAAATTAAAGGAGGGGAAATTGTTTTGGCTCAAGTATCAGAGGTTTTAGTTCAAGGTCGCCTGGCTCCCAGGCATAAACTTTGTGGTAGAAAAAGTGACCGAGGAAAGCTGCTGAACTCCTAACCCCTGAAAAGCAGAGTTTAAGTGAAGAAGTAAAACGGAAGGCCTGGGGCCAGATATCATCCCCAGGTCACATCCTCATGCCCTATCCAGAAACCCAAAGTGTGATTTACTAATATCCTCTCTTTCAAGACAATGAAATTGCCATTTAAATTTAACCACTAAACAAAAGAACTCTGGTTAATGACATCCAGCTATGTTTCTAGTGTGGCATAACAAGACAGCAACAAAACATTTTGATATAAAACTTCCTCCTAATGAGTCTAGATCTACCATCTTGTCTATCTCTGTCTCTGTCTCCTCTATCTCTATGTCTAGTCTATCTCTGTGTCCTTACCACTTTTTTTTAATCTTTAAAGGGCTTCTCTAAGACAAAGAATGTGGACTTTTCAAATGTTAGCTATAAACATAATTTTAAGCACAAACAAGATAAACCATCATACAAATCTTCTTTCATATGATTTCTATTAAAATGTGAGTTGTTATTAAGCATAAGGGTGTGATATAAGGCAGTGGTTCTCAATATTTCCTGTATATTATAATAACTAGAAACATTTAGAAAGTATTGCTGTCTGAATTCTACTCACAGAAGAATTCATTTAATGATCCTTGGTTTAATCTTGGGGACTGATAGTTAGTTATAGGTATGACAGTTGGCAGATTATAATATCAAAGCATGGCACTGTACACTCCTAATATCAAAGTGTTCAAATTACAGTCATGTCTCTAGGAAGCATCAACAATCATTGCTGGAGGTGACCTTAGAGTAGACATATTTTTGTCAGATGTATTTCTTATGTTCATAAACCATCTCACTATGTTAACTGTTTCTGGATGTAATTATCAAAATAGGGCAATATATTTTTAGAGCAAAACTTATGTTCCTGTTTCATAGGGAGAAAGATGATATGCCAGATGCTAGTGACTTGCCCCAATATACAAATTATTGGTAAGTTAGGATGAAATTTACCTCTCATCCTCTCTGACCCTGAACTTCCTCCTTTGCTCTCTACAAGTAGCCTTATAAATCTGCATGTTAGCACACCAAGAAACGGTGTGATTACAGCACACTTAGCTTAGTGTTTGCCTTGTAAACACAATAAAAGGGATGTTTGTTTGCTTTCGTTGTGCAGCAAAACAAAGCTCTACAAGTTCAGTACTTTGTAGAAAATGCCCTTGCTGGTAGGAGGCAGACTGATTCTGAAACTCAAGACTCCTGACTATCTGTTTGTTTTGTCTTCATTAAATTACACTTTTTTTTATTGCAGGCATTTAAATTTTAAATTTATGGTCCTGGGAATTGAACTCAGGACCTTGTTCTTGTCAGGCAGCACTATGCTGCTGAACTATATCCCTGGCCTGACTTTTTTGTTGTAGATACTTCATGTATCTCTATATCATTAGTAGTAAAATATGTATGATAATTTTCAAGGTAGAAGTTATATTATTTGTAATTTATGTGCATTTTTATCATTGTAAATAATAAGCAAAGAATAAAAGTCCCACATTTTCTAATTATTTGGAACCTAACACAGGCAGCTAACATCTGTATGCATGTAAATACATTTACATGCATTAAATTTTTAACTTGAATTTTCACATGATTTGAAAGTAAATTTCATTTTATCTCAATAACAGTAATAACTGGCATTGTTTATATTTTCTCTTAGAGCAAGAACTAGTCTTTAAAACGCTTAAAATGTAATGTGAGGACAAGAAAGTCTGCATTACATTGTGAATTCTATTGAAAGAGTAAATAAGAATGAAAATGTGTAATCGATATTGTGAAGTAGCAAAAAATTGTTCAAATGGGAAGGAGAACTAGGGAGGGGGAGGAGGAATAAAAAGAATGCAAAAGAAAAAATGAGACAAGAAGGATAAAATGGTAGAGAAGGTTTTGTAAATGAGGGGAAGAGGGATTGAGAGGAGAGGGAGAGGAATGGGAAAAAAGAGGAATCAAGATTATGTAGGCTTGGCATGGTAGTGCACCCCTGTAATCCCAGCACCTGGGATGCTGAGATAGGAGGGTTAGCAGGAGTTTGAGTCCAGCCTGTACTACAGAGTGAGTTTAGGATCAGCCTGCGCTACATCACAAGATCTTGTGTCAAAAAATAATCATATACAAGCACAAGTTCCTTATGACAAATGGGATAATTATGTGTATATAAATTGTACCAATAAACTATTAAAAATACATTTTCACTTATTACAAAATAATTTTTCAAGCTAATAAGAGATTTAAAATATTACATATTCCCTTGTTCCCAATATCTGCTCTACATATGATACAAAGCAGTGCATAATGATTACTAGTAGTAAAAGTATTTATTATAATTTTCAAGGTAGAAGTGATATTATTTGTAATTTATGTGCATTTTTATCATTGCAATTATTAAGCAAAGAATAAAAGCCTCACATTTTTTAACTACTTGGAGCCTAACACAGGCAGCTAACATCTCTAAGTATGTATATACATTTACATATATTAATATTTTTACCTTGAATTTTCACAAATGATTTAAAAATAAATTTCATTTGATCTCAATAACAGAAGATAACTCCATTGTATAGTTGAATCTCAGCATCAAAGATTTTATTTTTTATACCCACAATCTTCCAATAATATAAAGTAGTCTACTATAAATTACATCACCTATGAATTACTAAAAAGTATTACCTTAATCTTACCAAGTCATCAGAAGCTCAAGATTGCTGCTAAAGAGAACATAGCATAAAAGAAAAATGTACCTAGCAATGATGTAAAACAGATGATTTCTAATACTTTGCATTAACAATAAGAGCTCAGAGGAGAAAGATTTTCTTATATAATTTTCTTCAGTATGTATTAGATATATACATACATAGAAAATTGATACACCATCTCCTGGAAATTTAGGTGGATGCCAATGGCTTCACTGATCAGCAAGTGTTGAAAAAATATATAGATGTATTTCTAGTGCTAAATGTGCTCATAAGTCTAGTACTGTTATGGAAAAGGTCACCGAGATTTGTGGACAGGGAATACGGTTTTCAAATGTAAGGGAAGAACATCTCCTGGGATGCAGTTACTCTGGAGACTGTAGTCTTCACTAAGGGACAATTAAAGTCTTGCCTTATACTTGTTCTGTGAATAGTTTTTCTTTATACGTGTAGAGTCATCTTGCAGCTATGGAAATTTCAAATCCAATTCAAACATTGGAATATTTTAGCACCAACAGCCCCATCATCATCATTACTGTCATCATCACCATCCTTCTTGTTACCATCATCACTGTCCTTTTTGTAACTACTTCAGTTATTGTCATCAGCATCATCAGCAATCACTACTATGGTCAATCTTACTCATCATTAGCAGTTTATCAGTCTCCGGAACCAAGCATTGCCTTGTTTATGTTAAAGCATTTTGAAAACCTAGGCAATGATTTTACTAAAACAAATCATAGTTTTAATAAGAGAGGGCTAAGTTAATAAGTAACTTTGAATTGTTATCCTGTTATTGTACCCATAGACTGACAGGGTAGAATAGCAGGTCGTGAGGGCTATGTCAGGTAGATTTTTAGGAAGTCTAGCTGTATGTACTTGTTCACTAGAAAGCTTTTGTTCTAAGAAGTTTCTGTTTGTAGCACATGTTCAGTATTTGTTATCATGAAAACCTTTTTAATGAGTTCCAAATTAAAGTATTTATATGGAGATCATTGTAACTTTGCATGCAGTTGTAACAAATAGGGTAGTCTCAGTTGTTCTTTTTATGCCATTGCCCCCAGTAGTACCATTTTGCAGACAATTGTATAATATGCCAATACTGGCACTGACACAAATCCATTGGTTTTATTCCTGGTTGCTCAGTTTTCCTTGTAGTTGTTTGTGTCATATATATATTTTTTTATCAAGTGCAAATGTTCACATATTAGTCATCACAGTTAAGTTAAAAGTTTTTTTCCTACATTTTAAAACAATTATTTGGTTTGTAGGTTAATGGCCAGCCTAAACTGCACAGTAAAAACTTGTCTTAAACAAAATAATTCTTTTTTGTTACAATAATTTTACCTAAGATTTAATCTTGAGGCGAGAACAAGAAGTTACTAAGAAGCAAGCCCTCCCTGTGAGTTAGCACCATGTGTGGGCTTTGGTGGGAGAGCCAGATGCCAGTGCCTTCCAGCACAGGTGCTGGGAAACAAGAAGAGCGATCAGCTACCACTGCTGTAATTGACTGCATGACCTGGAGAAACACAGGCTGTGGTGATAGAGGCTATTGATGTAAAATATAACTTAATGCTTATTGTGCTTAGTTGTGTTTCACTGACTTTGCAGGTGTAAAGACTAGTATGATCATCTATTCAGAGGATAGCAATACACAATGTAGCATTTATGGGGAAGCTCCTTCTGAAGGTGGTAGCCATTGTTGATTCCATATCTTGTTTTGAAGTTCTGTATCACTTTCATTGTTTTGTTGGGTGGAGTTTTATTCTGTTTGCTTTGTTTGGTTTTATTATATACAATGGCATGGTAGCTATTTCAAGGATAATGATATATATTCTGTTAGCCATTCTGGATTTACTTTTATCTTGTTTTGCAGTCCTTTATTACATTCATTGTTTCATTTTTATTGGTTACATTCTTTTTTTTTTAAAAAAAATTTTTACTATGTCTGAAGGTATGGGCAGATATTTTGAAGATTACAAGAGACATTATGGTAACCATTGTTCGTGTTCTATTGTTTTGAAGTCTTGTGTCACTTACAATGGTTTATTTTGATTGGTTTTATTGTGTTTTGTTTTGCTTTGTTTTATTCTCTTTAAAATAAAAATTAAAAAAGTTAAATAGGCAAAAAAATTCACCTTGATTCTTTTTTATATTAAATTACTATTTTTCTAGTACAACTTCTATAAAATGCCCTCTGTTTCTGTGAAGCATTCAAAAGTACTATGCCTTGATTTCCTGTCCCTTTTCTCCTTTTAAAAGGACCTTTTGTTTCTTTCATCTCTATTGTTGCAGTACTATTAAGTTTGAGCTTTATTCTCTTTTTTATTTTACAAAGAATAAATCAGAAGAAAACGGAGCAAAGCAGAGAAGAACAAAACAATGGAAGCAACACAATATTTCAAAACAAGAAAAGAGGAAATCAACAGTGGCTACCATAATGTCTCTTGTTTTCTTCAAAACAGTTGTCCAAATCTTGACACATAATGAATTCAAACAACAAAAAAAATTAGAATAAAACTCATCAAAACAAAAGAATGAAAACATTACAGGCCTTCAAAACCAGATAAGAGGAAAATCAACAATAGCTACCATAATGTCTCTTGTTCTCTTCAAAACAGCTGTTCATACTTTCACACGTATTGAAATCAAATAATAGAAAACAGACTAAATCTAAATCAAAACAAAGAATAAAAGCATTATTGAACATCAGAATAAGATGATAGCAAATCATCAGTGGCTACCATAATGTTTTGTTTTCTTCAAAGTAGCTGTTTATACCACCATATGTAATAAAATCAATTCTTGTGTACTCTTTAGGAAAAGTCCTAAGCATATATAAGCATATACATGTACATCTATCTTTTCTGTATTAGAGGGAAAAACAAAACAAAACAAATTACTAACAAAATAAGAAACAAAAGAGACAAATAACAATAATGAAGATGCTCATTTTTGATTGGTTCTTTGAATTTCAGTGGTCTGATTTTTAAAAAATTCTTTATATGTTGTAGATAGAAGTCCCTTTCTGAGGGATAGTTGGCTAATATATTTTCCCAATTCATGGTGGTTCTTTTCACTCTGTTGGAGATTTCTTTTGACACAAAAAACTTTTTAATAAGATGAGATCAAAGTTTTTGATTCTGGGAAGTATTACTTGTGCAATTGGATTTTTGTTCATGAACTCTCTGCCTACTCCTATGTCTTCAAGATTTCTACCTTCTTTGTCTTCCAGAAAATTTAGTGTTTCTGTTTTAATATCCATTTTGACTTTAGTGCATAGTGTTAGAAATGGATCTAGTTTTAGTTTTAAGCATATGGAAAGTCAGAGACTATCTTTTGTCCAGTGTACATGTTTGGCCCCTTTGTCAAAGACAGGCTGGCTGAGTGTGTGTGTACCAGTGGCTGGATCTTCTAAACTATTCCATTAATCATTATGTCTTTTTGCCAGTACCATGTGATTTTATCACAGTAGCTTTGTAATATAATTTCAAGTCAGGGATTGTGATATCTCCTGCCATACCCTTGGTTGCCCAGAACTGCCTTTGATGTTCTAGGTCTCTTCTGGTTCCAGATAAATTTTAGGAAGCTTTCTCTAGATCTGTGAGGTATGAAAATGATAAATTTATTGGAATTGCATTAAATCTGTATAAAATTTTGGGAGAATGGCCAGTTTCACAATCTTTGTTCTTCCTATCCAGGAAAAGGGAATGTCTTTCCATTTTCTGAAATCCTCAATTTCCTTTTTCAGAATAGTGTAATTTTCATTTTATAGATCTTTTGCTTCTTTGTTACATTGATTCCTAAGTATTTCACCTTTTGAATGCTATTTTGAAAGATGTGGTTTCCCTTATTTGTCTCTCAGTGAGTTTGTTGTTTGTGTACAAGAATGCTATTGATTTCTGAGTGGTGACTTTTTATCCAGCTACATTACTAAATTTGGTTATTACATATAGAAGTCTTTCAATGGGGTTTCAGGGATCTTCTGTGTAGAGTATTATGTTATCTTCAAATGATGGTAATGTAACTTCTTTTATTTTCCTATTCCTTTCATTTCTCTCTCTTGTCTAATTGCTCTGGCTAATGTTTCCAGAACTATACTGAGTAGAAATGTTGATAATGAATATCCTTGTCTTGTTCCTGACCTTAGGTTGAAAGTTTTCAGTTTTTGTCCATTTAGTAAGATGTTGGCTGTTGATTTATTGGATGTGGCTTTTATCAGATTGAGGTAAAGACTATGTAATCCAATTTTCTGTGGTGTTATAATCATGGATGAGTGTTGGATTTTGTCAAAATCGTTTTCTGCATCATTGGGATAGTCATGTGATTCTTGTCCTTGACTATTGATATGATGTATTACATTTATTGATTTACATATGTTGAATCATCCCTGCATTCCTGGGATCCCACTTGATCATGATGTATAATATTCTTGATGATTTTCTGCATTCTATTTGCCACTATTTTGTTGAGAATTTTTGCATCAATATTCATTAGAGAGATTAGCCTATAATTTTCTTTGAAGTTTGCATCTTTCTCTGGTTTTGGTATTAGGGTAATACTTGCTTCCAAGAATGAGTTAGGGAGAATTGCTTCCTTTCTGTTTCTTTTTTTTTAACTTTTATTTAAGGAGAAAAAAGAAAAAAAAAACAGAAAAAGGGAACAAGTTATACAGACTTTCAGAAAAAATAAACAGTAGGAAATCACTAGTTAATTACATATTGTCATCTTAGAAATAGTTGAAGTTACAAAATTAAATTAAATTAAATTACAGAGGGGACTTTCAAACAGTGAGACTGCAAACAGTTTCATTCAATGATCCAACAAAACTCAGTAATATGGTTATCTATCTTATGCACTTAAATATATATGCAGTTATATTTTTTAGAGAACTTTCTTTTCCTTTCTTTTGTACAATGACAATTACACATTTTGGGTTTTATTTCTCCCACAGTTCTTGTTACTTTTTTTTTGAAGAAAGTAAAACCAAATGTGACATACCAGGACAGAGTCAATCAAATCTAAAGGATGGACATAATACATAATGTAAAAACAAAATACAAGGTGATCAACAATGGTTACCATACTGCCTCTTGCTATCTTAAGAAGAATTGCCTATATCTCAGTTATAATAATATTGCACAAAACAGTAAAGAATAAGATCAATAAAACAAAAACACTGGAGACATTAGAGGACTTCAAAAGAAGATAATAGTCAACCAGAATGGGCATCACAATGAATTTTATTGTCTTTATAGTTGTTGCCTATACTTTCAAACATGGCACTATCAAGCATAACAGAATAGAGGAAAATCAGTCAAAACAAGATGGTGAGAGCAATACAGAGATTCTAATCAAGTTAATATAAAATCAAAGTGGGTTACTGTAATATATCCAGCTATTTTTTATTTATTTTTCCCTTAATTAAAAGGATAAAAATGAAAAAGTAGATAATTAAAAGGGAGATTGAGATAAAAAAGTGGGCATAAAAACAAAACAGCACAGGTCAAAACATAGCAATTTAAGCAAAATAGTGTTTCACCACCAGATAATCTCGACATAATAGTAGTTACCATAGTGTCTCTTCCCTTAACATTTTTGGGTGTAACTTTGTATACTGCAGCATCAAATGTATCAAGACAATGTAAAACTGTTCAAGAGAATGACAGTATTACAGGGTATTTAGAATCAACTAACAGAAAATGAACAACCGTTTCTGTATAATCTCCTTGTCTATAAAAGTTTTTGTTTATATTATCACATATAATAAAATCCAATAAGATATAACACGTTAAAACTGATGGAGACAGAAGAACAAAAGCTTGATGGGACTTCAAAACAAGAGGATATTAATTCAGCACTACCTATTATGATGTCTTGTTTTCTCCAAAATGGCTGTTCCTACCATCCAACCTTCTCTGCCTCATTTCTGTTGAGCTCTGTTTCTGTCATTAGTTGTCAGTTTGTCCTCTTCATTTCGCTTTCTGCTCCATTCATTGTGGCCGCTCTGCCACTGTTTCTGGAATCTTGGTGTTTTCCATTTTTAGAATATCCTGCAGTAATCTCTGTAGAGTTGAATTGGTGGTTGCAAATTCCCCTAGTTCCTCTTTATCCTGGAAGCACCTTGTTTTTCCATCAATTTCTAGGGACAGTTGTGCAGGATATATCAATCTTGGCTGGAGGTTATTATCTTTCAAAGCTTGAATTATTTCCCCCCACACTCTTCATGATTTGATGGTTTGTGCTGAGAAGTCTGCTGTAATTCTGATGGGTGTTCCCTTTTGTAAGTGATCTGTTTCTTGTCTCTGATGGCTTTTAATATTCTGTTCTTATATTGGATTTCTGGAATTTTGATTATTATATGCCTGGCTGTAGCTCTGTTTGGGTTGTAGCTGGCTGGGGTCCTGTATGCCTCATACATCTGAGTATCTTTACCTTTTGCGAAATTAGGGAAATTCTCCTGAATTATTTCTGTGAATAGCTTTTGTAGTTCATTTGTTTGAGTCCCTACTTCTTCTTTTCTATTCTTAATTCTTAAATTATAGATCGTCTTATCATCTTCTAGTCTTTGTATTATTGCTGTTTATTTTCTTTTTATTTTAAAGAAGTTTTTCATTTCATGCTGCCACCTTACAAATCTGTCCTCCAGTTCTGATAATCTATCCTTAGTTTCTTTCAAGCTGTTATGCCAGCTTTCGATAGAGTTTTTAGTTTCCTGGTAATCTCTTTGAACTTGCTTCACATTTTCTACCTTTCCTCTATTTTTGCTATCAAACAGCTCTCCCCTTTTTTTCTGTTCTTCCATTCCACCATCTGTTTTTTCTTGGGCAGTGCTTAGCATTTCTCTAACTATTCTACTTATTTCTTGCTTTATTTCATTAAATACTTCATTTTTGAACTCGTCTATGAGGCTCCAGAGATACTGCTTTATGTCTATAGGTGTCATGTTTGATATTGCATGTTTTCTGTCTTCATTCTCTTTTGCATTTACCTTTCCTGCATCAGTGTTCTCAGGATTGGGGACTGAGGACACTTTCTTATTGCTTCCTCTTCCCATACTTTTTGTTCCTTCCATAGAAGCATATGTAGGAGGCCCAGTTTTTTTTTTTTTTTTCTCGTTGTCTGTTACAGTTTGTTTGAATCCACCTTAGGTGTTCCCGCCCACTGCAGGGTACTAGGGAGACCCAGACCTGGGCAGCCTCTGCTGGGCCTGCCCCTCCAGGTCAACCTACTGAATGCTTCACTGTTAGGGTGCACCGCCAGGTGCAGGGACCTGATTTGGGCTAGCCTACTGGATCTTAGTCCATGGTGTCACCAGGCCAAGTGCTCCCCCCACTTCTGCTTGAGAGGGGAATATGTGACTAAAGTCACTGCAGGGCCCTGTTCTGGCTATTCTGCTCGTTCCCAGAATGTCCTCTTGGAGCCTCCTAGTCTATGAAAGGGTCCCCATTTCTCTCACTCACCACAGGTTGATGCAGGGCTCCCTGCCAGTCCCGCTCTCAACACTGTTTGGTTCACTGATTCCAGCTCTCAGAGCTTTCATGTGTCTCTCTCCCTGCCGTTCGGATTGGGACGCAGTATCGGCAGCAGGAAATTCAAATCACGGCTTGCAATGGCACGGGATCCAGCTTCTGCACTGAGATTTTATCTGTTCCTGTTATAGCATCAGGATTGCATTTCCAGTTGGTTTCTCTCAGCTTAGTTTGTTCCTGGGTCGGCAAGGTACATTTCCCCTCATGTAGGACTCCTCACACGGCACCGTTCCTGGATTCTAAACTGGTAATCTCAGAGAGCATCCGTGGCTGCTGTTATTTGTCCACCATGTTCTTCTGGAACCCACTTCCCTTCTGTTTCACTGAAGATTTTGAGAAGTGTTGGCATTAAGTCTTCCTTGAAGTTCTTGTAGAAATTAACAGTGAATCCATCAGGATCTGAGCCTTTATTTGTTGGTAAGTTTTTAATTGCACTTTCAATTTCATTAACTGAAATTGGGTCATTCATCAGTTTTATATCTTTTGGTTCAGCTTTGGTAATTCATATGTTTCTAGGATTCTATTTCTTATGTGTTATAAAACCTATGAGAGCAGAGGCTTTTGAAGTAGCCATTGATGATCTTCTGTATTTCCACAGGATCTGGACTGACTTCATCTTTTTCATTCCTTATTGCATGCATTTGAATTTTTTCTTTCCTATTTTTGATAAGTTTGGCTAGGGCTTTATCAATCTTATTTATTCTAAGAACCAACTCTTCAATTCATTAATTCTTTATTGTTTTCTTAGTTTCAATTGCATTAATTTCTGTTCTGATGTTTATAATTTCCTACTTTCTTTTGGTTTTGGCTTGATTTGCTCTTCTTTTTTTAGACATTTGAGTTGCAGCATTAGGTTGTTTGTGTTTGTTCCATTTTCCTGATAAGAGAGTTACTGCTATAAATTTCCTTCTAAAGACTGCTTTCTTTTTTAATTTTTTACAGTTTTTTTATTTTAAAGAGAATAAAACAAAAGAGGACAGAACAAAGAAAATCAGAGCAGAACAATGTAAACAATTTCAGTACTTTACAACAAGACAACCGGTTATTAACAGTAGCTATCATTGTGTCTGAAATGCTCCAGTAATTTGTATTTGCATTTTCATTCAATTGTAGATATTGCTTAATTTCTTCTGTGACCCAGTGATTGTTTAGGATAGTGTTATTTAATTTCCATTTGGTTATAGGGTTATTGTGTCATTATTATAGAATTTTATTGCAATATGTTCAGACAATACATGTGGAATTATTTCAACTCCTTTGTATTTACTTAAGCATGTTCTATGGGCTACTATATGATCTCTTTTAAAGAATGACCCATGTGCAGCTTAGAAGAATATGTATTCTGATGTTGTTGGAACACTAGGTACACATCTACTAGGTCCAACTGTTTACAAGTTTGTTTCAGTTCTGTTCTTTCTTTGCTGATTTTTTGTTTGATTGATCTCTCTGTTTGTGATCATGGGGTGTTTAGATACCTTCTAATAACTGTATTATTGTTTATTTGATTTTTCATGTCTATTAAGATTTGTCTTACATAATTGGATGCTTTTCCAATTATGTATATTTATGATTATAATCTCTTCCTCTTTAAGTTTTCCCTAACAGGTGTGTTTTGACCTTTTTCAAAAAATCTCTTTTGATTATTCTTGGTTTGCAGTTCACATTGTCTGAAAACAGAATAGTTATCTCTGCTTTTTGCTGGGTCCTTGTTGTATAGAATAATTTCTCCATCCTTTGACTTTAGTCTATGAATTTCCTTCTGAGGTAAATGTGTTTCTTATACACAGAATATTAATGAATTTTTCTTCTTAATCCACTCTGCCGGTCCATTTCTTTTCATTGGTGAGTTGAGACCATTTACATTGATTGATATAACTGATATATACTGACTTACCAATGTCCTGTTAATTTCTGTTGCTGGTTTTCTCCTTTTTCTGTTTAATTGTTTGCCTTGCTTAGTGATTTCATTCTGTTGTCATTGTTGAGACTGTATTTGTCTTTGTCACTTTCTAGAGTGTCTCTCAGTGTTCTTCGTAGTGTTGGTTTGGTGGTCATGAATTTCTTTAGTTTTTTTTTTCTTTTTGTCAATAGAAGTATCTTATTTCTCCATCACTTTTCAAAGAGTTTTTCAAGGTACACTAGTGTGGCTTGAAAGTTGTTTTTTTTCAATACTTGAAATACTTCACTCCAAGCTCTTATTGACTTGAATGTTTGTGTTGAGAAATCTGCCATGATTCTGATAGGCTTTCCTTTTACATGATCTGATTCTTTTCTCTGACAGCTTTTAGTATTTTCTTCTTGGGATGAATTTCTGATATTCTAATTATTATATGCCTGGGTGAGGATTTACTTTGATTGTGGTTAATTTGAGCTCTGTATGCTTCACTTATCTGAATATCAGATTCTCTTCCCATGTTTGGAAAATTTTCTGTTATTATTTCTGCAAATAGTCTTTATGTGTCATTTGCAATGACCCTTGCTTTTTCATTGACATCCATCAATCTTACATTGTTTCTTTTTGCATCATCTAGCAGCTGTTGAATTGTTGTTTCCTTGTTCCTTGTTATTTTAAAGATACCTTTTTTCATGATCATAAGCTTCATATTTTCTTCAGTGTCTGATAATCGAACTTCAGCTTCATTTATGCAGTTTTTCCAGCTTTCAGTGGAATTTTTAATTTCTTGTGTATTCCTTTGAATCTGTTTCATGTGTTCTAATTTTGCCTTATATTGTTCATTCAAAGTGTCCATCATTTTTTTAGGTTCCTCTGGTTTTGTTAAACGTAGATCTTCTTAGATACACCAACATTTCTTTCATAATGTTTATCATTTCATTCCTTACCTGGAAGATTATTTCTGACCTGATTTCTTCTAAGACTTCATGGAATTGTTTCTTTACTTCAGTTGCTATCATTTCAGAAAGTTCAGTTGTATCATTTCCAGTGTCTTCCATTTCAGTAGCTCTTGGGTTTGTTCTTGGTGGGCTGGAAGACTGAGACTGCATCTTGCTCTCTCATTTTCCTCTGGGATGCATGTGGCTGGCCCAACACCTTTTTGATAGATTGCACTAGAACACTGCACTGGACAAAGCTTCAATCCTCTGATATTCCTGTGGCTAGCCAGGGCACACTCCCAAAATATGGCACAGGAGACTTTTGCTCTGTGGCCTGTGAGACTGGCTGGGCAATCTCCTGATATACTGCTCTGGGTTTCTCTAGGACCCTGGGCTGGACAGAGCTCTGTGCAGCTATCAGGGGCACACTCCCCAGGGTGTGTTGGTGGGGCCTGGAACCTGGCTAAGTGGAGTTCAGAACCTCTGTGACCCTGGTAGCTAGCAGGGACCCACCCCCAGAGTGTGGCACTGGGAACTTTTGCCTGGATGGGTGGAGTTCAGAACATCCAGAACCCAGGCAGCTAAGCATTGTGTCTGGCCTGGAGGAGTTTAGAGCTCTGGAGTACATGGATAGCTGGAGTGCACCCCTGGCATATGGTACTGATGCCTTGCTCCTGGCTGTGTGGAGTATGGAACCTCCAGGACCAAGGAGACTAGGTGTTTCTGTCCTGGAGTATTTCAGAGCTCTGGAGTGCATGGTTAGCTGGAATGCACCCCTGGCATATGGCGCCAGGGCCTTGCTCCTGGATGGGTAGAGTACGGAACCTCCAGGACCCATGGCTAGCTGGGCTGCACCCCTGAACTATTGAGCTGCGGCCTTGTGCTCTGATGCACAGAGCTCAAAAGCTCCAAGACCCATCATCTAGGCTGATTGTTCCCTGATGGGTGGCTCTGGGACTGTAGTCTGGGCTGGGCTCAGTACCTTTGTCACCTGTGAGGCTGGCCTGGCATTCCCCTGATGGATTGCACTGGAATGCTGGACTGGGAAGAGCTCAGATCCTCCATGCAGCTAGTGTGGATACATCCCTGGAGTGTGGTGCCAGGGCCTTATACCTGGCTGGGTAGAATTTAGAACCTCCAGGATCCAGGTGGTTAGGCAGAGTGTGCCCTTGGATTGTGGCAGCGCTGGGGCTTGCATCTGGCTCACAAGAGTTCTAGCCTCATGTTTTTCATCTTCATCACTTCAACAGAGGTCCATTGACTTCTGCCTTCATGGCATGGAAGAGACCCAGGAACAGCAACTGAAGCAGAGACAGAGAAGGTAAGCACATATTAAAGGAACTGACTTCAAATTATAAAAGACAACAAGTTTGTTTGTAGTACCACATTTCTGAGCAGCAGCAGCTCTGTTCTTTAAGTACATTTAGCCTAGAGGTTAGAGTTCCTGATAGTTTGCTACTACCCATAGGAAAAGGAAAAATCTTCCACCAAGTCTTTTTCTGTGGATTCCTTTTTCCCAAGAATAATGAATAGATATAGAAGGGATGTATTTATGCTTGTTTCTAAGTGATACTCTTTCCTTTACCCTACAGATTACAAAAGATAATTCTCCTCCCCATGAGTGAATGGCAGCAGGAATTCTTCTGTGACAGAGTTCATTCTCTCAGGCTTACCAGACCAGCCTGGTTTCCATATTCCCCTCTTTTTCCTCTTTCTAGGTTTCTACCTGATCACAATTCTGGGGAACCTGGGCTTGATCATCCTGATAGCACTGAACTCTCACCTGAACACCCCCATGTACTTATTCCTCTTCAACCTCTTCATAATAGATTTATCTTGCTCCTCTATCATCACCCCCAGAAGACTGATGAGCTTTATTTCCAAAAAGAACATCATATATTGGGTGTATGCTTCAGCTCTTTTTTTCCTGCTTCTTTGTCATTTCTGACTCTTTTATGCTGTCAGCAATGACATATGATCCCTATCTGGACATCTGAAACCCACTGGTGTACTCAGTCACCATGTCCCCTCAGGTATGTTTACATCTCTTGTTGAGTGTCTTTCACAGTGGAATTTTCTGGGGCTGTAACACAGACTGGAATCATAATGAGTCTGACTTTCTTCTCTGCCAACCTCATCAATCATTTTATGTGTGATATCCTTCCCTTCATCGAGCTGACCTGCAATAGCATGTATGAAAATGAGTTGGTGGTCCTTGTGGTAGTGGCCATTGGCACTAGAATACCCAGTGGCACCATCTTCATTTTGTATGCCCTCATTCTGGTTAGCTTTCTTCACATTCATCCCACGGAGTGTGGGTCCAAAGCCTTTAGCACCTGCAGCTCCCATGTGATAGTGGTTTCCCTGTTTTATGGTTCTGAGGCCTTCATGTATCTCAAGCCACTATTCATTTTGCCCCTTGGCCAGGGAAAAGTGTCTTCCTTGTTTTATACCATTGTGGTACCTATGCTAAACCCATTAATGTATAGCTTGAGGAATAAGGATGTCAAAATTGCTTTCAAGAATATATTGAGCAGATACATATTTTCTTAGTAGAGGAAGAGTATTTGAAAAAGGAAACATGATATTTTATTAGTATTGATACAGTGTGATCAAATATATAGTGGATATTTAAATTAGAATATTATTGTGATGAAAGACACATTTTTTTTTTGGTACCAGGCAGGCACTTATGCTGCTGAACTCAATTCCCAGCCCCAAAGACACATTTCTATTTCCCCTATCCCAATATGCCCTGCCTCTGGGCACACTTAACCTATCATTATACCACTTCCAGAAAGTAGTGTTTTGTGAATGTTTTTACCAGGTGTAATAAAATAATACAGTGAACATGGCTATTGAGTTATGTTCAGTGAAATGGCCAGCTCACAAAAACTTTATGATGTATCATCATCAACCTTATCGATGGACCTGGTTTTGTACAATTTCTGACCCTAAGGTTAAAATCACCATATAAGATGAAAACTTCAATTTGTTTAAGACATCAAGTTGGGGCCTTTTTGGAAAATTTTGGAGTGGTAAGCAGTAATAACGCAAGCTTTTCAAGATTTTCATTGCAAACACTAGAAAGCAACTTAGAGGAGAGAGAGAGAGAGAGAGAGAGAGAGAGAGAGAGAGAGATAGGGAGACAGAGCGACAGGGAGAGACAGAGAGAGACAGAGACACACACACACAGAGAGAGAGAGAGAGACAGAGAGAGAGACAGACAGAGAGACAGACAGAGAGACAGACAGAGACAGAGACAGAGACAGAGAAGAGCAGTTACCCAGGAACTAAGAATGATATGGCAGGAAAATTAAAGACTAGAGAAAAATTGCAGAGATACAACACAATGCAGAAAAGGGAAGGGTTCACTTGCATTTTCTCCCCAGCTTCTGGCTTGTAATTTGTTGGAAAGGGAGACTAAATCTACAAAGATTCTTATGCCTCCCCAATTACAAATTTCATTGTTTTACAAGTATTTCAACATATATGCTAATGGTTTTAATTCTACCACTAGTTTGTCTTAATTCACTGAAAAGAGAGATTTGTGTTATTACCTATTTGTTTGTAAGACTTTTTTTTTGGTTTATGCTTTGTATTCTGAGTAACTTCTTTGAGAATAATGATATACAATTTCACAACTATTGATTATTATCTGATTATAAATTTTATTTCATTTTTTCCTTAAAAAATCTAAAAACTGTGAATACTGGAGATTTAGAGGGCTCCAGGGAGGCAGGCAGCAGTGGAACAAAGGAGTGTCATGGACCAGTTGAATGGACCAGTGAGCTGCAGGGATAGAGTCTGTTCTTATGTGAGTCCTTCATCAGGCAATAGCTGATGAGAGGCCCCAGTCTAAGCACCCATCATAGCTTCTGAGGAGCGTGCTTCATCAGATATCAGGCTTGGGGAGGAGTTGTTCATTTGAATCCAGAACTCAGGGAAGCCATGGGATGACTTCAGTTGAAAGCTCCCTGTATTACATTCCCTCAGTGATGGGTGAGAGACAGTCATGGTAGACCACTATAGTCAAGGGGCATAGCCTGGAAAGATATTTCCTTGAAGGGGTTAAGCTAAGGACTCGGGCTCTGCATCCATGGCCAGAGGTCAGAGTGAGCCTGAATTGCTCTGGATTTTAAAGTTGCAGCATTGAGTCCTCACCATAACCCTACCACCTTCTGGTGCCTGCATCCAGCATAGATCTGGGATCTGTTTGCATTCTTTATCTGCTAGCATGAGGAGGGATATATATTGATTTGGACAAGCCCTCAAGATTATAGACCCCAAAAGAAAGTAACATGTTTGAAGTCACAGAGTAATTTAGATCTTTTAAAAAAGTTTTTGAAAGTGTGTGTGTTTTCTTTAGATTGTGTGTTGTGTTGGATTTTGTTTTTCTACCTTTTTCCCCTTTCCTCCTTTTTTCTTTACTA
Organism: Cavia porcellus; assembly: GCF_034190915.1. Taxonomy (NCBI): domain Eukaryota; kingdom Metazoa; phylum Chordata; class Mammalia; order Rodentia; family Caviidae; genus Cavia; species Cavia porcellus. The sequence continues at coordinate 18,529,017 of NW_026947492.1, read as the reverse complement.
ATTTATTGGGGATTGAGGACTTCTTTGTCCTTTTTCCTTGCTTTTCTTCTTTTTTCCTCTTCTCCTTTGACATTTTTCTTCCTTTAATTTCCTCTTATTTTTACTTTTTATATAATTTATTTTTTCTTTTATTCTTTTATGTTCTATTTGTCATCGTTTTTTTCTTACTTTTATCTAATTCCATAAACATCCTATTCCCAAAAAGATCCTCTGTGGTAGGTCTCTCTCCTCCTCATATCATATAATCTAAAGATTAAAATTTTCTTCTTGCATCCCCATTACCAAACCACATATCTGTAGTGATATAACCATAACACTCAATCTTTTGACAGTTAATGCTGTAAAATTACTGTTGATTTCATTTCTTCCATTAGTGGCTATATAACCATCACATTTATTACACATTAAGTGTAAGTCAGTACCTGGGTTGTCCGAATGTGTGAATCATAATTATTGATTTCTTCTCTAGATTTAAATGTGGTTTCTTATGCTATGTTAATGACAGGAGTAGTGATTGTGATGATGCTGATGGCAATGACTGAGGTAGTTACAAAAAGGACAGTGATGATGGTGATGAGAAGGATGGTGATGATGACAGTAATGATGATGATGGGGCTGTTGGTGCTAAAATATTCCAATGTTTGAATTGGATTTGAAATTTCCATAGCTGCAAGATGACTCTACACGTATAAAGAAAAACTATTCACAGAACAAGTATAAGGCAAGACTTTAATTGTCCCTTAGTGAAGACCACAGTCTCCAGAGTAACTGCATCCCAGGAGATGTTCTTCCCTTACATTTGTAAACCGTATTCCCTGTCCACAAATCTCGGTGACCTTTTCCATAACAGTACTAGACTTTATGAGCACATTTAGCACTAGAATATGTATCTATACATTTCCAGCACTTGCTCATCACTGAAGCCAATGGCATTCACCTAAATTTCCAGGAGATGGTGTACCAGTTTTCTTCCACACATATATCTAATACATACTGATGAAAATTATATAAGAAAATCTTTTTCCCTGAGCTCTTATTTTTAATGCAAGGTATTTGCAATCATGTTTTTACCTTCATTGCTAGGTGCATTTCTCTTGTATAGTATATACCTTTAGCTGCAATCCTGAGCTTCTGATGATTTGGTAAGCTTAAGGTAATATATGTAGCAATGATATGTGGTTTGTGGTACCCTAGTTTATATTATTAGAAGATTGTGGGTCTAATCAATAAAATCCCTGATGCTGGGGTTCGACTATGCAATGGAGTTCTCTTCTGAACCCCAATCACTATTTACTGTTTTGTATCATATTTAGAGAAGATATTGGGAACAGGAGAATATATAATATTTTAAATCTCTTATTAGCTAGAAAAATTATTTTTAATAAATGAAAGTGCATTTTAATTGTTTATTGGTGCAATTTAAATAATTGTAGCATTACCTAATAATCACATTCATCATAAGCAATTTGTGCTCATATGTGATTATTTTTTAAGACAAGGTCTTGTGATGTAGCTCAAGCTGACCTTCAGTTCACTATGTACTACAGGCTGGACTCAAACTTGTGGTACTCCTCCTGTGTCAGCATCCCAGGTGCTGGGATTACAGGGATGTACCACCCTGCCCAGCCTATGCAACATATCTTGATTCCTCTTTTTTCCATTCCTCTCCCTTCAATTCTTCTTCCCCTCATTTACAAAATCTTTTCTTCCATTTTATCCTTCTTATCTCATTTTTTCTTTCCCACACTTTTCATTCCTCCTCCCACCTTTCTAGTTCTCCTTCTCATTTGAAAAGTGTTTTTCCTGTTTCACAATACGTATTACACACTTTGGTTCTCATTTACACTTTCCGTAGAACTCACAATGTAATGCAGACTTTCTTGTCCTCACACTACATTTTAAGGTTTTTAAAGAATATTTCTGGTATCTAAGAGAAAATATAATTAGTGGCAGTTATCATTATTATTTAAATAAATATTTTTGTCATGTAAAATATTAATGGATGTAAATGTATATACATATATATATATATTACATATAGAAGGTTATTAACTGCCATTGTAGGGCTCCAAGTAATTGGGAATGTGAGGGCTTGTATTCTTTGCTTAATATTTATAATGTTAAAAGTGCAAATGAATTACAAATAATATCACTTCCATCTTGAAAATGATAGTAAATACATTTTACTACTAGTAATATAGAGATGCACAAAGTATAGCAAAAAAGTCAGGCCAGGGATATAGTTCAGCAGGGCAGTGCCTGCCTGATAAAAGCAAGGTCCTGAGTTCTATTCCCAGGACCATAAAATAAAAATTTAAACCTCGCCAATAAAAATTATAGTTTAATGAAGACAAAATGAACGGGTGGTCAGGAGTCTTGAGTTTCAGAATTGGTCTGCCTCCTACCAGCAAGGGCATTTTCCATAACTTACTGAAATTTTAGAGCTTCAGTTTGCTATACAATGAAAGCAAACAAGCATTCCTCTTTTTGTGTTTACAAGGCAAACACTAAGAGTAAGCATGCTGTAATCTTCATTTTTGGTGTGTTATCATGCAGATTTAGAAGGCTACATGTTGGGGGCAAAGGAGGAAGCTCATGATTAGAGGGAAAGAGGTAAATTTCATCCTAATTTATCAATAGTTTGCATATTGGGGCAAGTCATTAGCATCTGGAATGTCATTTTTTTCAATATGAAATAGGGGTAAAAGTTTTGTTCTAAAAGTATTTTGTCCTGTTTTGATGAATTACATCAGGAAACAATCAATATAATGAGAGTTTGCTTATAGACATAAGAAATATATCTGACATATGCATATGTCCACACTAAGGTCACATTCAGCCATGATTGTTGATGCTTTCTAGAGACATGATTATAATTTGAACACTTTGTCATTAGGAATGTACAGCGCCATGCTTTGATACGACTGCCTGAAAACTATATCTATAATTAGCTATGAAGCACCTTTTGTGTGCCAGTCTCCAAGATTTAAACTATGGGGATCATTAAATCAATTCTTCTGTGAGTAGAATTTGGTATCAATACTTTCTAAATTTTCCAAGTAGTCATAACATACAGGAAATATTGAGAACCCTTGCCTTACATCATGCGCTGTGAATAAGAATAAATTTCTCATGCTTAATAACAACTCACACTTTAATAGAGATCAATACTTGAAAGATTTGTATGATGGGTTATCTCCTTTGTGTTTAAAATTATATTTATAGCTGCAATTTTGATAAGTTCACATTCTTTGTCTTAGAAAGCCCTTTAAAGATAAGAAAGTGGTAAGGAAAGAGATAGAGATAGAGATAGGGATACGAATAGGGATAGAGATAGAGATAGAGATAGGGATAGGGATAGAGATATAGAGATGGAGATGGAGATGGAGATGGACATAGAGATAGGTAAAATGTTAGCTTTAGACTCATTAGGAGCAATGGATAAGCTTTATATCAAAATGTTTCTTGCTGTAGTATTATTATTTCCTACTAAAAACATAACTGGAAGTCCTTAATCATAGTTCTTTTGTTAACAGTTAAAGTTAACTGGAAATTTCATTGATCTGAAATAGAGGAGCTGGGTAAAGCACACTTTGGTTGTCTCTGGGTAGGGCATGAGGATGTGACCTTGGGGACTATATCTGGCCCCTGCCCCTTCCTCTTTGGCTCATCACCTAAACTCTGGACCCTACTCCTCAAGACCTTTGAAATATTCAAGGGCTAGTATATCCCTCAGGGAAAAGTCCAGGTTGAGAGGGGACACATCAGCTATGAGCAACAATGGCTCAGCAGCCCCAAACATGGAAAAACCACTGCTCAAGCAGCTCAAGGGCACCATCTCACAGGGGGCTTTGTTCTTATGCCCACAGGACTCCCACCCAGACACAATGGCTGCAGAAAATCACTCTATTGTGACAGAGTTCATTCTTGGAGGATTAACTAACAGGCCAGAGCTCTAGATACCCCTCTTCCTCCTCTTCCTGGGGATCTATATGGTCACCATGGTCGGGAACCTGGGCATGATCACCCTGATATGTCTCAACAAGCAGCTTCATACGCCCATGTACTACTTCCTCAGCAATCTGTCACTTGTGGACCTCTGTTACTCTTCTGTCACCACCCCTAAAATGCTGGTCAACTTTGTGTCTCAGAAGAATGCCATCTCCTATGTGGGGTGCATGAGTCAGCTCTACTTCTTCCTTGTTTTTGTCATTGCCGAGTGTTACATGCTCACAGTGATGGCCTATGACAGATATGTGGCCATCTGCCACCCTTTGCTTTACAATATCATCATGTCTCATGATTTCTGCTCTCTTCTGGTGTCTCTGGTTTATGTCATAGGATTCATCGGCTCCACAATAGAGACAGGTGTCATGTTAACATTGAGATATTGTGAGCAACTCATTAGTCACTACTTCTGTGACATTGCTCCTCTTATGAAACTCTCCTGTTTTAGTACATATGATGCAAAGATGGCAATCTTCTTCTTTGCTGGATTTGACATCATATTCACCAGTTTAATTGTCCTTGTTTCCTATGCCTTCATCCTGTCCAGTACTCTTCGCATCAGCTCTACCGAGGGCAGGTCCAAAGCCTTCAGCACCTGCAGCTCCCATCTTGTGGCTGTGGGACTTTTCTATGGATCCACTACATTTGTTTACTTAAAACCCTCCACGGCCATTTCCCTGGCCCAGGAGAATGTGGCTTCTGTGTTCTACACCACAGTGATCCCCATGCTCAACCCCTTGATCTACAGCCTGAGAAACAAGGAAGTAAAAGTGGCCCTGCAGAGAACACTGAGAAGAAAACTCTTGATGTGAGTGTCGTTGTCCTCTTTCTGAATAAAAGTAAGTTCTTAGAAACTCCAGATGTGTGCTCTCTGCATGGTTGCCCAGTTGTGGATTGGAAATTGTATCTTCTGTATGCATTGGGGTCCCTCATTTCTCTAATTCTTTGTTCTGCCTCCTTTCTATCATTTTGTTTGCAGTTGTCTATTTCAAGTTGATTTTTCTTTCAGTTAGGATGTATTTTATCTACCTTCAATCATAATTATAAATAAATGTAAATTCTCACATTGTATTTGGAAGTCATTCATGGTTCTACTACCTTCAACATAGAAAATCTTACACACTTCATTTTTTACATTTAGGTACTGGTAGTACCTAAGGGAAAGAGATGTGAATTGAGAAATCATGAAGAAATGATATTTTGTTCCAGTGCCATCCAGATGACTTCATCTACAGTCTTTTCATTTGATGTATTTCTTCTCTAATCACCCTGGCCCAAGTTTCCTTCTGATTCCTTTATGCAATTTTCTTGGTAATAATACTAATAATAAATAATTCTTACACGATTCTCATGCTTTTTCAGAGCCAAGTGTATCTTGTAGACATATTCTATTTTCTTTCCTTTGCACCTCACTACAGGTAGGTTTAGTTGTAGTTCCACTGAACCAGATGGTAACTTAGTGATCTTCACTTCACTATTCAGATAGCAATCAATACTTGAATCAAACCACAGTCTCAATGCCTACAATCTCATACTCTGGTCTCTCACACATTGCCCACTTTGAAGAATGCCATCACAGTGTTTCCAATATAAAAAAGTTGACTTGGTTAGGCTTTTCCAATTTCAAATGCTTCCTGATAATAATTTCTCAAATCTCCTCAATATTATCTGCATAAGTTTATTTCTTTTTCTGTGCAACATATTCAAGATAATTAAGAAATATACTATAGTCATTGACCAGACCAGATTATCACGAATCTTTCCCACTCTTAGCACTGAGAGACCCACATCTTGGGAAAACAGTCTCCCCAGACAAACCAGCAAGACTGGTCAGCCTTGACTGCACATTGCTGCAGAGTCACTTAGTGAATCCAAATGTAGAGTGACAAAGTTTCTCCTCACATTTATTTATAACACTGTTAGGGGTTTGTGGCTTAGACTAAGCAGCCTGATGTGGCCTGTAGGATTTATGGACATTCGTCACTTACAACAGTCTAGGGTGTACTAGTGTAACAATGAGTGGTTTAATTTGGGAAACATAAATAAGTAGTTCCCTCTGATAGAAAAGGATGTAATGTATGAAAGTATATGCATAGAGTTTTGAATTACTACAGAAAGGTTAAGTGATAACCCAAAATGATGCCACAATAGACAGGACCTACACATTAGGAAGGTTGAACACCATCATCACTACTGCAACCATGAAGAATACTTCTCATGTTCATGAAGCTGGGAAATGAATGACAGTACTCAGGTGAGTATCACCGGGAACCTGTTAGACACTCAGATTTTTCAACCTAACTCCAGATCTACTTAATTACTGGGTAGACCTGAGGTGATTCTCAATTATTGTACACAAAAAGAAAGGAACTTGGGTTGGGGATTTAGCTCAGCGGCATAAGCATCTGCCTTGCAAGCAGGCAGTCTTGAGTTCAATCCCCAGTACCAATAAAAATGAAAAAAAAAAAAAAAAGAAAAAAAAGAAAGGAACTTATCATTTCAACCTTCCAAATATCACCTAAGTGTGTTTAATTAAGGGAGACTAGCTATAAGGGACTTGGGCTATACCAGTTTTAGCTTTTCCACTTGACTTACAAACCAAGTCAAGGGAGTAGTGGGACAGACATGCCTAAGTACCTCCTCCACCTATTTTCATTTAAACTTTCTGCAACAGAAAGTAACATCTAACATTCTAGATTCCCAAACATTGGAATTACATTTACAAAAAATATCTGTTTATCTTCAAGTGATGAACTATGAAGAAAATAATGGTGGAAGCGGTATGTAACTGAGAGATAAAGTGCATAACATGCACAAGGCCTTGGATTTGCTTTCCTTTATTTAACATCATGACTTAGATAAATCAGATTTTATCATCATCATCATTATTCTGCAAGGTAGAAAATACCACACAAAGAGAATTTAGGGTTCTGTTCAAGAAAATACAGACAGATGAAAATCTTTAGAGTATGTTCCCTCCTCAGTAATGATTTGCCTCTTGATTTAAGCTGTTTATAAAAATAAAGATTGGGAGAGAAAGCTTTTTAAAATTGTAGAGAACATGTGTGGCTTTCTGTCTACATAACAGCTTATAAACTGAAGACTGTTACCTCAGCTTTGTTGTCTTACTTCATGTGGTCCTTTGTGTTTGAATCATTTCTTGTCCATGGAAACATCTCCAATATGCCTGAAATCATCTTTCTTCTCGTATCTATCAAAGAGCACAACTCCATTTAAAGATCATCTTGGGTTTCTTAACCTTCCATAATTTCAATCCTTTGAATAACTTTAATTTTATATTTTCTCTTGAGAAATTATAGACTTTATAGTATTGCCATGGTAGATTTCTCTTTAAGAAATAACATTTACAAAATATGATCTACTGTTCAACACAAAGAACAGTTTGTTTTCACTGTTCAATTGTTTGATCTTTTTTATATCTATCTTTTTAATTAGAACAACTACTTTGAAGGTAACAATACCCAATATGTTAAGCAGTGTTAGTCTTCTATTAGTTTGTTTCTTTTTTATATCTATATCTTGTAATCAGAACAGCTACTTTGAAAATAACCAGTGTCAGTTATATGTTAACACTTTGTTAACTAGTGCTAGTCTCCTATTATTTTGTTTTGAAATTCTGTATTAACATTTACACTTTGTTTTTAAATTTTTAAAAATGTGATTGACAACTATTGTAATTATTTTTTATTTTTATTTTTTTTTAATTTTGAAAAGAATAAAATCAAGTAAAATAAAACAGAATAGAGCCAATCAAAACAAAACAATGAATGTGCTACAGCACTTCCAAACAAGATAAAAGGAAATCAATAATGGCTATTGTAATGCCTCTTGTTATCTTCAAAATATCTGCCCATATCATCAGACATAGTAAAATCAAACAAAACAGTACAGAATAAAAGCAATCAAAACAAAACAATGAAATCAGCACAGAACTTCAAAATAAAATAATAGGAAGACCACCATAGTTACAATAACGCCTCTTGTTATCTTCAAACGAGCTGCCAATACCATCAGATATAATAAAATCAAACAAAACAAGATAGAATAAAGTCAATCAAACAAAACAATGAAAGCAATACAGGCCTTTCAAACTAGATAATAGGAAGTCAATACTGGCTACCATAATATATCTTTGAAATAGCTGCTCATGCCATCAAAAATAATAAAACCACACAAAACAAAACAATAAAATCTAAACAGAACAATGAAAACAATACAGCATTTCAAAACACATTAATAGATTAACAGTAGCCACTGCCTTCCCATTTTAGACATTCCCTCCCCTTTCATTTTCATAATATGTATTGTGCATTTTGGATTCCACTAACTCCTGTAGTTTTTTAGACTAGCGAGACAATATGATGTTCACTCATGTGACTCTGAACCATTTCACCCATGAGCATGATTTCAAGTTGTATCCACTTACCTACAAGAGCTTCATGGTTATCTTTTGTTATAGCTGAGTAGCTTTCCATGTATAAAAATGCAATGTCTTTCTTATCAATTTCACTGTTGATATGCAAGTTATGCCTACTTTGTTTTGGTTCCCTGTCTCATAGAGCATTGTTTTCACTCCTTTGAATTTCAGTCTATGAATTTTCTTTCTTGTTAAATGTGTTTCTTGTATAAAGCATAATGATGGATCCTGTTTCCTGATCCACTCTGCCTGTGTTTCTTTCCATTGGTGAATTGAGGCCATCTACATTAATAGCTTTCGCCAACATGCACTGGCTTGTCTCTGCCATGCTATTTTCCTGCCATTGGCTGACTACTTTTCCCCTTCATTCAACTGTCTACACTGCTCAGTGATACCCCTCTGCCACTGTTCCTGGAACCATGGTCCTTTTTATCTCAATCTAGAATGCCATTCAGTGATCTTTGTAGGGTTGGTTTAGTGGTCATGAATTCCTTCAGTTGTTCTTTGTCATGGAAGCATTGCATTTCTCCATTAATTTTGAAAGATAGTTTTGCAGGTACATCAATCTTGCTTGGAAATTGCTTTTTTTTCCAGACTTGAAACACATCACTCCAAGTTCTTTGTGTTAAAAAGTCTGTTGTGATTGTGATGGGTTTTCTTTCAGAGGTGATCTGTTGTTTTCTCTAACAGCTTTTAATATTCTTTTATTGTGCTCAATTTCTGTTTACCTTGATTATTATAAGTTTGGGTGTAGATTATTTTGGTTATGACTATCTGGATTTGTATATGCCTCACTTATCTGCATGTCATGTCCCTTTCCCATGCTTGGGAAGTTTTCTGTTATTATTTCTGTGAATAGAGTTTTTATATCATTTCTATTGATCCCTGCTTTTTTGCTGACATCTATTATTCTTAAATTATTTTTCTTTGAATTGTCATGCAGCCCTTTAATTATTATTTCCTGTTTCCTTTTTATGTTTAAGAGATGTTTCCTTTCACAATGACTAGCAAAATTCCTGTCATCAAGTTCTGAAAGTCTTTCTTCAGTTTCTTTCGAGTGATTTCACCAGCTTTCAATGGAGTTTTAAATTTCTTAGACACCTCTTTGAATCTGTTTCATGCTTTCCAATTCTTCCCATATGACTCATTCAAGGTTTCCTGATTTTCTCATGCTCCTCTTTTTTTTTTCAAAATCTATGTCTTTTTTAGATATGCTGCTATGTTTGTCATTTCTTGTTTTACCTGATATTATTTCTGATTTGATTTCTTTAAAAGTCTCATGAAATCATCTCATGCCATCATCCCAGAAATTTCATTTGTGTGGTTTTCAGTGTCATCTATGTCCATGTCTTCTGCTCTTGTTCTGTATGGGCTGGAGGCCTGAGATTGCCTTTACACTGACATTTTACTGGTTTCCACTGGGTGAGCTGGTTTGGAGTCCCAGGTGCTTTGTGCACTGGCTACCCAGCTGTTCTGTAAGGCCATGGGTCAGGAAACTGGGCCTTTCCTAACCTAGGTTTTTGAGGAAGCAGTGGGGCATGGGGCAGTCTTCTCTAGACACATGCATCTTCTCCAAGGTGCTGCTGGCTAGTCCTCTCAGCCTGCACTAGCTATAGGTTCCAAATGATGTTTCTTGTTCTCATGATTGTGTGGATGGCTACTTCTTCTCCAAGCACATGCTGGCTACCCACAAGAGGGTCCTGATTGTGACTAGCATGCATTTGGGAATGGGGTTGGCTGCTTCTTCTCTTGGATTATGCTGGCTATGGTCCCTAGCCAGCAGGTGCACAGGGATAGGATTGGTTGCATTTTCTCTTGGCCCTTGCCTCCTATGTGTCCTAAATGGCGGCCTGCATGCATGCAGGAGCAGGGCTGGCTGCCTCTTCTATCTACACTGGCTACAGTCCAAGACAAAGAAAAGCTGAAGAAATTTGTGATCATGAAGTCAAACCTACAAAAAGTACTAAAAGGCATTCGAGAGACAGAAAAGACTACAATTCAAAGAACAACAAAACAGCAAAGCAAGCAAGGCAAGCAATTACACAGAGGGAAAGAATAGGAAAAAAACAACATCAAAATAACATGACAAAGACAAACCAATACATGTCAGCTATAATCATCAGCGTAAATGGTCTCAATTCACCAATGAAAAGAAAAAGACTGGCAGAATGTACAAAGAAACAAGATCCAACAATATGTTATATACAATAAACACACTCAACACAAAAAGAAATTTATTAACCAAAACTCAAATGATAGAAAATGATACTTCATGCAACAGGAACTCAGGGAAAGTTAATCTACTTCCAGATGATGTGAATTCAAGAATGATTAAAAGAGAGAAAGATTACAGTTACCTATGTGTTAGTGGAAAAATTCAAGAGAAAGAGATAATAATTTAAAATACAAATGCAACCCAAATATATATGACAAATATTAATAGACATGAAAAACCAAACAAAGAATAACACAATTATAGCAAGAGACATCAATACTCCATTGTTAAAAATGATAGATTGGCTACACAAAAAATCGGCAAAGAAATAACAGAGCCTGTAAACAAATGGACATAGTAAATATTTACAGAATGTTGCATCCAACATCAGAATAACTATTTTTCTTAGGTATACGTGGGATGTTCTTTAAAGTAGACCATATATTAGCTATAAAAATGCCTCAGTAAATGCAAAAATGTGAAATTGTCCCATGCATATTATCTGATCAAAGTGCATTGAAATTGGAAATTAATGGTGAAAGAAATTACAAAAATTCAATAAACACATGGAAATTAAATAACACCTTTCTGAACAACCAGTGGGCCACAGATGAAATTAAGGAAGAATTTAAACAGCATGTACAATTAAGTGAGGGTGCAAATACAAATTACTGGAACCTGTGGGATGCAATGAAGAGTCCTGAGAGGGAAATTAATAGTGGTGAATTCTCACATCAGGGAAACACAAGGAGCTCAAATACACAGCTGAATGTTGAGTCTCAAACTTGTTCATAATGACGACGATCATAAAACTCTGAAAACATTAAAAAATATCTGAAAGGAGAATTTTGTGATATTGTTATTAGGTTGAAGATCTAAAATTCAGAGCACACAGATGAGTTCTCACAGCATCTACTTGAAAAAAGAAGCTTTTCAATATGTCCCAGGTGGCTATGTTACTTCTTCACAATAGAGATAGATTTCCTTCCTTCTGATATATTTGAAGAGTCTTTGAACTACATGTAGATGGCAAAGATTTCTGTGAAAAAGAAAGATGTGTTAACATTTGCAGATCAGATTTTTGATATCCAATCTTTTAAACTGTTCTCAGATGTGGATGTACCTAATCTCAATAAAAATAACAGTCAGTCCAAAAGTAAGAATTATCCCATAATAAATCGTCCCATCACAGCTGCCACAGACACCAAGGATGATGATGTAGAAGAAATCAGAGATCAGGACGACAGCCCATCTGACCACACAGTGGAGGGTGCACTCCCACCCCATCACCTACAATCACACTCAGGGTTCAGGAGGTAGTTTTGAAAGAGCTGGGGAGCAGGTATCTTCCAGAATTAAATTGCTACCACCAGGAAGTAGAATTTATGGAGACCCCAGAGTTCCAGAGTCCAAAGATCTGGGGTCCCAGACCCCTCAAACTTACATAACGATGGAGTGAAAGATGGACAGTCCTCAGGCTGCACCACAGACAACAGTGCCATGGAGTTGGGACACTTACTGTACAGTCACCCTCAAAGCTGATCACCTGCCAATCCTGCTGGAAGACAATAGCAGGCCCATCTGAAGGAGTCCCTGACAGTCTGCTCAGGCTGCAAGGACCACCGTGGTGACTTGCTCTGCAAGCCAATCATCTGAGCCCGTGCTTGAGGAACACCTTCAGGTGTCACATGTGTGACAATCTTCAAGCACAAGCCCCAGCTCAGGGCAACAGAGGCGGTGCTGTAGCATCAGGTGGGTGACACATCACCCTTGCTGCCCCACTCTCCACTCACCTCATATACTTTTAACGATGGAGTCAACGTCCAGGGATTTTTTTTGGTAGTCTTTTGTAGAGAAAGAAAAGTTTATAATCTTTACGTTTAGTGCAGATCTATTTTCCCCGACCCTTGTTCCAGCTCAGCTACTCCACCATTTATTTATTTTATGCAAATTTTCTACAGATAGAATATGTCATCTTAACTAGGCTCACTAATCTCTAATGTAACCTCTTCCTTGGATAGATGCTGGAGACTGAAATATTATGTGTCACTTATGGGCACACAGCTGTCTGGTGCCATGACTGAGACTCTAGTCCAGGTCATTAAGTCCAGTCTGCTTTGTGGTCCTTTACGCACTGTTTTCTACTTTTATCGGTGCCCCTTATAGATTTTATTTTCAAATTATGAGGGAATATTAGTTTGATTCTATTCAAAGTGGCTTATTATGACTTCCGAATAAGTAAATTTTGAATGCTAAATTTATTTAGCGAGTAGATGAAAAATGTTCTTAAGGTCGCTATCAAATGACAAGAGAAGTGCATTAAAGATAGTGTGTGACACGGGGGCACTGAGGTCGAGGTCATGTGGAGCCCTCTCAACTCATTCTAGTGGAGTTTGTCTGCTATGGCAGGGTTATTAACATGCTATGTGGCAGGTTATACGTTGTTTCATGACTAAGAAAATCAAAACTTTTGATTTTGAAAAGCTACTTCAGTTATTTCAAACAAACTGGAGATATCTGTGGCTGGTGGTAATCATATGGGATATAGAAATTTCAAAGCAAGAAATAATTAGGGGAATCTAGTTAATTATCAAGGCAGAATCCAGCATCTGTTTATTAGAAAAGATAGTTTATTTATCTAGAATTTTAAAGAACAATTTAGCATTTTTATTCATCATTCTCAGTGTTCTATTAGAAGGATACTTATTTCCTCTGAACATCCAAACATATCAACAGTTAGAAATACCAATATAAAAAATCAATAAATGAATAACAGCCTTGTTTTTCTCTTTAATGAAAAGAAATAATTTATTTGTTTTAGGATATTTCTTTGTGTGGAGTGAAACTGTAATAGAGGGGGAAATATGGGTAAAATTAAGATGATCTCAAAAATCAATTAACAGTTTCAAACAATATACAGACTCTTAGAGACAAAATCCAATAGCAATTTTGTATATTAATGGATTTTAGGAGCCAAACTTTCCTTCTTGCAGCTTTTTCTTGGGTCCCTTTCTGTACACATCTGTACACAGCTGTCTTGGCCTCCTTGAGCTTTAGGTATCATTTTCCACTAATAGAAACAAGAAGGAAAGAGCTGAGAGATTGAGATACACAGTAGATAATTTTTGTTATGGGAGGAGTTGTAATTGGGGAGTAGGAAACAGAATAAGATGAAAGAAAACCAAAGAGGAATTGGGAGAACTATTCAAAGAAGGTGGATGGACGGCAAGGAAAACAAAAGTGAATTTTGACAAGTTAGTTATAGAAAAATCAATCGTGGCAGAGGTAGAAAGCTATTGCCAGGGACTGGGGCTTTAGCTCAGGGCCATAAGCACCAGCCTGGCAAGAGCGAGGTCATGAGTTTGATCCCTGCTACCAAACAAGAAAGCTGTTGGGAGGTAAGAAGTATTCTTTTCTACTAGTAAATGTATTCCCATGAGAAGACCGGGAAGTGAATCTGAGACGTCTTTTGTATTTGAGGTGGGAGCAATGCAATTATTTCCATAATGAATTGAAACAGAAGAAATTATTGGTATTCTATTCCACATCACATTATCTCGCCTGGTCTTGATCTTATCACACCTCCCTTATCTTATTACTTTTTTAATTTGAAGAGAAAAAACACAGAAAGGAAATACAAAAATGAGACATACAGACAAAAACTACAAGAAGAACAAAACCCCCCAAACAATAACAATACTGGGTTTTAAAACAAGAGGATAGGAATTTAACAATCGTTGCAATTTTATATATTGTTATCTTCTAAAGAGTTGCTTAGTTTACTAGATACAGACACACAAAATTGACCTAATCATGAGTATTAGCTGTTCTTTTCCAAGAATTCATAGAATTGGTAGTTTATATTTTATGCATAAACAAATTTGTATCTTTTTCTTTTCCCCTCCTTTTTTTCTCCTTTTCCTTATCTCAGTTATTTTTCCCCTTTGAGCAGTTTCTTATCCTTTTACAATATCTATTGTAGATTTTGGATCTTATTTACACATTCAGTTTCTTACACTAGAAGACAATATGGTATTTACACATGTGATTTATTTCACGTATGAATATGGTCTCTATAAAACCTATAAAAACCTCTACCTGATCCTTCTTGATAACTGAGGGTTAGAGTTAAAAATACATAAAAATATCATATCTTTTATATCCATTCCTCAGTTGATGGGCATTTAGATTGTTTCCAAGATTTGCCTATTACAAATATTGCTGCGATAAACATGGGTGCACATATGTCATTGTAGTATGATCTTTCCAGTTTTACTGGCAAAATGCCCAGAAGCAGGATAGCTGTCACTTCTGATTCTAGATTTCTGAGGAACCTCCAACACTGATTTCTACAGTAGTTTTATCAGCCTACACTCCCGCCAACAGTGGATAAAACTCCTTCCCCACAGTCCCATCAGCATTTGTTACTGGTTGATTTCTTGATCTTGGTCATTCTTTCTGGAGTGAGATGGAATGTTAGCATTGTTTTAATTTGCATTTCTCTAATGAAAAATGGGGACGAACATTTTTAATATATTTATTTACCATTTGTATTTCTTCATCTGAGAAGTTTGTATTCACCTCAGATGCCCATTTTTGGCTTGGGCCTTTGAATTTTGGGGGCCTGATGTTTTAAATTCTTTGTATGTTCTAGATAGAAATCCTTTGTCTGAGTGATAGTTGACATATTTTTTTCCCAATTCTTATATTTTCTTTTCACACTGTTGGTGATTTCTTTTGACATATGCAAAGACTTTTTAATGAAATGGGATCCCAGTTATTGATTCTGGGAAGTATTTCCTGTGCAATTTCATTTTTGTTCATGAACACTCTCCTTACCCCTACAATCCTCAAGATTTCTACCTACTTCCAGAAGATTTAGTGTCTCTGTTCTAATATTTAGAACTTTAATGCATTTTCACTTTAATGCATGGTGATATACAAGGATCTAGTTTTATGATTTGGCATATGTAAAGTCAGTTTTCCCAGCACCACTTAATAAGAGGCTCTTTGTCTTCCAGTGAACTTGTTTAGCCCCTTTGTCAAAGATAGGCTGGCTGAGTTAGTTTGTCTTTGTATCTTCTATTCTATTCTATTGATATTTGGGTCTTTTTTTTTTTTTTGCAGTACCATGCTGATTTTATTACAGTGGCTTTGTAGTACAGTTTCAAGTCAGGGATTGGGATGCCTCCTGCCTTGCATTTTTGCCTAAAATTGACTTTCCTATTATAGGTTTCTTCTAGTTCCATGTGAATTTTAGAAATGATTTCTCTAGATCTGTGAGGTATTTTGGATTCCTAATGATATTTTGATTGGGATTGTATTAAATTTGTATAAAGTTTTCAGAGAATGGCCATTTTCACAATGTTTGTTATTCCTATCCATCAACAAGGAATGTCTTTCCATTTTCTGAAATCCTCTTTGATTTCTTTTTTAGAGTACTGTAATTTTTACTGTACAGATTTTTTACTTCCTTTGTTAGATTGATTCCTAAGTATTTCATTTTTATGGTGCTATTGTGAAGTATGTGGTTTCCCTTATTTGTCTTTCAATGAGTTTGTTGTTTGTGTAAAGGAATGTTATTGATTCTTGAGCATTGACTTTGTGTCCAGCTACATTAGTAAATTTGGGTATTACATCTTTCAATGGAGTTAGTAAGACTATCAGTATGGGGAGTTAAGGGGGTCTTCTATGTAGAGTATCATATCATCTGCAAATAATGATAATTTAAATTCTTCCTTTCTTATCCTTATTGCTTTTATTTCTTTCTCTTGTCTAATTGCTCTGACTAATATTTCCAGAACTATATTGAATAATAGTGGTAATAGTGGACATCCTTGTCTTATTTTTGATTTTAGAGTGAAAGTTTTCAATTTTTGTCCATCTAGTAAGACGTTGCCTGTTGGTTTTTATCAGAATGAGGTAAACACCATCTATTCCAATTTTCTGTAGGATTTTTTTTATCATAAATGAGTGTTGGACTTTATCAAAATCTTTTTCTGCATCTGTTGATCATGATCATGTGATTCTTGTCTTTAGTTCTATTGATATGGTGTATTATGTTTATTGATTTGTTTATGTTGGATCATCCCTGCATTCCTGGGATGAATTCCATTTGTCACAATGTATAACCTTCTTGATGATTTGCTGCATTCGGTTTGCCAGTATTTTTTTTGAGAATATTTGTATCTATGTTCATTAAGGAGATTGGCCTGTAGTTCTCTTTTTTGGTTGGATTTCTTTCTGGGTTTGGTATTAGGTAACACTTGCTTCCAGTAATAAGTTAGGCAGAATTGCTTCCCTTTCATTTTCATTGAATAGTTTGAGGCATGTTTGCATTGTCTTCCCTGAATTTCTTATAGACTTTAGCTTTGAATAATCAGGACCTGGACTTTTCTTTGTTGATAAGGTTTTAATTATATTTTAAATGTCACTATCTGAAATTGGCTTATTAAGCATTTTCATCTTCTCAGCCAAGTCTTTTTAATGCATATATTTCTAGGAATCTGTCCACTTTTTCTGTGTTGTTGAATCTATGAGAGTAGAGGCTGTTGAAGCAGGCATTGATGATCTTCTGTATTTTCACAGATCCTTATTGGTTTCATCATTTTTATTGCTTTTTGCATGAATTTGAGTTTTTGTTTACTTTTTTTAGGATAATGTTGGCTAGGGGCTTATCAATTGTATTTATTCTTTTAAAGAACCAACTCTTCAATTCACTAATTCTTTGTATTTTTTTCTTAGTTTCATTTGTGCTATCTTGCCTTCTGATATTTATAATTCCCTCCTTTCTTTTGGCTTTGGGCTTGGTTTGCTCTTCTTTTTCTAGATGTTTGAGGTTTAGCATCAGACTGTTTATTTGTTTTCCTGATGTGAGAATTCATTGCAATAAATTTCCCTTTGAGGACTGCTTCCATTGTGCCCCACAGGTTCTGGTAAATTGTATTTGCATTTTAATTTACTTGTAGATATTGTTTAATTCCTTCTTTAATTTCCTCTGTGACTTACTGATTTATTCAAGAGGACATTATTTAGTTTCCATGTGTTTATGGAGTTTTTGTGATTTCTTTTGTGATTAATTTCCAGTTTGATGGCACTATGATCAGATAATATGAAAGAGATAATTTTGATTATTTTGTATTTACTTACACATGTTCTATGAGCTAGTATGTGGTCTCTTTTAGAGAATGTGCTGTGTGCAGATGAGAAGAATGCATATTCTGATGCTATTGGGTGGAATACTCTATACAGATCTGTGAAGATCATTTGTTAACAAATTTGATTAAGTTCTGTTATTTCTTTACTGAATTTTTGTCTAGTTAATCTGTCTCTTTGTGACAATGGAGGGTAAAGGTCCCCTGTTATGGTTGTGTTATTGCTTTCTTGATTTTTCATGTGTATTAATATTTGTCTTACATAGTTACATAGCTTGGTGCTCCCATATTTGGTGAATATATATATATACACACACACACACACACATATATATATATTCTTATAACTTCCTTTTGAAGTTTTTTCCCTGAGAAATGTATAGTGACATTCTTTTTTAAAAATTTATTACTTTATTTGTTAATATTAAGAAGAAAAGGTAAAACAAATTTTCACAACAAAATAATGAAAAAGTAACAATTGTTGATAAATTACACAACATTATCTTTAGTCACTCAAGTACAAAATATGGGCATAAAAATTTCTTTAATCAGTATTAGCACAACCTTTCCTATTCAGTGAACTAAGTGACACTAATGGTATAACTAACTTACATTTTTTTCCTTTTCCCTTCTATCCTTTCTCTTTTCCCCTATCTTAGTTTCTACTTTCTATTGAACAGTTTCCTTCCATTTCACAGTGACTATTGTATATTTTGAACCTTATGGTTTCACATATGTCACTGTGGTGTGATGTTTTTCAATCCTTCTGGGAAGATACACAGAAGGGGAATACCTGGGTTGAATGGGACCTCTAATCCTAATTTTTTGAGGAATCTCCACACTGATTTCCACAGTGTTTGTACTAATCTACTCTCTAACCAACAGTTGTAAAGGATTTCTTTTTTCCTACAGAACTAGGAGCATTTTTTATTGGTTGATATATTTTTTTAAAAAATTAAATGATTTTTTAATGAATAAGGGAGAGAATGAGATAAAAGGGGGCATAACAACATAACAATACAGGTTAAAGCATAACACTTTCAGCAACCTAGTGCTTCACCACCAAATAACCCAACTTAATAGTAGTTACCATAGTGTCTTTTTCTTTGAAATATTTGAATATAACTTCATATGCTATAGCATCAAATATATCAACACTGTGTAACACCATTCAAGTGGATGAAAGCATTGTAGAGTATTTAGAACCAGCTAACAGAAAAAAATGATCAATGGTTTCAATATTATCTCTTTGCCTATAACAATTTTTGTTTATACTACCACATATGATAAATTCCAGCAAGTTACAACATAATAAAATCAATGGAGACAGAAGAACCATAGTTTGGTACGGCTTTAAGACAAGATATTATTAAATCAGCACTAGCTGTTATTCTGTCTTGTTTTCTTCAAAGTGGCTGTTCATTGCATCACCGGCCATGATATCAAACAGCCCAGAATAAAGCCATTCCAAGTAATGAGTGACAATTTTATAAGGCTTCAGGGCCATATAATGGGGAATCATGGTTATCACATACTTTTATATATTTGATTCATTTCCTACACTAGGGAAACTATTCAGAGTTCACAGATGCGAGTTTGATTTAGTTCACTTATGGGTATGGTTTCAAGCTGTGCCCATTTATTGATAAATACCTCAATGAGATCCTTCTTTATAGCTGAGTAGTACTCCATTATATAGAAGTACCACAGCTTTTTTATTCATTCCTCGGTTGATGGACATTTGGGTTGTTTCCATGATCTAGCAATTACAAATTGTGCTGCTATAAACATAGGTGCACATATATCACTTTGGTATGATGCTTTCAGTTCTTCTGGGAAGATGCCTAGTAGTGGAATAGCTGGAAAAAATGGGACTTCCAATCCCAGCTTTTTGAGAAATCTCCAGACTGACCGCCACAAAGGTTGTACCAGTCTACACTCCCACCAACAGGGTAGGAGAGTTTCTTTTTCCCCCACAGTATCTCCAGCACTTGTTGTTGTTGTTCTTCTTGATCCTGGTCATCCTTTCAGGAGTGAGATGGTATCTCAGTGTGGTTTTAATTTGCATTTCCCTAATAACCAATGATGATGAACATTTTTTCATGTATTTATTTGCCATTTGTATTTCTTCCTCTGAGAAGTGTGTATTCATCTCAGATGCCCATTTTTGGATTGGGTCTTTGAATATTGGGG
Organism: Cavia porcellus; assembly: GCF_034190915.1. Taxonomy (NCBI): domain Eukaryota; kingdom Metazoa; phylum Chordata; class Mammalia; order Rodentia; family Caviidae; genus Cavia; species Cavia porcellus. The sequence continues at coordinate 18,509,009 of NW_026947492.1, read as the reverse complement.
GTCTGATTTTTTAAAATTCTTTATATATTTTAGACAAAAGTCCTTTGTCTGAGGGGGAGTTCACTAAGATCTTTTCCCAGTTTGTGGGTTTTCTTTTCACTATGCTGGAGATTTTGTTTTGACTTACAAAACCTTTTTAATAAGAGGTAGTCCCAATTATGGATTCTGGGAAGTATTTCCCGTGCAGTTTGAGTCCTGTTCATGAATTTTCTACCTACCCCTATGTCTTCAAGGTTTCTACCTAATTTGTCTTCCAATAGATTTAGTGTTTCTGTTTTAATATTCAGATCTTTAATCCATTTAGATTTTAATTTAGTACATGGTGATAGGCTTGGGTCAAGTTTTAGTTTTTGGCAAATGTAGAGCCAGTTTTTCCAACACCATTTATTAAAAAGACTGTCATTCTTCCAGTGAACCTGCTTGGCTCCTTTATCAAAGATAAGGTGATTGAGTGTGTTTGTAGTTGTGGTTGTATCTTCTAATCTATTACATTGATCCTCTGCTCTGTTTTGATTCCAGTACCATGTTGATTTTACTACTGTTGCTTTGTAGTATAACTTCAAGTCAGGGATTATGATGCCTCCTGCCTTGCCTTTGTTGCTTAAAATTGCCTTTGATATTCTAGGTCTCTTCTGGTTCCAGATGAACTTTAGGAGTGATTTCTCTAGATCTATTTGGTATGTTGATGGTATTTTTATTGGGATTGCATTGAATCTGTATAAGAGTTTTGGGAGAATGGCCATTTTTACAATGTTTATTCTTCCTATCCATGAACATGGGGTGTCTTTCCATTTTCTGAGATCATCTTCAATTTCTTCCTTCAGTGTATTATAATTTTCCCTGTATAGGTCTTTCACTTCTTTCGTAAGAGTAATTCCTAAATATTTCATTTTTTTTGGTTGCCAGTGTGAAGAGTGTGGCTTCTCTTATTTCTCTCTCTGTGATTTTGTTGTTAGTATATAAGAATGCTATTGATTTCTGAGTATTGATTTTGTACCCAGCTACATTACTGAATTTATTTATTATATCTAAGAGTCTTTCAATGGAGTTTAGGGGGTCTTCCATGTAGAGTATCATGTCATCTGCAAATAATGACAATTTAACTTCTTCTTTTCCTATCTTTACCCCTTATTTTTCTCTCTTGTCTAATTGCTCTGGCTAGTACTTCCAGTACTATATTAAATAGGAGAGGTGATAAAGGACATCCTTGTCTTGTGCCTGATTTTAAAGTAAAGGCTTTCAGTTTTTGGCCATTTAGTATGATACTGGCTGTTGGTTTGTCATAGCTGGCCTTTATTATATTGAGGTAAAGACCATCTATTCCAATTTTCTGTAGAGTTCTTATCATGAAAGAATGTTGGACCTTATCGAAGGCTTTTTCTGCATCTATGGAAATGATCATGTGATTCTTACTTTTGGCTTTGTTGATATGATGGATTACATTTATCGATTTACATATGTTGAACCATCCCTGCATGCCTGGGGTGAATCCCACTTGGTCATGGTGTATAATCTTCTTGATGATTTGCTGCATCCTATTTGCCAATATTTTATTGAGGATTTTTGCATCTGTGTTCATTAGGGAGATTGGTCTGTAGTTCTCTTTTTCGGTTGGGTCTTTCCCGGGTTTTGGTACTAGAGTAATATTTGCTTCCAGGAATGACTTGGGAAGAATTGCTTCCCTTTAAATTTCATTGAAGAGTTTAAGGAGTGTTGGTATTAGGTCTTGTTTGTATTTCTTGTAGAATTCTGCAGTAAATCCGTCTGGGCCTGGGCTCTTCTTTGTAGGTAAGGAATTAATTACATGTTCAATTTCATTGATAGAGATTGGGTTATTCAGCAGTTTTACATCCTCTTGATCAAGCTTTGGTACTTCATATGTTTCTAAGAATCTGTCTGTTTCTTCTGTGTTATCTAACCTTTGAGACTAGAGGTTTTTGAAATAGGTGATGATCTTCTGTATTTCTATTGAGTCTGTAGTGACTTCACCTTTTTCATTTCTTATTGCATGGATTTGAGCTCTTTCTTCCCTTCTTTTAATAAGGTTGGCTAGAGGCTTATCGATTTTATTTATTCTTTCAAAGAACCAACTTTTTGATTCGTTGATTCTTTGGATTGTTTTCTTAGTCTCTATTGCATTGATTTCTGCTCTGACTTTTATAATTTCCTCTCTTCTTTTGGCTTTGGGTTTGAATTGCTCTTCTTTTTCTAGCTGTTTGAGGTGTAGCATTATGTTATTTATTTGTATTCATTCTGTTTTCCTGATGTGGGAGCTCAGTGCAATAAATTTTCCTCTAAGGACGGCTTTCTTTGCATCCCATAGATTCCAGTAAGTTGTATCTGTATTTTCATTTGTTTGTAGGTATTGCTAATTTCTTTTTTAATTTCCTCTGTGACCCACTGATTACTCAAGAGTGTGTTATTCAGTTTCCATGTGTTTGTGGGATTTTTGCAACATCTTTTATCGTTGATTACTAATTTCATCGCGCTATGGTCTGATAGCATGCAAGGGATAATTTCAACCCTTTTGCATTTATTTAAATATGTTCTGTGAATTAATATATGGTCTATTTTAGAGAATGACCCATGTACTGCTGAGAAGAATGTGTATTCTGTTGTTGTTGGGTGGAATACTCTGTATATATCTGTTGGGAGCCGCGTCTGTGATAGCTCGCCTTGCGCGGCGGACGTGCGGCCTGTGGTAAAGAGCAAAGCCTGAGGTAGGTTACCCCTCCCATCGAATATGTTAGTTTCCTGCTTACCGCGTAAACAACCCGCTCAACAATATAGTCTGCCTGGCAACTGATGATGTTAGCCAATCAGCTTGCCTTGCTTACTTTAACATGATTGGACACTGTACCCGTATATATACCGGTGCCACCCCTGGGCGGAAGTAGAAGCCAGATAGAAGCCCGGAAGTAGAAGCCCAAAAGGAGCCGCGGAGAGCGGACCGGTAGAGGCTTTGGGGCAGACTGAAGCACAAAAGGAGCCGCGGGGAGCGGACCAGAGGAGGCTTCAGCTGGGAGAACCCAGGGCAGGCTGTACGGAGAAGGAAAATAAAAAGAAAAGGTTGTCCACTACCAGACTTTGTCGTGTGTCCTTCCTGCCGGCCGGGAGCGGACATCGACATTTGGAGGCCCGCCCGGGGACTGATCACCCCCGAGACGTGGAAGTGGACAACGCTCCAGTACAGAGCTGCGAGACAGGTGAGTTGGGGATAAGCCTGGGCTCTGGGTGGCGCGCACCTACAGGGCTTTTAGACTCCCCTCAGGCTCACGCGTAAGTGGCGGATTCCTTGGGCCTCACGCGGTGAGTAACATATTAAAAGATGGGAAACATGTTAGGTAGCAACACTAAGAGCGAGGGTGGTTGTGGAGAAAGCTCTCAAGAGCTTACAAAAGTACGCAGGGTATCTGAGCAGGCCCAGTCAGGGAGCTCCCGAGAGGGGTCCGTTAAGGGGAACAAGGATGCTAAGGAGGAGGACGGGGCTCTAGCCTCGGAGTCGTCTGACTCCGAGGACGAGGGAAAGTTGAATGGCAAGGAGGCCAAAGAGACCAGCTGTCAGGAGCCTAAATCGCTCAATAAGGAGTCGCAGGGTTCTTTTCCAGCGTCACGCCGCGAATTGCGCTCTGCTCAACCTGGTCTGCGGAGGAGTAGAGAGCTCCTGAGTGCGCCCCGGCGCGAGAGGGAGGCGGTCCCTCGCCACGAGGCGGCCGCCTGGGAGCTCCCTCCCCTTTCGCCAGAACAGGAAGTGATGCACGGGCCCCCATTTTCCGCCCAATCACGGCCGCCGTCTTATGCTCCGCCGCCGGCGGGTCGGTATTTTTACAGGCGGCTTTGGCAGGGGGGACGCTTGTCTCATGAGGTACATCCACCTGGGATAGATAGTGGCCCCTACGGGATATTTCCTGTACAAGTAGCTATGGGCCAGGGACGCAATGTATGGGAGCCTTTTGAGATAAAGCAGATTAGAGAACTTAAAAATGCAGTTACAACCTTTGGGCCGACTGCGCCTTACACCATTGCCATGCTGGAGAATCTGTCTTCTGGGCCCCTCACCCCCGCGGACTGGATTCAGCTGGCAAAGGCGTGTCTGCCCTCGGGCAGTTACCTGGATTGGCGAGCCTGGTATGCAGAGTTCTCTGCCGAGCAGGCTGAGAAAAACGCCAATCGGGGAAACCGGGGGTGGAACAAAGAAATGCTTATGGGAGAAGGTCGGCACGCTGATGACCAGACCCAGTTCCCCGGCGCTGTCTATGAACAAATCAATGCCATAGGGCTCCGCGCCTGGAAACAGGTAAGTGGTGCCGGAACTGCCTCCTTGTGTCTTTCAAAAATAATTCAGGGTACCACAGAGCCATTTGTTGACTTTGTGGCCCGAATGCAAGATGCTGCCGATAAGATATTTCCTGATCCGGGAGTGGCTCAACCGCTGGTAAGACAGCTGATTTTTGAGCAATGTACAAAGGAGTGCAAGGCAGCGATAGCTCCTCATAAGAACAAGGACCTCAACGCCTGGATTAGGATATGCAGAGAGATAGGGGGGCCACTCTCCAACTCGGGAGTGGCTGCTCTCCTGGCCGCGGCTGTACAGCAGAGGGGACCTCGAGGGTTAGAAGGGGAATGTAAGGCTAAAGGGTGTTTTGCCTGCGGGGAGCCAGGACACATTAAACGTCATTGCCCAAACAATGCAGATGCTAGGCCTCGTCCTAGGAATGAAGAACCATATGTTTGTGGGCGATGCAAGAAGGGATCACACAAAGCTGAGGAGTGTAGGTCGGTCTTTGATGCTCAGGGCAACCGTATTTGTGGACAAGATGCTAGAGAGCCAAAAAACGGCCAGAGGGGGCCCCCTTCACAGGCAGGCCCCCGCCCCAGAGACAGGACAGCTCAGGGTGGCAGCCTTCAACAAGGGCCACCCCTGGGTCAGCAGGTGTGGACCTCAGTGTCGCCTCCAGACTTATACAGAAGATCACCATTAGGACGGATGGCGTTAGGACCCTAAATGACATGCAAAAGCTATTGGGAGACATTAATTGGATTAGGCCATATTTACATATACCAAATTCAGATCTCAAACCCCTGTTCGACCTTCTGAAGGGAGACCCAGATATAGCCTCCCACAGGAGGCTCACTCCTGAGGCAAGAGCTGCCTTACAGAGAGTGGAGGAAGCCTTAGGTGGGGCTACCTTACACAGAATTGAACCAGGGCGACCCTTTGATGTCTGTTTGCTACAGACTAGTCTACAGCCTACAGCGGTGATTTGGCAGAAAGGACCACTACTGTGGATACACCCTAAGGTCTCACCTGCAAAAGTCATAGAGCATTACCCGGAGGCAGTCGCTTCATTGGCCCTTGAAGCGCATGATAGAGCTGTCCAACATTTTAAACCAGATCAGCCTCAGGTGGTAGAACTGCAGATCGTTAAAATGATTCTTGAACGGTTCTCAGAAGCCATTAACATTGTCTCCGATTCTAGGTATGTGGTCAATGCTATGCAAGTGCTTGAGACTGCCAGTTTAATTAGATCCACTTCCACAGTGGCTGGACTGTTCCTGTCTATCCAGACATTGCTTCAGAACAGACACCATAAGGTCTTCACCACCCACATAAGAGCACATACATCCCTGCCAGGGCCTATGGCACAGGGGAATGCGGCTGCTGACACTGCCACTTGCCCGTTATGGATTTTTACCTTACTAACACCAATCGAGCGAGCCCGTGCCTTCCATGATAAATTTCATGTTAATGCCAGGACACTAGCAAACCATTTCCATGTTTCTAGAGCAGATGCACGAGATATCGTGCGACTATGTGACTCCTGTGCCACATACAAACCTGCCATACCGATGGGAGTAAACCCTCGAGGTTTGATCCCTGGTGATGTTTGGCAGATGGACATCACACATATACAGGAGTTTGGGACTCTTAAATATGTTCATGTTTCCACAGACACCTGTTCTCACGTCATATTCGCAACAGCAGAAACAGGTGAAAAAGTGTCTAATGTGATCAATCATTGCCTGGCAGCTTGGGCCGCATGGGGCAAACCAAAAATATTAAAAACTGATAATGGACCAGCCTATATAGGCAAAGCCTTCAATGAGTTCTGCAAAATGATGGAGGTTCAATTAAAACATGGTATCCCATACAATCCCCAAGGTCAAGGAATCATTGAGAGGGCTCATAGAAGCCTCAAAGAAATTTTACAAAAACAAAAAGGGGGAGTAGGCCAAGGCCTGGCCCCAAAGGCACGATTATCCATGGCACTATTCACACACAATTTTTTAAATTTAAATAATGATAATCGCTCCCCAGCTGTGGAGCACTGCAACCCTTCCCCCAACCATAAAGGGTGGGTGAAGTGGAAAGATGTCCTGACAGGACAATGGATGGGCCCGGATCCAGTGGTCAGCTGGAACCGAGGCGCGGTTTGTGTTTTCCCACAGGAACCGGGACGAGAACCACTGTGGATACCGGAGAGACTGACACGGGCAACAAAGCCCTCGACTGAAGATCAGACCTGCCCTACTGGAGATCCATCACAGACCAACCAACAAGATGAATAGAAATAGCGGTAGCCCGAAATGGACAAGAAGATCCTCAGGCATATGCATGGCTCGCTCGCCTAGCCTACGACCGAGTCTAGGGACGGTGAGCTTCCCACACTCCTCCTCTAAAAAATTATGATATAGCAGGGTAGATGAGTCAATGACGGGTAAGAGCGTGCCTCCCCAGCACGACTCGACCTAAGCCAGGCCCTACCCCATCCTGCACGTAAGCCGCTGGACTGTTAGATGCTGCCCAGGTCTAAATTTCTCTCCGAGGGGATTTCTTTACGGAGAGGAAATGAGTGCAAGCTTGTGTGCATCCAGGTTCCGTCCAGTTTGTGCCTGGCCCTAGAAAAAGGACGAGGGCCTCAGGGCCTTGGCAGACCATGGCATGGCCAACCAGGGTCTAAGCCAAGGACCTACGGTGGACCTACACATAGGGCATAAGCCTCTGCACCCAGTCCAGGAAGGGCTACGATGCGCACATTCATAAAAAATAAAATAGGGGGAGATGTTGGGAGCCGCGTCTGTGATAGCTCGCCTTGCGCGGCGGACGTGCGGCCTGTGGTAAAGAGCAAAGCCTGAGGTAGGTTACCCCTCCCATCGAATATGTTAGTTTCCTGCTTACCGCGTAAACAACCCGCTCAACAATATAGTCTGCCTGGCAACTGATGATGTTAGCCAATCAGCTTGCCTTGCTTACTTTAACATGATTGGACACTGTACCCGTATATATACCGGTGCCACCCCTGGGCGGAAGTAGAAGCCAGATAGAAGCCCGGAAGTAGAAGCCCAAAAGGAGCCGCGGAGAGCGGACCGGTAGAGGCTTTGGGGCAGACTGAAGCACAAAAGGAGCCGCGGGGAGCGGACCAGAGGAGGCTTCAGCTGGGAGAACCCAGGGCAGGCTGTACGGAGAAGGAAAATAAAAAGAAAAGGTTGTCCACTACCAGACTTTGTCGTGTGTCCTTCCTGCCGGCCGGGAGCGGACATCGACATATATCTATTAAGACCATTTGTTCACAGGTGCAATTCAGTTCTTTTATTTCTTTGTTGATTTTCTTTTTGGTTGATCTGTCCATTGGTGTCAGTGGTGTGTTAAGATATCCTGTCAGAATTGTATTACTACTGATTTGGTTTTTCATTTCTGTTAGTACTTGCTTTATATAACTGGGTGCTCTGGAGTTTGGTGCATATATTTTTAAGATAGTTATATCTTTCTCTTGGAGTTTTCCCCTAACCAGTATGTAGTGACCTTCTTTATCTTTTCTAATCATTATTGGCTTGAAGTTGACTTTGTCTGCAAACAGAATAGCTACCCCAGCTTTTTTTTGGGTTCTTGTTGCATGGAATGTTGTTTTCCATCCTTTGACTTTGAGTCTGTGGATATCCTTTTGAGTTAAGTGGGTTTCTTGTAAACAGCATATGGTTGGATTTTGTTTCTTGATCCATTCTGTCAGTCTGATTCTTTTAATTGGTGTATTGAGACCATTTACATTAATAGTAAGAACTGTTATAAATTTGTTTATGGTTGACATATTATCTTTCTGGCATTGCATGTTTATCTTTCTGCTCTGTTCAACTGTCTGCTTTGTTTAGTGTTTTTTCCCTAAATGTATCTAGGCTGTCTTTCAGTATTCTTTGCAGGGTTGGCTTGGTGATCATGAAGCTTTTCAGCTGATCTTTGTCATGGAAGTATTGTATTTCTCCATCAAATTTGAAGGACAGTTTTGCAGGGTACATCAGCCTAGGTTGAAAATCATTTTCTTTTAGGATCTGAAATTCATCACTCCATGCTCTTCTTGACTTTATTGTTTGTGCTGAGAAGTCTGCTGTAATTCTGATAGGTTTTCCTTTATAAATGATCTGTCTTTTCTCTCTGACAGCCTTTAATATTCTATTCTTTTGTTCAATTTCTGAGGTGGTCATTATTATATGTCTGAGTGTAGATTTATTTTGGTTGTGACTATTTGGAGATCTATATGCTTCATTGATCTTGATATCATTTCCAATCTCATGTTTGGGAAATTTTCAGCTATTACTTCTCTAAATATCCTCTTGACATCTTTATGTTATCTCCTTCTTTTTCATTTATCCCTATCAATCTTATGTTGTTTCTCTTTGCATCATCCTGTAGGAGTTGAATTGTTATTTCCTGATTTCTTGTTATTTTTGAAAGATATTTTCTTTCCTATTCACTTGTTGCAGTCTTGTCTTCAAGGTCTGAGATTCTATCTTCACATTCATTAAGGTGGTTTTTACAACTTTCAATGGAGTTTTTGATTTCCTGTATATCTCTTTGCATCTGTTTTATGTATTCTGTTTGCTTCCTATACTGTTCATCCAGGGATTCTATCCTTCCGTTTAGTTCCTCTAATTTTTAACTGCCTCTTCTTTAGCTATGTTTAGCATCTGCTTCATTTCTTTTATCAATTCTTCTTTCATCTAAGAGAATATTTCTATTTTGAATTCCTTCAGGGCTTCCCATACTTGCTTCTTTATTTCGGTTACCATTATTTCAGGTATTTTAGTCATGTGGCATGTATTTTCTTCTATGCACATGGCTCCTGGACTTTCTTGGGATGGGCTGGATGTTTGAGATTGCATTTTAGACTTTCATTTTGTCATTTTCCTGCATTTGGAAGCTTCAAGTGTTGTTCCAGGTGGGGGAGAGAGATCCACCAGCCTGGGATGGGGTACCCTGTGATGGCCCCACTCACTGGACCCAGCAGGGAACTATGGCCTGCTCCTCAGGCCAGGAAGAGTGTCTCAGGCTGGGTGGAGCTCCCAGCCGCTGCTGCCACAGTCTCTGATCTGGCCTGGTCCCGGGTCTGGTAGAGACCTGGCCTGGGTCCCCAGGTCAGGGCGAAAGTTCCCGCAGGCTGGGCAGAGCTCCCAGCCGCCCACTCTTACCCTTCCGGCCTAGTCTCTGGTCTGGTGGGGAGCCCGTCTGGTCCCCCAAGTCAGGGACAAAGTTCCTGCAGGCTGAGCGGAGCTCCCAGCTGCAGCTGCTATAGTCTCTGAACTGGGCTGGTTCCCAGGTCTGGTGGGAAACCGGCCTGGGTCCCCAGGTCAGGGCGAAAGTTCTCGCAGGCTGGGCGGAGCTCCCAGGCACAGCTGTTACTCACCCTTCTGGCTTGGTCTCTGGTCCAGTGGGGAGCCGGTCTGGTCCCCCAAGTCAGGGAGAAAGTTCCCGCAGGCTGAGCGGAGCTCCCAGCTGCAGCTGCTATAGTCTCTGAACTGGGCTGGTTTCCAGGTCTGGTGGGAAACCGGCCTGGGTCCCCAGGTCAGGGCGAAAGTTCTGGCAGGCTGGGCGGAGCTCCCAGCCACAGCTGTTACTCTTACCCTTCGGTGGGGAGCCGGTCTGGTCCCCCAAGTCAGGGAGAAAGTTCCCGCAGGTGGTGGTACAAGAGCCTCCATCACTGCTTTCACGACCGGATCTTGCTGCAGTTTTATTCTCTCCCCCACGTAACACACCGCGTCAAACTAAACCTCCGCTGCGTCACTCACCAAAGCTCTGCTTCTCCCAGCCACCCGGGCTACAGGCAGCAGCAGCCACTTATAGTGACATTCTTTATCACTTTTGATCATTCTTGGTTTGAATTTCACAATGTCTGCAAACTGAATCTCTAACTGTATTGTTTTCTGTGTCTCTGTTGCATGGAATATTGTTTTCCATCCTTTGACTTTCAGTTTATGAATTTCCTTTTCAGTTAAATCTGTGAAAATATTGCTGGATTTGTTTCTTAATCCATTCAGTCAGTCTGTTTCTTTTGATTGGTGATTGAGTCCATTTACGTTATTGGTTACAACTATATGTACTGGCTTATCTTTGTCACATTATCTTTCTGTTGTTGGTTCTCATCTTTTAGTCCTCTGTTTAATTGCTTGCCCTGCTTGTTGGTTGCTTGTTCTTTCTGTTATTGATCTTGGAATTATGGTTATTTGTTTCTCTTTCTAGAATATCTTTCAGTATCCTTTGTAGAGTTGGTTGGGTTATCATGAACTTCTTCAGTTGTCCTTTGTCATAGATGTGCCTTAGTTCATCACTGAATTTGAATGAAAGTTTTTCAGGGTACATCAGTCTTGGTTGGAAGTTGTTTTCTTCCATGACTTGAAATACCTCACTCCAAGCTCTTCTTAACTTGATGGTTTGTATTGAGAAGATTGCCATGATTCTGATAGGCTTTCCTTTATAGGAAATCTGTTTCTGTTCTCTAGTGGCTTTTAATATTCTGTTCTTATACTGAATTTCTGGAATCTTGATTACTGTATGTTGAGGTGTAGTTTTATTTTGGTTATTTCTAATTGGAGTTCTATATTTTTCACTTATCTATATGTTAGGTTCTTTTCCCATGTCTGGGAATTTTTTTCAATTATATCTGCAAATAGGTTTTTTGTGTTATTTATGTTGTTTCATGTTTGTTAACACCTATCAGTATTTTATTGTGTCTCTTTGCATCATCTTGCAGCTATTGAATTGTTGTTTCCTGATTCCTTGTGGTTTTAAAGAGGTTTTTCCTTTAGTGATCACTAGTCACAATCATATCTTTGAAGTCTGAGTGCCTATCTTCAGTTTCTTTTATGCAGTTTTGCAGCTTTCAATGGAATTTTTGATTTTTTTGTATATCTCCTTGAACCTTTGTGTATTCTAATTGTTTCCAGCATGCTTCATTCAATATTGTTCATTTTCCTATGCTCCTTTTTTAAAAAAAAATCTATGTTTTCTTTGGATATATTCATGAATTCTTTCATTATGTTCATAATTTCTGTTTTTACATGAGAAATTATCTCTGATATTATTTCCTTTATAGCCTCCTGAGATTGTTTCTTTACTTTATTGCTATGATTTCAGAGATTTCAGCTGCTTAATTTCCAAATTCATCCATGTCTATGTGCCTGGAGTTCATCTGGATGGACTGGAAGTTTGAGGTTGCACTTTGTTTTTTTTTTTTTGATATTTTCCTGTGTTCCTCAGAATCAGCTGGATGTAAAGTTCTAGGTGTGCTCATTTTGGTCAGTTGTCTGTCAGTGGGCCTCACTGAGGGTTGCTTTTGGTTCTGGGTGACTGGGCATAGACATCTGGTCCCTGAGGGCTTCACTGAGTGTTCCCAGAAGACTGCAGATTGCTAGGCACAAGGTTGAAGACCCTGTAGGCCTCAGAGATGGTTCCCAGTTGTGGATGGATCATTGAGCACAGACTCTTAGTCCTAAAAGGCCTCACTGAGGGCTCCCAGATAGCTGTAAGTGGCTGGACACATGCTGAGTTCCTGTGGGTCTCACAAATGGTTCCTGTTTGTGGAAAGTTTGCTGGGAGCAGCCTCGCCAAGGCTTCCAGGGTGGTAGTGGGTCAATGGGGGCAGTTTCCCAGTCCTTGTAGGACTCACAGAGGGTTCCTGGTTGACTGCAAGTCCCTAGGTTTAGACTCCTAGTCTCAAAAGCCTCGGAGGTGACATCTGGGTGTGGGCAGGCCACTGGGTTCAGTCTCCTAGGCCCAAGAGCATCACTAAAGTGTCCCAAATAACTGTAGGTAAATGGGTGCATATTCTTGGTCCCTATGGGCCTCAAAGATCTGATATTATCACTTTTTATAAATTAAATTTATTGGTTGTTATTTTCCAACAACTATCTGCTCTGAGAAGCTAAGACTGCTTCATGGATTTCTGTGAGTATGGAGATCTAACAAGTAGTTCAGCTTGTCAGTTCAGATAAGGGGCTTAGAAGCACACAGAATTAGGCAGGGATCTGGGCTCTAAAACAACATATCAGTAAACAATTCACCAAGGAAATGAGTATCATTGTCATGAAGAAAACACTGATATGTTTGTATAGTGCTTTGGTTCTGGGCAACTGGAGGTCACTAAAAGACACTATGCCAGGTGTTGTATTGGTGAACTTGTGCTTCTCTGAGACACAGCTATGAAACTCACAATATAAAGGAAGAAAAATGATGTTGGCTCATGGTTTCAGGACATTTAGTTCATCTCCATCTGCCTGTAAGGCATAAACATCATGGTGGAAAGGCTGGGCAATGGCAAAGGTGCACAGTTCACAGGAGTTGGGAAGCAGAGCAGGGGAACAGTGCCTGGAGGAAGGGGCCAGGGAACAGTTGCGATAGGCAAGGTCACACCTCCTTGACACGTGCACACACATTAAGATCTCTGCTCCACTAATGTTTCAGATGGATTCCAAACTAATGAAATTGACTCAGTCAAGCTTAAACATTATAGGTAAATTACTGGACATTCAAAAAATGGTAATTGCATTATTTTTTATAGTAAAACTTTTCTTAGTTGCTTGAAATAATTATGTCTAAAATAATTTCAAGCAATTCCAAGGGATAAGCAAACATTTTTTTTTTCTTTCCTAGGGAAGGTTTTCCTAGGAGGAAGAAGTCATGAGTGAATCTGTCTTAATAATCAGATTACTGAGATCTGTAATTGAGAATCAAGTGCTTATTCTCCTGCTACCTCCTTGCAAGAAACAAATGCAGTCTCTTTTCTGGAAGTTCATATTCTCTTGGGTAAGAGAGCAAATATAAATCTTGTTCTGCATTGCACAAAAAATTACCAGATCAGTTAGAAATTCTGATCCTTTCTTCCAGGCTGGGAGGAAAGTGCTTTGAGCTCAAGTCTGCTATCTCCTCTTCACTGGATCTTTGTTCTTCTCAGGAAAATTGTACAGGAGACTGTAGAGAATATCACTACAGCTCTGAATGAGGAAGGTGAGTGCCTGCCTGAACAGAGTTGTGATAAACACAGGGGTTACAAATGTTAAGAGTCAGGCTGCCAACATTCATTGCAATGAAGTTTCATGTTTGTAAATTTAGGCTAGATTCTTAATCTCTGTTGTCACATCTGTGAAAAAGGAATAATAGCATTCTATATCACTTAAAACAGAGCCTCTTACAAACAGAACCCCTTGGAGAGCTCTTAAATAAATGTTAGTTTTAAAATAATATTAAATCTGCAGCTGCTAGAGCTAAGAGATCTTGGAAAAACATAATCTGTGTATTAATTAAAATAACTTTAATTGAGGTATAAATAAAAAATGTTAAGTAAAACAGCAATAAAAATACTTTACTTTTTATTAAAGAGAAAGAAGCTATAATAAAATCACTTTTTGAATCTTACACTACTGATTCAGAGCCATGTTATTTTCTGCCTCCAATATAGGAAAGAGGCTCAGGAGGAGAAATCAGAGAGAAAGAGCACAGTATATTTCAGTATCTAAGAGACCAAGAAGCCTGTATGTGGTGTGGCATTTCTTTCTTGAGCATCATCAGCTCTTATTCTGGAGGCAGAATTTATCCTCACAGGTAACTTTGGAAGTTAGACTCCCATGGTAGCTTGATACCCACAACAAATGGGAAAAATTCTCCAACCAAACATAAACTATCTTTTGTGGATTCCATTTTCAACAATAGAGGAGAGATAAAGAAAAGTCGTTTGATATTTCTTTGTTTACAAATTGTTCTCTTTTCTTACCCCACAGATCACACATGAAAAGTGTAAATGGCAGCCAGAAACACTTCTGTGACAGAGTTCATCCTCGCAGGCTTAACCGACCAACCAGGACTCCGGCTCCCCCTGTTCTTCCTCTTTCTAGGTTTCTACCTGGCCACAGTGCTTGGCAACATGGGCTTGATCATGCTAATAGCACTGAATTCTCACCTGCACACCCCCATGTACTTCTTCCTCTTCAACCTCGCCATCATAGATTTATCTTGCTCCACTACCATCACCCCTAAAACGCTGATGAGTTTTTTCTTCAAGGAGAACATGATCGTGCATGCTGGGTGCATGACACAGCTGTTTTTCTTCTGCTTCTTTGTCATTTCTGAGTCTTTTCTTATTTCAGCAATGGCATATGATCGCTGTGTTGCCATCTGCAACCCACTTGTGTACCCAGTCACCATGTCTCCCCAGGTATGTTCACTACTCTTGTTTGGTGTCTATTTCATGGGGTTTTTCGGGGCCACTGTACACACAGGAAACATAATGAGTCTGACCTTCTGTTCTGACAACCTTATCAACCATTTCATGTGTGATTTCCTTCCCATAGTTGAGATCTCCTGTAATAGCACTGATACAAATGACTTGGTGATCTTTATTGTTGTGGCTACTGTTATTTGCATACCCACTGTTATCATCTTTATTTCTTATGCCCTCATCCTGTCTAGCATTCTTCACATTCGTTCCACAGAGGGCAGGTCCAAAGCTTTCCGCACCTGCAGCTCCCACATGGTTGTAGTTTCTCTTTTCTTTGGTTCTGGTGTTTTTGCATATCTGAAACCACCATCCATTTTGTCCCTTGATCAAGAGAAAGTGTCTTCCCTGTTCTATACCATTGTGGTACCTATGTTAAATCCTTTAATCTATGGATTGAGGAATAAGGATGTCAAAATTGCCTTGACGAGAACTTTGAACAGAAAAATATTGTCTTAGAAGAAAAATAGTTTTTGAGAAGGAAGCTACAAGTTGTTGCTTATTTGTATCTATGTTTTTGATTCAGGTGTTTTTCCGTATTTTGAGAAGGTGAGGTTTAAGACTTTCTATTTGGTTGTGTGTTTAGTTCAGATCTGATCTTCCCTGAACTTTTTTTCACCTCATCTTGACTATTCCAAGCTTTACACAAAACAATTATAATTAACTTAGTGTGACTGGGTTTTAGTGATTTCTTAATCTAGAATTCTCAGCATATTAGAGATGAAGAAATGTATGTGTTCCATATGGGCACACATCTGAATTCCAGTCTACTTTTGTTTTAACAAAGCTGTGCTTTCTCATATTGTCATGGAATGTTGCTACACTCGTAGATTTCTTTTGTAATATCTGATTTTATTTACACTAATGTAACCTCTTATAACTGATTTTTCAACACCAATTTTTTAAAAGAATAAGAGAGAAAGGCTTTTCTCTCCTAGATTATCTTGGTCAGTTAAAGAAATGTGCATTAATATTACATTTGTGTGTCAAACTTGAGTTATTATGTGCCACCCTTTAATCTCAATGTATTTCTTTATGTCTTATGTAACTTTATAGGTTACAAAATGCTGAGTAGAAAGTTATATATTATTTATTGACTCAAAGAGTCATAATTTAGAGATTTTTCAAGAATTAAATTATGCATTTGACCCATGATGGAGAGATTTGCAGGGCATCATGGAATGTTCTGGAAGTTTTAGCAAATGGAGTAAATAATTTTGAGTATCTAGTTAATTTTTAGGGCAGAATCTATTAATTCATTTTTGGAAAAGTCAATTTCAATGAATTTTAAAGACAAGCTGTAAAAATTAATGTATTGACATTTTCATTGTCAGCATTTTTTCTTAATATTTTTCAGTGATCTAGAATGCATGTATTTTTTCAGAATATCCAAAGTGCTATATAGGTCAAAATATCAATTTTAAAATTGGATCAATGAATGGACTTTTGCTTTTGTTTTGATAAGCAAAAATAATTAAATATGCTTTATGAGACCCTCTCTCCCACTATCTCTATCTTTCTTTGTCTCTCTGTTTTTCTCAATGATGCCTCCTTTGCTATCTCCTCTCATCCCTTCTTCCCTTCCTTCTTCCTGTCCTTTCTTTCCTTCCTCCTACCTTCTGAATTGCATATTGAACCCAGAGCCTTGACCCTGATCTGAGTACCTGTATCCCAAGCCCCTTTTCATGTTGAGACAGAGCACTAAGTTGCCCAGGCTGTGGTTGAATTTGTGATCATCGTGCCTCTGCCTCATAGGGTACTGGGATTATAGGTGTGCACTGTCACATCAAGCTTTTTTATGTCAAGTAGAACTGTTATAAAAGAAGTATGGGGAAAAGGTTTAAAGTGCAAAAGTGTGGGTCACTTGGTCCACTTAGCACTTTTATGATGGCTTTGCCCTGTAGTGTTAGGAATTAATGGATTTTATGTTCTGATTGTTCTGTCCCTTTGTTGAGGTGGATTTGGCTTAGGCAAATAATTTTAGATGGGTTAAAGCATGAATCAGAATAGAAAGTAGTTTTAATGAAATTTTTATTCTGTTTCTTGAAACATGTCACTAAAAAAAAGAAAAGACCATTTATTTTTTATTTTTAAATTTTATTTAAAGAAAGAAAAAAGCAATAAAAGGGTACAAGTAATACAGAATTTCACAAATATAAACAGTAATAATTCACTACTTAATAGATTACATATTGTCATCTTAGAAATAGTTTCAAATTACAAAATTAAAGCATACAAGGTGAACATTCAAATAGTGAGACTGCAAACAGTTGTATTCAATGATCCAACAAAAACTTAGTAATATGGTCATCTATCTTACATACCTAAACACACTTGCAGTTGTATCCTTTAGAGCACTTTCTTTTCCTCTCTTTTTTACAATAACAATGATACATTTTGGTTTTATTACTACCACAGTTCTTATTACAGTTTTTGGAAGAGAATAAAACTAAATGTGACAAAACAAAGCAGAGTTAGTCAAAACAAAGGATGGACATAGTAAATGATGTAAAAACAGAATACAAGGTAATCAACAATGGTTACCATACTGCCTCTTGCTACCTTAAAAAGAATTGCCTATATCATCAGGTATAATAAAATTGAACAAAACAGTACAGAGCAAAACCAATAAAACCTAAACATTGGAGACATTACAGGACTTCAAAAGAAGACAATAGTCAAACCAGAAAGGGCATCATAGGGAATCCTATTGCCTTCAAAGTAGTTGCCTATACCCTCAAATTTGATACCATCAAACAAAGCAGAATAGAGTAAAATCAGTCAAAAGAAGAGGGTGAGAAGAATACAGGTTTTCAAATCAAGTTAATAGGAAATCAAAAACCTTACTGTTAAGTTTTTTTAAAATTATTCCACTTAATTGAAAAATAATAAAAAAATAAATTTTAAAAAAGAAGGTTGAGATAAAAGAGGACATAACAGCATAACAATACAGGTCAGAACTTAAACAACATAGTGTTTCACCACAAGATAATCTGACTTAATAGTAGTTACCATAGTGTCTCTTTCCTTGAAGTATTTGAGTATAACTTTGTATACTATAGCATCAAACATATCATGACAGTGTGAAACCATTCAAGAGGATGAAAGCATTACAGGGTATTTACAACCAGCTAACAGAAAATAAATAATTGTTTCTATATTATCTCTTTGCCTATAAAAATTCTTGTTTATGCTATCACATATAATAAAATCCAATCAGATATAACACGATAAAACCAATGGAGACAGAAAAACAACAGTTTGATGGGACGTCAAAACAAGATGATATTAAATCAGCACTAGCTATTATGATGTCTTGTTTTCTTCAAAATAGATGTTCAAATCATCAAAGAAAAAAATAAAATAGACCATAATAAAACCATTCCAATTAATGAGTGAAAACTTTGTAAGGCTTCAAAGCCATATAATGGGGAATCATGGTTACCACATATTTTTATGTATTTATATCATTTCTTACACTAGGGAAACTATTCGGTGTTTATACATATGAGTTTGATTTATTTCACTTTTGAGTATGGTCTCAAGCTGCACCTATTTATTAATAAATATCTCAATGTGATCCTTCTTTATAGCTGAGCAGTCCTCCAATGTATAAAAATACCACAACTTTTTTTATTCATTCCTCAGTTGATAGACTCTTAGGTTGTTTACAAGATCTGGCTATTACAAATTGTGCTGCTATAAATATGGGTGCACATATATCACTGTGGCATGATGTTTTCAATTTTTCTGGGAACATGTCTAGAAGTGGAATAGCTAGAACAAATGGGACTTCCAATCCCAGCTTTTTGAGAAATCTCCAAACTGACCTCTACAATGGTTGCACCAGTGCAACCCACACTCCCAGGAACAGTGCAGGAGAATTCCTTTTTCCCCACAGCCTCTCCAGCATTTGTTGGTAGTTTTCTTGATTCTGGCCATTCTTTCTGGAGTGAGATGGAATCTCAGTGTGGTTTTAATTTGCATTTTTCTAATGAGTAATGATGATGATCATTTTTTTCATATATTTATTTGCCATTTGTATTTCTTCATCTTAGAATTATGTATTCATCTCAAATGCCCATTTTTGGATTGGATCTTTGAATTTTGGGGGTCTGACTTTTTAAATTCTTTATATGTTTTAGAGAGAAGTCCTTTGTCTGAGAGACAGTTCACTAAGATTTTTTCCCAGTTTGTGGGTTTTATTTTCACTATGCCTGGAGATTTCTGTGATATGCAGAAACTTTTTAATAAGAGGTGATCCCAGTCATTGTTTCTGGGAAGTATTTCCTGTGCGGTTTGATTCCTGTTTATGAATTATCTATCTACCCCTATGTATTCAAGGTTTTTAACCAATTTGTCTTCCAATAGATTTAGTATTTCTGTTTTAATATTCAGATCTTTGATCCACTTAGATTTTAATTTAGTACATGGTACTAGGCATGGGTCTAGTATTAGTTTTTGGCATATGGACAGCCACTTTTCCCAACACCATTTATTAAAGAGACTGTCGTTCTTCCAGTGAGTCTCTTTGGCCCGTTTATCAAAGATAAGGTGGTTGAGTGTGTTTGTAGTTGTGGTTGTATCTTCTAATCTATTCCATTGATCTTCAGCTCTGTTTTGATTCTAGTACCATGTTGATTTTACTATGGTTGCTTTGTAGTATTGCTTCAAGTCAGGGATTGTGATGCTTCCTGCCTTGACTTTATTGCTTAGAACTGTCTTTGCTATTCTAGGCCTGTTTGGGTTCCAGATGAATTTTAGGAGTGATTTCTCTAGATCTATTTGGTATGTTGATGAGTGTAGATTTATTTCAGTTATGGCTAATTGGAGTTCTCTATCCTCAATCTGAACACAAAGGCTTTTCACCCTGCTTGGGAAATTTTCAGCTACTCTATAAGTAGTCTCTTTATGTCATTTTTGTTGACTCTTGCTTTTTTGATGATACCTATCAACCTTAAATTATTTTTCTTTATGTTGTGTTATAGCCACCCAATTGTTATTTCCTGATTTTTCTTTTCTTTCTTTCTTTCTTTTTTTTTTATCGGTATCAGGGATGTAACTCAAGACTGCCTGCTTGTAAGGCAGGTGCTTATGTCACTGAGCTAAATCCCCAGGCCCAATTCTTCATTATTTTAAAAAGATCTTTCTTTTCACAATTGCTAGCTGCCATCATGTCTTCATGGTCTGAAAGTCCATCTTTAGTTCCTTTCAAGTGGTTTTGGCAGTTTTCAGTGGAAATTTTAATTTCTTTGATACCTCTTGTGTCTGTTTCATGCATTCCAATTCTTCACTATAATGTTCATTGAAAATTTCCTTCTTTTTCCTATTAATTTATGTCTCCTATTTAATTTATGTCTTCTTTAGATACAGTCAGTAACACTTTTATTATTATGTTTGCCATTTCTGCTTTTACTTGAGATATCATTTCTAATCTGATTTCTTTTACATCCTCATGAAGTAGTTTCTTCACTTCAGTTGTCTTCGTTCCAGAAATCTCAGGTGTATGACTTCTGCTTTCTTCCATGTCCCTGCTCCTGGACTTGTTCTCTTTGGGCTGGAGCCCGGACATCACATTTTGCTCCTTTTTCGTGACATCTTCCTGTATTCTTCCAGATGAATAGGCTGTGGGGTCCCAGAAACCTCTCACACTGACTATCTATCTACGATGTAGGGGAATGGGTGAAGAACTTGAATTTTTCCTAACCCAGGTTGCCCAGGAGGTAATGGGGTATGAAGAAAGCTTCTCCAGATACTTGAGGTTTCTCCAAAGTATGGTTGGCTGGCTCTCCTGGCTCACACTGGCTACCCAAGAGAGAATCCTCATGGTGGCTGAAATGCTTGCACTGACTGGGGTGCTTGATTTTCCCACTAAGATTTGTTTTGATTGAGATCTGAGACAACAGCTGGTCAACTAGACACAAAGCTGCCTTCACCAACAGAGAAACTGAGGCAGCAGCTGGCGAAATGACTCAGCTGAAGTCTCACCAAGATTTAAAGACAGCACTAGGACTTACATCTGACCTTCTATCTCTTAACTCTGCAGGTTTTCTGCCCAACCCCTGGCTGCCATGTGGCCCGGGTTGACTGTATCCCTGGCTACACAGGCAGTGATGATGAAGAAGTCTATCTAGGGCAATGTCAAAAGTTAGTTACCATGGCTGTTACCCAGTGTTGCTCAGTGCTCACAGATCAGGTACCTGGACTCCATCTCTCATCCTCAGCCACTTGGTGGAATACCTGGGAAACAGACCATCCCCACAGATGTGTGTCCATAGTCTGGGGGTGTGGCTACACTCACAGACCTGCTGAAGTCACCCAGAGACAGTCTGAGCAGTGGGCAGAGTCAGTGTGCAAGACTGGCTTATGAGGGGAGTGACCAGGAGCCAGAAGGGCAGGATCTGTGCTGTCTGGTGTTTGCACTCCTCATCCCCTCTGGTAGCCTACTTCCCCTTGGTCTGAGGTGAATCTCCTGGGCTCCTCCTCTTAAGGATTGAAGGTAAGGTTACTAATTTATCTTTAAAAAAATTAAAAGACTACAATGTTGATAATAGACATTTTGTTTTTGTCACATACCACCAAGCATATTTTCTTATGCGCCTGGAGGAATTCTTCTGATAAAAGGAATTCTTCACTAAAGACATAAGACATAGTTGGATGTACTGGGAAAACAACTCTGTTTACAATAACATTAAAAGAATAAAATACTTGGGAACAAACTTTGTCAAAGAGGTAAAAGATTCACACATTGAAAACCATAAGACATTCATAAAAGAGATTAAGAGGACATAAATAAATGAAAAGCCATCTTGAGTTCTGAGGTTACTAGTCTTTATATTGGTAAAATTTCCATTCTGGGGGAGGCTTGTTCACCTCATGGTGGCTAGGAGAAGAGAGCTCAATACGTTTCTGACAAAAGACCTAGACAGGCATAAAAATGTGAAAAAATTGTCAAATGAACAATGTTTATATGTATAAATATATGAAAACATATATAATAATAGTCATCAATAATCAGGGAAATTTAAATCAAATTGTTGTAATCATTCATTTTATAGTCACTGAATGGATGCATTTATTTATTTTTCTTCCATTTTTTATTTTATGGAAAAATGTAAAATAAGATTTCATAAGAAGTAATTTGATAGGCCATTCACAGACTGTCGGGCAGGAGAGCAAATAGCAAGAAGCTAAGACTTCTGTGAGTCAGCACCATGTGAAAACTAGCTAGGTCGGTGGGGGGAGACAGATGCCAGCCCCTTCTGGTGCAGGGGCAGGGAGACAAGAAGAGCCAATGTCCTCCTCCCCCCAGTAAACATGTTGGTTTTTGACGTCTCTTTTTCTGGTTCTGTTCTGTGCATCTTTGTCCCTAAGCAGAATGTTGGTTCCCCTAACTTATCACCTGATGAATCTTCGTTCAGTCTTTTCAATCGTGCTAGTCTTGCCTATGCATCATATTAGTCAGGGTTCTACTATGTGGCTGGCATTCCCATAATCACTGGTTGTGCAGTGTAGGGCAGGGGCCAGTTACCTAAATTTATTCTTCAAATTTAGTCCTGTCTTCTTCCTGTTTTGAGTAGCTTAGGGGTACTGATGTGAATCAACTGTTTGCTTGTATTTTTATTGCTACTTTAGGCTTTTTTCCAGGCCACGATTCCCAGTTGTCTTTTGTGTATACCCTGTTCAGGGTCCTATTGGGTCACAGGGATCTCTCAGGCCAGGTGTACTTCCTTGGTTGGAAGACAGGCTCACTCTTGTGGTCACATGTTTGGCAAAGTTTCCTGGATGGAGGCTTGGCTCACTTTTGCAGCTGCAAGCCCAGTGTGGTCCCAATCACAGCTTTTTGAGGAATCTCCATACTGATTTCCACAGTGGCTGCACTAGTCTGCACTCCCCGCAACAATGGAGAAGGGTTCGTTTTCCACCACAGCCCCTCCAGCATTTGTTGTTGCATGATTTCTTGAAGATAGCCTGAATGATTAAACTTAAAATATTGATAATAATAATTCAGGAGCTCCTGGATCCCTCATTTATTGCTGGTAAATGTTTAAAATGGTATAAGCATATTGTAAAAGACTTTAGTAGATTTATGTAAAATTAAAATTAAAATTACACATTTCTTGCAATGTAGAAATTCCACTTCTAGGTATTTACTAAAGCAGGATGGAAAAATATGTCCACCAAAATACTTGTGTGTTAATGGTCACAGCAACTGAATTGATGCTAGGCATATCTCAGGAGCAATTCATATTTCATCGAACTAGTGAATTTATCCCTGTCAGCAATAAGGCTCAGCAATAAAATTCTTTTCTCTACAGTCAAACAAATAAATGAAGCTCTTTACTTTATGCTGAGGGAAGGAAATTTGACACAAATGTGTAAGACTGGAGAACAATTTTATGGAATTTGAACATGGGCAGAAATAATATATATAATTGAAATCAGGTAACAGTTGTCCAGGACCAGAGTTGGTGGTTATTCATCGTACTAGCAACTTTTTAGGGTAACAAACCATATATCTGGAATGAGTTGTGGTTGTATGGGTACATGCACTTTTCAAAAATTACTGAACTGTATGTATAAATAATGTACATTTTATTATGTTTCATTTGTCTCTCAATAAGTTCTCACATACCACATGTAAATGGTCAAGGCCAAGAAACGTAAAAATGAATCCCTGAAATGCAATGCAACTTATAACCAAAGAAATGTGAAATAAATAATGTCCAGGATATGAATCCAGTTGACTGATTTGGTAGGAAATATTAGGAAAGACACAGGAAATGTTACGCTCATCTATCATTGCTATAGGAATCTAATTGAAAAGAGCCTTTTATGGAAAAAGTGGGGAAATATCTTTTAAAAACTCAGTAGACACAGAAATTTAGAACATTAGGAATTTATCTTCAGAAAACAAGTGAACAGGGAGAAATGAATAAATATGTATGACCTCACTCATGTGTGAAAGCATTAAATATTCTTATAGGACAGAATGGTAGTTAAAAGATTGTGGGAAAGGTACGGAGAATATGGGTAAAGGGAGCTTGTTTAGTTGGTACGAAGTTACAGGAAGATAGAAGAAAGAAATTCTGGTGTCTTTTTGCCTAACGCAATGATGATAATAACAACATATTGCATACTTCAAAATAGAAGAGAAAATTTTGAATAGTCTCATCATAAAGAAATGGTGAATGTTGGAGATGATAGATATATTCATTACCCTGCTTTGATCATTATGGAACATATACCTATATAGAGACATCACATTGTGCTTTATAAATTATACCATGTACGTGTATTATGTATTTTGAAAAAAGAAAATTTAAAATGGCATTAAATTTCCAAAATTTACATTTATTTCAGCAGTGTTTAACATAAGATTTGAAGTATTAAGAATTGGCAAACTGAACAGTAGCAGTTCTATTTAAGAGAGATCATGACATCATTAAGAAAAGTACTATTGAAGTTTACTCATTTGAACAGGTAGAAATCATATGAAGTGCAAAAAATACAATGTGATCCAAAATCAGATATTTTGCAACTGAATATAAATAAGAATATACCTGTGATTTTATTTTTTATGTTAACAGTATTTTATAATTTTCTAACCTACATGTAGTGCTTATAAAAAATCACTTTTTGAGAGCCTCATCGTGTAGCATAACCTGGCCTTATATTTACAATTTTCCTGCCTCAGTGATCCCTAATTGCTGGGATTAAAGGTATGCATTACTGTACCTAAAATGAAAAATTAATTTTTGAAAGAAAGAGTAAATACTTGCAAATTGTGTATTAAGTGAATTGCTTTATGGTTAATTAGCTTGTTGGTAATTTCATTTTCAGTTCACTGATATTAGTATAATTAGCCTCATTGCTTTAAAAGTCAGAATCAACTTGACTTTATTATTGATGTGTGTGATACAATAGCTGGCAAGTGGTATAACTAATTAAGAAAGAGAATATAAAAGGTGTCTTTGAAGAAAACAATCACAGCTTTTCTAATTAGTGCACACCTAGTACATAATGATTGCATTCATCGTGGGGCATTGGTACATGTACTTAATACTGTAATTCTTTTTACTTCCCCTGCCTTTCCTCTCCTTTCTTCCTCCCTCCGTCTTTTGGTTCCCTTCCCATTTGCAAAGGATCTATCTCTTTCTCTCTTTTATTATCTGTTTTTTTTATATTGGTCTTTAAGGATTTATGCTTTGGATTTTTCATATAAGAGAAATCATGCAATATTTAAGCTCATGTCTATGATTTTCAATTGTATCGTCCTGAGGTTCCTACTGAGACTTCCCTTACGTATAAATGCTACAATTTCTTTATTCATTCATCTACTAAAGCATGAGCATGCATGAATTATTATACTATGATGCCGTTATGTCTAGTGAGAAGATACCTAGAGGATAAACAGCTCGATCAATTTCTATTTCTATTGTAGGCTTTTGAGATAACTTCATAATAATTCCCACAGTCCTTGGACTAGTGACCAGTCCCAGAGCAATGTGGAACAGTTCATTTTCCCCTACAGATTCAGTTTTTGTTCTTGTTTGACTTGTTGTGAAAGCCATTTTTCTGGAGGAAGATGAATCTCAGTGTTTTAATTTGCATTTCTCTAGTAACCAGAGACACTGAACATTTTTTCATCTACCTATTGCTCCTTTTTAGTTTGAAAAGTGTTGACATTTTTATTTGCCCATTTTTTGATTGATTCTTTTATTTTTTTTGATGGGAAGTCTAAATTTTTTGTATTCTTTGTATAGGGTAGATATTAGTCCTCTGTCTGAGGAGTAGATTGTAAAATGATTTTTCTGTTCTGCAGGCTGTTCTTCACTCTGTTTGGTACTTACTTTGGTGTGCAGAAACTTTTAAACTTGATATGATTCCATTTGTTGACTTCTTATGTCATTCTTGTGCAACTGGAGCTCTGTTAAAAAAAATCCTTGCCTACACTTATGTATTTGAGTGTTTAACCTGTTTTATTTTCCAGCAGATTAAATGTTTCTATTTTAGTTTTTGGATCTTGATTCATTTTGATTTTAATTTAGTACGTGGTGAGAGATGCCACTTTGCATTCCATTCATCCAGGGAGTTTCTGGGTTTTCTTCTTCTTTTGTTTTTCCAATGCTGAGTGTGAAATCCAGCACATATGCTAGATGAGCACTCTACCATTGAGTTCCACACTTAGCCCAGTTAGATTTGAGGAGTATCTAGAAAACACCTGTGATGGATTGACAGCTGGTGGTCAGCTTGTAACATCAGCTGAACTGAATCAGTGTGCTGCTGAATGAATGGCTCACCTGAGGATTGTCCCACATAAAAGGAGAACTGTAAATGTGTGTTCATTCTGGTTCTCCTGTTGTCATTGCTTCTCATACAGGAGCTTTTTGAGCCTCTTTCCTAATATGAACTTGGCTATTCTTATCGTCTGAGGAGCTTGGGATCTTGTTGTCCCTGAGAATGGCTGTGGATCACTTTGGGGAAGCTCTGGTCCTTACTTTGATCATCACTTCCTGGCTCCTGTGAAGACAGACCCCTCAGCCTGCTACCACAGATTCTGCATCCCATGGAAATGGACTTTCTAGCTTCCACTGTGTCATGGTTCATGTCAGTGGCTCTCAAGCCTAATGCAATTATGGACTCAACCAAATCTAGAGTTTGTAATTGGTTCATTGTCTAGCACTTGGATTGGTGGTGTGAGTGTTTCACCCTCCCAGGGGTGGAGCCAGGATACCATGTAATGGCTGGAGAAAGTGTCTCTCTCTCTCTTGCCCGTTTTCGTCAATGCTGTTTGTGGCTGCCATGAACTAGTCCTGCCATGCCACCCTGCCTTGGAGCCAGCTGAGTATGGAGTGAAGCCTCCAAAATTGTAAGAAATAAACCTTTCCTTCTTTCATGTTGGGCATTGGGTATTTTGTTTCAGCAATTAGAGTGAAAAGTACCTAAGACACACTACCAACCTTTACCCTTCTAAGCATAGATCTGTGAAACAGACTTTCATGAGACACTGCTGTGTGCTGTAGGCATTCAGTTAGACTCATGAGGGACATTGTCATGGACTCTGTGTCTTCAGATGGGTCTTAGTGTCTGGACAGATTTCCTGAACTCTTTCTTTTATATTTGACTCTTTGAGTGATTATCATAAAATAATACTATAAATGATGTGTCCTGTATTGTCTTGTTTTCCTTGCAAACCCTGACTATGACAACACCTAACATCTGGTGAGTAATAAGTGTGTTATCACACAACAAAATCACAAACTTTACAGTTTTATTTTGTGAAGTTTTTAATGTATTTGAGATTTAGAGACAATAATCTTGAAATAATAAATGAATTATATGGTGATGTTAGACTAAGTGTAGTAAGAGTGACATGGAAATATTAGTGAATGGAGAGCAGTACAGTGACTTAGTTCATAGTTATTCTCAGTAATCCCTTAGAATGATTATTTATTCCTCCCTCTAAATTCTTTCTACATTTTCTTTTTTTTTTTTTTCCTTTTTCGTTTTTATTGGTACCAGGGATCGAACTCACGACTGCCTGCTTGCAAGGCAGGCGCTTATGCCGCTGAGCTAAATCCCCAGCCCTACATTTTATTTTTTTGAGACAGGGTGTTGCTATATAATTCAGGCAGGCCTTGAACTCACTATGTAGCCCAGAATTGCCTCAAACTTGCAGAGATCCTCCCACCTCAGCCTCCTGAGGGCTGGGATTATAGGCATGTGCCACCATGCACAGCTTCAGACTTCTCTGTACTTTGGCCTTTGGGATGTTTTACAATTTCAGTTGATGTATGCTAAATGAATATTCATGTAAACAAGGATTAGCATGGGATATTGTCTTCATTGGCTTAAGTGACTTATTCAAGTTTACCCTGGAATCAAAAAGTACAGGTAGGGTTAATTGTAGGCTTGTTTGCCTCAAATTCTTCCATCAGTTACTAATTTTTAAAAACAGTTCATTTGGCCAGTTTCATTTCCTTATTACTTGTTTGTTGGCTTTTGAATGACGCGGTTCTTGCCATTGATTATTCTGGTGATTGTTTTGTCTTACACACTTGTCCTTGAAGCTGTATCCTTGCTTTTGTTTGATCTCTGTTAATCAGATGATCCCCCAATTAGTATCTGATCCTTTTCACCCGAACTTTGGTATCCAGCTTTCTAATTTCTGAATTTTGTTAATTGAAGCCCTTGCTAACATTGTAATGTTTTGTTTAAAATCTAGCTCTTTGCCATTTAACCTAATTTTTCCATTGTATCAGTCTGTTTTCCTTCTTGGACACTTAATTAAATTTGAATTGTGCCTTTTTGTTCTGTTGTTCCCTCTCAATCCAAAGGGCATCCTAAACCCTGCTGTGCATTTCATCATTGCATCATAACATGTAGCATTATTCATTTTTTCCCTCTTTGTATAGAGCTTTGAATGAATATCTTTATTTCCTTTTTTTCTCTTTTTTCTACCCATTATAACACAAGAATATAGTTATTTTAAATGTACCAATAAAGAAAAATGAATTGTGTTTATTTATTTAATTTATTTTTGAAGAGAATAAAATCAAGCAAAATAAAACAGAATAGAGTCAATCAGAACAAAACAATGAATGTGACACAGGACTTCAAAACAAGATAAAAGGAAATCAATGATGGCTACCATAATTCCTATTGTTATCTTCAAAATAACTGCCAATATCATCAGACATAATAAAATGAAACAAAACAGAATAGAACAAAAACAATCAAAATAAAATGATTTCTTATTATTTTGTTTTGAATTATATTTATTGAATAAAATTTAAAAAGAATATAAATAAAATAATGTTTTTAGTTGGATATAATAAGATATACATCAATGTATTGATTTTATTCATACATACCATTTCCCCTTATATTTATATATTCTTGATGTGTGCTTATGTTTTTCTGTATAATTTTATCAACTAAGTAGGTTCATAAATTGAAAGCACTAGTATCATTTTCATTTTTCACTTCAAATTCATTATTTTTCATGTTATTCTCTGATGTGACTTATTAAATTCCAATAAATCATTATAAACTCACATATTTGAACATTTTGTATGAGTTTCAGTGAATTACACTGTTGTATGGCCACTGGAACTTCTCCCATTTGTCTTTGCATAATTTCTCTTAATTCAAAGAAAAAAGAAAAAAAAGGAAAAAGCAGGAAAAAAGGTAGAAATAATATAGAATTTCAAAAAACATTAACACTAAGAAATCACTAGTTGATAAATTATGTATTGCTCTCTTAGAAATTGTTACAAAATCAAAGCATTAAAAGTTGGCAATCAAACAATGACAGTGCAAACCATTCTGTTTAGTGATCCAATGAAAACTTAGTAATGTGGTCATCTATCTTTACACTTAAACAAGCATACAGTTATATCTTTTAGAGCACTTTCCTTCCCTTTCATTTTTACAATATGTATTATACATTTTGGATCTTATTACTTTATTTTTTTATTATTTTTTACAATAAAGAGACAATGTGATATTTACAAATGTGAGTTTTATTTATTTTACTTATGAGGATAGTCTCAAGTTGCCTCCATTTGCCTGTAAAGGCCTCAAAATCATCTTTTTATACCTGAGTAATATTCCACTGTATAAAAATACCGCATCTTTTCATTCACTCTGCATTTTGGTTGTTTCCAAGATTTAGCTATTACAAATTGTGCTGCTATAAACATGGGTGCACATATATCACTGTGACATGATCTTTTTAATTTTAATACAAAGGGAGAGAATAGCTGAATTGAATGGAACTTCTGATGCTACTTTGTAGAGGAATCTCCATATTGATTTCCATAGTAGCTGCACCAGTTTACACTCCCACCAACAGTGGATCAGTGTTCCTTTTCCCCCGCAGCCTCACCAACATTTGTTTTCAGTTGATTTCTTGATGGCAGCCATTTTTTTCCAAAGTGAGATGAAATCTCAATGCTGCTTTAATTTGCATTTCTCAAATGACCAGTGGTGTGAGCATTTCTTCACATATTTATTTGCCATTTGTATATCTTCATCTGAGAAATGTATGTTCATCTCACATGCCATTTTTGGAGAGGGTCTTTGAATTCTGGGGGCTTGATGTTTTTCAATTCTTTATATGTTCTGGATATAAGTCCTTTGTCTGAGGGGTTGCTGGTTAAAATTCTTTCCCATTCTGTGGGTTCTCTCTTCACTTGGCTAGTGATTTCTTTTGCAGCGCAAAAAGTTTTTAGTAATATGAGATTCCAGTTGTTGATTCTTTGAAGAACTTCCTAAGTGGTTTGCGTTTTGTTCATGAATTCTCTGCCTACACCTATGTCTCCAAGATTTCTGCTTACCTTATCTTCCAGGAAATTTAGTGTTTCTTTTTTAAAGTTTAGATCTTTGTTCCATTTTGACTTTAGCTTAGAGCATGGTGATAGGCATGGGTCTAGTTTCAGTCTTCAGCATGTGGAAAGCCAGTTTTTCCAACACCATTTATTAAAGAAGCTATCTTTTTTCCAGTGGACATATTCAGTCCTTTTGTCAAATATAAAGTGGCTGAGTGTTGTCGTAGTTTTGTTTGCATCTTGGAATCTGTTCCATTGATCCTCAGATCTATTTCTTTGCCAGTACCATGCTGATTTTATCACTGGCTTTGTAGTATAATTTGAAGTCAGGAATTGAGATGCCTCCTGCCTTGCCTTTGTTGCCAAGAATTGCCTTCGCTATTCTAGCTTTCTTCAGTTGTCAAATGAATTTTAGGAGTGTTTTCTGAGGTTTCTATGAGGCATGTTAATTATATTTTGATTGGGATTGCATTAAATCTGTATAACAGCTTTGGGAACATGGCCATTTTCACAATATTGGTTCTTCCTAACCAAGAGCAATGAATATCCTTCCATTGTCTAATATCCTCTTCAATCTTTTTTTAGAGATTTTCAGCATTTGGGTCTTTTACATTCTTGGTTAGGCTGATTCCTAGTTATTTTATTGTTTCAGATGGCCTTGTAAAAGGCAGTATTTCTATAATTTCTTCCCCTTGGAATTTTTTGTGTACATTAATGCTATTGATTTTTGAATGTTGAATTTGTATCCACCTATGCTGCTGAATTTATTACCTCTAGTAGTCTTTTAATGGAGCTTTCTGGGTCTTCTATATAAAGTATCATGTCATCTGCAGGTAATAATTTAACTTCTTCCTTTCCTATCTTTATTCCTTTTATTTCTCTCTCTTTTCTGATTGCTCAGGCTAATATTTCTAGAACTATATTGAATAGGAATGATGATAGTGGACATCCATGTCTTGTTCCTGGTTTTAGAGTGAAGGCTTTCAGTTTTTGTCCGTTTAGTATAATGTTGGCTGTTGCTTTGTCATGGATGGCCTTTATGAGATTGAGGTAGATAATCTATTGCAAGTTTCTGTAGGGTTTTTATCATGAACAAGTGTTGTAATTTATTGAAAGTTTTTTCTGTGTCTATTGAGATGATCATGTGATTTTTATTTTTGGCTCTGTTGATGTGGTGTATTACATTTAATGATATGCATATGTGAAACCATGCCTGCATTCTTGGAATGAATCCCACTTGGTCAGGTTGTATAATCTTGATGGTTTGCTGCATTCTATTTGCCAGTATTTTATTGAGAATATTTGCATCAATGTTCATTGGTAATATTGTTCATTAGTAATTTTGGCCTATAGTTCTGCTTTTTGGTTGGGTCTTTCTCTGATTTTGTTATCTGAGTGATATTTGCCTCTAGGAATGAGTTAGGGAGGATTGCTTCTCTTTTAATTTCATTCAAGAGTTTAAAAACTATTTGCATCAAATCTTCTCTTAATTTCTTGTAGAATTCATCCATGAATCCATCAGGACCTGGGTTTTTCTTCGTTGGTAAGTTTTTAATCATGTTTTCCCATTTCAGTAGCTGATATTGGGTTGTTCAAGATTATTGTATCTTCTTGATTGAGCTTGAGTAGTTCATATGTTTCTAGAAATCTGTCCATTTCCTCTGTGTTTTCTACTCTATGTGAGTAGAGATTTTCAAAGTAAGTATTTGTGATCTTTTGAATTTCCATGAGATCTGTAATAATTTCTCTCTTTTCAGTCTTTATTGTGTGAATTTGAGCTTTTTCTTTCTTTTTTTTGATATGGTTGGCTAGAGTTTTATCAATTTTGTTTATTCTCTCAGAAAACTGGCTCTTTGATTTGTTAATTCTTTTTATTTTCAATTACATTAATTTCTGTTCTGATCTTTACAGTTTCCTCTCTTATATGAACTTTGCATTTGACTTGCTCTTCCTTTTCTAGAAGCTTGAGAAGTAGCATTAGGTTGTTTATTTGTGCTCAATTTGTTTTCTTGATGTGACGATTTATTGCTATATAGTTCCCTCATAGGACCACTTTCATTGCGTCTCACAGGTTATGGTATGTCACTTTTTTTTTTTTTTTTGTCTTTTTCGTTTTTTATCGGTACCAGGGATCGAACTCATGACTGCCTGCTTTCAATGCAGGTGCTTATGCCGCTGAACTAAATCCCCAGCCCCTACAGGTTATGGTATGTTGTATCTACATTTTCATTGAATTGTGGGTATTGCTTTATTTCTACTTTAATTTCACCTGTAACCCACTAGTTGTTCAGAAGGTTTTTATTTGATTTCCATGTATTTATGCAGGTTTTGCAATTTCTTTTGCTATTAATTTCCAATTTCAGTGTGCTATGGCCAGATAATATGCATGGGATAATTTCAATCCCTTTGTATTTACTTAAGAACATTTTATGGGTTAATATATAGTCTGTTTAGAAGAATGTCTCATGCACCTCTGAGAAGAATGTATATTCTCATGTGGTTGGGTGGAACACTGTAAACTTCTTCTACTAAATCCATTTGCTCACAGGTATGATTCAGTTCTATTGTTTCTTTGTTGAATTTTTGTCCAGTTCTTCTATCTCTTTGGAACAGTGGTGCATTAAAGTCCCCTATTACAATTTATTCTTGTGTATTTGGTTTTTTATGTCTATTAGTTTTTGTCTTATATAGTTGTGTGCTGCTGTATTTGGTGCATATATATTTATAATTGTTAGTTCCTCTTCTTGAATTTTTCCACTAACAAGTATGCAGTGGCCTTTTAAAATCTCTTTTAATCATTTTAGGTTTGAAGTTCACATTGTCTGCAAACAGAATAGCTACACCTACTTTTTTCTAGGTTCTTGTTGCATGGAATACTGTTTTCCATCCTTTGACTTTCAATCTATGAGTTTTCTTTTAAGTCAGACGTGTTTCTTGTATACAGCATATTGTGGGGTCTTGTTTCTTGTTTCATTCTGTCAACCTATTTCTTTTTATTAGGGAAATTGAGGCCATTTACATTGATGGATATAACTGACATGTACTGGCTCAACTTAGCCATTTCATGTTCCAGTTGTTTGTTTTCTGCTTTTCCCCCTGTTTAACTGCTTGTCCTGCTTGATGCTGTCTTTCTATTGTTGTTCTGGAGACTGTGGTCATTTTTATCTCTATCTAGCGTGTCTTTCAGTGCTCTTTCTAGGGTTGGTTTGGTGTATATAAAGTTCTTCAGTTATTCTTTGTCATGGAAGTATCTTGCTTCTCCATTAAATTTGAAAGACAGTTTTGCTGGTATGAGAGTTGTTTTCTTTTAGGGCTTGAAATACTTCACTCCAAGCTTGTTTTAACTTGATAGTTTGTGCTGAAAGTCTGCCATGATTCTAATAGGCTTTCCTTGGTAGGTGATTTGTGTCCTTTCTTTAACAGGTTTTAGTATTCTTTTATTATGCTGTATGCCTGGGATCTTAATTATTATATATCTGGATGTAGATTTATGTGGGTTGTGATTGTTTGGCATTCTATATGCCTCACTTATCTGCATATTGGATTTTTCCCCATGTTTGGGAAATTTTCTGCTATTACCTCTGTGAATAGTTTGCCTATATCATTTGCATCAACTGCTGCATCTTCACTAATGCCTAATAGTCTTATTTTTTTTCTCTTGGCATCATCCTGAAGCTGCTGTATTTGCCATTTAATGCTGCTTTTTTTGTTTTTTAAACTTCTACCTCTTCATGATGGCTAACTGTGATATTGTCCTCAAGATCCAAAATTCTGTCTCAGCTTCATTTAAATATGTTGGAGACAACTACGAAGTGGCTCAGATCAGAATTCAAAATTAGCTAATTGGCTTCTATGTTTATCTGTCAGTCTGTGCTAGCCCTAGGCCCCTTGCATGGTGATGGGAGCTGATTCATAGGAAGTGAACCTCAGTGACCTACAGGTCCTGTCTGAGGCCTGTAGATAAGGCAACAGCTGTGGACACTTGGCTAAAACATCAATTAAGTAGATAGAGACTGCAGCTCCAGGAGTTATTCCTACTGTCTCACTTCTACCATGTCTTCATGATAAGACAGTTCTACTGAATTGACATAATTCATTACCTGGAGACATCCTTGAAGTGACTCCCAAGGTCCTGCTCATTGCCTGCACTTTTCTCAGTTTCCCTGCCCTTTGTTGTTGGACCTAATAAAGTGGGTGGTCCAGAGAAGTCTTTATCTTAGCCCTCAGAGTCTTGAACTAAGCTAAAGGTTTTGACCCTCCTGGAGCCCTAAAATCATACCACTTGTCTCATTTTATTTAAGCTTTCACCATACACTCATTTGGGATATTAAGGATCTAGGTCAGGACCTGATATAAATTGTTTTCCCCATTTTTAGTAGAATTTTTTGTTCCTTGGATGTCTCTTTGAATTTGTTTCATGGATTCTGCTTGTTTTGTGTATTGTTAATTCAAGGTTTGAATAAATTTCGCATGTTCCTGTATTTTCTTTCATCTATTTCTTCTCTGGCTATGTTGAGCAACTCCTTTACTAAGGTTGTTATTTCTGTCTTTATGTTGGCATCTGTTTCTAATTTAATTTTCTCTATTGCCTCCTGGATTTGTTTCTTTATTTCATTTGCTATCTTTTCAAAGGTTTCTGGTTTATGGCTTTTAAATTACTCTATTTCAATGTTACCTGTACTTGCTCCTGATAGACTCGATGTTTGAGATTGGATTTTGCTTTTTTGTTTTGTCATTTTCACCTTTTGAGCTAATATTTGGTCTTTCAATCCCAATAGTCTCAACTGTCAGCAACGTGTATCTTAGGGTCCTACTTTGTGGTTGATGTTTGTCTGATTGTTGAGTATACAGTGTAGAGGAGGCCAGTCACCTGTCTTTTTTATGCAGGGCCTATTGGGTGAATCCTATATTCTTCTTAGGCTTACTTGCCATGAGTACTGCTGTAAGTCAATTCTTAATTCCCTTTTTTACTATGTCTTCAGTTTGTTCCAGGTCACCAGATTTCCCTTTTTTGTAGTGTTTGTGTTGGCTGAGGCCCTACTGTGTCAGTGGGTGTCTTATAAGCCCTTTTGATTTTCTCCAAGTTGGGGGAGGCCTAATTGGTACACTCCTCAACCTGTATGACATTCCCTGTGTGGAAGAGGGAATCACCCACACTCTTGCCCAGCTTGCCAACGTCTTATAGTTGGAAAGAGCTTCACTACTAGGAGTAATTTGCTCCCATTTGGGCAAAAGATATAAATGGCATAGAGAATGAGCCGCAGTGGAGAAATCCATGCCAAAACACACAAGTAATGAAAAACATATTTCAAGGAATTCTTTCTAGTGTTTGGAAAAGTCCACCACTGCAAACCTCTATTTTAGGGGCAAACTCATACATTGACTGGAGCCTGCTAAGGTCTTCTGTTTGGGTGAGGGGTTACTGAGTCTCCCATCAACCAAGCATGGTTAATCCATTGCAGTCCAAGGTCCTGGGAGAAGACATGGGTGCCAACAATCAACAGCAGTACTAGTTCCAGGAAGGGGGTGATCCCCAAGGGCAGCGGGCCGGTGGCAAGGGTGACGGCCTGTGTGTTGGGTGCACGGAGAGCATGCAGGTGTAGGTGCGCCAGGCTAAATGGTGTGAAAGTTAAAGATTAATTGAATATCACATAATTATCCTCCTAATCAATTCTTATTAAATGAAATTACATTTGCTTACTTTTTCAGGAAGGAAGCCTAGTTTAGAGGAAGACCAGTGAGCACCCATGTTAACTGTCAAGCCAGGCTCCTGCTTCTTGCTGGAGTTAATGCTTGTATTTCTCAAACGTGTAGTAAAGGACAAGTCCTTAAGGGCCATACCAGATCCATTTGATGACTTACCAAAATTCTGAGACATATGTAAAAATATCACATATATGTTTGGGGGTCAGAAGATATTTATATTTAATGTGTATAAATATGTACAAGCATAACTTATGAGTTTACAATGTATGTTAATAACATACACACAAAAATGTATGAACATGTACTATATATTAGATATGTTCTAGCCATTAATTAAAGCAGACAGTTCATTCATTAAGCAAAGATTAGGATTTAGACAGTGATTATCAAAATAAACATTGCCATATTTCTTTCAGCACGGTTTCTTGTTTTTACTGCAGCTTGTTATCAGTGATGCCAACTTTGCAGATGCCATAGTTAAAATGCATTTGATGACAACCCTCAAATCATTTGATAGGCTCTGTTAGACATCAAGTTAGAGGAAGTTTTCCCACTGTTGCATCAGTTGTACCAAAAACCCTCAAAGGCTTTTAGAGAAAGGAAAACATTTAATGAATCCCTGAGGTCTTTATCTTGGATGCCTAAGGGAGAAATGTAATTGTTAATTGCCTTTTTCTATTTCTGATTCACTGATAATGGGATTAAGTCAGGAACTGGAATTCGTTATAGTTGCTTTAAGACACAGTATAGCATAGCAAATGATACAGAATTGTGGCACAGTGGTTTTACTGATAGGTAAACAGAGACTCCTTGTTCATTTACATAAAAGGCAATGATTGGCACAGCAGTTTGCTTATATATTTCATAGTTTTCCTTTGTTCACTTAGGTCACCCTTAAAGACAGGTTTTCATATCTTTCTGCTTTTTAGACTGCTTTACGCAAAGAAAACAGACTATACTGACAGTGGGAAACTCATGTATGATAGTTTGGTTATCAGAATGTCAGTGTTCATATTGATTAGGGGGTGACACAGACAGGGAAGTTTAAATTATATGGTTGACATTTTGGCTGATATATTGTAGAGGCTCACTCCTTTTTGAGTGTGTTGAGAGATTGTATATTTTTTTCTTATTGAATGGGCTACAATTTCTCATATGCAATTAAATAGAATTTACTGAAGGGAATATACTTGCCCTGTTATTTGGCCTTACAATGAAAATATTCAGTACTTTGCTATTGAGTATGATATTAACTATTGGTTGTCAATAGACATTTTCTGTTGGTTTTAGAATGTTTTTCTCCAGTTTTTCACTGTTGAGTGTTTTTATCATGGGGAAGTATTGAGTTTTGTCAAGAGCTTTTTGTGTATCTAATGAGATGTTTAAAGTTTGGTATTAATGTTCTGTTAATGCAGTGAATAACGTTGATCTATTTATATAGTTTTAATATGTTAACAGTTTTATTTTTCAGTTTTAACCTTTCTATTAGTTCATGTTTGCGGTACATGTTTACATCTCTTGTGTAAAGTTTAAATAAGCACGTAACACGGCTTAATTTCTTTTCATCCTTTTCCATTTTCTCCTTCCCCCTCACTTCACCTTTTGATTCCTTCCACTTTGAAGATCTACCTTCCTACTTTCTAATACTAATATTTTATTTTGTTCTTTATTTATAATTTGCATTTCTCATATAAGAGAAATCCTGATATATTTTAGCTTGTGTGCCTAATTTATTTCCCTTAATACTATAGTTTCAAGATGCATCCATCTTCCTGCAAGTGACTCAGGTTTACGTTTCTTTATGGCAGAGCAGTGCTCCACTGTGGAGAAATATTACATTTTCTCTATCAAATCAACTGAACAGGCTATTTTCAATATTTGACCATTATGACTTGTGTTGCTGTAAACATGTATGCATGTATCACTGTAATGGTTGGGTCAAATAGAATTTATTTTTAAAATATTAATTCTTGTTTTTTCTCTGAAATAATTGAGTCTCTCTTCTGAGTCTCTACAGTTTGGGTCATCTGTTGGGTTTTTAAGAATATTTGTATTAGATAATAATTTTATACTAAGAGGTACAGTATGATATTTCAATACATGCATAGAATTCATAAAGATCATCTGAGGAAATTGGCATATGTATTCCTTCAGATATTTATTATTTTTTTGTGTTTAGAACATTCAAAATTCTCTTTACTTGTTATTTTGAAATTTGTCAGTTTTTGTGGATTATAGCACCACAGATGATAAGCCATTTTTAAATCAAACTTCTACTGAAAATTTTACTGTTCCTCATTTTTTATTTGTATTATTACATTATATTTTTGCTATTATCATTTTTAGTTTACTTCTTTATATATTATGAAACCAGGATGAATACTTTTCCTATTGATTTAATCAAAGAGCTAACATATACTAGTAAAAATAGAAATTAAAAAATTATGAAAAATCGTATACCACATGCATACCTTTTACACTGCTATGAACTTCTTTCTGCAAATCTGAGCCTTCATCTAAAATTATTTCCTTTTCTTCTCATCTTTTGATGTGATCTTTGGTTGCTTTTAAGGTTGTTTCTCCTTTTCTGTGATTTTCAGTAGTTGATTAAAAAGTGCCTTTTTTTTGGTCATTTGCTTATAGCTTCCAGAACATTTTGATTCTGTGGTTCATAAAATTTAATCAATGAGTTATTTTGATCTATTATTTTAAAATGTTCCTTCATTATTGCCATTCAGTTGAGTATTTGAAACTCTGATTATACATATATTGGACTACTTAGCACTATCAAAAAGCTGTGATGACTATGTTCTTTCTTTCAAATTGTCTTATTTAAATTTAGTACGGGTAACTTCTGTTGTTGTGTTTTGCCTTCACTGATCCTTTGGTTTTGGTTACTCTGCTATTAAGTCAACATAATGAATTCTTCTTTCTGACTGAAAATTCAACTTGGCTACTAAACCATTATTTTGTTGGAATTTTAAAAAGCCACAGTATTTTAAAGGTTTGTCTGGTGATCCCAACACATAGGTCTTACATGAATCTGCTTCTACTAAAAGTACTTTTCTTTAGTACCTATATGTCAAATTTTTACTTTGTATTTCTGAGTATGTTTGATTTTATGAAGTATTCTTTTACTATTGAAGTGGTAGTAGCACAATTAATTTCTGGAATCAATTTAAATATGAATAAATTATTTAATATTCAATTCTAAATCATATTAACCCTTTGTACTATCTTTATTGACTCATCATTTATTCCTTTTCTCTTTTTTAAAGCTGAATTTATTGGATATTATTTATTATTCTATAAGTGACTATCAGGTCTGAGAAGACAAAGATCTTACCTTATGGATTTTTAGTGAGTCTGAAGCCTTTGGAGGTAGATTGATGTAGAGTTAAGACAAAGGATTTGAGTAGGATAGACCTATGCACAATGCAGGACTCTGAAAAATATCTTCTATATGAGGAAGTGACCTATTCTATGGGTTTAATTGTCCTGAGAAATGATCTAGGACACACACACACACACACACACATGCACATGCACACAGTGTTTTGGATCTTGCCAGGAAGGAGTCACTCTAAGGGCACTCTATTAGCTACTGTACTGTGAGCTTCACCTTCACTGACACACAATGCCTAACAAACACACCTTAAGTAAAGAGAGGATTATTTTGCTCATGGTTTCAAGAGATACAGTTCATGGACAGTTGCTTTCATGTCACAAACATGGCAGAAGAGCACGGGGAGTGAAGCTGCATGGAAGCAGAGTGGGGGAACAATGCTAGGAGAGAGAGGCCAGGGATCAAACAGACACAAGTTTACACATCCATGACCTGCTCAGAATCAAGAAATGTGTTTCATCAATGTCCCAGGTGGCTCCCATGCCAGTCAGATTGACACCATCAAGGTCACTGAGAGCTTGTAATTGGGAATCATGTGTTTATTCTTCTGTTACCTTATGGGTATGGAAAGGAACAAATGCAGTCTCCTTTCTGGAAGTCAGAAGTGCCCTAGAGTAAACTAACAAATGTAAATCACGTTTTTTTAGGGCAGAAAGGGTTACCCGTAATAATTAGAGATTCTGGTTCTTTCATTCAGTTTGGGAGGGGAGGGCTCTGAGCAAAAAAACTGTTATTTTTTATTAGCCAGGTCTTTGTTCTTCCCAGGAAAATTTGGATGAGTCAGGAGGGAATATCATCACAGTTCTAAATAAGTTGAGTGCTTGCCTGTCCTTGGTCTGTGATGTAACATGGTGATCACAAAAGCAAAACTGTAAAAGCCAGACTGTCAAAGATCCTTGGGGTGAAGTCTAGTGTTTTTGTAGCTTTGGCCTTGATCCCTCATCTTGGATTTTTTTTTTTTGGTCTGTAAAATATCCCAAAGCTCTTAGAACAGAGCCTCCAACAGAAATGCTTGAATATATATCAGTCTAAAAATTATTCTTAAATCTTCAGCTACTTGAGCTAAGAGATCTTGGGCAAACACTACCTCTGTGTTAGTTAAAAATATTTTAATTGAAATATACTTTTAAAAATCTTGTAGTAAACAACAAGAAGAACAAAAACACAGCCTGACATTTTAATTCAAAACATGACTGACACCCATGGTAATGTTTGCTTGTCGGGATAGCTAACAGGCCCAGGTGTGGCAACTGAAGCAGAGTCCAGAGGGGAAAGCACAGATTTACTGTGTGCTGTCACAGACCACCCTCAAAAGAGATCCCAGCTGGTGTGTGGTGATCCTTTTAGAGCAGCACTAGCTCTTTCTCTGGAAGCAATGACTTGTTCTAGTGCTGTGTGCAACTCTAGAAGTTAATGTCAATTGCTAGTTTGCTAGCTGGTTTGCTAGTACTGCCACTAGCAAATAGGAAAAGTCTTCTTTATTTTGTGAATGCCTTTTTCAAGAATAGGGGATGCATACAGAAAGGTTGTTACAAAATTTCTTTGTCTTAAA
Organism: Cavia porcellus; assembly: GCF_034190915.1. Classification (NCBI taxonomy): domain Eukaryota; kingdom Metazoa; phylum Chordata; class Mammalia; order Rodentia; family Caviidae; genus Cavia; species Cavia porcellus. The sequence continues at coordinate 18,468,473 of NW_026947492.1, read as the reverse complement.
GTGATCTTCTTTTCTTGATCCCACAGATAACACTCTGAAGAGGAGATGACAGCCAGGAATTCTTCCGTAACAGAGTTCACCCTTGCAGGTTTAACAGATGAGCCAGGACTTCGAATTCCCCTCTTCTTCCTGTTTATAGATTTCTACTTGATTACTGTACTTGGGAATCTGGGCCTGATCATCCTGATAGCACTGAACTCTCACCTACACACCCCCATGTACTTTTTCCTTTTCAACCTCTCCCTCATAGATTTATCTTATTCCACTACCATCGTCCCTAAAATGCTGATGAATTTTATTTCAAAGAAGAACACAATCTTGTATACAGGGTGCATGACTCAACTCTTTTTCTTCTGCTTCTTTGTCATTTCTGAGTCCTTCGTCCTTTCAGCAATGGCCTATGATCGCTATGTGGCCATCTGCAAACCTTTGGTTTACATGGTCACCATGTCTCCCCAGGTGTGTTTACATCTCTTGGTAGGTGTCTATGTGATGGGCTTCACTGGGGCCATGGCTCACACAGGGAGCATAATGAGTCTGACCTTCTGCTCTCACAGCCTCATCAATCATTTTATGTGTGACATCCTTCCCCTCCTTGAGCTCTCCTGTAACAGTACTTATGCAAATGAGTTGGTGGTCTTCTGTGTTGTGGCCATTGACATTGGAATACCTATTGTCACCATCTTCATTTCTTATGCCCTCATCCTGTCTAGCATTCTTCACATTCGTTCCACGGAGGGAACATCCAAGGCCTTCAGCACCTGCAGCACTCATATGAGTGTGGTTCTTCTTTTCTTTGGCTCTGGGGCTTTCATGTATCTCAAATCACCAACCCTTTTGTCCCTTGATCAAGGGAAAGTATCTTCCCTGTTTTATACCATTGTGGTACCTATGTTAAATCCATTAATCTATAGTTTGAGGAATAAGGATGTCAAAGTTTCCTTTAAGAAAATCTTTCAGAGAAAAATGTTTTGTTAACAAAGAAGTAGAATTTGAATGAGGACATAAAAGGTTTTGTTCATTAGTATATATATTTATTTTAGTATGTAATATATAATGTGTATATTTGTTATAAGATGATGGTACATGTACATCTTAATTTGTTTTTCATCTCCTTTTCCATTCTTCCCCATCTATCTCAGTATTCCCCTTATTTTATTTGTACATGTTTGCAATACATCATGTTTACATGCCTGTGTGAAGTCTGTGCATGTAAATATCACGTCCCAATTTCTTTTATTCATCTCTAATCCTTTTTGTCCCTCCTGTCTCCCTTCATTTCTTGATCTCCTTTCCCTTTGAGGACAATCTTTTGTCATACTTCCTATTATGTATCTTTTATTTTGCTTTTAACTTTTACTTTGGGTTTACAATATAAGAGAAACGATGTGATCTTTAGGATTCTGTATGATTTATTTTAGTTAACGTTATGGTCTCAAGGTGCATCCATTTTCCTACAAATGACTCAAGCTTATGTTTCTTTATGGCAGTGCTCCATTGTTTATAAATATCATATTATATTTATCCATTCATGTGTTGAAAGACATATGGGCTGGTTCCAAGGTTTAGCACTCACGAGTTCCACAGTTATAGGGATACGTAGGGGAAAGGAAAAAGTCAGATTATCACTATTTTCATATGATGTGATCCTGTACATAGAAGACCCTAAAAATACACCAAACACTTTTAGAATCAATATAAAAATTTAGTAATAGTAATATAAAAAATTAATACACAAACATCAAGAACATTACTGCATACTAATAATGAACTCACTGAGAGCAGTATCCTACAAATGGCTCAAGCTTATGTTTCTCTATGGCAGAGTAGTCCTCCATTGTTTATAAATATCATATTTGATAGCACCAAAAATTAAACATTTATGAATTAATGTAAGTAAAAGGCATCTATAATGAAAAGTACAGTATTCTGAAAAAATAAATTGAAGAGGACATCAGAAAATGAAAAAAATACCCTCTATTTCTGGATAAGCATAGCTAATATAGTAAAATAGCTATCCTTCTAAAATTGACATACAGCTTCAGTGGAATTCCAATCAAAATTCCAACAGCCACCCTGCCTCCGCTTACAGGGAGGGGAGATGCTGGCTTGGCTTCTAGGAGTCCTAAGCTCCAGCATGGCGTGGATCTCAGGAGACACTGCTAGTTCTCCCCCTCAAAGGGCTGCAGTGGGCTAAACTACCGCCACTTACCAGGGAGGGGAAGTGCTGGCTTGGATTCCCAGAGTCCTAAGTTCCAGCATGGCGTGGATCTCAGGAGACACTGCTAGTTCTCCCCCTGGAAGGGCTGCAGTGGGCTAAACTAAGAAGGTGTTCCTCTTTGCTGTTTGTAGCCATCATGAAAGGGGGGCCAGCCATGCCCACCTGCCTGGGAGCCAACTGAGTGTGGACTGAAACCTCCAAAAACTGTAAGAAATAAACCTTTCCTCCCCCCCCCAAAAAAAAAAATTCCAACAGCATTCTTCACAGAATTGGAAAAAGTAATTCTACAGTTCATATGGAACTAGAACAGACTCTGAATAGCAAAATCTATCCTTGGCAAAAGAGTATCATGCTCTGGATTTTAAATCATATTACAAAGCTATTGAGATAAAAGCAGTATGTTACTGGCACAAAAAAATAGACATAGAGATCACTGCAACAGGAAATATGATGCAGAAATAACTATCTGATCTTTGGCAAAGGTATCAAAAACATACACTAGAGGAAAAATAGTCTGTTTAATAAATGGTGGTGTTCATATAGAAGTCAGGATCCAGACTCTCCTCTCTGTGTATAAACTAAAGTTAAATAGACCTAAGAAATTTAAGCATATGATGCATACCTGTAATCCCAGGAGGCTGAACCAGGAGTGCAAGATCACTGTGAGTCTGAGGCCAAGCTGGGCTATATAAGCGAGTTCAAGGCTAGCCTGCATGACATAGTGAGATCCTGTCTCAACAAAGCAAAACAGAACAAAAGAAAACAATGCAAAGCAAACAAACTGTATCAGAGCACTCAATTTCAATTCAGAATAAATTACAATGCTAGAAGTCAAGATAGGTAAAACTCTTCAAGTCATAGGCACAGGCAATGACTTTCTGAACAGAACCCCATATGTGCAGGAAATAGTTCTGAGAAACAACCAATGGGATCAGATTTTTTTTCCAATGGGATCATATTAAAAGGGTTCTGCACAACAAAAGAAATAACCAACAGAGAGAAAAAGACAATCTACAGAAAAGGAAAACTTTTTCCCCAGAGATTCCTCCGACAGAATCATACCTAGAATATATGAAGATAAAAATCTACCCCCCCCCCCAACAAAAGACCCAGTCGACAAATGGACATGTGAAATAAGTGGATACTTCACTGGAGAAGTACAAATGGCCAATAACTATGTGAAGAAATGCTCCACATTGCTGGCCCTTTGAGAAATACTAATTAAAATAGTAATTGAGATTCAGTCTCATGCTGAAACAATGGCCATCATCAAGAAATCAAAACAACAACAACAAAAGTAGAAAAAAATCAAATAACAACCAATTCTGGTGAGTGAGGCTGTGAGGAAAAAGAAACCCTTCCACACTGCCGCAGGAAATGTAAACTAGTAGAACCACAAGGAAAATCAGTGTGGAGATTCTTCAAAAAGCTAAAACTGGAAATTTCAGTTGGCCCAGTTATTCTCTTTCTGATGTCTATATTTTTAATGAGGTAGCAAGTTCTGTCTTATTTTCTATCATGTACAGAAAGAGCATTTGAAAACTTTCTATTCATTTGAATGTTTAGTGCAGATCTGTTCTCTCTGGCCCTGTTCTGTCTCACCTCAACTATGCCAAGATCTATATATTTTATGAACATTTTCTACAGTTATAGATAACTTGGTGTAATTTGCCTTCAGAAACATTTAAACATTTAATTTAGCCTCGTAATGTAGCAGATAGAAAAGATTCAGAAATATATCTGCTTTTTATGGACATACACCTGTCTTGTACCAAAAGTCTCCTAGTCTAGGTATTTCAACTCAATATATTTTAAATAAAGGTACAATTTCTTCTTATATTGTCATACTTTTAGATTTCCTTTTAAAAGTCTGATAGTACATTAAAATCTGATTCTTTTCAGGACAATGTGATGTAGCGTATTAGTAAACCTTTTTTGCATACTACCTCTTCTAAACACCTGATATTCTATTTTTACATCATGTACTATGCCCATCCCTTTGTTCTAACTGACTCTGTTTTGTTTAGCCACATTAGGTTTTATTCTCTCTAAAAAATTAATAAGAATTGTGGGAGTAAAAAAAACACAAAAAGTATAATTTTTATTAAAAAGAGAGGAAAGGAAGGTGGTCTAAGGGATATAATTGCATGTATGTTTGAATGTGTAGGATGGAAATCCATATCACTGAACTTTTGTTAGATCATTGATCGGCACTGTCTGCAATCTCATTGTATGAATGTTCACTATACATGCTTTAATTTTATAAACTGGACTACTATTTTAAAGATGACAATATGTAACCTATTAACTAGTGATATCATACTGTATTTTTTCCTTGAAATTCTGTATTATTTGTACCCTTTTACTGCTTTGTTTTTTTAAATTTTATTACCTTTCTTTTTTTTCCTCTTTAAATAAAAAAAAGAAGATAGGAGATGAAAAATTTTCATAGTGTAGTCTTTGCCAAATGACAGGGAAAAGTGTTAGGATGGTGTGGTTTAAAGACACAGATCATGGGTGGAGACATCTAACCTCAGATTAGTGAAACGGGACCTGCTGAAAGGAAAGTCATTCATTACTTCATGACTTAAGAGAGACATTATGTAGAGACCTTTCAAGAGTTTGTGATTTGAGCCATGATGGAGAAATTTGCTGCTAAAGAAAACAAAGCATCCAAAGGTGTTACAGAAGCTACACATGATAGGGAAGAGCTAGTTAATTATCATGGCTTCATCTAGCAGTTACTTACTAGAAAAGACGATTTACTTCATTTTGATTTTCAAGAGCAGGTAAAACAGTTACTATCAATTTTCAATTTCAGTATTTTTATTCTTTGTTTTTAAACATTCTAGTAGGAAGACATTTTTCCCCTTTGGGTCCCAACTGCACCCAAGCCAACTGCTTAGAGCCGGTGGTGTGGGAACAGAGGCTGGGATAGGAGAATGGCTTTGTGGGTGTTCTGAGGTAGAATCCAAAGTATTAAAGGGCTAGGAAGATCAAGTTTAAATCAATCATTGTATGGACTTTTGTCTTCAATTAGGAGAGGTAATTTCTTAGGGCTCATGCTTTCTTCTTGCAGAAATGGTAGACAAACTGAAGGCCTTTATCAAATCTTCAAACAGTTTTCATTATGAGATTTGGCCTTACTTAGTCCAAGGAGCCAAGGTTGAGCCTGAGCTGCCTGTTGTCTGCTGAAGCCTTTCAGAGTGCCGGGACTGCAGAATGCACTACCATACTTGCCTGGCTATTTCTTTGTTGAGTGACTCTATCAGAAAAGAAGTATGGCAAAAAACATTAAAAAGTAATCTCAGAAATCAAAATGTCCAGCTGGAAAGTCTTTAACAAAGTAGGGTCATTTGGGGGCTGGGGATATAGCTCAGCGGCACCAGCACCTGCTGGCAAGTGTGAGGTTGTGAGTTCGATTCACGGTACCAAAAGACCCCCCCCCCCCAACAAAACAAAACAAACAACAACAGTAACAAAAGCCAAAGAAGGGTCATTTGATTCAATCATACCTAATGTGATGCTTATACTAGCATAAAGAAATAGTAATTTTGCAAACTAATAATGTCAGGTGCCTGTAGCCATCTCGTTTTTCTTAGTGAGGTGCCCTGTGTTTGCTGGAAAGTGTGAAGTCAGAGAGGTGCCATGTGTCTATGCCAGATTCATCTGACTTCAGTGACTAAGGATTTCCTATAAGAGCTGACCATGCAAGCTGACTGCTTAGAGCAGGTGTTTGGAAACAGAGGCTAGGATAAGAGAATGGCTTTGTGGATGCTCTGAGGTAGAACAGAACAGGAGAAGCTCAGGGGGCCATTATTTATCATTTTGCCAGCGGCCTCTCCTTTACCTGCTCACTGGAGTGCAGCAGTAGGGCGTCTGTGATCATGTTCTCTGTGACAAAAACAAAGAAAATAAAAAAAAAAAACCCTGGCCAGATCAAAGACCATATAGTGCGTGACTCCTCTTACAAAGCTACAGAAGATGCAAAGTTAATTTAAAGCAAAGAACAGCGTGACTGATACTGTCTTGGAGGGAAACATTATTGGGACAGAAAAAGTGGAAACATTGTAGAAGGATGGAACCTATGTACTTTTACATACTTGTCACAATTGTACAGCCAAGAAGAGTATCTTTAAATGTATACAAGTTTTCTTCAAAAGAGCTTTATAATCACCCTCCTCTTCCCCCTCCTCCCCCTCCTCCTCTTCCTCCCCATTCTCCTCCCCCCCTCCTCCTCAGAGTGAAAAGATAGTAAGGAGCGGATGATACAAGATTGAAAAATACAGTCATTTTACCTGTCTGGGGTACATATGTACATATGGGTTTATTACACTCTTCTGTTTTTCATACTTAGAAAAGAAAGGTAAACAAAATGAACTCAAAGTGGATCTTAGACTGAATCACTAAAATTAACATAATTTCTAGAAGACAAAGAGGAAAAATTCTTAATAACCATAGGTTAGGTAAATCATTTTATGCAGAACAAAAAGTAGCACTAGTCCTGGTGTGGTGGCACACACCTCTAAATCCAGCACCCTGGGAGCCTGCTGCTCTGAAGATTCAGACCATTCTGAGTGGCTTGGCTACTTAGTGGGATCCTGTTTCAAAATAAGAGAATATGAACGGGCCTTTTGCTCAGCGTGAGGGCCATGAGTTCAATCTCTGCACCACAAAAGAGCGCTTATTATGATATAAGTTAGATTTAATAAAAATATGAAACTCTGTTCCTTGGAATAGTCTACTGAAAATGAAAACTAGTATATTTACCAGGGGAAAATATTTTTTAATACACATTTGTCAAAAGGCGTATATCCAGATGAAAAAACATAAAATGTAATAACTGAATAAAGATTGTCTAATTAGTAAATACAAGAATTTAGTTGCACCTTAGCTGCTATCAACCCCACCTGACCTCCGAACCAGGGGGTTGCTAACAGGCAGAGGTTGATTCTCAGCCCGTGCACTGGTAGGCTCACAGGCTGCGCTGACTTTTCTCTTCCTGAAAGCTGCAGAGTTTGCATGGATTACCAGAAGTGCTGGCTGGTTGGCTTCTTACTGGATCTTCCCAGGAGTGAAGTCAGTTTTTATCAAAGTGAAGTGACAGCACATTTCCATCTACATCTTGTGGATGTGTATTCATAGCATCTATATTTCTAGTAGTCTTAAATATGAAACCATCCTGGTTTCCCCAACTTGGGTCTGAGTGTATTCACATGACAGAACCCTATTCAGTAATAAAAATGATTTAACTACTGATACACACATGAATGAATCTCAACATGAATACATCTCATCTTTGTGCTGAATGAAAAGAATTTGGTGCGAAAGTGTAAACTGGATAACATTTTTACAAAAATAAAAAGCAGGACCGTTCCACACCATACCGGGAGCGTACGCAGCGTGGATTCCTGACTGTTCCACGCCGTACCAGGAGCACACGCTGCGTGGATTCCTGACTGTTCTGCGCGGTGCTGGGAGTGCACGCAGCGCGGATTCCTGACCATTCCGCGCTGTGCCGGGAGCACAGGAAAGGTGGGCAGTGTGGACCCTGGTGAGTACTGGGGACCCTGCGGCTGCTGGGGTTGGCCAGAGAACGTCTTGGAACTGGGCAGTGCCCGCCGCCACTACGGGGACATCAATATCACAGAGTCTGGTGGCAGCCATCTTACAGTTGGGCAGAACCTACAGCTCGGTGGCATCACTGAGTCCCCCTGTAGGGAGGGCTGGTGGAAGGCATCTTGAAATTGGGCAGAGCCTGAGTACGTGTTGGCTTCAGCGTCATACAGAGAACTAGTGGGAGACATCTTGAATTTGGGCAGTTCTGCTGTTCTGGTGCTCCTGTCACAGAGAGGTCTGTAAGAGAACAGCTGGGATTTAGGCAGGACCCTGTGCCATAATGACATTAGTCAGCTGCTTCTGGTTCAAAGAGAACTGGCAGGAGCTATTGGGGCTAAACCAAGCCTCTGCTTTGGGCCCAACAAGCAGATACAAAATAGTCACAACTCAGTGAAATCCAGAAAGTACAGCCTAATTTACGGATTGACTGGTGCAGAGGCTGGAGACTAGCCTGTACTGCCCCTGCATCCCAGTCTACCCCAGATAACAGCAAATTGGGGAGGACAGCAAAAACTCAAGTCAGCACGCTTCTGAAAGGCCCTAAGCAATTCGGAGAGGGCCAGAGAACCCCAGGACAGTCTGAAAGAAACCAGAAACATGACAAGAGATAAAAATAAAATAAATCTCCAGCTGCCCAACATGAGAAAATAAGCTCAGGAGAAGTAAACACCGAGGAGAACAAGCACAGTAACCATCCAGATGCTCGACATAGCATCAGCCGAAATTAAAAAGTACCTTCATGATCTCATAGAAGAATTTAAAGCTGTACTCCTGATTCAAGTGAGACAAGATATAGAGAGATTAATTAAAGAAATGACAAGCCCTGCCCAAGAGAACACAGATGGAAGAACTGAGGAAATCAGAAAAGAAAGAGAAACTTCTGAAGAAGAATTTAAACATAACTTAGAATGCATGAAACAGATCCAAAGAGAATACCAAGAAACTAAAAACTCCATTGAACACTGGCAAAATGCCTTGACAGAAACTAAAGACAGCCTTCTGAAACTTGAAGAGAGATTTATGGCATATGATCATGAAAAAAAAAAGCCTCTTAAAAATAACAAGGAACCAGAAAGGAGCAATTCAAAAACTAGAAGATGACAAAAAGATACATAACTTAAGAATAAAGAATGTGAGTGAGGAAGCAGGAGCAACCAATAATGAAATACAAAGAATATTCACAGATATATTAAAGCAAAATTTCCCATATTTAGCAAAAAGAAATGATATCCAGATAAAAGAGGCATACAGAACACCAGCTACCTACAACCAAAACAGATCTATGCCTAGACATATAATAATAAAGATTCCAGAAATCCACCAAAAGAACAGAATATTAAAAGCAGCCAAAGAAAAGATGCAGATTACCTACAACAGGAAAACTATCAAAATAACAGCAGACTTATCAACACAAACTCTTAAGTCAAGAAGGGAGTGGGGAGAAATATTCCAAGTTCTGAAAGAAAATGATATGCAACCGAAGCTCATATACCCATCAAAACTCTCTCTCAAAATTAATGGAGAATGGGGCTGGAGATTTAGCTCAGCGGCATAAGCACCTGCCTTGCAAGCAGGCAGTCGTGAGTTCGATCCCTGGTACCAATAAAAAGGAAAAAGACAAAAAAAAATTAATGGAGAAATAAGATATTTTCAAGACAAGGAGGAACTGTGGGAGTTCATGGCCACCAATCCAACTGTACAGAGAGTGCTGAAGGACATTACAGAGAAAGAGAGGAAGAGATACCAAAATTCCAGCAACAGTGGCAGAGAGGCCTCAGTGAACGGGGCAGACAGTGGAATGAGGGAATAAGGTGGACAAATTATAGCAGAAAAGTGGAGTAGCAGACATGAGGCAGAGACGGTAAGCTATAGTCTTTAGTATAGACAGTTCTGAAACTCTATAAAAAAAGAAAAAGGCAGAGGTCATTGTTAATGATGTATAAGGATTTAAAAGACGTAGTAGTCTTATTGACATATTTAGTTTGAATTTAATATATATTGGTCTGTCCACTCATGTCAGATTTGAGGGCACAGACATCTTGACCCAAAAATAGCAGGTTATACCATGGTAACTATCCTTACTTTCCTATTAACTTAAACTGAAATCCTACAATACTTACATTGTCTTACTGTGACTGATCTTAATTGAATCTGAATCATAAGACTATGGGTTGGCCATGGCTGATTTTATTTGAAATTGGTATGCTTGTTAGTATCAACCCTAAAAGTAGAGGCAACTACTCTGAGGATGACAAGATGTAAAGGATATCCATACTGGTATTAATTAGTAACAGCTCTCAAATCCTACAATGCTGTCAAAGTTAAGTTTTTATAAAAATAGGTGATACTATATTTAACTATAATAAGCCAGTGTGGTGGTCAAATCTATTGAAAATAACGAGAGAAAACATAGTAACTACGGAAGATCATCTATATTGTGGTCTTATATGTCTTATCCATTGCATGTTTTGCTAGGAAATTGTTTTGCTGTCTTGCTATGACTTGGTATTCTCTATAATACAGAGAGGATAGATATATATGTAGAAATTCACACATGGGTTTTTTTTTCTTCTTTTTAATTATTTATGGGAACAGATTATATAATGCAAGATGTAATGAACAGATACTCTGAGCAAGAGATGCTAAGAAACCTGAGGCTAATTTTGTAGCATTATGATAGAAATTCTAGCAATACTATTGTTCACTGATTAGAATGACATTGGACTGGTTTCTTGAGTTCAATTTCAGCATATGTAGAGATGGGGACAGCTATCACAAAGAGAATGAGAGATACGATGGTAGTTACTATTGTCTTCCCTAATTTGGAACTTGAGGACCTAAAAAGCCTCCAATGATTTGATTAGTTCTATAATATACAATAAGTATATAAGGTGGGTGAAGATGGGGACAACTATTTGTAAGAAACTAGAGACAATTAGATAGACAATGAAGATCTCCAGTGGGCTTGCTGCGAAATCTGTATTTCTTTAAATTGTTTTTTTAGCTGCTTTGTTCTGTTTTGATATGTTTAATCTTACCCTCTTTGAGATGTAAAACAAATGTGTAGGACTGATAACCACATTACTGAGCTCTTGTTTGATCATAGAGCAGAAGGGTTTGTAGTGTCACTTTATGAATGTCATTCTAAATACTTTAATTTTCTATAATATGAACAGCTATTTCTAAGATGACAATATGTAACTTATCAACCAGCAATTTCTTACTGTTTGTTTTTCTGTAAGTTTGTATTATTTCTACCCTTTTTTATCTCCATGTATTCTTTTGTTTCCTTTTCTTTAAATAAAAAAATTAAAAAATAAAAAAATAAATAAAAAGCAGGCAAAAATAAGGCAGAATAATTGAAATTATGCAGTAGATGTTGAAGTGTTGATCATTCACTGTATTGGGGAACCTTTTATAGTAATGTAAGTGCCACATGTCTAGATTGAGTGGTGGCTATGTGAAGTGAAAGATTTGTTCAAAATTACTGAATTTCACTCATAGAATTCATTTTATTTCAGTTGTACCTCAATGCAGATTCACATATCTATATGAAACATATGAATGGCCAAGATGAAAAACGTGAAAATGCATTCTTGAAGTCCAATGTAATGTGTAATGAAAGAAATATGAATTAATATAGTGATCACATTTTAATACATTAAATCGCCTCAGTTTGTTAGAAGTTGTTTGAAAAGACATGGGAAAAATGTATGTTCATATATTGCCGGTAGGAGTGTAATTGGAAAGAATCTCTTACGAGACTGTTTCAGTAATATTTTTTAAAAGACCGTATTATTGAACCTGGAAGTTCAATCACAAGGGTATTAGTCTCCAAAACTTAGGGAAGCTGTCAGTTACAGAGAAATGAACACTGCATGAGGTCACTCATATTTGAAACCCAAATAAGTCAACTTCATAGAAAGAGAGAACAGTGAATACCAGAGTGTAGGGAAGATGTGGAGAAAGGATACTATAGACTGTTTAATAAAAGGGTGCAAAGTTACAGGAAAACAGAGAAATAATTTCTGGTCATCTATTTTGTCACACAATGAGTATTGTTAAGTTATACTGCATAATTCGAAATTACTAAAGAGTAATTTTGATTTTTTATCACACAGAAATGATGAATGATGGGAGTGATAGATAAGTGGATTCTCTGAGTTTACCATTACACTATGTAAATGCACACTGAAACATCACATTGTACCCTATAAATCATAAATGGTACAATTATTGTGAATCAGTGAAAAGGAAATAAATTTTAAAAGGTTAAGTTTTCAAAAGTGCATCTTCATCTCAACAGTTATTAACATACTAAAAAATTGACACAATGAAATGTTGTAAAGATTCCCTTAATAAAATGATAACACTCTCACTTAAAGCGTATCATGATGTCATCAGACACGATGTCATTAAAGTTATTTATTGGTAGGAATGATGCATAGTTTAAAAAATACAATATAATCTAATTTCAAAGTTTAAGGAACCAAATATAAACAGTGGTTATGAATGGGTGGTATAAATATGAATACCTTTAATTTTCTGCTTTATGTTAATAGTATTTTGAAATATTTCTAACATAGAAGAGTAGATGTAAAAGTGTTTTGAGACATGTTCTCCTTATGAGGCTCATACTGGCCTCAAAGTCATAGTTCTCTTGCCTCAGAAATTTCCTGTTGCTGGAAATTCAGGAATGTACCACTGTACCTGGCATAAAAATAAATCAGTAAAAGAACAGTGAGGTTTTTCTATTTGCTTATTCAGTGAATTGCTTTTTAAAAAATTAACCTGTTAGTTAGTTTTCAATGAATTTATTTTCAAGGAATTGTTGCAATGCTTAAAGCTTTAGAATCAACTTGGCTTAATTATTGATGTGGATAATTCAATAGCAGGGGAAATGGTGTCATTAATTGCTACAAAGCATAAGGAAGGAGAGAGTCTTTGAGGAAAGATAATGATATCAGTTTTTAATGTGTTGAGTTTTAGGTGCCTGTTGAGTGTTCAGATATAGTATAAATACATTCAGATGTTACCAGCAGCAGGCATTTGAGGCATGGTAGCGGACACAATATTTCACAGATCAGAAACAGAATGACAAAAGAATGTTACCTTTACCTCATGAAGAAGCTGAGAAGTGGCCAGATTGTTGGAAGAAAACCAAGTAAATGATGTACTTCAAAAGGAAATGGACAATTTCTAGTTGAATTTGTCTATGTCAAATAAAATGGAACTGAAAAGTGTTCGCTGGGCTTATCAACCTCTGATTTGACTTATTCAAGCTTATTGTGCTATGCATGAGGTAGGTTTTATTTTTTTCCCTTGTAAGAGTTTTCATGCAGAGACAACTCAGAGACTTGTTCAGATTCTATGACCAGAGCTCCAGATCTATCTAGGGTACCATATTGCCTGTGGAGGTAAGTTATCACCAAAGTAGAGTTACCAAGAGAAGCTATATTAAATATCAGAACACATCAATTACAAAACGTGGTTTCCTTTGAGTTTTCAGTGAATGAATGCGTTATTAATTGTAGTTATTCTACTGTGCATTCAACACTGGAACTTGTTTACTTTTTCAGAATTTTGTATTCTTTGACAAATCACCTTCTTCCTCTATACCTTTAGAAATGTAGTCACCACTGCTCTCCAGTGTTCTCCATTATTCTAGCCAATGAAAGAATTTTGTTCCATTGCTTTCTTTACATTGTTTTCTTTAGGCATATCAAAAATTTTACTATTTACAAGATTCCTCCATTACACTTACAGTGATCACCCTGATTCTACTCATCAAACCATGAATCACCTTCCTAACAAATTACATTTGAAAAAAAATTAAGTTTAAAATTAACATCATTGATATTACATTTCCTAGTGATATCTTTTGCACCTTTTGGACTTCTCATAAAGGACAGACTCTGTGTGTATGTATATATATATATACCCAACCCTACTTATTTATTTATTTACATTTGTTTATATATTTGAGAAAGGATGTGGTTAGTGGCTACTTTGACCAAATAGGGCCTCAAACTTTTAAAATATTTTGTTAGAATTCTTCGTAGCTAATTAGCAAATTTCCTGAATTTCAGTCCCTTAGGAATAAAGGTCTTAAGTTTTGAAGAGTCTTGAGTTACCTAACAACTTTATGACCTTTGCAGAAATTTCTGTCATTACTTTCTTGTCCCAGAACATATAAAAAAGAGACATTTTCTTAGACAAACACTTTGACCTCTACATCCAGAAATCTTGTGGTAGAGTTGTCTTCAATATCAATATCAACATGGTAAAGGTTTCTAAATTAGTTTTAGCAAGCCTAGTTATGTGTGCCCAGTGTTATTATATTTTTGGTGCAAATAAGATATCTGCTTATCACCATCTCAGATGAAGAGATGACTGAAATTATAAAGATTTTGATTACTTTATATCTATACAGAAGTCCATTAAATTCATCAAAGTTTTTTTTTTTTTCACCTCCTAGTGGCGAAAGTAGGATCCAGGGCCTTCACATGGTAGGAAAGCACTCTACCATGCAGTTACATTTTGTGGAATATCTGGAATGTTTCCATCCTGTGATGACTAGTGAATGTGTCAGGGTACAACAAAATTACAGGTTTTTAATCTACTTGAGGTTTAGGAACACTAATCTTGAAATAATAGATGAATAACATAAGGCTGTATTAGACCAAGTACAATGAGAGAAAATAAATGAACAGGCAGGTAAGAGAATGACTTAGTTCTTAGTTATTTTCAGTGATCCTTAATCCCTTAATAACATTCTTTTACTGTATGCATTTCTCCACTTGAATCTCTGAGATTTTACAAATTCAGTTAATATATACTAAATGAATACTCATTGAAGTATTATTAATCCACACAAGCACTTGGGTAGGGACACTGTTTCTATTGGGTTAAGTGATTTATTCAGGTTTACTCAGGAAACAAAAATATAGTAGGGGTTTAATTCCAGATTCATTTTCCTCAAATTCTTGCCTTCAGCTGCTAAATATAGTTTTTTGACAATTTTATTTGTCTATTTTTTTTTATTTTCTTGGAAATTTTGAAAGATTCAATCTTACCATTGATTATTCAAGTGACTAGTCTACCATAAACACTGCTTCATGAAGAAATTTCCTCACATTTCTGTGATAATTTTTGTTCAGATGATCTCTCAATTAGTATCTGAATCTTCTTGCCCAAGTTTCTTTTATAAAGAGAAAAAAAAAACAAATAAAAGTGATATAAGGCTTCAAAACAAGATAATAGGAAATCAACATTGGCTACCATGATGCCTCTTGTTATCTTCAAAATAGCCACCCACACCTTCAGACATAATCAAATAAAATAAAGTAGAACAGAATAAAACCAAACCAAACAAAACAATGAAAATGATACAGGAGTTAAAATGTGACAGTAGGGAATTATCATGCCAGCTGGCTCACAGGAAGGGGTTAGCTTACTCTTAGTTCTCCTCTTGGGACATATGTTTGCCTCTGGCTCCCTCACTCTAGTTCTGATACGCAGTTTTCTAATTTCTGATCTTTGTTAGTTGGAGCCCTTGCTAGTATTTCAAGGTTTGGTCTAAATTTTTTACCTTTTTAAATTTTCCACTGTCTCATCCCTTTTCTGTTTGTCTAGCAATTAAATTGAGTTGTGCATTTTTTCTGTTCCCTCTCAATCTTAAAACATTTTTAAATCCTGCTTTGTCTTTCATATTGCTTCATACCATGTAATTATTTTTTTCTACTACTTATGAAAAACCATGGGCAGATTTTTTTGCCTTGCACCATATTTTGATCAGGCCTATTCTGAAACTACTTTTATCAAAGGATACTATTATTGTTATTACTCTAATAAACAACAAATTCATGTCATTTATTGAAAAAAGTAGTATATTTAAAATATATTTGTTACTTCTATAACAATGACGTACAGGAATCAACCTATGGATTTTATTCAAGTATTCTGTGTTCATTTTTATACTCATTTGTGTCTGTATATTTTTATGTATAATTTCACCACCTGAACAGATTTATGTGTTGAAAAACATCATTTTTATTTTATAATTTTGAAAACAATGATTTGTTTTTTGATATTCTTTGATGTGATCATTATTTTACTTTGTATCATTATAAACACCAATTTAAACACTTTATGAGTTTTTATGCAATCCAATATTATATTTTTCTATCATGGCCCTGGTCATCTGATTATATCACTGGTGATATTATGGTCGTCTGATTGTCTCTGAATACTTTTTGACCCAGAGCAATTGTCGCTAATTCTTTCCTTGCTATTTGATATAAAAGTTGTTCTGAAATTGTCTCTTCAGACCTGGAATTGACAATTTGACCTGGAATCGACAATTTTTCCAAGAAAGTTGGTTTCTTTAGCTAGGGAAATAATTCTTCAGGGACATAAACTAAGAATTAGAGTCTTACTGGTTCTCGATCCATCATTATTTTAGGTCTTTTCAAACAATGTTAAAATATAGGACATAATTCTCAAAGTTCTCTCTCTCTCTCTCTCTCTCTCTCTCTCTCTGCACACAGTACAGTACAGTACAGTACAGTACAGTAATTTTGATATGCTATTTCTCTGTTTCTGTGAATCATTCAGAGATACAACACTCTGATCTTATGTTTCTGTTCCCTTTCCACTTTTATGTGTACCTTTTATTCTTTTGTCTCTGGCTGCAGTTCTGTTGAGAATGGATTTTGTTCCTACGAGTTGATTCTTGAAGAGAACTTCGGTGAACTTGACAGTTTACAGAGCCCAAATGACTGGAGTGTCTTTTGATCTTTCTGCGGTCCCAAGCATACTCGCCCATTATTGGAGAATGAAAAATCACTTCCAATGATAGGCTCTTTTAGATTCTTGGGGAATGGTATTAGTCAGTTTGGTTTTTCTAGGCTTAGCAGATGTCTTTTTGCTTTTTTCTGTTTCTTCCTCCACAGATGCTGAATCTATGCATTTTTTTTTTTTTTAGCTCCTGGTGTCTATCCCATCTGCTTGTGTTTGTGGCTAAAGAGAACACTATGTCACCTTTTTTTATAGATCCTATTTTATAGATCATATCCTACAGGAAATTGGGCTGTGCTATCTAATTATGTTTACTTAAGAAAAATATTTTAGAAATTTGTTGTTGAACTATCATCTAATACAGAGAAGACATAAGGAGGTCAGTCTTCTCTTTATCCTGATTTTTATAAGTGGTCTAAGTAGCATGGCCTGAAGAAGAGGCATTCGGAGTACAGTCTTCTTTCTTGAGATGGGGTAGATTACTTTTCTGAGGCTGAACTATCACAACACATGGAAAAGTATTTGAAGCAAGTGAGAACAAGAGCTTCACATATCTGTACAGAAGATTCCTTGTGTCTTTGTCTGAAAACTAAGCAGTGTACATATGAACCACAAAATTTCATGAAGATAGGCAAAGAAAAAGTATGTAGGCATGTTAAACTGCATAATTGATTTTCAGAGCACAAACTGTGAAATGCTTGTGTTACTACCAGCCAGTAGGGACAGCTCCTAGAGTATCTGGGCCCACAGTTAATAGAGGACCCAAAGTTTCATGTCTTTAATAGTAGAGTTAATCTAGTTCTAGAATAAAGGTATAGCTGGTAGTCTCTGACAAAGATTAAAGTGAGCCTTGAAATCACCATGATAGCCAGGGATTTAGCTCAGCGACATAAACGCCTGCCTTACAAGTGCTAGGTCGTGAATTTGATTCCCAGTACAAAGAAAAGAAAAGCAAAGAAAAGAAAAGGAAAAGAAAGAAAAGGAAAGGAAAGAAAAGAAAAGGAAAGGAAAGAAAAGACCATGATAATCCTCACAAAGGCTACGCACTGTGTCCACCAATTTTCATTCTTAAAGAAAAATAGAAAAACAAATAAGCAAAGCAGAAATGTGCAGGCTGAAAATACAGCCTCAAACAAGAGGGGAAATCCGAAATAATAGATCTGACTAAATTGAGATAAGAGAGTAAACATAAGCATCACGAAAAGAAAACTGAAAAATAAAAACATGAATGAAATAACTCTTCTATGAATTAAAAATGTACTGAATTGCCTTAATAGCATATCATGGAGAGACCAGTAAGGACTCTTAATGTTAAAAACACAGAAAAAAATGAACAGACTCAATAATTTGTGGAACAGTATCCAATTAACAAATGCATATTTAGAGTTTCAGAAAGAAGATTGAAAGTAGGGAATTATTTGAGAAATAATAGCTATTTTATACACGATTTGGAAAAATACATATAAGAAAAATTTTGATAGATTCTAGAGGTGGGTACTTGGTCACAGAAGTTTACTGTACTAGTCTCTGTACTTGAGTATGCTTGAAAATTTCCCTACTACAAAGTGAAATAATTATCTTTTTTTTTTGTCTTTTTCCTTTTTATCGGTACCAGGGATCGAACTCACGACTGCCTGCTTACAAGGCAGGCACTTATGCCGCTGAGCTAAATCCCCAGCCCCAGTGAAATAATTCTTAAAATTGATATTTCATTTGAAAATTTTTGAATAGAAAAGTGGAAAATTTTCATGACTGTATAGCAGAGATTTCTGATTAGTGAACAAAATGCTAACCATAGAGGGAAGATAGGTAGTTGGATTTAACAGCAGCAGCAGCAAAAATAACAACCACAGCAACCAAAAAAACAAGACTGCCTCTGGACTTACGAGTTTGTGATATAGGTTGCTTTGAAATATACTCTTATAAAAGTCCATTACCTTCAATAAGATATAAAAGAGCACTTATAGTGTGTCCAGCTCTGTCTCGGGTATTGGATGTGTTAAAATACATGAAAGTTAATGGGATATGGATATTTGCTGGTTAGTACATTTTATTTAAATTGTGTCTTATAGAAAAGTCTTGAAATAATCAATTATTGGTATAAGGCTCTTTTGAATTGAGAACATAGAGCTGTGTAAGTGTAAGTGAACAAGAGTGTAAAAGAATAACATAACTCAAGACCATCTTTAGTTCTTCTTTTTGGCCACTCAGGAATATAGCCAACCCTCAGTTGGGAAATGTCCTTTATGTCCATTATTTAATAAGTTGAACGCTTAACTGTGGCCACATCTAACTCTGACAAATAGCTTCACGTTTGATGTTGTTATCCTTGGCTTTCATATTTGGGACATTCAGTTGAATAGTATTAAGCAAACTGCCCTAGTTCACAGAACTAGTGCCTATAGGCTGAGGTGCTAAATCCAGCTCTAAAGCCTGCTCTTGAATGCTACAAAAGCCTCCCCACTTTGCTTTTTGTCTTTATTTCCCATCTTTAGATATTTTCAGGAAAACTTGCAGTTCTTAAATTATTCTCTCTTCAAAGATGTTTTGGAGCAATTTCCCAATAACCTGCTTTTCATGATCACATTGCTTTTCTTAAAAGAACTTATTAGTTCATATTTTGCAGTACTTAGTGATCACATTCATCATAGGGAATTTGTACGTGTACTTCACATATCGTAATTCTTTTTATTTCTCTCTCATTTCTCCATGCTCACTCCATTTCTATATATTTTCCCCATTTGCAAAAGATCCATCTCTCTAATTCCTATTAACCATCCTTTACTTTCCTCTTTATTTATACTTTGGGTTTCTCAAATAACAGAAATTGGGTGATATTTAGGCATGTGATTTATTTCACTTAATATTTTGGCTCCTAGGCTCATGCATTTTTCCAACAAATTACTCATTTATCCTTCCTTATCCTTCTATAGTAGAACTTCATTGTGTAGAAATACCAAATATTCTGAATTCAGTCATCCAATGATATATAAAGGTTACTTTTGAATCTTTTATTTCTTTGTATCTTTCTGGCACAGATTATTTATATATATCTAGTAATCTATCCATTTATACTAGATACTACACTTTGTTAGGGTACAGGTTTTCAAAATGGTCACTAGTAATCCTCAGGATTTCAGCAGTGTCTGTTATCTGTCACTTTTAACTTTATTTCTAATTGCACTGATATGAGTCTTTTTTTCTTACTTTTAATAAGGTTGGTTAAGAGATCGTCTATTTTATTTATTCTTTCAAAGAACCAGATTTTTTATTCATTGATTCTTTGTATTTTTTCCAGTTTCAGCTTCATTAATTTCAACTGTTTACAATTTCTTTTTTTGTACTAGTTTTGGATTTGAATGGTTCCTGTTTTTCTTAAGATCTTGAGGTGCAACATTAGGCTATTAATTTATGCACACTGTTTTTATGAAGTAGGTATGTAAATCATTACACTGTCCTCTTAGGATTGCTTCCATTGTGTCCTGTACTTTGTAGTATAGTGTACCGACATTATGGTTTGATTCTAAGAACTCTCTAATTTCTTCCTTGAATTCTTCTGATCCATTGATTATTTTCTTTAATCTACAGATATTTGCAAAATTTCTCTGATTCCTACTGCCACTAAATGATGACCTGGTAGTATACATGGGAAAATTTCAATTCTTTTGTATTTGTTTAAGCAAGTTTTATGGGTTAGCATTATAGTCTACTGTTGAGAAAGTCCGATGTGTTGTTTAGAAGAATGTACATTCTGTTATTGCTGGGTGGAACACACTGTAAACATTTATCAAGTCCATTTAATCAAAGGCATAATTCAACTGTGATATTTCTTTGTTGAATATTTTTCATTGTAAAAACAAAAAAGAATCAAAGTGATGGTACAGAATTTCAAAACAAAATAATGGGAGATTTACACTGGTTAATATATTGCGTATTGTTATATCTTCAAAGTAGTTGTTCAGATTACAAGATATAGGCATGAAAAAATGATCAAACAGTCCAACAATGAAAGCACAAAGTTTTCTTTTTGATGCATTAATGGAAATTAGTAATATAGTTATCTATCTTGTATATATATATATATATATATATATATATACACACACATTATATATATAATATATACATATAATGTTTTCCTTTCTTTCTTTTCTCCTTTCCTCTATTCCAGGTAGAAATTTCTTTGTTGGCTAAAAGCATCATAAATACACCTATGAAAGGATTCAAAATACAAGAATACCCACAATGATTAAGTTTTTCTGTATTCAACGGAGTCTTCCAGATCCCTTTCTGAGAGCTGATATAAGAATTGAATTTATGGCAGCTGGTGCTGGGTATTTAAAGATGACAAAGGCTTGTAGGCAGTGATCTTCGCTGTTTGGCTTGCAATTTTGTAAAAAACTCAAAAAGAGCTTTAGACTCTTTTATCGTGGCATTCAGTATTCCCTTCACTAGAGACAGGGTAGATCTGCTGTCTAAGTCAGGCGATGTTAATGTATTGTGATTCATTAAAGCAACATGGATCTTTGCTCAAACATCAGCTTCACAAAGAAACATAATCCATCGCCTGATTTAAATATCCATCTCCCAATATCTTCCCTTTCTCTTTTCCTTTCTCCTTTCTTAAAGTATTTGTTCTCTCCACCAGTATATTACATAATGGTAGGAGACTTGGTTTTGCCTAATGCTTTATCTGCAGTGTTTAGAATGGTGAATGACACATAATTTCTCAAGCTTTTTTGAATGAATTAATGAATGTTATTGGATCCTAACCTAGATCCCCAACCACCAAATGAGTGTATGGTGAGGTTTAAATAAAATGATACAAGTGGTATGAGTTTAGGGCTCCAGGAAAGTCAAAGACCTTTAGCTGAGCGCGAGACTCTGAGGGCTAAGACAAAGACTTCTCTGGACTGCCCATTTTTACGTCCAACAACAAAGGGCAGGGAAACTGAGGAAAGCATGGCAATGAGCAGGACCTTGGGAGTCACTTCAAGGATGTCTCTAAGTAATGAATCAAGTCAATTCAGTAGAACTGTCTTATCATGTACACATGGTAGGAGTGAGACAGTGGGAGTAATTCCTGCAGCTGCAGTATCTATCTACTTAATTGATGTTTTAGCCAAGTGTCCACAGCTGTGGCGTTATCTTGCCCTTTGAGGTATCTCTGGCCTCACAGGCCACTACAGACCTCAGCCAGGACCAGTGATTCACAGAGGTTCACTTACTATGAATTAGCTCCTGTCACCAGGCAAGGGGCCCAGGCCTAGGACAGACTGACAGATAAACATAGAAACCCAATTAGTTAATTTTAAACCCTGTTCAGAGCCACTTCATAGTGGTCTCCAACAGAATGTCACTCTCTTTTTCAAAGACTCTCAGAAGTCATCTGTTAGCTAATAAATTAGGCCCATGTTTAGCATTCAAGGTTCTCCCCAGTTTGTCCTTGGTGTTCTTTTCAAGGCTAATCTATTTCTTTTCAATATTCACCCATGTTGCTCCTTTAATGAATAGTCCATTCTGTTTTATTGTCAATTTGTAGTCCATGGAATGACTATACCATTGGCTTACTTATCTATTCTTCTGTATTGACCATTTGGATCATTTCCCCCTTTTGGTCATTTTGAATAAAACTGTTACATGTATTTGTTACATTTTATGAGCTTACAGTGCATAGATTTGGGTATATGTGACTATGATTGGAACTGCTGGGTTGCAGGGCAGGTGTATATTTTATTAAGTACTGCCTGATTTACATGTAATCACATTAACTTATTTTTTTCTTTAAATAGAAAAAAAGAAAGGACATAAAAAACAAAGCAGTAAAAGGGTACAAGTAATACAGAATTTCAAGAAAAAATATACAGTAAGAAATCACCAGTTAATAGGTTACATTTTATCTTCCCAGAGACAGTTGTCCAAATTAGAAAATTAAAGCATGTAAAGTAGACAGTCATACAGTGAAATTGGAGACAGTTCTGTTCAGTGATCCAACAAAAGCTCAGTAATATGGTTTTCCATCCTACACACTCAAACATACATGCGGTTATATCCCTTAATCCACCTTCCTTTCCTCTCCTCTTTACAATAACAATTAAACTTTTTGGTTTTATTACTCCCACAGTTCTTATTACTTTTTTTGAAGAGAATAAAACCAAATGTGACTAAGCAAAACAGAGTCAGAACAGAAGGGTGGGCATAGTACATAATGCAAAAATAGAATACCAGGTGATCAAAAGTGGTTACCATTGTGCCTCATGCTATTTTTAAATTGCATTGCCTGTGTCATCAGATATAATAGGATTGATCAAAACAGTACAGAACAAGACCAATAAAACCTACACTAGAGACCTTCCAGGACTTCAAAAAAAGGAGAATAGTCAACCATAATGGGCATCATAGTATATCTTATTTCCTTCAAAGTGGTTTCCTATACCCTCAAACTTGATACTATCAAACAAAATAGAATATAGGATAATCAGACAGAACAAGATGGGGAGAGCAATACTGGGGTTCAAATCAGGTTAATAGAAAAACCAAGAAAGTTACTATAATGTGTCCCGCTATTTTTTAATTTAGTTTTCCCTTAATTAAAAAATGAGAGAAAACAGATTAATTTAAAAAAAGAGGGCAGATTGAGATAAGAGAGGACATTGTAACAGAACAATGCAGGTCAGAACCGAACAATTCAAACGTCATTGAGTCACATTAACTTCTATTTATAAAAGTACAAAATAAGTGTTCTATTTGTTTTACATGTTTGATACCATTGTCTAATATCAGTTATTTAACATTTAGGTATTGCAGTGGATACATAATAATAACTGAATACAGTTTTAATTTTCATGTTTGCATTCTGTGGACAGCTTTCTGTGTGCTTACTGGTCACTTGTACATCTTCTGAAATGTCTGTTTAAACCTTTGTGCTATAAAAATATGTTTAGTCTTTTCAAGATTTATGTGTAGGAGTATTTCATGTATTGTGGATGAGTCTTTAACAGACACACATTTAAATATTTTATTCCTGTCTATAGCTTGTATTTATACTTGGTTTATGTGGTAGGAGAGCAAAGATTTTAAATTTCTAACAAAATAAATTGGAGTTTTCTTATGGCTCTCTTGTTTTATGCTAAGAAATACTCTCTGAGGTCTTGACTATCCTTTCCTATTTTTGCTAACTCCTTTATAAGCTTCTATTTTATACCTTTTATTGTAAAGAGAAAAAGTACAGAAAAATAAAAAACAAATAAACAAAGAGAAAAAGAACAACAAGAACTAAATAACAACATAATCATCAACAACAACAATGACAACAAAAATAATGATGTCTCATTGGTGTAAGAAATTGAAAATAAATAAGATCCAACAGTCTCAACAGATAGAGTGAAACGGAAAGACGTTGCTTAAAGAGAAATTATATTGTTTGATCAACTTTACATCACTGTATCTGGTAACCAGAGCAACTATTTCTTAAAAGATAACACTATGAAGTATGATAGTGATTGTTAAATTCTTGTATTTTATACTTAATTCTCACATCCATGGTGAATTGCGTGTTGTTTGAGATGGGGACAAGAATTTCCAGATGTAGATACAATATTCCACATATTGTCTACATCATAAATACATAATATATTATATATGTATATGTTTGCATATAATCACTAGATATAATTTTTCCTCCTTCATTAAATTACTTAAACAATTTGGGAAAATATCAATTGACCTTCTATGTGCATCAAATTCTGGACACTATTGTCCTTCATTAATATATTTTTTATTCTTACTTCACTATTCTTTTAATTTCTGAATCTTTATATGGCCCTTGGAGCCAAGTGACCAGTGAGACTGTCAACTGTTTTTTCAATGTTTTGTTGGCTTTTCTATCACCTTTGCATTCCCATGTCAAGTTTTAGAACTATCTTGTCAATTTTTGTCAATACAGCTACTAGTATTTTTTTTTTACCAATATTTACTTGAATTCGTAGATTAATTTAGGGAGAATTAATGATTCAACAAAGCTGTCATACATCACAGAACAATGGGCTCCTTTTGTGAGAAAGTATTGTAATAAGATTTCATCACTGTGTGAACATCGAGTGTACTTCATAACCTGAGATTATTACATTAGAAGCATTGTTATCTCATAGGACCATTTTTATGTCTGTGGTTCAGTTTCGACTGCAATATTTTGTGTTAAAAGATTATAGTTAGTTTTTCAATATGAAAAAAATATATTTGTTTCTTAAATATTGTTTGGAAACCCTGAATAGGAATAAATGGATGTTCTGTTATGAATCAAAATAACCCTCCTTGTTCCACTTGCCTCCTTTTGTCACTTCTTTATAATTAAATTTATTGGATATTTATTTGTTATTTTCCAAAAGACTGTCAGCTCTGAGAAGACTAAGACCTTGCTTTGAGGATTTCAGTGCATTTGAAGTTCTCAGTTAGTTGAATCTTCCGGTTCAGATAAGCAGCTTAGAAGCACGTAGAATTAGTCATAGCTCCGGGCTCTGAAGCATCATCTCTGTGAGTAATTCACCTTGAACATGAGTACTATTGTCATGAAATATAAATAAGATATTATTTGTATAGTGCTTTGGATCTTGGCAACCAGGGGCTACTGTGTTTTTTTTTTATTTTAAAGAGAATAAAACAAAACAGAACAAAGCAGATCAGAACAAAACAGTGCAAGCAACACAGGATTTCAGAACAGAGCACTGTGTTTTAATTCTATTAGTGAGTTTTCCCTTCCCTGAGACACAATGCTTACACCCACAACACAAAGGAAGAGAAGTGAATTTGACTCCTGGCTTTAGGAGTAGTCCCTGGCCATCTGCCTCTAAGGTGTGAACATTATGGTAGAAGGGCATGATAAGAGCAAAACTTTGCAGTTCAAAGGGGCCAGAAAGCAGAGCAGGGGAACAATTCCTAGGAGTTGGGGAGCAGATGCAGCACACAGGGTTACACCTCCTTTACCCACCCACCCCTGCACATATCAAGAAGTTTGCTCCACCAATGTTCCAGGTAGATTCCAAATCAATAAAATTATCACGATCAAGGTTAAACATTATAGGTAGATTATTGAGTGCTCAAGAAATGGTAACGAAAATTATTTTTATAATAAAATTTATATTAGTAGTACTAAGTATTTGTTGAATGAAATAATTATCTCTAAAATTGTTTTAAGCAATCTCAAGGGACAGACAAACACTTCTTAGGGAGGGTAGTCTCTGAGGAGATGGTCTTAATGGAGTCACTGCCGCAATAATCAAGTCACTGAAATCTGTAATTAGGAATCCAAGTGCTTACTCTCCTGGTACCTACAGTTAAGGAGCGAGTACAGTTACTATCCTGGAAGTTCAGGTACCCTTGAGTAAATTAACAAAATAAATCATGGTCTTCATGCAGCAAGAGTTACAAGGTAAATTAGAGCTTCTGATTCTTTCATCCAGGCTGGGAGGAAAGGGCTGTGAGCTCAAGGATCCTGACTCCTCTTTACTAGATGTTTGTTCTTTCCAAGAAAATTAGATAGGAGACCAAGGTGCATAATGCTTTAATTCACCAAATAAGGAAGGTGAGTGCCTGCCTGCTCATGGCCTGGGATGTAACAGGGGGTCACAAGTGCGGACTGTAAGAGTCACATTGCCAGTGTTCTCCAACAGGAAGTTCTATACTTTTGTGATTTGGCCTCAGTTTTTAATCTCAGTAGTTTCATCTGTAAAATGAGATAACAATATTGTCCCTTAACTCTTAGAACAGAGCCTATTACAAAGCATAGCCACTCACAGAGCTTTGGAAGTAAATTTTAGTTTAAACATTATTAAATATACAGCCATTTGTGCTAAGAGATTTTGAAAAATATGACCTCTGTATTTGGTAAAAAAAAAGTCAGTTGAAGTATAAAATAAAAATGCTGAATTAAAAAAGTAACAACAAAAACAGAACCTCAGTTTTTTACAACACTGATCCAGAGCTGCGGTAGTTTCTGTCTCTTAGTACAAGGAAGTGGCTCAGAGGTCAGGGAGGAAAGGACACCATCTATTTAAAAATATAAACACCGCAGAGCATGTTTGTGAAATACATAAATATATATATAGATAGATAGATATAAATAATTTTTTCTTTAAAAACATTTTTTTTGCAGTGTGGGGGATCAAACTCACAACCTTGTGTTTGCCAGGCAGGCAATTATGACTCTGAGCAAAATCCTAGCCCTTGAAATCCTTTTCTTGAGCATCACCAACTCTCATTCTGGAGGCAGGAATTTATCCTCACATAATACTCTGAAAGTTAAAGTCAATTGGTAGTTTGCTACTGCCCATGGTAAATCTGAAGTCTTCCTAGCAATATCAAATCTCTCTTTATGGATTCTTGTTTCAAGAATGAGGGAGACAGAAAAAGGACATTGTGGTATTTCTTTGTTTTGCAAACTATCCTCTTTCCTTCACCCCACAGAAAATACTCAAGAGCAAATGGCAGCCAAGAACTCTTCGGCGACAGAGTTCATCCTCGCAGGCTTAACGGACCAGCCAGGACTCCAGATCCCCCTCTTCTTCCTCTTTCTAGGTTTCTACCTGGTCACAGTGCTTGGCAACCTGGGCTTGATCATGCTAATAGCACTGAACTCTCACCTGCACACCCCCATGTACTTCTTCCTCTTCAATCTAGCCATCATAGATTTATCTTACTCCACTACCATCACCCCCAAAATGCTGATGAGTTTTATCTCCAAGAAGAACAAGATCATGCATGCTGGGTGCATGACTCAGCTCTTTTTCTTCTGCTTCTTTGTCATTTCTGAATCCTTCATCCTTTCAGCAATGGCGTGTGATCGCTATGTTGCCATCTGTACTCCACTGATGTACACAGTCTCCATGTCTCCCCAGGTGTGTTCACTCCTCTTGTTTGGTGTCTATTTCATGGGGTTTGCTGGGGCCACTGTCCACACAGGAAACATAATGAGTCTGACCTTTTGTTCTGATAACCTTATCAATCATTTCATGTGTGATATCTTTCCCATCCTTGAACTCTCCTGTAATAGCACTGATACAAATGAGTTGGTGGTGTTTATTGTTGTGGCCATTGATATTGGAATACCTATTGTCACCATCTTTATTTCTTATGCCCTCATCCTGTCTAGTGTTCTTCACATTCGTTCCTCAGAGGGCAGGTCCAAAGCTTTCCGCACCTGCAGCTCCCATATGATTGTAGTGTCTCTTTTCTTTGGTTCTGGGGCTTTTGTGTATCTGAAACCACCATCTGTTTTTCCCCTTGGCAAAGGAAAAGTGTCCTCTTTATTCTATACCATTGTGGAACCTATGTTAAATCCATTAATCTATAGCTTGAGGAACAAGGATGTTAAAATTGCCTTGAGGAAAACCTGGGGCAGAAAAATATTTTCTTAAGAAAGAAACAGTACTGTCTCCCTAGTGTGAGAGGCTGGAAAAGTAAGTAGGTTCCCAAATGCATGATAGATGTTGTAAAATGGGAAGAAACTTCAAAAGGAAAGAGAACTGGGAGAGGAGAAAGGAGAAAAGAAGGAAGGAAAGGAAAAGAATATATATATATAAACACACAAAATGGAAGATAGCTTTACCTCTAATTTCTCTTAGTTCATTGAAAATAAGGTTTGTTCTCATGTGGCTTGGTCAATTTTTCATGCCTATATCTTGCATTCTGAGCAACTATTTTACAGATAACCATGCGCAATGTATTAAGCATTGTTACTCTTCTATTATGTTGTTCTGTTGAAAGAAATAATATTTGAAAAAGTAGATAGATTTCTTTATTAATATCTGTACTTTTAAAATAGCCAAATTCCACAGTTTTTCCCTGGCTTATACACATGTGGGATTTTAAGTGTTTCTATTTTGTTGAATATATAACGCAGGATGTTCTTTCTAGTCCTTTTTCTACTTGACTAGAACTATCACAAGATTTACTTGTCATTTTCAAAATCACTATAAATAATTTGATCTGACTGGACTTTATTAATGAGTTAATCTAGCCTTCTCATTTAAGATACTAGAGGTTCCAGAATTATATGTGTCCCATGTGGATATACAGCTTGATTCCAGTCTACTATTGCTTTTGTGAAGCCATGATTGTTATATATATGGTCCACTTAGATATTTCCTTTAAATGTCTGATGAAACATTAAAATCTGTTTTTATTTGCGGTAATGTAGTATCTTACTATAACGTTTTTAATATTATGTTTTTTAAAGGGTGTTGGAGTTGAAAAAATTGTCTTAACATGATCTTGTCTAAAATGCAGAAAAGTGCATTAAAATGATTTTTTTTGGTGTCTCTGAGAGTGATTTCTTACATGGAACATTTTAATCTGCATGTAATTAGGTCTTGTGTAGGTTGACATGCTACAAACAGTTGAGTGTAAAGTCACATATTCTTTCATGAGTAAGAGAATCATAATTTAAAGCATTTTTAGTGTTAAACTATACATTTGGCCACGATACAGAAATTTGCAGCTCAACATAGTCACAGAAGTGGCAGATAATTTTGAAGATCTGGTTAATTATCAAGACACCATTCAGCAGATCCTTTTTAGAAAAGGCAGTTTACTTTCATTGAACTTTGAAGACCAGTGAAACCAGTTGGTGTATTAATACTTTTATTTTCAGCATTTTAAATTCAATGTTTTTAAGTGTTCTACAAATAAGTTTTTTCCTGAATATTTAAAGTGTCAAATAGCCAGAAATAATAATTTTAGAGATGAATCAATAAATGGACTTTTGTACAACTTACAAAATCAAAGCATAAAAAGTGGACAGATAATCAATGACAGTGCAAACCATTCTGTTTGATAAACTAACAAAAACTTATATATGGTCATCAACTTTGCACACTTAAACATACAGTTACATGCTTTAGAGCCCTTCTTTCCCTTTCATTTGACTTTGTAACTTGAACAACTATTTCTAAGGTAATAATACGTAATTTATCAACTAGTGATTTCTTACCCTTTTTAAAGAAAAATTCTGTATTATTTCTATTTTTTTCTGTTTTGATTTTTTCTCTAAATAAAAAAAATGGACTTTAGTTTCTCATTTTAATCAACAGAAATAATTTTCCCTCCTTCTTTCTTCCCCCATTCTCTCGTTCCCTCTCTTCCCTTCCCTTCCTCACTCCCTCCATTCCTCCCTCTTTTCTTTCACACTTTCATACTAAACTAGTGATTAAAACTGTGGCCTTCACCTAAGCTGTGTGCCCAGATCCCAGCCCTTTTTCATTTTAAGATGGGGTCTCTCTAAGTTACTGACTTGCTCAGGCTCTGATCATCCTGCCTCAGCCTTCCAGAATGCTGGGATACAGGTGTGCACCACCACACCTGCTTGGCTACTTCTCTATGGGGAGTGAAATTCATAAAAGATGAAGTAAGGGAAAAGTATTAAAAGACATAATCTTAGATAAAGTATGGGTCATTTGCTTCCAGTCATCCCTTTTATGGTGGCTTTACCCAGCATAAAAATAGAAATGCTATTAAAGTAACAGGTATCAGGTATGCATTGCTGTCTCCATCTGCTCACTGAAGTAGCTGGTGTTTGTTGTAATATGTAAATCTGAAGAGGTGCCATGTGTTTCTGCCAGTATCATGCTGAATAAGTGACCAAAGGGTCCCTCCAGGACCTGATTGCACAGCCCCCTTAGCACTACTGTGGGAACAGACGCTGTGATAGGAACATGACAGGAGCTTGGGGAGCAGTTACCAAGAATTCACTAGAGAGAGCTTTACCTGCTTCCCAACCCCTTAATTCTCTGAGCTGGAACTTGGTAGACTTCAGTGGTTTAGAACACCAGGGGTGCTGCATTATGCTGTTTAACTGGGGCAGCAAGTGCTGTGACAGCCTGCCGGTCTGTCTCTGACCCGTTTGCTTGTGGGCCCTGGAATTAGACAATGCAAGATTTGTTCCTAGGATGACTGATATTTCTGGGATGTTTTCTGCTGAGATTTGTACAATTGAAGTGTGTTGGGAGTGTGTGGCAGAAAGGGAGGGTCTTAGTAGGTGGCCTCTGCCTTCCAGTTGCTGTCTCCTGGGAGGGTTTTCAGGGGGACTCAGTGCTCATCCTCATTGTGTGGTTGAAGTAAGAGGTGTTGAGTGACAGAAGAACCAACCCTGGAAAGTGTGGTAAGCCAACAGCCCTGCCAGGGAAGGAATTAGGAACCCCAGCTTTGGCATGGCCCACCTGCTCTTTGATAGAGGTTGTAGGTTTTCTGACTATCAGGCAGCATGTGAAAAATCCTACAAGTATTTTTATTTATATTTCCATGTCTTGTCATTTGGAGTGAAGTGAAGGTAAATGGAGAAAGGAGGAGGAAGTGACAATGGTCCGGGATCTGCTGTGTGGGAGAGACTGACAGGTTCTTCACTTGTGCGATGTAATCAGAATCTGGAAAGTGAGAATAAAGAGGTAATAGAATTACTTACGACCTTAGATATTATTAATAAATGTTTTAACTTTTAAAATATACAATAGTTAAGTATATATTGAAATAAAAGTAGTTTCTCTGTGAAATTTATTTTCATTGAAAAATTTTAGAGGTAATTTTTAAAGCTTTCCACTATGCTCTTGACTCAACGCTATCTTTAGTCTGTCTGAGCAAGCCTTAAATTAGAAATCTAATCAATGATGATTCATACATGGAGCAGTCTCACTTTAAAATGTGTTGAAAGCGTAGTGTGAGGTGGTCAGATTCTCAGTTGCACAGAGGAAAGTTCCTGGGCAAGGATCTGTGACAGTCGCTCTTCAGGGGTAGGATTCAGCTGAGAACGACTTGGCAGTGTTGGGGTAATAGCTGTAAGCTTCACCTTGGGCAGGAATGATTGGGACAGAGCACAGGTGGCACATTCAGACACATGCTCTTGATCCATTGCAGTCACAGGAGTGAAACAGCGGGACCTCTCAGGTCACATTGTCTGTGGTCCAAAGAGGCCAGGTCAAAGACCACATAGGGTGTCATTCATTTAATGAAGCTGTAGGAGAGGCAGCTTTAACTTAAGATGGAAAACATCTTTTCTTGGAAGAAAAAATTACCTGGACAGAAAAAGTAGAACCTTTCTAGGATAATGGAAAAGATGGTGACAGAGGATTTGTCAAAATGGTGTAACTAATAATTTTATGTTTAAATATACACAATTTTAGCTGAAAAAGAGCTGTGATCACCATTGTCACCTACTTCTTGTTCTGCTTTTTCTCTTCACCATCATCGCGCGGAGTTAAGTGAGGAAGAGACTATGCAGAGCTGGAAGTTGACAGTCACTGGAATTGACTTGAGTATTTATGGGTTTATTACACTTTTCCCTGTTCCTGTCAGACTTTGCAATGTTTCATAATCTAAAGTTAATCAAAAGGATCTCAAAATGAGTTACAGACAAAAGTAACAAAATGAAACCAATACAATTTCTGGAGAACATGAAAAAAAAAATCTTAGCCTTGGGTTAGACAAAGAATTTTAGGTACAACAACAAATCAGTAGTGCTAGTGTAGCTGTATACATGTAACACCTGTAAGCTGGGCGTCTTAGGGTCAATGTAGGGACTCAGTGAGACTGTCTCAAATTAGAATTTGAAAATGTTGAGGAACAGCTCAGTTCAATAACCCTTTGATCTTCAGTACTGAAAGAAAATCGCATTTTCACAAATAAGTTGGGTGTAATAAAAGTTTAAAACTCTGTTCCTCCAAATATACTACTAAGAACATGAAAAGCTGGAAAATATTTCATATATATTTGACTGGATTCTCTGACCCAGACTTAAAAGTGACAAAACATAACAGCCAAATTAGCCATGTAT
Source organism: Cavia porcellus (assembly GCF_034190915.1). NCBI lineage: Eukaryota > Metazoa > Chordata > Mammalia > Rodentia > Caviidae > Cavia > Cavia porcellus. The sequence continues at coordinate 18,436,017 of NW_026947492.1, read as the reverse complement.
AAATAGTGAGTATAAACTGTGATTAAGAATATGGAATAGTTCTTGATATTATTAATAATTTGGAAAATGTAAATAAAGTTGTCATAATAATTGATTATCTGATAGAATGGCTAAACTAAAAGTATTGACAATAGCAAGAGTTAATGTGCATAAAGAGCTCTCATTTATTGTGGTGAAAGTGCAAAATGGCTTAACCACTTTGGAAAACACTAGATTTTTATAATAGTGAAACTACACATCCCATACAATGCAGATAATCCCCTCCCTTACCAAGATGAAGTCCAAGCACTGTGTCCACTGAACACTTGGGTGTAGATTGCCATAGCAGCTATATTTATACTTATCCTGACTTGGAAACAATCCAGACTTCACTCTACTGGTGGGTGAGCATGTTTTTGTGATTGAATGGTACTTAGCAATAAAAAGGTAACTAGGATGCACACATGAATTAATCTTGACATGAACAAGTCTCAAAACTTTATCCCTAGTGAAAGGAACTTGGTGTAAAAGTATATAAACTGGATAACATTTTATAAATTTTGAAAAACAAGAAAGATTCATCCAAAGTGATTGAAATCAGGCAGTAGTTGCCAGGAGCAAGTGTGGTGATTATTCATCACATGGAGGAAATTTTTAGGATAATGGCAATATAATGTATGTATCTGGATAGAGTGGTGGTTGCATGATGCATACATTTGTCAAAAATTACTAAGCAGTATGAATAAATTAGATTTATTTTTATTCTAATTATACTTTAATAAGGTAGCTTTAAATATTCATATATAACATATAAATGAAAAAGTTCAAGAAATATAAAAATGAATCTTGAACCTTGAGATAACTTTTAACTAGTAAATGCAAATTAAAATAATTAGATGGTATACTAGCTTCAGATTGGCTCAAACTTTTAGGAAATTGTTAGAAAATACATAGCAAAAAGATACGTTTATCTCATGCTGGTAGGAATATAATTGAAAAAAAAGCCTTTTCTGTGAACATTTCTGTAACATTTTTGAAGAGCACATCATTGAATCTATCAATCCAATCATTAAACACATATCCTGAGGCTATAAATGAAGTCAGCTAGCCACCCAGGAATGCATACTGCATGATTTCACTCACTGGTGGAACCCAAAAATGTTTATTTCATGAAAAGTGAGGGCAGAAGACTGGTTACCAGAGCCCAGGGAGGGAACGAAGAAAAGGGATTAGAGAGAGTTTGTTTAATAAGCATAAAGTTACACTAAGAAAGATGGAACAAATTCTGGTGTTCTAACACCGAGAAGTATGACTACATTGTACTTCCAAAATAACTGGAAGGAGTTTGCATTTCATCGCAAAGAAATAATAAGTATTGGAAGTGACACATACACTGATTACTCTGAGTTGATCCTTGCACAATGTATGAATGCATTGAAAAATCCCAGTGTATCTTATAATTTATATGGTACAAAATTGTGATCCAAATTGAAATTAAATAAAAAAGACCAAAATGCATTAAAAAATCAAAACCAGGTGTTTCCAAAGATGCAATGTCCCTCAGAAGTGTTTGTGATAGTAAAATTTGGCATAAGAATGTCAAAGAAGATTTGACAAACTAAGCAATAGTGTCCCTCTTGAAAAGACTCTCTTTAAAAAAAAGTAATAACTGTGGGAGTAATAAAACCCAAAATGTGTAATTGTCATTGTACAAAGGAAAGGAAAAGAAAGTGCTCTAAAGAACATACCGCATATATATTTAAGCGTATTAGATGACCATATTACTGAGTTTTGTTGGATCATTGAACAAAACTGTTTGCAGTCTCACTATTTGAAAGTCCACTTTATGTGCTTTAATTTTGTAACTTGAACAACTATTTCTAAGATAACAATATGTAATCTATTAACTAGTGATTTACTATTTATTTTTTCTGAAATTCTGTATAACTTGTACCCCATTTCTGCTTTTTTTCTTTTTCTCCTTAAAAACAAAGACACAAATTCATTATGAACAATGGTGTTGATGTTTATCAATAGGAATATATTACAATGTTAACTTGTTTAATATTAATATGACCTAATATCAAACATTATATATTCAAATCTAAACAATAGTTATTTATGAGTAGTAGAAATGTGGATGGTTTTAATTTCGTGCTTTATATGAATAGTATGTTTTTCGTTTTGATATCATTTTGTTTTCATTTTAAAATTTTTATTAGGATATTTGTTTGATGCACAGTAATTGCATTTTTCTTGTGGAGTTATTAATTACATTTATCTTGTTCAAATTGTTCTTGATTATTTTTATTCTCCTGTTTTTCTTTATCCTCTCCTTTCCATTCCAAGAGCCCACTTCCATCTCCACAGACTCTGCTTCTTTGTTTTTTTTTATCATCTTTCTTTTATTTTGCTCCTTAAACTATTTGTATTTTGGGTGGCTCATATTAAAGAAACCGTGCAATATTTAATTTTTTTGTCTGATTTATTTTGACTAGTATGATGTTTTCAAGATTCATCCATTTTCTTACAAATAACTCAAATCTATCCTTTTAATGACTGAGTAGTACTCCTTTCCTTGTATATAACATGTGTAACCAGTCATGATTAAAGAGCAAATGGGCTGCTGCCATGATTTAGCTATATTGTGTTGTGATACTATAAATAGTTATCTGAAATTCTGGTAAAATTCAGAGGTGAATCCAGTGGGTTCTGTTTTTTTTTTTTTTAAATTGGTAGAATTTTTACTATGCTTCTATAACATTTTCTGTTATTAGTCTATTCCTGGTGTTTATTCATTTCCAATTTGGTAATTTTCAATTTTTTGAGGAATTTATGTCTCTTAATTTTCCTTTGTTTTGGAATAGAAGCTTTCAAAGTCATTTTTAGAATTCTGTAGATTTCAGGAGTGCTGATTTTGATGTTTCCTGTTTTATTTCTAATTGCATTGAGATTGCCTCTCTTTTCCTTCTTTTAGTGAGTTTGGCTAAAGGTTTAGCAATTTTGTGTGTCCTTTCAAAGGTTACTGGTGCCATTTAAATATGCATAATGATAGCAGTCGTCTGATGGAATTTGTATCTGTATGTGGTATACCTTGAGTCTTAGTTTTCCCCTCCTATCCCCCTCTTTGATCTTCCACTCCTCTCTGTCTTGATTACAAAAGTCTTGTTTCCATTTCATCTCATTTTTTGCTCTTTTCTCTTCCCTCCTTTGCCGCTCTCTCCTCTCCTGTACTTTTTTCCATTAGAAGATTTTCTCCCTATTTCACAAAACCTCTTTTACATTTTGGTCCTTTTTCACACATTCAGCTTTCACACCCCGGAGGAAATGCAGTATTTACACATGTGTGTCTGGTAGATTTCACACAACAGTATGAATTGTTGTGTGAACTCCAGGTGAGTCCATTTACCTATAAGTGTCTCAAGTTTATCATTTATGGTTGAGTAGTGTTCTATTCTATAGAAACTCCTTTCTTCTTTATCTATTTATTAGTTTATGGGCGTTTGGGCTATTACACATTGGGCTGCTATAAACATGGGTGTGCACATATTACTCTGATATAAGGGCTTTAATCCTTCTGAAAATATAGCAAGAAGGGAAAATGTTGGGTCAAAAGGAACCACTAGTGTTAGTTTTTTTGAGGAAATTCCCTCATGAATTTAGTCTATACTCCCATAAGTAGTAGAGAAGGGTTCCTTTTCCCCCAGCCCCTCCAGCATTTGTTATGGGTCAATTTTTTGATGATAGCTATTCTTTCTGGAGTAATATGGAATCCAGTGTTGTTTTAACTTAGATCTCTTAAATGACCAATGGTGTTGAATATTTTAAAAATATGATTTACCATTTTTAATTCTTTATCTGAGACATGTCTGTTTATCTGAGATGCTCATTTTAGCCCTGGGTATTTAAATTTGAGGGGATTAATTTTTTAAAATCCTTTATATATTTTATCAGTTTTTTGTCTTAAGAACAGCTGGAAATTTTTTTTCCACTTTGTTGGTTGTCTCCCTGCTCTGTTGGTGATTTCTTTTGTGGTGCAAAAGCTTTTTAATAAGATGTATTCTAATTGTTGGTTCTTTGTAGTATTTCCCATGCAGTCAGGATTTTGTTTATATAGTCTTTGGCTACATCTGTCTTCAAGATTTCGATCTATTGTTTTTTTCAACAAGTTTAGTGTTTCTGTTTTAATATTTAGATTTTTTTTTATTTAAAGAGAGAAGAAGAAAAAGAAGAAAAAAGAAAGGACATAAAAAGACAATGCAGTAAAAGGGTACAAATACTACAGTTTTTCTAGAAAAAAAATATATAGAGTACGAAATCACCAGTTAACAGGTTACATATTATCTTCCCAGAAACAGTTGTCCATATCAGTAAATTAAAGCATATAATGTGAACATTCATACAGTGAAATTGGAGACAGTTCCGTTCAATGATCCAACGAAAGCTCAGTTATATGGTTTTCCATCCTACACTCTTGAACATACCGGCAGTTGTATCCCTTAGTCCACCTTATTTTCCTCTCTTTTTTACAGTAACAATTAGACTTTTAGGGTTTTATTACTCTCACGGTTCTTATTACTTTTTTGGAAGACAACAAAAACAAATGTGACTAAGCAAAACAGAGTCAGTTAGAACAGAAGGGTGGACATAGCATGTGATGCAAAAATAGAATACCAGGTGATCAAAAGTGGTCACCATTGTGCCTCTTGCTATTTTTAAATTGAGTTGTCTATATCATCAGGTATAATAGAATTGATCAAAACAGTATGGAACAAAACCAATAAAATCTACACTGAGGACCTAACAGGACTTAAAAAAAAAAAAAAAAAGGATGATAGTCAATCCATATTGGGCATCATAGTAAATCTTATTGCCTTCAAAGTGATTGCCTATACCCTCAAACTTGATACTATCAAACAAAATAGAATATATACTAATCAGATAGAACAAGATGGGGAGAGCAATACTGGGGTTCAAGTCAGGTTAATAGGACAACAAAAAAGTTACTATAGTATGTCCTGTTATTCTTTAATTTAGTTTTCCCTTAATTAAAAAATGAGAGAAAATAGATTAATTTAAAAATAGGGGGAAGATGGAGATAAGAGAGGACATTGTAATAGAACAATGCAGGGCAGAACCGAGGAATTCAAGCATAATTGTGTTTCACCACCAGATAATCTAACATAATAGTAGTCACCATAGTGCCTCTTTCCTTACATTATTTGATTGTAACTTCGCGTGCTATAATATCAAGCGTATCTAGATAGTGTGAAGCCTTTCAAGAGAATGCAAGAATTACAGGGTATTTAGAACCTGCTAACAGAAAACAAACAATGGTTTCTATATTATCTCGTTGCCTATAAAGAGTTTTGTTTATACTATAGCATACAGTGAAATATAGTAAGATACAACATGTTAAAACCAGTGGAAACAGATGTACTACAGCTTGATGGGACTTCAAAACAAGACGATATTAAATCAGCACTAGCTTTTACATTGTGCTGCTTTCTTCAAAATAGCTATTTGTGCTATCATAGATACTAAAATCGAACAACCCAGGTTAAAATCATTGTGGTTAATGAATGAAAACATATGGCTTCAAAACAATATGATTGGGAATCATGATTACCACATACTTCTATGTATTCTTATCATTTTGTACACTAGGGAAACTATTTGGTATTTATACATATGAGTTTGATTTATTTCACTTCTGAGTATGGTCTCAAGCTATGTCCATTTATTTATAAATGTCTCAATGTGGTCATTCTTTATAGCTGAGTAGTACTCCATTGTATAAAAATACCACAACTTTTTTATCCATTCTTCAGTCGATGGACACTTAGGTTGTTTCCAAGATCTGGCTATTACAAATTGTGCTGCTATAAACATGGGTGCACATATAACACTGTGGTATGATGCTTCCAGTTGTTTTGAGGATATGCCTAGAAGTGGTATAGCTGGGTCATATGGGGCTTCTAGTCCTAGTTTTCTGAGAAAGCTCCAGACTGACCTCCACAATGGTTGCACTAGTCTACACTCCCACTAGCAGTGCAGGAGAGTTCCTTTTTCTCCACAGCCTCTCCAGCATTGTTGTTGTTGGTTTTCTTGATTTTGGCCATTCTTTCAGGAGTGAGATGAAATCTCAGTATGGTTTTGATTTGTATTTCTCTAATGACCAGTGATGGTGAACATTTTTTCGTATATCTATTTGCCATTTGTATTTCTTCATCTGAGAATTGTTTATTCATCTCAGATGCCCATTTTTGGATTGGGTCGTTGAATTTTGGGGGTCTGATTTTTTAATTCTTTATATGTTTTAAACAGAAGTCCTTTGTCTGAGGGGCAGTTCACTAAGATTTTTCCCAGTTTGTGGGTTTTCTTCTCACCACACTGGAGACCTCTTTTGACGTGCAGAAACTTTTTAATAAGACGTGATCCCAGTTATTGATTCTGGGAAGTATTTCCCATGTGGTTTGAGTCCTGTTCATGAATTCTCTATCTATTCCTATATCTTCAAGGTTTTTACCCAATTTGCCTTCCAATAGATTTAGTGTTTCTGTTTTAATATTTAGATCTTTGATCCATTTAGATTTTATTTTAGTACATAGTGATAGGCATGGGTCTAGTTTTAGTTTTCGACATATGGAGAGCCAGTTTTTCCAGCACCATTTATTAAAGAGACTGTCATACTCCCAGTGAACCTGTTTGGCCCCTTTATCAAAGATAAGGTGGTTGAATGTGTTTGTAGTGAGGGTTGTATCTTCTAATCTCTTCCACTGATTTTCAGCTCTGTTTTGGTTCCAGTACCATGTTGATTTTACTATGGTTGCTTTGTAGTATAATTTCAAGTCAGGGATTGTGATACCTCCTGCCTTGCCTTTGCTGCTTAGACCTGTCCTTGCTATTCTAGGTCTCTTCTCACTCCAGATGAATTTTAGGAGTGATTTCTCGAGTTCTATGAGGTATGTTGATGGTATTTTTATCGGGATTGCATTGAATCTGTATAAAAGTTTTGGGAGAATGGCCACTTTCACAATATTTATTCTTCCTATCCATGAGCAAGGGATGTTTTACCATTTTCTGAGATCATCTTCAATTTCATTTTTCAGTGTAATATAATTTTCCCTGTACAGGTGTTTCACTTCTTTCGTGAGAGTAATTCCTAGATATTTCATTTTTTGGTTGCTAGTGTGAAGGGTGTGGCTTCTCTTATTTCTCTTTCTGTGACTTTGTTGTTAGTGTATAGGAATGTTATTGATTTTTGAGTATTGATTTTATAGCCAGCTACATTACTAAATTTATTTATTATATCTAGCAGTCTTTCAATGGAGTTTTGGGGATCTTCTATATAGAGTATTATGTCATCTGCAAATAATGATAGTTTAACTTCTTTTCCTATCTTTACACCTTTTATTTCTCACTCTTGTCTAATTGCTCTGGCTAGTATTTCTAGTACTATATTAAATAGGAGCGGTGATAAGGGACATCCTTGTCTTGTGCCTGATTTTAAAATAAAGGCCTTCAATTTTTGGCCATTTAGTATGATACTGGCTGTTGGTTTGTCATAGATAGCCTTTCTTATATTGAGGTAAAGACCATCTATTCCAGTTTTCTGCAGGGTTCTTATCATGAATGAATGTTGGATCTTATCAAAAGCTTTTTCTGCATTTATTTTTTTGCTTGTATGTTTTTAATTACTTCAATTTCATTGACTGATGTTTTGGTTTTTATAATTTATGTCTCTTTTTGATTCAGCTTTGGAAATTCACATGTGTCTAGGAATCTGTCCATTTTTTCCTATGTATTCCAACTTGTTAGAATACAGGGTCTCAAGATAGGTTTTGATGATCTTAAGTTTTGAAGAATTTGTTGAAATTTCTCCCTTTTCATTTATAATTAATTGGATTTGAGTCTTTCTTTTTCCTTTTTTGATAAGGTTGGCCAAAGGTTTATTATTAATTTATGTTAATCTTTCAAAGTGCCAACCATCTGGTTTATTGGTTCTTTGTATTTCTTAGTCTCCATTACATTTGTTTCTGTTCTAATTGTTGTAATTTTCTCTCTCATATGTGCATTGGGCTTATTTTTCTTGAAGTTTGAGGTTTATCATGATGTTGTTTATTTGAGCTCAGTCTGTTTTTGGAGGATTTCACTTCTGAATTCAGAGTTCACTGCTATAAGTTTTAGTCCTATGATGGCTTTAATTGCTTCCCATATGTTTTGGTATGTTGAATCAGCATTATCATTCCTCAGTTCCTTTGTATTTACTTATGCATGTTTGATACACTGATGTGTTGTACATTTTTGAGAACTTCCCATGTGCAATTGAGAACAATGTGTATTCTGATGTTGAGGGGTATAGTACGTGGTAGACATCTACTAGGTCAATCTGTTCACAGTTTGGTTCAGTTTTGATATTTCTTTGTTGAATTTTTGTCTAGTTGATCTATTTGTGACACTGTGACAGTGGGGTATTGTGGTCTCCCATCACAACTGTCAATGTGATGTTTTGTCAATGATTATTCAATTTTTCATGTCTGTCAATATTTGTTTTATGTGACTAAGTATATGTGTATGTATCTCTCTGTATATATATATGAAATATATGTTATATATATATATATATATATATATATGTATTTGTTTTGGAGTGTTTGTTTAACAAGCATGTAGTGACCTTCTGTGTCTTTTGGTCTGTGACTTTCTTTGTCTCTTTTGATCAATTTTGACTTTATGTTCACTTTGTCTGCAAATTAAATAGCTACTTCCACTTTTTTTATGGATTCCTGTTGCATGAAATATTGTTTTCCATCCTTTGACTTTCACCTATAAGTCTCTTCTGGAGTTAAATATGTTTCTTGTATGCAGCATATTATTGGATCTTGTGTCTTGGTATATTTGGCCAGGCTGTTTATTTTGACTGGTGAATTGAAACCATTTCCATTGATGTTTATAACTGATAGTTACTTTCCACACTATTTTCATGTTAGTTCTCTGGCTTTTGCTTTGTTTAATTGCTTGCCTGGCTAGTGGCTTCTTTCTATTGGTGCTATAAAATTTTGACCTTCATTATCTTTGTTTGGAATATCTTTCAGAACACTTTGTAGAGCAAGCTTGGTGATTGAGAATTTCTTTATTTGCTTTTTGTTATGGAAGAATCTTATTTTTATATTTTTGAGACATAGTTTTACATTTACATAGTATATTAATCTGGGTTGAAAGTTGTTTTCTTGAAAGTCTTGAAATACTTCACTCTAGCCTTTACTTGATTCAGTGGTTTGTGTTCAGATGGATTTTCTTTTATACGTCATTTTTTCTAACATCTTTTATTATTTTGTTCTTGTGCTGTATTTTTGGAATCTTGATTATTCTGTGCCTCGGTATAGATTTATTTTGATCATGGCAAATGGAAGTTCTATATTATCTGTGTTTCAAACTTGTTTTCTGTTTGGAAAGGTTACTTCCATTACTTCTGCTACCAGACGTTTTATGTCATTTGGGCTTATTTCTGTTTTTTCATTGACTTCAATCGATTTTATGTTGCTCTTCTTTGCATCATCTTGAAGTAGTCAGATTGTTATTTTCATGGTATCTTGTTATATTTAAGATATATATATATATATATATATATATTGATGATCACTAAATACAAGCCATCTTCAAGTTCTAAAATTCTGCCTTCACTTTTATTTGGTTTTGCAAACTTTGAATGGAATTTTTAACTTCCTAGATATCTATTTGAATATGTTGCATGGGTTGTATTTCTTTGCTATGTTGGGCACTCATGGTTTCCATCACTTTCCTACACTCCGTTATTTTGTTTTAACATAATATGTCCTCTAGATTTGCTGAGCAAGTCCTTGACTATGGTGGTCATATCTCTCTCTCTCTCTCTCTCTCTCTCTCTCTCTCTCTTTCTCTCTCTCTCTCCCTCTTGACTCAGATATCTGTTTTTTTTATTCTTCATCTATCATTTTAGAAAATTTGCTGAGCACTTCTGATTTCCCCTATCTTGTTATCCCTGGATTTGTCCTTTGTGGAGTAGAGGTCTAGGGTTGTGTTTTACTTCTGCATCATGGGAATAGGCAAAAATAAACTCTGAAGAGAAGGCTGAATGCCAAAATACAATTTTTCTAAGAGACCTAGCCAAAAGGTGGAGGAAAAATAGATGAATGATATGCTTTGAAAGGAAATGGAGTATTTCAAGATAGAGTTATCTGTCACCTGTTTCAAGTATAAAAGGTCAGAAACACATTCAGTTAATTTAACAGTACCTGATTTGATCTATTCAAGAATATTGTGCTTCCTATGTAGAAGGCAGGTTTTAATTTTCCTCTTATGGAAGAGAAATTGCCAGGTAGAGACAACTCAGTGGTGTGCGCCGACTGTATCGCCAGTGTCAGATCTTTGTACTTCCAAAGCTAAGGTCCATCTAGAGTATCATATTGCCTTGAAGTTAAATTGTGACTAAAGTTCCTGAAAGATATAAAAATATTGGAACATGTCACTAAAGAAGCATATAGTTTTTCTTCCCAATTTTTAGTGAATGAATTAATAATGTTATTAACTATAGTCATACTATGTAATAGAATGTCAATATCCCCCTCCCCTCCATTTTCCTGTAACTTTGTATCCACTGACCAATCTCTGTCCAATATCCCTTCTCCATACTCTCCTTAGAAATGTAGTATATCTATTTTGCAGTTAGGGACTATAGAGAATTCCTATTCAACATACTAACTTTACTACATTGCGCTTTTTTTTGTTTATTGCTTAGTTTCTTCACATACATATAAAATGTTAGTTTGATTTTATTGTTTATTAAATATCTTCAATACATTTAGAATAATTGCCCATTTAGAAATTGTACTCATTAAATTGGACACCTTCCTAATAAATAATACTTGAAAGTTTTTAATTAACACTACCCATATTGTACTTCTTAGAGCAGTCTTGATATCTTTTATGCCCTTTACACTTTTTGGGAATGACAGATTTTTTTACAAGTATTTTAGTTTCTCAAGGGCTCAGCAGTCCTAATTACTGCACTCCATTTTACTAATTAACACCTTTCTTGAATTTCAGTCTCTTAAGAACAAGTTCTTCAATTTAGAAGAGATTTGAGTGCTGGGTAACTCTAAAGTGTTTATAGCAATCGTCACTTACTTTCCCATCCCTCCACTTAATAAGAATGGTGGAGCTTTTTTCTACAATCATTTTGCCTTTAAGGCAAAATCTTCTGGTATCAATATCTTCAGTGTCAGTGTCAACATACTAAAGGCTTCTAAATTAGTTTCAGTAAATTTAATTACGAATACTTTGTATTTTTGTTGATGATAAAATGTGTGCTTAATAAAAACCTCTGATGAATTGTATCTAGTTAGAAATATTTGGAATTACAGGTTGGCAATATAGATTTTTATTGATTTATATTTATGCAAGAGACCTTTACATTCAGTAAGGTTTTTCCTCCAGTTCTGAGGATAGAATCTCATACATCTCACATACTGGGAAAACACTCGCCCCCGGACCCCCAGCTCAGCTAGTTTTTAAAGAGCACTTAAAATTTATCCATCATCTGATGGGTAATGAATATATAGTGTACAACAATGCTATAGAACTTATAGCTGTCCTTGAAGAAGATTTTAATTGAGTTGAGATTTGGGGACTATAATCTAGAAACAGTCAATTTATGTTATAAGCCTATATTAGACTTAGCAAAATGAGTTATGTAGAAAAATAAGTAAAAAAGGAGGATAGGACAATGCCATAGTTCATTGTCATACTTAGTTACCCTGGATTCCTTGGTTAGAGGTAGGCTTAGAGTTTGGGTTAGGTTTATACTTTGTTCTCTAAACTCTCTCCAGTTTTGCCTCTGTGATGTTTTACAAATTCAGGTAACATTTGCAAAATGAATACTGATGGACGCATAATTTATCTATTCCAATGTCTGTCATTTCCAACAAGAGCAATGACTTCATTAATTTAATAGACATGTTTACCATGAAATGAGATATATAGTTAGGGTTTAGTTTTAGATTTGTTATTCTAAAGTTCATTCCCTCAGTTGATAAATTTACTTCTGTTAGGAGAACAGTTCCTTTGTCAGTTTTCTTACCTTATTACCTATTGCTTGACATTTTTTAATCTGTCCTTGCCATTGACTGTACTGGTGATTATCCTGCCTTATACACTCCACCTTGGAGTGATTTCCCCATTTTTATGGAATCATTGCTGTTCACATGATTCTTCAATTATTATCTTGTACCTTTCAGCCACACTCTAATCTTCAATATTCAAATGTCTGACCTCCATAATGTGGAGGTCTTCCTAACATTTCAAGATTTTAAAAAACATTCTAACTCTGACCTTTTCTTTCCTATTTAATCTTATTTTGGTTTCCTTGGACTTGAAAATGGAATCAAATTTGATTTGGGACTCTTCTGTTGTTCTCTCTCAATGCACAGAGGTGCTTTGCATGTCATCATTTCATTACATGTGACACATGGTTGGTCTCCTTTTGTTTCTACTGCTTATGTAAAAATTTTGAGTGCTTCCCATTTCACCTTGTTCCATACTATTCTCAAATTTTCATTGAAGGATGTAGTTATCATTAATGTACTTGTAAGTAATAAATAAATTTTTAAGTAACATACTTAAAATGTAACTGTGATTTATGTAGCAATATAAAACTGTCTTTTATAGAGTAATATTAAACATTTAGTGTCCTTTTTGTGTCAGAAGATGCATTGTTTAAGCATTCCTTGGGTTGACTGTACTTTGCAACTCAATGATTGAAGCCTGAAAAGCAACACAAATGCATGAAATATATAGGCAAAAATATTTTATTGTATGTAACTAATCATGTGTTCCATTGTATGATGTATCATATATAGTTTAAATTAGAAATAAATGGAAAGAGTAAGTTATTTTTCATAGCCTCATATTTTGGAATTGGAAAAATATTGAATAAAATGGAAAAGAGTAGTTGGTTTTTGCTTACTGATTATACTGGAGCAAGTGATTAAGGAACACGACTTTAAAGAAGCCCTACCTCAGATGCATTTGGAAATCAAGTTGTCATGGTAACTATCTCTGTAGTAACAGACAAAATCCTCTTAAAGCTTCCAGAGAAACTCCAACGTCTTCTTTGCACTTTATCTCCAATAGATTCTGCCTTATGGGCTTTATTTAAATTTTGCAGTAATGAACTACTTTTCTTTCCTTTTTTGTGCTGTGTGATTATGAACAGGGACCAAGATTTAGTATAGTGATCCTGGGATGTGGACAGTTCTAGCTGTAAACTGCTGATGAGGCATCATTGTTGCTAAGACCATGCTTGGGAGGAATATATATGGGCATGTATTCAAAAGCATACACAGGCCTAAGTGCAGCAGTGAGCTGGACTTGCCAGGAAGAAAATGGACGTCTGATTTTGTGGTAAGATTTTATAAACTTGTCCAAAAATTCCTGCCATTAAACTATGACCAAAAGTATTCCTAACCCACTGGTATACTTAAGCTCAAATTTTCCCAGACTTGTATTTCACATCTATGAAATCAGTTATCCTTAAATATATGAAATCTTTTGGTGAGGGATGTAGAACACTGGTGTCATACCGCATTTTATTAGTCCCTATATTAATGAAATCTCCCTAAATGCATCCCACTTAGAGAACCTGGATATTGCTTTTGGGAGAAAAAATCGGATATGTTTGTACCACACATTAAGTACCTTGAGTTTAAGAGGCTCAGCAAGATTTTGAGTGGAAAGTTCAAAGTTGGCCAAAATTCTGGAATCTTGTTTGATGCATGCTCATCACTTTTTAAGTGGAGACTAAAAGATCTAATGGATAAATTTACGGGAGTAACAAATGGGACAAAGTTACTTGTTCATTGCCTTTGCATCCTTGCTCTCCCAATAAGAGCATTCGGTCATTGGTACACAGTAAATGCTCAATACAAGGCAGCAAGACTCGTCCATCACCTATCCAGCGTTTTGTTCTTGATTAAACAAAAAAAAATGCAATCTAAAGGAAAGAACAATTATTAAAAGCCAAAAATGTCATTAGAAAGGATGCAAATGAACATTTCTTCTTCTTTGGGGGAGCCAGCTCCAGATACCATTCTGTGGGAGCCTCTAACTAGCTCACCGAGATCCTGTTTCAGAATAGAACTCTTCAGTTTCTAGTTATCCGTGGTGCTAGGAAAGGATTCTATCACTTCCTCAGAAACTGGATAGGAGCCTCAGGGCAAAGGCACAGTCAGAGACCTGCAGCTCAACAAGAAAGCAAAGATAAGCTAGAGGATTTGATCCTAAAAGCAGGAAACAAAACCAGAGGAGAGTCTGGCTGCTAAGTTGTCACATGCCTATCACTATGTACTAAACTAAAGTCTAAAAGGATCAAAGATCTGAATATTAAAACAGAAACACTAAATCTGTGGGAAGACAAAATTGGTAGAAATCTTGAAGACATAGGGGTAGGTAGAGAATTCATGAACAAGAATCAAACCACATGGGAAATACTTCCCAGAATCAATAACTGGGATCATGTCCTATTAAAGAGTCTCTGCATGTTGAAAGAAATTTCCAGCATAGTCAAAAGAAAACCCACAAATTAGGAAAAAATCTTAGTCAACTGTCCCTCAGAGGACTTCTGTCTAGAACATATAAAGAATTTTTAAAAAAATTATATCTCTGAAATTCAAAGACCCAATCCAAAAATAGGCATCTGAGGTGAATACACAGTTCTCAGATGAAGAAATACAAATGGCAAATAAATACATGAAAAAACGTTCAGCATCATTGGTCAAAGAGAAACACAAATTAAAACAACACTGAGATTCAATCTCACTCCAGAAAGAATGGGCAGGATCAAGAAAACTACTAACAACAAATGCTGGAGAGGCTGTGGGGGAAAAAGGAACTCTCCTGCACTGTTGATGGCAGTGTAGACTGGTGCAACCACTGTGGAGGTCAGTCTGGAGGTTCCTCAAAAAGCTGAGATTGGAAGTCCCGTTAGATCCAGATATTCTACTTCTACGCATATTCCCAGAAGAACTGAGAACATCATTCCACAGTGATATATGTTCACCTATGTTTATAGCAGCACAATTTGTAATAGCCAGATATGGAAACAACCTAAATGACCATCAACTATGGAATGGATAAAAAAGATGTGTAATTTCTATACAATGGAGTACTACTTAGCTATAAGGAATGATCATATTGAGATATTTATAAATAAATGGATGCAACTCGAGACCATACGTGTAAGTGAAATAAATCAAACTCATATGTGTAAATACTCTATTGTCTCCCTAGTGTAAGACGTGGTAAGAGCACGTAAGATACAAAATACTCTATAAATAAAGTGAGAGGATAAGAATCTGCTTAAAGGGGAAAATAATATCTCAAGTAAAATGAAAAAGAAAAAGGAAGTTTAGAGAAAAAGCATCTAAAATTATATATAAACACACTTAAGATAGCTAAGATGATTGTGCTACAAATGGTATAAGTTTTTGAAACAAAAGTTAAGATTCACAGGATTGTAACTATTGTGCATATTATTGTATGGTTATCTGAGAAACTGTTGAAGATAGTTATGTCAAATAACAACCCTAGTCACGTCCCTACTACCTTGTTATGAAGGCCTGTATTGTCAGTTTTTGTGCTCTTTACTATTATTATTTATTTGGTTTTTTTGTTTTATATTTTTCTAGGAATTTGTTTTGTTTTTCCCCCTAATACAGAAAAGAACAGTATACATGTAGAGACTCATATATGCATAGAACTTCTCATAAACAGTTTATGAGAATCAATTATATAATTCATGATGAAATGATCAGCTACTTTGAAGAAAAAGAGACGAAAAGGTACCCAGTTCTAATTCCATAACATCATGCTGTGAAATCCAGCAATACTATTATTCTTTGTTCAGAGCGATTTTTGTCTGCTTTGTATTGTTTAATTTTAATATACATGAAGGTATGGAAGCTATTTTGAAGAGAACCAGAGACATTATGGCAGCCATTGTTCCTTACCGTATTGTCTGGTTTTGAAGGCCTCTAATATCTTCATCATTCTGCTCTAATCAGTTTAAAACTATTTACTTGTGTATGAATTCATTGTGTGTGAAGATATGGACAACTATTTGGAAGAAAACAAGAGAAATTATGGCCAATGTGCAATCCACTAATCTATAGCTTGAGAAATACGGCTCTCAGGGAAGAGTGGAGGAAAAGTTGTTCACATCATGGGGTCTGGGCATAAGAAAAGGGAGGAAGATAGAGATTGAGAGACAGACAATTGTGTGTGCATGTGTATGTATACAGACACACACACACACACACACACACACACACACACACACAGACTCGCTTCTTCTGAGCAGATCCCACCTCCTGACAGAAGGTCATCCACATTGCCTCTCACAATTTCATCACCTTTAAAAGCCCAACCTGTGAGTACATGAGAACTTTGGTGAATGTTTTAATTTCAATGTTTAATTTCAAGTGTAACACCCTTGAAGAGGAATTTTAGAAATTATAGATGGAGATCGAATAATTCTTTAAACATCGTGCTTTTATTGTGATTATTATGTTTTCAGTGAGGAATCTAAGCTCCAGTGCTTTTTATCCCATATAGAGAAATTCTAGAAATTCTGGGTGGATTTATATCCTTGATACTTACTCCTAATTCTTTTATCTTTTTGAAAATAGTTTCTATAAACATAGGGTATTCAATGCGAAATGGAGTTTAAGAATCATTGTGTTCAGCCCCTCAAACTCCAGAGACTAAATCTTTGCACGTTGCCCCAGAACATAAAGCTACCTGTTACACGCACTGGTGTTGCAGTCTTGTCTTCAAATTCCAATCCACTCTGTTTTCTGTTGTGCTGTATTTTCTTTTCTTTTTGTTTTCTTGGAAGATTTCATTTCACATGTTAGCTGACCTAACACATTTAAGTTACGAATAAACTCACAGCAATTTCATGTGATTTTTTACAGGATAAGTTTAATATATCACACTTTGCAAGAATGTAGGTGGTGAAATATTTTGTTGAATTGGTCTTGGCAAAATGCCACAATGGGTGTTTGATGAATTTGGTTGTCTATACGTGGGAAATACCTTAAGATTCATATAGAGGTAAGCATGGTGCCCACTGACCTAGGTGGTGCAGCAGGGACACAGTTCAGTAGGTCACAACTTACAGGGCAGAGAAGTGAAGTTTTGAGGAATGTGAAGATACTGGGTGATTTCTTGTGGTAAAAATAAAAGAAAAATGAAAGAAGAAAAAAGGACCCTGAGTGAAGGAGTTATATATTATTTTAAGGCTAATAGAGTCTTATTCCAGGGGTTAAACGGATGTTAGAAGTCTGCCCGGGAAGTGGCGGGTTCTTGGTGATTTGGAGCTGCACCGTCCGATAAAATAGTCAGTAGCCCTGGATGGCTGTTAAGGAGCTGAAATGTGTCAATCCACATTGAAGCATCCTGTAAGCGTATAATGTGCATTAAAATTCATGCGTGGTTTCTGAAGAATTAATATGAAAAATTAATTTTAATGTAAAATATCCCATTGGTGACATTTAGATACATTAAACAAATCATTGAAATCAATTATTTGTTTAGTTTTTAATGTATTTACCAGGACATTTAAAATAACATATGTGGCTCTATTAGATGATATAGGTCTAGAGAAAGTAACATAGAGATCAATAACGTAGGGATAGATAACTTGGGATGTGTTTCAGGGCAGCATCAAGCAGCTTTTTATTAGGAAAAACAAATGCTACAGCGTTTTCAGGTATTGGAGGTAACTGGGACATGGTAACAGTAGGAAAAGCAAGTGACCTCTGGGTGGACTAGTAAGTTCACAGAATTATATAAACGAAGGCAAAGCTTTGCAGAAAGAATCAGATAACCAGTTTTTAGCTTCATGAGTGTACAATTTCTCTGAGAAACAATGCTAAGTAAGGTGTGAGTGAGAAGCACTGCATTTCGATATATGAACTTTTCTCCAGGAAAGTTTTTTTCTGTTGAGAAATAAGGACAGTTTCAGGTAAACCTTTTACTTTGTCCTTTGATTCTGTTTGATGTTGGTGAAATGAACATATAGGGAGAGAACATATAGTAACATTCCTACTGTTAAATTGTTACAGTTACCTCCATATCCAAACATAAGTTTGATAAAATACTGACTTAGGAGTAGGGTGGATGTGGTGAGTTTGCAGTACAGTGTAGGTAGGGAAATAAAACAAAAATCTTTATTGAAGGATTTCATAGTATAATTGCCAGCGAAGAACACAAATGCTAAGTGCACTGATTTTTTCATATGCATATGCTGTGTAATTTCATGTGTATATTTAATATAAGGACATTTATATATGTGCATGTATACATTTATGTAATCATATATATATGTATCATCACTGCTATGACTTGCTGTATATTCTATATATTTAATAACATTATATATAACTTTTCAAACGTGTATGTGTATGTATTTATGTAACTATATTCTTCTGATATCCTGT
Source organism: Cavia porcellus (assembly GCF_034190915.1). Classification (NCBI taxonomy): domain Eukaryota; kingdom Metazoa; phylum Chordata; class Mammalia; order Rodentia; family Caviidae; genus Cavia; species Cavia porcellus. The sequence goes on along the minus strand of NW_026947492.1, from coordinate 18,417,499 downwards.
CTCTACCCAATGCTTGCCTTTATCTCTATTTGGTTGATGATCAGAAGGGGCAAAGAACCTGAGGTCTGTATGATTATAATTCAATAAACTTTTATGTATGTATGTTTATTTATCCATTTTAATTTTTGAGTTTTAATAAGATAATAGATATGCAATAAACTGTACATGTTTAAAAGGTAAATTGGATAAAATTTCATATATATGTTTTAAATTATGAAACTATATATCTTTTGAAATCTCTCCCTTTTTTCTTCTTTCTACCCTGACCTGTGATCTGCTTTCTCTTACTATTTTGCTTTAATTTTTAAGATTGTTGAATAAATTAAATCATATAATATGCACTCTGTTTTTCTGGTTTCTATCACTCAGTCTAAGCTGTCTGAGATTCTTCCAATCAGTACTTGTATTACTAATTGGTTACTTTGTGTTGCTATGCAGTAGTCCATATAGTAGTCACCGTATAGTAATCACCTGTAGATGGACATCTAGGCTGTTTCCAGTTTTTTACTATTATATGCAAAATTACCATGAACATTCATGTACAAATCCTTTTATGACATACCTCTTCATTTTTCTTGAGCAGTATGTAGGAGTTTATTGGCTGAATCATGTTACACATGCATGTTTAATTTTTAAAGCAACTGCCAAAATGTTTTCCAAGTGGTCATACCATTTTACCATTCCCACGAGTGGAGTTTGAAATTTTCTGTTCTTCCACATCTGCACCAATCCTAGGTATGGCCCACCTGCAGGTCTTCTGATTGGTATGTAGTGATACCTCATTGTGATTTGAATTTCTATTTCCATAATGACTCATCATAGTGAGCATCTATTCATGTGGTCATTTGTCATCCATAAATGCTTTTTGATGAAATATCTGTTCAAATTGTTTTTGTAATCTTTAAGTTTCTGTCTTCTTATAGACATCTTTATTTTCTCTATATATTCTGGATTGAAGTCTTTTATCAATATGTGATTTTAAAATAGTGCATGGTTTGTCTTTTCATTTTATCACAAGTTCTTAATTTTAATGAGGTTCAATTATCAGAATTTTTCTTTTTTTAATAGTAGCTTAGTTGTCTTATCCAAGAACATTTTCTTAAAATACAAATATTTTCTCCTATATTTTATTCTAGAAGTTTTATAGATTTATAGATTTGTATAGTGGTAAGTATAATATATCTTGAGTAAATTTTTATATATAGTGGGAGGTATGTTTCTAAATTATTTTTATGTTTCTTTTTCTCATAGCTTACTAGGTATATCTTTTTACCTTTGTTAAATATCAGTTGATCCAAATTGTGTGTATCTGTTTCTGCTGTCTCTATTCTATTCCTTTGTGTTTTGATGCCCAGATCACACACTTTTGGTTACTATAGTTCTTGAAATCAGTTTGGGTAAGTCCTCCCCTTTGTTTACTTTTTAAAAAGTTGTTTTAAAGAAGAACAAAGGAACAAGAGGGAGAGAAGAGAGAAGTGCTGAAGAGGTGAAGGTGGATGAGCAGAGTATGTTATATGTATGTACAAACCTGCCAAAATGAAATCCATTGATTTATGATTAATATGTACTAGTAAAAAAGTTATCTTGCCTACTTTAGATCCCTCATATTTTCATATCAATTTTTAATTAGTTTATAAATTCACACAAAAATCTATCAAGATTTTGATTCACATTGACTTAAATCTGGAGGATCTTTGGGGGAAGTATAGATATTTAAATTCCTGTTGGAAGTCATTGCTTTTCTACAACCTCTCCAGGTTGTATAGGTTGTAAGTTTAAATATTTTCCAAACCGATAGGTGAGAAAGAGTTTTTGGTATTGTTTTGTTTTGCATTGTTATTATGAGAAAAATTGAGAATATTTTCATAAATCTGATGACTACTGGATTTCTTATATGGAATGATTTTTATACTCTTATTGCAATTTTGGTCTCAATTTTCAGGAGGACAATATATTAAAGATACTAGCATTTTGTATGAAGTATAAGTTGTATTTGTATATTCTTTTACCCAATTTGTTATTTGGCTTTTAATTTTATGATATGAATATTTCTTCACGTATTATAAATTATATTCATTAATATTTTATTGTATTTGATATTTTAAACATAGTTAGATATGATTCATTTCCCTTTTGCTTCTAAAGCCAATAATTTTCCAAAATGTTTATATAAGTTCATTTTATTATATGTGGATATCTTTTGATTATTTCTTTGACATTGTGCTTTTAATAATAAATGCAATAAAGAGCCTTACATTTGTTGGTTATGAACTCCATCACTGAATTACATTCTTAGTCCATCCGGTCTCTTTAGAAATTTTTCTAGTGTATGGTATGAAGAATAGATGCAAATTCATTCTTTTGCATATGGCGATTCAGTTGTTCTATTGCCACTTTAATGTGTCTATCTTTTCTATAATTTTGAGCTCCTGCCTTTAGTACATACTAAATGTCATACGCATTTGGACTATTCCTGTGTTTTCCATTCTATTCTGCTGGTCTTTCCATAAATCCATACAGCTTTATCTATTGAAGCTTCATTATTTTTTCATACCTTGGTGATAGCTTCCCACATTTTCATCTTTCAGGGTTTCTCTGTCTATTCCTGTTCAACCATAATCTCTATAATTAGTATGTCTAGTTCCAGGAAAAATCTGATGACCTATTCACTGAGTAGATGCATCAAATTCTGTATCTTAAGTTCACAAGTGAACTTAGCGAGGATCCACTTCTTTCAGGCTCGAGACATCTAGTTAAGAAGGGCATCACGACTTCCGTGCTTCCCAAGTGTTCATCTGTGTCTTTGGAAAGTGTTTCTTAATTTTCCCCATCTTTGTCTTGTCTTTTTCATTAAGCTCATGCCTGGGAATTTTATTTTATTTTTGCAGCTATAATAAGAGTGTTCTTCATTAGATCTATTATTTGTGATTTTAATTTTATTAACATTAATTTTCAAGTTTTTAATATAGTTTATTAATTTTAGAGGCTTTTATTTTAAATTTTTGGTTGATCTAATAATTATACATATATATGATGTACAATGTGATGCTTCAGTGTATGCATTGTGTGATGATAAAATCAGTGTAAATGACACACTGATCATTCTAAATGTTTCATTTCCTTGTGGTGAAAACTTCAACATATGTAGAAGTTTTTTCCATTGAATTTTTTGGGGAAGTTTTCTTTTTCTTTCTCAGTTTTTTGGTGCTAAAGACCTATCCCAAGGCTTTCAGCTTGCTAGACATGTGTTCTACCAGAGTCAAATCCCACGCCCCTTCACTGATTCTTTAAAGCTTTCTAAATATATTATAAAGTCTTCTGTAAGCAGGAAGATTTGTAATTGTTTTCATCTGATTGTTATACCTTTTATGTATAACTTATAACTACACTTCCCTAATAGCTTTAATACAGTATTACTTCCACTTATAACTACATTCCCTAATAGCTTTAATACAGTATTAAATAACAGTAGCCATTCTGGTTTTTCTCTGGGTTTTAATTTGACAGTTTCATGTTTTCAAATTAAGTTGTTGGTTTAGGGTTTAAACTTATCTATTTAATTATCTTAAAAGAGTATCTATCATTTCCTAATTCAATAAGTACTTTAGAATCATAAATGGGTTATGAATACTGTCAAATTCTTTCTATATGCTCTGGTATTTTAGGTTTCCAAAAAGTATTTCCATTGTTAGGTGTTTAATTTCTCCATTTCATTGACTTTTCTACCTCAGAACCTGTACAAGCCTGATTTATCCTTTAAAATTACTGTTGTTATTTCTCCTTTTCCGTTTTTCTTCAAACTAAGAACAGTGATCAAAACTTCTTTTGCTTCCACATTCATTGTCTTGCAGCTATTTTGTTGTGTTATACATACATATTCTGTCCGTGTTTCCCTTTGTAGTCTCACGTTAGAATGTGATACTCCTGTCCAGATTTAATTGTGTTTCAAAATCCAATTTTTCACACCACTGAGGATTTCATGTTAATTTTCAGGGCATCCTTGAGCCACTGGTTCAGTTCCTGTTTCATTATTTTGATTTCTGGCATGACATTAGGCAGGAGGTCATCAAGTAGAAGACGTAACAATATCCATTCTGAATTGTTGAGTAGTTAATTTTTAATTGACATTTTTATCTTGATGTAGTTACAGATTCACAAAGAGTTGTAAGAAACAATCTAAAGATCTCATTTATCCTCTACACAGTTTCTTCCAGTATTAACATCTTGCAAAACTATCACGCAATATAACAATCAAATTATTGCTATTGTGATAGTTAAGATACATAACAGTTTCATTATTGCAAGTGTCCTTCATGGTTTATGTTTCCTTTTTACAAGCACAGCTCTCCCCCGCCCAGAAAAGATCAAATTATTGGTATATACAGTAAGTAGGGTAGATTTCAAGAGAATTATGCTACAGTTTCAAAGATTAAATAGTACATGATTCCATTATATAACATTATTAAGTTAAGAAAGTGACATAAATGGATAATATATAAATAACTTCGGACCTAACTTTAATTGTAATACCCACTCCTATTTTTAAATGCTATATTCCACTTTTATTGTTATGGGAAAATATATAGCATTATTTAAGAAGGTAAATGCTGGAAAAATTGTACCATCATGTAGCTAACAGCAATTTTTGAGGAAATTTTGTGTGGCGACTGGATATAATTTAATTTTTATAGTCTTTTTCAAATGTAAAAAATTATGGAATGATGGAATAATTATCGAATATAAGTATGAGTCATTCATATAGTGAACTTCTGCCTTAGCCAAAATAATAGAAAATATGTAATGATTCTTGCCTCTGAAAGTGAAGTATCTGCAGAAAAATGTCATCACGGTTATGTGTGATTCTTCCCTGCTGTCTCTACCCAGCACACTGCTGCTTCCGAGGAGCCAATGGAAAGCTGACATTTAGCTTCCTCCTCTCTCTTTTCTTCATGCATGGGTCTTAAGCACTTTCTCAGTAATTTCTTTTCTTATGTGACAACATGGACTCTTGGGTAGTTTTGAAAGTTTCCAGAAAATTTTGCTGTAAAAGTTAACATGATGATGTGCTCTGCTATGATGAACACGTTAAGATTCTGATTGCCGGGTCCACCCATTGTCTTACTGAACATTTGTCATCCTTGCAGGGAACCAGCGTAGACATTCCCATTTCAACTCAGCCCTTCACTCTGGGTAGGGTTTCCAGAAAAGGGGCTACTGCTTCCTGGACGAGGGGGATGAAATATTTTTGAGAAATAAAGTTTTGTGCAGAAATCAAAGTGTACTACATTCATAAAAAACATATTTTATTATTTATCACAGAAACCTCCTTTAGGAGAGAAAACCTCCTTTGGGAGAGAATCTGAGATAGTTTCTTTGCCTTTCTATTTGTATATCTAATCTGTACGTAAGCAAAGCAAATTTCCCTCTGAATATCATAATTTGACCCTACCTGTGTGGAGAGATGATGTTTTCTTTCTTCAGTTGGAGAGGAATAATTGATAAGAAACCACAGTTCTCATCAAACTCTCCATTATTTACACCTGTTTCTTAATCTGGGAGAGTTTGTGCTTATAAGCTTTGGATCATCTTCTTTTCTGACATGCCATTCTTTTTACTAGCTTCTAATTCCTCAGATAGATTCAAAATCTTTTTTTTCTTTGTATCAGGGAAGTGTATACATCTCATGCCATTTCTTGGAACCAGGGATTATATCAGTAGTTTTCAAATTTAAGTGTATAAAATAGCCTTTTCTTATATATTGGGGATATGCTTCAAGACTATGATTTTGTTATACATAAATAGCTATGCAAATGTTTAATCTATAAATTAAACATAGTAATATTAACAATAGAAATAATAATATAAAAGCATTAGGGGGGCTGAGGTAGGAGGGTCATTGCAAGTTTGAGACCATCCAGGGATACAAAGTGAGCTCAAGGCCAACCTGAACTTCATAGAAAGATTCTGTCTCATAAAGGCCAATAAAAAAAGAAATAATAATATAAAAATATAGTCATCCCTTGGCATTCATGGAGATAAATTCCAGGGACCTTTTGTGTATATCAGGATCTAACAGATGGTTAAGTCCCTTATATAAAGTGGTTTAGTATTGCATAAAATCTATTAACCCTGAGTATTTTACATTGTCTCTAGATAGTTTACAACATTTAGTGCAATGTAGTGCTGTACAAATGGTTGCCAAATTGTATTGATTAAGGAATAATGACAAGGAAAAGAATTTGTGTGGGTTTAAGATTTTTTTTCAAATATTTTTGATGCATGCTTAGTTGAATGTGTACATACAGAATAGACAGACATTAAGGAATAACTGTACTGTAGGAAAATAATTTTAAACCTAGTAGTTATTTAATTCTTAAAGTTTTCAGATAATATTTTTTTGCCAGGAGTAACTGAAATGGTATAAAGTAAAATTCTGGAAGAGAGAAACTGCAGGACTTGATTCACTTGGAGAGCTCGCAGTGATGGAGATGCTGGGTACTGTGCATACAGTTTTCGATTTGACAGGACTGTGATGGGAATAAAATTTTTATTTCTAAAAGTTCCTTTGGCTATGATTCAGGTGTTAAATTGGGAAAAGACCATGAGAATTTCTGGGCTACATGACTGTCTTCTGAAGAAAAGTGGCAATCATGCTGAATTATCTACTCAACAGGCAATTCTCTGAGGTTTTTTTCCATGAGTCAGAAGTTCACCGATATGCAAAGTAGCCTAGTTTCTTTCTTATTGCTTGGATAAAATACCCGATACCTATGAGTTAAAGGAGGGAATATTTATTTTGACTCCCAGTTTGAAATGGTTTTAGTATTGACTTGGCTGGCTCTAAGACAGAGCACTGTGCCAGATGGACACAGCAGAGGAAAAAGAGTTCATAGTGTAGCATACAGGAAGTTAGCCATCGAGCAGCCTGGATATTTCCACCACTTCCCACTAGATTTCACTTCCCAACAGTACACCCAGTTATAAACCCATCAATGGATCAAACCAGTATCACACACCTATGATCTACTGTCATGAACCTGTGACCCAGTCAGATCCCCAAAGCAACATCTATGAGTGTTCAGGGCTTTGCACGGCATCTAGATACAAGCTCCTGTTTCAGAGGCTTGTATAATATTCTTCCCCTGATCCCCCAAAAGCTTGTTCATCCCTTTACACAAAATGGATTTAGTTCCATTGCTAAGAGTTGCCAAAGTTGTAAAATTTTCAGCATTTTTGAGAAGTCCAAGTTCAAATTCTCTTCTGAGACTTAAGGTATACTCCTATCTGTAATTCACTGTAAAAACAAAAAGAAAGAAATACTTCAATGGCTTTCCAGTCCTAAAGTGTAGAAATAGAGGTTAGAAATGAATGATAATAAATCAAGATAAAAGTATGGTTAAAAAAATCCATTAAATCTGGGCAAGATGTGTTCAAATCAAAGGTTTTGGGCGGCCTTGTATCTGTGTAACTGCCAGTAGTAGTAGCTTTCGTGGCCTCTCTCTTGGGCTGGCTCTGCTCACTCCTCTCAGCTTTCCTCAGGTGTTCCACATTCCTGACTTCTCCAATCTTCTGGCGTCTCCACTGAACTTTCAGTTTCACACTCATAACTTCACACACTGATCTCTAAGAGGAACACTGTCCTCCCAGTTTTCCTTTGAAATTGGAATGGAAGCCTCCATGACCTGCAACTCTTGTATTCTGAATAAGCCTAAAACCAGTACCAGTGACTAACACCAAGGTCTGACACCTGTTTGCATAGCAACCAGACTTCCTTCTCTCCAAGATGTAGGTGTTGAGTGTCTGGTTTGCTGTTTGCTATGAACCCAACCTCAAGTAGCAAATTCTGTATGTCAATGTCATTCTGGAACTTGGTTACCTGGATCTCTTCTACAAAAGCAAAGTGCTTTGCAAATTTGAGGCTGCAAAGGGTGGAGACCTTTGCTGGTTCTTGTATTGTCATATTTTCTGTTGTCCTATTTCAAAGTATCTGGTTTTTTAATGTTAAACTTTTCAGCCATCAACTCACCTTTACTCCATCTCTGTAAACTGCATCAGCCAGAGCTTCTTTTTCTGGCCAACCTAAAAAGTGTAAATCATTCTGCTGGGTGGTATGCCTTGAGGCATACCTCAAGGTACAACTATCTAAAAGCTCTTAAAAGTCCATACCACTGGCTCAGCATTAAACTGCTTTGAAATTTCTTCCACCAGATTAATTAGTTCTTTGTCTTTTATCTCAGGCTTCTGTAATGTCTCCGGACATGACTTAAATTCAGACAAATTTTCTGTCAAGGCATAACACACATAGCCTGAAGTCCAACTGTTGATGCAGTTCTTGTTCCTAACGGAAACCTCCTGAGATGGTTTTTACCAGCAGCATTTTGGTCTTCTGAGGCCTGACCAGAATCTCCCATCAGGTTTGACCCCAACATTCTAGGGCTATTTCTTCAGTTGGAATCTTCAAACCACTCCAACCCTACAAGCCATTTCGAAAGGCTTCTGAAAAACTTTGTCAGCAACATAGTGACTCCATTCTTGGTCCTAAGATGTGTTTTACTTAAGTTAAAAGTTTTATTTTAGTTCACAGTTTGTAGAGGTTTCAGAATTGGGTGACTCCATGGCAGTTCAGTATGGCAGAAAAGTCAGTTCATGGTATGGCAGACAGAAAGAAGCCATCAAAGAAGCAGGGATACTTCCTTCTACGTTATGCCCAAAGCGACCCACCTCTTTTCACCAGCTTCACCCTCTCAGCATCACATCCAGATATAAATCAGTCATCAGCAGACTAACCCAGTACCACACATACATGATCCAGTCCATGTATAGGTGCATGAGGCTCTGAGCGGGTCCTCCAGATATAACACATAACATAAAATGTATTTTGTTTTTGAATTTTTTCATGGTACACTGTGAGCTTAAAATGTAAATGTTTTCCTTCTAAAAAGGCATGGTTTAATTTTTTCTCTCTTACAAAAAGAACCAAATCTTGATAGCAAAAAATTTTCCAAATAAAAAAATTATAACTTTTTGTCAAGTGGTTTGTTCCTTCTCTTTTCTCTGGGTGCAGTCTTTCCCTATACTCTGAAGGCTTGTGAATTGAGGACTGAGTTCACCAGAAGACCCTGAGACAGGTGTTTCTTTGGAAGAATTCCAGGAAAATCCCGAAGAACAGTGCAGAATTGAGACTGAAGAAGACTGAGAAAGCATACAATATTGAGTGATTTCTGATAACAGGAAACTTTGTCGTAAGCCTGGGTGGGATCTTTGAAAACACCGTGTAACATGACATAGAATTGTACTCAGCAAGAGTCGGGCATCTGGAGTGTATGTGCCCTATATGCCTTCTTCATTTGTTCAGGAATTTCAGGAGATGCAAATTCCCAGGTTTTCTGTGCTCTACTGAGCAGGGAATGCAGGCTCTGGCATCCTATGTACAGATATCTGGCAAAGAGAAATAGATGCTGGCACTTGCGTGCTTGTGAAAGCTTACTTGAAGATGATGTAGATCAAAATAGGAACAGAATAAAGAGCATGTGGGTGGAAGACTGACAAATGTCTGGTACACCTCTGAAGCGGCAGAGGTATTTCTGTGTTATTGGTGAGAAATTAAGGAGACAAGCACTGCATGTGAATTGGTCATTTATCATTTGTTTCATAAGCTTCCCTCCACTTGTATATATTATCTGCTTTTTTATACAAAATTGTAAACAAAATTTATAACAGCATTTTTCTAAATCTGTATGCTTCATCTGTTGAATGAAATTTTGGTTTTGCTAATTTTGAATCAATTACTTGCCCTTGGAATGAAAGGCAACAGACCTGTTTGCTGTTAGTGGTATCCTCACTTCCTCCGCCTTTTCTTTTCCTAGATATTTAGATCTGGAGTCACTGAATCTGTCCCACCTACCCTGCCCCTATTCCATTTTTTAAGAACAGTCTTTCATGTCAATAGACTCCCTCTTCTAGAGGGCTTGCTATTTCTAGCCCTCTTGTTTTTTAATGCCAGAGATATGTGGGTGGTGTAGAGTTTATCATTTCTGTTCATTTGGATGTGTAGGGTTGTTTCAGAATGTGCTAATTATCTATCCTCTGTTTGGCCTCTAAAACCATCCTGGGTGCTTTTCTATCTGATTTCCTCCCTGGAATCTGACTGACATATGCTGTATTATCAGACTCTCCTTCTGCCTTAGCAAGCAATCTGAAAAAGAAGAGAGTGAAGATTATTTATTGCTCTGTCCTGTTGGATTACTATAGCTGCATTCATTCACCAGGACTTTCATCCAAGCCAGTCCCCCCAGATCTCTCTCCTTATCTGTTTTAATCTACACGTGGTCATGGTACCTCTTTTACGAGACCTGGGATTGTGGACTGTTGTGATTTTCCTACATCTTACACATACTGTGGAAATAGTTGCTGTCCTATCTGCCTAACCAAATGCACAACTTTGCCCTTCTCTGGGCATCTTGTGCACCAGAGGTCATAATTTTAGGCAGTTGAATGCATTTTCTATCAGCTTGCCTTGCCAACACTCTGAACCTCTTTTTTTCATACAGATAATTGCAGAGTAGAGTGACCTGTAATTTCTCTGAGTTGAAGAATGATATTACGAGCAGAAAGTGCTAGTGAATTGAGAAGTCTACTTTTTTTTTAACTTCTTGAAGTTTTAAAGGTGTGAGAAAACAGGCCTCTTATACAGCCTATATTTTGTTTCTTTGTCCAATGCAAAGATTGCATTCAGTCACTGATCAGTGCAAGGAATCACCTGGGGTGACGGAAAAAGTTTCAAAGGCTGCTCTGTCCACATTTTCTAGATAATTAGAAAAAAAAAGTATTTCAGCAGTGAAACAGTTCTGAGCCAAATGGAGCTATTTAGATTTTAAAATTTAAATTAAATATATTTTTATCATTGCCATATATTAAGATATATGGCATGAAATGTATATATGGCATATGTAATCATATGCATTTTCATTTAATTGTAGATATTAATTTCTTTAACTTCAGCTGTGAGCCATTGCTTGTTCAGGAGGATGTTTATTTCCAAGTATTTATGGAGTTTTTGTGGTTTCTTTTGTAATTGATTTCCAATTTCATTACACTATGATCAGATAATATGCATGGGATAATTTCAGTTCTTTAGCATTTACCTAAGTGTGTTGTATGAGCTAATATATGTCTATTTTACAGAATGTCCAATGTGCATTCAAGAAGAATGTGTATTCTGGTGTTGAGTGGTTTGTAAACATCTCACAGATGTGTAAATGCTCACAGGTGTGGTACGGTTCTGATATTTCTTTGCCCATTCTTTGTCTACTTAATCTATGTTTCTGTGACAATGGGATCTTAAGGTCTCATGTTACAATTGTGTTATTTGATTTTTCATGTCTATTCATAATTGCCTTACATAGTTATGTTCTCCTGTATTTGGTGCATATATATTTATGTTTGTTATCTCTTCCTCTTGAAGTTCTCCCCTAACAAGTATGTAATGACCTCATTTATCTCTTTTGATCATTCTTTGTTTGAAGTTCACATTGTCTGAAAATTATTGTTTGATTTTTTCTGGGTCCCTGTTAAATGGAGGACTGTTTTCCATCTTTTGATTTTCAGTCTATGAATTTCTTTCTTTTTTAAAAAAAATGTGCTCATGCATACAGCATATAAAGGTTCTTATTTCTTGATCCATTCTTCAAGTATGTTTCTTTTGATTGGTGAATTGATACTATTTACATTGGTGCTTATATGTGATATATATTGGCAATCTTTGGCACGATATTTTTCCTGATGCTGATTCCATGCTTTTCCTCTCTGGTTAATGCCTTGGTCTACCTGGTGGTTTCTTTGTGGAATTGTAGTCATTTTTATGTGTTTCTAGAATATTCCTTGTAGGTTTGATTTGGTGTTTCTGTATTTCTTCAGTTGTTCTTTGTCATGAAGTATCTTAATCATGCATTTATTTTTGAGATGGTGTTTCAGGGTACATCAGTCTGGGTCAGTGCTAATTTCTTTCAGGACTTGAAACACTTTACTCCAAGTTTTTCTTGATTTGAGATTTTATGTTGAGAAGTCTGCCATGATTCTGGTGGGCTTCACTTTATAGATGATCTATTTATTTTCTCTAACAGCGTTTCATATTGTGTTCTTGTACAAAATTTCTGGGACCCTGATTATTATATGTCTTGCTGCAATTTTACTTTGGTCATGGCTGTGTTGAGTTCTATATTCTTCATATATTTGTATGTCAAATTCTTTATCCACACCTGGGAAGTTTTCTGCTATTGTTGCTTTGAAGTGCTTTTTTTTCTTTTTATGGCATTTGCACTGTCTCCACCTTTCTCATTGATCTCAGTCAAACTTATGTTACTCTTATTTATAGCTGTTTACTTAATTTTTCATAGTCTCTTTCTTTTTTTGATATATTTTTCTTTTCATGATCATTAGGTGCAATTCTATCTTCAAGAGCTGATATTTTATCTTCACCTTCATTCAGTCTGTTTCATATATTTTCAGTGGAGGTTTTCATCTCTTGGATTTCTGTTTTGGTCTGTTTCATGGATTCCATTTCCTATATTGGGCATTTTTTTGTTTCCACTATAATTTTCTAAGCTCATCTATTCTTTTATCTATGTCTTCTCTAATATCTTTGATTTTAAGCATCATTTCTTTTTGTACTTGAGAGACTATTTTCTCTATAGCCTTTTACCACTTGTTTTTTTATTTCTGTGGTTATTATTTACAAAATTTCAGTTTTAACTTTCAATTTAATCTGTGTCATTGAGTTCCAGGGTTATTCTGGGTGGGTTGCATTTTGCTTCTTTGTATTCATTTACTATTTTCTTTTTAAAAAATTGTATTTTATTTTGTGTATTGATGTTTGCTGATTTCTTATGAAAGATAGCTTTATCAGTAGTAAGTTAGATTTCCCTAGGGGATGTTTGTTCTTTAGGAATGTCCTCTAGATGTAGGTGGTTCTGTATGGCTATGCCAAGGACCTATCTTCTCAATTTGTAATGAATACAAGGTTACTATTTGATTTAGCATCCAATCCCTTGGTACTATGATTATCACCCCATATGATCACAGTGTTACCCTATGTGGATAAAAGTTGTTTATAACACATATGACATCCGGCCTAATGTAGCACAGGTAGTAAGGACAATAGTTTCAAGTACAGCTTAATTACTGAAAAACAATGGTAACCATTAACCTGCTACCTCCTACCACAAGAGCAAATTCTAATGTTATATAACAAAATGAAGCATATACCATGTAGTTTGCGGTAATTTTTTTCCTTTTGTGAAGTGATTTTATGTGTCTGAAGTGGCAAATGGTTAAGATGGGCAAGGAACAGGAGAAAGTGATAAATGAAGCCAAATACAATCAGTCAAGGCTGGAAGTCGAAGGTTGATCATCTAAGTCTTGGGAAACTGGAGGACACAGGAGGACAAGGGAGAGAAACAATAAAATAGAGTGTGAAGGAGTAATCAGAAAAGGAAGAGACAATGTTTACTCGAAAGTTTATAATTTTTTATTTTAAAGAGTATAAAATATTAACAAACTAAAACAGAATAAAGACAATAAAAATGAAACAGTGAAAGTGGTACAGAACTTGAAAAATGGTTACTATGATATAGCTTGTTGTCTTTAAAATAGCTGTCTATACCATCAGATATAATAAAAGCAAATAAAACAAAGCCGAATAAAACCAAACAAAATAGAACATTGAATAAAACAAAACAGTAAATTGGAACAAAGAGAGACAGTGAATACAATATTGGATTTCAAAAACAAGTCAGAAGGAACTCTCTGATATTTGCTACATTGCATGCTGTCATCCTCTTAACAGATGTTCAGATACTGGCCCTAGCCCTGTAAAATCAATGAAACAATACAAGCATTTAGTTGTTTTTGTACCTCAGTTGTTATCAACTCAACCTATCCTCTGAATCATCTGGTTGCTTATTGGACAGGGGAGTGGGACGTTCCTGTTCTTGATTCTCAGCCCACACGTTGGTTGGATCAGGGGAAAAGTAAACTGGCTTGTCTCTCCTCCTGGGCCCTGCATGGTTTGTGTGGCTCACAGAAGGGTGAATTGGCTTCTTGCGCTCCTCCCAACCCAGCATGACTTCTGGCCAGTCATGGGAAGCAGAACTTGTCTTATCTTTCTTCCTAGGCTTTGCATGATTTTCACAGCTCACAGGAAGGTAGAATTGACTTGTCTCTCTTCCTGGACCTTGCATGATTTGCATGGCTCCTGGGAAGATTGAATTGACTTGTCTCCATTCCCAGGAACTGCATGGTTTGTATAGCCACATTGGAAGGGTGACTTGGCTTCTTGTACTCCTCCCAGAACCAGCATGTCTTCTGCTGTCTTATGGGAAGGGCAAACTGGCCTGTCTCTCTTCCTGGGCCTCACTTGGTTTGTGTACCTCATGGAAAATGTGAAATGGATTCTCATTGTACTCCTCCCAGACCCAGCATGGCTTGTGTCACTTGAAAGTTTAAATTTAAGTGGTAATTGTTTTGGTTAGTTTTCTCTCATTGTTGAGATAAAATACCTGACACTCAACATTAGGGTATAAAAGGTTTATTTAGCTCACTGTTTGGGGAGGTTTCCGTCCATAATCAGCTGGCTCCAAGACAGCAGGGCACAGCACTGGGGCAACACTTCAAGGTAGCACCCAGAGCAAAAGGCAGCCAGGACCAAAAGGGGAAAGCAGAAGCCTCTTTTCTTTCCTTATATTGTACACTCACAAAATCTTCTTGCCCTCCTTTGACAGGATGAGAATAATTACAAAGTAGTGTCCCTGATTGCCTGCTGAGTCTCTCAGTTAAACTTCTAAACTTCTCAAGTTGACACAATGTATCAATCATAACAGTAGCTGAGGTAAGATAGAAAGCAGATCAGTAGAAGGAAACAAATAAGGTACCAATCCTAAACAGTGAAAAAAGGAAAGAAGGAAGAGGAGATTTAAAATGAAAAGAAGAAAAGAAGGAAAATAAAGGAGATCAGAAAAAGAGAGGAGAAAAGAAGAAAAAGATACCAAAACAAAATAATCACAAAATGTGAAAGAAAACAAGATGACATTCAGTCATGTAGGAAAAGGATAGCCAGTCAAACAAAGAAGGGACAATAACAGTAGTAACAAACCTCTGGGGTTTGCAGTTATGATAGTGTCCAGCCAGACCCCAGGAATGTGCTGTGCCCTACAGCCAAGTTTGCCATGAGAATTGTATGCGTATGGAGCTGATCTTGGCCTCTGTATGTTGGGGCTGGGACTGGTCTTCTCTTGATGGAGTTTTCCAGAGCCCAACTGCTTGATCCTTGCTGCTGCTTGACACTTCCATGTTGCTGGTCTTGCTTAACAGTCTGCCCTCCAAAGGCATGTGTGCACCTGCATGCCTGGGGCTGGCTGTCTTAGGTCTCAGTGTTCCAGTCTTTTGGCCGAGATGGTTTATATTATGCATAAACTGTTAAACATTGTTTCAAGATGATTTTGGTAAGATCTGGTAGTATATTGTTAATACTATTACAATCACCAATAGATGACATATAGTTAAGAAGGCAACAGAAGGAATATAACAAATTAAGAAAATATACTCAGGTAATCTAAAGGCAAGTAGTATAAAGAGAAGAAAATCACAAAAAACATCAGATCATATGGGCTGAAAAGAAAACAAATACAAGGCTTTAGTTTTAAATCAATAAAAATATTATATATGAAGCATAAATAAGTCACTTAAGAGATAGAAAAGGTTACACAGAGTGAAGAAAAAAACCCCAACTGCATGCATTTTAAATGAATCACACATTAAATATAAAGATAGATTTTTCTTAAAATTATGGAAAACAGCATGGAAGATTTCTTTAAAAACTAAAAATAAAACTACCATATGATCTAGCAATCCTACTACTGTGTATATATATGACAAGGCAAAAGTACTATATTGAAGATATACCTGAATTCTGGTGTTTGTTACAGAGCTATGCATAGCAGTCAAGACATGTAATTAAATCAGGTATCCATCAATGGATAAATGGATAAGAAAAATGTGGTACCCATACACATTCAAATCTTATTTAGCCACGAGAAAGAATGAAATTCTTTCATTTGTGGCAGCATGAATGCTATAAAGGTGTTTGTTAGTTAAGTACAGTAAGCCAGGCATAGAGCTACAATTTTACCACATGTCCTCATTTATCTTAGAAAGTTAAAATTTTGATCACAGAAGACAATGAAATAGTGGTCATTAGAAACCAAGAATGTGGCGAAAAAGAAGTTAATTAAAGCTCAAAAAATTCGGTTGACGTGAAGAAGGATTTCTAGTTTTCCATTGCTTAGTAGGATTACTATTGTCTATGACAATGTAATGTGCATTTCAAAGTAAGTAGAACAGTATGAGAGTCCTAACACATAGAAATACTCAGTGTTTGGGGAGATAGAAGTGTTTATTTCCTTGATTTTGTCATCATACATTACACACGTACCTTGAGTTATGACACTGTATCCTACAAATATGTACAAAACTTATGTATGAATTCAAAACAAAACAAAGATAGAGAAAGATATATTGTTTAAGAATTAATCTCAAAAAATTTGGAATAGATTCATTATATTAAGATGATTGGAGATACTTTATAACAATTCAAATATGAGGCAATAAAAGCATGACAGTTATAAACATGTACCTAAGAAAAGCATCTAAATTATATAAGGCAAATCCTACAAAACTAAAAAGAGAAATAGAAAAATCCACAATTGGAGTTGGTGATATCAATATTATTTCAGTAACTTGCAACATATGTACCTACAAAATCATTGTGAACCTAGAAGAATTGAGTAATAATATCAACTTATGTGAACAAAGTGACATTTGTAGGACATCTCACTCAACAATGAAAGAATATCAAATGTTTTCAAGTGCACAGGGAAAATTCACTGAGAGAGACTATATGCTGGAATATTAAACAAGTTTCAATAAATTAGAAGTACAAAAATATACAAAATATGTTCTCTTACTACTTACTGTGAATTAAATTACAAACGAAGAACAGATCGATGCAAAATCTCTATCAAAATATTTGGAAATTGAATAACATACTTTAAGTAACACAATTGTTCTAAGAAACCTCAAGGAAGTTGAGAAAATATTTCTGAACTAAACAAAAATAAAAAAACATAAGCTGAGCATTGTATGATTTAGATGAAGCAAGTTTCATAAAGAAATTTATATTTTAAATGCCTATTTTATGGAAGAAAACTTTGAAATCAGTAATCAATAATCTTATTTTAAAATCTTAGAGACAGAAGAGTAAACTGAACTCAAACTAAAAAGGAAGAGAGAAATGGTAAAGGTGAAGTATAAATTAATGAAATAGGAGATTGATAACCAAGAAAAATCAGTGAAAATGGAACTTTATGAGCGATCAATAAATTGATAAAATTCTAGCTAAGCTGGTCAAGAAAAGATCTAAAAATAGGAAGATCATGCTAGAGATTGTAGACATTCAAAATAATTACGAATATTAAGAATAACTTTATACTAAATTGCCAAATTAGAGGAACTAGAAAGTCTTTGAAAGATTTAAAACGGTAAACTTTACTAAAGAGGAAATAGAACCTTTGCAGTTATTTTTTTTAAAAAAAGTATTACAATCTTTTACAGTGGCTTTAATACTGACTTCCTCCAAACATTTCATATCAAATTATGTATAAAGTCAAGATAAAAGATAACAGGAAGTAGGGAGACAAATCATTCTTAAATGGGAAGCGATCAAGAGATGATGAGGGGAGGAGGAGGGGAAGAAAAATGGTCACAACAGGGAGTTAAATTGTGTTCTGTCACCCAGCTCCACGCAGCATTATGTACTGCAAACATGTAGACACAAAATGAAAGGGAAAATTTAACTTAGAGTACAAGATGATTCAAAATCACTTTTAGTTACTTCCCTTAGATGTACAGACATATTCACTCTTGACATTCTCTTTTTTTGTGTGTGTTGGAGGGAGGGGGATTTTGTGAATTTAAGAAATGTTTACCACATGAATATTTACAGAAGTTGAATTTTACTGTAATTTTATGTCCATCCTTAGAAGTCAAATGAACTATGTCCTCCTTTTCTCCTTCCTTCCCGCCTTCTTTCCTTCCTTCTTTTTTCCTTCCCTCTTTCTTTCTTCCTTCCTCCCTCGTCCCCATTCCTTCTCCTCTTTCTGTGAAGCCAAGGGAAAACACTGGGTTTTGTACCTGTTACAATGTAAGTTTTATATAACCAAGCTACATTTTAGGTGAAGTCATTTCAAATAGGGACATTTAGCTGCCATCTTTTCTTCTTTAACAAGTTGTTTGACTCTTTTTGTTGAAATTGTGGCTTTTTCTTGGATTTTTTCTTCTGTAGAGAGGAGGATATCGGCGTTAGTATCCCCTACTTGCTGTTTGATAGTATCCTGAATGCTCTAAGGTTAATACACCATGAGAGGTTCAAATCACTATATTATCACCTATGAGTGTGTCATAATCCATGCTGCATATGTATTTTCTTTTCTTTTTTGTTTTCGTATCAGGGATTGAATTCCTGACTTTGCAATTGCCAGTCAGGTGTTTATGCCACTGAGCTAATTCCCTGGCTGCATATGTATTTCCAAGTTAGAAATAAATTGCACATGGAAATTGTTACCCAGAAATTCAGGTTTTAGGAAAACAGACAGTTCTGTACATCCATGAAACATAAAAAATGCTTCTCTGTTTTTGTTGGTGCAAGTCAACATTAAGAAATTTAGAGGAGCTCTAATTCACTTGAAATAAGCCCCTTATGCATTAGAAGTGAAGTTCCCATAGAAACCATCCATGAATTGACAGAGGCCTCAAAGCTGCTTTTCTTGCTTTTGCATTGTGTTTATGGGAATTCTCTAAAGCTCATAGAGGCAGGTGGATCTTAATAAACCCTAAGGTTTTGTCTGGTGTGGGTCTTAAGTAACACTTGCCTTGCTGTGTAGGAATTATTTTAAATGTTTGGTAATGGTTTGTTTTCCTCTGCTTTTTAAATGTGCGTAGTGGGATTAAAAATAGGGGTTGGAACTCACCAGAGATCCTCTGAAATGGGGACAGTTCTAAGGGGACACTGCTCAGTGCCACACACTAAAACTACTGAAATGAAACTGAGCATGGGGACGTTTGGGACTAAACGCATATATACTAAAAAAGCATACATGCTGTCGTTGTAAATAGATTTAACTGGAAAAAGGTAGACTTCCTCCTTTGCTACCATTTCATAACTTCTCCAACAGGATTTTAGCTCTTAACTCTGATTAAAAACATATACATATCATTTGTTCACTGAAACTCAGTTTTCAAAGTAGAGATTTATTTCTTGGCTGTGAAGTTCTTCATGCTTAATATATAAATATTCTTAGTAAGAGATACAGGACACAAAGCTTTACTAGCACCTGTATCAGTCTCAGTCCATGACCTACATGGCTTTATTTGTGATTTCCTACATCCCTACGAGATCTCTTGTCCTCTATCATAGTACTACATTCGGAATTTTCTTCTACAAAGCTAGTAATTGAATTAATCTTGTTGCATTTAAAGTGCAGCATAAAACATGGTATAGCACTTTTCATATATGGTGTTTACTTTTTTATTTTCATATTTACTCTCCTATTCAAGTAAAAAAGCAAAAAATTTTTCCCCACTGAATAATAGTATCATGGGCCACAGTGGGTGAGTAGGAAGTATTTGTTTAAGAAATGTCATTCTTGGTCAAAGTCTCTCATGAATTCCTCACTGTTGGACATATTTGCTTTTAGAATCAATTCCTGGCCATTAAATTTTAACAAACATTGATACAGTTAGCTGGCAAGTATTTACTTTTAATCACAAAATTAAACTGCACAAACAACTTATTGGAGGGGGATAAGATGATTTCTTTAATTTTGAGCTTGGAGAAGTTCCAGTAACTCTGATGTGAGTGAAGCAATGAATTTCCTACTTTGACATGTTTCCCACAAATATGATCTTTCCTGTCTCTAACACTTCCAAACTTTCTTTAAAATTTGTTTTGCTTTATTAAGAACCTCACAAGATAACATAATACAGATCTATTGTGTACAGTGAGCTGTCTTGAAGATAGATACATAGTGGGTGGTTAAATCTGGATGGATAACACATGCATTATTTCACAAAATTACCATTTTTGCATCAAGAACACTTAACATCCACTAGACATTTTTCAAGAATAAACTATATTAAAATTAACTGAAGTCACTTTTCCCTATGAAAGATATCTTGTAGATTCCACATTTCAAAACTGAAGAGAAATACATCTAATTTGTGATTGTTGTTGGTTCAGTGTTTGGAACACAATAAGTGCTCAATTCAAGCTGGCAGGAACATTTTAACACAATACTTTTTTTCTTAATTGTGCTGGAAAAGATGTATCTTGATGGAAAGATTGGGCCGTTAAAAGCCAGATGAAGCATTGTCATCTTAAGAAAGGTGTATTTTGTTTTCCTTAGGGAAGATGGTTTCTGGAAACATTCTGTGGAGCTTCTGTAACTAGTTCTCTGAGATCTTTAATCTAGAATAAAACTCTAGAATCTAATTTTCTGCAGTTTTCAGACAGGAGGCTGCTTGTTCCCTGGTAGCTGAACAGGAGCCTCAGAGCAATGGCACAGTCAGATATTATGCTTTGCAGCTCAAAAAGAGAAACAAGATAAACTTTGATCCTAAAGCGAAGAAACAGAACCCAGGGTGCCAGGGTCTAAGTTGCCACCATTTTCCCCCAGTGCCATTTGCATCGCCTAGGTGAATGTGATGGACAGGAGGCAGTAGAGAGGAGCATTGTGGCTCCAAGTTGAAGGGGCAAGTGCCTTCCTCACCTGCCTGGTTCATCAGCAGAGTGAGCTGAAGCTGAAGCACAGGAGCCAGTGGCCGAAATTCACTGCCACTCAGTGGCTGTGGGATTTGTGCAAGTTGCTTTAGGCAATGTTTCCATCATCTGTAAAACAAAACACATGGTAATGCCACAGAGCATTCAGAAGAGTGTCTAGCCCACGGTTGATACTCAGTGAATGCTTCTTCTCCTCTCCGTCTCCTCACTTCTCTCCCATGAGCATCCATGATATGTAACTTCTCACCTTAATGACTCTTTTCTTTTCCACTCACAGAATCTCCCAGAGGAGAATGACTGCTGAAAACTCCTCCTCAGTGATGGAGTTCACCCTCACAGCTTAACAGACCAGCCAGGACTCCGGACCCCTCTCTTATTTCTGTTTCTAGGTTTTTATGTGGTCACGGTGCTGGGGAACCTGGCCTTGATCACTCTGATAGGGCTGAACTCTCACCTGCACGCTCCTATGTACTTTTTCCCCCTCAACTTGTCTTTCATAGATTTAGGGTTATTCCACTACTCTCACCTCTAAAATGCTGATGGGCTTTATTTTAAAGAAGGACACAATTTCCCATACAGGGTATATGATTCAATTTTTTTTTCCTTCTGTTTCTTTGTCTTTTCTGAATCTTACATCCTGTCAGCGATGGGGTATGATCACTATGTTGCCATCTGTCGGCCACTGTTGTACCCTGTCATCATGTCTCCCCAGGTGTGTTCACTCCTTCTGTTGAAAGTCTGTGGTATGGAGTTTTTGGGGCCATGGCCCATTTGGGAAACCTGATGTTTGTGGCCTTTTGTGCAGACAACCTCATCAATCATTATATGTGTGACATCGTTCCACTGCTTGAGCTGTCCTGCAATCGCTCCTACATACACTCGTTGTTGGTCTTTATTGGTGTGACCATTGGCATTGGGGTTCCCATTGTTACTATTTTTTCGTCTTATGGTTCATTCTTTTCAGCATTCTCTGCATGTGTTTCACTGAGGGTAGGTCCAAAGCCTTCACTACTTGCAGTTCTCACAGAATTGTGCGATCTCTTTTCTTTGGCTCTGGAGCTTTTATGTATCTCAAACCACCTTCTATTTTGCCCCTGGGCCAAGGAAAAGTGTCGTCTGTCTTCTATGCTCAGTCCATTGATCTATGTGCCTGCGAAACAAGGATGTCAAAATTTCCCTGAGGAAAACCTTGAGCAGTAAAATCTTTTCTTGAAAGTAATTGAGACAAAGTATCCCAAGTTTTAGTGGTGTGTTCTGCATTTGTTTATTATTTTCATTAGTGCTCTCTCACCCTCCACTAAAATCTTGTTTTTAAGTTTACTTATTCTCTCTATTGCTTATTCCTCTGATTGGTCCAATAATTCTTTGTTTTAAGGATATATTTTCTATAGTAAGAGAGAGTAAGAGAGTAAGAGTAAGTAGCAGTCTTAAGAAATCATTTAATTCAACTCTTTATTCTATTTGATTAGCCAGTGGACATTCCTAAATATTTTGTAGTTTATTCAAGGACACGCATTCTTTTGGTACATAGCTGTGACCAGATTCCAGGCTTTTGAATTTTAATCCAGTTTACTCTAGTTTCCTTTAAGTTTTCCTGTTCTATTTTTTCTGTGGCCAATTTTTTTCTAAGTTTATTGTTGTTCCAGACATTTAAATAAACCTAATCCTATTCACAGTCATACCATGTAACTTTTTAAGGGTCAGTTTTTGAAATATCATTTTTGCAAGTGTGTCGGAGGTGAAACATGTTTGTTTTGGACTTGACAAAAAGACACATGTTTACAAATGTTGGGTTGTGAGGAGGGGAACCATGTTAGGATTCACATAGAATCAACCATCTACGTTCATTAAAGTGTTATGCAGAGCCCTATGAACTAAGGCTAACATTTTATGTCTTAGGTTTACAGATTTAAAGGCTTTGAGGATATTGGATACAAGTTTTCTTCATTATTTCCAAACAAATGGAAACAGGACTTGAAGTCTTATTTTGAGGGTCTGAATATGGCACCTCTGTAATAGATAGCTCTGAATGTGAATGAAGTGTTGTATCTGTAGCAATAAATTTGTTATCAGGGAAGGCAAGTGCCATTATATTTTAAGGCATTGTATATATCACCAATATTCCAACAGTAGAGTATAAAAGATAGGGATAGGTCATATAATCAGAGTATTTAGTAAGAAGATAAATTTTATAGAGAATCAGAAGTCTAATCACATTATTGGTGCTTTAGAGCTTTTTGAAATGATATGTTTACCCTTTGGAAGATCATTAGATTTATGAACTTTTCTTTAGAAAGTTCTCTTATTTTAGAAAAAAGAAAGCATGGATAAAATGTTTATTTTTCACCCTTTGGAATTGTGTATCTAGCCAAAAGAAAGTGCAGGGAAAGATTGTATTTTGAATAATGTAATAGAACCTTATGGATTCATTGTGTGGAGAGGATGGTGGGGAATCACTACAATATAGATAACTAAAGCAATATTCTATCACTTTTTAAACTGAGATGGAAATTTGTACCTCAAAATGCACAAATTTTGATGTGCAGTGAACTTTTTCTCATATATAAAGGCATGGATGCATATCACCACCTAGACCCAGGAAGAGAATTTTTTTGTCTTTTTGAGATGAAGTCTTGCTATGCAGTTCAGGCAGATCTTGAGCTCACTTTGCAGTCCAGACTGGTCTCAAAGTTGCAGTGATCTTCCTGTCTCAGCCTCCTGAGTGCTGGGATTACAGGAGTGTGCTACCATACCCAGCTTGAAATAGAAACTTTTTATCACCCAAGAATGTTCTGCTTGCTCTTTCTTAGTAAATGCTACCCTTCGCCAGCTTCCTGGAAATATGTGCTTACTGTTATCATTGTAGATACATTTTACTCATTCTTGAGCTTTATATAAATGAGGAATAGCTCTTTTCTTTTACTTTAGTTTTGTTTGTGGTATTAAAAACTGGTTTTCAATTCACATTAGACATGTATTCTAGCATTGAGCTAAGGTCTCAGCGCATCACATTTATTTTTAGTGCCTGTCTTTTTGCTAAATGTAGAACAGTACATGTGATTCATGTAACTTTGTCTCTAGTTATTGCTGCTTCGTTTGCATTTTTTGTATGATTGTGCAACAACTTGCTTCTCAATTAGCTTGGTAGACATTTGGATTGTTTTAAGCTTCTGTGTCCTAGTTAGTGTTACCATGAAATTCCTGAAAATACATTTGCTTGTATAAATTCACTCCATTTGGGTATGTATGTAGTTGTGGATTTATTATGTCACAGGATAAGCTATCCTTAGGGTTATAAATATTACCAAGCAATCTTTCAGAATATAATCAACACAACACAAGAAGTAAAGATTGCTCCGATCTGTAAGAACCGATCTGTACTCTCATCAATAATATTTAGGTTAGAATACTCCTTTTCCATACGAACACTTATTTTTTGTATTTCTCATTTTAAACACTCTTGGGTTGTGGTACGATAATTTCATGTTAGCTTTTAATTTTTAAAATTTCTAGATAATAATATTGGGCATTTCTTGTATGTTTATTACCTCCTTTGATATTGTCCTTTGTAAGTAGCTACTTAGTATTCCTCCTTAAAAAATTTTAATAGTTCTTTAAACACTGTTTTGATTTCAAAAAAGTATTCTGGACCTGTATCTTTTTCAGAAGTATTCACTGTCACTGAACATATCTTTGCTCACTCTACTGCTGGGCTCACCTGATTGTTCTTGTCTTCTGGAAGCAGATGATTTAATTTCAATAAAGCTGACTTATCAACTTCTTTCACTGTTAGAGATTTGTACTGCTTAACTTTTTTCCAATCAGAAAAGTCACAAAGACATTCTCATGTCTTTTTTGAAATCTTTATGATTTTTTAATATTTAGATTCTGATCAATTTAAAATCAGTGATACTGAGTGATAATGTAGTTTGTAACAGTGATATGAAACTGTTGTAGTATCATGTACTGAAAAGCAATCTTTATTCCTTGTGTTGTGTTGGCTATATTTATGTGGAGATAACAGGATATTATTTTCTGGAACTAGTTGAAAAGGAATTAGCTTAGAGCCAAACTACTAAATTGTACAAGTAAAAATGAAAAATAGAAAGGTTAAGAACAGGCATTCTTTCGTTTTAAGTGGAATTTCATTTATTTCAAGGAATTATATGTCTTGCATTCTATTTTAAATGAATTTTTACAGTTTCTGCTCATTTGCTATTAGTATGTAAAAATAAACTTGATTTTTATATAGTGATTTCAAATCCAAAAACCTTGGTAATTTCATGTATTGTAAATGTCGCTAAAATTGACAAAAGAGGAAACAGGAAATTTTATTTTTCTGTTTCTATATACATCATCATGTCATCTGCAAATAAAGGCTGATTGATTCTTCCTTATGATCTTTATTTCCTTTATTTTCTCTATCACACTAAGACCTGCAATAAAATTCTAGATAGACGAAAAATCAATATTTCTGTCTTATTTTTATTTCTGACATTGGTAAAAGCATTTCGCTGTTGAATATGATGTTTGCTATGGGTTAATTTTTTTGCTTTGTTTTGTTTTGTAGATAGTAACACTCAAATTATGGGAGGATAATTAATAATATCCATTAAAATTTTATTCCTTGAGAATGTATGTATATGTGAAGAAAGTTAAAAACATTAAATCTTTTTAAAAAATATTTCAGTTCCCCTCTGTTTATATTCTTTGCAAATGCAATGATTCCTAGCATTGATATAAGCATATACAAGAATGTTTCTTTCTGTATTTCTAGCTATTTATTTATTTCCATATTTATATTACTAGAGATATTCAAGATATTTGTAGGAAAATGGATACATCTTAGAAACGTATTAAGTGAAGTAAATCAGACATGCAAACTTAAAAACGTGAGTTCTGTCAGTTGAGTTGTCCAAAGTACAAATAAAGAGTGAAACAAAAGATTGATAAAGGAAAACAGGAAGATAGAGCTCTTGCAAGTGGGAAGATAACCAAGAGATGGGTTTGGGGAGAAGGACACACAGAAAAATTTAAGATATATCACATACGTGTACCAACTACCTCAATGGTGGTAATCATTATATATCACAAATATAAACCAAAATGATAATAACAATAATGAAAATAGGGAAATGAGATCTAGAGACAGGGAAGCAGAAATGAGTGGGGAGAGGAAGGGGAATTGAAGCTGCTTAAAGCAAAGTGAATACTGTGGCTCACTGGGCAAGAGGAAGAAGAATGACACACAGGAAGGCACAGGAGAGAGTATATGATAGGAAAGAAGGGGAGGACTATGTGACATAGCAAACCCATAATTTTAGGCCTGGTAACATTTTTATTTTCTTTCTATACTCCATAGTTTAACTGTCTGTGGTTCTTTTTGTGGTTCTTTAGGATAAGAACAATTGAATACTTAATGTGTCAGAAAGAAACATATTTTTGATTCAAGCCCCCAGGAGTTTATATGCTTTAAACTAGTTCATACTGAACTGCCAGTAATTGATCAGCTACCATTTACATGTCCTGCATACACATGCACACATGCAC
The DNA here is from genome assembly GCF_034190915.1 of Cavia porcellus. NCBI lineage: Eukaryota > Metazoa > Chordata > Mammalia > Rodentia > Caviidae > Cavia > Cavia porcellus. Next base: position 18,391,062 of record NW_026947492.1, on the reverse strand, counting down.
ACACACACCAGCTCTGACAGCCTCTACTCCAGGTAAACAAAAAGTCTCGTGTCACCTGTATCCCCAGTCTTGAAGGAATCAGATTGTCCTGGTGACTGCAGTTCTATAATAGCTCTGAGATGAACTGATTCTGTTTTCTTCTTTTTTCTTCCTTTTATTTTACTTGCTGTGAGCATTAAATAGTTTCCAAGTTCTCTAATCTTTGCAAATTAAGCCAATACTTATTTTAATACATAAATGAGTTAACATATCAGTGTAGTCTTAAAAAGTTCTCATGCCTTTATCAATTTTACCTCTAGGAGTCCCACTAGATTCATGTGGTAAAGATCAGAAACAATTTTCCCAACTGTTGGAGTATCAGGAGAAGAGAAAATAACCATTGGAAACACTCAGAGCTTTTGGCACTCTGCTTGACCTTCCAAACACTGCAATATCACAGCCTGTATGAGGCTGGGAGAAAGGATCTGTCCAGCTGTGGCTCCCTTTCTAACAAAGGGAATCAAAAGAGCTGAGAAGCAGTTGTGAAAGTCAGGGCCATGGGAAACAGGAACAACTAAAATGGAGACCACGTGACAGTGATATAGAATGCTCCCTCCTGCTGGCTCTACCATGGACGAATCCCCTCTATAGTAAAAGGAGGTCACTGTAGGAGGAACTGCAAGGCCCAGAATCTACTTGAGAGGTTTTCTAGAGGATGTAAGAACAAGATACAAATGATACTGGAAGAAATCAAAGCTTTAGACACCTACAACTACAGCAAACAGTGAATTGAACATAGCTCCTAGTTAGATAAATATTAAACCTCTCATTAAATTGCTGTGTAGTCAGGGTTTGCAAGGGAATAGATTTAATGCAGGTCACATAACTAATAGGATTATTTTATCACTCACCAAAAAAGTTGAATATGAGAAGTGCAAGATGTCTGTCTGTATGCTAGCGACTAGGAGAACCAAGGGCCTAGATCTTGTGTTAAGGTCCCTCATGAGTCCATTTGGAGGCCTGGAGTCATAGGAATGTCTCATTTAAGTCTGTATGAAGGACCTGCAGTGGAAAGGCCCAAGGTCCAGTGGTGGAATTTAGAAGGTCTGTGACTGCATAGTGAAGGGTCTGTGGCATAAGGCTGAGGGATCGCACTGAAGGCAGAAAAGAACGTTCATGGCAAAGACCAGAGCTCCCCCGAAGAGAACAGTAGCCATCCCAGGTGACAGCAAGGACTTTCTCTCCTTCTCTGACAAGAACAATGGAGTTCACATCAGGAAGACCAGCTGTGGCAAGCTTCACCAGGAGAATCAACAGCATGCAATCTTCCCTTCTGTTCCCCTTTTCCATCATTATGGCAACAATTCTCAGGTGTATCTTGCATTCTCAGAACCAGACTGACTCAGTTCAGCTAGGATTTCCCAAGTTGACCATTAATCAATGTTCCACAACTGCATGTTAAAGCTTCATATTAAGTTTGATTTATTTCACTTCCTGTTACTAGGAGATTGTATTTGGCTTTGCACAAAAAATAACAAGGCATGCTCTGCTGAAAGATGATATAAAATCTGATATGATAGAACAAGTAACAATATAATGGGAAGATTGGAGTCATCAGGTTGCAATTTAAAACAGCTATGATTAACATGCTGCATTCTGATGGAACTGGTGGACAGTATACATGATAGATGGATAGTGCAAGCAGATAGTTAAAAATTCTCAGAAGAAATCAAATAGAAAAAAATCTGTTGCACAAGAAATGAAAAGTACATTTGATGGACTCATCAGTTGGTTGGCCATGATGGAGAAAAATATTACTGGTCTTAAATATTTATGTTAACAGAAACTTCCAAGACTGAAATGTTGAAGAAAAAGAATGGAAAAAATTTAACTAAATACACATGACGTGGGACAATTGTAAAAGATGCAACATCTGAACACTAAAAATATTAGAAGAGAGGAAGTAACAGAAGAAAAGATTTGAAATTATTGTGGTTGAGAAATTTCCAAAATTACTGACAGACACCAACTTATACATCCAAGAACCTCAGTTAAACATGAAACAGGCTAAATGCTCACGTCTGTATCTAGCCGTACCATATTTAAGTGGTAGGTAGCCACACCTTCCACCAAAATCTTGAAAGAAACTGGAGGAAAATTATCCATTTTACCCATAAAATCTTATCTATAAAGGAATATGGGTAAGAATCATATAGACCTCTATTCAGAAAGCATGAAAAGTAAGAAAATTGCAGAATGATATGTATAAAGTGTTAGGAAAAACAAACCAATTCACAAATCTTGAATTTTATGCTCAATGTAATTATCTTTAAATTGTAACAAAGAATCAAAGACACTTTTTTCCCGACAAAAATTGAAAGAAGTTATTACCAGAAAGCCTGTCTTGCAAAAAAAAAATGTTTAAGGAATACATCAGAGAAAAGGAAATTACATAAGACAGAAACTAATATCGATCTGAAAAACATTAGAGGTGGAATAAATAAAACTAAATTAAATTTTCTCTTATTCTAGTTGATCTAACGAATGATTTTAAAATGATGACAGCATTAACATATTGAGTAATCATAGATGACGGGGAATGAAGACACATAAAGGATAGAAGGGAAGAATGGAAAACACTTTGTGGTATCAGTACTATCTACAATATAATATAGTTATATTTGAAAGTAGTATTAGATTAGGAATAAATGTACACAACCAAGTCTAGAGAAACCACTAACATTTAAAAAACAGAGTATGCTGATATGCTAAAATTAAAATTGAGTCAGATAAAGTACTCAACCCAGAGAAGGTTAAAGAAGATAATCCATATGATCTTGGTGAACAAAAAGCATGTGACAAAATCTCATCTCCATTCAACATGAAAGTTTGTAGCAACTAGGAATCAAGGGATATTTTCTTATCTTGATAAGAAACCTTTACAGAAAATGTGCTGCTGTGGATTGATATCCAGTAGTGCTACTGCACTAATTGTACTTTAAAATTTTGTGGAAACTCAATACCATCTTCCACGATGACAGTATTAATTTACATTCTTAAAAATATAAAGGGTTTCTGTTTCTCTAAATCTACACTGGTATGTGTTACTTTTTGTCATTTTGATAACAGTCATTTTAATTGGGTATGATGATACCTAACTGTGGTTTTGATTTACATTTCTCTGACAAGAGAAATCCATATGCTGAAGAGATGCATGTATTTCCATGGTTATTGCAGTGCTACTTACAATAGTTAAGAAATTAACTCAGACTCATGTCCATCAACAGGTGAAAGAGTAAAGGCAATGTGGTATATAATACACAATGGAATAGTATTCAGCTGTACAGGGAAGAAACTGTTATTTTCAGCACCGAGTGAGTTTTGTCAAGGGAAATAAGCCAGGGAGAGACAAATAAATATTACATAACCCCACTCGTCTATGGAATCAAAGAAAGCTAATTTTTCTACAGAGGACAACCATGGTTACCAGGAGCCCAAGAAACCAGGGAGGAAAGGACAGGGAGAGATTTGTCAACGGGTAAAAAGTTACACATAAGAAGGAATATGTTCAGAGGTTCTATCATATAGCAGGGTTATACAGCCATAGTTAATAATATTATACTGTGCATTTCAAGATAACTAAGAGAGAAGACCCTGAATGTTCTCCCAACAAAGAAATAATAAATATTTAAGATGATAGATGTGCTAAATGTCTTGATGTATAAATATTATACTGCCTCATTAATACAAACAATTGCTATGTTTCAGTTGAAAATAAAATTTAAAGAATATTTTGCTTTTATCATACCTAGTGGTGAGAAGTCAGATACTTTCCTTCAAACATACATGGCTTAGAAACTCTCAATTCACTTTAGAACACGTCAGAGTTGTCCTTGTCAGTGGGAAGTGGGTTGGAGTATTTACACTTTCATACCAACCAACAAGTCATTCATTTTGGGGCATTTTTTAAAGAAATTCAAATATGCCAGGCTGAATATGCAAATTCCAAGGCACATTTGCATATCTCAGGCAAATAAGCCAGTCCCTAGCATTCTGAGGCAGGCTCTCTAGCAAAGACCAGAAGGCAAAAATATTTGAATTTTTGTGAACGCTCGCTAAAATTTGAGGGAAAAAAGTGAGGGCATGAAGGCAGGGCACTGACAATACAGACCCAGCTCGCAACAGAGATATTATTAGGTTATTGCTGTGACAAACGAACAAAATTCCTGAATCACATTTGAGTTGTGCATTTGTCTCTTGAGTTTTTCCTATTTTTGTATACATATCTGTATTTTTGGGTGCTATCTTTCGAATGAAGGTTTGATTTTGTTAGCTGCGATTAATCATTCATCCTTGGAATGAAAAGCAATGGACCTGTCCTCCTGTTGGTGGTGTCTGATCTCTTCTGTCTTTTCTCTTCCCAGATATTTAGAGCTGGATTCACTGACGCCATCCCACGTAACCCTGCTTCCATTTCTGTTTTGACAAAACTGGTCCCACACTCCAGGAGGAACTGTATGTCTTTTTCCTGCTCTCCTCCTTCTGTTGTACCAGAGTTATGTGGGTGGGCTGCGTTCCATCACTTCATTCCTGCTATTCACTGGGTTTGTGGATTGTGTTTCTGACTATGCTGGTTATCCTCTGTTTGGCCTCCAAATTCGTCTTCTGAGCTTCTCCTTATGCACTGTTTCCTGGAGTCTGGCAGATAACCTGCACTGTTGTCAGACTCTCTTGTTCTCCGTCCTACTTAGGCATAAAGGGAAAAAAGTGAGTCCTTCAGGTTATTTGTTGCTCTAGATTGTCCCTGTGTGAGTGATCCAGGCATCACAGCTCTCACCCAAAGTAACTGGCTCTTTTTATTCATCTGTCTCTCTTCTTGTCCACTTCAGGCTACAAATGACAATGGTTCCTCCTTTACCAGTCCTTTACAATCACTTTGATCTTTCTACATCCTACTTACAATATGTAAACCACACGGATTTGCCCTCCCTCATAGATTTTGTATCAGAGGGCTTAACTGGTGACCCTGGGGTCAGTTTTATAAACCTGCATTTGTCCAGGTCTGTTGCTTACCTCTTTATCAAGATGCAAGACGGTAGTACCAGGGTAAAGTGAAGATGTTGGTGAGCAGTAGTTAATCTTTCCTGTTCATCCATACTGAAAGTGCCAGAGTAGAATGCCTTGTCCATGCTTGAGTTCAGGAATCTTAACATATGTAAATAGAGTCGTGTCTGCCCTTTCTCTTGTTAAAGTTATATATAGTGCAAGGGAGGGGTTTCTAATTATTTTTCAGGACTCATAGCAATAAATTCCCAGAATAATATAAACGACTACACATTTCCATAGTAACAGTTTATAATGAGACATGGCTTATGAGTGCAAATGTGGATTTCAATAAATACATGATTAATAATCTGTCATAAAGACATCCTATTTTATAAGCAAATATTATTCTACAAATAAAATTAGATTCTCAATTTTATAAGATAGTAAACTACTTCATTTATTGAGTACATAAGAAATCTCAATAAACATGATTTGATATAGATATAGATATATCTATATCTATATCCACAGCTGTATCTAACTATCCATGTCTCACCGATCCATTTATCTCATCTATGTTCATTGATGGTTATGATTCTTATTCTGTCATATATATATATATATATATATATCTCAGAAAAATAAATAAAATGAATTATACATATAATTACTCACAGGATTTTTTTGTTGTTGTTGAGCTAGAAAAGGACAAAAGCTAAATAAAGCAACACATGCAACATTCCTGGAGAATATGTCTTATGTATGCTGTTACTCATTTTCAGTATGTGTCCCACAGGGAGGATATTCATCCTCGCTCTTGTATAAGAAGCCAACTTTGACCCAGTATTTAGAGTCTCGCTCCGATATGCCTACGTGTCAACGTCCAATTGCACAGGAAAGCTAGCTTCTCCTTCTTCACTCTATGAAGGCTTAGTGTTGGCTTTTATTTGAGTCTCTACTTTTTTAAATGAGACTGACCCTGCCAATGTCTTTGCAGAAAGAATCCTACTCACTAGCAGAGTTCTCCTTTATTCTCATAATAAAGGAGTTAAAACCGAAAGTAGCTGAGAATAGCTTTGAATCTATATTTTTTGCACTGGATTATATAGATGTATGATATATAGGTGTATGATTTTAATTTCCCTAAAAATAAAGAACTAATATTTAGTTGAATTTCCCTTCATTTGCAATCACAAATTTTTCATTGGTTATAATTTCTATTACAAGTCTTACAGCAAATTTTTTTCATATGTAGCAAGCATGAATTTGCAGTTTTATTCCTTTACTAACTATGAATTTGAGTCAGTTATTTTACTTTGCTAAACTTGACTTAGTTAGCTATAAAATAATGATAGTGGCAATCTCATGTGACTGTAATGTGCATAATATATGGAAGTAAATGTCCATAATTTATGGAATTATTATGAAGAGTAATGAACATAATTTATGGAAGTACTTTGCATAGTCCAGGCACTTTCATTTAGCTTTTTTTCTTTTAATGGTTTACTTCATTAATACAATTTAACAAAGTTTGTTCTTGAAAATGTACATGATGGGTAAGACAAAACAGAGCTACTTTTTCTTTGTATACTAGTGAGAGGTCAGTTCTATTATATCATTTAACAAATGAAGTAACCAAGGCCAAAATACTTAGGTATCTCACCATTTATAGCTAATATTCCAGAAAAATTGGTCAAATATTAATACATTTCCCCTCCTTTCTTTCACACATTGTTTTGTAAAACTTTTGCCTTTCTCTAGTGTGGTACAAGTCCTACTATTTTCCCTGGGGAGAAAGTGGAATGCTGTTCTTTGGATGCAGTTGTGGTCAGGGAACTGCACTGAAAAGACAGAAATTACATCAATTCTTGGAGGTTATCACCAATCTCTGAATATTGGCACCCCATTATTAACTCTGCCTCTTGAATTTCTAATTACTAGTGAAAATGACCAGCCTATGAGGAAAAATACTGAAGCTGGTGTTCCTCCAACCACACACACACACAAATCATGAAAAAGCCAAGACCTCCAGTGTTCATGTGTGACTCACAAAGTCACCTAACAACTTAGGATATCCTTACTTTCAAAAGAGCAGCCTAGCATCCCCAAGACCATAAAGAAAGACTGCAGTATGAATTGAAAAGCTCAAATAAAGCATAATGTTGCATAGCAGTTGCTGTCTAGACAATGGCAGAAGCTATCTGGAGATAGATTCCCAGGTCCAGGAGCTGGCTGTGAACAGGGAGTATCTGTGATGAAGGCAACCCACAGCTCTTTTAATAGCTTACCAAACTGTGGGCGCTGGTAGCTATAGGAGGACTGGCCTTGAGTGGATTCTTACCGGTGGAAAAAGCAGACCTGAGATTTCACCTGGGCCTGATGCCAAGTTGCTCTCGCCATGCTGCCATTGAATAGGTGGAGTCTCATGGTTTTACGCTGCCCTCTCATTATTGAGGTGTGACAAGCAGTGGGGAGGGGAAGTGCTCTGGGGCCAGGCTATCCATTTAGTTGGTATGAAACTTGGTTTGATTTTTTAAAAAAATGCTTCGAGGGCCTTCATTTTGTTGCTTGGGGTTAGATTAGACATACAAGACTCGGCTATGATTTCTTCCTTTCATTGTAATTTTCTCCCAGGGTTGTTTATCTCTGAGTCATAAATTATTCTCCCCAAACTGCCCCATAATTAGTACAAATTTTATCTTTCTGACCAATGTTTTTATTCTGTGAAATAGGAAAACAATTCTCTCTCTCAGGTAGTGAGGATAAAGATACAGCACAAGTTAATGTGAAAATATACTGTTCCACATAGTGTAAATTTCAGCTTTTGTTTAAATGTGTACCATGCCAGTGTTTTCCATGGGTTTTGCATTCACAAAGTCAGGATAGAAGGAGGTGGGAGAAGAAGAAAAGCTATGGCCTTAAAAGCAGGAAGGAACATGCTCATCATTTGACCAGAACAGAGTAAAATCTATCTCTTCTAATCAAATGGAGTAATTGCTATTTGGGGGCAGATGGCACAAGGAGAGAATTTGGGAAGTTATTTTTGAGTCTCATTGAAATTTGAATTGTATACCTATGGCAAAAGCATTAAGTCATTGTACACGGGGTAAAAATAAGTAAATTATCTATGACAAAGAATTTGGTGGTTAGATTAAGCTAATTTGGATTTGCTTCTTGGTGTTGTCATTTTGAGGAGGGTTAGAAAATTATCAACCTCTGTAAGATTCTGTCTCCTAATTTGCATAATGAATATAACAACAGAATCTATTTTGCTTAGAAATAAGTGTTATACAAATATGTAGTGTTTGGCTTATATTAAGTACTTTATAAGATTAACTATTTGCATTATTATAAATTTTAAAAATCGAACACAAATGATTACTTACTAAACATGTCAAGTAAGAATAGGTCAAAATTAAAACATGACAAAATTATATTTCATTTAGTAATTAGGTAAGCAACAGGAAGAAAAATGGTTCTAGGAATATTGGAAATGGAGGAGTGTTATACATCATTTCATATATACTGTCCATAAATTCAAATCTGTACATGTGAATAGTGTATACTCTTCCTCTGGGAAATTGGACAGATCTTTAATTTTTCCCAGTAGATCTTTTGTTTTTTGTGGTACTGGGGATTGAACTCACAACCTCGCACTTGCCAGGCATTTCCCTGTAGATTTTGATCAAATATAGTAGAGGCCTCTGAAAATTTGAGAGGAATTTACATAACATCTGAAGCAACAGGCATAAATTGGAGTGAGAGCATTGTTCATTGACACCTGAGCTTGAGTTTACACAGGATCCAAGGATAACAGTATTAATGAAGTTTGGTTAAAGATAGTTAGATTTTAAGAAGAGGATAGAAAACATTTCCTTGAATAACATATGTGTTTTCTATGTGTGCTGTCATTAATATGTTCTTCAAAAGAGTTTTCAAAAATCCTGTGCTATTTGAATCATTTTCTATTCATTCAATTTTTTATTTTACACTTTTTCTCTTTTATGGAAAAAGGGTAAAATATTCATAACAAAATAATTGTAGAATAACAATATATTCGTATCAGTATAATTAAGGTAGTTACTCAAAGTACAATATATGGGCATAAAAATTTTACAATTGATATTAACACAGACATTCTTTTACTGTGAACTGAGAAGCACTAATAGAATAAATAACTTACAATTTTTCTTCCTTTTCCCTTCCTTCACTTCCCTTTTCTCCATTTTCATTCCGTTTGCCTTTTAAACAGTTTCTTCCCATTTCACAATACCTATTGTACAGTTTAGACCTTATATACTCTTTCAATTTCTCACACCAAAGAGACAATATGATGCTTTCATGTGAGTTTGATTTACTTTGCTTATAAGTATGGTCTCAAGTTATGCATTTATCTATAAGTCTCAACTTTATTCTTCTTAATGGCCAAATAGTACTCCATTGTAAAGGATACCACATTTTTTTAATCCATTCCTCATTTGATGGGCATTTGGGTTATTTCCATGACTTAGGTACTACAAATATGGTTGCACATATATCTATGTGGTATGATGTTTTAAATTCTTCTGGGAAGATCCCTAGAAGGGGAAAATCTCTGCACAATAGGACCTTTAATCATAGCTTTTGGAGAGATCTCCATACTGATTTCCACAGAGTTGCACCAGTGTATACTCCCACCAACAGTGGAGAAGAGTTCCTCTCTTAACACAGCCCATAAAGCATTAGTTATTAGTTGATTTCTGAATGATAGTCATTCTTTCTGGAGTGAGGTGGAATCTCAATGTTTTAATTTTCATCTCTGATAACCAATGATGTTGAACGTATTTTAATATTTTTGTTTGCATTTGTATTTCTTCATCAGAGAAGTGTGCATTCATCTCAGGTGCCCATTTCTGGATTGGGTCTTTGAATTTGGGGGAGTCTGATTTTTGTCAACCTTTATACTCTAGATAGAAGTCGTTTCTCTGAGGGATAATTAACTAAAAGTTATTTCCCACTCTGTGGGCTGTCTTTTCACCCTGATGATTTCTTTTGCTGTCCAAAAGCTTTTTAATGAGAAGAGACCTAAGCTGTCGATTCTTTGAAGTACCTCCCATACACTTTGGGTTTTGTTCATAAACTCTCTGCCTACACCTATGTCTTCAAGATAACTACTTACCTTCTGTCCCAGTAGGCTTAGAGTTTCTGTTTTAATATTTAGATCTTTGTTCCATTTTGACTTTAGTGCTTAGTACTGGCGTGGTTCTAGGTGTAGTCTTTAGCATGTAGAGAACCAGTTTTTTCGGCACAGTTTATTAAAGAGGCTATCTTTCTGCCTGTCATCTTGCTTGGTTGCTTTGTTAAAGGTGAGGTGGTTGATTGTGTTTGGAACTGTGTCTGTATCTTCTAATATATTCCATTGATCCCCAGGTCTGCTTTTTTGCCAATACTATGTTGATTGTAATATAATTGTACTATAATTTCAAGTCAGAGATTGTGATGCCTCCTGCTTTTCTTTTGTGGCCCAGAATTGTTTTTGCTATTCTCTTCTGGTTCCAATTGAATTTGAGGAATGTTTTCTCTCCTTGAGTGAGATACCCTAATGGTATTTTGATTTAGATTACATGAAATCTGCATAACAATTATGGGAGTATGGCCATTTTCACTATGTTGTTTCTTCCTATCCATGAGCAAGGGATAGCTTTCCATTTTCTGATATGCTCTTCAATGTTCTTTTCAGAGTACAGTACTTTTCAATGTATAGATCTTTTATTTCTTTTGTTAGATTGATTCCTAAGTATTTTACTGTTTTGAACACTACTGTGAAGGATATGTTTTCACGAATTTCTCTCAGTGAGTTTGTGGTTTTTGTACCACAATGCTATTGATTCTTAGGTATTGACTTGTTTTTGGTTATTAGATGTAGAAGTTTTTGGTGGAGTTTTTGGGGTCTTTTATGTAGGGTTTCATCTCATCTGTGAATAATGAAAATTTAACTTCTTCCTTTCCTATCCTAATTCCTTTTATTTCTGTTTCTTATCTAATGTCTGTAGTCAATGTTTCCAGAACTATATTGAGTAGGAGTGGTGATGGTGGACATCCTTTCTTGTTCCTGATTTTATAATGAAAGCTTTCAGTTTCTGTCCAGTTTGTATGATGCTGGCTGTTGCTTTGTCATAGATGGCTTTTATCAGATTGAGGTAAATATCATCTATTCCAGTTTTCTGAAGAGTTTTTTTTTTTTATCATGAATGGCTGTTGGACTTTGTCAAAAGTTTTTTTCTTTCACTGTTTAGATGATCCTTTAATTTTTGTCTTTGGCTCTGTTTCTATGGTATATTATATATATATTATTCATTTGCATATGTTGAACCATCCCTGTATTCCTGGGATGAATCACTCTTGGTCATTGTGTACAATCTTGAGGAATTGATACATTTCGTTTGCTAGTATCTTATTGAGGATTTTTGGATGCATGTTCAGTAGGGACATTGGCTTCTAGTTTTGGTATCAGGGTAATACTTGCCTCCAGGAATGAATTAGGGATACTGTTTCCTTTTTAATTTCATTAAAGAATTTTAGGAGTATTGGCAATAACTTTTCTCTAGAGTTCTTGTAGAATTCATCAGTGAGTCCATTAAGTACTGGATTTTCTTTGTGGGCTAGTTTTCAGTTACATTTTCAATCTCACTGATATAGGATTATTCAGAATATATATATATATATATATATATATATATCTTTTATTTAGTTTTGATTAAATAAATGTATCTAGGAATCTTCCCATTTCTTCCACGTTTTCCATCCTATAAGAGTAATGGTTTTCAAAGTAGATATTAATGATCTTTTGAATTTCCACAGGCTCTGTAGTTATTTCACCCTTCTCCTTCCTCAGTGCATGAATTTGAATCTTGTATTTCCTTTTGGTAAGGTTGACTACAGGTTATCAACTGTATTTATTCCTTCAGAGAACCAACCTTTGATTCATTAGTTCTTGGTATTGTTTTATTAATCTCCACTGTGTTAATTTCTGCTCTAATCTTTAAAATTTCCTGCCTTGTGTGGGATTTAGGCTTGACGTATTCTCCTTATTCTAGAAGTTTGAGGTGCAACATTAGGTTATTTGTGCTTATTTTATTTTATTAATTTGAGAATTCACTGCTATAAATTTCCATCTTAAAACGTCTTTCATTGTGTCCCACAGGTTCTGGCATGTTGTATCAGCACTTTTGTGCAGTTTTTGATACTATTTAATTTCTTCGTGAATTTCAGCTGAGACCCATTGGTTGTTCAGGAGCATGTTATTTAATTTCCACGTGTTCATGGAGAGTTCCAGTCTGTTTTGCCACTAATTTCCTATTTCACTGCACTATGTAGGGGATGCAGGTAACATGCAGGGAAAAATTTCAATTCTTTTCCATTTATTTAAGTTTGTTCTATTACCTAATATATGGTTCATTTTAGAGAACATTCCATATACAGCCAAGAAGAATGTGTATTCTGATGTTGGGTGGAACACTCTGAAAACATCTACCAAGTTCACAACTTTGGTTCAGTTCTGACATTTCTTCACTGATTTTTTGTTTAGTTGATCTGTCTGTGACAGTGTGATATTAAAGTTTCCTGTTACAATTGTGTTATTGTTTACCTGATTTTTCATGTCTATTATTATTTGTCTTATATAGTTGAGTGTGTCCATATTTGGTGCATACATACTTATGGTTGTTATCTTTTCCTCTTGAAGTCTTCCTCTAACAAGTATGAGTGACCTTTACCCCATTTGATAATTCTTGGTTTGAAGTTTACATTGTCTTCAAACAGAACAGCTGCCCCTGCTTTTTTTGTTCCTATCTAATGGAGGATTGTTTTCCATCCTTTGACTTTCAGCCTATTATTTAATTTTTGAGTTCAGTAGCATATTGTCAATCATGTTTCTTGATCCATTCTGCCAGTCTGTTTCTTTTGATTGGTGAATTGTGGCCATTTACATTGATGGTTATTATTAATAAGTATTGGCTTGTCTTTGTCATGCTGTTTTCTTGCTGTTGTTCTTTGTTTCCTGTTATTCCCCTCTGTTTAACTGCTTACTGTGGTTTGTTTCTGTTTTTGTTCTTGGAATTGTGGTTATTTTTATGTTTTCTAGCATATCTTACAGTACTCTTTCTATAATTTATTGATCACAAATTATTTCTTCTGTTGTTCTTTGTCATGGAAGTATCTTATTCCTCCATTAATTCTGCAAGACAGTTTTTCAGGGTACATCAGTCTGAGTTGGAAATTGTTTTCTTTCAAGACTTGAAATATGTCACTTTGAGATCTTTTTATTTTGAGTTTTTGTGTTTACAAGTCTGCTGTGATTCTGATGGGCTTACTTCTATATCTCATGTGATTCTTTTCTCTGGCAGATTTTAACATTATGTTGTGCTGAATTTCTGGGATCTTGATTATTATATGTCTGGGTATATCATTCAGTAGAGAAACAGATTTAATACAAGATATACAACTGTATAAAAATTATACCATTGGCTTACAATGGTCAGCCACAGAGCTGAATAAGGGAGTGTGCAGAGAGTGTCTGCATCCTAGAGGTTGAAGGATCCAGCCCAAGGGCTGGAGCTTACTGCAGTGTTCTGTGCAAGTCCATCTCAGGAGGCCATGGGTCTGTGATTCAGCATTGGAGAATTTAGGATGGAAGGCTGAAGAGTCTACCATGAGGGCTGAACAGTCCCAGGCAGAAGCTGAACAATCTGTGTCAGAAGCCAGGAGACAACGTCTAAGCTAAAGGCGAGGACTGGAGCTCCTCCAGAGAAGCAGCCATCAGTTCTTCATTTGCCTATTATTCTATGCAGGCTGCTTCCCTGGAGTGGGTGTACACTCACACTCACACCGTCTGCCTGCCCTCCTCTTGTACAGGCTGAACCTGTTACAAACTAGGGACCCTGGCCCCCTGCTGAATCACTTAGTTAAAGTTCTGACCTCAAATTGACACAGTAAACAATATCCTAGAATGGTAACTCCAACTATTAATTTTGTATGTTCAGCCACAAGAGCAAAATCTATTTGTAGAATAGAACCAATTGTAAATTGGGAGCTTGCATACGAAGTCTTTCCCATGGGCAGAGTGGTTTTGCCCAGTGGTGGGCAAATTTAAGAAGGATACTGGATAGAACAAATATAACTGAAAAGAAAGTAGAAGCCAGGCTGGAGGACAAAGCATGATCATGCAAACTGGGAAACTAGAGAACAGGGTAGGAGAGACAGTAAGAAGCAGTAAGTTAGAGGTTATCTGAACTTGGTCTGTTGGTTTGGAGCATGACATTAGTTTGCTATGGCTCTAGTTTTCCCAGTCATTTAAAAAAGAGAGGGAAAAAAAGATTAGGGAAAAAAGAATGTAAGAAAGCGAAAAGTGTGATCTCATCTGCTAATTCTATTTTGTGTGTCTTTGTCCCCAAGTATGACACTAGGCTGGTTCACTTAACCTATATCACCTGTTTGGTCCTATTGTTACTGTTACTTCGGACTTTTCCATGCCTCTAGTCCTGCCTGTCTATCACGTGTGCCTTTGTAAGGGCCTTCCTGTGTTGCTGGTATTCCTGCTGGTCACATGGTCCTATTGATGTAGGTGGGTGGAGCCGGTCACCTGGATTCTTCAGGTCGTATTCATTCCATTTATAACGGGTAGATTCATGTTCTGTGGTTAGGGGATGGCTGAGCTTATGACATCTAGAACCAGACGAGGAGCTGACAGAGGCTGCAACACAAGGAATGTAGTTAGAAGTGGAGTGAACAAGCAGGGACTGTGGGAAACTTGCTTTATAATACCAAGAAAGTGGTGTGTCCCCTGGTTTCCATGGGAGATGTAATTGATATATTTGAATAATTCTGGAGGTTTACAGGGGACTGAAAATCTAGTCACTGGAAGATACTCAAGCTTGTTGCCTGGTCCCCATGATAAGAAGGGCTATTTAGCAAGGGTACTTTATCTGTGAGTGGACCACAGTGAGAAGGAGAATCTTACAATTGGTCTTCTTCAGGCATAATTTTAGGCCTTATGCTATATGCATGCATTCTCAAAAAGTGACAAACGAATTTATATTTATGCCAAAATTTTTATATATCCTAAGAATTAAATGAAAAGACAAAAAATAGATGTAGCTCTTTAATGATGTCAGAAAAACTAGTTTTGCATTACATATTGTAACTAACTGATTGACAGACTTTTTAAAAACCGTAGCTGGGAAATCAGTTCTAGCTCTGGGAATTGTAGCTGCGTTGACTATAAATATTTATGATTCTGGGCTGAATGAGGAGGGGATATTAAAAGCAAGAAGGCTGTGTTAAATTTGGTTGTTAACTGTATACTGTGGGGTTGGCACATTCAGGTCAGGCCTCCAGTTTGTTTTGTATATGATTTTAAAAATGGGGAAAATGCTTAGCTTGTTTTTCTTTTGGTGGCACATGTCCAGATAATCTTAACACCACATGAGCAATAAGACTCTGGGACCTAGAAACAGAATATGGAGCTTGCATGGGCTGAGCAGCGGAATGGGAGCACAGATCTTCCACAGTTCCCTTTCTCTCTGCAGTATTTCATGTTGGGCCCTCGGCTTCTGTACTCCTGGGTCGTTTCACTTTACCTGATCTTCCTGAATCCCTTAACTTTTGTTATTGTAACCTCCCTTTTTGTTCTTATGCAGTTCATTTCCATGTTTGTTTTCTTTATTTTAGCTTTCAAATTTTAGAGTCAATTTATGCATAAGGCACAGAATATGTATGAACGATCATGGTAGCTACCAAGGTTACCTGGAAAGAACTGAAGACATCTAAAATAAATGGCATGTTTAAGTTTGGGCTTTAGCTATAGTAGCTGATAACAAGGATATCCTTTATGCTTTTCTGCTTTGCGTTTATCTCTTATTCATTAAAATATGGTCTGTCTAATAGTATTAGATTAAATGGAAAAGATATGTATTAAAATGCATGTTATTTTTGTTTGAAATAGTATTGTGATAAGATTAAAGGGAAAAGTCATACATATTGGAAATGCGTCTTATTTTTATTTTGAAATAATATATATGAGGTATCTTCCCAAAAGAGTTAAAGATATTGTAACACAATAACGCATGCAGCATGAGCAAAACTTGTAATAGGTAAATTAGAGAGTGACTTATGCGTCTATCAGCAGATGAATGCATAAGAAAATGTGGTATTTATACACAATGGAGTACTGTTCTGCAATAAAAAGGATAAATTTGCAGGAAAATAAATGCACCTGGAGACCATAGTGTTAAGTGAAACAAATCAGACACACAAGCTCAAATATCACATGATTTCTCTTTTATGAGAAACCCAAAATATAAATAATTTAAAGGGGAAAATGAAAGACAGGTAATAGGAAAGGAAAAGATGATCTTTTGCAAAACAGGAGGGACCAAGAGACGGAAGGAGTAGGGGAAAGGGACAAAAAGGAAGATGTGTTATGTACATGTATCATACCAAATCCCCACAATGAAGGGAATCATCATGTACTGAAAATATGTTCTAATAAAAATATAGACTTAGGGGAAAATAATACAGTGGATTTATTTTAGAATACAGAAGTCAAAATACGTCAGAGTATCTGAAGGCAAGTTTTTGAAAAAAATTTTACAGTTAATTTTCAGTGATGGATTTATGAGAGTTAGCTATACCATAACTTTTTGTATGTGTGGAAAGTGTTTAGAACACACCCAGAAAAAGAGGCAATTAATTCTAAGCAATAAAACAAAATAATTTCAACAATTCAGCTATCTGATAAGTTGAACTGGCACGTGAGAAGCTATGTTGGAGGGTCTGGTGACTTACTGGTTTGTCAGTAGTGAGAAAAAAGAAGAGATACAGGGTGGTAGATAGATTTTGGGCCAAGAAATTGACACCTTCATCTGGTTGTCATCATATAAGGTGAAGAACATTTTCCCAATAAGATAAATTTATTTCTCCATAGCTTAATTTTGGGTGTTGTGACTTAGTCAAATGGAGATGTCTGGTCAGTTGTTGACAGCACAGGGCATAAGTCTACCTCAGGATGAAATGAGGCAGCTGTCGGTCCCACAGGATGGGCTAGTCTTAGTCCATATGGATCGACTACGTTTTTATATCCAGAACATCCTTGTACATGATATTAACAGTAGCCAAAGCAATATAATATATTTATTAAAGATAAATAATGTTCTATAGCCATGGTTCCACAGCTTTTTCAGGGCTGGAAGTACCAGCTTGAAAACATTGCTAGAAATAATAACTAGATTAGAATTATTCAATGATAAAAATAATTGTACCTGATTTCAGCATAGACTAATGGTTTTAATGGTTCAGGTTGGTCATATGAGTGGAATAGTTCTAACAGAGTGGAAGATTTTGGTTTTCTTGGTATCAAAAAGCTTTGAACATAAGAGCCTGGGGGACCAGTAAGAGTCAATGTTTATCTTGTGCGTCTTGTGCAGTGAATGGTAAAGATGGTCCAGAAGCCTGTTCCTCAGAACAGTGGATACCTTTCTAGGCTTATCCTTCTGCTGGTGTAATGTATTCTTCAGTAGAATACAGTTCAGTGGTTAGGAATGATTTGACTAGAATTTTGTGAGCCTTGTTGGTGATTAACACAATTAACACATTAATAGATGATAGTTTAATCATAGGAGTTAGCAGAATTGCTCAAGCAAACTGTGTGGAATAACAAGATAAGGAAACTGTGGAATGAGGTTGAAAATATGAGGAACCTTAATAATTAGTGACAGGAAGGAAGAGACCATCAGATGGGATGCAAATAACATGGTGAGGTAGACAAATCAAGCTTTGACATTCCTGTTTAGAAAAGGTTAAAAGCATTTCCTCTCCAAGGCCTTTAGAGTTGTAGGCCTGGCTTCTTCCACTCCAACACTTTGCCTCTTGATTAAAACTAACCTTCAGGAAAAGCTATCTGGAGAAACTCTTGAAAAATCTTACACAGAGGTTTTGAGGATTTTCTGACCAAGAGGAAAAGTCTGTTGTTTTCCACAAGTAAATCTTCCTGCTCAGGATTTACTTTTTAACAAATGAATTACCATCTCAACTAATGCCTAGAATAAACTCCCCTCTATTAATCTCTGTTTTGGTAAGGCCATAGTACTGTCTGCATCTTCCTCCTTTTGGAGCATGATAAACACTCTGTCCCTTGAAAGCATGTATTTCATATTGCTAGTATTGACATAACTTGCTTTTTTATAGCACACATATTCCTGAGATGAATGTCACTTAAAAATGGGTTCCTATTTTAAGAATTCTAAACTGTGGGCTATGATGAAACCAAGCTCAGGGCAGTTCTTAAATTTAGAAGATTTTGCAGCTCTTTCTGTTACCAAGTGACTTTCTCTTGCCAGCCCTTAAAAGTCGGGAGGGTCCTTGTAATTTGCAAAAATTTTTATCTTGGAAAGCACTCAAAGTGCACATCTTTGGGCTTCACTGCTGGAATAATGTCAACAATAGCAGATTTCAAGTATAAAAATTACAGTAAAACCAATCATGTATAACCTAGATTATTTATTTGTTTTTGGAAATGATTTTACTGCCTAGCTGTGAATAGAAAACCTGTAATGAGTTCCTTTAGTATTTGAAAAAAAAAGGAATGTATCCTTGAATTAGCTGTTTTGAATCTGGGCTTATATGGAACATACTTACATTTCTTTTTGTTAATTTGATAAATATTAATGTTTCATATTTGTGTTCATCAAAGGGTTCAATATTAGGTATGGAAGTTAAATATGATCGTGATTAGCAGTAGCTCACGGTATAGTTGGGACTGAGACAATTGATTTTTAGGAAATGATAAATGTTCAAGAAGATGGAAATGTCAGTTACTCTCATTTGATCATCATAGATTGTATATGTGAATCAAATTATCCAACTCAGCTCCACAAACATGCACGATTATGTGTTAATTTTAAAATTTATTCTGTCTACTTTTTAAAAGTTAAAAGACAAAATTTGACCAAATGGATATAAAGAGATACGAAAGAACAAGGCCTCTATTAGGCTTCATACACCCATTATCATTAAGCATCATGGCTGTTGGTCCTCATAACCTCTGTGTTAGGGTTAACATCTCTGGTTACAGATGGTATCACTGAGATCTAAACAGGGTAAGGTTTCTCAGCCAGTATGGAAAATGATAAAAACCCAGGTCGCTTGGCCACAAAGCCTGCCAGGGCCACCGCCTTTGCCCTCTTGTGGCACATTTTTAAACAGCTTCCTCCTTTTCTCTTGCAGATTGGGTCGTGTTAAGGTTCCATCATTAACAGTTGATTTGTGGCTCCTTTGATCATCTCTGTTTACATGATTCTTATTATGTATTTTGATATTTCTTCCAGAGCTTTGATGTCACACTGGCAACATTTTTTGATATTCCAAATTATTGAAGTTTTAACTGTCATGTAATAGTTGTGCTTTGTGAGGTGTAATAGTATAATTATATATATATATATATATATATATATTATGTAGTGATCAGAATAATAAATATTTTATCTCAGATGTTATCATTTCTAGGTGCTGGTACAATATCACACTGACACCTGTTTACTGATCACTTGTTCTTAAGTGCACTTTAAAAACCTTGTAGGCAGCTCTGAATTCCCTTTTTTCTCCCTCTTTATTGCTTTTCTTCTGGTCCTTTCGATCATCACTGACATTTGGCTTTTCCTATAACCATTAATATAGAAAATTCTATGAATCTATCATCACTATATATCAAAGGCTTAAACAGACCAACTGTCTAAGAAATAAATGAATTAGATTCTTTTTCCTTCAAAAAAAGTCATGTTGCTGAGTAAGATAATAGTAGACCTGCTTCATAAGATTTTTGTGGAAGTTAACTATATTAGTATGTGCAGAGCACGGAGTGCTAAAGTTCCTGGTACATTTTGCATTTATAAAACATGACATTAATATTAGTATTAGTGTTTTTTTAAATTCACTGGTGGATAATTTCAACCTTATCAAATTTGTTTTTTATATGGATCACTAATCTTGTATAAGTGATGTAATGTGTGTAAAATTTCCCAAACAGTGTGTGGTACATAGATAGCATCTAATATGTGTTAATCACTATCCCAGCATAGACCTTCAACGTCCTAATTTTAGAATTTATTTTACACACACACATCAGTTATGCATGGACTAGCACATTAAGGATTTAGAGATAATAAAAGTAAATCAAGGTTAAAAAGGTTGCAAAAACATAATTCCTGACACTCGTTTCCTTCACTGCAAATGACTGCCATTTCAAATGGAGACCTTTCAGCTGACATCTCTTATATTTGGCCAGGTTCAAGGACTTAGATGCCTGTCCTGCCCTTCTGTGCTGTGAGACTGCTGTTGTTCCGTGCCCAGTCTCATATCCCTAGAAGTCTTGAGTTAATGCATGCATTGGACAGGCATCATGTTGCCTTTACACGTTTCACATATGCAATTACAGAAATAGAATGCAAGAAAAGAAGAAAATAGAAACAAATAAAACAATGAAGCACCATCAGGAAATGTAAGTTTTGGAAAGAGGGCAGCTCTGCAACAAAAGGAGCGGAGTTAAGAATAGTTCTTCCTACACTGCTTCCTGCTTGGGCCTCATCTGCTCCTTAGGGAACATGACTTTAGTGAAGCCCCAGTTGAGTTTTTGAGACATAGTTTCCATGGCAACAGGCTCTAAAGTGACATGCATCCCAAAGCACTTTTCTTGGTTATTGTATTGTCCTAACAAGAATCCTCTAAGCTCCTGGAGAAAAGTCAATTTTTAATGAAGTCTCAGTCTTATTTGCCTTCCGTGCCCCAAGGAACCTCTTTCCTGTGGGGTTGGTGTCATATTTGTGATAATGATTTATTTCCTCTAGTTGTGAGCTGATAGCAGCGGGACCGAGAGCAGGGATTGAGATGTATCATAATCACCACGGCAGTGAGAAATCTGTAAGATTTACTCTTGAGGCCTCTCATCACTGAGCAGTGACAGAAATCTGCCCTACATGTAGAGGAATAGTATGCACTGGTCTATGACAAATGTCACTTCCCCAAAGACTCTCTCACACACACAACTGATGTAGGAGCTGTAATTAGTTTGCCAAGTAGAGGAAAGAAGTGGTGTGACTGATTTTAAGCCCAGTATATGACGATTCCCGATGCCTTACCTGACACAAGTATACTCTTATCAATTGAGTGTTAGTTTAAAACATCATTATAGACATTTTGTTTGATGAAAGATTTTGTCTCCATTAAAATGAAATGCTTGGAAGAGGGTGTGGAGTGCGAATAAACCCTAACAAAGTTCAGCAGACTGTGTTGAAGAATTAGGGAAACATTTCCCTAGAGCGGGTTTGACAAAGAGTGGAGGGAGGGTAGACCAAACTTTAGGATGGGGAATGTCCAAAGAAGAGGAATTTTTAGTGAGCCTAGAGATGGGCAGAGGAAAGAAGGCTGCACACTGCACAGGAAACTTCACTAGCTTTGGTCTTTGTGGTGTGGTGGAGCAAGGGCCCTGGGAGAGTGAGGAGCCAGGACATGATAAAATACTCAGCGACCCTGAAGCTGTCAGGGGTTCACTGGGAAAGTGGGCCTTCCGTTAAAGTGTTGGAAAAAACTCATTTTATTTTGTTTATTTGGTAGTGGGAATCAAAGTCAGGGCCTTTCACTTCCAGACAGGCACCGTGCCACTGAACTATATCCCTGGCCCAAACAATCATTGTTTAATGCCCATCTGAGGTCCATCTATTGTCCTCTTCCTCCCAACATCCCCTCTCTTCTCTTTTAGCTTTATCTAGCTTTTACAAGATTTTCTCTTCTCTCATTTCATCTCTAAATTACATCTATTATGTAGTTGCTTAGGTAACTTACCAAGT
This sequence comes from Cavia porcellus, assembly GCF_034190915.1. NCBI lineage: Eukaryota > Metazoa > Chordata > Mammalia > Rodentia > Caviidae > Cavia > Cavia porcellus. The sequence continues at coordinate 18,369,163 of NW_026947492.1, read as the reverse complement.
ATTTTCTACGTGTCAGCCTCTCTGATAGGTTGTCCCATTTTCATGATTTAATTTGATCCTCACAACAGCCCCATTTTGTTGAAGGGGACACTGAGAATCAGAGACTAGTAAGTATTTTGGAAGCTGCTGGAATCTCAGTGGTACTTTTAGTTTTAAGGTGTAAATTTAAGGAAACCTAGTTACCATCTGATATTTTAAGAAGGGATCTGGATAGGGCATGTTAAGTTCAGTAGACCTGAGGACAAAGTGCCATGGGATTTTTTGGTTAACTAAGATTATTTGGTTGACCTCTGTTAGCTAATAATGGCTTGTGATCCTACTTCCGAAATTTTGGCATTTTGGTAGGGCATGCTCAAGACACAAAAGCTCTTTGTAATGTGGAATTTCAGGTAGTAAATTTCAGATTGATTTAGTGATTTGTATTTAATTTTCTGACCAAAACCAACTTTGGGTGGGGCTGTGTTCTCCCAGATGGAATAAGGAACATTTTGTTCATACCTTCTCTAAATACTGGTTGACCTGAATCTTCAACAAATACCCATACTGGAAACAAGTACTTGAGTATAGATTATTTTTACCGCTTATTTTTTAAGGGCTCCTAAGGGAGAAGGTAAGTGAAGCAAGGAATCATGAACATCTTACTGATAATCTTAATGGGAAACTAACAGTAAGTCCTTCTGAAGCCCTTTGAAATATTGCAGAGTAAAGATGCCAGGGGTGCAGAAGAGAGGGACACCCCCTCCTTGCCCTGTGGTGTTAACTTCTGCACATTTCTGGGTCTCCACATGCATCTGAATGGTCGAGAATCTCTCATATACTTCTCACATCATGGTGACAGAGATGCTATAGGGCTGGGAAGCAGGTGATAATTGGTGGAGTGAAGGAGCTCTTGCTGTTTGTATCTGCCTTAATATTGTTGCCACAGTAACAGCAGAAGCCTAAAAAACAAGCTGAGTAACATGAAAGGAGGCATAAAAGATGTCAGTGCAAAGGACTAGGTGATGGGCTCTGAACTCGGAGTCTGAGAAAATCATTCAGAGCACAGTGTAAAGAGACTACAGCCATCAGATGGGGCCAACATTGTGTGACGGGGAAAGTCTTCTAGTCATTTGTCTAGTAATTATTCTGAAAATCTATCCGATGTCCCTTATTTTATTGGGGATGCTTTGGGTTGGTACTTTTGAGCTAAGGCATAGTGTATGAATTATAAGTGAGTATAGCCCTTGGAGGATCACTGTGACAGACCACTGACAAAAGTCCATTAGGTTAACTGCTCTCCCTCTGCACAGCTCTGACCAGGTCCCCCTCCTGCTCAGTATGTCTAGAGAATGCACACTGTTTCTTACCATGGCATCCAGGTCTCTGTCCTTTGGGGTGTCCTCTGTCCCTTATTTAGATTTTCTCTCTTAGTCAAACTAGAGGGCAAGAACGTTTCTTCTGAGCTGCAGTGTAACAGAAGATGTTGGATATTCGTGTTTAGTTCTGGACAGCTTCATCAAATAGCTCTATGACTCGTGTGACCTCGACTTTCTTGCTGAGAAATAGAGGGTGTGAAAATGAGATCAGAGCATCTAATAAATATTCAGATCACCAGCAGGAGATTTAGAAGAGAAATGCATGCAACAAAGCCCTGTTGTTAGATCTTCTGCTTTATTAAGTGTGCTGTGGGTCAGCAGGATTCGCACTGTTAATAAACATATAATTTTCAAATTCCATTGTACAGCCGGCGTTGGATAATTTCTTATTGCGGCTTCAAATCTATGATGTCTCAGCAGTGAGAATTGCAGTCACTATGCTCTAGCAAGGTTTGAGAGCCTGGGGTACTAAAGAAATAAATTTGATTGTGGGGGAGGTGGAGTTAAGAAAACAGTACATTTCCTGTGATAATTTAGATGTAAACTGTTTGTTAACCCTTTCTGTACTGGCATAGCATTTTATGTTTATCTTTCCTGGATCTTAGCACATTCATTAATATATTTAGTCAGGTTCGTTATAACATAGTTCTCAAAGCATTGACAAAATTTCTAAGGCAAGGATTCTTTAGGCCTCACTATCTACCACAGGGAGACATTAAAAGCAATTGGTAAGAATACCGAAGTGCTGGGCTAGGATGGGCAGAGATTTCATGTGGTCTTAGTAATTTAGAATCTAGGAAATCACTTTATATTTACAATGAGGATAATGAAACACTGCTCATGGTATTAGAGGGATGATTAACATGCAGCAATACATTTAAAACAGTATTAAAATCTGACAGACTGAAATTACTGAATATTGGTAGGCCAGAAACAGTGCTTGGTAGGCATTATGTGTGCAATAAATGATAATATTTTTACACAGTACTTTGCATATTATTAATAGATGTTAATTTAATAATGTTTTTATATTTCTAAACATCCATTCAAATATTAACAAGGGTATAAGCTAAAATTTATTTTTTAAAAAAATTAATGCATAAGGCTATGATCCCAGAGGAATTTCTGCCTTTCTGCATCTAATCAGGTCCCCAGGTCTCTGAACTCAGAATAAAATTACTTTTTGCAAGTTGGAGAAGAGCCTCCTCAGGGCAAAGCTTGGTTACATGTCCTGTTCTCCAGCTCAGGAAATCTCTGGAGGCTCTTAGGTGGCTCTGACCTCCAATCAGGACAGAGAGAGGAGAGATGTGTTTATAGTCCTCCACCCACAGAGGCACTGCATCCATTCATCTTTCTGAACAGCTAAGGATAAGATCGGATTAAAAGGTGTACCGTGAAAGTGCTGATCGGAAGGAGGCGGTAACTGCATCTGGTTGAACAACTTGATCTCCTCTTAGGTCCGCTTCTCAGGTATGTAAGCTTTGTGAAAAGCTACCTCACATTTCTGCTCTGTCCAGGACAACCATGAGGTAGATGCTTCAGGTACACCTGGGTTGGCTGCAGCCACCAGAAACGTCTTCCTAGAAACTGGCCCCTTTCAATACGCTTGCTCCAAAATTATAGTTAGAAGAACACAGCAAAGAGACAAAATTAAAGATTATCTAGTCTCTTTAATGGCTTTCTGAGGTCCTTTTCTCCAGTATTGCCTGCCTATAAATGGAGGCAAGTGAATCTTCCAGGGTTCAGAGGCACTGGGGAACCTGAGACCAGGTGAATAAGCGTCAGGAAAGGCTCTTCTGCTGAGGTTCAAAACCTCAGTGCGTCCTGGTCTCAAAAATGGGAGTGGTGACTGTGAAGGCACCAAGGGCTGACACTGTCTGTCTCTCCCGCTCTCTCATTCTCAATGCACCTTTTCTTTGTCCCTGCAGAATGCGTTTAATTGAGGATGGTACCTGAGAACGCCTCCTCCACGACAGAGTTCATCCTTGCAGGCTTAACGGACCAGCCTGGACTCCAGATGCCTCTCTTCTTCCTGTTTCTGATTTCCTACGTGATCACTGTGGTGGGGAACCTGGGTTTGACCACATTGATCGGGTTGAATTCTCACCTGCACACCCCGATGTACTTCTTTCTTTTCAACTTATCTCTCATAGATTTCTGCTATTCCACTGTTATCACGCCCAAAATGCTGATGAGCTTTATCTCAAAGAAAAACATCATCTCCTATCCCGGGTGCATGACTCAGCTCTTTTTCTTTCTGTTCTTTGTCATTTCTGAGTCCTTTCTCCTGTCTGCCATGGCGTATGATCGTTTCATTGCCATCTGTAACCCACTGCTGTACACAGTCGCCATGTCTCCCCAGGTGTGTTCCCTCCTCCTCTTGGGTGTCTATGGGATGGGCTTTGCCGGGGCCATGACCCACACAGCGTGCATGTTGAGACTGATTTTCTGTGTGGACAAACTTGTCAACCACTACATGTGTGACATCCTCCCCCTTCTGGAGCGCTCTTGCACTAGTACCTATGTGAATGAGCTGGTGGTCTTTATTGTTGTGGGCATCGACATTGGTGTGCCCACGGTCACCATTTTTATTTCTTATGCTCTAATCCTCTCCAGCATCCTCCGCATGCACTCTGCTGAGGGCAAGTCCAAAGCCTTCAGCACCTGCAGCTCCCACATAATTGCTGTTTCTCTGTTTTTTGGTTCAGGGGCCTTCATGTACCTCAAACCGCCTTCTCTTTTACCTATGAGTCAGGGGAAAGTTTCTTCCTTGTTCTATACCACGGTGGTGCCCATGCTTAACCCCTTAATCTACAGCCTGAGGAATAAAGATGTCAAAGTTGCCCTGAAAAAAACCTTGAGTAAAAATGTTTTTGCTCCTAAGGGGTGATGCTTGGGAAAGACACGTTTTCACTCACCTTTATAGTTCAAAGTCTGTGAGTTATGTTAGGATAAATTTTAAGTCATTTCAAATGACTTTATCTTCCTTATTTTTAAGGGTTCTGTAACTTAAAAAGATTTTTTTTATTTTGCATGCTGCACATTGTACTTAATCACTCCCTATAGTAAATCATGAAAAAGATTCTATTTTTTTTTTTTTTTTTTTGGTACCGGGGATCAAACTCAGGACATTGTGCCTCCCAGACTGGCACTTATGTCGCTAATCATGAAAAAGATTCATAAAGCTACAGAATAGTCACATATATTGGACCTTGAATTTCATTTAAATCTGTATCTGTCAGACAGACACAGGCTATATCTCTTCCTTTAGGTCAGCATCTCAGTAGAGCAATGACTAGAACACAGATTTTATTTCTAATATTGGTCACTTTCTATTATGGCTCATTCTTCTTCCCCCTGGCCCTAAAATGTTTTATTTCCAATGTGAGTTGGACTAGGATATTAAAATCTAGTCTGTCTGTAGAAATTTTATGCAACTTTTCAGGGACTAATTTTAAATAGCACATTTTTGCAAGAAGGTAGGAGGTAGGAATTTGTTGAGATAGTCTTGGCTAAGTGACCAGAGAAATTCTTCAAAGCATTCTGCAAAGTACAGGAGAAATGTGTCAGGGCCCAGAGGGCTCCAAGCCTCATATTACCTGAAGCAGCGGTGTGGAGCTCAGGGACTTGAACTTTCAGGGATTTGGCAATGATTCTGGCTGTAAGAACTTACTGAAAATGTCAAGGTTCCAAAGGACAAAATTTGGAAGTTACTTTGCACACATTTATTTTCTTGTTTTCAAACTAGACTTTTAAATGCAGAGTGAGAGCTGCAGCTCGAGGTGATCAGTTTAGAAGCTGGAGAACTTTTGGGAACTATAGAATTATGTGTTGCTTGTCAGTAATCAGGTTGTTGCTAAATAGCAGCCTATATGCAGAGGAAATTCACACTGAATGTTCCTGGAGCTGCCTGGAGCAAAGACTACCTGGGGTATTTTTAAAGTCCTTCTTAGATCATCTTTGTATCTCTTGGTGCCTACTCTGTGTCTAGGTTTTGGAAGAAAATCCTTAATAAGAAGTGACTTCATTTCTGGGTCAGGGCAGTGGCATTCTCAACAGAGGAAATGAAAGAACAGGAGAAAAATGATGTATTTATTTCCCAGGCTTCCTGCTAGCCAGGCCATGGCAGCAGTAACTGAATGCCTCATTTCTTACTAGGTTGTAGTAACTGTTCACTGACTTACTTCTTAGTGGTAAGATGCCAAAATGTCCTGCTACTACTAGCTCAGCAAACCTGGCCACTCCTTTGCGGTTTCTCTCAACCATCATTTTGTCTAAATCTGTGTAAATAGTTCCCCCATTATTTTTTATTTTAATGCGTCTGTAACACACACCCAATGAAGGGGAGATAGGTTGATTGAGCTCAAATTCATATGAGATAATTGATACCATGTAAAGAGAGACGGAAGTACTCTTGGGTTTAAAAGAAAATTGTAGATAGTAAACTGTGAAGTAAAGATGATGAAATGCTGTGAAATACTCTTATGTAAGAGGGTTGTCTTTAAAACATTATATTTGGAAGGCATGAAGTTTGGATGGATGTATAGTTTTACTTTCTGGAATGGTACATGTCAGCAAGAGTGAATTCAAAAGAATGAGAATAGATAAATGAACAGTGTAGAATCCAGACGACCTGGGCAGTAAGAAGGTCAGAGTCACATAAGACCAGAGACCAGGAAACTGGAGGGTTGAATCAAGGTTGAATCCCAGCTTTTACTCAAGTTGTATAACTTTGAGCAAGTTACTTGGTGTTCTGGAGTATCATTTTTCTTTAAATTTTGTCTAGGAGTATCAAGAGAATTAAATGTCAGCCACACACCAAAATGGGATGCATTCCTGTTAGATTCTCTCCTGTTAGCACCTCTGCTAACTTACATGTGGCTTTTGGACAATTAGCTCATCTTTCTGGGTCTAGGCCTGCTTATATAAAAAAGCTCATGTTCTACTGGGTTACTTCTGTATTCTATTTACAGTATGCACTTATTTTATATTGACTAAATAGTACGTGTTTTATGCTGAATAATTCTGCTCTCTCAACACTCGTATATGGCAGTTATGGTATAAGGTGATGGAGCCTTTGGGATATGATTAAGTCATCAGGGCACAACTCTCATGAATGCAATTGGGATGATCAGAGACACCTGAGAAAGGTTCCTTTTCTTTTCTACCACAAAAAGGCCGAATGAGAAGGTGCTGTGTGTGAACCACAAAGTGAGCTTTCAGAAATAGGATGCCATATCTACTAATACCTTGATTTTTGATTTCCCAAGATCCATAACCATGATAAAATACAGTACTTTTCTGTTGTTTATAAGCCACCCAGTATGATTTTTGTTGTAGCAGTCTGAAGGCTATGATGATGTTTATGATACTTTAAATTACTGCAAAAGTTAACCAGGGACAGGATGTTTCTAAGTGAGTTTTCTGGTTTTCTTGGACTCTTCTCCATTGTACAGTCCTGCTGTTCGCTAGTGGTATGTTTTCACAGTTGTTACGTGTGTGTGTGTGTGTGTGTGTGTGCCCATGTTTCCATGAAGTCAAGCTTCTCCTTGTTTTACAAAGTCTTGCCAAAATCATCTGGAATGTGTCTAATGATGAACATGCATGAAAGGACTGAGGTACTGAGGGCTGTGACTAGATGCATAAATGGAGAAAAATGCTATAAAAGATCTTGTTTCTAAAAATGGGAGAGAAGGAAGGCTGCCAAGAAAGGGGACTCAGTGCTGGCCACAGAAGAATCTACTTTCCTGTCTCTTGCTTTAGACAATTTTTATGACTCCTTAAAATTCTACTATATCGATATATTCTGTGTAATTAACAATTATAATAACATTAAAAATCTTGTGCAATTTGGTAATTCTCTGGAGAGGAATATATCCTAAGTATGGGGGAAAGCTCAAAGGTTTGCTGAATGTATTAAATAAGCAATAATTATAATTTGTAAAAAATGGAAATGAAGCCTGGGGAGGGAGCGGGGGAGAGGTAGAGGGAAGGGAAGGGAGGAGGGGCAAGAGGATGAAAACAGGAACTGAGATGTTTTTGTAACATATCAGTGCCTAAGAGCAATATAATCTTTATGTGCTGCAAACAGGTACTAATTAAAAATAAAAACTAAGATATGATTTATAGTAGTAAAAAGTTGTTTTCTTTCTTGCTTTTTTCCCCTTGTATACATCCCATATTTCTGAAGTGGCTTTTTGGGGGGGGAGGGCTGATCTTATTTTTGGTAGTGCACTTAATCTGAGGCACACCATACTCCGAAGCTTTTGCTTTTGTGGGCTCCTATTGTGATGTGATTTGTAGAACATCTTCCTCCCTCTCCCCTCTTTGATTTCAATGCCCCTTCTTTGTGTTTTTATAATACTTGACTCTTAATCAATGAAGCAAGGGTCACAAGAATTGCTTGTTTTTCTGTATTAATCCCCACCACGAGCTCGCTGTAAATTTTATGCAGGCAGAGTCGCTACTGTCTATTTTAATCTTTCTTGTCTCCCTAGCTCAGTACCTGGCCATTGTAAGGTGGAGGTTTGACAAGAATTTATTGCCTGCAACGGTGGGATGATTCTGTTTTAAAAGCGGACCTAGTAAAGGGCTTTTCTTTTCTCATTCCTCTGGCTGCACGTTCTTCTCTTCCAGGACCTCGGTGGACATATCTTTGAACCCCGTATTCCCATCAACGAGATAGGTTGATTCTATTCTTCTAATTTACTCGTAATCTTCAACTGTGAGCTCAATGCCCTCTAGTGGTTGAAACAGGTACTCTCCCCTCAATTTTCCACTCATTTTGCTAAAACTGTTACAGCGTTATATAAAATAGTTGAACTCTGTATAGCTATTCAGTTGAACACAGAGGCTCGAGTGACATTTTATTAAATATTAACAATTGGGAGTTCACTTTCACTTGCCCTTTTAACCATCATCCAAGACATAACACAATGAAGAAAAAGTTATACAATGGAAATATTTTTGGGTTCTCTTTTTCTCAGAATACTTCCTGAATACTTGCTTTTAAAAAGATAAATACACTGAGAAAAATGTCACCAGGACTATAATTTGACCTTTTTGCTGACTTTCTGGGCACAGCATTGCTTCCTCAAAACAAATCCTACCTTTTTTCTCTCACAATATGTTGTATTGCTACTGGACCTATGATTGTACAGACTGTTTAGGTAACTATGCACGTTTCTTGGTGACTTGGGGGGCGGTAATCACTACTTTCCCTTTGTAATCAAAAGCTAATTGTGAGGTGATATTTTCGGCGTGCAAAATATCTTGCTTCTTTTCAAACTGTAACATGCAAGTTTTAGGATCTACTAATGATTCTCACCTAAATCAATTATTACTCGGCTGTTCTCAATTTTTTCAGTTGAAAAATGAAAATTTTCTAACTTTATCCATCTATTTGAGTTGGATGTCTTTCAGGAAGGACCTTTATCATTCACCCACCCACTCATTCATTCAGTCATATCATTATTGGCTTGTGTCTTAATTTTACCTAATGGGTTATGATTCCTTATTGTAAGCATTTTCTCTGATGTTCAGTCTGCCCCTAATTTGAATAATTAATGTCACTTTTATATTGGTTTCTATGTCCTTTAAATATGTCTCTATCAGATTCTGAGTATGTCATCACTTTCTGGCAGCCGGATACATTTCAGGCTCATTCTGTACTTTCCCTGCCCAGCACTGATTCTGTTTTGACATGGTATTTAAAATTAAGATATGAGAGCTATGTGGGATGAGCTGTATTTACTGTGATTCTGCATTCAAGTATTTAATGAGAAAATGCATGTTTGTATGACATTTATTTAAACATTTCCTCCTCTCAGTATACTACTCTGCAAAGAACATAACATCTGTCTATGAATGGGCCAATCGCGTGTAGACGCAAGGTGATGACTGCCAAGTGTCATTTGTGGTGCCTCTCACCACTTGCTATCTCCTCACGTTAGTTTCATCAGGTTTCTATCAGTGATTCATAGGATACCATGAAAGGGAAAAATAGGCCAGGGAAGCAAGAAACATGAAAACCCTCACATTTTCCCACAGAAGAGGGTTGCAGATGACATTTAGAATGAATAAATGCTAAGCAAAGCTTTTGTAAATATGCAAGGAAAGAAGGGTTGAAGGGCAGGTAAGGGAATGAGGAAAAAAGGAATCAAGTTATATCATGTACAGGTACAACTTCCCTATGATGAATATATCACTATGTATACCTACAATGTACTAATAAACCATAAAAAATAGAAAAGACACAAAATGAAATGAATGCTTGACCCATTGCTTAAAATAATGACCTTGGAAATGTGGCTCCTTAACCCATATGCTTCCTTTATTAATGTGTTTTACTCTGATCCATCTTGTTCTTTTTTTCTTTTTTACTTCGCAGGCTAATATGATTTGATAACGAAGGTGGATACGTGAGCAGGAGTTTCACATTTAATGCAGTCTTCTGCAAATCTTAATAATAATAATATTATTATTGAGGCATTACTGTGCCCTATGAAGTTTACATGTACAGTCTCATTAAATCCTTTCTACAGGTGTTTGAGATAATTGTCCCTGTTTTATAGATGGGTAAACTGAGTCTTTAAGAAGTTAAGAAATGTGCATAAGGTTGCAAAATAATGAGTGGGAGGGTGAAAGATTTAATTTAGATTGTATAACTCTAAGCCCACACCCTTAGCACTAGCTCCTTCCAGAAGGCTTAGTCTGGGCGTGTAAGAAATAGCACATGTGATGCATATTCACCTCATACAAGGTCCAAGTTCTTACTGTCTTCAGCTGAATAAGTTCCTGCATTTACTTTCCTTTGGAAATAATTTTCCAAAAACAAATGTCAAAAGAAAGACAATAAAGATATTTTCTCCTTTTTAAACTTATTGAGATAATAAGGTCAATAATATAAACTCATGTGAAATCCACTGAACTCTTCTTAAATGGATCATTCAGTAACATTTAAAAAAAGTTTATTTAGGGTTATATTCTCACTTTTTGTTAGGTGATCTAACATATGAAGGGAGTTTAATGCCTGAAAGATACAGAAGGTGCTAAATGCAAGTTGAGCAAATCTATAGTGAGACCTTAAAATACTAAAATTATGCAGTGTTTTATTTTTACTTTTTAAAAAATCATTTTTCTCAAATTTGCAAAAGTATTGCTTATGTGTGGTAAGAATATGTGGGACATGAAACATGTGAAATAAGCAAAGCTTTTTATTTTAGACTTCATGAACCCACCACCAAAAGTTTGTTTAGCTCTTGGCAATTTGGTGTATGTTTTTTCAGAATAGTTTTCTGTATTTACATACATGTTTTAATTAGAATAGCTTACACCAGTTTGGAAAAATTACATATACACATCCAAAGATGTAATCCTATTAGGTATTATTTTAAAATTTTATTGTCATTCTGCAAACATGTAACTTACAATGTGATTAAATATTGAAATATTGTATTAATCTATTGTCTATCACTGGAAAAAGATGTCTGCATATACAATTTAAAAGAGAAATGCTTTATTTTGGCTCCTGGCTTCAGAGGTTTGTTCCGGATTGCCTGACTCCAAGGCATGAATACTATAGCAGAGGGGTATAATGGAAAAAAATCCCCAGCTCAAACAAAGTACTGATCCAAAAATTAGAAAGGAAGAGCAAGAGAGAAAAGGGCCAGAGACAGATACAGTCTCCTCTAACCCCATGTCATGTCCCCATGAGCCACTTCATCCAATGAGCCCCCATTTTCTATTTAGCTGCCCTCACAATTAAAGCACCACCTACTTCAGTCTCAATCCAATCAACTTCAAAATCAAGATTTACCAGTATAAGTCCATCCCTTGTCACTTGAAATCTAATCACACTTCCTTAAATCATATTGAATCTCCAAACAATGTAACAGTAATGTCATTATCCCACTTCATTTGATATAACTATCATGCATACAACTGAAAATGTACCAATTCCTTTCCCAAAGTCTTAATAATTCCAGCATTGCTCAAAAGTACAATGTATCTCCTGAGACTCAAGGCAATTTTTCAGCTGTGAGTCCTTGTGAAAGTCAAAAAGATTTAAACACTTCCAACATATAATGGCACAGGGTAAATCTTCCTGTTCCAAAAGGAAAAAATAGGAGCAGAGAAAGGAATCAGATCAAAGGATGACCAAAATCCAAAAGGGAAAACATTAAATTCTGTAGTTTCATGTCCAGTAGCCAGAGAAGATTGTGGTGAGATTGAGCTCCAAAGGCTTGGGGAGCTTCATCCTTAAGGCCTTGTCTGTTGCAGCTTGGCACTGAGTGCCCAGCTAGGCAAATTTAGGGAAACATCTTCCTAGCAGACTTGAGTGAGAAGGGTGCCCTGGGCTCTCAGTGTAAAATCTTTCAAGGAAGTTCAGCCTCTGAGAACCTTGAATATTTAGTAGCTGTGTTCTGATCAATTTATGAGGCTCTCTCAAGGCTTCTTTCTTAGTGTATTAGTGCAAATTACTTAGATAATTTTTTAATGACTCTTTTTAGTAATCTTTGACCCAACTTTACATGTGCTTTCTTTCTAACCAAGCTGCAAATTTTTTGAATCACTCAGCTCTGTGTTTTGCTACTGCTTCTCACTGTATATCTGGTTAAAAACAACCAGCAATATCCTTCCCACAGCCCGAACATTGGGCCACTTTGAAATTTTCTCCACTAGGTTCATTAGTACACTCCCCTCAAATTCAGCTTAATGCAAAGTTTTAGGACACTGGTAAAATGTAGACCAGTTTTTTTCCCCTCAAAATGTAACACACATGGTGTTCAGTCCATTCTTCAATATAATCTTTATTCCCATCTGAAATTTCATGAACTTGGCTTTTATGGTCCTCATTCCTATCTGACCTCTGATCAGAACCACCATCAAACTCTGCTTACAATATTCTAGGGTGTCTCCAGCCTCCGTCTCCAAAGCGCCTCCTTCCAATCATTTCCAAAGGCTTCTGAACCATGTGATGAGATATAATCACAGAAATTACCCTTTTGTCTAATACCACTTTTCTATATTATTTACTTCCTTGTTATTGGGACAAAATGCCCAACATCTTACAGTTAGAGAGCAGGCTTACTTTGGCTTGTGGTTTCAGAATATTTACTCCAGTGTCAGCTGGCTCCATGTTGGATGAACATAATGGAGGAAAATCACTTAACTCCAAAGGTTGTTCTCTGCTTATCTCTGCTGAAGCAGGGAGAGAGCAGGAGACAAGGACATGAATACACCCCTGCAGGTCACACTTCCAGTGACCCACTTTAACCAGGTACTTCCTCCTAACAGTTATTCAGATATGATCTCATCAATGAATTTACTAATGAGTACAGTGCCTCTATGATCCTATCAGCTTCCAAAAGTCATACCTTCTAAGAACGCGAGATTTGGCCCAGCATTTTAGACAGTCTCTGTCCTAATGACTTATTCTCCATGTTATTTTCTGTCTTCCAAATGTCATAGGTTTTCCTCTCCATTATGTTCTTTTGCATTTTCCTCCATGATTTCCTGCACTCAGAATTCCCTCCTGATTTTCTCTGCTATGAATCTCCTACTTGTTATTCAAGACTAATAGCAATACATTTCTAAAACATATCATATAACAGATTGTACATTTCCATAGTAACAAAGAAATAATTGGAGACTGCTTCCAAATAAAAAAGTTAGCATAAAATAACATAAAGCCAGAGATATATTTTGATAGCAACTTATAATTAGCTTTTTAAAATAAAGTTATTTTTCAAGTTTTTATAAAAAAATCTGTTCAAAGTGATGTGGAGAGAGCCATCCATGGTATTGACCACAAAATCAATAAAATGGATACATAGCAATGCAAAAATAGAACATTATTACAGTATTAAGTAATTGAAGCATATACTATTAAATTATTTAAAATGATGATTGTGTCATTATCTATCTTGGATATTGTTATCTTTATTTTTATAACATTGATTTTTAAAAAAAAACTGATCAGATAATTCATTGAATTTCCTTTTAGGCAGTGAATATAACTTATAGTCATTTGACTTAGAATATAATTTTATTTAAAAAAAGAATTTATAGTTTAAAACTTTTGGAAACTTTTCTACAAAGATATGAAGAGTAACTACCTTTGAAATCAGGGGTGGTTGTTCATTTCATCCCCATAGCACATCCAAATAGTACGTTTCTAGGAAGACAAATTCATTCAAAATATAGAATAAATTTAAATGAAGTGTATTGCACTCTTTTGTGAAGGCCATTGTGGATATGGGTCTGCCTTCATCCCAGGGACATGGACAAATGTCCCTGTAGCCTGGAATGGTCTCCTTTTCTTCATTCCCTATCCTGGCTTTCTTAATCTGAGTCCTTTTTGTACCAGCCCGAGGTTGTAAGAGTGAACAGGAGAAACGGATTGCAAGGCTTGGGATTTAGCTCAGCGGTGTAAGTGCCTGCCTGGCAAGCACAAGGTCATGAGTTACATCCCTGGTTCCAAAAGAAAAAAAGGAAATGGATTCCAATAAACTTTGAATAAAGGGAGATAAATGACAAGAATTCTGGGAGATCACCGAGCCTTAGAATGGGTTGGAGAACATGTATTTGGAGACATGTAGGATGGGAAAGCCAAGTGCTGGAATCAGAGCCAAGGTAGACCACAAACTGTCCAGTGAGGCTGGGTTGGTTGCTCCTGTTGGCACCACTAGTGTCCAGCCTTGGTCCTTGGTGGTTTGATTTATTTTTGCTTTGTCCTTGCTAAGATGAAACATAAACGGTTCCTGTTTCTGTTACTTGCTGTCACTTCGATTTCTGCTTGAGAACATCTGCCAGTTGGACTCAGGCCTGATATACTCTGGGAGCCGCTGCACAGAGCTCACATGAGGGCAGATCTCTCAGATAAGGGAGGATTCTACTGCTGGACAGTCACGAGCAGAAACGATTTTGTCTCTACTTGTTTTTCTGTTTTGCAGCTTCATTTCACTTTTTTAGGAAGCCATTCTTGGACCTTTGAGACTCAGTAGGGTCCTCTCTTAAACAGTTTATCCCATAATAATAAATAATAAATGTACAAATACATTTATTCCAGGTTTATTCAATTATGTTTGAATCAAAGGAACTAAGCTTATTTTGATTATTGTCATATATTTCAGGCCCAGCAATGGACTTAATGTGTTAAGTGCTCTGTGTATGTAGTTGTCTCTTGGAATTCTTTGACGATCTGATCTAGAACAGATAACAAAATCAATCAAAGCCCAAATCTCTGACACAAAATGACATAGTGGTTATCTATTATCTATTCATTTCCTCCCATGTCATTAGATTATCTCTAGATTACATATCTACATTGTCAGTGTTCTATGAAGAGTTGTTCCATAGAATAGATTAGAGAAAGAAGAGAACAAAAAATGTTTATACACCTTCATACAGATGCAATTATTTTTTCAAATATTTTTGACCCTAGTTCATTGAATTGGTTGATGTGGAACCCACAAATACGGAAGGCTCATTTATCCACTGGACTTTCATATTTGTACAAATCTTATGATACATTTTTAATTCATAGCTTTCTCCATTCTCCATTGGTGTTGTTTGAAAGGTTGCTTCAGATCTACTCCTCAGTTTACTTGCTGTCTCTCTTATCTAATGGGCTGTTTAACACATTCATAGAATTCTTAATTTCATTAATCCTAGTTTAATTTCCAAAATTTCCCTGTGATTAAGATTGTGATACTGCCACCAGTTTTAGTGCCATTATACTTTGTATTTTCTGTTTTATTTCTTTTATGAACAAATATAAAGTATATTGCTTTAAGAATAAATGTAAAGTGTATTTATTTTGTACTCTCTCCCTGACAAGTTTATTGATTTTTGTAAGCAGGGTCAGGTAAGTGGTTTGTGCTTTGTCCTTCATGGTGATTTACATGTATAATGGATTATCTCGTGATCTTTACATATTTATATAGGAATATTCTTTGAAATCTAGATTTAAATTGATTTATCCATACAATACATTTTGTTATTATATATGTAATATGGGTCTTATGTCTCACAGATAAAAGTGGTTAGAAATTCTTAGAATATTTTGTTCTCCCTCGCCCTTTATTTGTTTTTCTGGAATGAAGGCCTATTTAGAAAGTTTTCCAGGCTCCTTTCCTCAGAAGGGTGTTTTCCTTCCTTGAACTTACTATGAGTTCATGATTACAACCTGCCAGGCTGCTTGAGTTCTAGGCTTTATTTCACATGTCCAGAGTAGGTAACTGATAAAACCTAAATTCATGAGTCCCCAAGAATCCGCTGCCTCTCTAAAGTTAAACTTGTCATATAGTGCTTGCTCTCTAGAGTCACACTTTTTTGTCTTTTATCTTTGGCTGTCACAAATTTTGGCCAACCCACACATGAAACAATGGGCAAATTTTATATTTGAGCCAGAATTATTTTATTTGGAGAAATCTTTCTGAATATAAAGTGAAGAATATTACTGGAAGAACATGGCTTCAATAAGTATTGTTTGATGGATAAATTGATTTTGACACTCATAAAAGGAGATATTGCTTTCTCTAATGTTGCGGGCCTTTGGTACACATTTGCCAAACTGTCATTCAAAATAAGAAAATGAGATGGATAAGAAATTATGTACTAAAAATGCCTATTTTCTTCATAAAATTAAACCTCAAAAGTATCTCTCAAGAACAGAACTGAACAAAAAGACCTTGTAGGGAAGGAGCATGGCACCAAGTAATCCAGACTTGCACTGGTGAATCTCTGGGCACCACTTTTCTCTGATACGTACTCACTGTCACAAAGGCCCAAGGTTTCTGCTGTCCTGCAGCACCAAGGCAATGATAGTACACTTGCTGACTTGTTCTACACTGTAAAACAAGGCCAGAGCGTTCCAAACTTCATTATCCTGAAAGCTACTGATGACAAAAGAGAAATATATGTAGAGAAAGAAAGAGATGAGAGAAAGAGAGGATAAGAAAGTAGGGAGAGGAGGGAGGAAATCAGACAAGAGAGAGTGCCAGATGAAAGCTGTACCCTTTATGACCCCAACTTTGATGTCCATAGCATCACTTCGCACAGTCTATTGGTTGGAGAAGCTCCAAGACGCACTCTAGAGTCAGAAGTAGGAAAGGAAGACTCCTTCCCTTGCTTGGAAGTTTGTCAGTCCTTCTACAGCATGTGCATGTGCGATACACACCCTGTGTTAGTGAGTGAGTGTGTGCTGTGTGGCCATCATTGTAAATTACAATCTGCCTGAAGCACACACATTCTATGCTTGTCATAAACAGAATGTACTATTGGAAAACAGCCAGCATGATGCCAGGGATTCTGTAGTTGCTTAGTGTGCATTAATTCTCTTTCCTCCTTTATATAAGAAAAATACAAGTTTTTAGTTTAAGAGACACAAAAGGGATAGGACATGAAAACAGTTGTTTTTCTTGCATGTTCTGTAGTACTGAGTTGTCGTCAGGTCACTTTCTAAATGTGGGAACTATAGCTCAAAGATGTTTAGTAATTTTAGTCTTAAACTAGTTTGGTAGAATTTTTTTTTGTTTTCCACTTAGGCTTTAGATAGAGTTTTTATTTAATTGTAATATAAAGACACATAGCTTGATGAACCTTTGCCTACCTAGGTAGCTCTGGGAAATGGAATGGGAACATTGCCCTATCAGAAGCGGAACTAGAACCTCAACGCACCCTTCATGTTCCTGTCAATCCCTAGCCTTTGGCTGCCCAGCAGAGAGGAATTGCTGACCTCTAACACCACAGGTGAAATTTCCCGCTTTTAAATTTTATATACATAGATTATAAGATGTGCACTCTTCTGCTTGGTTTTTTTCACTCCATCATAGCTGATATCATCAGGGGAATAAACTTTCATGGCTAAAGGGAACTTTATCTTATTAATATGCTATTGTTCCTTATCAATCTATGCACTCATTTTTACTGAGACTCTATACACCCAGCAATAAAATACTGGTTCAAAATATATATAATATTTCGCAGTTTGTTAAATAGTGCCAACAAGGTTAGTGAACCAATGTACAATCAGACACTATACTAATTTTATTCCTGGTACCCATTTAATATCTCTTTATTTTTCCTTTTTTTGCCTCTTTTAAGCAAGTAGTTAGAGTTTGTATTTCTTTACTTTAAGGTTTGTGGCTATGTTTAAAATAGAAGCAGCTTGGAGTGTCAGTTCTATTTTTGAAGGCGAGGTCTAATAAAGAGACCATAGTAGCTGTTCAGGAGGAGTATGTTCAGTTATTATATGATTCTGCGGTAAAATAAGTCAAAGACACTAACAGAAGGAAGGTGGATATTAGTGAGTCTAGGAGACCACGGGGCCCAGAGGACTTGAACAACTTCAGATGCCCTTTTTAGAAGGGCTGCCATAAAATTTATAATTGTGATCCAGGTACTCTTGAGAGTGAAAATGAATGCTGTTAATAATTATACAGGGGTAATGGGTGTCATACAGGACTGTCCCAGGCAAACTGGGATGACTCAGGTCACCTTAGAAGAAGCTTACAAATGCAGATGCTCACATGTTCCTGAGATTTTCCTGCGATATGATGTAGTGATAGGAAGAACAGTGCTGCCATCTGAAGAAGGACAGGAGGAAATCCTCTGGTGCATTTCCAAATATTCCTAAACCTCATGTGTCTGCAGAGCCACCCCATGCTTCCCTGCATGAGCAGCCTGATGGTGTTATCTTCTTACACGTAGTCAAGACCTGTCTGTGGCCTTTTAGCAGTGTCCAGAGTGGGTGGTGTTTGCAACTGTGGTGTCTCTGTTCTGAGCAGCTCATGGTCCTCAAAGCATTTGGTGTGGGTACTGTCTGAGTACCTACATCCTTCATCCAATCTTGCTCTTGTTCTTCTCCTCTCAAGTTTCCCATAAAAATTTGGACATGGTAGAAAATAAGTCTTCTTTAATGTCAACTTTAGGAACCAATAGTGAATGAAAGGGGGAAAATGAGCCCTCAATCACAGCATTACATGATGTGAAATCCGTAGAGTGAAGGACAAGTTTGAGTACAATGCCCGTTCCCAAGATGCAACATAACATAAACATTTTTGTAGGCTATAGACAACCACAGTGTAATGTCTTCTCTTGAGAGGCAAAAATTCCCAGGGGAAATGATCTAATCAGGTCGTTGAAATTGTCAAGCTGGTTTAAATTCTCTGGGAGAGATTGACTAGGGTTCCAAATCAAGAGGGTTGCTAGTTTTTTTCCTCCTAATGAGAGTGAAACCATTTGGGAAAAGCCACAAGCAGAAAACTTTGTCTGTTCCTCTAGCACCTTGGAGGCTGGGTCTATCACAGTTTTGATTCTCACCACCAAGACCACCAGAAAGATCAACAGATAAGCCTGTTATTCTGTGCTCTTCCACTCTGAGAAGACAAGAACCAGGGAGAGAGAAACTGAAGGTTAGAATTCCATTTTTCCTGATGCTTTTCCTCTAAACCCACATTCCAGGGTCCATGGAAGTATGGATCCCTTCCCTGACTTCACTGACTCTGAGGTGAACTGAACCAAAGAGGCTCAGAGGAGGAAGGTGGAGTGCGCAGAGCCAGCGGGACACTCTTTAACTTTTAGCTTCCTCCAAATGAGGGAACCCCGTATGTGGCTGGGAGAGGAAGGTGGAGTGTGGAAGGACACGATAGCAGATGTAAGAACTTGTGACTCTCTGTGAGTCCTTCTGCAGCCGACTGAGGTAGGCTGAGCCCTCAGCTCTCGAGTGGGCAAAAGCCAGGCTGCCCAAACTAACAGATGAGGGCATTCACTCACTGACTTACTCTCCAGACCCGCTTTCTTTGTTCCTGTCTATTCCTGTCTCTACTTCTGTGTTTTTCTTTCTTTCCCCTAGACAACTTGCCAGAAGAGAATGACACCGAGAAACAGCTCCTCAGTGACAGAGTTTATCCTCTTGGGATTATCAGCCCAGCCAGCACTGCGGCTCCCCCTCTTCTTCCTGTTCCTGGGGATCTATGTGCTCACCATGCTGGGAAACTTGGGCTTGAGCACCATCATTGGGCTCAGTGCCAGCCTCCACACTCCCATGTACTTTTTCCTCTTCAACTTGTCCATTATAGACCTTTGCTATTCCTGTGTGTTTACCCCCAAGATGCTGAATGGGTTTTTGTCAGAGAATATCATCTCTTATGTGGGATGCATGACTCAAATGTTCTTCTTCTGCTTCTTTGTTCAATCAGAGTGCTGCGTCTTGGTATCAATGGCCTATGACCGGTATGTGGCCATCTATAGCCCTCTGCTTTACTCAGTGAGCATGTCCCCTCAGGTCTGTTCTATGCTGATGCTTGGTTCCTATGTGACAGGCTTTTCTGGGGCCATGGCCCACACTGTGAGCATGCTGAGACTCACCTTCTGTGACTCCAGGGCCATCCACCATTACCTCTGTGAGGTCCTCCCCCTGCTGCAGCTCTCCTGCTCCAGCACCTATGTCAATGAGCTTGTTTTTTTCATTGTTGTTGGAGTGGTTATCACAGCATCCATTGTAAGTATCTTCATCTCCTATGCTTTGATTCTTTCCAACATACTTCGGATTCCTTCTGCTGAGGGCAGATCTAAAGCCTTCGGCACATGTGGCTCCCACCTCACTGCTGTGACTCTGTTTTTTGGATCAGGGGCATTCACCTACTTAACAACTTCTCCTGAATCAGCGGAACAAGGACAGTTCACCTCAGTATTTTATACCAATGTGGTTCCCATGCTTAACCCTTTGATTTACAGTTTTAGGAATAAAGATGTTAAACTTGCGATAGGCAAAACACTGAAAAGGGTTCTGTTCTAATGGGTCTGACTATTGGTCATTACTTCCTAGTAAGAATCATACTGAAGGAAAGTTTCATCTGTAAGAGGAGCAGTTGTAACCTTTTTTCCTCAAACCAGTTCCTCTTTTCAGTTTTAAAAAATCAGAATAAGTTGACTGTATTTTCTGTGACAATGACACAAGTATCATTTAAATTACTTGATTGGGTACAACTCATTATTCATTAATTGCCCTTTGCTTATGGACCCCATATTAGATCCAAGAGATTAATTTGAGGCTCCATATCTATTAATATTTTTTCTGTACTATAATGGGTTTATTCAAAGAAGAATGTTTCTTCCCAAGCTAAGGTTCAGGTGGCGATATGGGGGTCCAGGACCACTTTTTCTTCAGGTATGTGATCAACCTTAAAAGATCCGATGTAGATTCCTTGCTGCTATATGTAATGTGACTTCTTAACTCTTAGAGAGTCTGGTCGGGCTGGAGGACCATGTATTACCTGTCACAGACATATGTGTTCACTCAGAGAAGGAAGCTTGTATGACCTGTTGTAAAGATAAATCAACACCCAAATCTGCTATTCCAAAATTTCTGGGCCTTGAGATAGAAACTGGAAGTAGTTGTTGTTTAATGAGAACAGTTTCTTAGGTTCTGGGGATCTAGGCTGAAAGGAAGAAGCAAGAACTTCCACAAATTTGCAGAATTACATGAAATATTACCTCTGTTTCTCCTGGAGATCTTCTGGAGGTACTGTTCACATTTAGAAAACTTTTTAAAAGTGAATGTAGAGTTCAGCATGGCTTAGGGTGTGTGTGTGTGTGTGTGTGTATGTGGATTACAGATGATCATTAGAGGATTAGAGAGAAAGTAAATCGACCTCCCACTCTCAGGGAAACTGGAAGAGATCTGTATTCTAAGTGCCAAGAGCCACATAAGATGAGTTCTCTGCAAAGATAAGCCAGATCTGTGCTACTTTTCCTCCTGTCACCTATTGGGTTAAATTAGGGTCCAGGTTCTAAGGAAAAGGAGAGTCCTGACGTCTATCCTGATCAGCCTTGCTGTCGATAAATATGGAAAGGTGTCTTATCCTCTTTTGGCTCTTTGTGTTTGCTCTCACTAATTATACCCCACAGAGGAGAGAGAATGAGTGATTCATGTTGTCAAATGTTCTAAGCTGTGATAGTTGTGCTTACCAAAAGGACTACTGGTAACTGAAGTTCTCAGTTTCTTATGGTTTGGAACAATGTCCCTTGCTTTGGTAGTAAAGGAAAACCATATGTAGCACAAAGTTTCTGAGAGTACACAAGATACGACTCATCTAACCCTGTGGACAGAGAGGCTTACTGAGGGCTAATAGGGAAATTTACAAAAAAATAAAATTAGGGAACCCATAATTTCATAAAAAAGAAGGCGTGCTTATCTTTCAAGATCCATTAATCCATTTAGTGGTTCAATTCAAGTGTTACCACATGGAAAAAGTTCAAGTATCATGGTATGGATTTGAATGTTTCCCAAAAGGTGGGGCTCATGCAAGGAAGATCACAAGATCATGGAGGTGCTGTACTCACAACAAACCACCAGTGGGTTCCTAGCTGATGTGCTGTTGGAGATAGGGCTTGGTTAGGGAAAGCAGTTCACTGTGGACATAGCCTGGAAATTTCTCTGTCTGCCTTCTTTCTTCTCGCTCAGCTTCTTGTTTGCCGTATATATTATAAATGTATTTTCTTTGTACAATAGCACCTTCTTATCCAGTGGGATATCTCCTGAGACCCCAAATAAATGCTTGAAATTTTATTGTACTTACTCCTATATATATTATGTTTTCTTCCTATTTATGCATCCCTATGAGCTTAATTTGTAAATTAGGCTTATAAAAGATTAATAGTAGCAATAATAAAATAACACAGTTGTAACAAAATTGTATGATGCAATTATCAGAATTACTATTCTTGTATGTTAGAGTCATTGTCAAGTAAAATAAGGGTTATTTGCACACAAACTTTATGTTACTGTAACCCTCTGATCCTCTAGAGAGCCACTAACTGAATCAGGGAAGGTGGTATGTGTAGTGTAGATACGTTGGACAAAGAAGTAACTTGAGTTTCAGGTAGGATAGTAAGAGATTTCATCATATTGTTCATAACTGCACACAAACTAACTTATGAATTGTTTGTGCCTAAAATTTTCCACTTAACATATCCGGGCTGTGGTTTAGTGTGGATAATTATAGCTATGAAAGGTGAAACTGCATAGAAGGGAGAAGTACCTCCTGTATATAAAAATCTAATATGTTTATACATATATGTCATTATGCATGTGTGTGTATTTAGCTCTGTGCGCAAGATATTACAAAAACATCTTACCAAAAAATCAAGCAGTAGCTATATAAGTTTAATAAATATTTTATTGCAGTGTAAGCTTCAATAATTTTGACATGTTAAAAATAGTACATATCATAATTTTGGTCATCATGCAATAAAACTAAAACTAAAGAATCAGAAAATAAAATATGCTATGACTTTTATATCAAAATTCTTTTGTAAACTACTTATAGATAAAAAATACAAAATTACTCTGAGTAACTACTATGAACAAAGCAGTATGTAATAATTATAGTTATTTTCCTATTAGCATGATTTGAAACTGTTCGGTTTCTATTTTCCTTCTTTTTAAAATAAAGCAAAAATTATAAAATATCTAGAAATGTATACGAAGGTGTAACAATTCATAACTTATGGGATATATGTACAACTAAAGTGGGAAATAGTCTTCAATATTTTTTATGTAAAAGAATTGTGGGACTTCCGGGAGAACATGGTGGACAGATAGCAGCAGCTCTGGAGGCTCTCTGAAAGACCCAGCTTAGAATTCAGGAATGGTGCTGAGTAAGGAATCATAAGCAGGAGGAGATATGCCCTGGTGACCCAAGAATGAACTGGGCTGAGAGAAACCAACTGGGAATGCAATCCTGGTGCTATAACAGGAACAGATAAAGCCTCAGCGTGGAAGCTGGAGCCCGCGCCATTGGAAGCCGCGATTTGCATCGGCTCCACAGGGAGAGAGAAGCGCAGAAGCTCTGAGAACGGGAATCAGTGAATGGATTTGAGAGCGGGACGGGCTGGGAGCTGTGTACCCACCTCTGGTGAGTGAGGGAAAACTGGGACTCTGCCACGGTCCAGGAGACTCCAACAGAGGACATTCTGTGACCGGGCAGACTTGTGGGAACAGGGCGCTGCAGTGACTTCAGTCATGTACCCCCCTCTCAAGCAGGATTGGTGAGAAGTGCCTAGCCCACGTGACGCTGCTGACTGAGATCCAGTAGGCTAGCACAACCCAGGTCCCAGCACCTGAAGGTAGATTGACCTGGAGTGGCGGGCCGGCATAGGCTGCTGGGTCTGCAACTTCCTGGTGCGCTGCAGTGGGCAGGAACACCTAGCCTGTGCAATTCAAACATACTGTGGCCAACAGGGAAGGAAGCTGGGCCTCCTATATATGCTTACATATATAAGGCACAAAGAATATGGGAAGAGGCAGCAACAAGAAAGGGTCCTTGGCCCCGAATCCTGAGAAAGAGACAACAGCAGACACAGCACCAATAGACATAAAGCGCTATCTCGAGAGCCTCATAGACAAGTTCAGGAATGAAGTTATTAATGACCTGAAGCTAGACATAAGCAGAATAGTTAGAGAAATGCTAAGCACCACCCAAGAAAAAAAAGATGGTGGAATGGAAGAACAGAAAAAGAGGGGAGAATTGTTTAATGGAGAAAATAGAGAAAGCATAGAATACTTGAAGCAAGTTCAAAGAGACTATCAGGAAACTAAAAAGTCTATCAAAAACTGGCATAACAGCTTGAAAGAAACTAAGGACAGATTATCTGAACTGGAGGGCAGAGTTGTAATATGGGAACATGAAATGAAAAACTTCTTAAAAATAACAAAGAAACAAACAGCAATAATACAAAGACTAGAAGATGATAAGAGGGTCTATAACTTAAGAATTAAGAACATAAAAGAAGAAGCAGGGACACAAACAAATGAACTACAAAAGCTACTCACAGAAATAATCCAGGAGAATTTTCCTAATTTAGCAAAAGGTAAAGATACTCAGTTATATGAAGCATATAGGACCCCAGCCACCTACAACCCAAACAGAGCAACACCCAGGCATATAATAATTAAAATTCCAGAAATCCAATACAAGAACAGAATACTAAAAGCCATCAGAGACAAGAAAGAGATCACTTACAAGGGAACACCCATCAGAATTACAGCAGACTTCTCGGCACAAACCATCAAATCACGAATAGCGTGGGGGGAAATAATTCAAGCTTTGAAAGATAATAATCTCCAGCCAAGATTGATATATCCTGCACAACTATCCCTGGAAATTGATGGAAAAACAAGGTGCTTCCAGGATAAAGAGGAACTAGGGGAATATGCAACTACCAATTCAACTCTACAGAGAATACTGCAAGATATTCTAAAAAAGAAAAATACAAAAAATCCAGAAGTAGCAGCAGAGAGGCCACAATGAATGGAGCAGAAAACAAAATGAAGAAGACAAACTGACAACTAATGACAGAAAAAGAGGTCAACAGAAATGAGGCAGAGAAGATTGGATGATAGGAACAGCTATATTGGAGAAAATGGCGTCTTAAGAGGTAATACTGATTTAGTATCATCTTGTTTTGAAGTCTCATCAAGCTTTTGTTCTTCTGTCTCCATTGGTCTAAACAGGTGGTATCTTATTGGATTTTATTATATATGATAGTATAAGCAAAACCTTTTATAGACAAGGAGATTATACAGAAACCATTGTTCATTTTCTGTTAGTTGATTCTAAATACCCTGTAATGCTGTCATTCTCTTAAATGGTTTTACATTGTTTTGATATATTTGATGCTACAATATACGAAGTTATACTCAAAGATTTCAAGGAAAGAGACAATATGGTAACTACTTTTACGTCGGGATAGTCTTGTGGTGAAACACTATTTTGCTTAAATGGTTATGTTTTGATCTGCACTGATTTGCTGTTATGCCCTCTTTTATCTCAATCTCCATTTTATTATTTACTTTTTTTTATCCTTTTAATTAAGGGAACAATAAATTAAAAAATAGCAGGATATATTATAGTGACCCACTTTGACTTTCCATTATCTTGATTTAAAGCCCTGTATTGCTCTCACCATTTTGTTTTGACTGATGTTCCTCTATTCTGTTTTGCTTGATAGTATCAGGTTCCAAAGTTTAGGCAACAGCTGTGAAGATAGTGGGATTCATTATGACGCCCATTCTGGTTGACTATTATCTACTTTTGAAGACCTATAATGTCTCCAATGTTTTGGTTTTGTTCTTTATTGTTTTGTTCAAATTTTATTATAACTAATGATATAGGCAATTCTATTAGAGATAGCGGGAGGCATTATGGTAACCATTGTTGATCACCTAGTATTATGCTTTTACATTCTATTACGTCCACCCTTTTGATTTGACTGACTGTTCTGTTATGTCACTTTTGGTTCTACTCTCTTCCAAAAAAGTAATAAGAACTGTGGGAGCAACAAAACCCAAAATGTGTAATTGTCATTGTACAAAAGAGAGGAAAAGAAAGTGCTCTAAACAATATAACTGCATGTATATTTAAGTGTATAAGATAGATAATGATACTACTGAGTTTTGCTGAATCATTGAACAGAACTGTTTGCAGTCTCACTGTTGGAATGTCCACTTTATAAGCTTTAATTTTGTAACTTGAACAATTGCTTCTAAGATGACAAAATGTAATCCATTAACTAGTGATTTCCTACTGTTTATTTTTTTCTGTAAATCTGTATAACTTGTACCCTTTCTCTGCTTTTTTTTTCTTTTTCTCCTTCAACAAAATTAAAAAAAAAGAATTGTGGCAGTAAGTAAATAAGCACATAATACAATAGAGAAAAACAGTAAAGTTAACTGGAAGACAGGATAAGCATTAATAAAATCAGAAAATGTTGAATTAGTAAAGAATAGTGTTAAAAATAAAATCAACAACCTGTTCTTTGAAAAATTAACAAAACACATAAATTTATTAGCTATCCCAATTCAAAGAAAAAAGAGAAAGAACAACTAAAAATAAGAAAAATGGGGAACAGTCATAGAAATAATGAAAATTAAAAATATACACTTTTGAGCACTTGCTAAATGGGTAAAAAAGCATCGAATGGAATGGATTGTCTTTTAGGAAAATATCATTTCATATATTTTATAATGGATTAGAAATAAAATTGAAAAAGTTTAGATTCTGATGCAGCAATCAAGTTGTCAAAGAGTTAAGTGAAAAAAATTACTGATTACTGATCATTTCACAGAGGAAATCTCCCAAAGAACAGATAATTCCAATGCTATTAGAACAGATTCAGAACCTGGAAGCAGAAGGAAACAGTTCAAAGTTATTTTTTTTATGAAGTGAGTATAATATTGATCCCAAAACTGAAAATATTGTGTACAAAACTACAAAAAAAAAAAAAAAAAAAAAAAAAAAAGGCTGGACATGGTGGTGCATGCCTGTAATCCCAGTACTCTGGAGGCTGAGGAGGATTGCCCCTAAATTTGAGGCCAGCCTGGGCTACATAGTGAGTTCAAGGCTCAGCTGAACTACATGATGAAACTCTGTCTCAAAAACTGAAAAAAATCTACAAAAAAAATCTCACTTATAAATATGAATATGAGACCCAAGATAACATATAAGTGAAAGTTCAGCAGTGGAATAAAGAACAACTTTCCATAGCCAAATGTTTACTCCATGGCTGAATGCATAGCTTATTATTAGGAAGTCTACTAAAATAATTTATTAATATAGTATAGCAAAAAATCATGTAATCATCTCTGTAGATGCTAAAAAGATATTTATTAGAATCATTTTTTTTTTTTACTAAATTCACTTGATAAAATGGGATATGAGAGACCAGGAATTTAAGCCTGCTGGGCAAGCATGAGGTCATGGGGATTTAGCTCAGTGGCACAAGCTCTTGCCTGGCAAGCATGAGGTCATGAGTTTGATCCCCAGTATTAAATAAATAAATTTAAAATAAATAAATAAAATGGGGCACGGCAGAAATACTTTGAAGTTTATAACTTTTTTAAAAAAAGCTAAAACAAAAAACTGTCTCTTTTCCACTTGTATTTCTAAGCATGTGGAATTCATCAAATAACCTTCCATTTTTGCATAACATTAACAGAATTTTATCTTTTATATTAGGTTGCTATGTAATTACACTATCTTGGATGGAATAGAAAATCATCACTGTCTATTTCGTGTGTTTTTGTAGCTTTTATCTTCTGAGATTTGCACACCTACTATGTGTTTTATAGTTGACAGAATAAGTACACCACATATTGGGCAAATTGTTCTTAGCAACTAAAGTGCTATCTAAAGGGTAAATTTCTTTGTTTCTTAACAGCAAATATAATTTCCTAGTGCACTGGAAGAAGAGCTTTTTATTCCTTAAATTGCAGGCACTGGATGGACTGAATGCTTTTTCGTGCAACTTCCACTTGACATTTGCTTCTTAGAAGGGAAAAATTACACATCCATTCTGTGGCTTCTCATCTTTGACAGGGGAAGAAGCCAAGCTACAGAGTTCTAGAATCTGATGGAGGTCATCAGAATGCAGCAGGTCCCACCTCAAGGCCTTTTAACTGGTTTCAACTGCGCCCTCTCCCCTGCCTCCACTGGAGGTCTGGAATGAAAGTAAAGGAATTGGAATGCAAAATACGGAATGAGAGAGGAGACAAAAGAGTAACAGTCTAGAGAAATGTTTGTCAGTCAAGATGAAAGGGAAGATAGTCACAGAAATGACATCCTGGTTTCTGTGCATAGCATTTCATCTGCTTTGGTTCTGATCCAGAGTAAACACATACACGCAGCCTTAAGAAGCTTGTCTCTGGAACAAGATGGGCAAAGTCATCTATAAGGAGGTTGTGACTGATAGTTTGTCTCCAACAAGGTTAGAGGCAAGGGCAGGATTCTCTTCTGGAAACAGGTCCAACTCTTCTGGGCACAGTATACAGGTGAAAAAGGACTCACTCTCACATATTTTTTGTTTATTAAAATAAGTACAAAATTTTGTGCAAAATAAATTAATAATACAAAGTATCCAGATGAGAAAGCACAAACGATGGAACCTATATTCTTGTCATTATTTCCTGCAGAGAGTGAAATGTTGGGCCATGTTCTTGTAATGACATAGTTTTAGAGGGTTTGTAAAATTTAAAGTTTTATCAAATAATTTTATTTGTAATCATCCATTTTTAAAAATAAATGTAGAAAAATATATTGATAACATTTAAAACTAAAGGTCATAAAAATTACAAACACCTATAAGTAATCATAAATTTACCAGATCATTCATTCATTTGACAGATATCCATTGGGTTTTCAGTGGGTTCTAAGTGCTGGGAAAGAGCAGAGAAAGCAGAACACAAAAAACACCTGACGCAAACATTCTAGAGATATATTAGAGCACAGCCTCGGCTGTCAAACTCAGTTTGTTCCTAATTCGTGACTGAACACAGAAGGGTTTGAGAACTACACACGTTTGTTTTTCCCATGTGAAAAAATAGTGAACCAAATGACTGGTTTGAGGCTCAGAAAATTACAGCTTTTGTGCATTTTCCAGGACTTTAACAAACTTGACCATGATTTCTTTAACTTCATCGAGGTCCTCAGTTTTCCGCTTGGCTCTATTGCAGGTGTCACTAACTTTCTTTGGAGCCAAGGCTCCCATATTTTACACAAATGAAGCGCACACACAAAGCACAGTGAGGAGTGTTTTCACCCACTGTCACAGGCGCTC
Organism: Cavia porcellus; assembly: GCF_034190915.1. Taxonomy (NCBI): domain Eukaryota; kingdom Metazoa; phylum Chordata; class Mammalia; order Rodentia; family Caviidae; genus Cavia; species Cavia porcellus. The sequence continues at coordinate 18,340,184 of NW_026947492.1, read as the reverse complement.
TGTGTTGTCTGGGCAAGACCAAGGCTTACATGGAGGCACCCCCACTGCGTCTGCAGGGGTGAAACACCATGCGAAACCCACTCTTGGTCCTTAGTGTCTCTTTCAAGCTGAACTTTTGGTTTGAATGATGAACAAAGTCTTGAACACTGAGCAGATTTTTAAAGAACTTGCTGTTTGAGTAGTGGAAAGTTTGAACTTGGAGCAGTTTGACAATTGAGGGGTCACTACATACTGGATGTATTTGGCTTGCATTTGGTATCTTACTCATGTTTGTTAGGTTTCTTTTCTTTTTTTTTTTTTTTTTTACAATACAATATAGACAGTGTTCAATTTTGCAAATTGAATTTACTTAAATTTGTTTAAAATTTGCTATAAAGCAAGCTTTTAAAAAGTTTATGTTTTTTAATAAGGGCTTGAAATTTTATATAAGAAGTTATGTAAAATCTATGGTGAACATTTATGGGCTTGAAAAATATGCAAAATACAAGTTTCAAGCAACATTCTGTCTGGTTCTTACCTTGGCTCTTTCCCTGCTTCTCTCTTACCGAGTTATAGCACACCCTGGTGGCTATTTAAGTGAACTGCTTGGTGTAGTGTTTTATTAAAAGTTTCTCTTGTTAGATATGCATAAGTCTGACACATATATATGCTTTTGTGGTTAAAATTTGTGTAACATTTTGTACAAAATTTCAAGCATTTCCAAAATAATGCACGCAATGGTGTTCTAACAACAATATGATTGGAAGATTTGTCTCCCATAAACTGAATTAATTTTTTGACCGTAGTAAGAGTATCACACACTCTCATATCATAATCCTTGTTCCCCGTGGGAATTAATAAATATTTGTGAACTAAAATTAACTATTATGTTATCTATTTACAACATTTTGAAGAGCATGTGGTTTTGCAGGTGACTGATACCCATTTTATGGAGCCTGGGAAGAGAGTGTTCCTTGGTTCTGTGATGTTTATAACCTGAGAAGACTGAGATTGCTCTTCCATCACAGGCCCATAACTACAGAAGCTGGTCATCTGCCAGAAAGGTCTGCAAAGTATTTCACCATGGACAGAGTGGTTGTATTATAAAACTACTATAAAACCACAAAGGGTTCATTAAAGTCATCTATACCTGACCGTGTTTCCACCAGCTAATGCAGGAATCCAACACGTGTGAGGCCCCCTTAGGGATTTTTCAGGGCCTTTGGAAGGATCTGGTTGTGCTCAGGTGCCTGTCACCTGGCTGCAGCACTGTGGGGTCCCAGGTGTTTACCGACCCTGTCCTGCAGCTTCCTCCCTCCCCTCAGCCCAACGATGCTGCTGCTGGGATGGGAGGATGGTAGATTTCTCCCTGAGCATATGTCAGTTTGACCTGCTGGTCTATCTCCATTTAAGACAGTTTGCAGGACCACAGACACATGCTCCGTGGCTCTGCAGCCAGGTCCTGATGCAGAATTTGCATCCCGTGGGCCTCCATTTGTCACCTCTTACATTTACTGTTGCTTTCTGGATGCTGGACATCTTAGTTCCTGTTTTCTTCTTTGTTTTCATTGTCTAAGATGAATTATAGAGAACATCAATAGCATACCATGCCCTGTATTCAGGGTTAAAGCGCTGAATTACGGAGACAATTTCCGGTTTCATATGGGGCACCTGTTCGCACATATAAAACTGGATGAGGAATACATTATCTCACCTTGAATTCATGAAATCCACTACCTACTTCATCAGACATGAATCTCTACTGGACTTGTTTGAAAGTCTGTTCATAAACTGGGTTTTATAGCTTTTGCAAATACTATTATCTTTAGTTTGTTTTGTGATAAAATTGTAAAAAATGTAAACAGCCGTAACTGTAAGAAAATTTCAAGTGATTTAGAGAGTAAAAACATTCTCCGCCCTATGTTAATATACCTACATGTATGTGATAATAATTAGGTTGATACATTAGGATATATCTATTATAAGCCATTTTTATACCAAGATATAACTATAATTTCTTACTATAGTGGAAGTTCTATGAATGCAGGAAACTACTTTGTATTACACTACATACATTTCAAGGTTAGGGTTAGGGTTAAATTGAGTTAAACAGTGACTACTGTTACCCTAGAAAAAAACCTTGGTACATGAAAGATTGAACCAGTGGATTCATGTAGTGTTCTGTAGCTAAATAACAGCAAGGAATTTTATGGAGAACAAAGCAAGCAACTCTCAGGGTATTTATCTTGATGAGAAAGAATCTTTGTTTTCTTTCCCTGTTACACAGTTTTAAGTTTTAGAGTTCATGTTCTGCTGGCTCATTCATATTCATTTTCAAACTTAAAATAACTAAGACGGTGTCAAAATTGCAAATTTGTAGTGAATTTGAGAGTTCTTACTTGGTTTATTTTTTATTCATGATGCTGGAGTCAGGCAGCCCGCAGAATCAGAAGTGCTTCAAAGAACTCCAGGACTGCACAGAGATCAGACAACATTTAAGGATAGATAATGGAAGCCAGGTATGGAGACAGCTTACCTGGTTACAGTTCAGTGTCAAGGAATCAGCTGCCCACCTGCTTGAAGTCAAGCTACTGTGACCAACTAAGACAATGATTTATTTTTAAGTTAGGTTTCAGGTTACTACTGAGGACTGAATTACAAAAGTAGGCTCTGGCCTACATTTACCTGAACAGCAGTCAGTATGGGTCCTCTGCCTACTAGTTAGTACGCATCCCTCAACTCTGCACTGAATTGGCCTATGTAAAGCTCCGGGAACTTGTGTTCTCTTGGGTTCACTGCAGTTTTCCCTGCTTCCTCCTGTGAGTGCCTTGGATAGATTTAATCCAGTCACTGTGGAGACCAGTTAGATTCTGACGCTAAATACTGGGCTATACGTTAGACACCGCACAGAACTAACTCATGCTAATATCTTGCTGCACTTCTTTACCACTGTAATCTGTAATGGTCACATGACGTTGCCATGTGGGTTTATGAAAGCTGTGTTTTCTGCGGGTGTGATAGAAGGCAGTTGCAAGAACCATGAAAAAGCTCTATGAGTTTTTGTCACCTCGGATGCTCAGTAACCAGGAAGCTACTTTTCAAAAGATTTAAGCTTGTGTCACATGAAGTCAAACGTACATTTTGATCTTTATTCACCCCCTTGCCAATATGGAATTAGTCAAGGAAAGTTACTCTTTTACTTTATTAGGCTTATTTCATAATGTTCCTTTCTACTACTAGCTTAGTCTCGATGTCTTTTTTTTTCCTACACATTTCTACCAATGGTAAGTGATTTCTTTACCCATATGCTTATTTTTGTCTCTCCTTATACTTAACTCTTTCCTAGTACCCTTATCACCATGGGCTCAGATATGGTCAGTACAGGGTAGGACTTAACCTAGACCCAGGGGACTGACGAGCAGTGGTTCAGTATGGTCTTGTAATTCAGTTCCAATAAGTGAGAAAATATTTGTAAGGCTCTTCAAAGCACGCAAAAATGCAAATCACATGCTAAGTATTTTTTTTTTTTCAATATCTACCTATGAACCAAGTGTGGTACTTTCCTTTTTCTTTAAAAGTCTCCTTCCTCTAGCATAGTTGGAGAAAATACAGCTTGTCTCAAGTGTCCTCACCAGTCATCCTCTCCCCACAGGAGTCCCTTTGTGCTGAGGTGCTCCTTAGCATTTCCCACTTCTGGATCCACTGGGACACTCACTGCCCCCCTTGGAGTATGATGCTGCTCTTTCCACATCAGTGTCAACACAGAGGTAAACAGGAAGCAGACTTTTCCTGCCTTGATTGCCTTATCTACGGCACTAGCACACACTGAGCAGCTATATGACTTCCAGAAGGACTAGGGAGGTGGAAGCAAAAGTTATCAACTCAGTAAAAAACTTTCTCCTGGTCCAAAGGCAAAATATCAAATTTCTTCACCAAGAGTCTCATTTCAGATTCTAGCCTCTGCTTAGAGAGGGCCCATTCTTCTGACAGTGTTTCTGGAACCTTAGAATACAAATCCCTTCCAGATTCCCTGAGAGTGGCAAGTCGATTTACTTTCTCTCTAATTCTCTAATGATCATGTGTAATACACACACACACACACACACACACACACACACACACACACACATGCTTAAAAGGCTTTGTAAAAGTGCACAGTACCTCCGGAGGATCTCCAGGGAGAAACAGAGGTAATATTTCCGTATTTATGCAAATTTTGTGGAAGTTCTTGCTTCTTCCTTTCAGCCTGAATACTTAGACCCTAAGAAACTCTTCTCATTAAAGAGTATCTACCTGTGGTTACTATCTCAAGGCCTAGAAATTTCAAAATTTTGAGGTAGTAGATTTGGGTTTTGATTTATCTTTACATACCAGGTCATGCAGGCTTCCTTCTCTGTGTGAACACACGTCTGTGAAAGGGAAATACATGGTTCTCCTGCCTAAACAGCCTCTCTGAGAGTTAGGAAGTGAAATTATATATAGCATCAATGAATTTACCTTTGGTCTTTTAAGGTTGCTCACGCACCTGAAGAAAGAGTATTCCTGGACCTCTGTACTGCTACTTGATCCTTCTCCTGGGAAGAAATGCTCTTGTTTGAGTAAACACATTATGGTACAAAAAAAATATTAGTACACATGGAGCTTCAGATTATTCTACTCTTGGATCTTACATGGGGTCCAGTAAGCAATCGGCAATTAATAGATAAATAGTTGCATCCAATCAGCTAATTTAAATGATACAATATTGTCAATGATGCAGAAAATACAGGCAAAAGTTTCTGATATTTTTTTAAATTGAAAAGAGGAACTGGTTTGAGGGAAAAAAGGTGTTAACAGCTCTTCTTACAGATGAAACATTCCTTGAGTATGATTCTTACTGGGAAGTAGTGACCTTACTGGGAAGTCAGACCCACTAGAGCAGCACTTTTTTCAGCATTTTGTTAATGGCAAGTTTAACATCTTTATTCCTCAAACTGTAAATCAAAGGGTTAAGCATGGGAACCACATTGGTATAAAAGACTGAAGCAAACTGTCCTTGTTCCACTGATTCAGAAGAAGTTGTTAAATATGCAAATGCCCCTGACCCAAAAAACAGAGTCACAGCAGTGAGATGGAAGCCACATGTACTGAAGGCTTTAGATCTGCCTTCAGCAGAAGGAATCCGAAGTATGTTGGAAAGAATCAAAGCATAGGAGATGAAGATACTGACACTGGATGCTATGATAAGCCCTCCTACAAAAATGAAAAAAACAAGCTCATTGACATAGGTGCTGGAGCAGGAGAGCTGCAGCAGGGGGAGGACCTCACAGAGGTAATGGTGGATGGCCCTGGAGTCACAGAAGGTGAGTCTCAGCATGCTCACAGTGTGGGCCATGGCCCCAGAAAAGCCTGTCACATAGGAACCAAGCATCAGCATAGAACAGACCCGAGGGGACATGGTCACTGGGTAAAGTAGAGGGCTACAGATGGCCACATACCGGTCATAGGCCATTGATACCAAGACGCAGCACTCTGATTGAACTAAGGAGCAGAAGAAGAACATTTGAGTCATGCATCCCGCATAAGAGATGATATTCTCTGACAAAAACCCATTCAGCATCTTGGGGGTAAACACACAAGAATAGCAAAGGTCTAAAATGGACAAGTTGAAGAGAAAAAAGTACATGGGAGTGTGGAGGCTGGCACTGAGCCCAATGATGGTGCTCAAGCCCAAGTTGCCCAGCACGGTGAGTACATAGATCCCCAGGAACAGGAAGAAGAGGGGGAGCCGCAGTGCTGGCTGGGGTGATAATCCCAAGAGGATAAACTCTGTCACTGAGGAGCTGTTTCTCGGCGTCATTCTCTTCTGGCAAGTTGTCTGGGGGAAAGAAAGAAAAACACAGAAGTAGAGACAGGAATAGACACGAACAAAGAAAGAGGCTCTGGAGAGTAAGTCAGTGAGTGAATGCCCTCGTCTGTTAGTGTGGGCAGTGTGGCTTTTGCCCCACTTGAGAGATGAAGGCTCAGCCTACCTCAGTTGGCTGCAGAAGGACTCACAGACACAAGTTCTTATGTCCAATATGGTGTCATTTCACTCTCTGCCTTCCTCTCCCAGCCACATATGGGGTTCCCACCTTTGGAGGAAGGTCAAAGTTAACAGTGTCCCCGCTGGCTCTGCGCACTCCACCTTCCTCCTCTGAGCCTCTTTGGTTCAGTTCACCTCAGAGTCAGTGAGGTCAGGGAAGGGTTCTACACTTCCATGAGCCCTGGAATATGAGTATAGAGGAAAAGCATCAGGATAAGTGGAATTCTGACCTCTTTCTTCTCTCTCCCTGGTTCTTCTCAGAGCTGGAAGAGCACAGAACAACATCATTTTTTTGTGACTCTTCTGATGCCCTTGGTGGTGGGAATCAGAGCTGTGACAGATCCAGGGTGCTGCAGGCACAGGCAAAGATTTCTACTTGTGGAATTTCCCAGGTGGTCTCCACTGACATCAGGAGGAAAAAAATAGCAACCCTATTGACTGGAACCCCAGCCTTTCTGTCCCAGAGAATTTAAACCAGCTTGACAGTCTCAAGGACCTGATTACATCATTTACCCATGGGAATTTTTCTGAATTTTGTCTCTCAAGGGAAGACATTACACTGTGATTATCAACAGCCTGCATAAATATTCATGTTGCATCTTGGAAACTTGCATTCTACTCAAATTTGTCCTTTACTCTATGGATTTCTCATCATTTAATGCTGTGATTGAGGGCTCATTTTGCCTTTCATTCACTGTGGGAGCCTAAGTATCATATGAATGTAAAATTCCCCAAATTTTTTTTCCATCATTTCCAAATTCTTACAGGAAACTTTGAGAGGACAAACACCAGAACAAGATTGGATGAAGGATGTAGGTACTCAGACAGTACCCATACCAAAATTCTTTGAGGACCATGAGGTGCTCAGAACAGTGAGATGCCCCAGCAGCAACAAACACCACTTACTCTCAACTCTGCGAAAAGGCAACAGAGAGGCCTTGACTACATGTGAGGAGATTAAACTATTAGGCTGCTCATGTAGGGAAGCATAGGGTGGTTCTGCAGACACACGGGGTTTGGGAACACTTGGAAATGTACCAGAAGATTTCTCCTGTCCTTCTTCAGATGGCAGTGCTGTTCTTCATATCACTACAACGCATTCCAGGAAAATCTCAGGAACATGTGAGCATCTGCATTTGTAAGCTTCCACTGAGGCAACTTGAGTCATCCCAGTTTGCCTGGACTGTCCTGAATCACCTCTGTGATCCTTGTGTAATTATTAACAGCATACATTTTCACTCTCAAGAGTACCTGGATCAGAATTACAAATATTATGACAGCCCTACTAAAAAGGGCATCAGAAGTTATTCAAGTCCTCTTTGGCCCCGTTGTCTCCTAGACTCACTAGCATCCACCTCTCATCGGTTAGTATTTTTTTGACCTTCTTTACCCTCAAAATCCTACATAACTGAACGTACCCCTCCTGGACAGCTAGTATGATCTCTTCATTAGACCTTGCCTTCAAAAATAGAACTGAAAATCCAAGCTGCTTCTTATTTTAAACATAGCCACAAACCCTAAATAAAGAAATACAAACTGTAATTACCTACTTAAAAGAGGTGAAAGAGGAAAAAATGAATAGAAATTACGTTGGTACCAGGAATAAAATTAGTACAGTGCATGACTGTACATTGGTTCACTAACCTTGTTGGCACTATTTAACAAACTGGGACATATTATATATATTTTGAATCAGCATTTCATTGCTAGATGGATATAGTCTCAGTAAAAATGAGTGTATAGATTGATAAGGAACAGTAGCATATTAATAAGATAAAATTCTCTTTAGCCATGAAAGTTTATTTCCCTGATGTTATCAGCTAAGTGGAGTGAAAGACACCAAGCAGAAGAGTTCACATCTTGTGATCCACATATATAAAGCTTAAAATCAGGAAATTTCACCTGTGGTGTTAGAGGTCAACAATGTTTCTCTGCTGGGCAGCCAAAGGCTAGGGATTGACTGGAACATGAAGGGTGCATTGAGGTTCTAGTTCTGCTTCTGATAGGGTAATGTTCCCATTCTGTTACTCAGAGCTATCTAGGTGGGCAAAGGTTTATCAAGCTATGTGTCTTTATATTACATTTAAATAAAAACTGTACTTAAAGCCTATGTAGAAAACAGAAACATAATCCTACCAAACTAGTTTAAGACTAAAATTACTAAACATCTTTGAGCCATAGTTCCCACATTTAGAAAGTGACCTGAAAACAACTTAATACTGCAAAACATGCAAGGAAAAACAAGTTTTCATGTACCATCCCTTTTGTGTCTCTTAAAATAAAAACTTGCATTTTTCTTATATAAAGGAGGAAAGAGAATTAATGCACACAGAGCAACAACAGAATCCCTGGCATCATGCTGGCTGTTTTCCAATAGTACATTCTGTTTATGACAAGCATAGAATGTGTGTGCTTGAGGCAGATTGCATTTTACAACGATGGCCACACCAGCACACACTCACTCACTAACACAGGGCGTGCATCCCACACGCACATGGTGTAGAAGGACTGACAAACTTCCGAGCAAGGGAAGAGTCTTTCTTTTCTACTTCTGACTCTAGGCAGAGTCTTGCATCTTCTCCGAAGAGTAGACTGTGGGAAGCAATGCTATGGACATCAAAGTTGAAGTTCTAAAAGGGTCTAGCTTTCATCTGGCACTCTCTCTCCCCTCTTTTTCCACTTTCTCTGTCCTCTCTTCCTCTCGTCTCTATCTTTCTTTCTTCTTCTTCTTCTTTTTTTTTTTTTTGGTCTTTTTCTTTTTTATTGGTACCAGGGATCGAACTCACGACTGCCTGCTTGCAAGGCAGGCGCTTATGCCACTGAGCTAAATCCCCAGCCCCTTTGTCTCTATCTTTCACCACGTGTATTTCTCTTTTGTCATCATCAGCTTTCAGGATACTCAAGTTTGGAATGCTCTGGCCTTGTCTTACAGTGCAGGACAAGTCAGCAAGTATCTGATATTGCCTTGGTGTTGAGCGAGAGCAGAAACCTTGGGCCTGTGTGATAGTGGGTGTATATTTGAGAAAACATTCAAAGGGTGCCCAGAAATTCACCAGTATAAGTCTGAATTACTTGGTCCCAGTCTCCTTCCCTACAGTGCTTTTTGTTCAGTTCTGTACATGAGAAATGTTTTTAACACTTAATTTTATGAAGAAAATAGACATTTCTTTTTAGTATTTAATTTCTTATCCATTTCATTTTCTTATTTTGAATGACAGTTTAGCAGATGTGTACCAAAGGCCAGCAACATTAGAGAAATTCGTATGTCTTTTCTCAAGAGTTGAAATCAATTTACCCATCAAGAAATACTTATTGAAGCCATATACTTCCAGTAATACTAATCACTTTATACTCACAAAGAGTTCTCCAAATACAACGAATTCTGGAGCAAATTTAAAATTTGTTCTTCCTGGATGCATTGTGCTGTTACTTTTGGTCATTTTCTCATGTTATTCCTTCTAGAACACTCCCAATCACTGTCCTATATTTCTCCTTGGACACACACAGTGACCTCTTTGTTCAATTAATCTTCTTTCTTTGTCAGTCTCCTAGTTAAGTCTTATTTTCTCTATTGAGACTTTCAGCCTCTTAAACCATCTTATGTTGCTTGAGTAACAATGTGCACATCATCTTCAGTGTGACTATACAATCATCTTGTAGTTCATGTCGGACTTCAAGAATTTTCAGGACAAATGTCATGTAAATTACTTGTCATTTTATCAAGGGATCAGCAATGTTACTGCTGGTAGTAGGTTTCTAGCCCTGGAAATACACAGGAGACCTGAGTGTCGAGCAGATAGACAGTGAACACTATATGACACATTTCTTTTTTGTTAATTCTCTTCTACTAAGCTTTTATCCTAATCATGTATCATGGAACCCAGAGCCCAAAGTGAGTAAAATTTATGCTATACTGAATTTATCTGGGTTCCAAAGTGCCATCCATGTTTTGTTACCAAAATTCATCATGAGCATTTGCTTTGAATGTACCTCAAGTTAAGCAATACAGCTGGTTATGCATTCCTTATAATTATTATAATTGTATACTTTGTTTTCAATTTACCTCTCATAATTTGTACTGAAAATCACCATAATTGTAGCAGATGAGGTTAATGTTCCATGAAGGAAAATTCATTACTAGGAATGCTATTAATGACATTGATTGTCACAATAGGAAGCTGGAGTTGTTCCTTTGAAAAATATGGTGCAGAGTAAGTTAGGAAAACCTTTATTTTCAATTATTAATTGTCAAGCACTCGACTTTTTCAACAATTATTCATGTTTTTAACTTAGATGTTGATTTTTTTGTAGATAAGTACTCACTAGTTAATCCATTATTAAGTTTAGTACAGAGGAAAAACACTGTGTCAAGATTGACAAGTAACAGAAAGTGATTCTAGAAATTGATAGAAAGACTTTTAAAGATACAGAAATTTAATATGAGGTTGTAAAATGATACTTGGAGATTTAAAATATGAAGGCAACATCAGAGGGCAAGGATAAGATATATTTCAGCCATAGTGTCACACCCTTGTTCCATACAACTTTCATCAATCCTGAATCCTGTTGTTATCACACAAATGGTCCTCAAGTGTCCCATGTTTGCATTACTGTTAATAAATTTAACAGGTGGGAGCATGCTACTGACTGGGTTTCAATGTCCTAGCTCTATGCTAGGATTTGGTCTGAATCTGTCCCCCAAATGCTCATGTACTGGAAGTTTGGTCTCCTTTGTGGGGATTTTGAGAGGTAGCGGACATTTAAGGGGCGGAAACCAGGGGAGGCAAGTAGCTTCTGTGGACACCATCCTGATGGGGGGTGTAGTGCTGGTTTATTGCAGTGAGTTCTTCCTGTAAGCACACACAGTTATAAAGCAAGTGTGTCCCCATGTGTGTCCTTTCTCCACGCACTTGTTTCCCTTGCAGTTTTTCTAACCTGTTGTGATATAACCCAGAGTGCCTTCATGAGAGGCTGATGTCTGGGGCTGCCCAATCTTCATATCTCAGCCACCAAAATAGAAACAAGTAAATAAACCTGTTTTCTTTATTTAGTACCTAATTATATTCATTCCTTCCCTATCATTGGGACAAAATACCTGACTCATGCAGCTCAAAAAGGGAGTTTATGTGGCTCACAGTTTCCAGTGTGTTCAGTACAAAGTTGATTGAATCCAAAGCAGAAACAGCATGGTGGAAAGGCCTAGGGGAGAATGGCAGCTCATCCCGTGGCAACCAGGATGCAGAGACAGAGAGGAGTATGTACAACAAGAAGAGAAGCTCACATCCTCCATGAACCACCTCCCAGCAGGCACTGCCTTCCAATGGCATGTTAGGTACTGAGCACATCAGTGTATGAATACATTGTCATGATCCGATCAGTTTCTAAAGCTCTACCTATCAACATAGGTGACTTTCTGGGGATAGTTAAGTCCCAAACTGTCTTATACTAGTCTTGGTTCTTTCTTATGGCAACACATAATGGACCAAGACAGCCTGTATTCTGGCTGCCAGCTGATGTGGTGAGGGTTTTCCTCGCCCCTGCACTTTCCACCGTGGGAAATTGTGTACTGGGTCAGTACACAATTCTACATGTGTGCAAAGACAAGGCACACATTTTCAACTCTAGTTTGTGGCTCTTTACATAGTACCTAATGGAACATGTGGGAGTGGTATACTTGCTGCTTTACATTGCGTGTGATTAAATTGATGTCAAGAATGCATATCATTTTCATTTAATTTCAATTTGTTTTCTTGCATTTTTAGATATGGTTTAAAAAATTCTGGCAGAAGCACTGCATATTGATTTGATCAAATACTAAACTGGCTGGCATGTAAAAATGTAATTTCAGAAGGCTCAGCTCTAGCATAATGAAGAAAAATATAGGATAATTTTGAGTGAGTCAATTTTAATTCATGCATGACAGAGAAACGGTTCCTTGTAGAGCAGCACATATAGTGAAGAAATCTTGCTTCTATTTTTCTCCTTTATATTCTCTTTTAAAAGCAATACTATTAATTATTTCTTAAACATAGATCTATTTCTGTCAAAGTGTGTCATTGTCTCCTTATTTTGAGTCACCTTTCTTCTTTTATCTGTGGATAGCTGGATAGGTTATAGAATGCTGTTTTGGTTTTTTTATAGAATTTTAAATTTGTCTGACAGTACAATTTTACATGATTTATCTAGGAGTTAAATGATCTATGTAAAACATGAAAGTCTACAAGTTTAAATGAAGTTAGAAACTTGCCATCTACTGTGTCCCTTCACTCAGATAATTCTACCATTTCTGGGATCTTTGTGTTGGCATGTGTTGTTTGTTCCAACAAGTGAAGTCTTTGTGGTGATCTAGTTACTGCTGGGTGACTGAAACTCCTGATTCTCCTCTATCATTCTTGTGCTTGTGTGTGAATGTGAGGGAATGTGCTTTGAGATGATTCATTATAGCTTTGTGTGGGTGAGGTGTAAGCCTCCTACTCAGCCCCTGCTATTGTGGTTTTGGGTGGGATTGTTTGTACTGTGGTGTTTGGCTGCAGTAGAATGTTTATTATCTATACATTTCCATCTAGCTCCAACTATCAAGCACAATTTTGGATTTTCAGAAGAATTCTGCTGCTAATTTTATTGTGCTTTGGTTAGGAATAGCACATGTTTGCTTGGACTTTTAAAGCAGACTGTGGATGTTTGTTGGCATTTCTGTGTTCCTAGCTTATTTAGGTCCAGATTTGGGGGATATGAAGCCAAAAAGAAAGCCAGAAAACTTCCCATGATGCTTTCTACGGGTCCAGGGTTCACTAGCCAGTTGGCTTTCTCCTTTCTACCCTTCAGAGCCTCCTATTTGTGTCTTTCCAATTCTAGGATTGTTTTGGCTGTTAGTAGAGGCAACAATAAGGCAAAGTATGTATTTTGACTCTTTCCAGTAGCAAAATTTTCTTCCCAAAAATATATCAAGTTTGTTGGTGTATTTTTCTAAAAGAGTTTCTCATTTGTTGCAAGAATATTTGCAATTGTTTACTGAAGCACTTTTATGATTACTACTTGACAAAATGTAGATAATTTTAATTTTTGAAGGTGGCAGCTATGGTTTATTATTTTTTCAAGTTGTAGTTAAATGTGTTTTTGGCAGCATGATTTTCAATAACATGCTTCATATTTGTTTATTAGTGAGACTATACATTCATTAGAGTCTCTTTTTCAGTAAGCAATCAGCCTGTTGATGCTACTGTGCAGATCTGGATGGATGTACATGTTTAGATTTTGATAAATCCCTGATTATTATGCCTTGATTTTGGAGTTCTGACTCATTATCACCTAGCTTCTGATGCATGGAAGTCCAGCTCCCCTTAGCTTCGCTATGTCTCCTAAGCCATGGTGAAAAATGGTCAGAACATCCTTGCACCAAGTACAGGTAGGAGTTAGCTTTCTCGCTGACCTTGTTGACGGTAGTGTGGCGTGGAGTGCAGTGTGTTACACCTCACATCACTTCGTTGCACTGAAGTGTTGTTGGATGAAGTGGAACTCAGCTTCGCACTTGGCTTCACTGACACCACACTGGCAGGTAAGTGATGTTCCACCTACCATCACCTTGTTCAGTTTTGTTTGCTTCTGCAACTTAAGTAAGTTTGGATGGTTACTTGGCTATAATCATGGCATCAGATTTTCACCTACTTCCACCAGCGCAGGTGGAAGTTCCTCCTCCACCTGATCCCCTGGATTATGCATGTCAAAGAGTCAGAGATTATTGCTATCACCAAACAGGAAGTGCAAGTTAAACTCTCTACTTCATTCTTGAGGGCATAGTTGAAAGCTAGCTTTTCTTAGGGATTATATTGATAAATGTTAGACACTTTTTATGCTGCCAGAATATATATTTTTATATTCCTTTGGTTAGAAAAGTTTTTCTTTGCTTTTTGACTTGTTTTGCAAATGTCCCATGAAAACCATCAGAACTCACAAATATGTTGTTCTTAAATCCCATTATTCCTGGCTAGTTTATCTTATTTATACCCTTTATTATCTGCATATTTATTCATTATCTTATTTCAGAATTTTTTGGTCTTAAGAAAGTATATGCAAGAAGAGTGAAGCAGACAATCTGGTTTGTTCCAGCCTCCATTCCATTTTGAGTCTTAAAAATTATTTTCCTCTTCTTAAGCCTGAGATTTGAAGTTATTCCTTCCCAGCATATCTAGTGGTCACACACTGATGGACAGAAATCAAACTCCTCAGGCATTAAGCCTTTTGACTGCTGTTGAGGCATATGTGGTACACAAGAAATAGTGCTCCAAGCTCAAATTATGTAGGAATATGTCACAATCCTTAATTAATTTTTAGATTTTTGAAAAAATTCTCTCTCTCTATATATGTAGCCTTCTGCTCCACCAGTAATGTGTGGGGTATCTTCAGTCTCAGGTGTATAGTCTCATGGACTTGGATACTTTGAGTATAACTCCAACCATTGGCTAATGGGGTCATTGGACCTGTGGATTGACTATCACTGAGAGTGACGCATTATAGTACATGATGTGGGCAGGTGCTTATAACTGAGTCATCACTTGGTGCCTCATGGCAGCCAATGCTCCTGCCTGGTCCACTTTTGCATAATTTATGCATCAACTGAACTTATGGGGGTGGAGAATAGCTTGTTGCTTGCAGGGTATGAAAAATATACAGTATGCCACAGACATACTGTATATTCACTTTGTCTTTGGCAGAGATTATAAGACATATGCAAATCTGAGTGTTCTACTCTTTATTCTTGGAGGAGACAGGAGGAGAACTTGTTGACTTAAAGAAAATCAGTCTCTGTTGTGATCTTCTATCCCTGCTCCTCAATCATTTTCCACAAACAAACTGCATTTCTGTCTAAACAAGGACTTTGAACTCATTATTGCAGAGGCTAAATAAATTCATTTTATCACAAATGGGATACTACTCATCAATAACAAGAACAAATTGTTAATGTACCAAAAACGTGGATGGATCCAAATTCAAGTCCCCAAAGATTCTTTTACTTAGTAAAAAAAATCAATCTCAGAAGTTTTATATTTTATATATCAATACACTGTTCACAAAATGACCAAACAATGGAAATAGAGAAGAGATTAATGGTTGCCAGAGTACAAAAATGGGCAGAGTTCAAGGGAATCTATGTATCACATTCACAAGTACCTGTATATATAAAAGTATTACAAAACAAAACAAAAAAATAGATGCTGTCCCATGAGCTATTATTATGGTTTGTGTCTGGGTGTCCCCCCAAAGCCTCTTGCAGTCATGGAGGAAGTTTAATCTAGCATTCATGATTGGTTTGTTGTCTAATGCTGGTTTATTGTCTAATGCTGTTGCATCCACACAGGGGTGGGTAACCTTCATACAATATAAGAAAGAGAAGGTGATGTGCTTTCCTCTTCTGCTCTTTTGCTCTTGTCACTTGTGTCTGCCATGAATGGTTAATCCTCAGTCACAACACCTTACCTTGGAGCCAGTTGTGTACGGACTGAAACCTACATGAACTGTCAGCTAAATAAACTTTGCTGTCCTTAATTTTGGGTGTCAGGTATTTTGTTTAACATGAAAGAATTTGGTACTAAACGAATGAGGTTTTTATTTTGACTACACCTGACCATGTGGTTCAAGAACCTTTGGGAATGGCTTTTGGGAATAGTTTGGAATGGTTCAGAGATGTCACTTGAAAGCATAGAGTTGGAATGGCTTAGGTTGTCCTGCATGGAAGAGTCTCATAAGGGCTCACAAGACCAGAAAGCTGATAGAAATCCTGCCAGTAGAGTCTAGCCTTGAGAAATTTCTTCTGGAAAGAAAGACTCCATTGATTGTTGTACTCCAGACAATGTGTGTTATGGCTTGGCAGAAAGCTTGAACACATTTTGCTCATGTACATAGATTTTGTTTGAGACTGAGATTAAGGTTGGTGAACTAATTGACCCGGCAGAAGAAATTTCAAGGCAGTCCAATGTTGAGGTGGTGGTATGGATTTTTTTAGGGGCTTTTAGCCAGATTTATATTGTGAGTCAAGAGCAAAGATCTCAGCAGTATGATTTTAAATGTTGTGAGTTTGGCCAGGAAAAAAGCTCTAGTAAATCTGCAGACTGCAAAGATAGAGTTGAGGTCTCTATTGTTGAGAAGGAAGAGGAGAATATGAAAGGTGGTTTTAGGGCATCACAAGCAGCAGTGAGTTATCATGCTGTGAATCTTCAAAACTACAAAAGTGAAAAACTTTGCTTGGAGGAGAAAGCTACAGAGCACCATGTTCCAGAATGGCAGCAGTTGCCACATGAGGTTCCAAAATGGCAGTGACTGCACCAGGTTCCAGAATGGAGGCAACATAGAGAATCTGTTTCTCAGAATCAGGCTGCGTGCCCAGAAATTCAGGCACTGGACCCCTATAGCCTAGAGAGAGAGAAAAGCCTGGCTATTGCTCCAGCTGGCATCAGACTTTGGTAGCAATGAAAGAAAAGTAACCAAGAAACTTGTATATACAGGGGAATTCTAGGGTCATATTTTTTTCACATGACTGCCCATATATAGTAATTTTTCTTATGTATTTGATTTTAATTTGTTAAGGCAAAGACATTTTGAGACAGAAGGACCCAAGATAATTGAATTTTGTGACATAAAAAACCAATCTTACTTTATAAAATATATATTGTTTAATACTGACTACACAAAAGATATAAAAATATTAAAAATAAACATAACACATATACTTTATTAGATTAGGCATAAATTTTTACCAAAACTATTACGTGCACTATAACTGGGATTTGTGAATATTTAAATGACATTAGTTACACTTATATGTGTGTGAACTATAGTAGAGCCTACCTATGCTTGAGATTACTGGTGGGAAGATCACATCTACTGTCATGAATGAAGGTATAAACACACACTGTTGTTTTTTTCTTTTTTTCTTTATCACCATTGGAAAGATTTCCAGGGTCCCCTACTCCTGGATTTCTATTGGGTCCAAAAGGATGAAAAGCATTAAGCAAATACCATGGGCCTTAGGACATGGTAGCTCTGAGGTCAAGTCTGTGGCTTTCCTTCACACTCTCTTGAAAAATATTTAGCTAGAAGTTTGATCAAGCCTCAGAATGCCTCCAGGAACATTCCGATTGTGCAAACTGTGCAGTCATCTTTTTGGGAGGAGATTCTGTGATTGCAGCTGGTCAGCTCTGCTTCCTCAGATGTCAGTTCCACTTTAGGACCCTGGTGGTGAGGCACACATTCTATTCAGTACTGAGCTGCATGAATGGGAGGAAAGTGAATTAATTCTGTCTCTATTTGACTCTCTCATGTTCAATGTGGCTAAAAAATGAGAACTCTCATTTTGAAAAAAAAAAAAAACCAAGAAATTTAGCACTACAGAGCTCTGATCTTACTATCTGAATCTGTCTCATTTACCCAGCTTCATCCTCAGTCTGACAGCATGTCAGCTGTGCAGCTCTTGGAGGCCCAGCAGCTGAAGGAGAGAGATTTCTTTGTTAATAAAAATATTGATGTTTGCTATACACACAGAAGAACTGTATAAAGTTGGATACGTTTCCCCCATTATTTACCACTACATAACCAGCACCCAAGAGGATGATACTTTTATTTCATGTCTTCCTATAAAAGTTGTTGGAAACAAACAAACAAAAAAAATCATTAGAATTGGCACCAGGTGTTATAGTGCCTGTCTGTAATCCCAGCACTCTGGAGGCTGAGGCAGGAAGATGACAAGGAGTAAGAGGCCAGCCTACACTACATGATGAGTTCCAAGCCAACCTGAACACTATAGTGATACCCTGTCTCTAAATGATAAATAAACAAATAAATAAACACATTGGAAATACATTCACCATCCTTTCTTCATCTTTCTTTCAGTTGGGTTTGAAGTGAGAGATACACTGGGATGTGTGGTTAATTATAAATATTTAATGGCAACTGTTTATCATGGTTGACCTTATGAGTTCTTGTAGTAAGGCATCATAGACTATGTGGGACTTTCTCCTAGGAAGCAGAATATTGGTCTGGTCTTTTACCTAAAGGATTTCTGTCTTGCTGGCGGGACAGGGGAACTGGGTATAAGCTGGGTATAAGCTTCCTGTGCATCAATTCCACACAAAGAAGATCCAAGGCCTTCAGTTCCTGTTGCTATCACATCATTGCCATTTCTTTCTTCTTGGGGTCAGCTGCATTCAGGCAGTTGAAATGTTCTTTTCCTGAACGACACACATATAGAAACTAGGAAGAGGTAGGCTAGATGAATTAGAGGGAAATTTGACAGCCACATCCTCACTGCAGAAGCTGCTCTGCCAGTTATATCTCAGGCATTCTAACTTCTTCTGTCAGGAGAGAAGCATTTTTCAGCTCACGTGGACCAAAGAAGGCATGATGGCAATGTCGAGGGGAAGGTATATATTTAGTTGCTGTGAAGAAAGAAAAAAATGCAAAAGCCCTTGTATTCTCTCCACTGGGAATGAGGGTTTAGAATAGAAAGCTGTATCTTGATAAAATTTTCTTCTGTTCTCTTAGATTTTCAACAATGGCAGTGCTGAATGGAAATGAGCCCTTGGTGATTGAATTTTTTTTTTACTGGACTAACAGATCTCCCAGAGCTCCAGACACCCTTCTTTTACCTGTTCCTGATGATCTACATTGTTATTCTGACTCTATCACTCTGTTCTCAGTACTCACCTCTACACCCCCATGTACTATTTCCTCTTCAACCTCTCCTCCATGGATCTCTGTTACTCATCTGTTTTCACTCCCCAAATGCTGGTGAACTTTGTCTCAAAGAAGAATGGCATCTCCTATGCAGGGTGCATAACTCAGCTGTTTTTCTTTCTCTTCTTTGTCATCTCTGAGTGCTACATGTTGACTGCAATGACCTATAATTGCTATTTAGCCATCTGTCACCCACTGCTGTGTGAGATCACCAGGCCCCAGAAAGTCTGTTCTGGGCTATCTCTTGCTCCCTATACAATGGGCTTTTCTGGAGCCAGTGCTCACACAGGCTGCCTGCTTCTCCTGACCTTCTTCAGGGCCAGTGTCATCAACCATTACTTGTGTGACATCCTGTCCCTCCTCCAACTCTCTTGCACAAGAACCTACGTCAATGAAGAAATAGTGCTCATTGTGGTGGGTGTTAACATCACAGTCCTCAGCGTCATCACACTAATTTCTTATACTTTCTTGCTCACAAGCTTCCTGTGCATCAATTCCACACAAAGAAGATCCAAGGCCTTCAGTTCCTGTTGCTATCACATCATTGCCATTTCTTTCTTCTTGAGGTCAGCTGCATTCATGCAGTTGAAATGTTCTTTTCCTGAATTTGTCAACCAGGGAAAAGGTTCTTTTGTTTTCTGCACCAATGTAAAACCCACGCTCAATACTCTGATCTGCAGTTTGAAGAAGGATGTTAAAATTGCCTTGAGGAAAGTTGGTATTTAAATTCAGGGGAATAATATATTGTAATTGGAAGTGGTAATAACGTAAACAGATTAAAGACACTACATTTTTATTAGGAACTTTGAAGAGATTTTTCTCACATCCATGTATGTTCTACAATCAGTGTTTTATATAGCTTCTTAGGCTTGTCTTACCATTTCTCTTAGAGCTTATCTTGTTTGACTTTTGTTTCTATATATTTGACATTTCTCGCAGTTCATCTAAATAATAATGTGTTTATGAAGCAACAGATGAAACAACATTTTCTATTCATTTTCTTCTGTTCCCTTCATGGGCTTTCTGTCTCCTGGGACATCCCTATTTTGGAAAATTATGCTGAGTTTGTAACTGACAAAAAATTTCAGCTTCCTCACCTAACCACACAAGTCCCCAATATGACAGAGCACCTTTATTTATCAATATTGTTTGTGTTTAAGACCCCAGGATTTGATGAAATATTTTCTTTTAAAGAATTAATGTATTTTGACTGGTACATGAAAAACATAAAAATGTACTTATAATTGGGTTAAGATCAAATGTCTTCAAGAGGTGTGAACCTTAAAGCATAATCAGACTCCCTCAATCTGGTCCTTTTTTCTATTTTTTTTCCTTTCTCACTACTATTCCTTTTCTTATTGTGTTTTTGAGTAGGTTTAGACTTGGAAAACTCTACCACCTGACACCCATACCTGAGAACCTGTGTCATCTTGCTTATTATTAAACACGATTGGATATAATTCCATCTTTCACTGCTAATGACAGCAAAACAGAGAATGACAAGAGAACAGCAGGTATGCACTCCAGGATTATAATAAGACCAATTGTGATTTATAACACTTTCATTTATTACTGTGTAAGATGGTATTAAACATTTGAAAATAAAGATATAATTGTTATAATAATTATTGCTTTTAAAACTAACAATAAACCACTACACACTAAGTTAGTAGAAATATTTTACCCGATGTTCTACTTATTCAATATGCATCATGAAATGTAAATATATATCAATAAAATAATAATTATTCTACAAACACTTTGAATTTACTTATACTTTTTATTACAAATAAGCCAAAAATTATGTTTAACAGGATAATATTTGCTATAATTTACTTTTACTTCAATGTATTTGCCACTGAATATATTTTACATATATATATATATATATATATGTGTGTGTGTGTGTGTGTGTGTGTGTGTGTGTGTGTGTGTGTGTATAAATATATATAGTGTTAATATGGAGAATTCTGCTTGGTTAATATCAATATAAATTTAATATATTGAATACCAAAATAATAGTGCCAACAATAATAATTGCATCAAAAGTAAATCAGAAAATTTTAGATGCTTAGTTTTTAGAGGTGGAATGTGGGCAGCCTTAAAGTATTTCATTTAGTTCCTATCAAGAAAGCCAATTGTAAGGAGCCCACCTTTTAAGTCTGAGGCTGATGGTCCTTTGGGTGCCATATTGTTCAGGCAGAGTCCTGCTGACTCTGAGATGCCTTCAGCAAATGACTGAGCATGGTGAGTGTGATATTCTAGGTCAGGTCCTGAAACAGAACGTGTATCTCAGTGTTTGCTTTCTACATACTGACTAATACCACTTAGAGCTACACTGCAGTGTGAGGTTTCTTTTTGTTCCTTCCACAATTCTTTTTCCATTTATCTTTTTTTCTTAAATGTCAGACTGCCATCCTGGCTGAGGACTTCACCATGGACACTTGGTCTCTTCCATTTTACACTTCACGGGAATTCGCCTTCAGATATGTCTTAAACATCATTTATTGATATCCCCTTTCAAGGAGACTTTTCTGTATGGATGAGGAAGGAATGGTTATGTTACTTGCACACTACTAATATGCACAGCCAATTTGGGGGCCCATTGTGTATCCTCTGAACAGTGGAAGTAGCTAAGACTTGTAAAGGAGCAGAGAGAACTTCTATGTTCTTGTGGCAGAAAGGGCCAAAAAGTGGAGGTTTTATGGGAATGATGTCCTGAGCCAGGGTTTGTACATTAATATCATTACAAGATTTGATACCAAACTAGAGAAAACAGCATATACCTACAAAGCTCTGATTTTAAAGTGAGGTGAACAGAGTGTACTATGAAGAGGTATTTCATTGTGCTCTTTTAGTAATAGGGGTAATTATTTCCTGGGGTGATGTAGTTGTGTTTAGATCAAGCTAAAACTATTTGAGGACTCATTTGGAGTAACTAAAAGTTATTTATACTAAAAGTAAGAAAATCTGTGCTCTATAAAATTTTCTTGTTTTGTGTGTTACACAGAACATAATTTGTGTGTTGTTCATCACTACCTCGAATGACTTTGGAATAGATGCCTTTTATGGACAAGCCTTTTTCAGAAGACAAAGACTCATAATCCCTGTAATTTTATATTTGTATGAATATAGTATGATTTTTGAAAAGTTCTAAAACACTTGTTTATATTAAAAGTGTTGGCATTTTGTGATAAATAAGTGGGTTTTAGTTTTGGGATTTGTGTCTAAAAGTTTGCCATCACTGGAATAAAAGTATAAATTAAAATAATTAATTTAATCTTATTAAAATTATTTTCATTAAAGCAAAATATGAAGTTCATATTTCTTCCAATATTTATCTCAGTATTGCAATACCTGTTCATCTCACTGATTGGTTGTTTTACGTTGAGAAGTCTAATTTTTTGAATTATTCATATATTTAGATATGAATCCTATGGAGTTGCTGGTAAATATTTTGCCATACTGTAGGTTTTCTTTTCACTCTCTTTATTGTTTCATTTGTGCAGAGCAAGTTTTTATTTAATATGAACTCAGTTGTTGATCCTTGAAACTAGTTCCTCTGTAACGGAAGTGCTGTTCAGATAGTCACATTGTTTCTCTTATATAACAAACTCAGAGTAAAAATAAATAAAGAGAAAGAAAAAATAAAGGAGTAAGGAGATAAACTGTTCTCAGCAGGGAAGAGGATCAGGTGATGGAGGGAGGGGAAAGGCAAAAAGGGAGAAGAGATTTAAAAAAAGGAACTGAGATGTGTTATGTATGTGCATTAGTTCCACAAAAGGAATGTAAACATTATTAACTGCAAACATGCAACAAAAATAACAACAAAAACAAAAAAGGAAGGAGATGAAGGGATGGTTGGAGGCAAGAGACAGGGAGGGGAATGGAGATGAAAACCAGAATCAAGATGGGTTATGTACATGGATAATTGTCCACAAGGAATGTACACATGTACTATGTGTGTTCTATAAACTAAAATAATAAAAAAATAGTGTTAACTGTACTCAGTAATAACAGAGTTGTGGTATAAAGTTGGCTTCCTGTTAGTGTGAATTTACAGAGAAGCAAGAATGGTAATTTATGTGGTAATCCATTTTGAAGAATAAAATCTCAAGCTTCATTTACTATATAAATGATGTGTTTATATGCAGTTTATAGGTCTCAGGATGGAAATATTTATTGGTTTGTTAGCATACATATCTTTTTGCTCTGTCAATTAAGAAGGCCTAAAAGTAATAAAACCCCAGTGACAATGAACAAATCAAGCAACCAGATCTGGTTTTTTCATACCAGGAAAAGGTGTCAGGGGTTCTTGAACAAATGGCTAATTTTTCCTGTTCCTTTCTAGGGGCAAGAGACAACTAAGATGAACTTATAGCCTCCAGGAAAACTAAAATGCTTAAAACAACAACAACAACAACAACAACAACAACAACAACACACACACACACACACACGCACATTGATGAGGGATATGACAAAAAGACAAATGATCCAACCAAAAGATCCATGACAATGGTCAACAGTGGAAAATACTTGAGCAATAAAAAGTATTGGATTATAATTCAATATATAAAATAAATGTCCATGAGTTTCAACTATTTATACATGAGTTAGTAAATTAGTATTAGTAAGCTGGGGAGCAGAGGCAAGGTTCCCATGCTGAAGTCCAGGTAGTTTATGCAGATACTCAGCCTTCATTGAGAGGAGAAGACTCATTGCTCTTAACCTCAAGCTCTTCTTGGTGACTCCTCCCAACATTTGGGAATGAAAGTGGACAAGGAGAGCACTGTACAGTGGAGAAACCAGACAATCACCACCTGCTGACAAAGAAGAACATGAAGTGTCACAAGCCACAGATAGCAAAAACCCTTGGTATCTTGTGATAAAAATGATGTTGTTACCTCTCATTCTTCCTGCTCAAACTAGAATTATCAGAACTAAAATGATTGCATTTAAATAATGAGGCATCTCACAAAATGCCTTTTTAATAGTTCTCAAAGCTGTTAGGTAATCAAAAGGAAAAGAAGTGTCACTGCCAAGAAGAGCCTAGGGCCTCATAACTACTGATTGGATCTTAGATGGGATTTGGAACCCTTCCCCCCAAAACAAACATACAAACAATTGAGAAGATATATCAAGGAAATTCTAGTGAATTATGCGCTTTATCTGATAACATTGCATCAGCATTGGTTTATTCATTGTGCTGACTGCACCGTATTAATTTGATAGTGGGATTAGCACAGCGCTGTAGCTACAACTTAGTGGTACAAGCCCTGGAGATGTGAATCACTTGCCTATCACGTGTGAGACCCTGGGTTCAATTCCAGCGTTGTCATCCAAAAGCAATCTGCAGTATTAGGGCAAATTTTGTGCAGAGAGACACACAGGATCTCTTTGTGCATCTTGTCAATCTTTCTGTAGATAGGAACAGTTATCAAAAATAATGGAGTGTAACTGAATATGAAGAATAACTTAAAATGTTTGTGACAGTAGAATAATTAAATCTGATTCTTTGATAGATGAGAGTAGCAATTGGTTGAAAAAATCTGTTATCCATTTAAAAATGAGTAGAAACAATGACTAGAAGATTATAAATTATCAGCACATAAAAATGATTAATGGTTTAAGAAATGGAAATGCCTATGACCCTGATTTGTCTCTCACACAGTGTATACTTGTGTGGAATTAACCTAATGCAGCCAATAAAGATGTGCAAATGCAATGTCTCAATAAAAATAATAATGGAAATATGAAATGCTAGTTAACATCTCAGATTCCTCTGGAAAGTACGGAATGAGATTCTATCTAAAAGGGAGCCTGGGAAGATGACAGAACAGTAAGCAGCAGAGTAAATAGCCTCTCTGAGAGAAACAGTCCAGATGCTGGAATATAGCATTCTGGAGAAGACAAGAAGGAAAGAAGTGGGTCCCCTCAACCCTGGAACAACCTTAAGTGAGAACTGAAGCCCAGTGAGAGAATACAAAAAAGAAGAAAAAACTTAAACAGAAGAAGGTGGTAGAAGGTGACGCTTTCACTGGAGCTGGAACCACCATGTCAGAAGTGCTGTTGGAACCTGGAGATGCACGGCCATAGTGAAGCTGGTGGCTAGCAAGCCCGAAGGCCCTGGTGGGGAGATGCAGTGGTGGAGGGGAGCAGCAGACCAGGGAATTGTACTGACTGACGGTGAGTGTGTGAGACTCAGTTCTCCTATCGGAGTAAGAGATCGGCCAGGTGCATTTTGGAGTTGGGCAGGATAAGCCTGGAGACAGAACCTCAGCTGGCTTTATCCAGCCTCTCCTAGTTCAGAGCAGACTGGTGGAAAGTGCTTAGATCGAGTTCTTTGTCTCTGTGTGGTCCAATAGCCACTGCCAAGGTTTCCCTAAAGCTATCCCTAACCAACCCCACCCACCCAGCACACTAATGTGGCCACCAGCAGACTGGGGAAAGCAGTAAACAGTAGAAACACCTAGCCAACATACTTCAGAGTAATTATAATCAATACAGGAAGTTCTGCGGCCACCGCTACCCACTTGTCCAGAAGAAACCACGGACATGACAAGAGGAAGAAGCAAAAGGCAGTCTCTGGCCTCCAACCCAAGCAGTACTGGATGAGGAAATGTAAACACAGAAGAGATGGAGAGTGGCACACCTGCAGTTTTTGAAGCAACAGCAAGTGAAATAAACAACTCCATGAAGCTATAAAAGATCTTAGAACAGAAATACTATTACAGGTAAAAGAAGATATGAGAAGCATAATAAAACAATTGCAACACACCTCTAAAGAAGAGACAGATGAAAGAATAGAGGAGAATAGAAAAATAGAGAATAGAAAAGGAGGGAAACCTCCAATGAAGAATATTAAAAAAAATTAAACCACATAAAACAGATTCAAAGAGATTGCCAGGAAATAAAAACTCCATGGAAAGCTGGCAAAACAGCTTGAAATAAACTAGACAGGCTATCTAACCTTAAAGACAGGTTTGCAGCTTGTGATCACGAAAGGAGAGATTTCTTAAAAATAACAAGGAGCCAGGAAGTAACAATACAAATGCTAGAAAATGACAAAAGGATCTATAACTTAAGAATAAAAAACATGAGTGAAGAAGCAGGGATAAACACAAATGAAATACAAAGGCTATTTACAGAAATAAAGAGAACTTTCCAAGCATAGGAAAAGGAAATGATATTGATATTCAGATATATGAGGCATACAGAACTTCAGCCAGCTATAACCAAAATAGATCTATACCCAGACATATAATAATCAAGATGCCAGAAATTTAACACAAGAACATAATATTAAAAGCTGTCAGAGAAAAGAAACAGATCACCTATAAAGGAAAACCCATCTGAATCACGGCAGACTTCTCAACACAAACCACCGAATCAAGAAGAGCTTGGAGTGAAGTATTCCAAGTCCTGAAAGAAAGTAACCACCAATCCAGATTGATGTATTCTGCAAAACTATCTCTCAAAATTAATGGAGAAACAAATACTTCCATGACAAAGAGGAACTGGGAGAGTTCATGACAACTAATCCAATCCTACAAAAAATATGGAAGGATGAGAGAGAGAGAGAGAGAGAGAGAGAGAGAGAGAGATGATGGTTTCAGAAACAGTGGCAGAGGGGGCTCACTGAAGTGAGACAGACAGTGGAATGCAGGGGAAAAGTAGACAACCAATGACAGAAAAGTAACATGACAGAAATGAGGAAGAGAAGCTCGGCTATAATCATTAATGTAGAGGGCCTCAATTCACCAATAAAAAGAAATACAGGCAGACTGGATCAGGAGGCAGGGTCTATCAATATGCTCTATATAAGTAATACAATTAACCTGAAAGAGGATTTATAGACTGAAAGTCAAAGATGGGAACACAATGCTCTGTGTGACATGGAACCAGAGAAAAGTGGGGGTAGTTTGCTGATGATATGCAGATTGGCTAGAAAGCTGTAACACTTTTATACAATGGAAAACTACTCAGCTATAAAGAAAAAAAAAACAAAACCAAAGCTCTTGTATGCAAATGGATACAACTTGAGATCATGTTTAGGGGTAAAAAGGTTCAGAATCACATAGGTGAATAAATAGCAGGCTGCCTCCCTAATCTAAAAACTACAGGAGTTAGGGGGATACAAAATGCACAATGCACCCTGTGAAAGTGAAAGTGAAGCAATTGTCAAGAAAATGAAGGCAGTGGCCTTTTATCCTGATTTTAAACCCATATTGTTTTTGTTGTCCTGTTTAATTTGGTTTTATTCTGTTCCAGTTTGTCTTGTATTAGATTTGATGGTTCAGTAAGTTGTATCTGCATTTTCATTTTCTTTTAGGTATTGTTTAATTTCTTCTTTAATTTCTTCTGTGACCCACTGATTACTCAAGAGTGTGTTATTCAGTTTCCATGTGTTTGCGAGTTTTTTGCAGTATCTTTTATCATTAATTTCTAATTTCAGATCGCTATGATCTGATAACATGCAAGGGATGATTTCAACTCTTTTGCATTTGTTTAAATATGTTCTGTGAGCTAATATATGGTCTGTTTTAGAGAATGATCCATGTACTGCTGAGAAGAATGTGTATTCTGATGTTGGGTGGAACATTCTGTATATGTCTATCAAATCCATTTGTTTGCAGGTGTGATTCAGTTCTGTTATTTCTTTGCTCATTTTCTGTCTGGTTGATCTGTCCCTTGGTGTCAATGGCATATTGAGGTCCCTTGTTACAATTGTGTTACTGATAATTTGAGTTTTCATTTCTGTTAATAGTTGTTTTATATAACTGGGTGCTCTGGAGTTTGGTGCATATATATTTAAGATAGTTATCTCTTCCTCTTGGAGTTTCCCCCTTACGAGTATGTAGTGACCTTCTTTGTCTTTTATGGTCATTGTTGGTTTAAAGTTCACGTTGTCTGCAAACAGAATGGTTACTCCTGCCTTTTTTTGGTTTTCTGCTGCAGTAAGTATTATTTTACATCCTTTGACTTTCAGTCTGTGAGTATCCTTCTGGGTTAGATGGGTTTCCTGTAAACAGTGTATGGTTGGATTTTGTTTCTTGATCCATTCTGCTAGTCTGTTTCTTTTGATTGGTGCATTGAGACCATTTACATTAAAGGTTATTACTGTTAAATGCTGGTTTATTGTTGACATGTTATCTCTCTGCTGTTGCATCTTTATCTTTCTGTTCTGTTTAATTATTTGCTTTGCTTAGTGGTTTTTTTTTTCCTTTGTGTATCTAAACTGTCTTTCAATATTTTTTGCAGGGTTGGTTTGGTGTTCATGAAGTTCTTTAGCTGTTCTTTGTCATGGAAGTATCATATTTCCCAATCAATTTTGAATGATAGTTTTTCAGGATACATCAGTCTAGGTTGGAAATCATTTTGCTATGGGATCTGGAATACTTCACTCCATGCTCTTCTTGACTTTATTGTTTGTGCTGAGAAGTCTGCTGTGATTCTGATAGGTTTTCCTTTATAAGTGATCTGTCTTTTCTCTCTGACAGCTTTTAATAATCTATTCTTGTGTTGGATTTCTGGGATGGTGATTATTATAGGTCTGGGTGTAGTTTTATTTTGGTTATGACTATTTGGAGTTCTATGTGCTTCACTGATCCTGATGTCAGTTTCTGATCTCATGCTTGAGAAATTTTCAGCTATTGCTTCTCTAAATATCCTCTTGACATCCTTTATGTTGTCTCCTTCTTTTTAATTAATCCCTATCATTCTTATGTTATTTTTCTTTGCATCGTCTTGCAGTTGTTGAATTGTTGTTTTCTGATTCCTTGTTATTTTTAAAAGATCTTTCCTTTCCTGTGCACTAGCTGCAATCCTGTCTTCAAGGTCTGAAATTCTATCTTCACTTTCATTAAGGCGGTTTTTACAACTTTCAGTGGAGTTTATTTCCTGTATATCTCTGTGCATCTGCATTATGTATTCTGTTTGTTTCTAATATTGCTCCTCTAGGGATTCTATCTTTTTGTTTAGTTCCTCTAATTTTTTATCTGTGTTTTCTTTAGATATATTCAGAATCTCTTTCATTTCTTTTATCATTTCTTCTTTTACCTGGGAGATTATTTCGAGTTTGAATTTCTTTAAAGCTTCCTGGAGTTGCTTGTTAATTTCTGTAGCTATTGTGTCCGATACTTGAAGTGAATGGCATATATTTTCTTCTATATACATTGCTCCTAGGGTTTCTTGAGATGGGCTGGAGGTTTGAGGTTGTAATTTGGTCTTTCTTTCATCTTGTCATTTTCCTATATTTCTGTGTTTCAAGTGGTATTTGAAAGCTTCCTCAGGGTCTGTTGGAAATCCCCTTCTATGTTTGCAGCTCCTGAGACTCTGGCACCCTGTTACCCAAGCCACTTGGCCTGCAGAACCAATGGCCCTCCTCTGCCTGTTCAGAACACTGCAGTTCCAGATAAGCTGGGCTTCTGGGACACTGTGCGCCCACCTGCCCTTTGGAAGCTCCACAGCTCTCCAAGCACAGCTGGGATGCGGAGGCGGTGTAGACGCCTCAAACCTGCCTCTCCACTTCACTGCACCCAGAAGCCTCGAGGGTCCCAAGCAGTCTGGGCTTTGGGCAGAGTGTGCTGAGCACTCACCACTGGCCATGGTGCCTCTGGAACCTGAGATCCTCCCCTGCTTGCTGAGACATCCACAGTCCTCCAGACACACGGGGAGGCTGATGCAGGCACCCCAGATCCGCCCAGCCCCTCCTCTGCACACCAATGGTGAGGTGTGGGATTCCCAAACAGGCTGGGCTCAGGGTATAGCGTGTGCCCGCCTACTTGTTGGAAGCTCCACAGTTCTCCAAGTGCAGCCGGGATGTGGAGGCAGATGTAGAGGCCTCAAACACACTTCACTTTATTACACCCAGAAGCTTGGAGGGTCCCAAACAGTCTGGGCTTTGGGCAGAGTGTGCTGAGCACTCACCACTGGCCGTGGTGCCTCTGGAACCTGCAATCCTCCTCTGCTTGCTGAGATAGCCACAGTCCTCCAGACACACGGGGAGGCTGATGCAGGCGCCCCAGATCCGCCCAGCCCCTCCCTGCACACCGATGGTGAGGTGTGGGAGTCCCAAACAGGCTGGGCTCAGGGAATAGCGTGTGCTTGCCTACTTGTTGGAAGCTCCACAGTTCTCCACGTGCAGCCTGGTTGGGGAGGTGGATGTAGAGGCCTCAAACCCACTTCTCCACTTCACTGCACCCAGAAGCCTGGAGGGTCCCAAACAGTCTGGGATTTGGGCAGAGTGCGCTGAGCACTCACCCCTGGCCGTGGTTAGGCAAGTAGTTTGAAGACCATAAGATTCACTATGATACCCATTCTTGTATGATACCTACTACAATGTTTGATTTTTATTGGTTTTGTTCTGTACTGTTTTGTTCAATTTCATGATAAGTGATGATATGGGCAATTCTTTTGAAGATAGCAAGAGGCATTATGGTAGCCATTGTTGATCACTTTGTATTTTGTTTCTACATCATGTACTATGTCCATCCTTTTGTTTTGACTGACTCTACTTTGTTTTGTTACATTTGGTTTTATTTCTCTTTAAAAAAAGTAATAAGAACTGTAGTAGTAATAAAATCCAAAATATGTATTTGTTATTGTCAAAAAGAGAGGAAAAGAAAGTGCTCTAAAGGATATAACTGCATGTATGTTTAAGTGTGTAAGGTAGATAACCATATTATTAATTTTTTTGGATCATTGAACAGAATTGTTTGCAGTCTCACTGTTTGAATGTCCTCTTTGTATGCTTTAATTTTTTAACTTGAATAACTATATCTAAAATGAAAATATGTAATCTATCAACTAGTGATTTCTTATTTTTTTTTTGAAATTTGTATTACTTCTACCGTTTTTCTGTTTTGCATTTTTCTCTTTAAATAAAATTTTAAAGAAAGATTCTGTTATTTTATTTTCTTGAAATTAAAGATTTATTTTTCTTCTTATCTCAGATATGTAGATATAACATATAATTATAATTTATATATATATTTAAAATAAATATGCCATATATAGTATATATGTACATACATTTAAAAATATATGAACTAGCTGGGCATGGTGGCACTGACTTGTAATCTCAACTACTCAGGGGGCTGAGGCATGAGGATGGTAAGTTCAAGGCCAGCTTGGGCAACTTAGAGAGACTCTGTCTAAAATAAAGTAAGTAAGTACATAGAAGGCCAGCCTTGCAGCCAGGAGCTGGAGGTTGGGTGCCAATGTTCCAGGGCATTTGTAGCAGGTTAGCTCAGTGTGAAACAACCATGTAAATCAATCATGTTAAAACGTGCATTTTTATTCTCTGTATTTTATGAAAATATAATGTAAAATAAAGCATTCTAAGTTAAATTAGCACTAACCTTAATGAAGGGAAACAAATTATCCTGAAAAGACTGTGGGATGAGCAAAGAATGCTATGGCATAGCTCGGGGTAAAGCAGGAGCATCTGATGTACTTGATTGTAGTTGAAATAGGATAAAATGACCATTATGCAAATGAAGAAAGAAGGGGATGACAGGGCTCTGCAGCTTAAGTACGTGCTCAGAGTCTCCCTATGTTCATTCTGGGTTTGTCCTGCATGCTGAAGGCAGTGAGGTGAAAGCACGGTCCTCATCCTGAGCGCTACCTTAGGACCCGACATAAACTTTCTATATTTCTATATGCTTTGTGGGAAATCCTGCAGAGCCTTCCCTTGGAATACCTCTTGTTTATGACTTTCTTAGAACCACTTGCAGCAGAGATATTAATTAATTCAGAGAAACTTTTTCCTTTTTCTCTTTTCTTTTTTCCTTCCTTCCTTCCTTTTCTCTACCTTGCTTCTTCTTTTTCTTTCTTTCTTTCTTTCTTTCTTTCTTTCTTTCTTTCTTTCTTTCTTTCTTTCTTTCTTCTTTCTTCTTTCTATCTCTTTCTCATCTTTTTCTTTCTTTTACTCTCTTGTTCTTTCCTTCTTTTTACTTTATCTTTCTTTCTCTCTCTCTTTGCTTTTTCCTTGCCTCCATCTCCCCATTCCTCTTTCTACTTATTTCTGTATTTCTTTTTTTTTTGAGTCACTCATCAAATCCTTCATTCATTGCTCCCACAGTTCATCTTACTTCAACCTAAATCCAGTTGTCCTGCTGGTGGCCTAATACTATATTTTAAAATCTACCCTGAGGTTCTCTGAAACTTGTTCAAAATGACAAGTAAAACTTTTGAGCAGTTCCTAAGGTCCTCCCTGCCAGACAGACCAGGGCTTCTGCAGTGGACAGCCTCCTGTATTGCACTGATCCCAATATGTCTGTAATCCTTGTTTACACAAAGAGACATTAGAACCTTTCCAACAGCTTGTGCAAGTACTCCTGGTGACACTGAGTAATTCATATGTACATATATATATATATATCAGCTCTGAAATGGCATCTGAGAGTCTAGGAATGACCCTTGTATGACTTGCAGAAGGTTTCCTGTCCCAAATCCTACTTACAAATAAAAGCATTGGCATCGCATAAGCTTTCAACTGTGGGTCAGGAAATTTGTGTAGCACTCAGGGTATGCTCTAGGAAAGAGATTCTTTTATTATACATATATTCAGTAAACACATGCTATAAATATCACAGATTGTTCTCTATGAGTAGAAATAGTACTTAAGCAAAAAAAACCCCACAAAATCTCTGTCATTGGGGAGCTTAGACTCAAATATGCGGGAGTGGGTGTTTTACATGAAGATATAACAAGCAAAGAGCAAATATATAGTATACCAACTAGTGACAGGTAGAAACAGGACAGGTTTATACACTTTTCTATATAGTGATGTTCTGACTTGGAAGGAAATCCAAAGTATGTACAATCGTGTGGTTTCAATAAGTTAATGTCATCATAATTAAGTTGTCTGTGAATGCAGCACATGTAATTTCTCTTCTCTGGGTCCCTGGAGAAAATGCTGAAGGAAGTAGGTCTTCCAGCTTTTAATCAGGTCCCTTAGGATTCTGAACTCCTAAAACCCCTCAGGTAATATTGTTGGCGGGGGGCTCTTTGTCAGCATCAGTGGGTATTTATCACTTTTGGTCCAGAGAGGACACTGGGCAAAGTCACTAGCAGAACTCATGGCTTCTCAGAGACTTTGGTCTGGGGAGTGTGTTCTAATTCTCTCAGTTCAAAATTCTTCCCAGGGAACAGCAACTGTAATAAAAGAAGAATTCTTTTTGTGGGCTCTATGCTCATAAAACTTATCAGAGAAAGCTGGCTCTTTCGCTCTGAAAATCAAAGAGGAGAATTATCAAGGGTTTGTTTTGAAGTCATAATACCAAAGGGTGAGTGTTAAATTGTATCTCTTCTGCTATACATCTTGCAGATCTTATCTGTGGGTTCTGTGAGCCCTTGAAATGCCTCATTACTTGGTTTCCAAGATCACCACTGACCCTGAGGTGCGAGGGGCACTGCTAAGGCAGAAGTGGAGAAGAGATGGTGCAGATCCAACCATGGCTCTGGACTTCCTGAAATCTATCCTTCCACAAACTGCCTTCGTTACCACTCTCAATATTCATCTTTATGCATTCTCTTTGTCTTCTAAAATGGTGAAAACAAAGGCAAATGGAAAGGTAGGCTTGAGGCCTTCCTGCCAATCTGCATCTCAAGCTCTGTATCCTGGACTTGGATGGATAAATCTGGTATCCCATTTTAATGTAAACATGTGGTTATTTCTCTTGTTCTCACAGAAATGTCCAGGGAAGAATGACTTCATACAATGGCTCTTCAGTGACTGAGTTTGTCCTGCTGGGTTTAACACAACAGCCAGAGCTCCAGCTGCCTCTCTTCCTCCTCTTCTTGGGAATCTATATGGTCTCCATGCTGGGGAACTTAGGCTTGATTTTTCTTATAGGTTTGAACCCTCACCTGCATACTCCCATGTACTACTTTCTCTTCCACCTCTCCTTCGTTGATCTCTGCTACTCCTCTGTCATAATCCCCAAAATGCTGATGGGTTTTGTAAAACAGAACATCATCCCTTATGGTGAGTGCATGGCTCAACTGTTTTTCTTCTGCTTCTTTATTATTGATGAGTGCTACATTTTGACATCCATGGCCTATGACAGATATGTGGCCATCTGCAAGCCCCTCCTTTACAAAGTAATCATGTCCCAACAAGTCTGCTTCATAATGACTGTGGGTGTGTATGCAATGGGCTATTTTGGTGCCATGATCCACACAGGATGCATGCTGAGACTCACGTTCTGTGACAGCAATGTCATCAATCATTACATGTGT
Organism: Cavia porcellus; assembly: GCF_034190915.1. Lineage (NCBI taxonomy): Eukaryota > Metazoa > Chordata > Mammalia > Rodentia > Caviidae > Cavia > Cavia porcellus. The sequence goes on along the minus strand of NW_026947492.1, from coordinate 18,306,166 downwards.
GACATCCCTCCTCTCCTGCAGCTGTCTTGCACAAGTACTTCCATCAATGAGATGGTGGTTTTCATTGTGGTGGGCATCAACATAATAGTGCCTAGTCTCACAATCTTCATTTCTTATACCTTGATCTTGTTGAATATCTCCTCCATCCATTCCACAGGGGGCAGGTCCAAGGCCTTCAGTACCTGCAGCTCTCACATAATTGCTGTCTCTCTCTTTTTTGGGGCTTTATCATTTATGTATCTTAAGCCTTCTACTGGATCTGTTGGTCAAGATAAAGTATCCACAGTTTTCTATACCATTGTGGGACCAATGATGAACCCTTTTATCTACAGTCTGAAAAACAAAGACGTTCACATTGCATTGAGAAAGACTTTGAAGAAAAGGGCACTCTCTTAAATAGTTCTGGTGTTACTGATCACAAATTTTGGCTCAATAACATGCGGAAGAGGATTAGGTTGTAACTCAGTGAAAGAAGGTTCACTTATAATGCACAAGGTTTGGGACTGTTTCTTTGCACTGCAAAGTAGCACCAACAGCAGCAGCAACAACAACAATAAAAGAATTCACACATCTGCAGAGAACAAAGTCATGACAATAAAATGACCAGATACTATACTGAGCTAACTTAATTGTAGATATCATTTCCAAGGTAAAGGGCATATGGGAGAGGGTTAGATCATTATTCTTTCAGAGATAGGCAAGAGAATCTTTTCCACTTTGTTTTCAGTGAATTTCTTTTTCTGTTCATTTTTGTCGTGCTGAAGATTAAACATGTTTCTTCTCCTAGTGGGCTATATATCAGTCATATAAATGGTAAGATTTAAGTAGACAATTTGAAGAGTAAATTCACAAGTGTTAAGGTTGTGAGATTTTCTGTCTGTCTGTTGTCTATCTATCTATCATCTATCTTCTATCATCTATCTATCATCTGTTTTTGTACTGTTGGTGATTCTGCTCAAGGCTTGCTAAACAGTCTCTTAAATGTTAAAACACATGTCCTGAGCCCAGCCATGAGAGTTTTGAGTGTTACACATGGAGAATTCACTGAAACTGTTAGGGAAATATTGATTCTGGTAGTCTCAGAGTTATTACTATGTTTATTCATTTAATCATCTTCTGTTAAATGCTTACGAGGATTTTTCTTTGTGTTCTGGGAGACTTTCTTTTCACTCTGATCTTTTGTCCTTATTCTGTATTCTCAAGAAAATGCAGTATGGAGACTGATATTTTTGTGATCTCAGTTTCAAGAATAGAAAAAGAAGTAACCATTTAGAGAATCCAGGAAAAAGTGAACTTGCACTGAGTTAATTTTTTGGACCTACGGGCAGGAGTGTGAGTACAGGCACACGCTGTGTCTTTACTGGGAAGATGTTTACTTGAAATGTTTATTAGCAATTTAGTAAAACTATTTTTGTCCTTTTTGCAAATATATTTTACAGCCTTAATTCCTTAGCAACTCTTTTTATTTGAAATGCTCATTCTCATTTGTCTCAGAGTTTTATTGTTACAAATAATGTAATTAATTTAATCAACAAATTAAAATAATTTAATCATTATAATATTCAGGGCCTATTTAAATGTCAATAACATAGCACTGAAAACAGAAGCTGTCCATATCCTCAGAGCATTTCTTCTCTAAAGTAATGTAGAAATCGAGTGCAGGTGGGCATGAGGAAGACAGACAACAAATGAGTGGAGAATAAATGTACACACCAGAAAAATCCTGCAGAAAGTCACAAATTAATCAGATTATAGTAAGAATAAGTATGTGCTTGCTTTGGATTTAGTGGTCATGCAGAACTTTTCTGAAGAGATGGTCTAGGAAACTGAGGTCTCACTGCTTGAGGGAAACAGTCGTGTGTATCCTCATCTTTAAAGATGTCAAAATGTTACTCAGGGTACAAGTGCACATTTATTTAATATATAAAATACAATTTTACATTAGGTATAACTTCACCTGAAAGTATAGTATAAAACTAAAATGTAGTTATGTGACATACAGAAGAACATGGGGAGTAAATCAGTGAATATACATTTCAAAATAAATAAGTACACACAGTTTAGAGGTCTAGAGACCAACCCCAGGACCTCACCCACACTAGAGAATCTGGTACTACTTAGTTGCACACCCAAGAAAATATACCTTTTTTAGTGGAGTAGCCACAATTTTATTCAGTGGTTTATTCATTCAACAGAAAAGAAACATATGACAGAAACTAAGGTATCTGCAAGTAGCTGAAGCTGGGCCATACATTAAGTCTGAGACACATCAGAAATGCTGTCATATTAAAAGGCATATGCCTGAAGGGAGGATAAATTGTTGACCATTCTATAACATGGGAATGATGTTTATAAAGGGTTCCTTTATTAAAAATAAAATATACAGTCTAAGCAAGGAGTGTCTATCATGTTACTGGACAGTTGACTGCTTCTTCCTCAGGGACACAAAAGATGACATCATGTCTTACAGATGTTGCTATTGATGTTTTGGTAAAAATCCATATTATGTACAGCTTTTTGGTGAATGGATATTTTAAAAATCTTACTTGCATTCTAAGACATATGTTGTTGTCCTACCTCCAGTACCTCAAACTGGGAAAATAAGAAAACAAAATCACAAACAAGCAAAAGAAACAAACAAATGAACAAACAACAGAATGGAAAGAGGACCAAAGCTCTAAAGCTTTGAAAGAACTACATTTTATAGAATGAAATAACTTTTTTCTTTTAAAAATTGACACAGAACAATTAAACATGTTTGTGGGAGTACAGTCTGATAATTTGACATATATTTTCAAACTGAAAGGTAAATTGAGGTACAAAAATCTGAAAACAGAGTTCATTGAAACAACATAAAAATAACCACCAAGGAAGCAGACATGAACTTAACCATCCAGAAAAATTGTCTCCAAATGGAATCTGAGGCATCCACATTTCTAAAGATTAAGAATAAGGAAGAGGATGAAGAGGAAAGTGGAGGTGGTGGTTAAGAAGGAGGAGGTTGTTGCAGTGAAGAGGTTGATGCTGTTACATTTGTGTTAGATGCATTTTGATTGTTGGGGCAAAATACTGATGCCACTTCATAAAGGGAGATTCATTGGCTCACAGTTTCCTGTGAGTTTAATCCAAGTCTGGATTGCTCCAAGGCAAAGATGCCCAGTTAAGAGCCATGTTGGAGGACAGCTCCTCATTCAACGGTAGGTAGGAAGCAAACAATAAGAGCCTCTGGGGACAAGAATGTACCTCCCCAGGACCTGCTCTCAGTGACTCACCTCCCAACAGTACATAAAGCTCCTAAACTCATCAGTGAGTTTGGTGTTACCATGATGCCATCACCTTCAAAGCTCATGAGACTTTTGGGGGACATTTCCTATCTAAACCACAACAACCTGGAAGACTTTCTGACACCACAACTCTTGCACTTTGAATGCTTGAAAAACCAACATGTCATGTGTTATTCCAAGATCTGTCACTAGCTTCAGCTGTATCCATGCACCCTTGAATCACAGCTGCAAGGTCTCTGAGAGACCACTCATTGTGACAAAAAGGATTCTGGGTGTTATCCCTTGAATGGCTGTTCCTAAGTAAGGGACCTGGGGGAAACTTCTCAAGTGAGAGTTTTATAGTTCTGCATAATTGAGCCTGTCAAGAGTGGGGTCTTGCTGGTTCCTGAATTACCTGCAAGCAATCTTTTCTACTGTGTTCTTAGATTCATTTTAGTGTTAGTTATTTCAACAACCAAGCTCCCTTAGGCTCAGCTGTATAGCTAATTTCTTTCTGGCCTCTAGCAAAATTTTTGAAGTTCTTCAGGACTTCTTTTGGTTTTCCGTTATCTCTGTAGAACTGGTTAGAAGCAACCTGCGGCATCCAAGACACAGCCTAAATGTTAGGCTGCTCTGAGACCTGCTTCACCCAATTAATTAGTCTAGTACCCTTAGCCTCAGTGTTTAAGTTGACTGAAAGATGTTTTTTTGAAGCTGAGAAGCATTTGTGGATTTTAAAATAATTACAAAATAATGATTGATAATGCAGCTCAATATTCTAATAAACCTAAAATGGCATAATTTTTTAATACTTTCATAAAAATATTACTTCATTCAACTATTTTGAAATATTCAAATTTTCTTTCCAGAACTAGGGGAAATAAAGCTTCATATGTAGTACAGATTTCTCTTTCTACGCCAAGTATGTAATATCAAATTTGGTGGTTTCCCTGTCAGACTTACAGATATTTGTGCCATCTATTCTTGACAAACATTCGCAAAGGGACTACAATATCTACAGACAACACTGAGCAGAATAAAACATGACTCCTTGGTTAAAATAGGAAATAAAACAGGTGCTATATGAATGCAGAAGTGCCACATACAAACTTTTTGCCAAACATAAATCACCCATTAACATATGCAGGTCCAAGTAAGGAGTCATTGCTTTTGAAAAAAAAGAGCTTTCAAGTCTCTGAATTAGTCTAGTACCACATCTCAGAAGTGATATATATATATATATATATATATATATATATATAGCAAAGCTAGTGACCTCCAAAGCTGATAATTTTTGCATTTAACTGAAAGTGAGGGAAAGTAGAGAGTTTATTTGTATTTTCTGTTGGTTGCACTTAGTGTTTCCCTTTGGAAGATTACATTGCTCTTCCTCTCTCTTTTGAGTAGAGAGTAGAGATGCTGAAGACACTCACTACGTAAAATGCTCGGTACCAAACTCCTTTGCTCCTCCCCTGTGGTTCACCTCTGTCTGTATAGGAAACTGCTCCATCTGGTTATTAGATTCTCCTGGAAGGATCAGGGCAAGGCAAAAGGATGTAGTCACTGTTTAAAATAATGAAATATGCATTGATCCATAAACTTTATGTTTACTTTTAGGGATAATATATATAATTATTGACATCAAAAGCTTCATAGTATTTTCTAGATAATATTTTCAGTACTCTATTATGTTTCAAGGAGGATCAGAAGATGAATTTAAAAGAGACAAAAAGTATCCATTTCTAAAATTCTTAATTATGATAATTTATTTCTTTTAACACTATTTATATTTCTTCGTCCTAGAGATAAGTGTTAAAGCAATGTGATGTTTAAAGAGAGACTGAGGCTTTAGTTTGTTCTCAGCTAATTATACATATATCAAGGAAGTTATGACTTTTATAAGACTGAGACAACTCTTAAATAACTAAAAATTTATTTTATATATGAGTACTCTGACAACTTTGGTGTGAAATAAAAGGTGTAGCATATGCAGTTCTATGAAATTCAAAATAATTAAGACTGATTTCATCCATGTTTTTCTTTCTGAAAAATTTTGAATCTTCTTGGAAGGATATTTTATTTTTCTCTTTTTGCTCTTGCTTAGTAGTACCTTTCCCTTAGAAGCAGTTTAATGAGATATGTTTATTTTGGTGACATAAATCTTATAAAACTTTGGTTTCATTGTTTTGAATTGGTGTTTATTTGGCTTTGTGCTCTTTTGCATAAACTTTGTGTTGTCTGACCTGGGTTGAAGAGGTGGTTGTTGAGGTGATCCACTAAAATTCATTACAGATTTCCTTTCTGTATACCTATATTTTTTCCACAAGTGCCTGTTCCTGACTTATCACTGTGGTGTTGCTCACTTTCATAAAGAGCAATGATGGAGCATGTTCTGTGTTCACTTGCCTTTGACAGATCACAAGAACTAGAAAATCTGAGTAATCAATCTTTGAAGAAAGGAGACCTCCTGATTTAAAAGAAAATTTCTAGAAAACCAGCCTCCCTTATAATCCTAAGACCCTTGATCTTGAAAAATTTTCCACAAATCAGCAGATTTGGTTTTGTGTTATTATTTTTAAAAATTACTATTATTATTTAATATAAAATTTAAAATTTTAATTTAATTTTAAAATTACTATTGAGGTTTGAATAAACTTGGATTGTTATAAGTGGAAAACTATTCAGCAATAAATGGAACATTGTTGTTACATACAACTTGGAGGGACCTGAAGGACATCAGGCTGAGTAAAAAAGAAAATTCAAAGAGGTTACACATTGTGTGAGTCCATTTATTATCCTCAAAATGACCAAATGGTGGAGAAGGAGATAAAGTTATTGATATTCAAAAGACGGTGATGAGAATGGGAGGGGATAGGAATAACTATCCAGAGGTCATCAGAGCTCCTTCATGGGATGCAACAAGGCTCTCTCCTGATGGTTCAGGACGTTTCCTGAGTTATACCATATACATGGTAATGAATTGCAAAAATTTACATATGGATCCATCAACACAATTGTATGTGTTCAGCAGTTTGAGTTAATAACTGGTCTACCTAACATTATGGTTCCAAAGTCACTATTCTAGTCCTACAGGGGTGAGTGATGAAACAACGGGCAGAAGTTGGGTGAATGTGAATATTGTTAAGGACATTTTTGTGAATTTGTATGAATTTAAAAAATAAAAAATGGATCTTTGTCGTGAGCACAAAACATAGTCATATGCACAGGGAGAATGTAAATCACGTTTTGTTGAAATGGTAGTCAATAATGAATAGTAATATTTTTCATGCAGATTGTATTTTAATATAATATGAAGGAAGATATATTGAGTCAGAAGAACCTGAAGAAGTGAAATTGTCATGAAATAAAGGATTTTGTTATTTTACACAACTTTTTAAAATTTAAAAGTAATAAGAATGAAAGCACCTTTTATGCTAGCAAAACATACATTGTTCAAATGCTGATTAAAGGAAAGTGAAATATTAAAAATAAGCATAGCAAAAATAGTTAAACTGCATTAAATTTTATGCAAACTGACATGTTATCTATAATAAGTAAACATTTTAATGATGCTGACTGTATTTAATTCTTTATGGATGAGAACAGAGGGACTTTTAATCTATGCCTGGAGACTGCAAAATCCCTCTAGGGAAGTTCACAACACTGTCATGAATTAGTGTGTAAACACTGATACTATTATTTCTTCCTTTGCTAGTTTATCGCCATGGAGAGCTCCTAGGAGACACCTATTCAAAGGTCTCTTATCAGTTCCAAAAGAATTATAAAACGCAAGCATGTGCCATTCGTTGTGTGACATGGTGGGTCTGATGTCAGGTCTGTCGCTTTTCCCACATCTTTTTGACCAACATATAACTGGAAGTTTTCTTTGCACTTTAGGATGGCTGTGGGGACATTCAGCTTGTGAGATCAGTGCGAAATCTCCACTGCTTGTCAAGGAAGCAGGCTGACAGCATCTGGTCAGCTCTAAGAGCTATAAAGCCAGTTCCTCCTCAGGACAGTGGAAGTAAGTGCACAGAAAGAGTTAGCACTCAGCTGCTGAAGGAAAGGGGGTGACTTAATCCACTCTGTTCTTTTCACTCTTCATGCGGCTGAGAAATGAGGATAACTGTTTTATTGAATAGCAAGGTACTCAGCAGTATGGAGTGCTGACTGCACTGTCTGCATTTACTTGTCTTAAGCATGGTGTGTTGGCTTCAATCTTAATCTAGTGCCAAGATTACAATGGCAGCCCCAAGAGACAGATCAAGAGCACAGCAGTATTGAAGGAAAGAGAAATCTGACTCTTTTTTAAAAAAATATTGACATGTACCATGCATTTAGAAATTGGTTATAATAGAAATAAAGTTTGTTAAATGTTTACATTTACCACTCATAACATAAATGGTCATATTAGGATTCTCTTTCATGCCTTTTGCAAAGATCACTGAAAGCACACCCATGCCCATGTTGTCATCCTCTGTCTAGCTAGAATAGAAAAAGAGCAAAGTATGCAGAGATACTGGAGTGTGCAATCATTAATGTTAAACCTCCATTGATCTTCTCTGGAACTACACTTGATGTCAATCTTCAGAGAATACTTTTGGAGTATTTTCTTCTTTTTGATTATTTCAAGCGGATGAGGATTCTAGTAGATTAATGGAAACATAAGTAGAAAATAAGAAGTGAAAGGCCAGGTGTTGACTGGTGATTTTCAAATTCACCCTCATGAAATTCATCATCAGACACACTGTTACCTCATCCACTCCACCTGTATCTTCTAGCAAAGATGGGAGCGATTGATAGTCCCACTTACTCTTGTAGATGAAAGAGTCATTCAGAAGTTGAGGGGGATGATGTGGTAATAAATCCAATGGCCACAATATAGAGGAGACTACAGTTAAATTTTGTCAGCCCTCTTTGTCAGCCCTCCAAACTCTCCATGAATGAGAGTTTGGAGAAGATCTGGGTGTTTTATTAATAAAATTCTCTCTGTTCTCTTAGATTTTCAACAATGAAAACATTTTCTGGAAATGACTCCTTAGTCACTGAGTTTCTTTTTGCTGGACTAACAGATCACCCAGAGCTCCAGATACCCCTCTTTTACCTGTTTCTAGTGATCTACTTTGTTACTCTGCTTGGCAACTTAGGATTGATCACTCTGATTGCTCTCAGTTCTCAACTCCATACTCCCATGTACTATTTCCTCTTCAACCTTTCCTTCATTGATCTCTGTTACTCTTCTGTTTTCACTCCCAAAATGCTGATGAAATTTGTCTCAAAGAAGAATGGCATCTCCTATGCAGGGTGCATGACTCAGCTGTTTTTCTTCCTCTTCTTCGTCATCTCTGAGTGCTACATGTTGACTGCAATGGCCTATGATCGCTATGTGGCCATCTGTCACCCACTGCTGTATAAGGTCACCATGTCTCAGCAGGTCTGTTCCGGGCTATCTCTTGCTGCCTATGCAATGGGCTTTGCTGGAGCCAGTGCTCACACAGGCTGCATGCTTCGCCTGACCTTCTGCAGGGCCAGTGTCATCAACCATTATTTGTGTGACATCCTGCCTCTTCTCCAACTTTCTTGCACCAGCACCTATGTCAATGAGGTAGTAGTGCTCATTGTAGTGGGTGTTAACATCACAGTCCCCAGTGTCACTATCCTAGTGTCTTATATGTTCATCATCACAAACATTCTGCACATCAAATCTACACAGGGAAGATTCAAAGCTTTCAGTACCTGCAGCTCTCACATCATTGCTATTTCTCTGTTTTTTGGGTCAGCAGCATTTATGTATCTTAAATATTCTTCTCCTGAATCTATGGAACAGGGGAAAATTTCTTCTGTTTTTTACACTAATATGGGGCCCATGCTCAATCCTCTGATCTACAGTTTGAGGAACAAGGATGTCAAAATGTCACTGAAGAAAGTCAAGATTAAAATCCAGAGAAGGTACATATTCTAATTAGAAGAAGTAATAATGTAAGAAAATGGAAGGCAATTAAAATTTTTTTTTGCTATTTTTAGTAAATACATTTTATTCAGTCCCATTGCAATTTTATGGATAATGTTTTGTGTTATTTGCTAACATCATTTATCACATGGATGATTTTATTTACTGTCATTTGTGTATAGCCTCTGTTTGCACCAAATTTTCTAAATAACTAGTAAAATGTTTAGCAATGAATATATACACCAATAATCTACATGATTGCTTAATTCTCCTTTATTTCTGTGGTTATTCTTAATGTGGAAAAATACAGTGACTTTTGCTTTTTCATATAAAAACAGAAGTGACACATAAGATAGAATGTCTGTTTATTTCACTGTGTGCACTGGTAGAAACTACAGGATTTGATGAGATCTCATCAGCAGTTCCATAAAACCTTAAGCAGAATCAGTTTCTCTTAATCCTCTTCTTTCTCACATACATCTTTTTGTGTTCTAGCTTTCTTGTTTGCTTTGACAATGACAGTGTCTGTGCTATGTCCCACATATTTCTGAGAATCTGAATTGTCCCATTTCTTATTGGAGAGGTATGTGCACCTCTACCTCTTATTGTTCCTGGAAGCATTAATGAAAGATGATTAGGGAAACAACGTATGTGTTCCCGAGGTTGCAGTAACAGAGCATGGTGATTCACATTGCAAATCTCAAATCTGTTGCCATCTAAAATGGCACTCAGTATTTGAAAAAAGGCAAACAATTCTTGTTATAAACCTTGCTTTTATTTTCAATAGGAAAACACTGCACATTAATCCAGCACAAATATTTTAGCCATTGTTTTACTTATCCAATGAGGTTTATTATGAAAACCAATTGTTTTATTAATAAAGATATACTATATATCTGTAAATATTTTGTGAGTTTAATAACTCTGTTTCATGGATAAGACATAAAACATTTAACATAGACACTTTTTCATATAATGTTTCTAATTCTCCATTTTACCATGTTTTTGCCAATGTTACATAATTTTAAGATTATCAAACCTTGAATCAAGGGATGTTTTTGTAACCTTGTTATGGTTGCGTCTGGATGTCTCCTCAACACCTCATGCAATCATGGGGGTGGGTTTTCACAAGTGCCTGAATCTAGAGTTTGTGATTGTTTCATTGTCTGTTGCTAGGAGTGGTGGTGTGAGTGCTGCACCTGTCCTGAGGTGGGCCCTGCATGCAGTGTGAATGAGGAAAAGAGGCCTGCGGCTCCCTTTTGGTCTTATTGCTTTGCTACTTTCCATTGTCATTAACTGTTACTTCTCAACCATGCTACCCTGCCTTGGAGCCAGCTGATTATGGACTGAAACCTGCATAAACTGTGGGCTAAATAAACCATTATTTCCTAATTTTGATTGTCAGATACTTTGTTATAGAAATGAGAAAAAGAAAGGCAATCTTTATGATAAATTATCTTATAACTAATAATGAAATACAATAATAACAAGAATGAGAAATCCATAAAATTTGAGCTTTGTTTACTTCTTGAAAGTTTGATGGGGCAACCTTAAAAAACTTAACTCCTACATTAAGCAAACTAACTTTTTTCCTGGACATTTCTTGCTAATACTTGAGTCCACCACTGTGTTCAAGCAGAGGCCAACTTACTCTAAGATGTGGCGAGCCAAAGACTGATCAGTGTGTGTGGGTAATATTAGTGTTAGGGTATTTCAGTCTATTACACATCTTTTCTTTAAATAGGATGTCTTTGCTTCACTCAAGACTTCCTATAATCCTTATGGAGGACTTTTAAACCTACACTGCAGTCTGAGAGTTCCCTACTCAAGTTTTGCATTTCTTGTTTCTTAAATGCCAGGATACATCTTGATCTGGGGCCTTCTTAACAGACTCTTGCTCCCATCCGGTTTATGCTTCATGAGTATTTATCCTGATAACTATCTTGGGAGTCTTATCATTTCTTGGCATCTCTTTCTAAGGAGACATTCCAGCTGTCTAGATGAAGAAATGGTTGTGTTGTTTACCTAACACCACAGAGATAATGATGGGGAGTCTCATTTTCTAACCTATTATACACTTTGCAGAAAAGAATGGAAAGAAAAAAAATATGAAAATCACAAGAAGTACAGAGAAGTTCAGACAATGAACTTCTTTTTCCGAATGAGCCCCACAGTAGGCTCATCCTGAACCCAGATGCCTATAATAGAGAAATGACCTATATGACTATTTTCCCTCAAATGTGTAAATCTGCAAAAGTTTTATTTTAGACTAAGACAAAGAGCATGAATTAGAAGAAATAGTTTATATCAGTCTCTTTATAGTATTGCACATTTTACTGGGAAAGTGAGACTGATTTCAGTTTAAGCCTCTCTGGTGAGACATGTCCATTTACTACATTTCCATAATAGTATAAGATAATATTATATATTATGGCAATATTTGGGGAAGCTAAGATATTATTTGTAATCAAAACAATAGATTAATGTGCTCCATGAAATATTCTGCTTGTATATTGTGCACATAACATAAAATATATTTTTCCGTCAGTCACTACATTGAATAATTTGGTGTCTATTTTCTTCCATGAATCTATCCTAGTCAGGGAACGATTCACTATCACTTTAATTCTTATATGTGACACTGTGACATATAAGACACAGTGTCACAGTGACTTATATTCTCACTGTGACATTTGAAAGATTTTAAAACAGCATATTTAAAGAATGGCCTTAGAAGGAAATGATAGGTTATTAGTCACTTTCCAGTCACTGGGACAAAATACCTCACATTTATAATTTAGAAAAGGAGATGTATATTTTGGCTTACAGTTTCAGTTAGTTTAGTCCATGGTAATTGTGCTCCTAGGCAGGAGCACCAAGGTAAAGGGTATGGCACGGTGAAGCTGCTTGTGTGATGGTAACTAAGGAACAGAAAACAAATAGAGGAGCCTGAGATGAGAACACATTCATTCAGGTTATGCCCCAACTTACTCTCCACTTTTAACCGGGCCCTATCTCCAAATGTGAGACTTTTGGGAGACATTTTAGAGATAAACCATCATAGATATCTCAAAAAATTTACTTCAATCTGATTAAAATTGCTGCAGTGAGAGGATTTATATTTATTATAATTTGCTTCACTATTATAATTTTTTTGAAATTTTATCCCTCTGATTCTGAATGTTTCATATTTACTTCTGCTGCTTTGTCTGTACCAGTCAGAGCCCAGGGAAGACGAGTTATTCACGCTGTTTGGTTTGACTTTCACTTGAAAGCATGTATATTAATATGTACATCTACTATTTTCATAAAGAGCTGATAACAGGATAGCACACATTGGCATAGAAAACAGAGCCAGTGGTGAGCAGGTGGACTTGGTGTTGCTGGTGAAGCTTGTGTTTCAGGTAGAACATGGGTTGTAGGCCAATAATCCTGTGGTTACATCTTTAGGCCAAAGCTTCAGCTGCTTTCTCTCTAAGATGTAGAGTTCTATTTCTAGATTACATAGGCTTTTAATGGAATCTAAGGTAATTTCAGTGGGATTATTCCAATAGTGCACAAGCTTTCTAAAATTTAGAGGGCATTTTTTAAATTTTTGTAACATTTAAAGTGACAAGTGAAACTGATTCTAATTGACTTTGAAGTGAAGTGCATACTTTATATTTTAACAGCTAAAACCCACATTCATTATGTCTGTTCTGTTATGTTACTGAGTTTTTCTACTCTTTAAAATCATTAATAAAATAATGCACTTTATATTCTTTTGTGTCTGGGTTTTGTGCTCACACAATATTGTTTTGAGTTTCAGCCATGTTGGTGAATATATGAAAACACTACTTGCTGAGTATTCACCCATGGAATATATGTTCATTAAATTACCTTTTATTGCTGAAAATTTTACTTATAGGAAAAAATTCTAAGAATATTCATATACAAGAATTTATTTTAGAGTTACATGGAAATGTCTCTTGAGTCTTTCTCTTTTGCTCTGTGTTTGTGTGTGTTTACTTGTGTAATTTCCATGGTATAGACTACAAGTATGTTTAACTTAATCAGAACATTTCAATTTTTTAAAAAAAAGTTTCAAATTTTATTCTCTTAATAGCAGTGTATGACAATTCTAATTGCTTGACATACATCTACACATTGATACTGTCAATTCTAATTTTACTCATTGTGATATGTATAGAATAAAATCTTATTTTTGTCAATTTTTATTGCCTTTAGAATAAAAATTTCTGAAGTAATTAGATATATACTGATTAGGCTAAACTGCTTTACAGAAAAATAATCTAAAAGTTTATTCTTAATACAAAATGAGAAAAAACTAGAACTCGTTGTTTATGGAAGACATGGCAGTCTGTGGAAAATTCTAAAATTAACATCAAGCATACAAAGTAAAATAAGGTAGAATTCTTGAAACTCATAAATAACTATATAGCAAGGGTACAGAATACAAACCTAATATATGATAGTTGCTTGCTATATGCCAGCATAGGTAATTCTAAATTTAAATTTAGAAATTTAAAATAGAATATCACTGTATAATCAGCAAAAACAAGGAAAATGTCTAGTCATAAATCTAATAAAATATATACAATATCTATTTGTATAAGACTATGAAACTGAAAAAAGTAACTAAAAAGACATAAAAGTGAGAAATTTCTTGTTTAAGAGTTTCAAAGTCGATAATGTTAATAGGCCAATTCTTCTCAACTTGACATGTGATCAATCCTAACCAAAATTACAGTGTATCATATTTTTGAAACTCAAAAACATGTTTCTAAAAGTTACATGGGAAAATTAAGACTCAGAATTTCAATACTATACTCAGAAAGGAGAAAAATGCTTGGTTGAAATTATCCAAATTCAAGACTATCTATACAATTACAGTAATTCTAACAATGTGGTTTTATAAAAGGATTGGCATCTAGATCAATGGAACAGAACAGTGAGAGAAGAAACAGATCCAAGCTGGTCAACCAGTATTTGGCAAGAAGCTTAGCCATTCAATGAAAGCCAATAGTTTTGAAAAAAAAATAGTACTTGAAAACTTGGAGGTATATGTACCAAAACAGAATAAAAACAAAAAGCTCCTCACAAAAAGCAAGATAAAGAACATATAATTGTTCTCACATGGGTGCACATGTGCACACACACAGACACACACATCCCTATATCAGACAAGAAGAGGAAACATTTAAAATAGTCTGTTTTGGTTTGTATCTGGATGTTCCCCCAAAGCCTCGTACGATCATGGAAGGTGGGCTTTTCAAGGGTAGCTGAATCTAGAGTTTGTGATTGGTTCACTAGAACTGGGATTGGTTGTGTGGATGCTACACCTGACCTAGGCAGGGCAACCTGCATATAAGAGAAGAAAAGAGGCTTGCTCCTCCCTTTTGCTCTTCTTGATTTTTCTGTCATTGGCCACCATTAACTGTTGCCCCTCTGCCATGTTATCCTGCCTTGAAGCCTGCTGATTATGTACTGAAACTTCTACAAAGTGTGACCTAAATAAAGCTTTCATCCTTTAACTTTGAGTGCCAAGTATTTTGTCTCAGCAATGAGAGAAAGGTAACATAGATCATACACCTATATATAAAATGCAAAATCATAAGCTGCTAGAACTCACAAGAAATAATTTAGGTAACACTGGATTTGGAAATGAAAACACAATAATACAGCAAAACGTAGAAATGATAGATTGAAGTTTAATAAAATTAAGCAATTCTCCTTCAGGAGCAATACTTTTAAGGGAATGAAAATTGTCTCATAAAAAGAAATAATATTTTCAAAACACACATCTAATCAAGGATTTGCATTGACAATATGCAAAGAGTACATATAACTCACCAATAGCGATAGAAAAAATATAATGAAGAAAGTAGATCCAAGATATACTGACCTTCATTGGTCATTATGGAGTTCTAAACTAAAACTACCCACACAACTGCACACCCATCAGAAGGGCTAAAAGTTAGAAAGTAACAATACCAAGGGTTGTCAAAAGGGTGGAAAAGTATAAGACTGCATTACTAATGAGGATGACAAATGGTAGTTTTGGATAGGAAGTTAACAGTTTCTCATAAAGGGAAACATGGTCTTATGATGTATATGCTCCAAGATATTTACTAATTTGCCTTGAAAAATGTACTTCTGTACGGAATCTTGTATGTGAATGTTTGTTTAGGCTTGTGAAAAACTCAAAGCAACTCCTATGATATGATCATATATGGGAATACAAGGTCACAGGAAGATACTTAATTGGATATGGATAAGTGGTAAAGCAAGCCTTAAATGTATTTCTATATGGTCTGTAGTGATTTCTCCTCTTTCATTCCTTACTGCATGAATTTGAGCTTTTTCTTCCCTTTTTAAAATAAGGTTGGCTAGGGGCTTGTCAGTTTTATTTATTCTTTCACAGAACCAACTCTTTGATTCATTGATTTTTTTGATTTTTTTTTAGTCTCTATTGCATTGATTTGTGCTCGGATTTTTATAATTTCTTCTCTTCTTTTGGCTTTGGGCTTGACTTGCTCTTCTTTTTCTAGACGTGTGAGGTATAACATCAGGTTATTTGTATTCATTCTGTTTTCCTGATGTGTGAACTCAGTTAAATTAATTTTCCTCTGAGGACAGCTATCATTGCATCCCACAGATTCTGGTAAGTTGTATTTCTTCTATGCACATGGCTCCTAGGCTTTCTTGGGATGGGCTGGAGGTTTGAGAGCGCATTTTGGTCTTTCGTTTTGTCACTTTCCTATATTTTCTTTTAGGTATTGTTTAATTTCTTCAATTTCCTCTGTGACCCACTGATTACTCAAGAGTGTGTTATTCAGTTTCCATGTGTTTGTGGGAATTTTGCAGTATCTTTTATCATTAATTTCTAATTTCATAGTGCTATGGTCCGATAGCATGCAAGGGGTAATTTCAACCCTTTTGAATTTATTTAAATACGTTTTATGAATTAATATATGGTCTATTTTAGAGAATGACCCATGCACTGCTGAGAAGAATGTGTGTTGTTGTTGGGTAGAATACTCTGTATATGTCTATTAAGTCCATTTTTTTACAGGTGTGATTCAGTTCTTTTATTTCTTTGCTGATTTTCTGTCTGATTGATCTGTCCATTGGTGTCAATAGTGTGTAAAGATCTCCTGTTAGAATTGTGTTACTGTGAATTTGATTTTTCATTTCTGCTAGTACTTGTTTTATATAACTGGGAACTCTGGTATTTGGTGCATGTATATTTAAGATAGTTATCTCTTCCTCTTGGAGTTTTCCCCTAACCAGTATGTAGTGACCTTCTTTATCCCTTCTGATCATTATTGGCTTGAAGTTCACACTGTCTGCAAACAGAATAGCCACCCCCACATTTTTTGGGTTCCTGTTGCATGAAGTAATGTTTTCCATCCTTTGACTTTCAGTCTGTGGGTATGCTTTTGGGTTAGATGGGTTTCTTGTAGACAACATATGGTTGGATTTTGTTTCTTGATCATTCTGCTAGTCTGTTTCTTTTAATTAGCGCATTGAGATCATTTACATTAATGGTTATAACTGTTATATACTGGTTTATTGTTGACATATTATCTTTCTGCTGTTGCATCTTTATCTTTCTGTTCGGTTTAATTGTCTGCTTCGCTAAGTGGTTTTTTCCTAAGTATATCTAAACTGTCTTTCAATATTCTTTGTAGGGTTGGCTTGGTGACCATGTAGTTTTTCAGCTGTTCTTTGTCATGGAAGTATTGTATTTCTACCACCCATTTTGAAGGACAGTTTTTCAGGGTACATCAGTCGTGTTTGGAAATCATTTTTCTTTAGGATTTGAAATACTTCACTCCACGCTCTTCTTGACTTTACTGTTTGTGCTGAAAAGTCTGCTGTGATGCTGATAGGTTTTCCTTTATAGGTGAACTGTCTTTTCTCTCTGACAGCTTTTAATATTCTATTCTTTTGTTCGATTTCTGGGATGGCCATTATTATGTGTCTGGGTGTAGTTTTATTTTAGTTATGGCTATTGAAGTTCTATATGCTTCATTGATCTTGATATCAGTTTCCAATGTCATGTTTGGGAAATTTTCAGCTATTACTTCTCTAAATATCTTCTTGACATCCTTTATGTTGTCCCCTTCTTTTTAATTTATCCCTATCAACCTTATGTTGTTTCTCTTTGCATCATCTTGCAGGTTTTGAATTGTTATTTCCTGATTTATGTTATTTTTAAAAGACCTTTCCTTTCCTGTTTACTAGCTGGAATCTTATCTTCAAGGTCTGAAATTCTATCTTCACATTCATTGAGGTTGTTTTTACAACTTTTGATGGATTTTTTGATTTCCTGTATATCTCTTTGCATTCGCTTTATATATTTTGTTTGCTTCTTATATTGTTCATCCTGGGATTCTATCTTTTTGTTTAGTTCCTCCAATTTTTTAACCGTGTCTTCTTTAGATATGTTCAGCATCTCCTTCAGTTCTTTTATCATTTCTTCTTTTACCTGAGTAAGTATTTCTAGTTTGGATTCCTTTAAGGCTTCCCAGAGTTGCTTCTTTATTTCAGTTACTATTATTTCAGGTATTTCAGGTATGTGGCATATATTTTCTTCTATGCACACGGCTCCTAGCCTTTCTTGGGATGGTCTGGAGGTTTGAGAGTGCATTTTGGTCTTTCGTTTTGTCACTTTCCTATATTTTTGAGCTTCAAGTGTTGTTCCAAGTGAGGGAGAGAGGTCAGCCAGGCTGGGATGGGTTCTGTGACTTGGCTAGACTCACTGTTCCTGGCAGAAAGCCGCAGTCTGGCCCCCAGACAAGGGAGGGAGTTTTGACGGACTGGGGCACGATTTGGTGCCTCCGCTGGACTTACTGGTTCTGACAGGAAGCCATGGCCTGGTCCCCAGGCAAGGAAGAGGGTTCTGCGGGACTGGGATGGGGTTTCCCACCTCTGCTTGACTTACTGTTCCCGACAGGGAGCCTCGGCCTGGCCCCCAACAAGGGAGAGAGTTCTGCCGTACTGGGGCGGGATTCCACACCTCCGCTGCATTTACTGATCCCTACTGGAAGCCTGTGCCTGGCCCCCAGGCAAGGAAGAGTGTTTACTGGGCTGGCACGGAGTTCTCTGCCTCTGCTGGACTTACTCGTCCCAACTGGAAGCCAGGGGCCTAGCCCCCGGCAAGGAAGAGAGTTCCACCGGGGCAAGCCTTAAATGTCTGGTACACATGATTCCAATCGGATGACACTCTCAAAAGGAAAATTATAAAGACCTTAAAATATCAATGACTGCTAAAGTTTTGGAGAGATGAGGAAAGGAATAAATAACAGTGGACACATGACAGAAAACAAATTTCAAAATGCATAGAACTTTACAGTATAAAGAGTGATTCTTAACATAAGCAAATTTAAAATAACAAGATCAGGGAAGGGATCTTGGAAAGCAATACACATTGTGAAAAGAGAAGAACACTGCAAACCAAGAAACAACTTCACTGAACAAAAAGGAGGACTAGATGCTGACATCAGAAATTTTTCAAATGTATAAAAAATATAAAATTTAACAAAAAATAACTCCCCGAGGGACTGCCCCTAGTTAATTAATATTTCCCTTTGTGGGTACAAATTAACAATTCTGATACTACTGTGGAAGTGGAAATTTAAGTAAAGATGGCAGAAGTTGTCAGTCTGGCTTCTGACTATTGAAGCAAACCTACAGATAGGAAAGAGGTTACAACAACCTATGTAGTATCAGGGTTGAAAACATTAGTAAAACTCATGTTTATTTAATTCATAGGTATAGATGGTCCCATATGGAAATTCTTACAGGTATTTGTGCTTACATGAGTCAGAACAGAAACACTTTTCATTGGTCAACTGAGAGGACCTAAACAAATAAAACTACTATAGCAATGAGCACATCTTTCTGTAAAATATGATCTCCCTGTACTACTGTCACTGGAAGCAGTCTGGGGAGGTCCCTGAAATACAAGATGGGGGCTTTAATCCACTCCACCCATAGATAGGACATAGATTTTCTGACTTCTGTCATAGAAAAAGGATTGTCAAGACATACTAGTAAGAGGCACAGAGCAGGTTATTAGGCAGAATTTTAAAACTACCCACTCACATTGTAGGTGCTCGAGTAAGAGATAAACTAAGGTCTGAGGTTGGGGGTTTTATGTGGTCTTGGAGGTGCCCTCAGTTGGGTGATGTAAGGGCATGTGTTCATGTTGTTTGCTACTCATGTGGTGCTCTACATTGGAATGCAAACTGAGACATGCTTACCCACTAAGGTTGCTACCTATAGTATGTGGGGGAAGGACACTTTAATAGATGAAAAACACAGACTGATCACTCCAGTTTACAGGCTTGCTGTGTTTTTAAGACCCTTAGGAAATTCTTTGAAATGAATTTTCTCAAGCAGAAAAAGGATTTGTAAGGGGTGTAAGTGCCTGCCTGGCAGGTGTGAGGATATGAGTTCAATCCCTGGTAGCACAAAAAAAAAAAAAAAAAAAAAAAAAAAAAAAAAAAAAAAAAAAGAAAAAGGCTTTGTAACTTTTGAATCCTAAAGTTGTAGTTTTTCTTAAAAGTATCATCTAAAGTTACAAGTACAAAATCATGTTTTTTTAATACAGTAGAGTACTACTCAGCCATAAAGAATGGTTAGATTGGAGGCTTTTAATGGTAAATGGATACAACTTGAGACCATACTCATAAGTGAAATAAATCAGACTCACATATGTAAAGATCATAATGTTCCCCTAGAGTGAGAAGTTGAAAGAATAAATAAAACCCAAAATGTATAAGAGATATTGTGAAATGGGAATAAACTATTCAAATGGAAAGAAAAACCAGAATGGAGGAAAAAAGAAGGAAGGGAAAAGCAAAAGAAAAACAAAGATATATGCACACACACACACACACACACACACATGCAATATGATATTTAAGATTATTTAAGGTACACTACTAATTTATTTATGTTTATTGAAGAGAAAGTTTGTGCTGATATTTTAATATTGTTTGGGCAATTTAATGTTTATATCTGTACTCTGAATAATTTAAAGATAATGCTATGCCAGCCGTGGTCTGCCACCACTGGTCCAAACCTAACCCTATCATTGTTACTTTCTTATTGATTTGAAATTTTCTTTTTTCCTTCTAAATAAAATTTAAAAAGAAATAAAATCATAATTTTGCTTATCAACCTATTTCTATTCTACCTTACTGCTACTCACAAAAAAAAAAAAAAAGAATTAGAGCTTTTTGGAGAAATAGCTGATTCAAAGGCTGGGGAAGGGACCAGCCACAATGATTCAAGTGTGTCTTATGAAAGAAAAGGGAGTGTATAAAATAACAACAAAACAAAACAAAACACACACACACACACACACACACACACACACACACACACACCACATTGAAGGGAGATGCTAGTTGGTCAGATGTAACAGCTAAGAGGTTCCAGTTAGAAAAGTCTGGGCAAAAGGTACCATGAGATTATAATTCATTGCATTAAAAGAGTATCTATGAATTTGAAGTAACATGAATATATCATTAAACAAATTATTGGTATTAGGATAATACCATGGGAAAAGTACATGAAGGATTGCTGACATGAATAATACAAAAATTTAATCAAGGTAGGTATTTGAATAAACATAAAAGTTTATTCAGACTATGGAACACTGTCAAAGTTGACAGTGTCAAGTTTCTAGGAGACAAATAGCCCTATCAGAGTGACAGAGGGAGGTCTTTCCAGGAGTTTGAGGATGGGGAAAAAGAGTCTAGGCAGCAAATGTGATTAAACAATGTCTATTTCCAGGTCATCTTTCATATTGTAAACCTCTGGAGTGCCTGCACTGTGTCTAACATTATATGTTTAACACTGCAATCTGACAGGCCATTTCCTCCAGTTTACAGAAGGCCACTTAGCTTCAGGTAAGGTCTGGACCAGTGGTGGCAAACCACAGCTGGCACGCACGCTGCAGTGGGCTGTTTGTATCACTGAGAGCTCTAAAAGGTTTTCCATTATTAGTCTATACATATTAAATGTTAGAAGGATCTGTATGAAATGTACAGATATTCAAAAATAAAGAAGACCTCTATTTGAGCTTAGATTTAGAGTCCACATTTCTGTCCAGCTTTGTTCTGAACTCTTATGTGCTTTCCAATTTCTTATAATTAACTATTATAACTTTAATCTTTAGCAGTGCTGTATTTTATGGTTAGAAATGAAAATAAATTACACACTAAAATTAAATTAAGAAATCTGGATGCAAGACACACACCTGTAATCTCAGCTATAGAGGTTGGCTGAGACAGGTGGATTACTGAGTCTAGGAGATTGAGACCATGCTGGACACCATAGAGAGGCTTAGTATCAAAATGAAGTATCTTTTGATGAACTTTGTATCTGTTCTTCTCTCCTCCCTTTCCTTGGCTCTTTCTCCCCTCACATGCCTCCCTTCCTTATTCTGTATTTTAACTGGAGATAAGCTCTGTTACTTGGCATGTATTGTTGAGTGTACTTTTAAGATTCTAGTCCTTATGCATGCCTATAAAGTATAATCAATACAGTTCTATCTGTTGAAAATTTTACGCAGCATGTTTACATAATGTTTGCATGCCACGCCTGTGCTTTTACATCATTCTTCACTCAAAAGCATGTGTTTTTAAATGTTCATTTATATCAACATGCTAGCAAGTTTTCATTAATTTTAAAATCCAAAAGCCAAGGCTTGCATAGGTAGCATCTGCTGAGGTCATCTGACACTCAGCTGAGATTCAGTTCCCTGCCTTTTCCACCTGCTTCCTCTCTCATTGCCTTTTCATTTGCTAAGGGTTTTTGGCTCTTTTAGTTTTCTGAAGCCCAGACCGTACTGCTCTGTGTACCTTCTCATAGCCACACACCTGTGAAATAACTCAGTAAGCCACAGACGCTGGTCTGACCCTTCTTGTCAAGGCGCAGTCACCTGGGAGCCACCTTGGATTTACTTGGCAACTAATTACAAATGGTTGTTAGAATCTCAGTCCCTAGGCCAATATAGGAATTGCATTTTCTCTTTCCTTCATTCTTTAGTACTTGGAGTTTAAATTTTATTACTTTATCTCTGTGTTGTCAAATTTAAAAACATGTGAACTAGTGTTTCTGGGCATATACAGCAGTTTTGCTCAGTATGACACAATCCTCCAAATCAAAATTTCATTTAGTTAAAAATATATTTTTCTTTTCTGCATCCTTATAAAATATAGTGCAAATAAAGCTTTTCTGCATTAAATTATCATTTATTTTGATAAGATCAAACTTGTTGGACTTGAAAGACTCATGACTGAGTAGAGGTAACTGTTGGATATTTAGTGGGAGTATGATCAACACACAAGCATTGCTGCAACTGAATTAGGCCAATGTGACCATGATGCAAAGGAAAAAAAAAAAAAGGACAAGCTTGGAGTCATTCTATTTCCATTACATATTTGTCTTGTGGATACTGGCAGTATGAGGTGTGAAAATGATATTCATTCTGAGCTCTGGATTGGGATTTGACATAAATTGCTCTTGCAATGTGATTCTATATAATGGGACCTTTGAGAGAGCATTTCATGCTCTTGCATCACCTAAATAAAAATTCTTATTTCCATAAAAACACAAGTATTAATTTCAAGAGTCTTAACACCATTGCTGTCATTGAAGGAAAGTGGTCTTGGGTGATATTTTTTCTTTTGAGGATAGTAAAATACAATAAAACAAGACATAACAAGGCCATTAAAGACAATGCAGTGAAATTGGTACAGAACTTCAGAGCAGGATACTGGAATAACATAACTACCACAGTATATCTTGTTATTGTCACAATAGTTGATCATTCAAACATGTATAGAAAAACCAAACCAAAAATAGAGCATTATAAAACCTATCAACATCCACCTCCTCATCCCGGCTGCACTTGGAGAACAGTGGAGCTTCCAACGGGTGGGCGGGCCCATGTTAAACCCGGAGCCCAGCCTGTTTGGAACTCCCTTACCTTGCCATCGGTGTGCAGAGAAGGGGCTGGGCGGATCTGGAGCACCTGCATCAACCTCCCCATGTGTCTGGAGGAATGTGGATGTCTCAGCGGGCGGTGGAGCATCCCAGGTTCCAGAGACCCTGCAGCCTGTGGTGAGTGCTCAGTGCACTCTGCCCAAAGCCCAGACTGTTTGGGACCCTCCAGGCTTCCGGGTGCAGTGAAGTGGAGAGGGGGGTTTGAGGCATCTACACCAGCCTCTGGATCCTGGCTGCACTTAGAGAGCTGTGGAGCAACGGGCAGGTGGGCGCACAGTGTCCCTGAGGCTGAGCTTATCTGGAACTGCAGAGTTCTGAACAGGCAGAGGAGTGCCATTGGTTCTGCAGGCCAAGTGGCTTGGGGTAACAGGGTGCCAGAGTCTCAGGAGCTGCAAATATAGAAGGGGATTTCCAACAGACCCTGAGGAAGCTTTCAAATAACACTTGAAACACAGAAATATAGGAAAATGACAAAACAAAAGAAAGACCAAATTACAACCTCAAATCTCCAGACCATCTCAAGAAACCCTAGGAGCAATGTATATAGAAGAAAATATATGCCATTCACCTCAAATATCAGACACAATAGCTACAGAAATTAACAAGCAACTCCAGGAAGCTTTAAAGAAATTCAAACTCGAAATAATCTCCCAGGTAAAAGAAGAAATGATAAAAGAAATGAAAGAGATTCTGAATATATCTAAAGAAAACACAGATAAAAAATTAGAGGAACTAAACAAAAAGATAGAATCCCTAGAGGAGCAATATTAGAAACAAACAGAATACATAATGCAGATGCACAGAGATATACAGGAAATAAAAAACTCCACTGAAATTTGTAAAAACCACCTTAATGAAAGTGAAGATAGAATTTCAGACCTTGAAGACAGGATTGCAGCTAGTGAACAGGAAAGGAAAGATCTTTTAAAAATAACAAGGAATCAGGAAACAACAATTCAACAACTGCAAGATGATGCAAGGAAAAGTAACATAAGAATGATAGGGATTAATGAAAAAGAAGGAGACAACATAAAGGATGTCAAGAGGATATTTAGAGAAGTAATAGCTGAAAATTTCCCAAGCATGAGATCAGAAACTGACATCAGGATCAGTGAAGCATATAGAACTCCAAATAGTCATAACCAAAATAAAACTACACCCAGACATATAATAATCACCATCCCAGAAATCCAACACAAGAGTAGATTATTAAAAGCTGTCAGAGAGAAAACACAGATCACTTATAAAGGAAAACCTATCAGAATCACAGCAGACTTCTCATCACAAACAATTAAGTCAAGAAGAGCATGGAGTGAAGTATTCCAGATCCTAAAGCAAAATGATTTCCAACCTAGACTGATGTATCCTGCAAAACTATCATTCAAAATGGATGTAGAAATACGATACTTCCATGACAAAGAACAGCTGAAGAACTTCATGAACACCAAACCAATCCTGCAAAAAATATTGAAAGACAGTTTAGATACACAAAGGAAAAAAAAAAACCCACTAAGAAAAGCAGATAATTAAACAGAACAGAAAGATAAAATGCAACAGCAGAGAGATAACATTTCTACAATAAACCAGCATTTAGCAGTAATAACCTTTAATGTAAATGGTCTCAATGCACCAATCAAAAGAAATAGACTAGCAGAATGGATCAAGAAACAAAATCCAACCATATGCTGTTTACAGGAAACCCATCTAACCCAGAAGGATACTCACAGACTGACAGTCAAAGGATGGAAAACAATACTTATTGCAGCAGGAATCCAAAAAAGGGCAAGAGTAACCATTCTGTTTGCAGACAACGTGAACTTTAAACCAACAATGACCATAAAGGACAAAGAAGGTCACTACATACTCATAAGAGGAAAACTCCAAGAGGAAGAGATAACTATCTTAAATATATATGCAGCAAACTCCAGAGCACCCAGTTATATAAAACAACAATTAACAGAAATGAAAACTCAAATTATCAGTAACACAATTGTAACAGGAGACCTTAATACGCCGTTGACACCAAGGGACAGATCAACCAGACAGAAAATGAGCAAAAAATAACAGAACTGAATCAAATCTGCGAACAAATGGATTTGATAGACATATACAGAATGTTCCACCCAACAACATCAGAATACACATTCTTCTCAGCAGTACATGGATCATTTTCTAAAATAGACCATATATTAGCTCACAGAACATATTTAAACAAATGCAAAAGAGTTGAAATCATCACTTTCATGTTATCAGATCATAGCGCTCTGAAATTAGAAATTAATGATAAAAGATACTGCAAAAATCCTGCAAACACATGGAAACTGTATAACACACTCTTCGGTAATCAGTGGGTCACAGAAGAAATCAAAGAAGAAGTTAAACAATACCTAAAAGAAAATGAAAATGCAGATACAACTTACCGGAATTTGTGGGATGCAGTGAAAGCCGTCCTCAGAGGAAAATTTATTACAAAGAGTTCCCACATCAGGAAAACAGAACGAATACAAATAAATAACTTGATGCTACACCTCAAACAGCTAGAAAAAGAAGAGCAAGTCAAGCCCAAAGCCAAAAGAAGAGAGGAAAGTATAAAAATCAGAGCAGAAATCAAAGCAATAGAGACTAAGAAAACAATCCAAAGAATCAACGAATCGAAGAGTTGGTTCTTTGAAAGAATAAATAAAATCGTTAAGCCCCTAGCCAACCTTATTAAAAAAAACGGAAGAGAAAGCTCAAATTCATGCAAGAATGAATGAAAAAGGTGAAATCACTACAGACCCAATAGAAATACAGAAGATCATCAACACCTATTTCGAAAACCTTTACTTTCAAAAGTTTGATAACACAGAAGAAATAGACAGATTCTTAGAAACATATAAAGTACCAAAGCTAGATCAAGAGGATGTAAAACTTTTGAATAACCCAAACTCTGTTAATGAAATTGAAAATATAATTAAGTCCTTAACTACAAAGAAGAGCCCAGGCCCAGATGGATTCACTGCAGAATTCTACAAGAAATACAAAGAAGACCTAACGCCGACACTCCTCAAACTATTCAATGAAATTGAAAGGGAAGCAATCCTTCCTAAGTCATTCCTGGAAGCAAATATTACTCTAGTACCAAAACCTGAGAAAGACCCAACTAAAAAAGAGAACTACAGACCGATCTCCCTAATGAACACAGAGGCAAGCATCCTCAATAAAATATTGGCAAATAGGATGCAGCAAAGGATCAAGAAGATTATACACCATGACCAAGTGCGATTCATTCCAGGCATGTAGGGATGGTTCAACATACGTAAATAAATAAATGTAATCCACCATATCAATAAAGCCAAAAGTAAGAATCACATGATCATTTCTATAGATGCAGAAAAAGCCTTCGATAAGGTCCAACACTTACTCATGATAAGAACTTTACAGAAAATTGGAATAGATGGTCTTTACCTCAATATAATAAAGGGCATTTATGACAAACCAACAGCCAGCATCATACTAAATGGCCAAAAATTGAAAGCCTTTACTTTAAAAACAGGCACAAGACAAGGATGTCCTTTATCAACACTCCTATTTAATAGAGTACTGGAAGTACTAGCCAGAGCAATCAGGCAAGAGAGAGAAATAAAAAGGGTAAAGATAGGAAAACAAGAAGTTAAATTATCATTGTTTGCAGATGACATGATACTCTACATAGAAGACCCCCTAAACTCCATTGAAAGACTCTTAGATACAATAAATAAATTCAGTAATGTGGCTGGATGCAACATCAATACTCAGAAATCAATAGCATTCCTATACACGAACAACAAAATCACAGAGAGGGAAATAAGAGAAACTGGACTATTCACATTAGCAAGCAAAAAAATGAAATATTTAGGAATTACTCTTATGAAAAAAGTGAAAGACTTAAACAGTGAAAATTATAATATACTGAAAAAAGAAATTGAAGATGATCTCAAAAAATGGAAAGACATCCCTTGCTCATGGATAGGAAGAACAAACATTGTAAAACTGGCCATTCTCCCAAAACAGTTATACAGATTCAATGCAATCCCAATAAAAATACTATCAACATACCTTATAGATCTAGAGAAATCACTCCTAAATTTCATCTGGAACCAGAAGAGACCTAGAATAGCAAAGGCAATTCTAAGCAGCAAAGACAAAGCAGGAGGCATCACAATCCCTGACTTGAAGTTATACTACAAAGCAACAGTAGTAAAATCAACATGGTATTGGAATCAAAACAGAGCTGAAGATCAATGTAATAGATTAGAAGATACAACCACAACTACAAACACACTTAACCACCTCATCTTTGATAAAGGAGCCAAGCAGTTTCACTGGAAGAATGACAGTCTCTTTAATAAATGGTGCTGGAAAAACTGGCTCTCCACTTGCAGACAACTAAAGCTAGACCCATGTCTATCACCATGTACTAAATTAAAATCTAAATGGGTCAAAGATCTGAATATTAAAACAGAAACACTAAATCTATTGGAAGACAAATTGGGTAGAAACCTTGAAGACATAGGAGTAGGTAGAGAATTCATGAACAGGAATCAAACCCCATGGGAAATACTTCCCAGAATCAATAACTGGGACCACTTCTCATTTAACGTTTCTGCATGTCAAAAGAAATCTCCAGCATAGTGAAAAGAAAACCCACAAACTGGGAAAAGATTTTAGTGAACTCTCTCTCAGACAAGGGACTCTTGTCTAAAACATATAAAGAATTAAAAAAAACTCAGACCCCCAAAATTCAAAGATCCAATCCAAAATTGGGCATCTGAGATGAATATGCACTTCTCAGATGAAGAAATGCAAATGGCAAATAAATACATGAAAAAATGTTCATTATCATTGGTCATTAGAGAAATGCAAATGAAAACCACACTGAGATACCATCTCACTCCTGAAAGAATGGCCAGGATCAAGAAAACCAACAACAACAAATGCTGGAGAGGCTGTGGGGAAAAAGGAACTCTCCTGCACTGTTGGTGGGAGTGTAGACTGGTGCAGCCTTTCTGGAGGTCAGTCTGGAGATTTCTCAAAAAGCTGTGATTGGAAGTCCCATTTATTCCAGCTATTCCACTTCTAGGCATATTCCCCGTAGAACTGAAAGCATCATACCCAGTGATATATGTGCACCTATGTTTATAGCAGCACAATTTGTAATTGCCAGATCTTGGAAACAACCCAAGTGTCCATCAACTGAGGAATGGATAAAAAAGTTGTGGTATTTCTATACAATGGAGTATTATTCAGCTATAAAGAAGGATCACATTGAGATATTTATCAATAAATGGGCGCAGCTTGAGACCATACTCATAAGTGAAGTAAATCAATCTCGCCTGAGTGAATACCGAATAGTTTCCCTAATGTAAGTAATGATTCAAATATATAAAAATATGTGGTAATCATGATTCCCCATTATGTGGCCTTGAAGCCTTATAAAGTTTTCACTTATTAATTGGAAAGGCTTTATTCTGGGCTTCTTGATATGGAAATACTTGAAGCTATAGTATATGAAGTTTTATTCAAATATTTCAAGGAAAAAGACAGACACTATGGTAACTATTATTAAGTCAGGTTATTTGGTGGTGAACCACTAGGTTGCTGAAACAGTCATGCTTTGACCTGTATTGTTATATTGTTATGTCCTGTTTATCTCAAGCTCTCCCTTTTTCATTAAAAAATTAGTTATTTCTTATGTGTTTTTTAATCAAGGGGAAAATTAAAAAAATTAACAGGATATATAATAGTAACTTTTTTTTTGATTTCCTATTAACTTGTTTTGAAGTCCTGTAACACTCCCACTGTCTTGTTTTGACTGATTAGACTCTGTTCCATTTTGTATGATAGTATCAAGTTTGAGGGTATAGGCAACTACCTTGAAGGCAATAAGATTCACTAAGATGCCCATTCTGGTTTGACTATTGTCTCCTTTGTAAGTCCTGTAATATTTACAATGCTTAAGTTTTATTGGTCTTGTTGTCTACTGTTTTGTTCAACTTTATAATATATAATGAGATAGACAATTCTTTTTAAGGAAACAAGAGACATTGTTGATAACCATTGTTGATAACCTTGTACTCTGTTTTACATCATGTGATATGTGTATCCTTGGTTTTGACTGACAGCTTTGTTTTGCCATATTTGACTTTATTCTCTCCCCCCAAAAAAGTAATAAGAACTAAGGAGTAATAAAACCCAAAATGTGTAAATTTTGTTGTAAAAAAGAGAGGGAAAAAAAGAGCTCTAAAGGATACAACAGCAAGTGTGTTTAGGGGTGTTAAATAGCTGACCATATTAATGGTTTTGGTTGGATCATTGAACACAATTGTTTGCAGTCTCACTGTTTGAATGTCCACTTTGTATGCTTTGATACTGTGATTTGAGCAACTATCTCTAAGATGATTATATGTAATCTATTAACTGGTGAATTCTTACTTTTTTTTAAAATTGTAGTTCTGTATTACTTGTACCCTTACAACGCTGTTTTGTTTTGTTTTTTCTCTTTTTCCTTTTAAATAAAATTTAAAAAAACCTATCAATGATCCCCATATCACCCCTGTGCACTGGTGTGCTCTCCTGAAGCATCACCCCAGAGGACTGCCACAACCACCTTACTTGATCCACTGCCCTTGGCTACTCTCCCCATCTCTTGGAGCAAACACTGCTGTGAGTGTTTGGCTTCCACTCTCACTCCCAGAGCCTTGAACTGAAGTAGATTGGCCATGCTGGTTGTACAGGAGTGTTGGTGGCCCATGGCCCAGATGGAGGACCTTGGCAGATTTTGGTCACTATGTATCCAACAATCTGGTGGACATCAACCTTATAGTAGGACCCTAGGCAACACACTGCAGACAGTGTGACTATTGGGATTTAATAACCAGATGTTGGCCCAGAGGGTGAAAATGACAAAACAAAAAAGCAAAGTGCAATTTCAAACACCTAATACATCAGGAGCAAGAACAGGTGACAGTGAAATAGAGGACTTCAAAGGTCATTCACTAAAAATCTCTGGAAAGACAACAAAAGAAATAAAGAAGCAAATCTATGTGGCTATAGAGGAAATCAAATTAGAAATAATTTCTCATGTAAAGTCAGAAATAACAACCTTAGTAAATGAGTTGCTCAGCACAGCTAGAGAAGAAATACATAAAAAACAAGATCATGAGAAATTTAAACTTTGAATGAACAATGTATAAAACAATCAGAATCTATGAAACAAATTCAAAGAGATATCCAAGAAACAAAAATTTCTATTGAAAGCTGGCAAAGACATTTAATTGAACCTGAGGATAGAATTTCATACATTGAGGACAGGATTTCAGATAGTGATCAGGAAATGGTAGAACTTATAAAAACAACAAAGCCGCATGAAATGACAAGACAGCAGCTTCAAGATGATGCCAAGAGAAACAATATAAGATTGATAAGCATCAGTAGAATGCAGGAGTCAATGCAAATGACATAGGTAAACTTTTCATGAAAGTAATATCAGAAAATTTCCCAAACATGGGGAAAAATCTGATATGCAGATAAGTGAGGCATTTAGAACACTGAACAATCACAACCAGCATAGATCTATACCCAGACATATAATAATTAAGATCACAGACTTGTAGCATAAAAACAGAATATTAAAAGTTGTTAGAGAAAAGACATAACTCATCTATCAAGGAAAGCCTATTAGAATCCCGGCAGATTTTTCAGTACAAACCTTCAGGTTAAGACGAGCTTGGAGTGAAGTATTTCAAGTCCTAAAAGAAAACAATTTTCAACCCAGACTGATGTACCCATTAAAATCAGTACATAGTATGTACTGAAGTACATACTAGACAGAGATAAAAATGACCACAATCTCCAGAACAACAACAGAAAGAAATTAACTGACTGGACAAGAAATTAAACGTGGAAAAAGCAGGAAACCAACAACGTGGCAAAGTCAAGCCATTGCACAACAGTGATATCCGTACGTGTAAATGGGCTCAATACACCTATCCAAAGAAACAGTTTGGATCAAGAAACAGGATCCTACAATATTCTGTATACAAGATACACATCTGACTGAAAAAGAACTCATAGATTAAAAGTCAAAGGATGGAAAAGTATTCCATGCAACAGGAACCCAGAAAAAAGTAGGAATAGCTATTCTGTTTGCAAACTAAGTAAACTTCAAACCTAAAAAAATTAAAAGAGATAAAGAAGGCCGCTACGTACTTGTAAGTAGAAAACTACAAGAGGAAGAACTAACAATTATAAATATATGTGTGCCAAACAGGAGCACTCAACTATATAAGACAAATACTGATGCATATGAAACACCAGAACACAAGAACACAATTGTGATAGAGGACATTAACATCCCACTGTCACAAAGAGATAGATCAACTATACAAAAAGTCAACAAAGAAATAATATAACTGAAACATACCTGTGAGCAAATGGGCTTAGTGAATGTTTACAGAGTGTTGTAACCAGATCAGAACATACATTCTCAGCTGCACATGGGACATTCTCCAAAGTAGAACATATATTAACTCACCAAACACTCTCAATTAAATGCAAAGGGAGCAAAATTATCCCATGCATAATATCTGACCATAGCACACTAAATCTGGAAATCAGTAACAAAAGAAACTGAAAAACCTGCATAAATACATGGAAATTAATTAACAACCTTCTGAATAACCAGAGGGTTACAGATGAAATTAAAGGACAAATAAAACAATACATACAATACAATGAAAATGCAGATACAACATACCATAACCTATGGGATGCAATGAAAGCAGTCCTAAGAAGGAAATATATAGCAATAAATAGTCACATCAAGAAAATGGAATGAGCACAAATAAATAACTTACTGCTACATCTCAAGTTTCTAGAAAAGAAAGAGCAAGTCAAACCCAAAGCTCATAGAAGAGAGGAAATTGTAAAGATTGGAGCAGAAATTAATTCAATTGAAACTAAAAAAAAAAACAATACAAAGAGTTAATGAATCAAAGATTTTTTTGAGAGAATAAAAAATGATAAAATTCTAGCCAATCTTATCAAGAAAATAAAGGAAAAACTCAAATCCACACAAGAAGGACTGAAAAGAGGGAAATTACTACAGATCCCATGAAAATTCAAAAGATCATGAACACCTACCTTGAGAGTATCTATTCACACAAGTTGGAAAACACAGAAGAAATGGACAGATTTCTAGAAACACATGAACTACCAAAGCTCAATCAGGAAGACATAACAATTTTGAATAATGAAATATCAGCTACTCAAATCAAAAATGTAATTAAACTTACCAACAAAGAAAAACTCAAGTCCTGATGGATTCATGGCTGAATTCTACAAGAAATTTAGAGATTTAATGCCAATAGTCCTTAAACTTTTCAATGAAGTTGAAAGAGAAGCACTCCTCCCTGAGTCATTCTTGGAGGCAAGTGTCACTCTGATTATCAAAACCAGAGAAAGACCCAATCAAAAAGGAGAACTGTAGACCAATCTCACTAATGAACATTGAAGATTCTCAATAAAATATTGGCTAATAGAATGCAGCAAATCATCAACAAGATTATACATCACTACCAAGTGGAATTTATTTCAGGAATGCAGGGATGGTTCAGCATATGCAAATCAATAAATGTAATACAACACATCAACAGAGCCAAAAAGAAAAATCACACAGTCATCTCAATAGATGAGGAAAAGCTTCTGATAAAATCCAACACCTGTTCATGATAAAAACTCTACAGAAACTTGGAATAGAAAGTATGTACTCAATCTCATTCAGGCCGTTTATGACAAACAAACAGCCAACATTATACTAAATGGGCAAAAACTGAAAGCCTTCACTCTAAAATCAGGAGCAAGATAAGGATGTCCACTATCACCGCTTCTATTCCATATAGTTCTAGAAATATTAGCCAGAGGAATCAGAAAGAGGGAAAAATAAAAGGAATAAAAATAGGAAAGGAAGAAGTTAAATTATCATTATTTGCAGATGACATGATACTCTACATAGAAGACCCCCAAAACTCCATTAAGAGACTAGTAGAGGCAGGGCTGTGGATTTAGCTCAGCAGCATAAGGGCCTGCCTTGCAAGTGCATGGTCGCGAGTTTGACCCCTGGCACCGATTTAAAAAAAAAAAAAGACTAGTAGAGGTAATAAATCCAGCAGCATATCTGGATACAAAGTCAACATTAAAATATCAATAGCATTCATTTACACAAGGAAAATCCTTGAGATAGAAATTATGAAAATATCACCTTTCACAATAGCATCTAAAAAAAAAAATGAAATACTTAGGAATAAACCTAACCAAGAATGTAAAAGACCTATATGCTGAAAATTATACTACTCTAAAAATGGAGACTGATGAGGACATTAGAAAATGGAAGGATATTCTTGCTCTTGGTTGGGAAGAACCAACATTGTGAAAGTGACCATATTCCCAAAACTATTATACAGATTCAATTCAATCCAAATCAAAATACCACTAACATACCTTACACATCTAGGAACACTGCTCCACTGTTGGTGGGAGTGTAGACTGGTGCGACTTCTGTGGAAATCATTATAGTAGATTCCTCAAAATCTAAGATTGGAAGTTCCATTCAACTCAGCTATTCTCCTCCTATGTATTTTCTCAGAAAAATTAATGGCGTCATGTCACAGTGATGTATGCACACCCATGTTCATAGCAGCACAATTTGTGATAGATAAATCTTGGAGACAACCGAAATGCCCATCAATCACAGAGTGGATGATAAAAATGTGATATTTTTATACAATGGAATATTACTCAGCTATAAAAAAGGATGATGTTGAGGCCTTTATAGGTAAATGGAGGAAACTTAAGAACATCCTCATTAGTGAAATAAATGAGCTCTAATTTGTAGATATCACACTGTCTCTCTAGTGTAAAAAATAATAAAAACTAACAGAGTAAAAAGATCCAAAAAGTATAACAGATATTATAAAGGTGAAAGGGATAGAAAGTGCTCTAAGGGATATAACACTATGTATAGTGTGTAAAATAGATGATCATATTACTAAATTTCTGTTAGATCATTGAACAGAAGGGTTTACACTGTTAGTGTTTGCATGTCTAGCCCCTTTTTATGCTTTGATTTTGTAACTTTAATAACTATTTTTAAGATGACAATGTGTAATGTATTAACTAGCAAATTTATGTTAATTTTTTTCAATTCTTTATTATTCTACATTTTTTCTATTTTTCTCTTTTCTTTCTTTCTTTAAATAAAAATAAAACTTATCAAAATAGAATATTGAATAGAGCACAACAATTAATTACAACAATGCAAAATAGTGAAAACAATATTTGTCTTCAAAGAGAAGACAGAAGGAAATCCCCCATATTTGCTATACTGCATACTGTCATCTTCCCAAGAAATGCTCAGACCTCTGGCCTCAGGTCAGTATAAACAACCCTACAATACAGGCATTTAGTTGCTTTATGTGACCTAGTTGCTATCAACTCTGGATGACTCAACACCACCCAGCTGCTAAGGGGGAATGGGATGTTTGATTCTCAGCCTGCGCACTGGTAGGCTTATGGAAGATGATGGCTAGTTTTCTTCCTGGCTTGCCCACCTCTCGCTCATGGTATTTTTTAAGTTTGCCTTGAGGGACTTTTGGTCCCTTAGTAATTTTGGGAAGTCTAAGAATGTTAACTTCAACAAATTTTAGCAGTTGTTAGATTTTATATTATCTAAAATATAAAGGCTATGATTAAGGGACTTTGAAATCCTTTTACTTACCCTCTGTTTTTTTTCCTTTATCTTCTCCATGTAGTTTTCCAACCCCATTGGTTAAATACCTGTGGAAATGACCTTCAAATATTTTTTCTCATCCTCCGTCCTTTCTTTTGAGTTTTATTTAGCACTATTTATATGTTTTCCTATGTCATTCTTTGCTTAAATTCCTATTTATTCAAAACTGAATGCACAACTTTTACTAATATTTTTATTTTGTTAGATTTCTTTAAAGTAGCATGCAGGCTAGTAACTTGAGAAATTTTATTGTCTATTTCTATCGTCTTTATCAGTCTTCCCTGGGTAGGCTTTCTGTGTAAGACTATTTCTCTGAGCCACTAACAACTCCAATGTTAATTCATAGCAGTTTCCCTTTTCTTCTTTTTTTTAGGTGTCATTCATTAATGTTTAGAATTTCCTCTGGCAGTTTACTTTATCTTTATCTCTCTAAGTGTAATCTCTCCTGCTAGCCCCTGACATGTTAATATTTCTAATTCAGCACTAGCAATGCTTCAATTCTCTCCAAAATA
Source organism: Cavia porcellus (assembly GCF_034190915.1). Lineage (NCBI taxonomy): Eukaryota > Metazoa > Chordata > Mammalia > Rodentia > Caviidae > Cavia > Cavia porcellus. The sequence continues at coordinate 18,270,607 of NW_026947492.1, read as the reverse complement.
ACAAATAAAAATCATGAGTGGCTTCCAATATTGTCCCACAGGGAACAGGCTTTGCATTTGTGGGCTTCCTACACTGTGCTGGTCCAAGTCTGTCTCTGATTCTTGTTTATGCTGCTGTCCTGTAGAGAGAGACACTGGTCTTTTCCTAGCTCTTGTGCAAGTTCTCAGTGACTTTCAATTAGGAGGAAAATTACAGTGTAGGGTATTTTTTATATTAAAACAAACTAACATCAATGGTAGAGAACTTCAAAACAACACAACAGGAAATTAACAATGGCTAATATATTGCATGTTGTTATCTTCATAGTAGTTGTTCAGATTAAAAGGCATAGGCATAAAATATGATCAGTTATAGCACAAACCATACTTTTTGATGAACTAACAGAGATTAGTGTTATAATTGTTTATCTTGTGTTTTTTATGAGTTCAGTACTTCTGACACAAGTTGCTGTCATTTGGTATCTGAGAATCTAACAGTGATTCCTACATGTTTTGTTAAGATTTTTATTGTCCTGTATTTTTACCAAGGAATAGAACCATTAGCACAACGTAAGTGTTCCCTGGTGGAACAAAGAAATTGTGTACCATCCAGTGTGTGTTACAGAGGAAATGAGAACGTAGCCTTCATTGATCCATTATACACATTTTTGAGCACCTATGTACATGTCATTTATTGGTTTGGGAGGTGCAGAAAGGCCACTGAAGAAAATGTACAAATCCCTGTTGTTATGAAGTTTATGTTCAAATTATGTGTATATGTACAGAGGGCAGACACAGGATCAAACAAACACATGTATAGTACCTGAACTAGTGATAACTGTTATGGAGAATCTGTTATGGATACAGGACAAGAGTACTTGCTTTTAATTGGAGATATTGTTATTTGGAAGTAAATGAAAACATATGCTAAATGGTATTGTTTTGATGAGCCAATGTCATTATTATTAATTAGCTAGCAAATGCAGCACAGGTAATTTCCTTTACATAATCTCTGGAGAAAATACTAAGAAAAATAGGCCTTCTGATTTTTAATCTGGTTCTTAGCTCCGTTTCTTAACTAATAAAAACCAGCTGGGTCATGCTAGAAGGTGGTTCTTTTGCCATTAATGCGTGCAATTTTCCATTCCTTTCTGTAGACAGGATATTTTGAGCAAACCCATCCCCAGAAATCATGATCAATAACTCATGACTTCTCACAGCCTGGAGGACTGAGGGCTGTGTTCTGGTTTTCTCAGTCCAAAATTTGCCCCAATCAACAGCAATCATGACAAAAGGAAAATCTTTCTTCTGCACTGTATACTTCTGAAATTTGTCGAGCCACTGACTCACTGAAAAATGAGAATTAACAAGACCATTCCCTGAACAGGTGATGCCAAAGGGTAAGTGTCAAATTGTATCTTTCCTAGTTTTCCTCTTACAAACCTGACCTGCGGGGTCCAGGGAACCCTGGGAGTGCCTCATCACCATCTGCCTAGATCACCACTGACTCTCAGAGTGGGTATAAGGAGTCTTTGAGGCAGAAGTGAAGAGATGCTGCAAAGTAGGTGGTGGTCCTTGGTTGTCTGAAACCCGTTTTTTTAGAAATTGCTTCCTATATCCTGAGTGATATTCATCTTTATACACTCCCTCTGTCTAGTTCTACAGTGGAGAGAACAAGGGCATAGGGAAGAATGGGCTTGAGCTCCCCTCCTATTCCCTGAATCAGCTCTCATTACAATGGATTTGGTTAGGGAGTTGTCTCATTTTAGTGTCACTGTGTGCTTCTTCTCTTGTTCTCACAGAAATTGTCCAGGGAAGAATGGCTTCACACAATGGCTCTTCAGTGACCGAGTTTGTTCTGCTGGGTTTAACACAACAGCCAGAGCTCCAGCTGCCTCTCTTCCTCCTCTTCTTGGGAATCTATGCGGTCTCCGTGCTGGGGAACCTGGGCTTGACTGTTCTCATAGGTCTGAATCCTCACCTGCACACTCCCATGTACTACTTTCTCTTCCACCTCTCCTTCATCGATCTCTGCTACTCCTCAGTCATAACTCCTAGAATGCTGATGAGTTTTGTGAATCAAAACATCATCCCTTATGCTGAGTGCATGGCTCAGCTCTTTTCCTTTGCTTTCTTTGTAATTGATGAGTGCTGCATTTTGACATCCATGGCCTATGACAGATATGTGGCCATCTGTAAGCCCCTGCTTTACAAGGTCATCATGTCCCATCAGGTCTGCTTCATGATGTCAGTGGGTGTGTATGCAATGGGCTTTGTGGGTGCCTTGGCCCACCTAGTGTGTATGCTGAGACTCACCTTCTGTGGCAGCAATATCATCAATCATTACATGTGTGACATCCCTCCTCTCCTGAAGCTGTCCTGCTCAAGTACCTCTGTCAACGAAATAGTGATGTTCATTGTGGTGGGTGTCAATGTGATAGGTCCAAGTCTTATTGTCTTTATTTCTTATGTTTTGATTCTCTCCAATATTTTCTGTATCCATTCTAGAAAAGGCAGGTCCAAAGCCTTCCACACCTGCAGCTCTCACATCATTGCTGTTTCTCTTTTCTTTGGAGCATCAGCATTCATGTACCTTAAGCCTTCTCCTACTGAGGCTCTTGATCAAGATAAAATATCCACAGTTTTTTATACTATTGTGGGGCCAATGATGAATCCTTTCATTTACAGTTTGAGGAACAAGGATGTCCATATTGCACTGAAAAAGACCCTGAAGAAGAGGAATATATCCTAAATAGAAACTATTTTTGCTACATATTGTCATATTTATTAGCACAGGTCATATATAAAGCTACAGAGAGAATGGCAAGAAATGAAACTATGTAAATTATTTTAAAATATAGAAAATTAAAGGCATACAAATCAGTTCACAAGGCAAGACATTTACAAGTAAGGGGAAGAACAGTGGTTTTTCTCTTCAATAGTAGAGAGTATTAATTTGTCTATCATTGTGTTTATTTTTGTCTTGTACATGGTAATAAATCTAGAATTGTTGCATTGTGATATTTAACTCAGACACATGTGTGATTCCTGTGCCACTGTGTTATATAGTTAATGGTTTTTGTATTCTTTAATTTTGTAACTTATTTATTTGATAAGCCTTTAGTGACTGTTTTAGGAACTTTCATCTCCAGAGAGTATTTTGCTTTTCGAAAACTGAGATACTCTAATTTCTCTTCCTACTTTAGTCTCTAATGTGTGAGGTAAAGAGAAGCTGATTACAGTTCCTAAGGACAGAGAGGTAAACTATTTAGAGCAGACAGTACAAAGGGAAGCTGCCTTACATGCAGCTTTTTGACTCCAAACAGGAGTAGGTATGAGAAGGGGCTATATCTTGTTTAAAAAGCAGCTTGCTACAAATGTTTAGCACCTATCAGTAGAAGAACGTTGGCTGTTTCTTTTTTTTTTTTTTTCTTTTTTTTGTTTTTATTGGTACCGGGGATTGAACTCACGACCACACACTTGCAAGGCAGGTGCTTATGCCGTTGAGCTAAATCTCCAGCCTTTGGCTGTTTCTTCAAACACACTTTACTATCTTAATTTGCTAGTAGCTCTTGTTTTAATATTTTCACTATGCTTTTTTTCTTAGAGTTTCTTAGAGTTTTACATGATGCAAATGATGTAGTTTATGTGATCAGCAAATTCAGGCTAAGTATCCTGTTTTAGATGTGAAAATATGCAGGCTCTCTTTTCAATGTAAAAAATGTAGTGATGAAGAAGACAGTAAATATCTTGCCCTCAAAATCCTAATTGCCTGCACTCAAGTAGTGATAGAGTTTAGGTGTTTAGGAGGAAGAGAGAAATGATGAGCAAATAATACAATACGTACACACACTGAAAACTTATGCCAAGTCTTAATTTTAGCTGGTGATACAGAGATTAATTGTACTTTCTTTAGATGTAAGGACAGAATTCACTGAGATAGTGGGACATGGGCTGAGACCTAATTGATAATAGGAAGTCAGGTACATCGAGCTTTTGAGGCAGAGCTAAGAGTTAGCACTTAGGGGGAAGCAATCTTGATGAGAAAGGGAATAAAAGAGAGGTATAAAAGAGAGTATTTGTGATGTAGTGAAAGAATAAGAATTGGATGAAGAATACAATTAGTAAACAATTTGAAGTATTAGGGCTCTGGAGGGTAAATTAATGGGCAATATTAAAACACAATAAAAAAATCAATGTGACATTATACCTGGAAACAAGTAGTTTCTTCTCCTTTATTTTGACACTTTATTTCCATTTCATGTGCCCATGGAGAGGTTAAGGGTCCATAAACAATTTGTACTGAAATCAATGGGACAATATACCTTCAATAAAATCAAAATGCCATGTCTTGCAAGAAGGATTATGTTTATGTTGCTGAGTTTGTATGTCCAAGAAAAGATGAGTCAATGGCTGCAGAATCTCAACTGAAGCAGGCACAGAAGAATGTGAGCATCCCCTTAATTCTGTCTTTAGAAACCTGGGAAGAGTCCAAAATTGGAGCCATGTATTCTGGTTTTGAGTCTAGACTCTGAAAATGTTGTGTGTACATTCTTTCCATCTTAGTTTCTACATAGCTAATATTAAAATTAAATAAAATTACATGGCTTTTTAAAATGTAAGAGTCAGTTAAAAATGTAAAAGTAATTCTGTTAAAAATGTAAGAGTAATTCTAAAATGGATATATCTTTCCATGTAACTTCTCAGAACTCAGTATTTGTTGTAATCAGGTTTTACAGGGGAATAGATTGAATACAGGGCACATAATTTATAGGATTATTTTATCATATTCACCCAAAGAGTCAAATGTAGAAGAGTGTGGGAGAGCTGTTCATACACTAGAGACGAAAGAGTCCAACTGAAGACCTAGAGCCTGTGGCAATGTCCTCCATGAGTGCAGATGAGGTCTAGAGTGCATGGCAAAAGCTCATGCAAGTCTGTATCAAGAATCTGCACTGGAAAGGCCCAAAAGCCAGTGGTGGAAGGTGTAAAGTCTATGCCAGCTGGGTAAAGGATCTGTGCCACCAAGCCGAGTGATCTGCACTGGAGCCAGGAAGTGATGCTCAAGGTAAGGACCCAAGATAAAGATGAGAATTTATATATACATATATATATTTCATGAAATTTATATATATTTCTTTTATATATATATTTCATCTGAATATATATATATATATACAGTATATACACAGTTCATATATATACACACACACACACACACACACACACACACACACACACACACAAACACAGTGTGACAATCATTTTCAGGAGAATCAACTCCACACCATCTTCCCATCTAGTTCTCTTTTTATGCCATTGGCAACAATCCCCAGGTGGGCCTTCCACAGCCAGAATTGAGCTGATTCAGTTTAGCTGGGTGCTACAAGTTGGTTGCTGGTTAATTGACTACAGTATTATCTTCTCACAATTGTTAACTTGATGTCAGTCATGATGTGTTTGTTGTAGCTTGTGACTGTTCAAACTGGATTATAGCTTCAGAGATTTTTCTCATTACAATTTACTCAGGAGACGTAGTGGAAACACCAGTATAGAGTTAATTAGCTTACCATTTAATAATTCTTTTATGTGTATGCATATATATATATGTATATATTCCTCAATATATATTCATAGATATAAATTTAGTTTTAAATTTTTTATATTTGTAACTTCTGCTGTAATATGGTCCTGACATATACACAGAAAAGTTTAGAAGAAAGAGTTGTGAGAATACAGTTTACAATAATTAAGGATTTATTAGTGAAATGATTATAGTTTTATTTATTCATTTATGTATTATAAAATCAATAAAATATTTTATAAGTTCTAAGAAAGTAAGAGCTCTACCAGATGATGAAGTTGGGTTATATTTCATCCCAGAGACATATACAAAATAATGGCTTACAAACTCAAAGCCAAGTACCTGAAGGCAGGATAAATTGTTGAATTCTTAGTTGCATGATTTTTGTAGATATTTTTAAGAAAGTGCATTCTTATGTATACTTATACAAGAGAAATTCTAAGTACTAAATGACTCAGGGAAACACATGGTCAGCAGTGACTTTTATTTTTTAATTTTTTTGTAATACAAAATGATATGTCTTTTCTCACAAATAATGACATCAATCTCTCTGAGAGATTCACTATTGCCTTCACTGTGTTTGATCAGTTGCGGTTGTTACAGCTTAATAGGGTTGTTACAGCTTAATAGGGTTCCTGTGAACTGTGATAGGTGCTTCATTTCCTAATGCCTGCTACTGGGGTCTTTAAGATGATGATTACATCATCAGTGTTAGAGTGGGCAATAATCCAGCAGAACTGATGCTCTAAAAGAAGAGAAAGTGTGAGCTAATACACAGCCAGTACATAGATGCACAGAGGAAAGACCTACTACACAGCACAAAGTTAGCCCTCTGGAAGTCAAGTAGAGAAGCACCCAGAAGAAACCAAGTCTGCTGTCACATACTTCACAGGCTTCCAGATCCAGAGATGTAAGTGAATACGTTTCTCATGTTTATCCCTTCTCATCTGTGGTATTTGGTTATGGAAGGCCCATAAAAATGATGAAAGAAAATTTTTGTGTTAAGAACATAGTGACAAAAATAAAATGACAAAACAAGAAAAATCTAATGTAAAAACCCAAATTCTCAAACTTTTGGAAGAATTGAAGATTATATAAGGATTATTATTTTCTTAAGTAAAACATAACAGCACATATTTATGAGGAACACTGTGGTAATTTGAAACAAACTCAAACTAAAAGGCAGGTCAAGGGGCAAAAACTAAGCAGGAGAACAGAGTTTATTTAAAACTAACGCACTTTCTTGGAGAAAAACAAATTCTGTTTGTTCAGGAGAAGTGTCCTTGAAATGCGTTCAAGATGTGTAGATTCTTATCGATTATGAAAAAAAAAAAAAAAGAACAACAAGAGAGAGGTTTCAACAAATCATTGGTCAACAGGAGCAGCACAGGATGCTGATTGGCCAGCAGCCATTTACCTTGTACATTGCGGGTAAGAACTGAGATTAACAACGAGTTATTTTTACAGTTTCGGCTTTGCAACTGGATGTCCCCAGAACGTACTGTGCTAGGTCATAACAACCAAACTGCCTATGGTCCCGTGTCTCATGTTCCAGGGGAATAAAGAGTATTGTTATCTTATTTGAATTTTTTTGTTCTGCTTTGCTTTATTCTGTTTTGTTTTGTTTTATTCTCTTTAAAATAAAAAAGTATGAAAATGTTTAAACATATTTGCTAAGCAAAATGCCCATAGCCTTATAGTAGAAAATTTAAGAATAAACCAAATAAAGAAATTAACCAGAAAAATACTGAAAGTAAAGCTCAGCCAAGTATATTATGCCTTGCAAAATTATTCTTCAAAAGTTAAGACATTTATAATTTTTCCAAATAAGTGCAAACTGAGATAATCCATTACCACTAGCCAAGTTTGCAAGAAAGATTTATAGGAGTCCTAAATTACAAACAAAAGGACAATAACTACCATCATAATTAAACATCTATGTATATAAAATGTATATGTGTATTTCTGTAGAACACATACACAAAGAGAAATCAAACATTGTCATGACAAAAACCCCTATTAACTCACAAATATAAAATGTAAGAGAGGTAGAAAGAAAATATAGGCATCAAAACAGAACATAGATAACAAAAGTGTAGAAGGAACTTTATGCCTATTAATAATAACTTTGAATGTTAATGAAATAAATTTACCTAACAAATGTATAAGTTAAGGAATGAATAAAAAAAAAGAAAAAAAATCCAGCTATATTCTTCCTAGAACTCACCTCACGTGTTGAAGATACACATAGATCAAAATCAAAAGGTTGAAAAATACATATAATAAAAATGGAAACCAAAAGTTGCCTGACTTATCTTTAATCAGATTAGATAAACCAGAAATTACACCAGAAAATGTAAAAAGAAATGAAGACAGTCATTATCTTTTGCCATTTCACCCATGAGCATGATCTCCAGTTGCATCCATTTACCCCAAAAGCCTTGAGCTTTACAGTTGGGTAGCTCTCCACTGCACAAAAATGTCCCATCTTTCTTAATAATTATTAATATAATTATTATTTATATTATTATATAATTATTATTAATGATAATTATTTATTATTATGTCAGCTTTTGATTGAATTTTTAATTTCCTGGATATCTCTCTGAATCATTATAATTCCTTCTTATATTGTTCATTCAAAGTTTCCATTATTTTCATATGCTTTTTAAATCTATATCTTCTTTAGATATGCACAGTAATTCTTTCATTGTGTTTATGATTTCTTCTTTTACCATTATTTCTGGTGTGATTACTTCTACAGCTTCCTGAAGTTCGCAGGTTATTCTTGCATAGGAGCCAGGCTAACCTTATCCATATCATTTCATTGTAAGTGTATACATTGCTAAAGTGAGTATACAACAAGAAGTATTGGTGAGTAAAGTCTCATCTTTTCATCACTGTTTTATAACATTGGGCTTTTATGTTTTAAGCCTGTAATACTTCTAAGTTTTGTATGCAGTATGTGTTATTGATGTAAATTACAATGATAATGTATTTAGATATCTTTTCATTTAGAGAGAGTCTCAATAAGTTGTCTAGGTGAGTCTTTAGCTTGTGATCTTTTGCCTCAGCCTCCTGAGTGGCTGGGATTAAAGGCCTTGGACAACATGTTCAGTGCCATTTGAATATGTTATTATTTTGACACCATTTAAAAGGCTATTTAAGAGTTAAGAAAAACCAACCAGAATGTTTATATGTAGAAGTAGCAGTAGTGCTGAGGGGTAACATACAACTTACACTACTGGGCATTGATGTGTGGCTTTATGCTTAAGAGAGTGAGCTAATGGAGAGCAAGAGGAAAGCTTGTGCTCAACCTTTTATGAAACTATCAAGGTGTGATCAAAATAGACTCTATGGTTTTATGCTCCTATCAGAAACATATTAGCATTCAAGGGCTCAGTGTCTCCCCTAATGATTACTGTCGTGCAACTTTGCACTTGCTCATAGTCATGATAATGGGTCTACTTTGTTATGAGTGATAATTATGATGCACACTTTCATGAAGACTAATAGTGGGACATATTCTGCATTCACCTTGTTTTTGCCAGATCCGGAGATCTATGTAAGTCTTGATGCTACAGACATTCTTTCGGGAGTCTAAAAATGGAAATCTTCTCTACTTAATTCTGAGAAAGCCAGTCTTCACTGTGCTCTGCTAAGCCCTGTCCATGAAACATGTTTTTTTTTTTTTTTACAAACAAAAAATAATAGGTCTTAGTATTAGTGAAGTTACTACAGGAGGCTAAAAAAAAACTGTTTCATCATAAGTGTAACACTCCCTAGCAATAAATGGGGCAAATTATTGATAAATGTGCAACTCGTGTAACCCTGAAGGCCATTGTGCTCCTTGGAAAACACAACAAAACAAGCCAATCTCAAAAGGTACATGTTGTAGGAGTCTATACATTTTTCTCAAAATAAGTGAAGAACAGAGATAGAGAACAGATTAGAGGTAATCAGAAGACAGAGATGAAAGGGAGGGTCCTACTATAACCTCAGGGACTATGGATTTAGCTTAACCACACAAGTATGTGCCTGGCAAGCATGAGGTTGTGAGTTTGATCCCTGATATCAAAGCAAACAAACAAACAAACAAAAACATTACTAGTCTAACTTCAGATAGATAGTAGAGGGGCTCATTTATGGTGGTAGAATAATTCTGTATCCTATGTGACAGTTACCTGAATACCTACCTAGGACTGAGTTGCATACATTATGTATAAATCCACACACACACACACATATCTGTTAAGCCACTGAACACTGGAAAAGTTCTGTAGTGTAGTTTACTATTGTTTACAAAAGTAATTTTCCTGGTCATGCTCTTATCCTTTAGCTATGGAGGATGTCACTGTAGGATGAAATATATGAAGAGGTCAAGACAATCTGTATCACCTTTTAAACATTCTGCAAGTTCATAATCATTTAAAAATTTAAAGTCAGTTCCATTTCTTTGGATATGTTAAGATTTTAATTATTGCTATGAGTGTGGTCTGTTTTGAAAAAGAAAAGTTAAATTCCTAGAAAGCTACAAACAAGGTTTCTAGGAAATGAAGAAATTCTTCCTCAAAACAACAATGACTCTTGTGTCTTCAGCCTACTGATCCTCCCTATGTATTTAAGACTTTCCAGCAGTGCAATTGCGTGAGCAGTTTCTTAAACATATTTCAGATTCTCACTCTCCCTACCTTTCCTTCTTTGTTTAACTTTCTTTACACACACACACACACACACACACACACACACACACACACACATTCACATTTCTTTCTAAATATATTTTTAAGAAAGAAAACTATCTAATTCCATGTCTATACAATACCAGAAACTGCAAAGTAGTCTGTGATGACAGGAAGCAGGCTGGCCTGGCTGGGATGAGTGGCAGGTGACAAACAGGTTTGGGAAAGCTTTCAAGAGTGGCAGGAATGCTCCCTCTCTCAGCTATTGCCTGGTTTCAGGGGTGCTCATGTTTGTGAGACCTATCAAAGTGTACACGTAGCACACCAACTTTCTGGCAGCCATGCACAGCCAGCTCCGGGGATTCGGGCCTGCCTGCCTGCACTCTCAGCTCTGAAGACTGGGTGGCCTGGGGCTTTAACCTGCCTGCCCCACCCCCAGCGACCCTCTCTCATTCCTGGGAACTGGGTGGCCAGAGTCCCAGAAGCTGACAACATAGAAGAGGATTTCCAACAAGCCCAGGGGAAGCCTTGGAATAACACTTGAAACATGGAAGTATAGGAAAATGATAAAACGAAAGACCAAAATACAATCTCAAGCCTCCAGTCCATCCCAAGAAAACTTAGGAGATATGTACATGGGAGAAAACATATGCCATACACCTAAAATAATAGAAACTAAATAAAGAAGGGAATTCAAACTAGAAATAATCTCCCAGGTAAAAGAAGAAATGACGAAATGAAAGAGAAGCTAAACATATCTAAAGAAGACACAGTTAAAAAATTGGAGGAACTAAACAAAAAGATCTCTAGATGAACAATATAAGAAACAAACACAATACATGAAGCAGATGAAAAGAGATACACAGGAAATGAAAAATACCATTGAAAGTTGTAAAAATCCCCTCAATGAAAGTGAAGATAGAATTTCAGACCTTGACGACAAGATTACAGCTAGTGAACAGGAAAGGAAAGATGTTTTAAAACAAAATAAGGAATCAGGACATAACAATTCAACAGCTATAAGATGATGCAAAGACAAACAACATAAGATTGATAGGGATAAATGAAAAAAAAAGGGGGGACAACATAAAGGATGTCAAGAAGATATTCAGAGAAGTAATGGCTGAAAATTTCACAAACATGAGAATGGAAACTGACATCAGGATCAGTGAAACATATAGAACACCAAATAGCCATGAGCAAAATAAAACAACACCCAGACATTTAATAATCACCATCCCACAAATCCAACATAAGAATAGAATATTAAAATCTGTCAGAGAGAAAAGACAGATCACCTATAAAGGAAAACCTATCAGAATCACAGTAGACTTCTCAGAACAAACAATAAAGTCAAGAAGAACATGGAATGAAGTATTTCAGATCCTAAAGAAAAATGATTTCCAATTTAGATTGATGTACCCTGAAAAACTATCCTTCAGAATTGATGGAGAAATAAGGTACTTCCATGACAAAGAACTGCTGAAGAACTTCATGATCATCATGCCAACCCTGCAAAGAACATGAAAAATAGTTTAGATACTTTTAGAAAAGAACTACTGAGCAAAGCAGACAATGAAACAGAACAGAAACATAAGGATGCAACAGCAGAAAGATAATATGTCAACAAAAAAACAATATACAACAATTATATCCATTAATGTAAATGGTCTCAATTCACCAATTAAAAGAAACAGACGGGCAGAATGGATTAAGAAGTGAAATCCAAACACATACTGTTTACATGAAACCCATCTAACCCAGAAGGATACTCACAGACTGAAAGTCAAAGGATGGAAAACAATACTTCATGCAACAGGAACCCCCCAAAAGTGGGGGTAGCTATTCTGTTTGCAGACAATGTGAACTTCAAACCAAGAATGATGAGAAGAGATAAGGAAGGTCATTACATACGGGTTAGGGGAAAACTTAAAGAGGAAGAGATAACTATCTTAGATATATATGCATGAAATTCCAGAGCATCCAGTTATATAAAGCAAGTATTAATAGAAATGAAAAACCAAATTAGCAATAACACAATTGTAACAGAAGACCTTAACACACCATTGACACCAAGGGACAGATCAACCAACAGAAAATCAGCAAAGAAATAACAGACCTGAATCACACATGTGAACAAATGTACTTGACAGGCATATACAGAGTGTTCCATCCAATAACATCAGAATGTACATTATCTCAGCAGTATATAGGACATTTTCTAAAGTAGACCATATATTAGCCCACAGAACATATTTTAGATAAACGCAAAAGAGTTGAAATTATCCCATGCGTGCTATCAAATCATAGTGCCATGAAACTAAAAATTCATGATAAAAGATACTGCAAAATTCTCACAAACACATGAAAACTGAATAACACACTCTTGAGTGTCAGTGAGTCACAGGGCAAATTAAAGAAGAAATTAAACAATACCTACAAGCAAACAAAAATACAAATACAACTTACTGGAATCTGTGGGTTGCAAAGAAATCCATCCTCAGAGGAAAATTTATTACACTGAGTTCCACATCAGGAAAACAGAACAAATACAAATAAATAACCTGATGCTACACCTCAAACATATAGGAAAAGAAAAGAACAAGTGAAGCCCAAAGCCAAAAGAGGGAGGAAATTATAAAAATCAGAGCAGAAATTAATGCAATAGAGACTAAGAAAAGAGTACAAAGAGTCAATGAATCAAAGAGTTGGTTCTCTGAAAGGATAAATAAAATTCATAAGCCCCTAACCAACATTATTAAAAACACAGAAGAAAAAGTTCAAATTCATGTAATAAGAAATGAAAAAAGCAAAATCAATACAGTCTTTGTAGAAATACAAAAGATCATCAACACCTATTTC